>NC_140951.1:8165000-9506250 GCF_014529385.1 Adiantum capillus-veneris | reverse complement strand
AAGATGCACTTTTTGAACCTAAAAACACTACACATGCTCTTAACAACACCAATGCTTATCCAAATCAGAATCTAAGAGCAGGGCCATGTTCTACATGCTAAGGGCTACCAATAGAACCAACTTGAAGTCATTATGATAAAATAGACATCCTACGTGTAGGATGTCTCCAGTGTCATATTGACCTTCTGTGCAGGAACTGACTTCATGGGAGCCATTTACATGGTGTAAGAAGCTTGTATATCCAATTTCAACCCAATTGAATATCATTTGCCACCTATTTAGGACATCCTACCCAATTTGTGAGCCAAACGCCTAAATTTGCCCAAAATTGCACTTTTTGATGCCCAAACCCAATTCCAATTACATAGCCATGTTGCACAGGTCAAGGGCAGCCTACCAAGTTTCACCAAAAAAGAGAAGGTAGACATCCTATGCGTAGGATGTCTACATGGTTATTTTTCAGCCAGAAATCTACTATGAGCACATGCGGAGTTTCCCTAGTTCCTTTTGAGTTCTTATTTCAATTTTCAAGTCATTTGGGTAGTCAAAACTCAGTTTATCAACTAATCAGTAAAAAATGCTAACTTTGGACTACTGAGTGCAACAGGATCCATTGCAGCCACAAAATCACCTGCAAAGAAAAAGAGGATGACTATCAAGGACTACTTAGAAGAAGTGGAGCCTTTTGTTATCCCGAAGGGAATCTTGAAGCCCACAAGCACTTGGATTCAAGATGACTTGCTAGAGACCAATGATATGAGAATCTACCAAGGGGTATTTAAAGATCCGGAGGGAAATGCAGTGGAGCTACCCATGATACCTCGAGAGGTCAATGAATTTGTCAGGAGCAAGATGGGGGATTACTTGGAGAAACTGGATCTCCACAATTACTTTGAACCCTTGCCAGTAGGGATTGATGTTAAAAGAGTGTGGGAATTTGTCACCACAATCAAAGAGGATGGCATAGCCCGAGTTACAGATCTACAAGGCAAGCCTGATATAATGATTGTCATCACAGAGAAGGTGGTGGAAGCAACACTTGACATCTCAAACAAAGGAGACAGTGTGACAAAGAGGCTAGATGACATTAAGGTCTACTCGGAAAAGAAGAATAACTACACAATTGAAGATATTGCAAACCCGAAGGTGGCTATCATGAGCCAACTATACAATCAATACTTCCACATGTGTACCAAGTGGCCACAAAAATACAGGATGCCACTTGGAGCTATTGCCACCACTTTCACCTGGGCAATGCAGAAGAGCAAACCAAAAGAGATAAATTATGCCGCTTCGAAGATGGGGACCAAAAATCCCACCTATATTGTACCTGGTGAGCTGATAACGAAATGTTTTCTATGGAGCATTGCATGCCAAGGGAAACTGGCCTCTACATCCCTCACAAAATGATTGGCTAAAGCTGAAAGAAGACAAAGAAGAAGAACCTCCAAATGCGCCCAGGGTAGCCACAAGGTTGAAGCGCCGGTTAGAGACCGCGCTAGAAGAGCCGCCAGAGCCAAAGAAGGGAAAGAAAGAAACTCTACAGGTGCCAATCAAGGAAACAAAGTCACAAAAAGCGGCGCGGCTAGAAAGACTGATGGAAAGTTTCAGAGCCGAGAGAGCACTAAAAGGAGATCTGAGGGAGTTGTGTAAGCCATCCCACGAGGCTATGTCTGGATCATCCCGAAGGATTCACAGGGATCGGTTTGAAGATTATATCAAGAACTTTGAGATCTTAGATGCTACGGCGGAGAATATCCCAAACATACCGTTTACAGAAGGAGAGGTGGATGAAGTGAGACGATAGCTTCTAGAAGAGCAGGAAGGCCAAGAAAGAGAGAGAAAAACAAAGGCGGATCGGGATTTCAAGAAGAAGCAACCAACTCCACCATCAAGCCGAGAATCCAGCCCACCACCATTACCACCTCCTCTTAGTCCTCCCCAAACCCAACAAAAAGAGGAGCTGAACATACCTGATGAACAAAAAGATTCCAAGCAAGAGAAGAACAAAGAGAAAGAGCAGAAGGCAAAAGCTGAGCCAAAAAATGAGAAGCCAGATCTAGAAGAAAGAAACTATAGAATATTTCTTGATCTACTAGCTGCTGGGTACTCTTGAGAAGAGGCAGCTACTGCAGCTTTTGAGTTGTCGAGCACAAGACCCAAGGAATATATACAGAGCCTTCGGTTAGTGGAGTTGAAGGAGATGGCCACATATACAGTGGATCTACAGCCACCAACCAATGATTGGGATGTAGTGATGCAAAAACTCACCGAGCTCAGAGCAAGGTCGATGGCCATTGAGATTGAAGTTGATAATATCAAAACAAATGAAGTGCATATCAAAGCTGAAGTGGACTCACTGCAAAAACAGGGCCAAGAGAACATAGAGAAACAAACCAAGCTGCAAGAAGATCTGGATGCGGCACTACAAAGATGCCAAGAGATGGAACGACAGAATTAGGCAGTTGAATAAAAGCTTCAAAGAGCAGAGGAGGAATACAAGAAAATCAGCAAGTCACTGACAGATGCGGAGAAAGAGAGGGACAATTTGACACTGCAGCTTGCTGATGAGTCCAAAGAGGTTGAAACCTTGAGGAATGCTAAGGAAAAGGCTGAGATAGAACATGAGGCAAGCCAGGATGAAGTGATAGAGCTAAAAGATCAGATGAAAGTAAAAGATCAGACCATCCAAAGGCTAAGGGCATCTCCAGCCAGATTCAGAGCTGCTACCTCTACTGGCACAACTTCAGAGAATGATCTATATGAAGAACAAATGAAGGAACTCCAAAAGGAGTTGACACTAGAGAAGAGGCAAAGACTGATGCTTGCTGAGGGATCTCTAGTAATGCAAAACCGTCTGGAAGATGAGAACAAGGCCATGAAAAATGAGCTAGAAGCCTTGAAAAAGAAGATGGACGAGGAATTAAAGAGATTGCAAACAGAAAATGAAGACACCAAGAGGAAGCGAGGGGAGGCTGAAAAAACCAATACAAATCTGAACGACCTCTTAGTGAACATGGGAGATCAAGCAGAACAGGAAAAGAAGGCGTATCAAAAGCAGATAGATGAGCTGAAAGGCCAACAGCAAACTGAAGAGAAACACTTGAGCACAGGGCCAACAACAATGGAAGGCATTGACATAGAAAATGTGTCAGATCCAGTGGACACCACTATGCAAGAGGACATCCTTGTGGGACCATCACAAGAACCCTAGGATCTGACACAAGAAGAAGAAGAAAATCTACAGAAGGCAATAGAAGCGGCAATAAAAGACACGGCCAAAGAAGCAATGGAGTGGGAGCAGAGAGTATTTAAATTTATGACCATTCAGAAGTTAGATGCCAATATCATTGGGCATGAGTGGCTACAACCTTCTCTCCCATATACTCTTCTAAAGTATGAAGCTGCTACAATAAACAAACGGATTAAAGAGGAGCCAATAGTGGCATTATACAAAGCAGATATCTCCAAACTAGAAGGAGTTAAGCTGATTGTGGACTCTTAGCCAAAGTGGAGAAAGGAATGGCTCACCAAATATCCGCAGTATTTAGTTCATCTGGTAGAGGCGCCTAATTGAATCAAAGACAACCTTAGTTTTTGCCCTCTACCAAGGACGCGGACATGGAAAGTACAAGAGCTGCTGCAGAAAAGACAACCCACATGGCTCAATTACCCAAAGCTGCCAGGCTTGAAGGCAGGCGAGAGAATGAGTGAGCAATACATGGTGAAAACCCTAACGGGCGCCATTAAATTGTTCACTGGCTCGCCTAACCTCTCTTGCATCATGCTTAGAAAAATCTATAAAACCCTTCTAGCGGTTTTTGAAACCTTTAAACCTGGACAGGCAACAAACATCATCTTCTTCTTCCAAGACACATATAGGTGTGCATATGATCTGTCTGCTCAGCCTTCCCATGAGGTGATATGTGCACTTTATCAGAGAATCATGTTTTTGCCTTCGTATCACCTCCAAGCCTTTGAAGAAGCCTTCTACACCGGTTTCTTCACCATCAATACAAAAATATTCGGCTCGACATTACTGGCCTAGCATGCGCGGTATGAGTCTCTTGTGAAAATGCGCAAAAGCCTCCACTAAAGAAGCAGCTCTAATGCCATGTCGGGGACGACATGAACTAGGAGGGGGGGAGTGTTAGTAGCTGGACACACCCAATGGAGGATGGTTGCTCGACAGGATATTAATTTTTGTAATTATTCTTTAATTGAGAAAAACCGTCATTTCACCTTTGTAATAGTGGGGCTTGCAGAAGCTTCCAGATTGTATCCCATTTTTGACATTTAGACTGAGTGAATGGTTAAATTGGATCATTAGGGTTTGAGATTGTAAGGTATTTATACCACTTTTGACCTTAATGAAAAAAACCTTTGTCATTTTATAAGTTTTTGTCTGTGTGAGTGAGCGTACTCTGTGTACGAGAGAGAGAGAGAGAGTTTTATCTTGATGCTACACATGCACTGGTGGTCGAAATCGAGTGTGGAGAAGTGCAGCGTGCTGCCCCCAAAGAGAGCTACGCGCCAACACCTACATTGCAGGTGCACGACCCGGCTTTGCGAGATCTACCCACGAGCTATATCTGGTAGTTTGGTGAGCATACGTTGTCTGTTTTTGCATTTTAGTATATCCACGCGTTCGCAATGAGAAGAGCTACGCATTAGGCACTTTAGTTTTCAGAAACGACGACCTGCAAATTTCAACCAGACATCCTACGCGATTTTGCACCGGGTGTTTAGGGTTGGGGTTTTGGTTCATGGACCTTAGGGAGAGCGACCTATTGGTGTTAATAGGGATTCCTTCAAGTTCTGTGGCGTTTCAAGAACGTTTGATGGGTATTTGGCTCTTGAAAGCGTTGTAGGAAATCTCCTCTTATGTACTCCTGAAGGCTGTAGCTTAGACATTGGGTAGAGACCTCTGTAGGAAGTAGTCGAGAGTCGGTCGAGTGTAGGTTGACACCCTATGCTTGCTTCCACGCGCCTGCGGGTCGGACTTCGTCCTTAGCTGACAAATCGTGTTAGGTGAGTTCTCGCTATGCTGACGTCCGTCGCGGCGTATCCGCCAACAACTTCTTTACCATTTTAAGCTCTTTTCCAAATTTTTTTCTCTCTATGTTTTAGTGGTTCTCTTGTGTGATGGACTTTAAGAATAGTGTTCCCTTGTAAGTTGATAGACTTGCAATCTTTGTCATGTCAGTGCTTCTAGTTTTTGCAGATTTTCACGGTTCCTCTTGTGGTTACACAATTGCCTTCTTGCCTCGATGATCCTTCAAGCATTGGTGCTTGTTCTAGGTTTGCTATGGTAGCTTTTCGCGCTCCTTTATCTTGAACTTCAATCACATCAAACAATCTTGTGCCTTATAGATCAACACCTTTGGGTGTGTTATCTGTACTGGGGAGGTTACCTTCTTTGTCTTCTCTCTTAGTTGTCTACTGTTCCGTTTTCTCTTTTGGTTCAACTATAGGATCTACAACAATAGCTTCAACTTGATATTTGGGTTTTCTTGCGTTGCTTTGATTATCTCATCGATGAATGTACACAGCTGTAGAAGAGAGCTTCCTCTTCCATCTTTGTATTTTTGAGGCCTCTTCTACCTCTGCAACCTTCCTTTCAAGTTTATTCCGGCCTCATGTTGCATACATAAATGAGGCAACCAACAACAGTTTGACATTTGCGGGATCACAAACATCATGAAGACTCAATTTCAAACCTGTTTCCATGGGAGTGGCAATAGGTTTGCAATCCTCAAGTCCAACCTTATATAGCAATGTCTCTATGTAACTTTTCTGACACAAGGCAATACCACCATCACACTGCTTAAACTGTATACCCAAGTAATGATACAACATCCCCAAATCTTTCATCTTGAAAGCAGCATCCAAATCAGCCTTAAATTCAACAATATGTCTCTCATTTGGTCCAATGATAAACAAATCATCCCGATAGAGAACCACAAAGAGAAGTACATCACTCTCACACTTTACATTCAATGTGCTTTTTGTTGGAATTTTACAAAATCCTCGTTTGACCAAATGAGTGTCAACCTCCTCATACCAAGCACGAGGAGATTGCTTCAACCCATAAAAAGATTTGTTACATTTGCACACCTTATCTTCTTGTCCTTTCTTTACAAAATCGCGAGGCTGCGTTACATAAACTTCCACAATAACAATGTCTGATTGATGTACATCCCAACCAAAATGAGCTGCCAATGCACATAGAAAATGCACAATAGTCATACGACAAGTGGGAGAAAAAGTCTCTTCATAATCTATGCCTTTTTGCTGTGCATAACGCTATGTAACAAGTCGAGCCTTATAGCGATCAATCTCACTATCCGGCTTGCATTTCAACTTGTAACACGCAATGTATGCACTAGCCATTTTGGCATACCTCTAGCTTGCTCATTTTCAACCCTTTCCTCATCAAGTACATCATGTACATCTGCATCAGTAATAGGATGATCTATAACATTTTTAGAAACCCCCATAGACTGTACATTTGCCTCATTGGAATTTACATTCGAACTTCCACCACTGAAAAGAGGCAACAAAGTGTCATAAATGTCATGTGAGCTTTACATTACTGTCTCTAGTACATGACATCAAGGGCTAAACAGAATCTTCCAAAAACACAACATCTAGTGAAACCAGAATACACTTTGTTTGTGGATGATACAACCTATAACCTTTGCTTTTAGCACTATAACCAGCAAAAATACATTTGACAGCCTTATCATCCAATTTTCCGTGCTTTGTTTGTGGCTTTCTATCATGCCATGCTTCATATGGAGTCATAGACTGCAAAACTTTTGTTGGACACTTGCTAAGTACATAAGCGGTACTCATGATGGCCTAAAGCCAAAACAAATGCGGAAAAGCTTGACTTTTGACCAGACATCGTGCCATTTTTGTAAGTGACATGTTTTTCCTCTCAACAAAACCATTTTGCTGATGCGTATAAGGCAATGTACATTGGTGTTTTATCCCACGACTAGCCAAAAATGCATCGAATTCATGAGACATAGACTCTGCCCCTCAATCAAAACGGAGGGTGCCCATAGTACATTTCAAGACATTTTCAGCCATAGCCAAAAATTGTTTGAAGCACATAAATACTTCGAACTTCGCTTAAAGCGGATATACCCATGCATTCCTGGAGTAATCATCAGTAAAAGTCACGAAGTAAAGGTAATTGCCCAAGGATGCAGTTTGCATGGGCCCAGAAACATCACTATGCACAAGTTGCAACCTGCATGTGGCCCTAATTGAACCATCCTTTGGAAACTTAGAACGCTGCATCTTACCCAAAACATAGCCTTTACAAACAGATGACCAAAATGTGCATCCCAATGTTTTGCATTTGAAATAGCCTTTGAGTCCACAACTGTATTTGCAAAATTTTTCCCACACTTGTCATACAAAGTGAGCTTATAGGGCCCACGACATGAAATGCCAAATGCAACAATTTCATCATCGAAACTGAGATCATGTACTGTACATCTATCATCCACAAATTTGAGGACAAGACCAAGTCTAGCAAGTGCAGATACAGACAAACTATTCTTATTGATCTGTGCAAAATAGACTTGTGTTTATTCATTTATGAAATGAGCTGTAAGTAGCTCTACAGCCTTGCACCACTGCATGTGGGATAATTTCACCTTTCCTCTCCTTGACTGATACTCTTGTACTCTAGGACAAAGCTCACACTTTACAATCCTCCCCTTGAGGTTTGGACCAGACATCTCTGGCACACTCCAATCCAGGAGCAAAAGAACATCTCAAATCCAGGAGACCATCCCCAATCCAGGAGACAAACTATCTCTAATCCAAGAGATACTCAAACACCTATCTCCAAAACAAATACAACTGAAATGAAAAGGCAAGACAAAAAAGCTAGAGAATGTCATCGTAGACTAGTAGGCTATTGTTGCCTTCTTCTTCATATTCAAATACACTTTGGGCCTTGAATTTTTGTTGGTGCTAGCTTTGTCCCTTTTGAAACACTTGAAAGGAAGCTGACCCTTCTTTCCACAAATGCTGCAAGTCTTCGATGCTAGACAATCCTTTGCTATGTGCCCTTCTTTTACACACTTGAAACAAGTTTTGTTACTTGAGCTAATTGCAAAAGCTCTTCCTCTTGAAGCAACATTCCTGTGTTGCTTCTTCTCCTCGGACATTAAAGAGTTGATTACATCTTGGAAATCTAGCATTGGATCCTTCTCCTCAATGATGGTCATTATCTGGTCAAAGCTAGGTGGTAAGGGTGCTAGAAGAACCGCAATTTTGTCCTCCTATGGTATTGCACTATTTACATAAGTAGTTTTGTGGTCATGCTTTTGAGACGATTGACCAAGCTTGCAATATCTTCGTTATGTTTCATTTGCAATTTGTATAGATCTCTCTTTAAGCTTACTTTGCTCTTCTTTTTCCTAGCTCCAAACTTTTTCTCTAGTGCTTCCCATGCAGCTGATAAGGTATCACAATCATCAATAAAGTGTACATAATTGCCATGTAGTGCAGTGATTATGATTCCTAATGCCTGCTCGTCTTTGGCTTGGTTTTGTGCACTCATAGCTCATGTCAAAACTTGTGCACCAGTAGTAGATGTCGGATCAGTGAGCCGCGTATGAAAGCCCTCCCCGTTAAATTTTCCAAGCCCCTTCTCTTCCATTGCGCTAATAGTGGGGTGTCAGCTTAGGAGACTCTCCTAGCTAGTGTCTACCTCTTTACATAAGCACAAATATTCCTTTAGGAGACGATAGAAAAAATAAATAAATTATTTGCAAGTTATTGTGCTTGGCTGCAAGATTTTAATGAGATAGAGAGATAGAGAGAGAGAAGAAAAATTCCTTAGTGTGAAGCCCCTCTTCACAGTCCATGAAGCTCCTCTTCACACTAGAGGATTAGTGTCTTGAAGACTCTTCTTAAGGCCCTGGTTGAGGTCACTTTGAAGGTTGGAAAATCACTTCTTTCTTTGAAAAGCCCTCAAAGGTCCTCTTTTTTTATTCTTTTCTTTTTTTTAATAAAATATAACTTGTGGTTCTTTGTTGGATTTGAGCTGAGGATGTCGGGTTGTTGGAGGGTGTGAGAATGGACTTGGAGCCGTCTTTGTTCCCCCTTGTAGCTTTGTAGGTTGTGTCTGCGAAAGAGCTCTCGATAATGTGGGAATGAGATTTTAGGAAAGCGAAATAAAAAAAAAGATATCAATTTGTATTTTTATTTTAAGGGAATGCAGACAAGTTGGACAAAGAACAAGTGGTTGCTCTCTATGAGGTCGCACATGGGGGGACCGTGAGTAGTTGTTGGCGTAGCATGACAAGACGATGGTGAGGGCCTGAGGGATTGCGGTCTTTGACGAGCAAGAGAGTGGCTTGGGGCTGACGGCAGGTTGATTTCGATCGTTGACAAGGTAGCTCATAGGTGATGGATTTGAAATGGGCAGATATTTGGACTTGGATTTATTTGGGATGTGGACTTGGTATATGACATTTTCCTGTCGTGACAGTAGTTATGGAATTGATATTGACATTGATGAGAATTGGTGTGACCAATGATATCGTGATACATTAGGGCATGACATATACTGCTTATTCTAGTGCTATGGGACGCTAAAATAGCTAGTATATGGATGACGACATGAATAATCATTTTTTTTCTTTTATTATGAGATGTTCCTAACACAGAATACTAATCACTATTTTTGACCAATATAGTTTGCAGATTGTTATCTTTGCAGCAACTAAGGACAATTGCTTTTCAACGAAGAGGTATGTAATGGAATTGATATTTTACTATTTATTGTAGCTGACAAGTGGAAAAGGCTTGACCGATATAGGCATGTGTGAACATATATACATTTAATGTACATTTTATTATTCAAGTGCTCCTTATTAGCTTTGGCCATTTATGACCGGTCGGCTGTACTCACTTTGCCCACTCAAGAAATCTATAAAGTAAATCCGTGCAAGAGGGAAATGGTAACTCTTGCACGGGGGGAGATTGCACCCAGTGTTCGTGTCTTTCTTCTCTCCTCTCTTCCCTTCTCTCTCATCGTGCCTACGTAGCACTCTACTCTAGGAGGTGCATCTACACATGCTCTTTCGCTCTCTGTTTCTCTCTGTTCGTGCTGCGCTCGATTATGGATTTGTGCGAGTCGCTAGGTATTCAAATTTTCCGGTTTTATGGCTTGCAGATATTGTTTTTAGTGTTTTGCAGGGGTCTCCACGCTCCCATTTGTAGCAGTGGTATCAGAGCTTGCTACAAACGGGAGTGCGGAAAGCCCTGCACTTTGCACCTCACACAATGAGAGTGTGTGTGTGTGCGTGTGTGTAGGAGATTATATCTCCCCAAGCTAGCCCCCTCCTTGCTTTGGTTGACCCCTTCTTCTAGCTCAAGATAGAAGCTCATTGGACCCCTGCAAGCTTGGCCAATCAAATGCAGTGCATGTCAAGCAATCATGCTAGCCTTGGGACAAGTGTCCCCCTTTCCCCTTTGAGATAGAGGACTTGATAAATGCATACAAAATTAATTAAATTAGCTAAATTATCATTGGACCCCTTGAGAGGCCAACCAATAGGCTTTAGGCACCTTATGAGGGCAACATAGAGAGGAACTTGACATGTGTCCTTGTTGCGTGTGTTCTCTTTCTAGCTCCTACAATGTAGGGATGTGTTTTAACTTTGTGGAACACCTCAAGCCCCTCAAGCACCTTAGTCATGGAGCACCTTAGAACCTTAGTCATTAAGCACCTCAAGCACCTTAGTCAACAAGCATGACAAGCACCTCAAGCATGGGCTGGATTCCCACCTCAAGCATAGCCCTAGCTTGCCTAAGTTCAAAGGACTTTTAACACTAACCTTTGGAGGTCTTTAATGAAGCTAACTCTAAGGTCTTTAAGCTCCATTAGGTAGCATTTCTCTTTGACATACCATCTCTCATTTGGACCCCTTTAACCTTGGCCACGTGTTGAGACAGATCCATAAGCACATGTCTATATTTAGCCCTTGTTCCCATTTATTCTCCCACATTAAATGATCAGTTTAATATGAGAAAATTATTTGGGTTGGTTAGATATTAAATTTTATGACATTGTCCAAGAGGAGAGAGAGCCCGAGGGCAGCAGTTTTGGCAAGAATCTTATAGGCCACTAACATCATAGTGATGGGCCAATGTTTAAGCTAAGAGCATCAAAATTTTTTGGGGATAGGTTTGATGAGACCCCTTTTAATGCTTAAATCAAGGATTCCATCAACTAGGGCTTGGTTAGCCATTCACATGATTGGGGACTTAAGATCATCCTAGAATCCTTTGAAAAATTTAGCGGTCATATTGTCCCAACCACGGGACTTCTCTTTGCCTAAAGCTTGCAACACGTGGGACTCCTCCTTGGCAAAAACCTTCTCCAAGAGTATGGCATTTGAGTGAGACATCGCTTTTTTGATGCTCCTAAGAAGGGTGACTTTGGCTTTCTCAACTTCAAGGGAGGGGGCTAAGGCTAACCTATGATCTGACGTATGTAAGTAAGCATTAGTTGAGCCATATCATCTGAGTCGTTAACTTCATTTCCTTTCCCATCGATAAGCAAGTGAACCAGGCCCCAATTTCTCTTGAGGAAGTGAGTTTGATTAGCCTCCTCCGGCTGGAGGAAGGTTTCTCTGAAAAATATTCCACCTCCTCGAGTTGTTGTTTGGTCAAGTCACACTTAGCTTCAAGCCATATTTTATGCTCAACTTTAGAGGCCAACCCTTTGTGTTTTTTTGAGGTTAAAAGTTCTACCTCATGAACGAGCTGCTTAAGGTATTCCTCGTGGTATTTCTTCCTTCTAGGGCGTGCAATTTTGATTGCTTTTTTGATATTCTTGGCGAAGAAATCCCAGGCCCTAGGCCTTGTCGACTCCGCATCTTTATGAAGATTACTCATAGCTTTCAAGGCCAGGCCCTTGGACAGAGAGTCTTTAAATAGGTATTCTCCTATTGTAAGTAACTTCTTAAATAGGTATTCTCCTATTGTAAGTAACTTCTTGTTGTTCTTAATACAAACTTCCCACATAATGTGGAAGTCGAAAAATGCTCCTCTTAATGTTTTCTTCAAAATGTATACAATAACCTAGCCACGTCATTAAGCAGCCTGGGTATGGAATGTGGGCAAGTGGTGGGTTCTTGACAATGCTATGAGCCCATGAGAGCCTATCACAATAAAAGCGCCCCCCCCACCCGCACCTCCCCCCCCCCCCCCCAAAAAAAAAAAAAGAAGAAGAAGAAAGAAACGAGAAAATTACCAAAATACCCATGAAATTTGGGGAAATTCCCAAAATACCCCTCAAATCTAAAAAATCCTTGATTTTCATTAATAAGCTCACAAATAAAGACATTTGTGTCCAATAGTAATAAGCCATTTCAATTTGCGAGCAGATAATCCAACCAAAACCCTAATTCTATCATGTTTGGTTGAGGGAGAACTAATCGTCCTATGAACTGTTGCAAAAAGGAAAGTGTTTCGAGATGTTTGCAAAAATAACAAGGGGAATCTTGGGAGCTTAAAAAAAATTGAAGGGCCTTTTGGGTTTTTGGCAAAATATAAGGTGTATTTTGGGAATTTTTAAAATTTGAAAGCTATTTTGGGTATTTTTTAATATTCCCAAAACAAACACACACACACACACACACACACACACACACACACACACACAATGTCGCTGACCACTGGTTGAAAAATCAATTTTCTTGACCCTTTTTTTGGTAAGGTATTTACTAGGATTTAAAAACTTTAAATGCCCAATTTTTAACCTTGGAAATTAAGGTCCAATGGAAGATCAACCGGGAATTATATTATTCTACAGTGCAAACCAAAACATGTGAGCACTTAACAAGAAATACATACCGTTTGTCCATAATAATATCTGCTCCAATATTGACCTTGCTCCATCTTTATCAAGAAGCATTGTTTCTCCATTGTCCTAGATTGTGCTCACGAGTTCATGTGCCGTGGATGACTAGTCAGTCCCCCATGGTGGTACTTTGGAATACTTGTTTATCTAAACTTTCTTCATAGCTTTGGGCACTTTTTTTTTTGGCAATGTAGTAGCCATCGATCTGGTGGGAATACTATTGTACTTACCATTGTACAATATTTTGCTTGGAATTTAGCCACAAAGATGTTGATTGGGATCTCTTCCATCTCTTTGTTGATCATGTTTGATGCTTTTTGGCACTAGTGGATCTATGCTAGAACTGCAAAGTATTTCTTCTCGCTAAGTTGTCTCACATTTTAGTTTCAGCAAAGTTATGGATAACTTTTTATTTGTGTTCCGGTTTGATTTATTTTTAACTTTGCGATTGTTGAGTCAAGGTGCCAAGACTGTACGTTCTAAATGTGCAACCAAACACTTATATTGAATCAAATTCTAGATACTATAAGTGACCATCCTATCCTTCTCAAGTATATAAACTAATAGGGTGGAATAAAGTTTTATTTCATGGTCAATTATTAACACAAAATTAACCACTTTTGGATTTATTAACTATACTTTGATGTCAGTTTGATAATTGCAGCTCTCTCCTACTTGTACCTCTCTCCGTCATTGGTAGATATATTTTCAAATGTTGGTACGTACATCAAATACCTAATTCCATTTTTTTTCAATGCTATATGATGAGTTATGAACGCATCTATATCTCATATTGTAGCTTGAGCTTTGCACTAAATGGAGTTTTTCTCAAAATCCTTTGACACTAAGCAATCTAGCTACGCATATTAGCTACAATATTTTGCATTCATGCACAACAATTTGTAAATACTTTGCTAGTAATTTTTTTTCTATTTTATGTCTTGTCTAGTCCATTGGTCACATGCACACAAATTCGCCGGTTTAGGCAGTGTGTAAATGCTCATCCTGGTGTAGATTCACCGATTTAGGCAGCACCAGCTGTCCATGTAGATTCATTGATTTAGGCAACATTAGTGCAAATTTGCCAATTTAAGCAGCACGTTTTATTGGTGTAGATTTGCCGATTTAGGCAACACCGATTACAAAATCATGCTGTAGTGGCTAGCCACCACTGTCCTAAGTATGATTTTGTAACCCGGGTATACAAAATAAAGGATATTTGGATTTGGATTTGAAATGGGCAGATATTTGGACTTGGATTTATGTGAGATTTGGGCTTGGTATATGACATTTTCCTGTCGTGACAGTAGTTATGGAATTGATATTGCCATTGATGAGAATTCACTTATTGAATGATAAGTGTGACCAATGATATCCCGATACATCAGGGTATGACATATACTGCTTATTCTAGTGGTATGGGATGCTAGAATAGCTAGTATATGGATGACGACATGCATAAACAATGTTGTTTAGTTTAATAATTTTTTTTCTTTTATTATGAGATGTTCCTAACACAGAATACTAATCACTATATTTGACCAATATAGTTTGCAAATTCTTATCTTTGCAACTGAGGACAATTTCTTTTCAATGGAGAGGTATGTAATGGAATTGATATTTTACTATTTATTGCAGCTGACAGGTGAAAAAGGCTTGACCGATCTAGGCCTGTGTGAACAGATATACATTTAATGTACATTTTATTATTTGAGTGCTCCTAATGAGCTTTGGCCATTTATGACCGGCCGGCAAGTTTGTACTCACTTTGCCTGTTCAAGAAATCTATAAAGTAAATACATGCAAGAGGGAAATGGTCACTCTTGCACGAGGGGAGATTGCACCCAATGTTCGTGTCTTTCTTCTCTCCTCTCCTCCCTTCTCTCTCATCATGGCTACGTAGCACTCCGCTCTTGGAGGTGCGTAAGCACATGCTCTTTCGCTCTCTGTCTCTCTCTATTCGTATTGAGCTCGATTATGGATTTGTGCGAGCCGTTAGGTATTCAGATTTGCCAGTTTTATGGCATGCAATATATTATTTTTAGTGTTTTGCAGGGCTCTCTGCGCTCATGTTTGTAGCAGTGGTATTAGAGCTTGCTACAAACGGGAGCGTGGAGAGCCCTGCACTTTGCACCTCACACAATGAGAGTGTGTGTGCGCGTGTGTGTGTGTAGGAGAGTATATCCCCCCAAGCTAGCCCCCTCAATGCTTTGGTCGACCCCCTCTTCTAGCTCAAGATGGAAGCTCATTGGACCCCTGCAAGGTTGGCCAATCACATGTAGAGTGCATATCCAACAAGCATGCTAGCCTTGGGACAAGTGTTCTTCTTCCCCCTTTGAGAGAGAGGACTTGATAAATGCATACACAATTAATTAAATTAGCAAAATTATCATTGGACCCCTTGAGAGACCAACGAATAGGCTTTAGGCACCTTATGAGGGCAACATGGAGAGGAACTTGACATGTGTCCTTGTTGCTTCATTAGGCAAGGCTTGACTTGTGTGAGGGTGTGTGTATTCTCTCTCTAGCTCCTACAATGAGGGCTCACCCCCCCTTGTGTAGGGATGTGCTTTGACTTTGTGGAACACCTCAATCCCCTCAAGCACATTAGTCATGGAGCACCTTAGCACATTAGTCTTTAAGCACCTCAAGCACCTTAGTCAACAAGCACGACAGGCACCTCAAGCTTGGGCCGGATTCTCACCTCAAGCATAGCCCTAGCTTGCCTAAGGTCGAAGGACTTTTAACACTAACCTTTGGAGGTCTTTAATGAAGCTAACCCTAAGGTCTTTAAGCTCCATTTGGTAGCATTGCTCTTTGACAAACCATCTCTCATTTGGACCCCTTTAACCTTGGCCCCGTGTTGAGACAGATCTATAAGCACATGTCTATATTTTAACTCTTGTTCCCGTTTATTCTCCCACATTAAATGATCAGTAAAATATGAGAAAGTCATTTGGGTTGGTTAGATATTCAATTTTATGACATTGTCCGAGAGGAGAGAGAGCCGAGGGCATCAATTTTGGCAAGAATCTTATAGGCCACTAATATCATGGTGATGGGGTGCCAATGTTTAAGCTAAGAGCATCAATTTTTTTTGGGGATAGTTTTGATGAGGCCCCTTTTAATGCTTAAGTGAAGGATTCCATCAACTAGGGCTTCGTTAGCCATTCACATGATTGGGGACTTAAGGTCATCTGAGAATCCTTTGAAAAATTTAGCAGTCATATTGTCCCAACCACGGGACTTCTCTTTGCCTAAAACATGCAACACGCGGAAACATTACTCCTTGGCGAAAACCTTCTCCGAGAGGATGTCATCTGAGTGAGATATCGCTTTTTTGACGCTCCTAAGAAGAGTGAATCTAGCTTTCTCAACGTCAAGGGAGGGGGCCTCAGGCTAACCTATGATCTGACGTATGTGAGTAAGCATTAGTTGAGCCACATCTATCTTTAAGTGTTTTACATATAATGATTTTCATTAATAAGCTCACAAATAAAGACATTTGTGTCCACTAGTAATAAGCCATTTCAATTTGAGAGCAGATAATCCAACCGAAACCCTAATTCTATCATCTTTGGTTGAGGGAGAACTAATCTTCCTATGAACTGTTGCAAAATGGAAAGTGTTTCGAAGATGTTTGCGAGAATAACAAGGGGAAGCTTGGGAGTTAAAAAAAAAATTGAAGGGCATTTTGGGTTTTTGGCAAAATAAAAGGTGTATTTTGAGAAATTTTGAAAGTTGAGGGGTATTTTGGGTATTTTGTAATATTCCCAAAACAAATACACACACACACACACAATGTCACTGACCACCGCTCGAAAAATCATTTTTCTTGACCCTTTTTTTGGTAAGGTATTTACTAGGATTTAAAAACTTTAAATGAGCAATTTTTTACCTTGGAAATTAAGGTCCAATGGAATATCAAGCGGGAATTATATTATTCTACAACGCAAACCAGAACATGTGAGCACTGAATGTGAAGGTCACTTAATGAGTATGTGGCCCCAATCTTTGTAAGCATGTCAAATTAGGAGGAATCTCGTGAGATACCGTCCGAAAAGATAAGTAAAAGGGGGAGGCAAGGAAGCGAGAATGACAGGTGGTGAGATAGAGAGAGGAAAAGACGACAGCAATCGTGATTTGCAGAGGTGGTCGAGCGCAGCTATCGGCCAAGGCGCGCGAAGGCTGGAGGAGAGAGAGAGAGAGAGAGAGAGAGAAATCTCAGAAATGCAAGCACGAGCAGTGAGAGTTTTTTTTTTTTTTTGCTGTCAATTGCAGGCTGGCGATGTTGCGGCCCGTGGGTTGTATAAGAGGGGAGGCTCTGTCTCTGCGTCTCTCTCTCTCTCTCTTATCCATCTGCAGGTAAGGCGTGCTGCAGGAGATGGTGGGTAGGCAGAGGTGAAGGGGGATGGATCGGTGGCATCGCAGGGAGATATGATGGGGGAGAGAGAGAGAGAGAGAGAGAGAGAGAGAGAGAGAGAGAGAGAGAGAGCCGGATTGCTTGCTGCCTAAGGCGGGAGCTACAAATTCGACTATGGAATGGAGTGTGGGCCAGAGAGGGGAGGATGATGGACGAAAAACAACCGCAGCTCGCAGTTGGACCAGGTGTAGGTTGCTTGTCGTTTGCTGCCTCAAATACATTATTCGTCAGCTGGGCAGCGACGGGCCTACGCAGACCCATCGCCGCGCGTGGGAAGCCCATCAACGTCCAGTTTTCCTCGAGTTTTCCTTGACGCGAAAATGTCAAGAGCAAATCTGCAAGACTAATAAATTAATTGGTGCGCCCCAGACCGAGTAGGTCACATGCTTGGTCCCTTTCACCAGTTTTCATCAATTAAATGCGCAAATTCTCTTCACTCAGATAGGCAAAAGTCTGCCTTAGAGCTTGGCTCTCGTTCTTGCGTCCAGAACCCGTCTCTCCCCTTGGCCTGTAGGTCGCGATGACAAGCAAGAAAGGGTCCGCTGCTCGCGATGACAATGTTGTGCAGCAAACCACAGTCTATGCTACTCGCGCGATGACAATCCCCTGCAGCAAACCACTCTCTCTCTCTCTCTCTCTCTCTCTCTCTCTCTTTGTCTTGGTTGCGTCCAGGGAGCTGCCGGCCTGTCCATCAGCTGTGCAGCTGGTGCAGAGGACGCCCTGTGCATGCGATCCCCTCATCCTCGTCTCCGTCTCTTTGTGCATGCAGACGCCCTGTGCATGCGATCCCTCATCCTCGTCTCCGTCTATTGCACACGGGGTCTTCCTGTACACAATAGAGAGAGAGAGAGAGAGAGAGAGAGAGAGAGAGAGAGAGAGAGAGAGAGAGAGAGAGAGAGAGAGAGAGAGAGAGAGAGAGAGAGAGAGAGAGAGAGAGAGAGAGAGAGAGAGAGAGAGAGAGAGAGAGAGAGAGAGAGAGAGAGAGAGAGAGAGAGAGCCCTTCACAACACGATGGCCCAACAGAGAGAGGCCTTCATTGCGCCAACGCGCCCACTCGTGTAGAGAGAGAGAGAGAGAGAGAGAGAGAGAGAGAGAGAGAGAGAGAGAGAGAGAGAGAGAGAGAGAGAGAGAGAGAGAGAGAGCCCTTCACAACACGATGGCCCAACAGAGAGAGGCCTTCATTGCGCCAACGCGCCCGCTCAGAGAGAGAGAGAGAGAGAGAGAGAGAGAGAGAGAGAGAGAGAGAGATCTACATCTCCCTTCATCGTCATCACCCTCCCCTTCATCATGCTCCTAACGCGATGTCTCCAACCTCCACGTGCGACTCACTTTAGCATTCAGCATGCCAAAAATCTACCCCCTCTCTTATCCTCTCTCCTCCACGTGCCAAATTCTCTTTTTTTTCTTGGTAGACATGAGAGCATCTCGCTCAGATTCCTATTAATTCTCCTGCTTTCCAAAATAAGAGGCACATATTAAGTCCATTCAAAGCTTTGCTACTTGCTACTCGGTCCACACGCTACGATTAAGCCGAATCTTGGCAGATCCCCCCCACGCTCGCCAAGGAAAAGAGCAAAAATACAGCGTATCTCTCCTCTCTCTTCCGGCGCGTGCTCTACAGGTCCGTCGCGAGAGAGGACAGACCCCCCTTCCGCCCCAACTGTGGCTTGCTCCAGAACAGGGTGTGCTCCAGCTCTGCCCTCAACACTTCGTTCCAGAGCGCGAGGCCAATAGATAAATAGAATTGGTTCATCTCCTTCACAGACAAACCAGAGAGAGACTGTGCGCGTCAAGACACAGACACAACAGTGAGAGAGAGAGAGAGGGAGAGAGGGAGAGACACTCCTTCCATCTGTTGCATCGCAAGCCCTTAGAGGTTGGAGCCTTCCTGTGTATCTCTCCATTCAAGGCGTTCACTGGCCTTTTCCCACCAAGCTTTTTGTGCCTCCTGTCATTCTGGATCAGAATGCCTCTCGCTTTCTTTCTCGTGTCTCCTTCTGTTCCAAGCGAACACCTGGTATCAATGCTACTGCATGCCGCACCTCTCTCGCCAAAGGACTAGCTGATCCAAAACTGACGATGGAGGTCATCTGCCTATCACTGCATGAGATCGAACCCGAGGATGGCATTGTGGAACAGCATCGTAGAGAAATCTCTCTCTGTCTTCTTGGTCGCCGTGAGTTCTGACAATGCTACCACATTCGAAACACCTCCCTCTCTCTCCCCCTCTCCCAGCTCGACTCGCGCTGCTAAATGGGAGGCCAACCGACTGTGCATTCAAAGATCCCCCCCCCTCTCCACGTGCCCTATTCTGCTTTTTTTTCCCCAAAGGTCTCACGAGCATCTCCTTAGATTCTATTTAATAAACCTGCTTGCAAAATTGGGACCGCCTACTAAGTCCATTCAAAGCTTAACAACAAGTTTATATGCTATATAGCAGAAGCTACGAACATGGCTTTGTGAATCAAAATTTTGGGAAAAGGAAAAATGCTTGTATCAGTTTAGGTTGATTCAAAGATGACGACTTTTAGAATGTGTATCACTAAGGACTTGGAAAGTCAAGCTTGGTTTAAGGAGAATCTCAGAAGTTCAAAGGGAAAGTGAAAGAGGCGTCACCATCAAAGGTTGTGTCTCCCCGGCTCCCCAGAGGCTTTGCACCCGCCTCCAACTGGGTCTATCTTCACCCCCTCCTCGTGCAGCAGTAGGAGAGAGAGAGAGAGAGAGAGAGAGAGAGAGAGAGAGAGAGAGAGAGAGAGAGAGAGAGAGAGAGAGAGAGAGAGAATGTCTCTCCTCTTGCCAGCGCACAACAAGCGAGACAACACGACTCCACCAGATTAGGCAAGCTAATCATCGATTGAAATCTGATATCTTCTGTTTCAGTAGCATTAGAACAAACCTCTGCCATGGGTTGATCGCACGAATTATCTGATCTTTGAGAGTGGTCATCACGTCGGCAACCATCCGAAGTACCCTCGTGCAATCAACCCATGGCAGAGGTTTGTTCGAATGCTACTGAAACCCATGAGCAGACCATGACAAACATACAAACACAAATCCAAAATAGCAGTAGAGCTCAAATGACCATGAACAAGATTCAAATGCGTGCGGACACAAGGTTGGTCCTTGCGTTACCTGCACCCATGGAGAATGCATCACTCAAGTTACAAGATTCAAACGTGTGCAGACACAACGTTGGTCCTTGCATTACCCGCACCCATGGAGCATGCATCACTCAAGTTGAGTTGCACATTACAATGTGCACTAATCCCAACACCTATCCCTTGATCATGGTTTGGATAGATTGAGAACATGGCCAAGAATGTGCAAGTACATGAATGCAAGGCACTTGTTAGATCGGAACAACATGCATCCACCACATCTGCTGTTGTCGAAGTGGGATGGAGTAGGGAGGGTAGACAATTGGTTACCAAGCTACTCATGCTACCCAAGCAAGAGGGCAGACTCTTTATACAAGGTATTGAAGCAAGGATGACAAACAAGAAGAAGAAGATCATGAGTTCTTCATTGGCTTTGCTATGTCTCATCGTGCTAGAAATTTCAAGAGAACATTGAGACTTCTTGATCATAAATTATGGGAGCTTAAATCATGTATGCGTTAAGAGGTCAAAAAGACTTGAAACTTCACACACTAACAATGCTCCCTTTCAAAATTGCCAATTATGTGAAGAGCACTCTAGGAGAGTTAGACGAGAACAAAGCAATACCGTCCATTAATGTGATTTCTATGTAGCCCGTGGGGTTGTTGAAAAGCATGATCATTGTTTCGTCAAAACATTGGTTCCCACGTGTGACACCCCCCTATCTTTACTTGGTGAGCCAAAGGTTGTTTTTTTTGGCTCTTTGAGCCCACAAGCGGCCATGTGGCATCATCTAATCACACAAGTAAATTTAAAAAAAGCAACACGTAAAGAACGACAGCGCTATGATAAAAAGCGCGATGAAAAGCGAGCATGCTCTATAAAAACAGTCTGCAGCTAGACACCTTCTTGATCGTGATCTTTCACAGAATCTAGAACCCGTTGGCCAACGGTCACCCTACAACTAGCCATATAGAACACGTCCATTAAACTGTCACTACACTCGCATGGGTCTCTCTCTCTCTCTCTCTCTCTCTCTCTCTCTCTCATATCCACAACTGCTACAAGTAAAAAGAAAATCCCAAAGATGCTTTTGACATGGCCATGGGAATCTTTCCAAGCCCTCAATCCTTTGCTGTGCTCCTTGCTTCCGATGCCTTATTATTAAGCCTACCTACCCTTTCCCGCAGTCCTAGTTACCATGCAACTTGCCAACAACCAAAGGGTGCTCTTCTACCCACGCCACACGATTATATAGGTCGTAGTCACGGTGAGCAGTAGTCATAGATCAACAATCTCTTTTTTTCGTTCTTGTCAATGTTAACCATAGTTTTCTCTATGTAGTGAAGGCCATGCCTTGATGCTCAGCCTTGAAGAACATTTTGTAGGAGTCTCACTTGTACTCTAGTCAAATTTGGAAGAAGCAAGACCTCCAGGGTGACTTTTCAAATAACAATCCAACAAACGGAGCAACAGTTTCTCTCGCTATGGTTTCTCTGGATCTGAATGCAACATAGGTGGCTTTTAATAATCTTCCATGTAATTTGCTTGGGTTGCACTCTTTGTCTTGGCACAAGAGTGCTTGCGTTCTTGCTGCCGCCATGACAAGCTGCTCCAAGGAAGAGCTCCACAACGAGCTGCTTGTGCAACATCCGAATCAAATGTTGGCTTCACACGGGCTATCCAAACTGGAAACCATACCAACCATTATCAAATGCCTTGTAAGGGCCATGCCCCTTCTCATTTTCCACCTCGTAGACATGTGTCCAATGGTCCTGTTTGATCATCTTGGCTAAAGCCATCTGAGACGTGATACATGTAAAGTAATGGCTGAATGCATCTCGAGAGACTGACAAATTTCCTCCCCTTTCACCTTGGCCACATCTAATGGCTTGCCTAAAGGCATGGGTGACAAGGCAACTAAAGGTCTTTGTTTAAACACCTGTACCAATTTCTATTGATAGAGTTGTGAAGCTCTCATTTTCTCATCTTAAGGGGTAGGTGGAAAGGCCTCACAAAGAGAAAACTAACCAATCACAATGCAAATGTGTAATATCTGACACGATGTGCATACGCAACATCTTAAGGGGTAGGTGTAAAGGCCTCACAAAGAGAAAACTAACCAATCACAATGCAAATGTGTAATATCTGACGCGATGTGCATACGCAACAAGCTCTTCAACCTACAATGGCTTTGCCCTTTTTATGTTTAGGGTTTTTGTAGTGCTACGTGTACTCTTCCATGGTATTCGCTCCTATGCGTCTCCTTGTCCAAATCCTTGCATCCCCCATTAATCCACCTATCACGTCACCCTGCTCATTCTAACCATGAGACCTAGACTCGTGTGTCATACCTTCTCTGCTACCCCTTTCCTACCTTCCCTCTCGCCAAGCACTTTCATGCTCACTCATCCCTGTGCTGTCTCGCATTGGTTTATGTGCAAAGAGATGAGTGCTACCACCCCCAGGAGGAACACCCCCTCCACGAGGAGCAAGAGATGCTTCGAGGATGCCAACTTTGTTGTATAGACCCCTTCATTGCCTCCAGAGTAAGGTGAAGCCTCCCTGACAAAAATGGATCCCCTGACTATAGAATGGGGAGCTCGAAAAGGTATTGTGCTCTTCTTCCATGTTTACTACATGCACATATGCTTATTACACGTCTCCTCCATTTTATTTTTTAAACACATTGTTACCTTGTCGATGCATGCATAGCGGGCCTCAAGAATTAACGTTTTCTTGTTCTCTTTCTTATTGCCAGTGTTGTCTAAGTACCCCAAGCTCTTTGATTTTTCTACTCAACTGTTGAGCTGCATGCTGAGTAATAGATGGCAAGCTTCCCAAAGACCTTACCCACTAGGATTTGCCACCTTAGTAGTGGCTGACCGTCTTCAAATTTCTCGAGAAAAAGAACTTTGTCGGACGCATGTCTAACCTCACCATCCTATCTTATTGCAATATTAGCGAGAACCACGATTAATTTGTCAAACCATGGGACGAAGCTGACTCTACTAGTGCATAGAGGCTACAAGAGGTTGTCAATCTCTCGGAAAACAACTAACAACTCGCATCTAACTCAAGCTACACTCAACTGACTGAAATCACCAAAAGCCAATCGCTCATCGGCAAGCAAATCACATCCGTTACAGCATCAAATGACATCCAAACGTAATGAAACTTCTAGGAAAATTTTATAAGACCTAAGCACACATGCCTATGGCCTCAAACCCCACTTTAGGTCAAGTTCCAAAATCGCGATTATTAATAGCAGTGGATTTTTGACCCAGAATGCATCTAAATGCTTAGCAATGATGCCCCAATACCCTTCCTATGCTTAGTTTTCGATTTAAAAGCGTAAATTCCTAGTTATGATGAAATTAGGCCGCGAATCGTTGGCGACGCCAAAAGCTATGAAATACTGTGAATGGCTTACGTCAATTCATAGAGCTCTTACCTGCGGTTGCAATGCAACAAACGCAATCGCAATGTGAGAACCGGAGAGGGAGTAAGAAGCGCGAGAAGGAGATAAGTGAGCGCCGTTAGCTCACACTGTGTATTTCTTATCCAAAAACTTCTAAAAACTTACAAAAATTGGCTTTTATACCTTAGCCAAGGTTTGTGGGTGGTCAAAACTAATAATATGGAGTTCTACCAAAGCTGGGAATTGACTAGCTGATACAATCTGGAAGCTTGTAGCCCCGGCTCATTAATTACAAAGTTTACCAAGAAAATAGGAGTTACAATATTCTCGATTTATCAAAATAATAATTGTTTTACAAGGAGAACTCCGAAAAATGGTGTCCACGTTAGCTTGCTGCTAACATTCCCCCGGTCCTCGCCTGTGTCGTCCCTTGACACAGCTTTATGGGCTGAATTAGTCTTTGGGTTTATGGCGGGCTAGGTGATCTTTAAGTGCGGCGTCCAGTTTTGGTATCTGATTTCGTTCTTTGTCAGGCACTTGCAAAAATTGCATGGTGACTTGATTCTTCAGTTCCATCGATGAGTAGCCTACAAACCTGGATGTGAGGTTACTTATCACTGGTGCAAATATCTTTGTTCGCCAGGTGAAGAATCGAGGGTAGAATGCTTCTTCAAATGCTAGCATATTATGTGAGGACAGGAACATGCATCTGGCATAGAATCCATAAAGGATTTCTTCTGAAGGTTGCCCACTCAAATCGTAACATAAGCCTTTGTTTCCTTCTAAGAATGAGAGCCATGGGACTCCTCTTTGCTCAGGCTCATTGAAAACTTGTATGCATGTGACTAGCATCCTGCAGATCTTATATAAAATTGCACAAGAGAGATCTGCAGACTCTTGAAGAATGACATGGCGCCTGTTAGGGTTTTCACCATGTATTCCTCTGTCGCTTGGCCTCTCTCTGGAGCTGGCAGCCTGGGGAAGTTGAGCCAAGTTGGCCTCTTCTTCTGCAGTGCTTCATGTGCTTGCCATGTCCTTACTCTGGGTACATGACAGAATGCTGGATCTCTTTGTAAGGCTGTAGGTGCTCTTGTGAATAGAATCAGGTATCTCGGATTCTTGTTCAGCCAGCTTAACCGCCACTTTGGGTGGTCTTTATCTGCGCCATCTTCTTGCATATCCTTGTACAGCCTTTCTTTTACCTGTAAAAGTTCTACTTTGATGAGAGGGTACGGCAGGGATAGTTGATGCCATTGAGCGTTGATTTGATTGGGAGTGAGTTGAGTGACGTTGACAGAGTGTAAAACTTTCAACTCCCAATCCATAGCGGCCTTCCACTGCTCATCCACCTCTAAGGTGATCTTTTTCTTCAGAGCATCTTCTTCAGCTTTTGACAGCTGGACCATTGGCACTGTATCTGCATCTGTGATGTGAATTTGAAAATCTTCATCACCACTCCTCTTTGCTCAGGCTCATTGAAAACTTGTATGCATGTGACTAGCATCCTGCAGATCTTATATAAAATTGCACAAGAGAGATCTGCAGACTCTTGAAGAATGACATGGCGCCTGTTAGGGTTTTCACCATGTATTCCTCTGTCGCTTGGCCTCTCTCTGGAGCTGGCAGCCTGGGGAAGTTGAGCCAAGTTGGCCTCTTCTTCTGCAGTGCTTCATGTGCTTGCCATGTCCTTACTCTGGGTACATGACAGAATGCTGGATCTCTTTGTAAGGCTGTAGGTGCTCTTGTGAATAGAATCAGGTATCTCGGATTCTTGTTCAGCCAGCTTAACCGCCACTTTGGGTGGTCTTTATCTGCGCCATCTTCTTGCATATCCTTGTACAGCCTTTCTTTCACCTGTAAAAGTTCTACTTTGATGAGAGGGTACGGCAGGGATAGTTGATGCCATTGAGCGTTGATTTGATTGGGAGTGAGTTGAGTGACGTTGACAGAGTGTAAAACTCTCAACTCCCAATCCATAGCGGCCTTCCACTGCTCATCCACCTCTAAGGTGATCTTTTTCTTCAGAGCATCTTCTTCAGCTTTTGACAGCTGGACCATTGGCACTGTATCTGCATCTGTGATGTGAATTTGAAAATCTTCATCACCACTTGGCTCTGCTGTGGACTGCGTCTCAAACTCAACAAACGAGACCAAGGGTATGTCTATTTGTGGCGGCTCTGAAGTGCCTGCCTCTTCCTGCTTGTCTGGCTTTCCATCTCTGAGAAGCTGATTTATCCACTTGAGTTTTGCTAACTCCTTTAGGAGCTCCTCCTCTCTTTGAACCTGCATCAGTGCCACGTCTCTGTGCTGTGACTGTTCAAGCTTTAATTCCAGTTCTAAGTCCTTATTTTTCTTTTCAAGTGCATTGTACACTTCATCAGTTTCCTTGATTGAGGCCATGGCTGGGTTTTCTCTGATTTGCCGTAAGAAAATGGCATGATCATTGATTCTCTGTTCAAAATATTGTAGGAAAGCATTGGCAACATCTAACTGCACTTGTTTCTGAGCTGACAGAGAGGTTGTAAGAAGTTCATTCGTGACTTCTGTTAGCTGATCGTCTTTTACCTTGCAGGCATCAGATAATTTGGTGAGGAGGTCACCTAACTCATCCATTTCTTTTTGTTGTTTATCCCTGGCTATCTGATGCTGTTTCGCTTCTGCCTTTAGCTGTTGCACTTGCCTTTGGAGATCAGTGATGATAATCATCCTGTCTTTGAGCTCTCCTTGAAGAGCATCGATCACCATTTCTAATTCCTTGGCCTTTGTGCTGCGGTTCAAAGCTGCTGAATGGAGTCTCTCGGTCATTTCCTGCATCTGGCATGCATATTCATTGACCTGTATTATAACTTCATCATTGGACTGCCCCTCCTCTTGTCTTGCCAGCTGGGATGTGCCTGTAGCCTCATGTGTTGCTTCTTGCTGTGTCTTAATTGTGGGTGGTTCTCTGGAGGTAGATGGTCATTCTTCTTCTTGGCCATCCTGAGGCTTTGATGCCTCGACAGTTTCTGGCTGAGTAGAAGTAGATGGTGTGGTCTCAACTCTTACTGTCACTTTAGGTGCTGGCCATTCTGCCTTCTCTGGCTCGGGCTCCGTCTCATGTTTAGTGGTATGCTCTTTTTTTGTATCTACTTCCTTATCTGTTTCTTCCGTCGGCTTTTGAGTTTCTTCGACTGCTTGCTTCGGTTCTGGCTCGGCTTCTTTTTCCTCATGTCCATCGGTGTGCTCAGCTTTTCATGTAGATTCTGTTCGTTGGGTGGATTCAGAATCTTTTTCTTTTTCAGTCTCTGCTTCTTCGTTGGTACCTTTGCCTGGTGGTGATGGTGGTGGGCTAGGCATGGGATGGTCCTGTTGTTCCCACGGCGGTGAGGTGGGTCGGGGAGATCCCTGGCTTTGCTCTTGTGTAGCCGTTTCCTCAACTTTCTTGCCGCTTCTTCTGCCTCTTTCAGCTTTAGGGCTTCGGCCTCTTGGTACATTCTTTCTAAATAATCTGTTGGATCATCTGCCTCTTTTCTTGTATGATGCTTTGTTTGAGGTCCTTTTAGTCCTGTGGGTATCTACTTTTCTGGGTCCTTTCAGTCCTGTGGGTACCCACTTTTTTGGCCTTTGCTTGTGCTTGCCTACTGTGCTGGTAAGCCTGTTTTTATCTTTCAAAACGTGCTTGTTTTTGAGTTGTCTCCTCTTGGTGGGCAGCCATAGCTTTCCTCTTCATCTCTTCCCTTCGAGCTGTCTTCTCTTTGTTGTCAGAGCTCTTGCTGCTGTGCCGCTTTGGTGAGCTCTCAACTGACTCAGTATTTGATTTCTGTGACCTTTTACCTGACCTTGTAGCTTGTGGAGAGGGTTGTGCTGCCAAAATCCATGTATTCTGATCAGGGGTTGGCAGTAGGTTGGCGGCCATGCCAATGGCATGATAGGCTATTCTAGTCAACACTTCTGGCGTGCCCAAGTATGTGATTTTTCCCTCCTTCTTGGTGCCCTTCAAGGTTGTCAAGACATACTGCGCGTGGTCCACAGGCTGTCTTGTTGGTGACTTAAGAACCTGAGTGAAGGTGGTGGCCACGGCGTGATTTGGTGTAGTGTACCTTGGTGGCCTTTTTGCCAGTAAATGAAAGTGTTGATGGTACAAACGGGCTGGCTCTTCCACCTGTTTGTGGATAAGATCGGCAAATGTAGCCGCGGCTATCTCCTTGGTAAATGTACCTGTGGTTTTCCTGTCTCTTGCCCGCATGGTCATTCCTTCAGTGGGCAATCGGAGTGCCTTTGCCACTATCTCTTTTGTGATTACTACCTCGACCTTGTTTCCTTGGGTGTCGGATATTTGTGCAGTTCCGTCCTCTTTGATGGTGGATAGAAGCTCGTAAGCTTTCTGAAAGTCCACTCCGCAAGGATCTTGTTCGTAGAAATGCCTGAGCCCCAACCTGCGGTTAGCCTCTTTGGTTTCTGGCTTGGCAGCTACATCATAGACCTCTTTAGGCAGGAGTTGCAACTCCACTTGATGCCCTTCTTCACTCTTGAACTTGCCAGTGAAGACTGTAGTGTGGTGCTTTTCCACCTGTTCTTTAGAAAGGTAGGATGCTTTTGCCGCTTTGACTGACTCGGGGTCCAGTTGATATGTAGGCAGTTCTTGTAGTTTCTCTTTTTGGTTTAGCTTCTTCTTGTAGTTTCTCTTTTTGGTTTAGCTTCTTCTTGGCCTTCTCCGCTGCTTGCATTGCTCCTGTTCAGTGAATAGAGTGAAAAGTTAGCAGATTTGTCAGATTTTTCTTTGCAATGTCCTTTTAAACTGAAATGCTGATAATCTGGTCCAAATTGCTTCAAATCAATTTTTGAACAAGCAAAGATGCAGAAAATCATGCAAGGAACAATACTGTATGGTCAAAATAAAAAATTGCAACCAAAGTACATAATCGCAATTATTTACAGCTGAGAAAAATTTCCAACTTTTTGCAAACTTGGCTTTATAGGCTTGAAGTATATGCCAAATACATGCTTTGAGTGAAACATGGGCTCATTTGGATGCACAGGTTAAAAATGGTACCAGATTCTGGCTTTAGGTCTATGAAACAGTAGATATAAAGGAAATTTGAGATTTTGAACTCCAAATTGATTCAAAGTTGGCTAGTGGGCTTATCACAACATGTACTTTGGATGTATGATGGCCAAATATCAAAATTCCCCAATTTTGATCAAAAAGTAAATAATCACGATTAATAACTTTTTCTTCCAAAATTGACATTTTTTGGTACAAATTGGTTCTAGGCATGGTATAGACCTTGGGTATGAGATATGAGGTGATTTGGATCAAGAAAAGTTGTTCATAACCCAATTTTGGCTTGCAAAAGACTTCTTTGCGTTTTTTTTGGCAATTTTACAAGTAATGGGTGGTCATTTTGGCTCATACTTGATTTTTGGTAGGTAATAGGTGTGTACACATGATAGGTGAGGTGATTTGACAATTTCCAAGCAAAACTGATGCAAAAGTAAATAATCATGATTATTAACTTCAGTGACAAAAACTTTGCAAAACCTACAAATTTTGACCTAGACATGTTTCATACACCTAATACAAGTCCTAAATTGAATTTGGTCAAGTTTGGTCATGCCGACAGTACTTTGTGCTCTGTCGACTCTGAAATCACCGTTTTTTGTGATTACTCTGTCTGTTGGGTTGGTCGGTCATCTTTGAGGCTTTGGACTTGTCCATAACATAGTCGTGAAGCTAGCTGTCCAATTCTGGCTCATTTGGAGTCAGTTTGGTCTCGTATGTCAAATTTAACGCTTTGTAACCTTCGAGCCGTTTTCTGCTTTTCGAGGGCATTGCTTGATGGATTTCACTAAACCAATCATATACATTAGCAAGCTATCTATGGAGTCAGGTCAGAATTCTGGCATTTGCCAAAAACCTAACTTTTCCACTTGGGACCCCCTTGACCCCAGTCGAATGGTTATCTGATAGTATAGAAAGGTTCTAATATGTTAGGGCATGCTATGGTTCAAATCCCATCCGATTTGGTCGAGCTGGCAGGCCGCTATGGTCAGTTTTAGGTTGTAGGTCTTCGTGCGTTGCTCGGTTTCTAGGGTTTTTTCTAAGGCTTTAGATTAGCTACCGGCCGTACAAAATGGATCATTATCGAATAAAGAACTTACCACTCATGTCTCGTGTGAGACGGCGCTGAAAATGGTCAACTGTGGGCTCGGGAAATGTCGCGCGAAAGAGGCCGAAATCTCTCTCTACAAAGGCATGAGGTGGTTGTAGCCTACCATGGATATCTATACCTGGACTTCCCAAATCAAATTTCCCCAGATTGCCCCGTTAGTCCTATTAGGCCATGAAATCTATGTTAGACTAAAAAATTTCTCTGATCGGATTCCTGTAGCTCATTTTGCAAGAATTTTGCAAAAGTAGGCCTGGCCGCCTAATTTAGGCTTCCCACTTCCGTCTTCTGATTTCATTGAAAATTTTTGTGCTTGTCCGCCTTGTCCTTTTGATCACCATCGTGTCTTCCATTTTTCCATCTGAGCTTCCTTGCTATTTATTATTAATTTTGACATGTTCATTTGAAAAAATCAAAGAAAATAGCAAAATGCTCTCAAAAAGTAAAGTAAAAATCCAATAATTAAGAAAATCCCTTAAAAAACACAACTTTATTGTTTTTAGTTGGATTTCTCCATTGTCAAGCCTCCCTATTGACAAAAATGATAAAAAATATCCAAAAAAGGACTATTTTTGATGATTTGCTGATAGTATATACACTATTTACACTCATCGGGAAGATATTATCAGTGGATTTTCCATTGATGATGAATTATAAGGGCATTATTAGGTAATTTTGCAAAAAAATCACACGTTAACATGGAAATTTTTCTCCCTCTTCAAACATTGCCCTTAATTACTTAGTACTTAGTGCCCTTCCATCCCTCCTAGGTGGCGTACTCCGGGACGACTGCGTGCATGGGTTGAACAATTGTGCCTATGCATAGCCGTGATTGGATCTACCATGATATGCAGATCAACGCAATTCAAACCCATATGCTGTGTAAGAGCTGGGTCTTGAGTAATTGACTCAAGGGTTTCCAATGTCGAGGTTTGCTGCTGATGTCTTCCAAAGGGCAAATCTTGTAGCTTTTGTGCTCTCTGTTTGATTGTACCATCAGGGTGTTTTAGAACTCTGATTGCTTGAGCTGTTGGTAGCACTTTAGACTGTTGTCGAGCTTTTTCTCTCCATTGGTAATTTGGTCGGCTTGGTGCTGCATGGTGTGGTGGAGTTTGTTGAGACTTAACTCGCCACTGCTTGATTGGCATTAGGAGAAATATGAACCTTGCATGGGCCTTGTAAGGAATCCTAATTTTTAGGGATTAAGGCTAATGTTGTGTGGGGTTTAAGGGGCAAGGGCATTGAAGAAGGTAGTTTTGAGTAGGCTTTTCTAGCCTTTTTTTTAGACAAATGTAGGATGTGGACCTAAAGGGTTGCTTTCTCTCTCTAGCTTTTTTTAAAGTGAAGGAAGCATAGGGGTGTGTCCACATCAGCAATTCCGTGGGTCAAAAAGAGTCAAAATTTGACTTTTTAAAAAATTTTTCATTTTTATTTGTTTTTTACTTAAAACTCCCTCCCAACATATATACATATCCAAAAATCATTTTTTGACCCATTTTTTAACCCACAAGCTTAGAAAGTCCATTTTTTCAAAAATCTTTTCCCCCAAAAAGTAATAAACATTTTGTTCTCTCCTCCTCCTTCCTCCTCCCTCCTCCCTCCTCTCTCCCTCTCCCTCTCCTCTCCCTCTCTGCCCCTACCTTCCTCCTCCTCCCCAATCTCTCCCTCCCCTCCCTCCCTCCTCTCCTCCCATCCTGCTCGGCCTCTCTACCCTTCCCCCTCTATCTTTTCATCATTTGCTTCCTCACGCAACAGCTTCCATGGTGCTCACGGACATCACAAATGGTTTGCTTCCACCACCACGTACTCCGCACACCAAAAGCATACATATTCGCTTACCCACGGCATTTGCACCGAAGACCACTAGTGAAGGTGATCAAAGGTCATCACAGGAACATCGCACCGCTTGTGAGACCAATGTTGACATTTGGGTGGATGGCCATTTGTACCCTTACGATCCTATAAGCCACTTCCATCCACCATTTAATAGCCTTTCCACATTTCTTCAATTTCTTGGGAGGGGAGAAGCAGGCTTGTTAGGCTATTGCAAGCGGCTGTGTATGGGTGCAGGTGCTTCTTTGCATATGTGGATGCACGAATGTCAAGCTCTTCACCTCAAGACGACGGCATTACAAGAGAGTGTTGCCTCTTCGGAGAGGGTAGTTAAAAGTCTTGAACAACAAATGCAAGAAAAGGAGTCCCACATCCAGAAGCTTACCAACACCATCACATACTTGAAAGAAACACCCCTCGGTGCAAGGGAACGCAAATGCCCGTATTCATCCATTGAAACTCTTGCACATTCCGGAGGAGCACGCAAACGACGAGTTACAGCCACAAGGTGATTTGGTCTTTACTTGCATGCTGCATTCTTACTTCACACTGTTTTCTAATATTTATGTTTATTTGTTGCTAGAAACTTCATCCAGGAGGCATGTGGTGGAACAAGCCAAGATAATCGAGTCACCCTTCTCACTAGTTGTCTCAATACCGAGGACGTTATTTCTATCTTACAATCACCTGGAGGTAAGCACATTAAGGATGCAGTCACCAAGGACCTTATGCGTAAATTAAGAAATGTGGTTAATGATGATGACGTTCAACAAGCTTGTGATGAGGCTGGAATCAACACCAAAGCCTATCAGGCTATTTTTCAACTCCTAAAGGATGCCCTCAAAGAACATGGCATTGTGGAAAACCTATTTCCCGTTCCTCACAAGGTCAAGCTCGCAAAGAAGGCCACAAACGAAGATGTGTTCTCCCGCATTGGGACATACCTACACATTGAGGACACAATGCCAACTTCCCTTTATGCTTCGTGCGCAAGAAAGACAAGGGAAAAAGGTAAAAAACAATCCATAAGACCTTCGAATAAGGGCTTTCCTTACACAATGTGGAACAATATTTTCGTGGATCTTAGAAGGCTTCAAGAAGCCATGCTTAGATTTTACGAGTTACTTGAAGAAGGTGACACACTTTACTTTTTTCTTTGGTATTATTCTTTTCATAGAAGCTGAAGTTTAAGGTCTTAGCACTATTTATTTTGTAGTGCTTGGCACAAAAGTCGCTTTTGTGCTGAAACTCGATGATCAGTGTCAAATAGTGAAAGGCCGAAGGTTAGAGAGGCTAAGTGTCACTCTAATGAACGAGGCCCTTCTGCAAACCAAGCGAAGGGATTCAGTCGAGCCATATCCCACCTATCTTTTAGCGTGCAATCAGAGAAAGACATTTGGTGGTTGGGTGCTATTGAGGTGCCCAAAGAGACCAATGAAGTACTTTCGTGGATTTTTGAGAGAACTCCACGGATCACAGAAGTAATACACTCCCAAATTGTAGGTCAGAAGTTGGAGATTGAGGGCTTTGGTAGTTATGATGTGGAGTGGCACTTAGGTGGGGATTTGAAGACCATAAATTGTTTGCTTGGCTGCAAACAAGGGGCTTCTTCTCTCATGCCTTGTCCATTTTGCACTCGAGGGTACAAACCTAATGGACAAAAATCACATAAGAGCACTGCGAAGGCCAGTTACATGCTTCCATGGCAAGGGCATGGAGAACAAGGGTTAGATTGTCATGATGTCGGAGATGAAGGTAGAGAATGGGAAGCGTCTATTCTGAGATGTCCCATGCTCAATGCCCCAGACCGTGATCAAAAGGACCACACTTGGAATCCAATCTTTCGATTTCCTCTATCGAATGTACATTTTTGTACATTACACGCATTCATGCGTATTTTTGATAGGCTATTGAAGCTCCACATTGACTATGCTTTCACAATGAAACCGTTGGAAAAGTCCCACGAAGCGATCGAAAGAGTGGAGGTACTCTTGAATTCCATTGGCTGTCACGGTGGAAATGTGTCTATAGTTGCTGCAAAGAACACAGGGGAGGCCCATGAAATTGCTCAACAAGTGTCAATGAGTGGCCAAAAAGCTAGACACTTTTTGAAGAAAGTTTCCCAAGGAAAGCCAAGTCGATATGATGCTCAAAGAAGCTCCAACCAGCAGGCAGGTAACCTTTGGGAGCTTTGGAAGGAGTTATGCAAAGCTACTACTGACAATGATTCAAATGGCAAGCTTGCACACAAGCGCAAGCAAGTTTGGGCCCATTTTGATAAAATGGTCAAGCTTATGAGCCTTAATAGCACAACAGAAGAACAACGGCAATCATTTCAAGAAGCTTTGGTGGATTTTACCAAGGTCTTCACCCTTTCTTGGGGTGAAAATAATATCACACATTACATGGTAAGTCATTCATGGTGTATTCATTACAAGGGATTGTTTTTATTTACTAATGTGGATCGTTTGCTCATGTGAACAACATATCTTGTTTGCGCATGGTGCATTTTTTATGCACAAGTATGGATCGCTTGAAATTTTTAGCACTCAAGGCATGGAGAAGTCCCATTATCGAGCAAGGGGAGTGTACTTCAAAAATACTCGACATGGTGGTGGAATGGTGCAATCCAATTATTTGGAGGAGATGTTCAACTGGTTTTTTCGCACAACATTTTCTCGTAAGCTCACAATGGAGCGTGCGCGACAATCCAAGATTGCTATTGAAGTGCGCAAATGGAGTCGTCAAGAGCATAGCAACAAGTGGCAAATGTCGCAAGGTCCCACCAAGCATGCTACATGGCGGCGATGCAGAGTGCGACAAGGATCAAAGTGGATACTGCGCGAGTCACTAAACGTGAACGCAGGGTCCAACTGTTAGCGACATGTTTATTTAAAAAATAATACTTCTTTTAAAAAAATTAGTGTGAACAGGGCCCTTTTTAAATGGGCCCTTATAAATATTGCATGCTCTCATAAATCACTCATTTCTTAAGAACAGGTGAGCTCTTACCAACGAAATGGCGCGCACCAAACAAACCGCGAAAGAGCATCCGCCTGCCAACAAAAACACCCTCCAAGGATGTGAGAAGCCGTCATGGCTTAAAGGCATAAGAAAACGGCCACGAACACCTGGCCGTTCCAGGAACTCTTCTGGTAGTGGGCATGGTGGTAGGGCACGAGAGTCATCAAGGACTATTGAATCTCCACCTCCTCAAGATATAACACCTAGAAAGAGAATGAAGCAACGTGCCCAACGCTGGAGAGAAGCAGAGGGCCAACAAACATCAGAGTCCGATAGGGAGCAGCCGTCGCGCCCCCAATCACAAGCAGGACCATCCAGGACTCGGGTGGTCAATACAGACACCGAATCAGAGAGTGAGCCACCATGGCTGCGAGAAAAAATACCGCGCACACACCGGGTGGCCGTTGGGGGGAAGACATTGCCTCAAGGCAAGGGAGCTCTCCCCACACGACAAGATCGGCAACCAAGGGAAGAGGAAGAATCAGAAGAGGCTGTAGAACCAGCCTCTAAGCATGTAAACAGACGCAAGTCTAAGTTTTTCAAGAAGCCTACACGCCGCCCGCCAGCAAATGTGCAAGTGTCCCCAAGACAACCGCAGCGGCGTCAAAAAATAGCAAGGGCATTTGCAGAAATCCGCCACTACCAGAAGACGACGGAGCTCTTGATTCGATGTGCCCCCTTTGCTCGCACTGTGAAGGAAGTGCTTCAAAGCTATGGAAATCAGTATAGAATGCAAGCAATAGCGCTAGAGGCTATTCAAGAAGCTACAGAGGCCCACATCATTTCAGTGTTGGAAGATACCAACCTATGTGCCATTCATGCAAAGCGAGTGACAATACAGCCAAAAGATATGCAGCTTGCACGACGATTGCGACGAGACTTCGAGCATTAGCCAAAGTTACCCCTCTTTTTGTATTGCACACCCTTATCTTTGTAATGATTTGACTTTCCAATGACAATATGATCAACAGTTGTGTCTACTCTGTCTATTATCTTTGTAATTTCAAGTTCTGTATGTAATTGCAGTCAATTTCAGTAAATTTGTGCATTTTAAGTACCCTTAGGGGTAGATAAGCCTACAAAGGGCAGAAAAAGGCCTGGCCACAAGGGCGCGCAAATGGACCATCCAAAACTGATGGATGGGCCATTTGCTCGCCCTTGTGGCCAGGCCTTTTTCTGCCCCTTGTAGGCTTATCTACCCCCAAGGGTACTTAAAATAACCAAATTTACTAAAACCTATTGGTTTTGCATCAATATTTTATATGGATCCTTATGGACACCTTTTTTTTGGTCATTTCAAGCTTTGAATTCCTTATAGGATATCAAAACAAATAACATATTGTGAAACCAAGTGTCCAATGTAATTTGACTTTTTGGTGCAAAGGTGTAGTAGGTAGAGCTAAAGCAAGTGATAGTTTGCTGGAAACTTCATTTATAATTGATTTGAGCTTTTCTAGTGTCCTTGAGTGTGAACATATACTGGAATTTCCAGAAAAAGGTTGCATTTAAATGAATGATGCAAAACCAATCCATTGCAATAAATTTGTGCTTTTTAAGTACCCTAGGGGGTAGATTGGCCTATAGGGGGCAAAAAAATGCCTGGCCACAAGGGCGCGCAAATGGCCCATCCAAAACTGATGGATGGGCCATTTGCGCGCCCTTGTGGCTAGGCATTTTTTGCCCCTTATAGGCTAATCTAACCCCCTAGGATACTTAAAAATCACAATTATACTCAAATTGACTGCAATTACATACCTTAAAATAACAAAGTCAAAAAACAATTCATATCACCAATTGAAACAATTTTCAAGATTGACAAATCAGATTGAAAAGAATTTGCAATATAGAGAGACAATTTCAAATATTTTTTATTCCTTCTAGCACGGTGATTTTACATCATGTATCTGAGGAGTTCAGAATTTTTTTGACCATTTCCTGGCGCCTATTTTGCGCGTAAGGCAACTCCCCAGTCAAGAGGGACTGCGCTATGGCATTTGGGTCAGTTGAGCCAATGGAAGCATGTATCCCTATCTGGGCAAGCACTTTACCACGAAAGCCAGTGCCAAACGCTGTGCATACAAGGGATCTACGCACTAGGAACACTTGATGCGCAGTTTGAGCAATGGTACTCAAACACAAAAACTTGCTCAAAGCTTTTAACGACCAAGTCATAAAATGGGCTTGGGGAGTAAATTCATTATGGATAATGGACACATCGCCAGGGGGGAGTTGTCCGAGGTAATGCGCAAGGGAAGCTTGAGGTCCAAAGCCCGTCCGCTTGCCACCCGTCCTTGCAGCAAAATCATCAACCTCCACAACATCCTGTCATAAACCGATGAAGGTTGAGAAAAAAGACAACAAAGGATAAAATAGTAACATGAAAATTAGAATATAGTTTACCTCCTGCTCCTTGTCGTCCTCCTCTCTGTTGCCCTTTGCATCCAAGTCAATGCTCCCATGCACCACAGATACAAGCTTTGGATCATCAAATGGGAGGTTGCATAATGGCATAGGCATCCTAGCAGCCTCAACCTTGGCTTGCGTGGCTTGGAAATCTTCATCAGCCACGTGCAACTGCTCTGCTGCCAGGACCTCCGCACATAGAACTGCAATAGTGTCAGCAACAGAGTCCCCATCTGGCAAGAGCTTGCTTTCTAGGGCATCTAGCGTATTGTCTAAGGGACATTTGCTGCCGGTGCATAGCACGTTCAAGCATTCATCCATGCGCAGGCCAAATGCTTTTTCCAAATCATGCAGGAACACAAACTCCTCCCCATCCACTAACACTGAGGAGAAGCGGCTAATTTCTACCTCTGGGATAGCAACATCTGTCAGTGGTAGTGGCACTGGAGTGTCACTAGGGCCCGCCGCAACTATGGATTTCTCAACCACTTCCTCAAGACCCCTAGGGTACTCGAGCTGGTGTGCTTTTCCTTCCGTTGCAGGGTTCATGGGGATAACCTGCTGCTCCTTGGTGTCCTTGATAAAGGACCCAACTTGAAGGTGTGGTAAGCGGAGCTCCTCCAAATCAGGTTCCTCGCTCACCAAGAAGATAAATGTTGCGAGCCGAGAAAGGTACTCCACCCCCAACTTGCGCTTCTTGAGCGCTGACACCCCAGGGGCTTGCTCGTCCAAGTAATGGCCTGCATTGGTTGCAATTTCTTGGAATCGTTGCAACCGCTTGGAGAATGGGCGATCACCTTTGTGTATATAGCGCAAAAGATCGCAAGGCACCCAGATCCCTGCATGTGGGGGGATAGATACATAATATTTTATGATGTGCTCCTCCATGAACGCAGAAATCTCCTCAAATGCATCCATGTGAAGGGCAACTGTGGCGTCAAGGTCAGGGAGACGAGTAAAAAAGGTGTGGAGGTCCAACTTCCCTTTGTATTTGGTGTCCTCGAGGAAGAGGATGAAGCGTGACAAAGGGGTGGATGTGGGTACAGATGTAGAGGCTGTGGCAGCATCCATGTTTAGCCTGGGGTGTGGATAGAGAGTGGAGGAGCTTAAGAGTTGCAAAAGTGAAAATAGTGAATGAGTTAGGTGGCCCCCCTTTTATAATGTACCCTTTTTTTAAGACATTAAAAAAAAAAGGCACTTTCACCAAAAAATGATTTCTCATCTCAAGGCAAAAAATTATATTCAAAGGCATGATTTGCCGAAGCAAATCATGTTGATTACAGCGGGGATCAATATGAAAATTGCAAGAGTTACAAAGTTATAAGATCGATAGCATAGTTCCATCTATCCCCCAGTTCTCCTCGACCTTCAATTTGTCTTCCATTCTCTTCCCAATCTGCGACATTCATTACAATAAGCATCTAATGATCGACAAACCATGATGTATTGAAAATTTGGTAGAAGGATTCTCACCTTGTGACCTTGTAAACGAAATTGTGCTTGTTGAAGGGCCTCAAAACCCATAATAACCAAATGTTCTCGAACATTACTGAGAGTCCAATGCTTGTTCACTTGGACTGCCTCCAAAGCATCGTTGGGCATCTTCACTGCAATGTCAAAGCTTGCAATAGCGCCGTCTACACTCTGTAAGGGAGTCCACACTCCAAGCTTGCACATCCAACGATCATAATGAAATCGCATGTACAAGGAGGTGCGGGATTTCAAATAGCGCATTCCAATACCTGAAGCTCCAACCTTACAACGGTACCGGTCCCCGTTGTGCATGCCCTCCACAAAACCCCAGTCCTCTTCTAAAAGCCTTCCTAATTCCTCGTAATGCGTATCTTTACATACAAGCATTGTGGTAGTCTCCACAAATCCAAACTCTTTAAAAATGTGCACAAAACAATGAATAGGCAAACACCAGCTTAAGCCCACAGACCTAGAAGCTTTAGAGTAATTCAAAGAGTTTTGGACATCCATTATCATCTTTTTTCTTGAAAGATGCTACCGACCACAAATCTGGGACCGGACACTCCATACTTAATAAGGAAGTTACTTTGATGGGTTCAAGCGTTCCAAATGCTTGTGTAGAAGTAGGGACAATATAGGAGTGAGAATAGAAGAAAATCCTTCTTTGAACCAGTTTGGTTGGGCAAAGATGCGGGAACATTATTGCTCCAATATCCGCATGTATAGCATTGAATGTGCCGGAGAGACTATGTAGTGGCTGCTCCTCCACCAACGTGGATGGAAATATGACTATAAATGCATGACAAATGTTAAGTATGAATCCATAATAACATTACATTGTGATTTCACACCTAGCTTTGTATTCTCAAAACATGTACTTACAATGTGTTGGAAATCGAGGTGGTTGTTGCAAGTGCATGGTTGACATTGAGAAAACATGTTGCACAATGGCTACGGTCCCCTTGTCTTTGCGGTTCTTGAAGCCAAGGAGCTTTCCTTTCCAATGAAGATCCAAGTTTGCACGATTCCGCACACGATGAGGGCCAACAACAGATGGTTGCATGTATACCCAAGCACCTTTGGTGAACTCTTGTGGAACCCACTCATCATCTACACCTCTAGTGTTGTGGCATGCAAGTGCTGTGACCTCATCCTTTGGCCGCCTTTGCGAAGTAGAGTTGGCCATGGTTGAGCAAAGCAAACTAGGAGGAGGAGAAGAACCTTGCTTGTTGCTACAATGTAGGTGGGATAAAGTGATATGAGAAAATGGTCAACCCTTGTGGAAATGGGAGGAGAAGGTGGACAACCCTTGCTTGGTGTGGCACTGGGAGGAGAAGGTGGATAAGCCTTGCTTGGTGTGGCAATGGGAGGTGGTAGGGGAGGAGAGAGGAGCTTCCTTGCTGCAGCAATGGAGATGGTGTAAAGAGAGAGAGTGTTGGAGTAGAGGATGAGTGTGATGGTTGCAACCAAGGAGGGGTTGGAAAAGGGGTTCTAGAGAGAGAAAATCCCTTTTTTCCTAATAACTACTTTTGGGGGATCTCTGGATAGCAAAAAAAGATTTTTTTAAAGTTTTTTAAAAATTTTGAATTTTAGGGTTTTTGGATGCACGTTTTGACTTTTTGAGATCAAAAAATACTTTTTTGACCATAAAATAGTTTTAAGGGGGTTTTCAGAAGATGAAATTTGAGTTTTGAAATTTTTGAAAAATTTCAAATTTTTGGGATTGTTTCAAAACCGGATCAAAAAGGAGGGAAGTTGGAGGTTCCATATGGCCCACCCACCCCCCCCCCCCCCCCCCCCCCCCCCCCCCCCCACCCCACCTTCTCACTAGGTAAGAGCCCATTTAAAAAGTGTAAGACTACTTTGTCCCCCTACATTTTTGAGGGCATAGAGTGTGTCCACCACCCTCTTCTCATTGGCTGGCCTCTAATTAACCTTAATCCCAAAGGGCCCCTAGAGGGTTCATATTTTTCCTAATGGTTTCACGGTTTATGGAGAAGATAAGTGCTCCTTTTTCTTCCAAACCCTTTTCATGTTAGTTTCCTTGCTCGAAGATACTCGATCCGTGTTCGAATCCATGGAACCTTCTTTTGTTTCTTCAGTGAAGTTTTAGGTACCTAGATCTAAATTGGTTTATCCTTAACCTGTGTTTTTGGTACCCAAATCTTCCTGACTCCTTGCATGCTACATGTAGCATTTGATTGTCGAGGGGATGGAGAAGATTGGCTTCATGGATTGGTTTATTGATTGCTTCTTTTCCATTCCTCCTTGCTTGGTGCAATTTAAACAATGAGTTGCCCACCTTTAGGTGATAGCTTTAGTTGATTCGTATCCCAATCTGGGACTGCTTTGTATGTACGCATCCAGGGAATTTCAAGAATCATCGTCTCGTTCATGTGTTCATCTGGCAAGCATACAAACTGAATGCGAACATGAACATCCATGTACTACCACGTTCAAGTTGACTACTCCCAATGTTGGAGTTGGATTCTTGTTGCATCCTTTGATTGTCGCTATTCCTGCTATCAATGCTTGACTTGTTGCCTTCTTGTATGTGGAATAACTGACTGCATTCACTCTAGCTCCTGTGTCTACCAAAGCATTGGTGCTATGATTGTTGAGCTATACTTTGATGCGCATATCCATTCTATTCTTGTTGCATCCTTTGGTTGTCGCTATTCCTGCTGTCAATGCTTGACTTGTTGCCTTGTTGTATGTGGAATAACTGACTGCATTCACTCTAGCTCCTGTGTCTACCAAAGCATTGGTGCTATTATTGTTGAGCAGTACTTTGATGCGCAGATCCATTCCATCTAACCAGTCGTCATCTGTTGAAACTGCGTCTTTAGGTAATTCCCATTGTCGATTATCCATTTCCAAAGTGTTGATGGGAATCGATATCTGTTGATTCTTGAGAGCAGCTTTACGCTTGAGTACCTGAAGTCTAGATTCCTCTTGGGCTTCATCAATAACCTGTTGTCGCTTGATCTTTCTTTGTTTGGCTGCATGCATTCTCTCTAGCAATTCATTGGTTAGTGGCAAATTGTATTTCTTTAAACGACATCCACTAATCCAATTAGCCATTGGTTCACCATCTAGGGTGGAAAATTTTACTGCTCCAGTTGGAGATACATTTTCAATGATAAATGGTCCGTATCCCTTTTTCTTAAACTTTGGAATGTGTTGCTTAAGGGAATAGACTAGAACTAAGTTCCCTTTCTTGAAATTTTTTGTGATTAAGTGGGAATCAAAAAACTGTTTTTGTTTTCGCTTTTGTGCATAGATATGAGCTACAACAGTTAGCCTTTGCTCGTCTAGCTTTTCCAAATCTTCAAGTCTTTCTGACAATTCATGTCCAGTCCACTCAAGATTCTGTGCTACCCTTAATGTCGGCAATAGAAATTCTATTGGAAATATGGCATCAAGACCATAAACATGGTTAAAGGGCGTAGCATTTATAGCTATTTTGAATGAAACTCGATAAGCCCATAGAGCAGCATGGAGATTCATTTCCCAGTCTGTCCTTTCTGAACTAACCACTTTGGTCAGTACCGAGCTAAGAATTTTATTTGTATGCTTAGCTTGTCTGTTTTCTTGTGGGTGATAGGGAGCTGATTTGTTATGGATGACCATAAACTCATTAAGCAAAGATTCTATTACCTCATTGAGGAAATGAGTTCCCAGATCAGTGACAATCTCTATTGGCAGTTCATATCTCATGAATACATACTCATATAAGAATGCAACAGTGGTTCTGGCATCATTCTTTTGAGTTGCTTTAGCCTTGGCCCACTTGGTCAAATAGTCCGTAGCTACAATGATATATTAAGCTTGGGTTCTATAAGCAAGTGGCTATAACGGTCCAACAAAATCTATACCCCATTTTGCGAAGGCTCTAGCTCCCATCATCGGTCTTAAGGGCATGTTGTCTACTCGTGTTGGCATTTTTGATTGTTGACAAGCATCACACCTTCGAACATATTCTTTGGCATCTGCAAAAAATGTTGGACACCATATGCCTGCCATCAAGATTGCTCTTGCGGTGGTCTCACCAGAAAAGTGACCTCCAGCTAATCCAGCATGTGCTTGTTCTATAATTGGAATATACTTGTTTTCATTTGCACAACGACGCAAATATGGATTTTTACCTCTACAATACAACTGGTTCCCAATAAGAGCATAGTCTCTTGCTTCAGTTTCAATTGCTCTTTGACGGTGTTTACTTATATCCTCCAGAAACAAAGATACAAGTCGTTCTTCTGTAGGTATCTCCATCTTTGGGCATCTGGCAATGTATTGTTTCATTCGAGTTGCACAATCCCTAACAGACTCACCATGTTTCTGTTTAAAGCTGTAGATTTGAGCTATCGTATTATGTTTAATTCCCGTTTTGGAACAAGCAGCTACAAATCCTTGAGCTAATGCGTTCAAGTCCATGATTGACCTTGGAGGAATGTTTTGGAACCATGTCAAAGCTTTTCCTTCTAATGTCATTCCAAACCCCATGAATGGAGTATGGAAATTGACTATACGCTATGCTCTTAGCACTTGCTTAAAGCTTACTAAGTGGTCATATGGATCCCCTGATCCACTGTATTTTCTGACCCATTTTTGAAAATCAGCTGGTCTGACACGTCTATTTGGTTCAACTCCAGGTCTTCTAGGAGTTGATCCTGTTCTGAGTCCTTCAAACCAGTTTGTTGGAAATAGTGACTCATGTAGCCCTGGACTGGCCTTGGTGTCACCCAGTTTTCTACGTGATGAGGTGGTTTTTGGTTTCTTCACATTACTCTCAGATGATCTCTCACGGTGTTCATCCCTTGAAATTGTTTCTGGTCCTTGCCCCAATATCCAATCCCGTATGAAATACCCTTGGTATTTGGTTTGTTCTACCTCCTCATGAGTCATCATAACAAAGTTGTTGTAATAACAATCCCTAAACAGGTAGGTTGGTAGGTCTGCTGATCCCTTATCTTTGATCTTGAAGATATAGATGATCTTCATGGAAATTAATTGTCCCGGTTTGACATGAGAAGTCCACAAAATATCTTTTATGTTTCTATCTTCCCAACAATAGACTTCGATCCTAGGATTATTCGTACTAAGCCGTTTCAAAGGCTTCAAGTCTACTTGATTGTATCCCTCAAATTCCAAAGTTGGTGGTCCTTCTTTTGCTGACATATCTGGGATTATAGTGTTTACTTCTAATCCCCATTTGTCTATCACATCAGGGTTTTCGACCTGTAAATACTGAGTTCCATTTCGATCCATGTACATTTTTCCTTGTTTGTTTTCCATAACCTCTTCTTTGAACTCAATACCATGGTCATCAATGCGAATAGCATACTCCTCATTAGGGTCCAAGTAAACCTGGCCATCATGACGGTTAGTCTTGTAAAAAGATAGTTTATGCTTATAGCGCACTGTCGTTCCGATTTTCGAGTGAGTCGAGTAAGAAGACATTTTGGATGTTGCATCTGAAAAAGTGTTTGAGACTTCTTCAAGAATTGTGTGCAAGAAATAGCCTTGATTCACGCTTTCTACGGTAGATACTCTACTGGAGGTTTCTCCGAGTATGCCTTGATTTCCTAGTACACGACCAGATCTAAGGTTCATATAGACTTATGAAGCCTTGGATAGAGTACTCACCTTTGGATTGACTTGTCATCAATTTTCACTCGATTCAATTGCAACTTTTTGTCAAGCCACTGATTCCTCGTCTGCAACCTGATTCCTGTACAAAATTAATCAAGCTAGCTATTTTTCTATAAAGACAGTAGAGCTCTTGAGAACTCTCATGATTGGCCTCGGTGTATCACTTCAAATCGTGCTATGGGAGTCCAAATTTTACTTTCAGATTCGTCTTTAGCAAAATCATAGGTCTAATATGCAACTTGTATACTGAGTGTATCTCTACCAACTTTGATCCGATTGAACGCAAAATTGCCCTATGGCCTTATATTATGTTGGTCTAACACTTATAAGCCCAAAAGTCAAAATTAAAGTCTCTGGATAGTAGAAGTAAATAATTACGATTATTTACTTTTGTCAAGTTTTGACACTTTTTGGATTGGTTTGGTAAGTATACAACTTGTTAAAGCCCTTGGACAAGTTTCAATAAGTTTGGACAGAATTTGATCAAGTTTACCAACTGTTCCATGTCTGCAGACTTTGATTTCGAGAATCTGGCTTAAGTCTCACTTTTGTGTTCCAAATTTCACTAAAATTGATTTGTGAGGTCTACTTGATGTGCTTGACCTTGTGGTATGCTCAAATGTCCAAAATCATCAAGTTTTAAAGCAGATACAAATAATCATGATTATTTACTTCTGACAAATTTTTACAAATTTTTGTCCCAACTTTGACACAGATTTGTTAAGCACCTTAAGTTAAGGTCACTAGCCAATTTTCATCCAGTTTGGATAATTTTTTGGTCAAATGGTCATCAATTATCTGTCTGCAGTCTAACTTTGCAATTTTAGTCACCAATTTCACTCCAGTGGTCCAATTCTTACCAAATTTGGTTTGTGGGCTTATTACAACATGGTGAAGCTAGTGGTATGCAGACTTGGTCAAAAAAGTTGAAAAATAGGGTAGATCTAAATAATCACGATTATTTACTTCTGATAAATTTTTACAAATTTTTGGTCAATTGAGCATATACACATGTTTATTACATCAACATAAGCCTATGAATCAAATTTCAACAAGTTTGGACAAATGTTTTCCAAATTTATACTCAAGTTTCAGAAAGTCGGTACAAACTTTAGTTTTTACCCAGTTTTTTGCCAGTTTAGTGATCTAAATCTCTTGGTCTTTACAAAAGTTGTTTGTACACATGCAATCAATTAGTGGTATGAACCTTGGTCAATTTAGAGCAGAAAGTTAATAATCGTGATTATTTACTTGAGGCTTGAAATGAGTACTTTTTTGCAATTTTCTCAAAGACACTCTTTTTATGATGTTTTTTAAGCCTATAAATAAAGTCAAAACTTAATTTGACCTAAAATGTCAAGAAAAAGTAAATAATCTGAGTTTTGGTCAACTTCTTGAAATTTTTACCTCGAAGTGTCTTTGAACTTACCCACTGGTTCAGACAACTCTTAGGCTTACTCTCCAGTCGGATTGAGTGAATTCAAGTCTTTTCAAGCTATTGCTAGCCGTAGACCTAAAATTCTGCAACTTTACATAAACAACTCACAGATGATCGTTTGGGGTGAGCAATGTTCTGAAATCCACCTCGGATTCTACTTACCTACTCCTAGATTCTCTCGCAATGGGGTTGTGGAAAGTGTCCACAAACACTCGCTTTCTTGTGTTATTTTTATGTTTTTTAGAGTCTCGATCTTAAGACTTGTCTCGTCTACCAATCATTCTCCAAATCCTAATCTAAATATACAATCCTACAGTCCTAAAGATACTTAGCAAGTAGGATTTCTTCCAAGCTACCTCTACATAGCAGAAGACAACAATCTTAAGCTATGCGATTTCTAAAAGAAAGTTTCGAACTCTAGGTGAACCTAAAGGAAGTTAAAGGACAACTACACAAGATGCTCGTGTTTTTTCCTAGTTTAGGTCTCTTCGATCCCCGGCAACGGCGCCAGATGTGGGACGCATGTCTAACCTCACCATCCTATCTTATTGCAGTATTAGTGAGAACCGCGATTAATTTGTCACCCATGGGACGAAGCTGACTCGACTAGTGCATAGAGGCTACAAGAGGTTGTCAATCTCTCGGAAAAATACTAACAACTCGCATTTAACTCAAGCTAGACTTTAATGACTGAAATCACCAAAAGCCAATCGCTCATCGACAAGCAAATCACATTTGTTACAGCATCAAATGACATCCAAATGTAACGAAATTTCTAAGAAAAGTTTATAAGAACTAAGCACACATGCCTATGGCCTCAAACCCCACTTTAGGTCAAGTTTCAAAATCACGATTATTAACAGCAGTGGATTTTTGACCTAGTCGTTTTCGACCCAGAATGCATCTAAATGCTTAGCAATGATGCCCCAATACCCCTCCTATGCTTAGTTGCTGATTTAAAAGTGTAAATTCCTAGTTATGATGAAATTAGGCCGCGGGTCAGCGACGCCAAAAGCTACAAAATACTGTGAATGGCTTACGTCAATGCGTAGAGCTCTTACCTGTGGTTGCAATGCAACAAACGCAATCGCAATGTGACAACCGGAGAGGGAATAGGAAGCGCGAGAAGGAGAGAAGTGAGCGTCGTTAGCTCACGCTGTGTATTTCTTATCCAAAAACTTCTAAAAAACGTACAAAAATTGGCTTTTATACCTTAGCCAAGGTTTTTGGGTGGTCAAAATTAATAATCTAGAGTTCTATCAAAGCTGGTAATTGACTGACTGATACAATTTGGAAGCTTGTAGCCCCGACTCATTAATTACAAAGTTTACCAAGAAAATAGGAGTTACAATATTCCCGATTTATCAAAATAATAATTGTTTTACAAGGAGAACTCCGAAAAATGGTGTTCGATTTAGGTTGCTGCTAACAAACTCAAAGGTCTTCCTACATCATATGGTGGAAGATCATCTCTATGACGCTTGCCAAATTTTGTATAAGAAAGTATACCAGGCTACCTAATGGGGAACTAATGACAAAGTTTGGTAGGGGATTTGCCTATGATAATTGTGCAGCAGCTCAAGAAAATGCCAAAAGTTTGAAGATTGCGTGGGCTGTGATGGGTGGTATGGCCCTGGAGAATGTAAAGGCCCAAAGGGGAGGCTTGAATCGCAAGGTGAACAAGTTATTCTTTGATATGGTGTGCATGTCTTACATGGACAAACATAGTATTTTGTTGCCTCCTATGGCGTGACAGTGTACAATCACCGTACAAAAGCAAGTGAGGCTGCACCCAGATCCTATACACAGATTGGGTGAGTAAATTATCAAGGATCGTGATGGAAAAATTCATACTACAGAGGAGCAGGTCGCTTCTGCTAAATTGGTCTTAGCAAAGAAGAGGGATTTGTGGCTATGCAACAAATAGAGCTACTCAGCCTGTGCTCTAGTTATAGCAGAGATGGAGAGACTCATAACAGACATGCAAATATTATAAGAATTTCCCCTAGAAAATGAAGTTGTTGTTGTCAAGATGGAAGCTGAGATAGGAGTACTGGATAGGGTCTTGTCAAGGGTTGGTGCCTTGATTGATTCTGCAAAGATGAAAGAGGAGGTGTCCACCCTACAGGCACTTTCAAACACTAAAGAGTATTGCTATGCTGAGAGTAGTGGTCTAAGCACTTGCAAGTGCTAAGACTACCTGCAAGTGGTCAGACCATTTGTATGTGTATGGAGCTTATGCATGTTCTTAGACTACTTACAAATGCCTAGACCACTTGAAAGTGCTCATAGCACTAACAATAGCTAAGACCATTCACATGCATGTTCTTGGAGACTTGCAAGGGATCCAATTGTTGGGTTAAGCCTTAGCTTACACTCACGATCAGAAAACTCCCTAAAAGCCAAGCATGCACCATTTAAGTGCATAGTCACATTTTTCTCTATAGAACCTACAAAACCTCACACATGCTACTCATTCCCTACACACATGCTACACACTTTTTGATGGCCACATGCCACTTGAGGTCTGGGTTGCATTTATACGCGCGTACCAAAACAATATACATATAAAACGTCATTATATGCCAAAGTCCCAAATAACCACTGAAGAGTCTTATTTTTTTATTTTTGATTGAAATGGCAATTGCCGGTTTTGATCGAAACCAACGACTGCTTGCTGATTTGCTATAGGAGTTGAGAGATTGCATAGTTGGAGAGCTAGAGACGGATAGAGAGTATTGAGGTATGCTTTTAAACTTGTTTATGTGTACCAACTTGTTTTTCTGTGCGGTGCAGACTCATGTGGTGTAGTAGTTTTTCTCTCACCACAGAGTTGGCTTGCAGGTTATAGGCCACTTTGTGGTGTGTAGTCATTCAGCTCACTCAAGAAGTGAGTAGAATCTAGTCTCTTTTATTGTGCTGTGTAGCCACTTGGCTCATTGCAGGGAAGGGTTTTATGATAGATTTAGATTCTCACTTGTGTGGTGCAGTAGTATATCTCTCACCACAGAGCTGAGTTAGAATTTAGTGGTCAACTCGTGGAGTGTAGTAGGCATGATGCTACACCTCTCACTTTAGAGTGACCTATAGGTTTCTCAATTTTATTTTAGATCAGGTCAAATCATTGTTTGTACCACATAGAAATGCAAGAGTTTTTCTCGTCAAATAGAGAGTGGAGAGATGCATAGTTCATGCCCTCTTTATCTCTGTGTGACACACTGTTTACTCTTGTGCTTTGAACTCCAAAGACACGTCATTGTTCATCACTAGATGACTAGGTGTTTTCTTGGATGTAGATACATACGATATTTGGCTTGCATATGAGATTGTTAAGTTGTCCGCTGATGTTTGTGTTGTGAGTTCCACACACTTCATCAGGGATTATATTAAGTCACATCATTGTTCTTACTGCATAGAAATATGAGGGTTACGTTTGTCTACCTGAGAGTGGAGAGATGCATACCTATGCCCTCTTCATCTTAGCATGATATGCCTTGCCCTTGTACTTTTTAATTCGTAGATACACCACTCATCACTAGATATGACTTGGTGTTGTCTTGGATGTAAATATATATGATGTTTGACCACAATCTAAGATTGTTAAACTGTCTGCTGGTGGTTGTGTTGTGCGTTCCACACACTTCATCAGGGATTATATTGATTGAATTATCAATCAACATTACAAAAACGTCCAAGACTTGTGTTGAGCATACCTCACACAAGATAGATTGTTCACATGTACACTCCGATTGTTTATGTGTATTTTGTAACACACATAACATGGTCCAGTTCTTGTGATGAGCGTCCCTCACACTCCTAGCCTGTTCACCTCTCTCTCTCTCTCTCTTTGTTTGTTCTCCTCTCTCTATTGTACAATGTATGGTTTGAAATCATAATATATTGCTGTTTGTTATAAATTATGTTAGTTGTTTACAGTGTAGGGTCATGACACAATTTGATAGTTTACCCTAACGTATATGTTTTAAAATTATATCTTGCAGATATGGCGGACACCAAACTGGAAAAACATCAACGAAAATTTGCCTTCAAAGTTGTAGTACATCACTTTCATCACATGTTAGAGCATGAGCTTCATTGTTGCCTAAAACCCTCTGCGCCGGAGTAATATTACCAGTTTGCAAAGGCCTTAGGTGAAGTTTGTATTTGAGCAGCTCCAGCTTGTATTTACGCCCGCTGCTTTTGACATCTCTAATGACACCAAGTTTATTATTGAACATGGTCAACTAGTCTATTGGATAGACCGCAAACATTTTTTAAGATCTAAAAATATTGAAATCATTACTTTGCTAGGCATAGCTGCTCGCATACAACTTGTGCAACAATTGTATACTAAGTTCAAGAGCAAGGAGAAGCTGGAAAGAGCAGCAAAGCAAACGAGAGTGGAAGCTAGCTCTTCTGATGCTACCAAAGAGCCAAGAGCTACCATTAGAATAGAGTTTGCTGCTAGTGCCACTCTTGCTCTGGATCAGTCTTAGCTCCCCTCTGTATTGCATGTTTTACCAAAAACTACAATCTTTAACATACAGGCTCCACAACTGGGAGAAGGGAGATGGGCACACGTGAAGCATATAGGTGTCACCCATCATGCATTTAAAGATCCATTGTATGCAACAAAGATCTTCAAAGTCCACTTGCATGGACCCACAATGGATCAACAGGTTAAAGAAGAAGCCAAAATTTTGGACATTGCTCATAGCAACATTATTTATCCACTTGCCGTGGTCCACCACATAGAGCGTCCAATGCTCATTTCATGTTTTTGGAATGGCAGCCATGTAGAACAATGGATAAAAGAGTGCAATAAAGATGGTAGTCAATGTTACAATCACAATTATGTGACCACTGAAGGAAAAATAGAGTTGTTCAAAAATAAAATTTTGTAGATAATAAACGCTCTTCTTTAGCTCCTGAAGTATCTACATATGCACAACTATCTCCACAATGACCTGTACTCCCGCAACATGATACTTCATTTTGGACACAAAGGGGTCTATGCAGCATTGTCGATTGGGGGTCATGTACAAAGACCAAAACAACAACATGCTTTCCTCCTCTCTATGACTTGCAAATAGCAAATAGAAAGCAAACCAAGAGATATTTTCCATGGGCCACCTCAGAATGCATACCTACTAATCCCCCTCCCTGGAATAGATCCATGGACATCTTCTCCATGTGTCATACTTGTAAATGACTCTTGAAGTGCATGTCAGTGCCACAAGAGCAAAACAAAAGGGATTTTTAAAGCAATGTATTCACCCACCTTGAGAGTGGCAAGCGAAACAATCCCTCAACCCAACCTAATGCTTTTGATATTTCTCTTTGTCTAAACGGTGCCCATAGCGAACAAGGTCGATAGGGTCTTCCGGGAAATCAAGGTGGGTGATGTGCTGAGAGATATAGAATGGGATTCCAAGAAAATTAGTGGATCACGTTTGATGCATTGTGTGAATGGTTTCTCTTCAATAGATAAGACTACACTAAGGTGTAGAAATTTGTCCTGCTTTTGCCATGCTTGTGTGCATGGTCAAGGGATAAGATGTGCAAACAAAGCTCACGTAGAAGCATGGCAGTACTTTGAGGATCATACCAACAGAGGCTGACATAGATGAAGATGTTTCAAGTCGATCCGTTGCACTCTGAAGTGCTTCCCATGCAACCACAAAGCTCCATATTTGTGATACTGCAGCCAAAAAAATGAAACAGACTAAAAGTTATTAAAGAAAACTAATTTTCATGCACAGCTCAAAAAGGAAGTTGTGAAATGTACATGCCAATCGTAACCCCTTGACACTCCACTCCTCTTTGCCTCTGAGAGTGTCGCATCTAACGACTGCCCAACTGGAAAGTCAGGCAATTTTTGAAGATGGTCTGGAAAAGGAAGGTTTCTAGTTGTACGGTTGCGCTTGAATTGAAGGCGATCCGTCAAACGTTGTTGCTTTTCCCCTTTGTACCTCTCTAGCCACTTTTGCATGATGTCTGAGTTGAGAAGGCAAAATCTCATAACCTTTCCTCGCATTGTGATGTCCATCTTCCTAACGATGCCTTGTCCCTGCGGCTCGTTCCTTGTTACCTTGATGTTGACCTCAGTAGTCCACATTCGGGGCATCTCTAGATCAATTGAGACAAAAAATTCACTGATGAGGACAAGAGACTCTTGTACAAGCCATCCTTCGGCCATGCTACCCTCGGGGCGAGCCCTTTGACGAACAAACCCCTTTAAAGTATTCATAAATCTCTCCAAGAAGAACATCCACCTGCTATGGACGACCCAGCAACTGCAACTTCATCGACCACATGCACAAGTACATGCATTTGGATGGTAAGAATGTTTGTTGGAAAGTACTTCTCCACCATGCACGCTGCTTCAATAGCATTTAAGCGTGCTGCATCGATGCTGTCTTCTCTTATCTCTTTTGAACTGATGCAGCGTACCAACTCACTGATTTTGTAGATTTTTCTTCTAATGTCATCGGTCAAACAACCCTTTATGGCAATTGGTAAGATGAACTATAAAATTTGTACCAATCGTGGGACTTAAGACCATTGAGATTGTCATCTCTTGTAAAAGCCGTTTTCAAACATCGCATGCACCCTGTGGGAGTCTTGAATGAAGATATAGTCTTTTTCAGTTGTTGCTCTTCTGCGCGACTCAGAACCCATGGATCTTTTGGTATAAACCACTTTCCATTAGGTTTAAGTCGAGACCACATCTCTGGCATTCGATCCACAGCCTGCAGGTCATCTCTTTGGGTCTTGCTCTCCCTTTTTCCAGTGATGGTCTTCCAGATGATCTTCTCCACATTCTTGAAGATGTGCATTGGGTCGAGCGAATGATTAATCAACAGATCACTCCAGTACAGGAGATCATGGAAAATAGAAAGTCTTTTTATTCCAGGTCGTATCCAATCTCCCCTCTCTAGCCACATGTTTTTCCAATCGCTCGCTTTAAGTGGATGCATGTCATGTTTACATATGTTTGGTCCACATAGCTCATGTCCTTCAGGCAAAAATCTACCATGCTCCTTGTAAACTGTCTTGCTCAAATGCTCAGAGCGGCGAAAGCCAAGTCGAGGACCACATTTCGGACATGCATGATTGCCCGAGTAACTCAGGCCTAAAACATCATATATTAAAATTTAAAAGCGTTGACATAGCCATGAATCACATGCGTGTGAGGGTTTTAAAGGCACTTACCTCAGCACTCACCGAACCCTCGCCAATCGTGCATGGTCCACATGAGAATGCCTTGCACATGTACATTCGGTCATCCGATTGGTTGGGACATATCAACCACATCGATTCTTGTCCACAAGATTTGGAGCTCTTCTATAAGTGGTTCCAGATAGACGTCCATGTTCTTTGCTTTGTACTTTCTTGGGATGATCAATGAAAACAACATATGGCCCTTCTTGATAGTGAGTCATGGTGGAAGATTGTAATTAACCAGACAAATAGGCCACGTGCTCCATGACGAACTCTGTAATCCGAATGGGTTTACTCCATCCATTGCCATACCAAAGCGGATACATCAAGGCTCGTTCTTAAATGTAGGCCAACTTTCCTCTATGTGCTTCCATGTACAAGAGTCAGCAGGTACCCGCATAACACCATCTCATCGAAGCGACCATGGACTTGCACTTGAACATGCTCTTTATTCTTGGAATGATAGGAAAGTGTCGAAGGACCTTTGCTGGGATAAATTTTCCTTATGTGTCCTCCCTGTACCTGTTTGATCCACAATTGGGACACTATTCCAGGTTTGCATACTCATTGCAAAAAAGTATACAATCATTAGGACAAGCATGTATTTTCTGATAATCCAAGCCCAAATTAGTAAGAAGCTTTTTAGCGGTTGGACGGGTAGGGGGCATGTGATTCCCTTCTAGCAAGATTTGCTCATTCAGCAACCTGAAGTTACATGAACAAGTCAGCCCTTTGATCACTTTATATGAACTGTAATTTGCACTTTACCATGCTTAGGATAAATATTTGTACCTAAAAATCTCTGTGGCTGAGGCGTCAGACCAACCGTAGACAGACTGCAAATTAAGTATTGCCAATGTGGTACGGAGAACTGAGATTTTTGCACCAGTGTAGAGCGGCATGCGTGCAAGACTTTGCATCATCTTGCCCTCCTCATCGTTGCTATCATGCCGTCGATATGAATGGGATGGATGAGGTTGGTCCACAGTACTGCGCTCAATGTTGTCGCCTTCTATGTTGAAATCCATGTCAAAGAACGCGTCCAACATCTTCTCCATCTCTACTACTTGAAATGCCACTTCAGGTATTGGCTGGGAGGACTCAGTCAATGGCTGCTCATTTGAAAATCGTCTTCTCTGGAATGAAGTTGGAGCAATATCTACTTGCGGGCTTTGACTTTCAATCTCTAGACCATGAGATCGATAATGCAGGTCTTGTACTTGCTCTATCGGAAAGAGATCGTGATTGCGTATGTGTTGGTCGTAAATTTTTCGTTTTCAAAAGGTCTGATGCTTGCAATGCACACAAGGACACGCCATCCTATCGTCCATACTTTATCTACCAATGATGCAACAAATATTTAAAACACTAATTGTTATAACTACAAGCTTTAACAACCTCACATTCTCTAGCCAAGCCCGATCCCCGTACACTTCGATCTAGAGGTGCATGGAGATTAGGACCACGGGATAATAATCTCGTCTTTATTTCTCAATGACTATATATTAAAGTTCTTGAAGTCTGTGTGCACTTTTGAAGTTCGATTGCATTTTGTTCAACTTTTCTGCTAGCTCTAACAACCTCACATTCTCTAGCCAGGCCCGCTCCCCGCACACCTCGATCTAGAGGTGCACGGAGATTAGGACCACAAGGTAATAATCTCATCTTTATTAGTTAATCATTATATATTAAGGTTCTTTCAGTTTGTGTACACTTTTAAAGTCCGATTGCGTTTTTTCTACTATTAATTTGACGCTATCTCTAACCTAACCTATAACATAACCCTAACCTAACTTAATGTAACCTAACTTATAATCTAAACTTAACCTAACCGAAGTCCGTTTGCGTTTTTAGAAGTACACGAGTCATTTTCGAAGTTCGATTTTGTTTTTTCTACTATTAATTTGACGATAGCTCTAACCTAACGTATAATCGTTATGCCTAACCTGTAATCTAACCTAACGTAAAACCTATACCTAACTTACCTTAATGTATATAACCTAACTTATAACATCTATCTAACCTATAATCTAACCTAACCGAAGTCTATTTGCGTTTTTCGAAGTACACGAGTCATCTTCGAAGTCCGATTGCGTTTTCACTACTATTAATTTGACGCTAGTTCTAACCTAACCTATAATCATGATGTCTAACCTATAATATAATCTAACCTAACGTAAAACCTATACTTAACCTAACTTAATGTAACCTATCTTATAACATCTACCTAACCTATAACCTAACCTAACTGAAGTCCGTTTGCATTTTTAGTACACGAGTCATCTTCGAAGTCCGATTGAGTTTTTAGTACACGAGCCATATTAGAAGTCTATTTGTATTTTCTAGACTATTATGCCATTGATAGCTCTAACCTAACATATAACCTAAACCTAACATAACCTAACCTAACATAAAAACAACACAATGGTGAGGCAATTAGCAAAACGACAACCCATAGATCTTGCTCAGAATGCATATGTGATGTGGGCAAGCTCTATGGCTTGCCAATTTGGCAAACGGCTCACCAATGTGTTGTTTTTAGAGTTGCGAAGCGATTTTATGGCCTGAAAACCGATCGCAGACATATAGACAACATAATGGCGAGCCGTTGGCAATATGGCAATCCATAGAGCTTGCCCACAATGTATACGCCTTGTGGGAAAGCTTTATGGCTTGCCATATTGCCAAACGGATTTCCATCGTGTTGTTTTTAGGGACAAGAGGTAATTATAACGCTTGAAAATGGCTCACAAACATATAGACAACACCATGCCGAGCCGTTTGGCAATACAACAAGCCATAAAGCTTGCCCACAATGCATATGCATTGTAAGCAAGATCTATGGCTTGCCATATTGATATGCATTGTGGGCAAGCTTTATGGCTTGCCGTATTGCCAAACGGCTTGCAATGGTTCTATTTTAGGACTTGAAATCCGCTCGTGGATATATAAACAACACAATGGCGAGCCGTTGACAATATGGAAAGCCATAGAGCTTGCCCACAATGCATATGTGTTGTGGGTAAGCTTTATGGCTTGCCGTATTGATGAATGGATCGCCATTGTGTTGTTTTTTATATGCGCTGTGGGTAAGCTCTATAGCTTGCCGTATTATCGAATGTAGCTTAACCTAACTTAACCTAATGTAGCTTTACCTAACCTAATGTAACATAACCTAACATAATAAAACCTAACGTAGATTAACTTAACCTAACCTAACATATAAGATAACTTAACCTAACTTAACCTAACCTAATATAACTTAACCTAACATAGCTTAACTTAATCTAACCTAATGTATAAGATAACCTAATATAATAACGTAGCTTAACTTGACATAACTTAACCTAATCTAACTTAACTTATAACTTAAACTTAACCTAAAGCATAAACCCCATTAACTACATAATTTGAAAAACAACATAATTCAATAAAAAAATTCTTCAAAACAAGATTTTTTCATAAACTTAAACAAATTTTTTTCATAATTTAAAATGAAATTTCACATAACAAATCGTAATTTCTTTTAAAGCATTCAAAGTTTAAAGCGTGAATTTTCTCTTTTTTTACTATATAAAGTAATTTAAATAAACTTAATATGCATTTAAAGGTTTGAACACTCACATTAGTCCTATTTAAGCAATGAAAGTTGTCGCCTAAGTCTTAGAGCCAGCAAAGACATACATACAAACACAAAGTTTAACCATAAACCCTAAATCTACAAGTAAACATGAAAACAATCTTACCTTAGTGTTATGCGCTAACCCACAAGCAAAATTAGCACCTTTGACAGTATGTATCGCAGTAGATCTATGGGAGAGGGTGAAGAGGAGAGCTTGAGATGTGGCGCAAGAATTAGGAGAAATGCGCAGAGAAAGCTCGCGGTTTCGATTTTTGCAGGTACCGACGGTACAGCTATCGATACATGCATCAGAATAGTCAACGAAAAGGACGTCAGAATGCGCATTTGTGCATTTGTGCTGGCGTCGGAAGACTGTCGAAATGGACGTTGAAAATTTGAAAATAAAATTAAAAAAAAAACCTTAGCTCCCTCCATAAATACACACACATATACTGAAACCCACCAATGACGCCGGTAATGTGGCGCCGGAATTCAAGTGACCTCTTGTAGTGTTATTAAACACATTCACAACATCTGCACAAGTATTACCATTCTTCGGGGCATCTATGACCGTCTCAAGAGGCACTTTCTCATCGAGTAAACGATAAAAAAACTCACAAGTAACATCTTCGAGTGTACCAGTATCAAAGGTAAAAGAAAAGGATACATCAACACTTGCTTCTGATAATAGGCTGTCAAGAAAACCAAAATCATCACTTACATCATCACACAAAGTCTCCATTTGCACCACTTCTTCACAGATACTCTCATCATCACAAAAACTCATAACCTCTTCAAATGAAGCATCCTCACTCTTCTTTGCTACTGGTTGCACACACTCCTCGCAAGAGACGAGTCCTTGCTTTCCCTTTCCTATGCTTACATCCTCACTCCTCCTAGGAGATTCCAAAATTCTCTTCTCTCTCTCGGCATTTTCAAATCCCACCAACCATCTTTCTTTCAATGATCTGACGTCCCTCATAAATGGAGCCAAGTCAAACACCATCGAGTCATTGCGGAAAGACTCTTCATCAACAGATGCATCATCGAGCGAGGCAGTATCACATAAATAATCTTCATATAAAAAACTTTATGTATTAGACTCAAAATCACTACAATATCCATCATCTAAAATCTCATCATCGTAATGCATAAGCTTTGTGATAGATAAATCTTCCACCATGTCAACCACCAACCTCTCCATAAGAGGCAAGCCATACAAATCCAACTCCCAAGTGTCTCCCTCAAACAAACTCCACACCATATGCCCAAACTCACCTTGTAGTGATTCAAAAGTAGTGACAAGGGAGTCCTCTATTGAATCTTGAGGCTTTAGCAACCTCCAATAGCGCAATAGCAATGAGACCTTCAAGGTTGACTAGTTGTAACGCTACTCATCTAGAAGCATGTGCAAAAACATAAAAGCATCATGAGACAAGCCTTGTGAAGCATATGCAGCTTTTGCTACATCACTATCAATTGCAAGTTGCATCATTTCATGCTCAGCTTGAGTTATACAAGACTGTATGCATTCACTTGAAGTGCCACAAAAGTATACATGACCTCTTGCTGGCGGCTTTGAACATGCATATTACTTCAACAAAGCTTAATATTCCAACTATATTGCACTTGCTCAGGAAGACATTCATAGATATGTCAAGCATCCTCATACAGCCTTTCATACATGAAATCAGCCCTCTCTACATCATCAAAGATATCAAGCTCTAAAATCAACATATCTGCTTCAACAACCCATGTCTGTACATCCTCATCCCTCCTTCCACAGAAGCATACATTCATTGCTGCCATTTTTGCAGAAGTCTATGATGCCTGTGTTGGTCGCTCAAAACCAAAACGGCTCTTGTTACTGAAGGTACTCAATGACGGGTCAATGACAAGCTCCTCAATGTGGCGCGCACCAAAATGATGATAGGAGAAAGCCAGAGCAAAAGACCCCTATAGCTTGGCCTCTCTGCCAATTCGGGATCACAAACCTATTGACTTAAACACCTGCAAATGCAACTTCAAAGACTGCATCCAGCTGTGATAGATGCTTACTGTTACTCCTCTTTTCATATGAAACTACATCTGTTTTAACACCAATGGCATGCAAAAACTAGAAATGACCATATGAACACAAAAACATCAAACCCAGATCAAGAGCACGTTTGACGCCACACGTAGCAGCTCCAAGGAAATAACAATGTTAACCCTCTACCAAGAGCAGAGTCTTCTGATGCTCCTGTTCCTTGGTTTCACTTTTTGATACCTAAAATGATCACGTATACATAGAAACATTTATTGAACTAAAGTCGAGAGGATTTTAAGCTACATGCTCGATGCTGTGGACGCTCTCTGATGACGAGCCTTGGAGATGCCCTTCTTTAATGTACTAGCAAGCCACCTGGAACTGCGAGATGCACCTCCTCATGTTGCTTGACAATATGATATCCCGCCCTGACATTAATCAGCCCCTTAACCAGTAGTTCGTGCTACCCGCTCGACTCCTATAATCTCCACTCGAGCCCCTTCTACAGCTCGATTGGTGTCAATCCTTCAGCTGATCACGACTTCCCTTCAATGTCATCTGATATCTAAGGTGACTCTCCTCCTTGCAGCTCCTGTATTGCCCTCCTTTTGCATATGCAGCCCGGATCCTTGACAGTACTCTTGCAGGCTACTTTCAGCTTCTCATGCAGCGTCCTCCTACTGCATTCGGTGCCCTCCTGGACTTGGGTACATCGCCTTTCGATTCAAAAGCGATGCTCCCTAGCCTTGGAAGCCCTTTGTACAACGCTCAAAGGTCCTTTGTTCCCTCTTGATGACGTCCCTTAGGCCACTTTCCCTACAGGTTGCGGCCTCCTCTCATAGCCTTGGCGACGTCCCCCCCTCCATATTGCTTCCTTCACCTCTTCTCAGTGCTTCCCCAGGCCAGCCCTCTTGCGGCCCCTCAACATGGCGTAGCTCTCAATACCTCCCTTCCTTTGGCAGCACCTAGCTCCCCTCCTTGGTGATGTTCCAAAGCTCCTCCCCTTTGAGTGGCTTCTCGACCTTATCCTCCAGCTCACGCCATGGTGGATGCCCCTTAAAGCTTCTGCAGTGTGCGACGAGCCCTGCAATCGACCTTACGTGCTAATTGCCGAGCCTGGCCTTTTCTCATCCTCATCCACCTGCTCCTGGCCCTGTAACCCCCACATGCCTTCTCTTTCCTTTCTTCTTGGCGGTGGCCTCTTTTTTCTGCAGCGCCCCCTTTTCTGGTTCTAGGCCAGCTCCACGTGCAAGCCCATACTCGGGATTCTCGTCATCATCACGAATTTTTTTAATATTGTAAAGTACACACTCTGTTGCACACTCTGATCTCCCACTCTATTCATCCGGCTCTAAGGGCCTTATACTACATGCCTGTTCCAGTATCAAGAAAGGGTTAAACTTGGCATCTTGTGCCGTTACAACTGCTGCTTACTAGGCAGACTGGGACGTCTGGGCTGGTATGCTGATTGGGCTTGACTGCGCTTGCATGTCACACCTCCCCCCCACGAAAGTGGAGTGGACTGGGGATGAGGAGGGAAAATAGGGCTTGATTCGAGATACATGTGCCGTCGTGGTGGACTGATTGGAGAGGCGCTGGAGTCGGTATGTGGTGGGGCTGAGCTTCTGAATGACTGTGTATGGGCCAATCCAACGGTGAAGGAAGGATTCACTGAGGCCAGGGCGGCGGATAGGGTAATACAAGCTGACCTGTGAACTTACGGCATAGTCTCTCAGTTGGCGGCCTTCGTCATACTGACGCTTCTGTTTCTTTTGGGCTTGTTGCATGTTGGTGGAGATGGCACTGTGGAGAAGTGGGAGAGTGGTGGAGAGGTAAGCCAGCCAGTCCACTGCATCATGTTTGGTGGCTGTGACCTTGTTGCTCCATGGGTCAGGTGGAAATCGTGGGTCTCGGCCGTAGAGGGCTTGAAAGGGGCTGACCTTTGTGGATGCCTATACTGAGGTGTTGTAGGCATGTGTTGCATATGGAAGCATCTCGTCCCAGTTTTGATGTAAGGGGTCGATGTAGGCAGAGAGTGATTGCTTGAGGGTGCGGTTGAGACGTTCTGTCAGGCCATTCGTCTGAGGGTGGTATGGCGAGGAAAATCGTTGCTTGATGCCGAGACTTTGGGTAAGCACTCGTAACACTTCCCCTTTGAATTGCACGCCTTGGTCGGATAGAATGTGTTGTGGGCAGCTGTGTCGAAAGATTATGTTGTGCAGGAGGGCAGCCGCAACTGTGGAAGCTGTGCAATCTGGGATGGCTTGAACCTCACACCACCTTGTGAGGTATTCCTTCATGACGAGGATGTATCGATTGCCAGCCATTGATGTCGGAAAAGGGTCCATGAGGTCCCAGCCAACTAGCTCAAAGGGTTCCGAGACAGAAATGGGAGTTAAGTGCCCTACCTGCTGACTTGGTGTTTTGATTTCTTGGCAAGTTGTGCATTCTTGTAGTTGTTGGGAAATTGTCTGGCGCATCCTAGGCCAATAGTGTGACTTCCTGATCTTTTCGAGGACCTTGTGAAAACCTAGGTGACCCGACAATGGGTGGGCATGAAAGTACTGGATGTACAGCCGTTGTAAGGCTTGAGGGATGTATAGCCGAGGATTGTGACCGAGCTTACTGAGGTAAAGCAAGTCATCAATGATGATGAACTGGCGATGGTGTGGGTGATCTTTGGAAGAGCGCAGATTGTGTATTATCTGTCGGATGGATGGGTCCGCCTGTTGAAGGGGGGGGAGTTGAGCCAAGGGTACTGGTAATTGTGAAGATTCTACCTGCGCCTGCTGAATTTCTGCACGTGACAATCCATCAGCCAACAAGTTGGTTGATCCTTTTTTGAATTTGATTTGGAAATTGTATTCTTGTAGGGCTAGAACCCATTTGAGTAAGCGACCAGGAGGGTGAGACTTTTGCAGCAGAGGAATGATTGGCTGGTGGTCGGTTTCTACGAGGGTATCAGACCCATGAAGGTATGGATGGAATTTGGCAAATGCCCAGACTATTGCTAATAATTCCTTCTCTGTTGTGGAGTAATTGAGTTCGGGTTTTGATACGGCTCAACTGATGAAAGAAATAGGACACCATCGACCCAAGTCATCTTGTTGGAGCAGTGCAGCGCCGAGACCTAAATTAGAAGCATCAGTTTGTAAGAGAAATGGATTTTGAAAATCCGGGTGTGCTAACATTGCTGAGTTCTGTATAGCGGCCTTCAGCTGATTGAAACTTCGTGTACAGGCCTCATCCCATGAGTATGGAACATCCTTTTTGAGTAGATGCCGAAGAGGGTGGGTGATGGTAGCTAAGTTGGGTACAAACCTTAATGAAAAAGTAGCCATGCCGAGGAAGCTTTGTAAGTTCTTGACATTAGTGGGAGGAGGGTAAGAGCTGATGGCTTTCACCTTTGATGGGTCAATTTGAATGCCATCTGCAGAAATTAGAAAACCCAGGAACTTGAGGCTTGTGGTTCCCCACTTAACACTTTCGTAACTGCAGCTGAAGATTGAATTTATGTATTCGTTGAAGCACCTCTTGTAGAATGACTAGGTGTTGTTGCCAAGTTGTGGTATGAATCAGAATGTCATCTAAGTATACCAGCACATATCTTTGGTCTATCAAGTCTTGAAAGATGAGATTTGCTGTGCGCTGGAAAGTGCTCCCCGCCTCGGAAAGACCAAAGGGCATCCTGGTGAACTCAAATAAACCACTTGGCGTTCTAAATGCGGTTTTGTGAGCATCTTTGGGGTCAAGGGGAATTTGCCAATAGCCGGACACTAGATCTAGTGACGTGAAGTATCGAGATTTTCCAAGCTGGTCCAAGAGATCATCTAGTCGTGGGAGAGGGTACAAGTCATGTTGAGTGACTTTATTAAGGGGTCGGAAATCTATACAGAATCTGTAAGACCCGTCGTCTTTCTTAACCAGGTAGGGCTCGGATGCCCAATCACTATTGGAAGGGATGATTATCCCTTGCTGAAGCATACTTGCGACTGCCTGGTTTATGTTGTGTATGTCTTTTGGCAACCTCCTTCTACTGGCCATCTTAATTGGGGGAGAATCGCCTATGCGGATGGTATGATAGATGGGAAGGTTGATGACTTTTGGCTGACTGGTTTTGGTGAATAAAGAGGGGAACTTGGCCAAAATTGACCGAACATCTTGAGTGCGATGGGCTGTGTCTATGATTCATGTGTGCTGAGTGTTAACAAAATTGGGGCCTTTGCTAGAATAGATGAAAAGGATGGGTAGTTTGCTTGGAAGGACAAGTGTATGGTGTTCAAAATTAAGTCATGCTCGTGTCTTGACGAACCAATCACATCCCAGTGTTAGTGGGAATAATTGACGAGGTAGAACATAGAAATCATGTACAAATGTGGATGGACCCAGATGGAAAGTGCAACGTGCCATTGTCTTGGAATGATAGATTTTCTTATTATCTCCAAACAGTATAGAAATAGGGGTAGAGATGAAAGTTTCGATGCCTAACTTGTTGACCAAATCTTGACTAATTGATGAAATGGTGCTGCCTGTGTCTAAAAGTGTTTCTTGTGATGTGTTGTGAATGAGGGCGAGTCGCGACAGCTGAACATACCATGCGGCTGGAAGTAGCGGCGGCTTGAATGTGAGAATGGGTGTCTTCCACCATCCATTCGCTCAGATGTTTTCCGGAAGAGCAGCAAGGGAGGCGGCATCAGCCAATTGTACCTGACTGTTCTGGATTTGTTGTCTCGCCTGCAGCTTCCGACAGTGTTTGCGGACATGCCCATAGTTGTTGCAAAAGAAACACTTCGGTCTCCCTTGTGCATCCTGCTCTGGCAAGCTCCTTCTGGAATGGTATTGACTGTTTTGGACATCAATATCCATTGGGGTAGGGGGTTCAGGTATTGACAAGGTCGGAGAGAGGGTTGGTATCGATGTTGAAAACTCTGTGTCCATGCTACTTTCTATACGCTGGGCTATTTGAATGGCGTCATGGAAGGAGGTTGGGCCTTGGTCACGGACTTAACGGGCGATGTCATGTTGAAGGCGTGGCCACAGAAAATAGAGTTTCATTTCTTCAGACATGGCAAGGTCAGCGCGTAAAAACAGTTGATTGAGCTTAACAACAAACTGAGGAATGGGTTCTTTATGTTGTTGGTGCAAAGCATTTAACTGTTGAAGAGCTGTTTGTGTGACATTTTGATGTGCAAAACTTTGTATTAATAGCCGTTTTAAAAGCGACCAATTACACTTGACCTGATCATGTTGTTGGACAAACCAGGTGGCGGCTACCCCATCCAAGAGTGTTCGCAATTCCAAGGCCTTGCGATCGTCATTCCAGTTATGGTAGCTTGCAACATTGTCGAAGTGATCAATCCATGTCAAGACATCCTCCATTGGTAGCCCAGAAAAACTCTTGGGCCGTACCTTCGCATCTGTGCGCGTAGTGTTTGCCTGTTGATTAGTCAAGAAGCCTACCAAAGATTGGTTTGTGTGGTTGAGCTGTAGCAGCATGTTGGAGACCGCTGAGAACATGTTCTCTAGAGGAGCTTGTGCAGGGTTGTTTGTGAACTCGGGATGCATCGAGGCATCGTCATATTGTGGCGAGCTAGGGGCTGGTCTGGGTGAACTGATGCGGCTCATGGTTGTGAACGCGTGCAAGGAGTGGGTACTCTACTGTGCAATAAGGAGATTCGCTCTGTGTAGTGTTTACAAGAACTGAGGGAAAGAAAAGTCTGGGCAAAGAAAAGGTTAAATTGGAGCGGGGGTTGTGTGCCCGTCAACTCCACCAATGTAAAGTACACACTCTGTTGCACACTCTGATCTCCCCCTCTATTCATCCAGCTCTAAGGGCCTTATACTACATGGCTGGTCCAATATCAAGAAAGGGTGACACCTGGCATCTTGTGTCGTTACAATTGCTGCTTACTAGGCAGACTGGGACGTCTGGGCTGGTATGTTGACTGGGCTTCACTGCGCCTGCATGTCACAATATTATTGTTCACTTTCAAAAAAACTTCATTTCAAGAGTGGGTTCCCACCTCGAATGGTCGGAAGCATTATGGGCAGTCCCCCGGCCCCTCTTCTACCGCCCTCTATAAGAGGCTATGATCGGGGTTGTACCCACTATGCAACCCATGCCCGCCCCAATCATAGTAGCTCAAACCCTCCACTTAGCCTTCGAGTTTTGACTTTGTCGAGGAGACGATGGCTAGCACTTGATGAGAGCATTACCGACTTCATGGCTTACTAGAATGTCAGCCAAAAAGTATATGTTTGATTGCCACCTTTAGGGTTCAGAGAACCATTCTCACTGATCTTAACCTCGGAAGCTTTTGCTTATACACACACTCCAATCTGCTTCAAAAGTTTCGTAATCATCCCCTAGGTGGTTGACCATAGGACTATTCGACCTTGAGATACATCAACTCGGCGAAATTTGCCCAACCCTCTAGTTCAGCATTCATGCTCAACTTTAACACTACTGAACTCTACAAACCTGGTTAAATGGCGAGTGTAGACTATAGCGAAGAGCACATATCAAGGATTGGCATTGCCCAACACTGTAGAAGAAACCATAGCACGCTAAAAAATGTTAGAAGCGGCCACACCATATATACATGGGCTGGTAAATATCGAACCAAAAAATTCCTATCAACGCCACTAATCAAAGTGTCTCAAATCAAGAAGGGTAGTGGCTCATTGGCATTGCCAAGAGCGTTCCCAAGCTTAATTGTTAACTCTAATCATTAGGGCAAGAGAATGCGGAAATGATTAGGCCTAAGGGTAAACCGCGGGCTCTTGTACCACTTTGAATGGAAATGGGATCAGGCTAGCTAAGGTGGGTGATAGAGAAACATAGTGCAAATGTGTGAGAGTGTTTAAGCAAGAATATCACTCAAGTGAATTAGGTTCCAAGATAGATTAGCTTGGACTCATAAACATAATCTTAAGTATTGACTTAGCTTAGCACAGACTCACCATAGACAAGCATGTTGTGCAAACTTGAACTGTGTTGTTTATTCATTAAAATGAGCTTTAAGTAGCTCTACAACTTGACTCCATTACATGTGGGATAACTCCTCCTCTTCCCTCCTTCACTCAAACTTTAGGACAAAACCCACACTTTACACACACCAAGGTGCAACTGCTATGGATAGGGGTTTCTAAATACCAAGGGCCAACTGCTAGGTGTGGACAGAGGTTTCTAAATATAAATGGACAAGGGCCTATTTAAAGGGTAAATGCAAGCCATATTGACCAACTCAAGATGTTACGGCTTTCAATGGCACAAAAAGTTAGTAAGTATGCTAAACTTTGGTTTCCAATTTTGAATTTATTCTTTTGTAGAATTTAACACTACCAACTTGACAATCCAATGTTGGTTTGGTGGGGGCATGCGAGTAGGGCCTTTGGGCAGGTCCTCTGGCCAGGCAAATAGGTTGCGGTCGATTGTAGGGGCCGTGGGAAGACGTTTCACCCGCACAGGTAGCCGATCAATGGCTAGGGTCCGTTCATGGACGAGAGGGCCTCTTTTGAGCGCTTGAGCGTCTTTTTGAGTTTTGGACAGTCACTGCCCACTCTCCCATGCCTTATTAAATCAAAAAATCTCTCAATAGGAAATGGTCCCACCGAAGTGATAGCAAAGAAAAATCTAAAACACACATACACACCTATCTTTAGGAAGTGATTAAGTGAAGCTAATGAGGTCAAAAAACTGAGATTATGAACTCCAAAAAATGACAAAAAACACATAGAATTGAGAGGCTTAATTGAATGACCTAATGATGTGCAAACTCAAATCTTGAGGGCTCTATGGAATGGCGCCTAGAAGCACACTGCACACTCACAAACCTCACAAGGCAATGATACCCTCTATAAGAGTAATGATGTGATAATATAGGCTAAAAATGAGAGCAATAGAAGTGAAAATTTGCACACACACATAAAGTTATTAAACACCACTAATCAAAGTGTCTCAAATTAAGAAGGGTAGTGGCTCATTGGCATTGCCAAAGGCGTTCCCAAGCTTAATTGTTAACTCTAATGATTAGGGCAAGAGAATGCGGAAATGATTAAGCCTAAGGGTGAATCGCAAGCTTTGATACCACTTTGATGGGAATGTGATCATGCTAGCTAAGGTGGGTGTGATAGAGGAACATAGTGCAAGTGTGTGAGTGTGTGTAATCAAGATTATCACTCAAGTGAATTAGGTTCCAAGATAGATTATCTTGGACTCATAAACGCAATCTTGAGTATTGACATAGCTTATCACAGACTCACCATAGACAAGCATGTAGTGCAAACTTGAATTGTGTTGTTTATTCATGAAAATGATTTTTAAGTAGCTCTACAGCTTGACTCCATTACATGTGGGACAATTCCCCCTCTTCCCTTCTTCACTCAAACTTTAGGACAAAACCCACACTTTACACACACCAAGGTGCAACTGCTATGGACAGGGGTTTCTAAATATGAATGGACAAGGGCCTATTTAAAGGGTGAATGCAAGCCATATTGACCAACTCAAAGATGTTACGGCTTTTGATGGCACAAAAAGTTAGTAAGTATGCTAAACTTTGGTTTCCAATTTTGAATTTATCTTTTGCAAAAAATTTAACACTACCAACTTGACAAACCAATGTTGCTTTGGTCAAGCTCGCTTTGGCAATTACTCTAAAATTTGATGGCTAAGCTTCCTGAGCTATATATTTTAAGATTGAGCAATCTAAGGATTATGCAATAAGATGTACGCCTTGGCAAGGGTGGTCTTCTTTAATTTACAAAATCTCGACAAGGTCGACTCTCTTTTCTACTTTGACATATGTGTGTCACTAGGAGCACGTGTTAGCTATGAGCAATCACACTGCGTTCTGTCTCATCTTTTTTATTAACTTATGCAAAAAGCAAGGCTTCATTTCAGGGAATTTTGTAAAAACGTTTCTGAAGTTTGGAATATGCTATAAGCATATGGACTTTGGGAAACTTGGCACCATATTTATCTACTTTTTTCTTGGAGGTTGGTATGAACCAAGCCACGATGACATGTGGGATACATCCAATAGATCTCAATTTCTCAGCATAAAGGAAGCCAGCTTCAAGTGATAACCACTCTCAAGGAGTCAACAAGGTTAGTATATTAATCTTTTATTTGAAAATAATTTCTCTAATATGCAATGCAAAGTTCTTTGCCACACTTCATGCAAAGCAAGGCTTCTCTTATGAGCCGAGGACCGATTACTTGACTTTATGTGACGGCCATACCTAGACTCGACCCTACTCACCTTCCTCAGTCTTCCAAACTGCTCCAAGGAATGACGTAGATCTATTTGCAGATATCCCTTCCAATTGGGACCGACAACCAGATAGGACTCCGGCTTATCTCGAATACCAAACCAAGGGGGTAAAGTCCATCAATTTTACGACTCTATCCGCTTATCATAATTTAATCCATCCTTGGCATCTTTCAGTCACCCACACCTGAAATCGTGGTCCTTAGTCTTGATTCTTTTGATCTTGAACTTGAGGATCTGCTCTTGCTTTTTTGTTCTCCCTTGGTTCATGGCGATAACCCTTTTTTCTTAACAAGCAGGCACGGCAGCTATCGCTTTTCCCTAAGAAGAGGGATCTTGTAATCCTACCTTGTCTCGCTCGTTCTCGCTTACCCTTTTTATCCCGCATAGTCCTAGCGTTTAACATAGAATGTTTTTTCAACATCCAGCCATCTGACCCTCCGGATCGGCCCACCCACCGAAAAATTTCATGAAAATCCCTTCCCGAGGTAGTACTTAACTACTACAAAATCAGGAAGACAGTCTATCAGACATCGTCAAACAACAAGCAGCATACAATCTATTGCATACCCTCGTTTAAGAAAATTCATCTGGTTGTTCCCACTAGATCTTTATTAAAAAACTTTTAATTCATTTCTTTACCTTTATATGCTACAATTAACTTGTAACTAGTTTCCTAACTAATCATGCAACACATATAGATTCAACCAATTCATCTTGGTTTACTCAAGACCAAGAAAATCGTTTACAAGCCATCAAAATGGCAGCACCTTCACATTATTTCCCAAAATTAAGTGTTTGGAAAAGGCTCATCAAGTAATTTAGTAATTCCTTCTTAAGCATTTTATTTTGAGAGGTATATCACCATCTGGTGACAGATGCACAGGATAGCCCCTATATTCCTATCCTTTCCAGTTTCTTTTACGCAATCAAATCGAACAAATTCCTTAATTCAATTCACATCATCCTCCCTGAGTATGACCTTCTCATCCAACTATTGGCATCAGGACATACCCGGATTATGGCCGTTTTCCAATAAGAAACCGCGGGTACTTCACCCGACCGGGCAAAAATAAAACAAACCCATTCATCCTTTATCCATCGAATATGAATGACCTAGGTATAAAATACTTGCTGGTTACACTGCCCTATCCAAAAATGGCCAATCTCCGTCAAGTTCCCCAAGAGAATCCTCTCAATGGGCCGGCCTTTCAATCAAATTGAACCCAAGAAGATCCATCTTGGGTTCTAGTTATTTCCAGACAATCTTCAAAACTGAAGTCGCGGAGCGGAGCGTGGGTCGACTCTCTCTCTCACACACACACACAGTGAGCTTACACAGTACAGTACGCAGAGAGATGTTAGAAGGGTTATCTCCCAATTCCTTAGTATTCACAAAGAATATGTTAGTATATACAAAGAGTTAGAGGTAAGTGAGTTAGGCGGGCGGCCGGCCATATCCGCATAAGAGGCCACTTGGGCTTTAATCCCAACAACCTCCCACTTAAAGTCCAATGTGGCACTTTAAGTAACTGTAAATCTATGAACATAAATGTACAAAGATTTACATGGCTGCCATCTATCCAATGCCCAATAACTCACGACAATGCACAAAGCCCTCTCCTGGAAGTCCCTTTGTGAGTAGATCAGCAGGATTGTCCTTGGTGTGGATCTTCAGCAGCTGTATCTGCTTGTCTTCAAGTACTTCCCTAATGAAGTGATATTTGACATCAATATGCTTAGTCTTCGAATGGAACACTGGATTCTTTGCCAATTGTATAGCACTTTGACTATCACAATATAACTCTGGCATATCTGCATTGATTCCCAAGTCTGCAACCAATCTACCAAGCCAAATAGCTTCTTTGCATGCCTCATTTGCTGCAACATACTCAGCTTCTGTAGTAGACTGCGTAACACAATCTTGTAATCGAGATCGCCATGATATGGCACCTCCAGCCAATGTAAATACATAGCCTGATGTAGATCTCCTCTTATCCAAGTCTCCTGCATAATCTGAGTCAGTGTATCCTCTGACACTCAAATCCTGACTACCATAGCATATGCGCATACTCTTTGTATGTTTTAAGTATCTCATGATACCTTTCACTGCCTCCCAATGTTTCTTGCCGGGATTTGACATATATCTGCTAACCACTCCCACTGCAAATGCAATATCCGGACGTGTAGCAATCATTGCATACATCAAACTACCCACTGCAGACGCATATGGAATCTTATCCATTTCAGCCTTTTCTTCCTCAGACACAGGACAATCTTGTTTGCTAAGTTTCACATATGGTGGCAATGGAACACTCAATGCCTTTCCCTTCTCCATATTGAAACGTTGCAAAACCTTGTCAATATACTCTGTTTGAGATAACCAAATCAACTTCTTTGATCTGTCTCTCTCAATGCGCATACCAAGTATATGACTTGCCTCACCCATGTCTTTCATGTCAAACGATTTTGCCATCTTTGACTTCAAAGCTGAAATTTCTTCCAAGTGTTTGCCAGCAATCAACATGTCATCCACATACAAAATAAGGATCAGCCAACTGCCATCCTTAGCCTTCTTTGTATATAGACAGTGATCGAACTCACTACGTTTGTAGCCTTGAGAAAGCATAAACTGGTGGAACTTATGGTACCATGCCCTCGGTGATTGTTTTAAGCCATAAAGACTCTTTAACAACTGGCATACCAAATGTTCCATGCCTTTCTCAACAAACCCTTCTGGCTGCTGCATGTAAATTTCCACATCTAAATCACCATGCAAGAACGCTGTCTTGACATCCATTTGGTGCAACACCAAATCCAATATAGCAACCAATGCAAGAAAGCATCTCAATGTAGTCATCTTGACCACTGGAGAGAAGACTTCATCAAAGTCAATGCCTTGTTCTTGCTTAAAGCCCTTGGCAACAAGCCTTGCTTTGTACTTTGGCTGACTATCATGAGCGGTGATCTTATACCTGTAAACCCATTTACAAGGTAGAGCCTTTTTGCCCTGTGGTAATTTAACCAACTTCCATGTCTGGTTTTTATGCAGAGCTGTCATCTCTGACTGCATGGCCAACTGCCATTTTTTCGAGTCAACCACTTGTAATGCTTCCTTGTAACAAGATGGTTCTCCGCAATCTGTGAGCATGACATAATTTAGAGATGGCACATAACGATCAGGTGGTTTGGAGACACGCTCAGAACATCTCACCACAACTGATTCTGCCTCTCTAGCCACTATAGGCTGTTCTTGAGCCTGACCATGCTGTCTTGATGTGCTAGCACTAGGTCCATCTTCCCTGAAGACAACTCTTCTGATCTCCTCTGTCTTCTCTGGCTTAGCGTGAAACTTGGCTTCATTGAAATGCACATCATTGCTACGAATAAGCTTTCTGGACTCAGGATCCCAAAGCCGGTAACCCATCTCGCCCGATTCTCCGTAGCCAAGAAATATACACTTCTTGCTCTTTGGTTCTAACTTATTTCTGAACTCCTTAGGAATATGGCTATAAGCTTCACAACCAAAGACTCTGAGATGCTTATACGAAGGTGCCTTGCCTGTCCATAGCATCTCGGCCACTGCACTCTTATCCAGAACCCTACTAGGAGACCTGTTGATCAAATGGACTGCTGTAGCCACTGCTTCCGCCCAAAATCCATCAGGCAACTCAGCATTTGACAACATGCTTCTGACCTTCTCTTGTATGGTCCTATTCATACGTTCTGCAACCCCATTCTGTGAAGGATTATATGGTGCAGTAAGTTCCCGCTTAATCCCTTTTGCTTCACAAAAGTCTTGAAAAGCTTTGGAAACGTACTCTCCACCATTGTCAGTTCTCAAGCACTTCAGCTTCTGACCACTCTGATTCTCCACCAGCTGCAAGAATGTCTTAAAGACCTTGAGCACCTCATCCTTGTGCTTCAAGAAGTAAACCCATACTTTGCGAGAATAGTCATCTATGAATGTACAAAAGTACGCTGCTCCCCCTAGTGACAAACTAGGCATTGGTCCGCATAGGTCACTGTGTACAAGAGCTAACCGTTCGTCCCTACGATTCCTCTTTGATCTGTGCGGTTCCTGTGTTTGCTTACCATAAACACAATGCTCACAAAACTCGAAATCTTGAAATGAAAAGCCAGGCAAATAACCATAATAAGAAAGTATTTCCATTCCTCTTTTTGACATATGTCCCAACCTACGATGCCACAGTGACACACTTGGCTGCTCAATCACATTAATTACATGGTTTTTAACCTCTGAAACATGTAAAGTGTACAGAGTTCCTGACTTGCTGCCATGTGCTACAGTCATCGAACCTTTGGAGATCTTCCAAGCGCTGTTCCCAAAAACTGTCACATAACCCGCATCATCCAACTTCCCTGTACTAATCAAGCTCTTTCGGATTGCTGGAACATGTCTGACATTCTTGAGCCATAAAGAAGAGCCATTCTGAAACTTCAACTGCACATCTCCCACTCCAAGTATGTCACAAACCTGCTCATTGCCAAGTCTGACATAGTCTTTAGTAGCCACATATGATGTAAACCACTCTTTGTGCGGAGAAACATGTAAAGATGCCCCTGAGTCGATAATCCAATCACTCATAGCATGTCCATCCTCTGCAGTCAAGAAAACAGAATCAAGATTGCTTGTAAGGAAGATGTCACCACCTGCTATACCAGAATCACTGTCTGAACCAGATCCTGTGACATTCACCTCTTCAATCTTCACTGAACTCTTCTTTTCATCTTGCTCAGAACTCTTTGTTTTGCCTTTTTCTTGTTTCCACTTCGTACAGTCTCGCTTCATGTGACCCTTCTTGCCACAATGGTAGCATTCTATGTCATCCTTTGACTTCGAATCACGAGACTTACTTCGGTTTTGTACCTTCTTACCCTTCTTCTCTTTAAACTGTTGTCTCCCTCGAACGACCAAAGCGCTATTGCCTTTGCCTTTGTCAATGTTCTTCCTGTTCACTTCCTCTGTGAGCAAGCTGCCTTCTACATTGGCACTTGTAAGACCTTCTGGCGCGACAGAATTACTTAACGCTGTACGAAAAGTATCCCAACTGTCTGGCAAAGTGATTAAGAGAAACATAGCCTTCACTGAATCTGGAAAGACTATCTCCTGTGCTGTTAACTGGCTGAAAATTGAGTGAAATTCATTCAGATGATTTGACATGGCTGTCCCTTCCTTCATCTTCAAATCCACCAATTTCTTGAGCCAGTAAATCTGAGAAGCAGCACTTTGTTTCTCGTACATATCACATAGCTTTTGCCATACGCCATACGCTGTAGTCTCTTCTGCTACGTTGAAGTAAACATTTTCTGCCAGTGTCAGCATGATTGTGGAACAAGCTAACTCGTCAAGCTCTTCCCACTCATCTTGAGCCATAAATTCTGGTCTCTCCCCTTTGAGCTTCAGTGGCTTCACTTGTTTTTTCTGCACCAAAACCTGCCAAATCTGCTTCTTCCAGAATGGAAAGTTTGTGCCATCCAGCTTCTTTATGTTGTAAAGAGTCTCACTATGAGAAGATGCCATATCTGCCAAACTGTTTACTCCTGAGAAAAATCCGGCAGAGTTTCCCCTGTAAACTGGCCTCTGTACACAGTAAACAAGCTATAATCAACAAGTTGAACACCTCTCCTCAGGAACTGTTAGTATTTTGAAAATTTTTGACAGAGTCTCCCCTGTAAACTGAGCTCTGGGAACCAAAAGATAGCTCAAGAAACAATCATAAATAGCTGACCAATGACAAATCTAAAAAATCCCTGTAATATGCTGTCCTGTAAGCATACACTGTCTCCTCTCTGGGCGATGACAGAACCTGTATCTGTCTCAAGACTGAACCCTGAACAATGCCTCAACGGCTTGACGCATAAGATGCAATCCAGTGTCTACACAAAGTCATACATCCTAAGGGATAAAAGTCGCCGAAGAGGATGCGTGTAGAGGGGAACTCCAGCAACCTAATCCACCTCACACTGGGTAACCCAGCCCCCAGTGCTTGGCTTCAAAAAACCTCACACACGACCCTCTCAGATGGCTCAGCAAACTGCCCAGAACTAGCATACATCCTATAATAGACCAATCACTGTCCTATGACCGCTGCGGCGGTCTGTCTGCTAGCGTGACTCACAACTAGCAGACCCACAATCACAGTACATCAATCTGCAATACATGCCAGTGGTGTCAAGCCGTCGTATGGCCACACCTCCCCTGGAACCTGGCAAGCACAAGAAGTAGCAATGCAGACTGCAATATATATATCTGATGATATATATGTGTACCTGGTCTATAGATGATGCTCTGAAGACGAATAAGTGATGTATGTCGATGTCGATATTGATGTCGACCACCTCCTGCTTGCCAATCTACACAAGACGGATTTCTTTGCGGCTGAAATCTATCTTCTGCTGTAGTGCTCAGAACGAAATTCTGAGGGCATAAACGGCTTCGAAAGGGGGGTAAAACCCCAGGTCGCCTGATGGAAACGCTCCCGGAACGCCGAGTGTGAATTTTCGAACTCCGGATCCAGAATCTGCCGGAAAAGTGCACGCGCGCGCGATTGCGCAAATCCGCACTGAACCAAGGCTCTGATACCAATTGAAGTCGCGGAGCGGAGCGTGGGTCGACTCTCTCTCTCACACACACACACAGTGAGCTTACACAGTACAGTACGCAGAGAGATGTTAGAAGGGTTATCTCCCAATTCCTTAGTATTCACAAAGAATATGTTAGTATATACAAAGAGTTAGAGGTAAGTGAGTTAGGCGGGCGGCCGGCCATATCCGCATAAGAGGCCACTTGGGCTTTAATCCCAACAAAAACTCCTAGTTAAATATATGTTTTGTAATGGGCTATCCCTATCACCTCTCGTGATTCCTTTTTAACTCCTAGTTGGTATTTCTAGGTTCATTCATTTATCAACCTTAATTCTTACTTTCATTAATTATCTACTAGCCAAGTTTATTTAGAAAATACAAGAGAGTTTTTGCCATAGGCATTTGATGGTTAATGTCTCTTTGGAAATGCCAACTTTTTAAGTTCAATCCCCTCTTTTGTATGATTCTCAGGTTTTGCAATCCTTTGCCATCCATTGGACATCTCCATCGAAGCTTGTAGAGTTTTCGGTTCAAAACAACACGGAAATCAATTCCACGAAGTTATCCTCTATCTCCCCCATTCCGTATTTGCAAACAAACTTGAAATTGACAACTCTAGGAAAACTCTTCAATACCAAAAATTGAACTACTTCTATTGAGCTTAGACAACTACTCTTTTCTTATGGTGCCTAGCTTTCCATTTAGGAAGCTAAAAGGTTGTCCTATAATTTATGAGTCTGCTAGCTTTCCATTAAAGTTCACTTTGGGGATAAAATGGGAATCTAGAGCTTTCCATTAAAGCTTGGAAGAGAGGATTAGAACCATACATTCTTCCTACCATAGAGAGATATGCAAAAACTCTAAGATTTATTACCATAATGAGACTAAACCTTTCTCTCTTTAATGAGACAAGGTCACCATGCAAGCTTACCCTAAGCACACAAGGTCACCATGGAAGCTTAACCCTAATCACACAAGGTCACCATGGAAGCTTAACCCTAATCACACAAGGTCACCATGGAAGCTTAACCCTAATATCACCATGGAAGCTTAACCCTAATCACACACAAGGTCACCATGGAAGCTAAACCCTAAATTGCAAGGTTGTCTTTCAAAGCTTTTCCTAAGTGTAAAGTTACCATCAAAGCTTAGCTTAAGGATGTAAATCTATCTTTGAAGCTTAACTTAATGATGCATAGATACTCTTAGCACTTAACCATAATTGTGAGGCTACCATTAAAGCTTAAACCTAAAATACAAGGTAGTCACTAAATCTTACACCTAAGTGAAAAGTTACCATTAAAGGTTAGCTTAAGAGTGAAAATCCACCTTTGAAGCTTAACGTAATGATGTATAGATACTCTTAGCACTTAACCCTAATTACGAGGTTATCATTAAATCTTAAATCTAAAATACAAGTAGTCAATAAAGCTTACACCTAAGTGCAAATTTACCATTAACACTACAAGAGGTTGTGTGCTCTTGTGACACTGTTAGCGACGGAAGTACACTGGGTTTTTATAACCCCCGGCGTCGCTAAAATCGTCGCTACGAGCGTCGCTATAAGCGTCGCTATGAGCGTCGCTATATAGCGACTCTCATAGCGACGCATATAGCGACGTTTACACAGAAGACTATAGCGACGCTCATAGTGACGCTACAGAGGCATAAATAGCGACGGTTATAGCGACGCCCGAGAGAATTTTTTTTGGTGGCAGGGCATTCAATGCCCTGCCACCCATCAACCATATTGTACTTGATTCACTTTTTAAAAAAAGTGCAAGGGTAGATAATAGACCCAAAATAGTCACCCACAAGACGCATTGTTTGCAAAATTGACAATTGTACACATCATAGGCAAAATGAATTGATTGGCAAATGTAATAATGACAATTGTACAACATCATAGGCATAAAGAATTGATTGGCAAAAGGAACTGTGGTGACAAATGTAATAATATACATGGTTCAAAAAGACGTATAAAATCCGTCTCATGATACATAAGCTATGAGAAACCCTAAACTAATGCTATCTAGCTACGGCTAAACTGACGTCGTCTAGTCAGACGTCTCATCGCGTCCAAGCGGCGTATCTGTCGGATTCTGCAAAAAAAGACAAGAAGACAGCTTTCAGTAAGTATAAACATATAACGACATTTATAAAACAATACAAAAAATAGAAAAGAGTAAACCCTAATACTAACCATGCTGCCGCGAGAATTGAGAATTTCCATCAGGGCGTTTAAGCCCTTCCTGCCTGCGTACTCGCGCTCGTACGGTGTGGGATCACGTCCTGTCATCGACCACTGTCAAAACATACAAAGATTTCATTATGTTAGAATTAAAAAACTCATAAACCCTAAACTATCCAACATAAAGAGCAATGCGAAAACACTTACAAAATCGGCCTCAAATGATGCCCATCCACCGCTCCCCAAGTGGTGCGAGCTCCCTGCCTTTACTCGCGCTCTGGCTGCATCCTTTTGTTGCTTCCACTTGTCGGGATTCTCGCGCGCTGCTTTCTTCGCATTCTTCCAATCTTCTTTGGCCAGCCAATCTGGCCTGTTCCACCCATTCTTGATTGCTTTTTGCACTTCGGAACGCTTGTGTTTGCAGTATTCGCGCATTCGAATCTTCATCAGGTCTTCATTGAAGCACTGATCCCGTGTTGGAACGGGAAACTCATCATGAAGTATGCTGATGACTCTGTTTTTTAAATCACTTGGTACTTCACTCCATTTTTTTAGTATGTAGTGTCTAAACAACTGAGAGCAAAGACCACACATGCGCGAGATCACCTTCTTGCCGTCATCATCCATGATGATGCCGCCGCTGAAGTCGACGGAGTAAGACAAGCCCTCTGGCCGGTGACGCGTGAACCTGGGTGTCCCGACAGGGGTCTCTAGCGGCGTGTCGATGGGGGTACGGACGTCAGGTGTCTCCACCGGCGTCTGGGCCTCGAAGCGAGGAGTGTCGAGTGGGGTGGCTCCTGGCGGAGTAGGTAGAGGTGTGTAGCTTCTAGGAACAGTCAGCCGTGCAAAACCTGGCGTAGATGGCGATGCTGTGGCTGGTGTGGGGGCGGGCAAAGAAGGGGAGGGTAAAGAGCCTCGTCGAACACGAGGCGGTGTAGAGGCATCGGTGGCGGAATCCCCACAACAACCGCCACCGCCACCACTAGAGCGCCGGTGTCTAGACGAGTGTGAAGCTCGTCTCGTCGACGCCGAAGCTTCGGAGCGCGCCGAATGCTCTGAAAGAGAGGGAGATGCGGATGGAGTAGGAACGCACGATGATGCGCCAGAGCGATGACGCTCCACGTACCACTGTCTCTGCTGCGGTGACAAAGAAGAAAGAAACTCCTCATCATCCATACCTGCATTAAACACACGAATATTTAAACTTAATATTGAATGAATAGAGTAGACAAAGACGCAAAGACCATTAAATACAATGACTTAATGACGCATATAAATACAATGACGCAATGAATTGAGTGATAGAAGAGGCAAGTCGAAAACTCAGAATTTTCAATCAAAAGATGTGAGCGCGAGTAGAAAAGAGCGTTATACACCATGGAAGGTACTTAGAGAGCCAGAGCTTTTACAACACGGAGCAAAATTGTTCAAATACAATATTTGTGGCTTTAAGAGATCTCTCTCTCATCCTCGCATAACTCAGCATAACTTCCTATATCTATATAGAGCTCTCCGTTTAAACACATATCCTCTGTTTCATTTTGTAGCTCCTCTGTATGCACCCCATATAGAGTAGTAGCATCTTGATGCTCGTCTGGCACCACCGCAGCGGCTTCTGATTGAGCATCTTCTCTGATCTCCTCCATTGATGCCGTTGTGATTGGCACATGGTAGCCTTCATACGTCCTTGCACTACGAGGGGCTACCTCTATGACGTACCACCAGTTTGATGTAGACTTTGTAGGATGAAATATTACCTGCCAGAGCCACATAACTTACATGAGAGCTTTCAAGCACATAACTTGTAAAAGGGGGATGTTAACTATTTACATACTTACTTGTTCACAATGCTCGGGTAGTACGAAAGTGTCTCTTAGGTCAGTCCATTTCTTAGTAGAATCCACCTCAAGAAAACTAGACTCTCCTCTACGCACAGTAGCGTTGCGACCCTCCATGATTATTTTGAACCATTGCACGTCGAACAAGTCGACAAAAAATCCTCCGTAATCGATCCTCAAAATCTCTTGCAGCGTGCTGAAGTAAGTGAGTTCCGCCACCACATGATCTGCAACAGAGGAACGTCGTCGACTAGACTGTTCAAATTTTTCCATGATTCCACAATCTTGAGTAAAACGCTTTTTGTCGATTCGTTCCACCCTAAAATGTCGACCTTTACACCATGCTGCTGTGTATGACTTATACTACAACGAACAAAGATTATGAGTGGCCGTTCAAACGTTTATAAATAAAGTCACTTGCTAGTCGTACATTGCAAACTTACCTTGGTCGCGCAACCCCGAGAGTACTCCCACTCTTCCTCAGTCACTTCGTCACCGCATTGTTGTGCGCTTTTCAATTGGTTGTGCAACCATCTTAAGCTCATGAAGGTTGGTAGGCTCTCCAGAACCGCTGGATAGTGCATCGGTGGTCGTCTTCCCCGTCTCCACTCGATTCGTGCCCTTTGTCGCTCTTGCTTTGCATCCTCATATTGTGAAATCCACTTTTGCATCACTGGATTGTGAAGCATGCAAAATCGGTTGATTTTAGCCTCTAGATCTTCCGTCATCTTCTTCTCAACACCGAGATTGCACATGACAATCCGAGATATGCGCTCATCATCTATGGTTCGCCATAGTGTGTCCCGGGCTTTATCAAATCCGTCTAGCCACTCTCCAATGTACACTAGGGACTCTGATACCAACCAACCTTCTGCCATGCTACCCTCTGGACGTGCCTTTTGACGCACATATCCCTTAAGCGTTTTCATGAAACGTTCTAAGAAGAACATCCATCTGGAATGTACTGTGCCAGCTATTTCCACCTCATCAACTATGTGAACAAGAAGATGCACATGAATGGTTAGCATGGTAGTAGGAAAATGTTTCTCAAACATGCACACAAGCTCCGCAGCATTTGGTTTGGCGAATGGTGTGGAGTCTACGTTGATCTCCTTTTGTGAGATCCATTGCACCAGCTTTGCAAGTTTGTAGATTGTGTTACGGATGTCGAGAGACAAACATCCCTCAATGGCAACCGGTAAAATAAACTGTAAAGTATGTGCAGCAATGATATTAATGTCCACATTTTATGCAATGATATTAAAGTCCACTATGAACGTACCTGACACATTTTATGCCAATCGTGTGACTTCAAACCGGTAAGCTTTCCTTCTTTAGTAAAACACGTTCGGAGCGAGTGCATTACGCCAGTGGGGGTCCGCAAAGATCGAATGGTCTCTTTTACTTTGCGTTCTTGGGCTCCTGTGAAAATCCATGGTGCTTTAGGGAGTTGTATCGATCCATCAGACGCTGTTTGCGGCCAATATTGCTCCATACGATCCACATTTCTAAGGTCAACTCTTGCTCCCAAAGTATCTTTCTTGCCGGTCAGATGGTCCCATAGTAGATTACCCACATTCTTGAATATGTGCATTGGATCGAGCAAGTGATTGATCATGAGTCGGGGCCAGTATGGTAACTCGTACCATAGAGATAGTCTCTTCATCCCTGGAGGCAATCCGTCATCGCACATCTCCTTCTGCTCTAACCATGCTTGTGCAGACATCCTTGGTGGCTCTCTTCCCAAAAAGCCGTCGCGTAACACATGATTCTCTGGAAGACACGCTTGATGACCTTCGTAGATTTGCTTCTTCAGTGAGGGTGCCCTACGTGCATTCAGTCTAGGTCCACATGTGACACATGCTCTGTATCCGCTTGTTTGAAGCCCTGCATGTATACACATGATAATAGATCAACTATGGGAAAAAACAAGATTTACAGTGTCTGAGTGAGGAGTGTCAATAGATCACCTGAGCATTCTGTTAGCCCGGGATAGTCATGCATGGTCCACATTAGAATGCCTCTGATCAAAGCATTCCGTCGTCCTGTGTGTCGGCTCATATCCACCACCTCTATGCCAATCCACAATTGTTGTAGCTCTTCCAATAGTGGACGAAGATACACATCCATATTACCCACTTTATATCGCCCTGGCACAATCAAGCTTAGCCATAGGTGCCCCTTCTTCGTAGTCAACCACGGGGGAATGTTGTAGTTGACGATGACAACAGGCGATACACTGTAAGATGTTGATCTTTGACCAAATGGATTTACGCCATCCATAGCCAGGCCTAAGCGCAAATTTCGAGCTTCCCTGGCAAAATCCGACCATGTTCCATCTATATGTTTCCAGGCTGCGCAATCTGCAGGAATTCGTAGCACACCATCCGAAGATTTATTCTCCTCATGCCATGATGCTAGGGCGGCCATGGACTTACATTCGAAGAAATGCTTGATGCGAGGAAGCAGAGGAAAATGTCGCAAAACCTTTTGTGGAATTTTTGTCCCATGGAGATCTACTCGATATCTTTCGTAATCACATTTCGGACACTTCTCTATGTCTATGTATTCCCCTCTGAAAAGAATGCAGTCAGTAGGACAAGCGTGGATAGAATTGTAATCCATCCCCAAGTTTCGCAAAATCTTTCTTGCTTCATCTCGGGAATCTGGCATCACATTGTCAGTTGGTAGTATGTGCTCTTTCAGCAATCTACACAACATAAAAATACGATACAGTCGTGTAAAAATCTATCAGATCATTATACATTTAGAGTTTTATTAAAGTAAACTAATTGTAATAGATCACCTGAAAAGCGCTGTGACGCTAGTGTCACTCCATCCAAACTTTGCCTGCATGTTGAGAAGAACCAGGAGTGATTTCAATCTAGACATACGTGCTCCATTATACAATGGCGTATCGGCTTCACTTTTCATATCATCATAGATAAGCCTTTCTGAATCCATGATCGTCTCGATCATTTCATCAATCTCGGCCTCAAACATTGCCTCGTTGGGAATGTGCTCTGCATGATCATCCCCCGAGCTGTCAGAGGCTACATCTTGTGGCCTCACATATGCTGCTTGACCAAAGCGCCTGCGCACACGTCTATTGGGTTGCAAGATTGCTGCTTGTTGGCCAGTGTCAGAGTCCGACGAGTTATAATTGGCAACAACTCGATCTATAATAGATGGATCGAACTCCCCAAATTCGCGAACGTGCTGCAAAGAAACACGTCTTGTCCGTCGCACAGCATGCTTGCATTGATTACAAGGACATAAGACCCTCGTTGAGAGATAGGTGTTTCGGTTGGACAGTCCCACATCCTCGTCACTACTCATAATGAGGATAAAAATCTTATAACCTAGACAACAAATTTAATATTCTATTGGCATTCTTCGTCTTATCTCTCTCTCTCTCTCTCTCTCTCTCTCTCTCTCTCTCTCTCTCTCTCTCTCTCTCTCTCTCTCTCTCTTTACCTCACATTCTCTAGTCATGTCCAATCCCCGCACACCTCGGTCTAGAGGTGCACGGAGATCAGAACCACCGGGTTATAATCTCGTCTTTATTGGTCAATACCTATATTTGTGGGTACAAGAAATCTACACACCCACGTCTACATGATACTGCATGTAGTGGACAAAACCCCTTTGCCTCTTCTCTAGCTTGTAGCACTTCACAGCATCTTAACATCTTTTCACAGTAGATCTTTTCACTTTTCGTCTAACTCTAAACCCTAAACCGTAAGTAATTCTTGCGTGGACTCGATCTAACGTAAATAAGCGTAAATCTAAATAAACGTAAATCTAACTAAAAATAAACCTAAATCTAATTTAACGTAAGTCTACATCTAACCTAATCTTTAACGTCTTTTGGGATAGTTTCCTACGACGTTAAAACTCTCTTCTTCTTGTGTGTGTGTGTGTGTGTGTGTGTGTGTGGGTAAACCTAAATAAACCTAAGTCTAATCTAATATAACATAAATCGAAATCTAACGTAAATTATGTTATATTAAAAACAAAGAACTAAACTAACAGGGATTATAAGAACCTTAAAACTGATTTAACACATAATTTTTCACATAACTCGGCAAGAGTTGGCATTCTCATTACTAAAGATGTGAGAGTTAACTTCCGGCGGTGACGCTGCCTCATCTCCATCCACATCTGACGACAGCAATTGGCCCTTTAGACCGTTCTTGCTCTTGTTACTAACTTTGAAGTTGCTGTTGAATGACTAGAGGTTGTCTAAATGGTCATTGTGTCGGGGATGTAGTGACTCTTGCCGCCCTGAAGATCCACCTTCTTCCCTATCTTCTGAAGACATTTCACCAGTACTTTTGGATCGACGGAGCCCACCATGAGTGAAGGCAGCAATACCCTATATTCCATTGAGGGCTTTCTTCACCCTCTTCATGCAGGCATCGCAGTCTATGGAGACCTAAATCTAATCTAATATAACGTAAATCTAAATCTAGCGTAAATAAACGTAAATCTAGTTAAAATTAAACCTAAATCTAATCTAATTTAACTTAAATAAACCTAAATCTAATTTAACGTAAGTCTACATCTAACCTAATCTTTAACGTCTTTTAAGATAGTTTCCTACGACGTTATAACTCTCTTCTTCTTGTGTGTGTACGCGTGTGTGGATGTGTGTGCCAATAAAAAGAGATAAATGGTATAACCTTTCTATCACCCATGCCAAGTATGATAGATTGGTTATGCCATTTCCCTCTTGAATAATAGGTCTTGAGTTCAACTCCTCGTCGGCTAGATCTTTAGGTCTTTTAATTTTAATTAGTTTCCTACGACGTTAAATTAGTTTCTCTCTCTTTCTCTCTCAATGTGTGTGCGTTTTTTTGGATCGTATGCATGTTTTCTCTCTTTTTTCCTCTCTCAATGTGTGCGTTTTTTGTTTATGCATGTTCTCTCTCTCTTTTCCTCTCTCCATGCGTGCGTTTTTTGTTTATGCATGCTCTCTCTCTCTTTTCCTCTCTCAATGTGTGTGTGCATTGTTTGTTTATGTATGTGTGTGTGCGTTTCTTTTTATGTTTGTACTCTCTCTCTCTCTCTCTCTCTCTCTCTCTCTCTCTCTCTCTCTCAAAAACACTATGTGTGTGTGTGTGTATGTGTGTGTGAGAGAGGGAGAGAGAAAGAGGGGAAGGGAACATGAGAATGAGGAGAGGGAAGGAGCATACCTGGCTCTCCTTCCTCTCCTCGTGTGTGTGTGTGTGTGTGTGTGGAGAAGAAAAAGAGAGAGAGAGAGAGAGAGAGAGAGAGAGAGAGAGAGGGAGAGAGTTACCTGCTCCTTGCTTGAGGGCGCCGAAAAACTCAGATCTGAGATCTGAGTTTTTGGGCGCGCTCGGGTATTTTTTTAGCCCAGCCGGCGTCGCTATGAGCGTCGCAAATTTCTCATAGCGACGCCGGGAATTTTTTTTTTGAGCATCGCTGTGTGAGCGTCGCTAATATGAATAGCCTCTTGTAGTGTAAAGCTTAGCTTAAGAGTGCAAATCTACCATTAAGGCTCAACTTAAGGAAGAAAGGATACCATTAGAGATTATCCCTAAAGACAAGGTTGCCATTAAAGCTTAGACCTAATATGATGCATATAAACCTTCTTAGTATTAAAGCACATGGTTTAGGTTAATTAATCCTGCTAGAAGTGAAGATTACCTCCTCTAAACCAAAGGGAAGTGGGGTTGAAGTCCTTCTTGAAGAGATGTGAGACTCAAGGAAGAAGGAAAGGGATTTAGGATGAAGAGAAAGGAGAGAGGAGCTTCTTCACAAAACCCTCAAGGGTTTGGTCTCCAAGAGAGTGAGAGAGCAAGAGCAAGGTTTAATGGAAACCTTGATTTACGTAAGCATAATCTTGAGCATTGCAAGTATGCAAGTAGCTTAGCAATGTGTGTCAAATTACAAAGGAGAGGGGGTGCTTATATAGAAATGGTGGGTAGAATACAGTGTATATACTGAGGGAGGTGGATGAAAAAGTACAAATACAATCCCACTAAAAACCCACTAAAGTAGAGAGAGAGGGAGGGTGGTTGGGCTCACCTTCAATGCAAGCTAGAGAGAGAATGAGTGGAAAGTTGCAACTTTTGACTTATTCAAGAATTTTACTCTAAATTGAATTCTTCAATCAAAGAATTTTATTTCAATTTGAATTCTTCTAAATTCCTATTGGATCCCAATTCTCTTCTCAATTCCTATTGGAACACAATTCTCTTCTCAATTCCTATTGGACCCCAATTCTCTTGTCAATTTCTATTGGACCCCAATTCTCTTCTCAATTCTTATTGGACCCCAATCTCTTCTCAATTCCTATTGGACCCCAATTCTTTTCTGGATTCTTATTGGACCCCAATTTCTTCTCAATTCCTATTGGTCCCCAATTCTCTTCTTGATTCTTATTGGACCCCAATTTCTTGTCAAATCCTATCTCTTAACTTTATCTCCCAATCAAGTTTCTCTTTTTCTGCCAGTTCTCGATCTAGATCAGTTCCCACGTGGCTTTTGACGAAGAAGTATAAAAATAATCTTAATCTTCTTGGAGAAATATAGGGATTACGTAATTTTTTATCCGGAATATCCTTGTCTTTTCATTCTGGAGTAAAGTCTCGTTGTCCGCATGACTTCTTTGTCTGTCTTGCTTTTTCTAAATTATTTTCTACACTGAAAAAGTTCTGAATGGCTCTAGGGTTTAGGGAGGGACCTTACAAACTCCCCAACAAAAGGAAAGAGTTTTCCTCAGCTCTGGACATACTTTAGAGAGTAGACATACTCAATATTTGGTCAACTTATGATTGAAGATGGTCAATAACTTTAGGGTATTTAGTTTAAAGGACAGTGAAGCTGGTATGGACCTTCAATAATACACTTCTCTTCCATTTTTTTAGCACTGACTCAAAAGTCTTAATCATAAAGAAGTCTTAATGACTCAGGTTACTTTAGTTACTGAATGTGCGCTTACTCAACTAGGTATTTTTCCTTTGGTGTGACCAGATTGTGTTTCTCTTGTGAGGTCTGAAGATCATTTCTTCACTTCACACTCTATCTAGCCTCAATACGCTTTGTAAAAATCTTACCATTCTTACCTAGATTTTAACTTTTTCCGTTTTGAGTGTTGACTAATTTCTCTATTGATATCCTCCAACGGATACCATGTCCTTGACAGTTAAGGATTTCATACTGATCTTTCAATTAATTTTGCAATATCTCCTCCCTTGTGTATGCAATTTATTTCCTCCATCCTTATTTCTCTTATGTTTATAGCTTACTGCCTCATCTTTCACTTGGTAAGTAGATATTTCACGTATCATAACAATTAGACTTGTAAAACACCATAGACGATTTGAATCTCAAAAGAATTGACTGACTAGAGATGCTTGAATTCTATAAAAATGACAATTGATTACATCCGCATAAAAATAACATTAAAAGTGCCATCGATATCTTGAAGAATAATTATAAGTTGTTCCAAAGAACCAACCAAAAATATGATCAAGGGTTTGGACAAAAGGGAGATATTGATTTGATTCCAAAGATGAATTACATAGGCTCATCCTCCAAAACTTGGAAATTGGGTAATTAGCTGGTCCCAATCTTCCTAGGAAGCATCTTCAACCGGATAGCCCTTCCACTTGATTAGTACTTCTTGAATTGTCCCGTGCCGCAGTTGCTTCTCTTTAGTTTCCAGAACTTGTTCTGGTTCCATTTGACATTCTTCCTGATTGACGAGAATGGTGTCATCATGATTCAAAACATATAGAGGGTCAGCAACATATTTCTTAAGGAGGATGATATGAAAAACATTATGAATGCGCATATGAGGCGATAAGGCTAACTTGTAGGCTTGTTCTTCTATCTTTCTAAGGATTCCAAAAGGTCCACAATATCTGAATGCAAGCTTATTGAATTGCCCTAGCTTTAAGGAGCTGTGTTTGGGTTTGACTCTGAGAAAAACTTGTTCGCCTTCACTAAAGCTTCTAGCGGAGCGGTGAAGATCATCATAGCTCTTCTGCCTATCACTAGCTCTCTTCAAGTTGTCTCTAATTACTAGAAGTTGATGATCCATCTCTTCCAGTGTAGACTTAACGACAGGAACATGAAGAGCTAGGTCGGCTAATCGAAGAGGGACTAAAAATTCCTGACCATACAAGGCTTTAAAGGGTGACATTTTGAGGTTGCGATGGTGAGAAGACGTTATAGCAAACTCAACTAGGGGAATAAACTTGATCCATTGATGGGGCTGCTAGTTGCAGTATGCTCAAAGCATATGTTCAATGACTTGATTTACTCGCTGAGTTTGACCTTTAGTCTCCGGATGATGTACTGAGCCGAGATTCAGTTGGGCACCCAGAGATTGAAACATGGCTTGCCCAAATTCAGAAGTAAATTTGGCATCCTGATCACTGATGATTCTTGCAGGGATTCCATGTAATCTTACTACCTCTTTGACAAATACTTGGGCTATGTTGATGGCGGTGGCTGTCTGCTTTACTGGAATTAGATGAACCACCTTAGTGAGCCTATCTACTATGACAAAAATATAATCATAGTTTCCAGTTGTCTTTGGAAGACTTGTAACAAAGTCCATACTCAAACATTTCCACTTCATCTGAGGAATATCTAGGGACTGAAGCTTTCCAGTAGTAAAGAAGACCATCTGCTAAGGTATAGTCAGTTAAGTGTTCCCTCAGGTTCTGAGCTTGAATCTCTTGCAAAAGAGGTCTAAAATAGGGGTCTACCTGAATTTCTTGTTGAACTTCCTTTGGTAAAGAAGAGCTAAGCAGTGAATTAGTTAAGGATGATGAGAACAAGACTGCTGGTCAAGAGGTCTTTGAGTCTATTGAAGGCAACATCTCTCCCAAAAAAAAAAAAAAAGAGCTGTCCTTAACTCGAATAAAATATATAATTGATGAAGCTTCTTGGATACGTCTTGTGACTTAACTTCTTGTTAACGCTTTCAACTTGACTTCTCTCTTACAATTCTTCATCCCCAAAAATCTGCTACTTTAATATTGGAGTCATGGAAAATCTTTCTTAATAAGCTATCTTTTTGAATAAGTCATCGCGTTTGTGGCTTCTTCGATACGCTACTTCCTCTTTATAAGCTACTGGTAATCCCTTCTTTGTCAGCACTTGTTATCCTCTTATTTTTGCAATCTTCACTCTCTTGTAACTTAGTCATTTTTTTATCTGATGACGTCTTGGCAAGAAGACTTGGTTCTTCCTGCATGCATCCTCTCACTTGCAGAGTGCAAATGAGGCAGTTAAAAGACAGTTTTTAGAGCGATACAAATATCTCTCTTTCCTCAGGCAAATTCTTGTGTCGGCAAGACGATATGGAAGACATGGAGACATCTCACAAGAGTGACTCTCTGGGGTAGAGACCATTTCCGCAACAATACCAGACTTGCTATGGTTAGAGAGACTCTGGGACTTGGCCCTTGATACTACAACGTCAAAACGACACGAGATCCTGGGTTCTCCGCAAGGTTGTTCTTGCTTGTGCAGTTTATCCCTTATTCCAAGATTTTCCTCGATATCATCTGGAGTTTTTCTCTTAGAGGTCCTTTTCTTTTCTTAGCTCATACGCGAGAAATTGCTCAATCTGTTTCTCGTAGAAGCATTCCAGAGTGTGAGCATCTTAATATGTGCGGTGCTTGCAATACTTGGCTATGTGACCATATATTAGGGGATCTTGATGAGCTGTTAATTTTCTTGCCTCTCTTGTAATTACTTCCTGTCTCCCTTGTAATCCTTTTTGGCTTTAATTGAAGAAATAATCATTTTTTGAAAAATTTGAGTATTGTCCATACTTCCTTGTCTTGAGATGTCAGTCTCTCCTCTTTAATTAAATTCTTAAGGACATCTCTATTTAGTGCATTTTTTGAGTAAAGATTCCAACTTTGAGTTCTTAGCTACCTGATAAGTTTGTTTTCTTATTCTTCTTCGGAGTTTTAAATGTCTGCAATATTTATGAGCTTATCTATTGCACTTTCCCATCTTGATTCCTTGTGAGTTTTTAAGCACGTCTCATTTATTGTCTTTTCCATTTGTCAAATGCACAACAATAACTTCTCATTGCACTACAAGAACTTGAAAGTAGAAGGTTGGATTGATCTTCTTTTCTAAAAATTATAGCATCACGAGCTTACATATTGTTGGAAAATTGTATTCATCTTATAATCAAAACATCAAGAGCTTACATATCGCAAAGGGATAGTAATGCTGAAAGAGAAGTGGTTACAACATGCGTTGGATAGTTTTTCTTGGGGGATCCTAAGCCCTCAAGATTCATAGGCTACGAGGTAAGCTTCTTTTTGTAGAATCCCTCCTATTTATAGGGGACATGAAATCCGCTACTGGAACTTCAAAAACCTTATAAAAAATTTGGAAGCTTCAAAACAGGTTCAATGGCTTTCTAAGACATTGTCATAGACATTATTTACGATCTTCTTTGCTTTTGAATAAACCAAACATCATCCGCGAAGACCAAAACAAATACCTCTAACTTCCTTGTGAAGAGATTTGTCACCAAGCGATTAAAGGCATCAGGGGTGTTAGCTAGACCAAAAGGACTAACTGTAAAATTATAATACCCAAACTTGGTGTTGAAGGCGATCTTGGGAATGTCTCCCTCCTTGATCCTAACCTGGTAGTAACATGACTTGAGATCTATCTTGGAATAAATTTAGGCTAGGTGAGGAGTAGCATCAATAGTGGTGGTTTTAGGTATAAGGTGACCGGAACTTCAAGTGACACTTGCTCTGAAGGGTTTATATGTCTTTCAGGGCCAGTTATCAGCACAACAATAGGGGAAACTTGTTCTCTCAGCTTTTGACGGGGTGGCATGGTTACTATCTGCAATATCATATTCTTTATTTAGCAAGAGAGACTAGCACAATTTTGAGACAGAATTCTAGCTTGGATAAATAAATATCTTTTTATGAGGCAAAGTAGATGTTATAAGTAGAAGTTTACTTTCAAAATCTGGAAATAAAATTGGATCATACCATATCTCTTTGGTCCCAATCCTAGCTTTCTCTCATCATTGCAATTCGTAAATTATTCAATAGTTGTACCCATCCCCATAGGGTTAACCGTGTAACTCTATTCGACCCACATGTTCTCCATTTCTTAGTAGAAATGGCACTTTATTAAGTTCGATAAGGTGTCTCAACATGACTAACGTGTTCTCTAGTTCCGTTATCCCCATTCTTTCAGAACTATCCTATAAACTTCTTCTTCTTGAATATTCCAAGCCATCTGTAATTTCAAAACGCGTCTTGCTATATATACTTATAGCTTTATCTGTGGCTAATCACAAGAACTTCTTGGATTTCTTTATTATTACTCAAAATTATCTTCTAGTCAATGTCCCAAAAATTAATTCTTCATGTGGTAGCTACCTTACTCCATCTTGCTCCTTATTACTAAGCTTAAGAGAGAATGAAAAGTAAAGCTCAATAAAAGTTTCATCCATGCAACTTTCATGTGTCTTCGCACAAGTGCATGCGTCTTCATTCATTTATGCCACTTACATGCGTCTTCGCACAAGTGCATTACCTATTATTTCACAAATTTCTATATCGTTCTTTTGAAACTTCACTCACACTTCCCACTTGCTTAAATCCCAGGGACAAGTATAGGTTTCTGGAAATAAGAGCTCCTTAAAATGTTCCAACATAGTGAGCCTTCACTCTAGTGTAGCAGTTTCTCCCTCATAGGTAATCCACTGAATTTCTTCTGGCAGATCCCAAGCCATCTTGAAAATTTTTGAATAACTTATTGGAACATCAAGACTTCATTTTGTAATATATTATTGAAATCTGGGTGTAGAATAGACTGAGTTGTTTTTCCCTCATGCATTAATCCAAAATTCCAAGGTCCAAGGTCCAAAATTAGGCTCTAATACCACTTTGAAGGGCCATACCCAGACTCGACCCTACTCACCTCCCTCAGTCTTCCAGACTACTCCAAGAAATCACGTAGATTTATTTGCAAATATCCCTCTCACTTGGGACCGACACCCAGACAGGACTCCGGTCTATCTCGAATGCCAACCCAAGGGGGTAAATCCCTTCAATTTTACGACTCTATCTGCTTATCATAATTTTATCCGTCCTTGGCATCTTTCAGTCACCCACACCCAAAATCATGGTCCTTAGTCTTGATTCTCTTGATCTTTAACTTGAGGATCTCCTCTTGCTTTCTTGTTCTCTCTTGGTTCATGGCAATAGCCCCTTTTTCCTAACAAGCAGGCACGACAGTTATCGCTTTCCCCTAAGAAGAGGGATCTTGTAATCCTACCTGGTCTCGTTTGTTCCCGCTTAGCCATTTTTATCCCGCATAGTCCTAGCGTTTAACATAAAATTTTTATTCAACATCCAGCCATCTGACCCTCCGGATCCGCTCACCCACCGAACCATTTCATGAAAATCCCTTTCCGAGGTAGTACTTAACTACTACAAAATTAAGAAGACAGTCTATCAGATATCATCAGACAACAAGCAACATACAATCTATTGCATACCCTCGTTCATGAAAATTTATCTGGTTGTTCCCACCAGATCTTTTTTTAGAAACTTTAAATTTATTTATTTACCTTTATCTGCTACAATTAACTTGTAACTAGTTTCCTAACTAATCATGCAACACATATAGTTTCAACCAATTCACCTTACCTTACTCAGGACCAAGATAATTGGTTACAAGCCATCAAAATGGCAGCACCTTCACAATATTTCCCAAAATTAAGTGTTTGGGAAATGCTCATCAACTAATTTAATCATTCCTTCTTAAGAATTTTATTTCAAGAGGTATAGCACCATCTGGTGACAGATGCACATGATAGCCCCTATATTATTAGCCTTTCTAGTTTCTTTTTATGCAACCAAATCAAACAAATTTCCTTAATTCAGTTCACATCATCGTCCCTGAGTAGGCAACTATTGGCATCAGGCCATACCCGGATTATGGCCGTTTTTCAATAAGAAACCGCGAGTACTTCACCCGACCGGGCAAAAATAAAACAAACCCATTCATCCCTTATCGCTCGGGCATGAATGACCTAGGTATAACAAACTTGCCGGTTATGTTGCCCTAGCCAAAAAGGGCCAATCTCCATCAAGTTCCCCAAGAGAATCCTCTCAATGGGTTGGCCTTTCAATCAAATTGACCCCAAGAAAATCCATCTTGGTTTCCGGTCATTTCTAGAAAATCTTCAAAACTCCTAGTTAAATCTATGTTTTGGAATGGGCTATCCCTATCACCTCTCGAGATCCCTTTTTAACTCCTAGTTGGTAATTTCCAGGTTCAATCATTTATCAACTTTAAATCCTACTTTCATTAATTATCTACCATCCAAGTTTATTTAGAAAATACAAGAGAGTTTTTGCCATAGGCATTTGATGGTTAATGTCTCTTCAAAAATGCTAACTTTTTAAGTTCAATCCCCGTTTTGTACGATTCCCAAGTTTTGCAATCCTTTGCTATCCATGGGGCATCTCCATCGAAGCTTGTAGAGTTTTCGGTTCAAAACAACACGGAGATCAATTCCGCAAAGTTATCCCCTATCTCCCCCATCCCGTATTTGCAAACAAACTTGAAACATACAACTTTAGGAATACTCTTCAATACCAAAAATTGAACTATTTCTATCGAGCTTAGACAACTACTCTTTTCTTATGGTGCCTAGATTTCCATTTAGGAAGCTAGAAGGTTGTCCTATAATTTATGAGTCTTCTAGCTTTCCATTAAAGCTCACTTTGGGGTTAAAATGGGAATGTAGAGCTTTCCATTAAAGCTTGGAAGAGAGGATTATAACCATACATTCTTCCTATCATAAAGAGACATGCAAACCCTAAGCTTAATTACCATAATGAGAGTAAACCTTTCTCTCTTTAATGAGACAAGGTTTTTATGGAAGCTTAACCATAATCACACAAGGTCACCATGGAAGCTTAACCCTAATTACACAAGGTCACCATGGGAGCTAAACCCTAATCGCACAAGGTCACCATGGAAGCTTAACCCTAATTACACAAGGTCACCATGAAAGCTTAATCCTAATCGCATAAGGTCACCATGGGAGCTAAACCCTAATCACACAAGATCACCATGGAAGCTTAACCCTACTCACACACAAGGTCACCATCGAAGCTAAACCCTAAATTGCAAGCTTGTCTTTCAAAGCTTTTTCTAAGTGTAAAGCTACCATCAAAGCTTAGCTCAAGAATGCAACTCTACCTTTGAAGCTTAACTTAATGATGCATAGATAGGTTACCATTAAAGCTTAAACCTAAAATACAAGGTAGTCACTAAAGCTTACACCTCAGTGCAAAGTTACCATTCAAGCGTAGCTTAAGAGTAAAAATCTACCTTTGAAGCTTAACTTAATGATGTATAGATACTCTTAGCACTTAACCCTAATTGCGAGGTTACCATTAAAGCTTAAACCTATAATACAAGTAGTCAATAAAGCTTACACCTAAGTGCAAAGTGACCATTAAAACTTAGTTTAAGAGTGCAAATCTACCATTAAGCCTCAACTTAAGGAAGCATCGATATCATTAGAAATTATCCCTAAAGGCAAGGTTGCCATTAAATCTTAGAACTAGTATGATGTACATAAACCTTCCTAGTATTAAAACGCATAATTTAAGTTAATTAATTCTGCTAGAAGTGAAGCTTACCTCCTCTAAACAAGAGGGAAGTGGGGTTGAAGTCCTTCTTGAAGAGATGTGAGGCTCAAGGAATAAGGAAAGGGATTTAGGATGAAGAGGAAGGAGAGAGGAGCTTCTTCACAAAACCCTCAAGGGTTTGGTCTTCAAGAGAGTGAGAGAGCAAGAGCAAAGTTTAATGGAAACCTTGATTTACTTAAGCATAATCTTGAGCATGGAAAGTATGCAAGTAGCTTAGCAATGTGTGTCAAATTACAAAGAAGAGGGGGTGCTTATATAAGAAATGGTGGGTAGAATACAATGTATATACTGGGGGGGTGGATGAAAAAGTACAAATACAGTCCCACTAAAAACCCACTAAAGCAGAGAGAGAGGGAGGGTGGTTGGGCTCACCTTCAATGCAAGCTAGAGAGAGAATGAGTGGAAAGTTGCAAACTTTTGACTCATTCAAGAGTTTTACTCTAAATTGAATTCTTCAATCAAAGAATTTTATTTCAATTTGAATTCTTCTAAATTCCTTTTGGACCCCAATTCTCTTCTCAATTCGTATTGGACCCCAATTCTCTTCTCAATACCTACTGGATCCCAATTCTCTTCTTAATTCTTATTGGACCCCAATTTCTTCTCAATTCCTATTGGACCCCAATTCTCTTCTCAATTCTTATTCGACCCCAATTTCTTCTCAATTCTTATTGGACCCCAATTTCTTCCCAATTTCTATTGATCCCCAATTCTCTTCTTAATTCTTATTGGACCTAATTTCTTCTCAAATCCTATCTCTTAACTTTATCTCCCAATCAAGTTAGTCCCTTTTTTTTGCCAATTCTTGATCTAGATCAGTTTCCACGCGACTTTTGATGCAGAAGTATAAAAATAATCTTAATTTTTTTGGAAAAATAAAGGGATGACATAATTCTTATCCGGAATATCATTGTCTTTTCATTCTGGAGTAGAGTCGCGTTGTCCACATGACTTCTTTGTCGGTCTTGCTTTTTCTAAATTATTTTGTAGGCTGAAAAAGTTCTGAATGGATCTAGGGTTTAGGGAGGGACCTTACACTTTACATCAAGGATAATGGCACACATGTTTGGCATGAAGTAGATATAAACTCACAGTTTGAATTTGGCGACAAAACGCTGGGATGTATCCATGCCAATGTAATCGTACAAGGCACATATAGCAGTAGCTCACAAAGTTGAGACTCTTATTGAATCCATGGTCTTATCAATCCATTTATTTGATATTCATACATGGCATGCAAATATGATGGTAGTACAACCACCCCATCATTGTATATGCTTCCATAATACCATCAGCTACTCTATCTACAAAGATTTGAGACTGGTGGATGGGCTTGGATTGTTGTATACTTATACAACGGTGACCACTTTAAACTATTGGCTCTCTGCACAAGGTGCATCCAATCCCGTTGATGGGTTTTATGGGTAGCAAGTAGGCAGGGCCTAGCTATCAAATAACTGATTAATGGGAAGACTTGCATACATTAAGAGAGCCTCCATGTAGGTAGTCTCTTTTGTAAACACCTAAGAAATCTAGTACAACTATTTTTCTTTGGGGGTATCCATGGAAGACGATTATCTCATGAACTAGTTGTGAATAAGATTCCAATTTCAGAAGATTTGTTGCATAGTTGCAGCATTGATTATGTTCCTAAGAGTGGTTTTTTAGGAGTATGACTCTACTACTACACAATCACTCCATAGGTGTTGAGAGTCATGATTTGAACTCATCACAGTTTTACTTTCAAGGAAAGAAGCCCGAATTCTACCAAGGGGTAGTGGACAAATTTAAATTTCTCAATTGATTCCAAACACTTTTGACCATGGTGGACTATGTTCGTCATTGTTGGCTGCTAGTTTGATTAGTTTCCATGCAAGTCTAACCAAGGAGTTTGACATTTTAGAAGCTAACGAAGGGGTTTGGATTGGAAAGGCGACACCCAGGGTTACTAGTTCCTTCTGATTTATTTACACTAATATTTCCTTTAGTGTCTAACAGGTCAACTATAATTACATCTTCAAGGCTGGTTTTATGGAAAGGTACCTTTCAATTTTATGTTTTAGGTTTGCAAAGTGTGAGTAACTACAAGTAAGTGAACGTTGTGTTCAACCTCTAGATACGCATATAATCTGGTTTATTTCCATTTTGAATATGATTTGATTGACTTTTTCAAGTAAAATGAATAAGCTTGAATGCTTTCATCCATTCTTTTTCTTCTGAGAGATGACAAGGTCATGTAAGAGGCACGGATTTTGGGCATAGTGTCCTAAATACATTTCTGCATTTTGCACGGTTTTTTTTCGCACATATTATCACATGGGATATAACATGGTCTAAGAACTCAAGGAGGTTTGTTTATTCAATGTGGAATGAGGTTCCCTCTCATGAACATCACAACATGTTTGTAGTTATCTCCCCACACAACTACATATTGTACTTGAAGGATGTTCATTTTTAGATATTCTTATTTGAGACATATTCCACATGCAAATATGAGTCTCTAGGATTAACATTGGCACCCGCTATTTCAATTATGTGTTGCAATAAAGTCGTTAGGGGCTGCTCAACTTTGTTTACAAGACCATTTCATCACGTCATATGAGAAAGGATTTCAGTGGCAAATAATTATCGGATACCTAGTCAGACTTGTTAAGGTACAAGTATTGTTAAAGAACTTTAATGGATGGTTGTTTTTACATATGACAAGGCTCTAATCTATTGATGGACATGTTTGATGGGTACCTAGGTGTGATTGATTTTCACATTCCATTATGGTCCAATGTCAGGTCAAGGGTCGAGACGAGCATGGATATGCACGTTCAAATTTAGTAAGTCGATCAAGGAAGAAAATAGCACAAAATAGGAGATGATGGGGGAAGCCGCAATAGCAAGAGTCACCTTATACTCTTTTTCAAAGAAAAGGAAGAGCAACTCTCTCAAAGGCTTGTAGGGAGGAAGCAAGTGAAGAACAAGAAGAGGAAGTAGGGATTGGATTGATATTTGCTATTAACTTCTTTAGGTTGGGAAATTGAAAGCTACTAAGGGGTGCTATGTGTTCAAAGGCTTTGCGAAAAGAAGTTCATATCGTCCAACATCTATATGATTGCCACTGTGTGATGCTAGATCCAATCTATGTTCATTAAGGGGCTCAAGTACATGCAATTATGAGGGCTTGGACATGTATCAGGAAGACTCCAAGATTACGTTTTTGATTGGAAGCAAAGCAGTGATTCTAGGTTGACTTTATTGCTAGAGATAATGAATTTACTCAGAATTTTTGATCATTTAGATGATTATAAAAGGTCAATTAGACCACATCATGTATGGTTTGTTCTAATCCTAATGATATATTAATCATTTTGGGCTCTTGTTGGCACTCATCTATCTATGTCTATTGTTTTTCCTCTCTTCCATCTCTCACAGACAGGGGTCTTGTGCCTTCTCGACTCACCTCATGAACCCCTATCCCGACAACGGCTGGTTTAGGGTAGACTAAGTACTATGCGTTGCAAGTTTTCCATCACTTTTTTAGAGTCTTTTGCTGAAGTTTGTGGATTTTCAAATTGGTCTGATTTGAATGGCTTTTCGTCAAGTTGATTGCCTATATGGAAGCGTCTATGAAGTCTCTACCAACACATGAAAGAGCATTTGGAAAAGAAGTGAAGCCTTGGTTTTATTATCAAAAGTGCAAATACTTTCTTTCGTTTTTTCACTTTTTTCCTTTGATATCCCTTTGCTTCTTCTAAAGCAAACAAGTAAAGTTAGAGTTGTAACGATGCAGAGGGAAACTAATTGAGACTAGTTGAAGCTGAGTGTGTGTAAAATTCAAAAACTTCATGAGTGAAAATGAAATCTATTCTCTTCATCCTCTTTTCTTTGCGGTGTTTTGAGGTGTTGTAGAGGCCAACCCCCCAATCCTTCACAACAGGATGGGGGCCCTTGGGAAAGACCACTTGATGTGTAAGAAGCCAAGAGAAGAAAACACTACATGTGCAAACATGAACTTTGGAGCATGAGATCAAGTTAAAGCTCAGTTAGGCAATAGTAAGTTGGAGTGCATTGGCTGTGTGGGAATGTAACTACCAAGTGCAAGATTTACGCCTTGTGTATGGAAGCAGAATATCAAAAGCCAGCAACAAAGCATTCAACAGCAGCAAGGAAATTGCAAAGGAGGGTTTCAATTGTGTGGTGCCTTTCGAGCGACATCATGATAATGAAAGGATAGGGTTATAAGAGCTTCTTGTTGCATGCCCAAAAATGTCAAAAAATTTCCTTTATATCTAGAAAATCCTAAAGAAAACCTCCAAAATCCCATTTCTACTTATAAAGTATGATCTATTTTGTGAGAGCTTCCAGCTTACAATAGATTTCAAGATTTGTAAAGCTTAACCAACATAACCTAAAAGTTATATCAAGAGGATCTGACCTTTTTTCCTTCAATGCGTAATGAGAAACTTAAGCCAGCAAGTGATTACAAGGAGCTTACAAGGCCATCTCAAGTAGCAGAGTGTATTGCCAAAAAAGTACAATGGGTCAAGAGATCCATATGCACATATTTCTTTAAGAAGTTTTGAGAGTTGAACAATTGGAGGACTTTCATACTTAGTACAAGGGATTTGGACTGACATTGGAGGGAACAACATTAACATGGTTCCATCCATTGCATATCCTATATTTTTCCAATATTGAGCAACTTTTGTGAGAATTTGCTGAGGAGTTCTCCAAAAGGGTAATAAAGCACAACTCAATGTCCCAAATCTACACCTTTAAATAGAAATAAAACAAGAAAGTGAAGAAAGATTCACTTCGCTTTAAGCAACACATAGTGTCATAAAATCTAATATCTAATATCTAACCAACCCAAATGATTCTCTCATATTAAACTGATCACTTAATGTGGGAGAATAAACGGAAACAAGGGTTAAGATATAGACATGTGCTTATAGATCTATCTCAACATGGGGCAAATGGTAAAGGGGCCCAAATGAGAGATGGTCTATCAAAGAGCAAGGCTAACCAATGGAGCATAAGACCTTAGGGTTAGCTTCATTTAAGACCTCCAATAATGTGTGCAAAAGTCCTTTGACCTTAGGTAAGCTAGCACTGAACTTGAAGTGTGGGAACCCAACCCAGCTCGCGGTGCTTGTCCTGCTTGTCATGCTTGATGACTAAGGTGCTTGAGATGCTTGATGATTGAGGTGCTTGAGATGCTTGAGGTGATTAATTATTGAGATGCTTGAGGTGCTTGACATGCTTGAGATGCTAGGGTTGCATTTAAGGTGAGAACCTACCCCAAGCTTAAAGTGCTTAACGGCCAAGCTTGTGGTGGGAACTGGGCCTATGTATGAGGGGCTTGAGGTGTCAAAAATTCAAATATTCAATCCCTACAAGGAGGGGGCGATCCCTACATGAGGGGGGATGAGAGAGAACACCCACACACACACACACAAGGCATGCATGGTACAAAGAAAGCAAGAGGGACACTTGTCAAGTTCCTCCTCAAGTTGCCCTCATGGTGTGCCTGAAGCCTATTGGTTGGCCACCCAAGGGGTCCAATAATAATTTAGGAGATTTAATTAATTGATTTAGCATTTATCTAGCCCTCTCTCTCAAAGGGGAAAGGGGGACACTTGTCTCAAGGCTACCCTTGCTGCTTGTAATGCCTCCTGCTTGTGATTGGCTAGGCCTGGAGGGGTCCAATGAACTTCAATCATGAGCTACAAGGGGGGGTCAACCCAAGCAATCTAGGGGGTTGCTTAGGGGGTATACTCACCCACACACACCCACAAACACTCTCATTGTGTGCTATGCAAAGTGCAAGAGCTCCCTCTCCTTCTCCAAGCAAGTAGAGGTTGAGAGCCTACACCAACACTCTTGGATATGGAGTGCAAATCCAACCAAGAGCCATGCTTCAATGCTTAAGCTTGCCATCTCCTTCTTCTTCATTACTATGCTATTATATATGCTAGCAACAGGAGTTATAATAAGTGAGGAACTAATTATTTCTCCTACGAAATGTTTCTTCTTCCTCTTCCCTACCCTCATTCCCTGCTAGCTCTCTCCACCTTCGAAGGTGTTTGAGGTCTTGGGACTGAGGCTTGGGATAGTTAAATCTTTCTTCAAGTTTATGTTATGTTTGTGATGCATGAAGCTTTCCATCTTCATTGCATCACCCGGGTCACAAGGAACACAAAGATTGTATTGTAACAAGTCTCTCTTAATGGGAGAAATCATAATACAAATGCCTATTGGAGGGGGGACCGGCTCCACATAAATCCGGTCCTCAACTGTTGTCATGTTCTCTAAATTCTCTCTCTTGCAAAGGTATTGTTCATGCCAAGTTAACTAATTTCTATGATTATGTTGCTATATTCAATTATGTTCACCCACTATGCTCACAAAGTCATTTCTCAAAAGTACTCTCATTGATTTTCGCTACTCTCAAATTAAATAGGCAAATTCCATTACATTGGTATCAGTGCATTTGGTTTCTCTTTTCTTGCTTAAGAAGAGAGGTCCTTAAGTATCCTATAAATGGTTGATGTTGTTAATTATATTAGGGTAAGTGGAACTGGGATCTATTATCGGTTTTGTTGAGCCCACCATGTGGGGGATGGTGCACACCTCGGGAGCTTTGGACTTAATAATGGAGTCTTTTTAGACTTGCCTACGGCTTTACCATTATTGATCCATAAGTAGTCCGAAAGGAGCTAGCCCTTGGCAACTCTGCTATGTTAGACCTACTCCTCTACTCTCTATAATTAACCACTTCGAGCCGTGGGTGTAGATAGTTAAGATCCGATTTTCATAGGCTAAGAGGAGTGGCAACTAAGGTTTTGAATTGCCAAAGCATACACTAAGTACATACATAAATTTTGTTAACATGGCTGACAATAATCAAGAGAGTAGAATGAACATTGATAGCTTTGATTTTGCACATGAAGGTGCTAATGATGATGCTCCCATATTTGTGAATTATCTCGTCACTAGGTTGCAGCAAGCTATGGGCAACCCTGCTTTGCAAGCCGAAGTTACTCAACAACTTCGTGCTTATGGAATTTCCCTTCCTCTCCAAGAGGAGAGAGAGCTTAGGAGGCCTCTTGAAGAGACCCCAAAAGAAGACTCTCTCCCATTCGAGAGGAGGAATCCAAAGAGCAAGAAAGAAATGAAAGTTTAAGTTCCTCTGAAGACGTGGCTCCATGAAGACGGCGGTCTAGACGATCGCCCACTCCTCTCAAGAGGAAAAGATCAACACATAGTCCTTCTCCTCATCACTTTGAAAGGCAAGAGAGGAAACAAAGGAAGAAAAGAGCTAGGAAGAGGTCACCCTCTTCTCCTTCTTCTTCACCTTCCTCCTCTTCCGATGAAAGTTATGGCTATTCTCCTAGAGAATACAAGAGGGGAGGACATCGTAAATCATTTCCTGCATGGCGAAGGTCACAAAAGCTAAAGAAGTTCAAGGAGGGAGGAAAGAATATCTCTTTTCTCACCTATGATGGCACCTTCGGTGCTACCGACAAAGTGTTGGCCTTCATCCAGCAATTTGATGCGGCCTTTGGAGATGAGGGCTTCACAGAGTCCTCCAAGCTATGCCATGTAGCTATGCACTTCCAAAAATCAGCTCGTCAATGGTGGGCTAGCCTTCGTGGAAATGGTGAAGCCCCAAAGACATGGAAAACTCTACGAGTTTCCATCATGAAGCAATTCCTTGCAAGTGATGCAAAGGACAAAGTGCTTACCGAATGGCGCAACTTGAAGCTCCTCTCCCATGAGTCTATCCACAAATATGTAGACAAGTTTTGGGATTTACATCTCAAGGCTACTGTCTTTCAAAAGATAGACTTTGCCGAGCAAAGGTAGCAATTTTGTGCGGGATTACCTGAAGAGATGGCCGAATACATCAACTCTCAATGGCCTGGTACTATTAGCGAAGTAATCCATCACACCATGGTTGCTTCATGCATCAATTTCCATCAAGGGGCTAGACGTAATGTCAAGCCCATGGAAAACAAAGACAAAAATGATGCAAAGAGAAAAACCAATGTTCAAAATACTTCCCAAGTCAATTCCAACAAAAACAACAATCGGTCCAAGGAGAAGGGAGTTTACAAAGGTAAAAACAAACTCTCTCCTGAAGAGCTTGAAGCTTTTTGCAAGAACCATAAGTGTTTCAAGTTTGGGGAGCAAGGACATGGCTATCGTTCTTGCCCCAAGAAGAATACTCGCAATGAGACTCCTAGGGCTTCCACCATCGAAGCTCCAAAAGAGGATGCTCATTGCAAAGGATCATCACTTTCCTATGCTTGGGGAAAGGTAAGAGAGCATGATGCCTTCATATTGTTTGACCCTGGATCTACTCTCAACTTCATATCAATGGAGTTGGCCACCAAGTTGGGCATTCAAGCTTTTGAGATGGGAGATATAGTAGTGGCTGATGCAGCTTTTAAGGGACAACAAGCCTCCGTTGCTCTCTTGATTGGGAAGTTGAGGCTTCATGTCCAAATCTATGTTGACAAAGAAGACTTCTTCATCTCTCCTCTCCAACATGAGGATGTTATCCTAGGGGCACCATGGTTTGATCGCATGGCTGCCAACATGAAGTTCCCTGAAAGGAAAATCTACTTCACTTACAGGGGAAAGAACGTGTATATAGATGCTAGTGAGCGTGGTCGCACTATTCCACTTGTAAATTCTCTTGCTTTTGATAAGTCAATGAAGAGCTCAGTTTCTGCGTACATGATTTTTGTCAAAGAGTCTCTAAAAGATACTAATGTTTCATCAAATGTAAATGGTAGGAATCAAGAAGAGTTAGACTTGTCTAATTTTCTAAAGGATTCCAAGATGTGTTCATCGATGATATCCCTATGGACTTACCTCCAAAATGAGGGGATGTTGACCATCGCATTGAGCTCCTTCCTGGAAGCTCACCACCTAACAAGCCTCCTTATCGAGTCTCACAAGCTCAACAAGAGGAGATCATGAGGCAAGTACAAGAGCTGGTAGACAAAGGGATGGTGAGGCCTAGTTCTTGTCCCTTTTGTTCTCAAGTCCTTCTAGTGAAAAAGAAAGATGGTACATACCGTATGTGTGTGGATTATCGAGCACTAAACCATGTCACTATCAAAAACAGATTTCCCGTACCTCGGGTAGAAGATCTGTTTGATAAGCTACAAGGATCTACCTACTTCAGTAGGATTGACCTTAAGAGTAGCTATCATCAAATAAGGATAGTGGATGAAGATATCTTAAAGACCGTGTTTCGCACAACGTTTGGTTTTTATGAATATCTAGTCATGCCTTTTGGCTTGACCAATGCACCAGCTACGTTCAATCGTTTGATGGAGAAAATTTTTAGACCATACCGCAAATTCACTGGAGTGTTCTTTGATGATATCATCATCTACTCCAAGTCTTTGGAGGAACATAAGAAACATCTCCAAGTGATTTTTCAAGCATTGAGGGAGAATAAGCTTTTTCTTATTCAAAAGAAAAGCGAATTCTTCCTTTAAGAGATTCAATACCTAGGTCATATTATATCTAAGGATGGTATCCAAGTGGATCCATCAAAGTTATAGGTAATAAAAGCATGGCTTAACCCAAGAGATCTACATGAGCTAAGAAGCTTTTTTGGTATGTGCACATACTATAGACGCTTCATAGCAAAATTCTCTCAAGTAGCAAGACCACTACACGACTTAACTAAGAAGAATGTTAAGTTTGTATGGACTGCTAAGGAGCAAAATTCTTTTGAAAATCTCAAAGAGAAGCTTACTTCCCAAATAGTCCTCGTGCTTCCGGATCTCTCAAAGCCATTTGAGGTCCAATGTGATGCTTGTGGTGATTTCCTTGGACCAGTTTTGCTTCAAGAAGGGCATGCCATAGCATATGAGAGCCGAAGGTGATGAACGAGTCTTGGGCATTTATGAGAAAGAGCTTTTAGCTGTTCTACATGCCCTAGACACATGGAAGCACTACCTATTGGGGACTCCATTTATCCTACGAACCGACCACCAAAGTCTCAAGTATTTCATGACGCAAACCAAGCTTTTCGACAAACAAATGAGGTGGGCAAATTTTCTTTCGCAATTTAATTTCCATATTGCTCACATAGCTGGTAAGCACAATCAAGTGGCCTACCATGAAACGTACTTCTATTGGCCTACCATGAAAGTGGACATACAAGAGTATGTTTCAAAATGTGTAGTATGCCAAAAGACCAAGTATGATAGAGGGAAGCAACCTGGATTACTCCAGCCATTGCCTATCCCAAATTCACCATGGGAGAGTATATCCATGGATTTCATCTTTGGATTATCCAAGTCTATCCATGGGAATACAGGAATATGGACAATAGTTGACAGGTTTAGCAAGCAAGCACATTTTATTCCTGTCAAAAAGACTATTAACGCACATCAAATGGCAACTCTCTTCATATCTCAAATTTTCAAACACCATGGATTACCCACATCCATCGTGTCAGATAGAGATCCTAGAATGACCAGTAATCTTTGGAAAGGTCTCTTTGAAAATCTAGGAACAAGATTGAATTTCTCTTCGGCCTATCATCCATAAACGGATGGCCAAAGTGAGATAGCCAATCTTACGATAGTCGATCTACTCAAGACTTATGTTACCGAAGTAGATCAACGCTCACAATGGAAAAAGTACTTACCTCTTGTAGAGTATGTCTACAATAATACTGTACATACTTCTACGGTAAAAGCACCTTTTGAGATCATTGAGGGAAGACCTAAAAGTCCCTTGGTACTCAAAGTACATGGGAAGATCTTCGCCGCCAATGAGTATAGCCGTGACCTACAAGAATCTTTTCAAAAGATTAAGGAGGCTATATCCATCTCTCAACAAAGGCAAAAAGCTGCTGCTGATAAGCACAGAAGAGCCTTAATGTTCAAAGAAAATGATTGGATCTTACTCAAGTTTCCTAAGGCTCAATTAAGGCAAACGACGGGCAAAAATCCTACGGGCCATCAAAAGTATTATGCTAAACTAGCAAAAAGATACTATGGTCCTTTTCAAATCTTGAAGCCCATCAATGAGACGGCTTATCAACTCAAGTTGCCCAACCATTGGCTCATACACAATGCCTTTCATGTAAGCCTACTTAAGCCCTACAAAGGAGAGCCACCAACTGAACCAATTATTGAAGACCCTCCCGAAGTTGAAGACCAAGAAGAGGCGCTACAATCCGAAGCTGTCCTTCGGCATGAAGACAAGGTACTACGACATGGTAAGATTATCCGACGGTATCTTATTAAGTTCAAAAATTATCCTTTTGAAGATGCTAGATGGATGCAAGGAATACAGCTTAAGGATAGTATGAACCTTGTCAATGCTTACAATGCTACATTAGAGTAAGCAAATGTACAAATTTCTTTTAAATGACTCATGTTTTTGTCTTATAAGACTAGTACTCTTTTTAATTGTGCACAAATTTAACTATTATGCATGCTTAGAATCATGTTTGTGATGATGACGTCTCTCAAACACCAAGTAGAATTTGTCACTCTACTTTGGGAGAATGAAATGGACTAAAGAGCAGACATGCTTGCGGCAGCTATGTCTCCCAAGCATGAAATGGATTAGTCATCCATCTTGGAAAGATGTCGTAGGGTAAAAAGGGATCCTCTACCCGCTAAGTAAAATTGACTAATGACTAAGGCTTTATCTCTTCTACCTCATAGTCGAGGACGACTATGATTTCAAGAGAGAGGTAATGTCATAAAATCTGATATCTAATATCTAACCAACCCAAACGATTCTCTCATATTAAACTGATCACTTAATGTGGGAGAATAAACGAGAACAAGGGTTAAGATATAGACATGTGCTTATAGATCTATCTCAACATGGGGCAAATGGTAAAGGGGCCCAAATGAGAGATGGTCTATCAAAGAGCAAGGCTAACCAATGGAGCATAAGACATTAGGGTTAGATTCATTGAAGACCTCCAATAATGTGTGTAAAAGTCCTTTGACTTTAGGTAAGCTAGGGCTGAACTTGAGGCGCGGGAACCCGACCCAACTCGAGGTGCTTGTCCTGCTTGTCATGCTTGATGACTAAGGTGCTTGAGATGCTTGATGATTGAGGTTCTTGAGATGCTTGAGGTGTTTAATTATTGAGATGCTTGAGGTGCTTGACATGCTAAGCTTGAGATTCTAGGGTTGCATTTAAGGTGAGAACCTAGCCCAAGCTTAAAGTGGTGAACGGCCAAGCTTGTGGTGGGAACTGGGCCTATGTATGAGGGGCTTGAGGTGTCAAAAAGTCAAATATTCAATCCCTACAAGGAGGGGGCGATCCCTACATGAGGGGGGATGAGAGAGAACACCCACACACTCACACAAGGCATGCATGGTACAAAGAAAGCAAGAGGGACACTTGTCAAGTTCCTCCTCAAGTTGCCCTCATGGTGTGCCTGAAGCCTATTGGTTGGCCACCCAAGGGGTCCAATAATAATTTAGGAGATTTAGTTAATTGATTTAGCATTTATCTAGCCCTCTCTCTCAAAGGGGAAAGGGGGACACTTGTCTCAAGGCTACCCTTGCTGCTTGTAATGCCTCCTGCTTGTGATTGGCTAGGCCTGGAGGGGTCCAATGAGCTTCAAGCATGAGCTACAAGGGGGGGTCGACCCAAGCAAGCTAGGGGGTTGCTTAGGGGGTATACTCACCCACACACACTCACAAACACTCTCATTGTGTGCTATGCAAAGTACAAGAGCTCCCTCTCCTTCTCCAAGCAAGTAGAGGTTGAGAGCCTACACCAACACTCTTGGATATGGAGTGCAAATCCAACCAAGAGCCATGCTTCAATGCTTAAGCTTGCCATCTACTTCTTCTTCATTACTATGCTATTATATATGCTAGCAACAAGAGTTATAATAAGTGAGGAACTAATTCTTTCTCCTACGAAATGTTTCTTCTTCCTCTTCCCTACCCTCATTCCCTGCTAGCTCTCTCCACCTTCGAAGGTGTTTGAGGTCTTGGGACTGAGGCTTGGGATAGTTAAAGCTTTCTTCAAGTTTATGTTATGTTTGTGATGCATGAAGCTTTCCATCTTCATTGCATCACCTAGGTCACAAGGAACACAAAGATTGTATTGTAACAAGTCTCTCTTAATGGGAGAAATCATAATACAAATGCCTATTGGAGGGGGGACCGGCTCCACATAAATCCGGTCCTCGAATGTTGTCATGTTCTCTAAATTCTCTCTCTTGCAAAAGTATTGTTCATGCCAAGTTAACTAATTGCTATGCTTATGTTGCTATATTCAATTATGTTCACCCGCTATGGTCACAAAGTCATTTCTCAAAAGTACTCTCATTAATTTTCGCTACTCTCAAATTAAATAGGCCAATTCCATTACACATAGAGAGATGTCATATTAGAGAATTGCAGCAAGATGAGACCTTTCCTCATAGAGGGCTTGAGAAACAAGACTCTAAAAAAGGATTTGCACTTGAAATTGTACACCATATTTTAGCAAGTCACTAGAGAAGCAATGTACCTAGAGATGTCATGTTAGAGAATTGCAGCAAAATGAGACCTTTCCTCATAGAGGGCTTGAGAAACAAGACTCTAAAAAAGGATTTGCACTTGAAAGTGTATACCATATTTTAGCAAGTCACTAAAGAAGCAGTGTACACCATATTTTAGCTAAGGGATCTCTCTCTCTCTCTCTCTCTCTCTCTCTCTCTCTCTCTCTCTCTCTACTTTGTGAATCAGGCTGAAGAGGGAAGCAAAAAAAGGGGATTTAAGAAAAAAGGGAAGAAGGTAACAGAGAAAGTCGGTCAAGGAAGAAAATAGCACAAAATAGGAGATTATGGGGGAAGCCGCAATAGCAAGAGTCACCTTATACTCTTTTTCAAAGCAAAGGAAGAGCAACTCTCTCAAAGGCTTGTAGGGAGGAAGCAAGTGAAGAACAAGAAGAGGAAGTAGGGATTGGATTGATATATGCTATTAACTTCTTTAGGTTGGGAAATAGAAAGCTACTAAGGGGTGCTATGTGTTCAAAGGCTTTGGGAAAAGAAGTTCAGATCGTCCAACATCTATATGATTGCCACCATGTGATGCCATATCCAATCTATGTTTATTGAGGGGCTCGAGTACATGCGGTTATGAGGGCTTGGGCATGTATCGGGAAGACTCCAAGATTACGATTTTGATTGGAAGCAAAGAGTGGTTCTAGGTTGACTTTATTGCAAGAGCTAACGAATGTACTCAAAATTTTTGATAATCCAGATGATTATAAGAGGTCGATTAGACCACATCATGTACGGTTTTATTGTTCTAATTCTAATGATATAGTAATCATTTTGGGTTCTTGTTGGCACTCATCTATCTATGTCTATTGTTTTCTCTCTCTTCCATCTCTCGCAGCAAGGGGTCCCGTGGCTTCTCGGCTCACCTCATGAACCCTTATCCCCTGACAACGGCTGGTTTAGGGTAGACTTAAGACTATGTGTTGCAAGTTTTCCATCACTTTTTTAGAGTCTTTTGCTGAACTTTGTGGATTTTTTTAAATTGGTCTTGATTTGAATGGCTTTTTGATCAAGTTGATTGTTTATATGGAAGCATCTATGAAGTTTCTACCAACACATGAAAGAGCATTTGGAAAAGAAGTGAAGCCCTTGGTTTTATTATCAAAAGTGCAATTATTTTCTTTTGTTTTTTCACTTTTCTCCTTTGATATCCCTTTGCTTCTTTTAAAGCAACCAAAGAGGACACAAATTGACATATCAAAGAGGACATAAATTGACATATCAAGATTTAATATACTCGGATAACAAAGGCAGAGGGAAGGTGCAAGCAAGGAGAAGGGGAGAAGGAATGAGCTAAGGGATCTCTCTCTCTCTCTCTCTACTTTGTGAATCAGGGTGAAAAGGAGAGCAAAAAGAGGGAATTTAAGAAAAAAGCTTTCAAGATTTGTAAAGCTTAACCAACATACTACCTAAAAGTTTATATCAAGAGGATCTGACCTTTTGTCCTTCAATGCGTAATGAGAAACTTAAGTCAGCAAGTGATTGCAGGGAGCTTACAAAGAGCTCAGTCATACTTCAACTCAAGGACATGGCACAAATGAAAAAAAGGACTCCAGTAATGGACGCTTTTTCTAAACGATAAAGCTTTTTGGTGATGTGAACAGACTAGATTCCGAAGCAAAAGAGTAGGGATCAAATATGCACACATCAAGTCTTCCATAGAGGTCCGAAAAGTGAGTGGCAATGTGCAAACCCGGAGGATTCACCACTTATAATAAGGACACGTCACCTGCGTGCACCAAATTTCCCTTTTTTACCCCTATATACAGGACCATCCTTTGTAAAATGCACCTTTTCTCCCCTTTATAACCCCCCTATTGTACACTCACGTGATACCATACAGTAAGACTTAGTGAATCCCCTGGGTGTGCAAAGAGCTCTCTTCTACCATCTTTTCACTTGTAAAGTCCAAAAGGCACCATTTGGAGCTACTTGCTGTTGTCGATGATGATCGTCTAAGTTCCCTAAAGACAGGGTCAGCATTATAAAGGTAGAACATACCCACCATGAGGGAATCCCCCAATTCAAAGACGCTAGGCACTTTGGAGTAGGGCAAACCGCAGGCCAAATTTGGCATGTCAGAACCCCTCCAGTCCTTTCTTAACAATTCATATGCAAGCACATCTACTGAGCGGCCAGGTCTCCCAATAATCCAATGGTACCGACCTTGCCACCACACCATTTGCCCCTTTACCACCCCTATATCAGTGATGAAATGTGAGTGGTACACCCAAGAGCCGATATCTGAGTGGTATATCTCCACATGCAATACATAGAATGGCTTCTTCACAGGATCACCATTGCCATGGAAACATGTTTCGGGGGAGTTCTTTGCGGTTCCGCACGCGATTATCGTGTAACTCTTCCTAAGAACGTTGTAGTGCATGCCGATTGCCTCCAGGGCTCCAATGCGAGTGAAATCGGGCAAGACTTTATGATTATCTGCCACTGGATTGCACACAACCAGAGACGGCGATGGATCATTATATAACCGCAAACATAGAAGACCATGCGTGGCTGCAACTACGACACAACTTCCGTAAAATCTCTGCAAGCCCAATTCTAGGGTACTCCTCCAACAAGTAGGTTTTCCTGTTGGGGTGGGTCTTGGACAGACATGCATATCACATTGTTCACGGAAAAGGCAAACGGGGCCAGTCAGCGGATGGTGGGAAAAGCAGCAGAGTCTGCGGCGGATGTAGTCGATGTTGCTGAGAGGGAGATGCCAGGACTTGCAGACAAGGCGGCATTGCAGCACATCAGAGAGGCTGAGAAAGTTGAAGAAGATGTGGCACAGTGTATCGGTACACTCCTGCATTGGAGAGGGGGGCGTACTCGAAGTTTTCTCTGTGCTGATGGGCAGGGGCCTTGCTGCCATGGAAGCTGGAGACGTCTGCTTCTCATCTACTGCGATTCCTGACATGATCAAAGGTTGCACCTCCTCCTTCTCATGAGCGGCTAGAGAGGGGCACATGCTCGAGCTTGTCTGTGTGATGACCATGGGCGGTGGCTCCTTTTGCTGCTTCCTTCGTGCACTGCGTCTGCTCTTCCGCCACATCTTTCCATGATTTCCAGCAACCCTCCTAACGTCCGCTCTTCCGACATTGATACTCTCCTAAAAAAGCACTTACACAGAGCTTTTGAACTTATAAATCAAACCGCACCAACCAAGAAATCCTCATATAAAAGCCCGGGAGAAGCTTAAACGCACTTACATTAAGCGTTGGCACTTATAAATCAAAGAGCCTTTGACGGAGATCGCATGCATGATTTTCATTCACCGTCATCTTGATGTTCAAGCAGTGAGATTTTCACGCCCACTCAAAAGTCTGGAGTCTTGGTCCTCACTAAAATATTATTTAAAAGAACCTTTTTGCCTGATTGTCACCTTTGCAGTTGTCTTTCAGGCTCTCTCAACTCCTCTCTCTCTCTCTCTCTCTCTCTCTCTCTCTCACAGTGTCACACACACACACACACACACACACACACCCCGCACACACAACTTCGCTTAATTCGTAGTATTTTTTAAAAAAAACATTAGAATTTTGGACTCATTCTTGAGTCATGTAAGAAGTTCCAAGTCATCTTAGAGAGAGAAAATAAAAATGTTAGATAGTATATTTTAAGTGATTTTTTTGCACCAACAAACAACTAAAATGACATTCATTGTTAGGTAATCGTCGTCGTCTTTTCTTGTCCTTCATTCTTTTGTCGGGAATCTAAATAATCGTATAGCTAATGATTTGAAACATTAATTTACAAGCGTTCCCTTAAAAAACATACACTACATGAACTCTATCAACTCTAAATAAGGGACTACCATGATTTCAAATGCAAGCTTCCAAGCCTTCGCTGCCGAAACTTGAGATATTTCATTAGTTATAAGAATGGACAACACTTTTTTTCCTGATGAAAATATCAATTTGAACTTGCAATCCTCAGTCCCTTCATCTTCAACACTTATGCGAAGAAAGAACACACATCGTCTTCACGTTGATGTATTGAAAATAGTGTACAGACCATCGCAGAAACGTAGGAAGAAGTCTTTTTTATCGCAACGAGATAAAGAACTTAGAAGGACAAACAAAGAACATCATTTGGATTTGTGGACCGATGGGTCTATTTACCCCAAGAATCCTACAACAAATGTGCCACCACCCTTTGCTAATATCACTAGTGTTGGGGTATAAAGCCCAATGTGGTCGCCCAGGTTAGTGGGCGGGCCGCCAGGTATGTACACATATTCTTTTGTAAAAACCTAATAAGAACTCACTATGCTCTACACATTACAGTAGAGCGAGTTCACCATATCGTTGTGCTCTTCTTCTCGCACTCTCTCTCGCGTCGCACTTCCGCTCGTACTCCTTCAACTGGTATCAGAGCTCAGATCGAGGCTCGGGGCAACACTGCAGGAGGCTAGAGTCACCAGCTCACATTGGAGTGAAATTCTACAGGCAAAGACACGGCCCCAAATCTCGTGAGAAAGCCCGAAGGACTTGGTGTTGTCAGAAATTCATTCTGAAGTCATCTCGGCCACCGTTCGGCTTCGACAAAGGTCTGCGCAGGCCATTTTCGACTACGTGGTCTCAGCGGGTGCAGATCCGACTCTGCAAATTTGGGGTTTTCGGCCTATGACTGCAGGTGCTGAGGATATCGACACTCCCAGAGTGTTGATTTGTGGCTGTCTACACATCGAAGGACGGCTCACAGTTCTTGGAGGCGTGTCACATACGACACGGGCGCATCTACACACAGACTGTAGGCGACATCCACTAGTTCATCAGGTAGCTTGTGTTTGCTGCTTGATATTCCAGATTTCATCCTGACATTGCAGGTACTTCCACATGGGATGTATTGTCAGAGATGATGTATGTCTGTTGAGGGTTTGCTGGCTCTGAGTCATGCAGCAAACAACCACCGCAGCGGTTACAGCATACAATGGGAAATTTGTGGATGTATGACTTTGTGGGAAGTCTATGTACTGTCAGATTTACTGCAGCCTTTGTTGAGGGTCGAGTGAGGTTTTATGGAGCTGGGGGATTCTCGAATGTTGAGATCCTTTCGGTGATACAGGTCTTGGAGCGATCCCTCGAGCACCCTTAGATAGGCAGCTAGGATGTATTGACTGTGAGTTAGACAGTTGGGATTGCATCTTTGCTTTACTACCGTTGAGGCATTGTCGCAGTCTATGCTTACAGGACAGTGACAGGACAGTCAGAGACAGTACAGGTGCAGGACAGGTTTACCCACAGCTTACAGTGTCAGAGAGAGAGTGTTTTTGAGCTGTTTTTTGGTCTGTTTTTAGTACACCAGAGCCATTTACAAAGGAGACTTTGCCAAAATTTCTGCAGAATCTGAAGCTTTCTTGGTTCATTTGACAGGTTGATATCGGTTGAGAAGTCAGTTTACAGGGGAAACTCTGCCGAATTTTTCCCAGAAAAGTAAACTACTGTGAAGCGTAGCTATGGCTGGATCACAGGACACTGCTCTTTACAATATCAAGAAGCTGGATGGAACCAATTTCCCATTGTGGAAGAAGTAGATTTGTCACGTGTTGGTACAAAAGAAGCATATAAAACCTATAAAGCTCAAGGGGATAAAACCAGAAGATATGGACGAAGATGAAGGGAGCGAAATGGATGAATTGGCACTTTCTACCATTATGCTGACTTTGGCAGAAAGCGTTTACTTCAATGTAGCAGACGAGATGTCGGCTTATCAAGCATGGTTAAAGCTGAGTGATCTTTATGAGAAGCAGAGTGCAGCTTCACAGGTATACTGGATTAAGAAGCTTGTTGACTTGAAGATGAAAGAAGGGACACCTATGTCCAATCATCTGAATGAATTCAACACCATCTACAGTCAGTTGTCAGCTCAAGGTGTCAAGTTTGATGAACCTGTTAGAGCTATGTTCCTGTTGATCACATTGCCGGAAAGTTGGGACACTTTTTGCACAACTTTGAGTAATTCTGCACCTCCAGATGGTTTGAACATAGCAGGTGTAGAAGGAAGTCTGCTTACTCAAGAAACCAATAGAAAGACAATGGACAAAGGCAAAGGAACAACTTTAGTTGTCAGGGGAAGGACCAAAGAAAAGTACAAAGGTGGAAAGAGGAATCAGTCTCGTAGCAAGTCCCGCAGTGCTAAAGGCAAGAGTGACATAGAATGCTACCATTGTGGCAAGAAGGGTCACATGAAAAGAGACTGCAGAAAATGGAAAGCAGAAAAAGGCAAAGAGAAAGCTGAAGACCATGGTGAGAAGAACAAGTCCTCAGTGAAGATTCAAGAAGTAAATGTGACAAACAGTGTTGCAGAGGATGACAGTCTAGTGTAAGGAGACATCTACTTCTTGAAGAATACAATGGACTCAGCTCTTCTTACAGCATCTGATGGAAATGCACTGAGTGACTGGATTATAGACTCAGGGGCATCACTTCATGTGTCTCCAAACAAGGAGTGGTTTACTTCTTATGTGACCACTAAAGATCATGTTCGACTAGGCAATGGGCAGACATGTGAGATCTTAGGTGTTGGAGATGTTCAATTGAAGTTTCAGAATGGCTCTTCTTTCACGCTGAAGAATGTGAGACATGTTCCCGCAATTACAAAGAGCTTGATCAGCACAGGTTTACTTGATGATGTTGGCTACGTCACCACTTTTGGACAGAACATGTGGAAGATATCCAAGGGTTCTATGACAGTAGCACATGGAGTAAAGTCTGGAGGACTTTACATGATTTATGTATCAAATGTCTCTAAAAATGTAATCAATGTAACCGAGCAGCCGAACGTTTCTTTGTGGCATAGCCGGTTAGGACATATGTCCAAGAAGGGAATGGAAATCTTGTCTCGTTCTGGTTATTTGCCTGGCTTTTCATTTAATGATTTTGAATTCTGTGAACATTGTCTGTATGGTAAGCAAACACAGCAGCCACATAAGCATAGAAGCAGTAGAAGAGATACACAGTTGGCACTTGTTCATAGTGATTTGTGTGGACCTATGCCTAACCTATCTCTAGGGGGAGCTTCTTACTTTATGACATTTATAGATGATTACTCGAGGAAAGTATGGGTTTACTTTCTCAAGCACAAGGATGAAGCGTTTAGTGTTTTCAAAACGTTTGTGACACTTGTGGAGAATCAGAGTGGCAAGAAGCTTAAATGCTTACGCACTGACAATGGTGGAGAGTATGTTTCAAAGGGCTTTCAGGACTTTTGTGAGTCAAAAGGTATAAAACGTGAACTTACTGCTTCTTACAATCCTCCTCAAAATGGTGTTGCTGAGAGGATGAATAGGACCATACAAGAGAAGGTCAGAAATATGTTGTCTAATGCACAGCTGCCAAATGGGTTTTGGGCTGAAGCTGTATCAACAACTGTTCATCTTGTAAATAGATCTCCTAGCAAGGTTTTGCAGAAGGATTCAGTGCCAGAGATGGTATGGTCAGGCAAGGTGCCCTCATACAAGCATCTCAGAGTCTTTGGCTGTGAGGCATATACTCACGTTCCAAAGGAATTTAGGAACAAACTTGAGCCAAAGAGTAGAAAGTGCATCTTTCTAGGCTATGGTAATTCTGGTGAGATGGGGAACAGACTTTGGGATCCCTAATCCAGAAAGGTTGTCCGCAGCAATGATGTTCACTTTAATGAATCCAAATATCATTCTAAACCAGAGAGGGTTGAGGAGATTAGAAGAGTTGTCTTCCAAGAAGATGGACCTGCACGTGCAAGACAAAATGTCAGGGCTCAAGAGGAGCAAGGACAGGATAGAGTGGAACCATAGGTTGTGGCTGAGCCTGAGCCACCTATTGTGCGTAGATCTGGACATGTCACGCGACCTCCTGATAGGTTTGTTCCATCTATGAACTATGTCATGTTGACTGATTGCAATGAGCCTTCATGTTACAAGGAAGAAAATAAATGAAGGACTCCGGGTATTGGCAATTGGCCATGCAGTCAGAGATGATAGCTCTGCATAAAAACAAGACATGGAAGCTAGTTAAATTACCACAGGGCAAAAAGGCTCTACCTTGTAAATGGGTTTACAGGTATAAGATCACCGCTCATGATAGTCAGCCAAAGTACAAAGCAAGGCTTGTTGCCAAGGGCTTTAAGCAAGAACAAGGCATTGACTTTGATGAAGTCTTCTCTTCGGTGGTCAAGATGACTACATTGAGATGCTTTCTTGCATTGGTTGCCATATTAGATTTGGTGTTGCACCAAATGGATGTCAAGACAGTGTTCTTGCATGGTGATTTAGATGTGGAAATTTACATGCAGCAGCCAGAAGGGTTTGTTGAGAAAGGCAAGGAAGATTGTGTATGCCAGTTGTTAAAGAGTCTTTATGGATTAAAACAATCACCGAGGGCATGGTACCATAAATTCCACAAGTTTATGCTTTCTCAAGGCTACAAACGTAGTGAGTTCGATCACTATCTATATACAAAGAAGGCTAAGGATGGTAGTTGGCTGATCCTTATTTTGTATGTGGATGACATGTTGATTGCTGGCAAGCACTTGGAAGAAATTTCAGCTTTGAAGTCAAAGATGGAAAAATCGTTTGACATGAAAGACATGGGTGAGGCAAGTCATATACTTGGTATGCGCATTGAGAGAGACAGATCAAAGAAGTTGATTTGGTTATCTCAAACATATTATATTGACAAGGTTTTGCAACGTTTCAATATGGAGAATGGAAAGGCACTGAGTGTTTCATTGCCACCATATGTGAAACTTAGCAAACAAGATTGTCCTGTGTCTGAGGAAGAACAGGCTGAAATGGATAAGATTCCATATGCGTCTGCAGTGGGTAGTTTGATGTATGCAATGATTGCTACTCGCCGAGACATTGCATTTGCAGTGGGAGTAGTAAGTCGATACATGTCAAACCCAGGCAAGAAACATTGGGAGGTAGTGAAAGGAATATTGAGATACCTGAAAGCTACAAAGAGTATGCGTATATGCTATGGGAGTTAGGAGCTAAGTGTAAAGGGTTTTACAGACTCAGATTATGCAGGTGACTTAGACAACCGAAGGTCTATGTCAGGGTATGTCTTTACATTGGCTGGTGGAGCAGTATCATGGCGTTCTAGATTACAAGATTGTGTTACTCAGTCTACTACAGAGGCTGAATATGTTGCAGCATCAGAGGCATGCAAAGAATCAATTTGGCTTAATCGACTAGTAACAGATTTGGGAATCAAAGAAGAGATGCCTGTGTTATATTGTGATAGTCAAAGTGCTATACAATTGGCTCGCAATCCAGTTTATCACTCAAAGACAAAGCATGTGGATGTGAAGTATCATTTCATCAGGGAAATGCTCGAGGATAAGCAACTTCAGCTTGTCAAAGTTCACACCACAGAAAATCCTGCTGATCTACTTACAAAAGGACTTCCCTCAGAGAGCTTTGCGCATTTTCGCAAGCAGTTAGGTGTAGGGTAGTACATCACTTCTCTACATCTCTTATATATTAGCTTGTATAGTAGCTTCTCTCACACTTAAAGTACCACATTGGACTTTAAGTGGGAGGTTGTTGGGGTATAAAGCCCAATGTGGTCGCCCAGGTTAGTGGGCGGGCTGCCAAGTATGTACACATATTCTTTTGTAAAAACCTAATAAGAACTCACTATGCTCTACACATTACAGTAGAGCGAGTTCACCATATCGTCGTGCTCTTCTTCTCGCACTCTCTCTCGCGTCGCACTTCCGCTCGTACTCCTTCAACTAGCCCTTTACATTTAACAAGCCATGGCAAGGATGGGCTACTATGATACACTGAACATTTGAAACTGTGAGGATTGAATGCGAAAAAGAAAATAAACATCCTAACGTTGGAGAACATGCAGCTGAAGAAACTTAATGAAGCATGCGCTCAGAAGATTTCATCAAACAAAGAGACAATCTACATCCTTGAGAAGAAGATCACAAGTTTGTGTGTGAAAGACCGTGCTTGGGAGTCGAAAAAAAAACGAGATCTATGTAACATAGAGAATATGAAGATTGGCGACCTGAAAAACTAGTACGAGCTTTAAGATAACTCGAACTATGGTTCTGTTTTTGTATCATATATATTATTTACACTTTCTTATTACTGATCATGATGCATGGTGCTTTCTTTGCAGGACTTTGCTACATCCAAACTCAAACGGAGTAGGTTCCAATGCCGGTGTGTATTATAGTCATCTAGTTCCAAAACATGCACTTGAAGAGATGATAACTCAATTTTTTTTTGATAAAATCGAAAGTGAGGCTCCTTACCTTCTTCATGAAGGAGAATCACATAACACAAGGTGCATCCGTGTCAAATCCATATTTATATTGCATGGCCGATGCACAATCTCTTGAGAGTGTGCAATGGAGTAGAACTCCCAACAAATATCTTCAAGATAAATCTTTTTGGCCATTGCTTGATATTTCAATGTGTAGAGTTAACGTTTGTACACTCCATGCACTCTACAAAATAATTGAAAGGGTGGTTCATTTGTACATATGTTTTGCATGGACCATAAAGCCAGTGAGTGAGTCAATAAGAGTCATAAAAGCATTAGAGCCCTAGAGGAAGTGTTCTCAGACATTGGCTTGCATGGAGGCAATGTCAAAATCGAAGAGGACCCTAAGATGTCTCAAGGTCATTACAAGGTACCGAGGGAAGTGTCGATAGGCAGAGTGAAGGCCAGAAGGTTTCTTGGGTTTAGCCTCAAAGATTCTGATAGAGAGGAGAAGAGAAGCCTGTTCAACAGATGGAAACAGTTCCATAGAGTGGCTAAAGACAATGCTGGTAGTGGGGCAATCCAAAACCACAAGGAAAACGTGTGGAAATCACTTGATAAAATCTTCCACAATGTTGAGCAGCATTCTTGGGACGAAAGTAAGCTCACATCATGTCATAATAACTAATATTTAATTATCCTAAATGATTTTCTCATGGTAAACTGATCATTTAATATGGGGAAGTGCCAGGGGAGAAAAAGCTAGAATATTGGTTAAGCTGGCAGAGCGGCCACAATAGGGATCCAAAGGAGGGAAAATAGGGCTCCAAAGGGGGGACCATTTGCAAAAGAGGAATGTGCAACAATGGGATTCAAAGACCCTAAGGTTCAGTCCATTAAGACTTCCAAAATGCTAAGGTTCCAAAAATCAAAGGTTGTGTCCAAAGATCAAAAGCTTAGGGATATTGGATGCTCTTTGTGTGTACCAAAAGTCTTCACAACTCCTACAAAGGAGAGGGCGAGCCTTGCAAGTAGGGGATGAGAGAGAAACACACACACACACACACACACACACACACACACACACAAACACACACACACACACACACACACACACACACACACACACACACACACACACACTCACTCACTCACAAGCCTCCTTTACACAAAGGGAATGAGGGACACATGTCAGGTCCCTAGCCTAGATGCCCACAAGGTGTATTCAAATCCTATTGGATGGCCATGGAGGTGCACCAATGAAGATTAGTTTAGAGTAGATCTAGTTTAACCAATTTAAAAACACTTAGTAAAAGAACCAATAAGAATTAAGCTCTCTAGAAGACTATTGGACAATCTCCCAAGGGGTCCAATGAGCATTCAACAGCCCGATGGCTTGCTTGATTCCTATTGGCTAGGAGACAAAGGGGTCCAATGAGAGTTTAGTTGCATTAATTAATTACCTAAAACTCTCACAAAAGGGGAAAGGGGGACACATGTCAGAAGGCTATCACTTATGCTCCTGAAATCCTATTGGCTAAGCCCGGAGAGGTCCAATGAGGTGGTAGCATGAGCAAATAGCAAGAGGGGTCTACCAAGAGAGAGAGGGGGACATACTTTTCAAAGGCATTATCTCACACACTCACACACAAGCTCATGTGTGAAGCAAGAAGACTCTCTCTCTTCTTATCAAGCTTTAATGGAAAGCTTATCACCTACTCCAAGATTGTGAGAAGGGAGGCCTACATCAGCAACTCTCGGCTTTGTGATGCAAATCCAACCAAGATCCAAGCTTCAATGCATGATCATCTCCTCTACCATGCTAATTACTAAGCTATGCTATGCTAATATGAGTGATTATGTGAGGAGATGTACATCTTTCTCGTAAGACTACTCCTTCTTTGTCTCAATCTACTCTCATACCCCGCTAGCTCTCACCATCTTCAAAGGTGTGTGAGGTCTTTAGTCTGAGACCGTGAGGGAATTGATGTTGTGTTCTATAAGTGTATTTCTTAGTTCTTGAAACTTCCATCTTCATTGCACTAGCTAGTATTGAAGGAAAACAAAGAATTGTGTTTTAAAATGTCTCTCTTGATGGGAGAAACATATAATATGAAGCCTTTTGGAGGGGGGACCTGCTCCATGTAAATCCGGTCCTCAACTGTTGTCAATAGCCTAATTTCTCTCTCTTTTAAAGTATTATTCTGCTATCTAACTAGGTGTTACGCTTTTTGTTTCTCTCTCCACCCAAGCACTCTTGCTATGCTCATTACGAATCTATTCTAATGAAATGCTCACTATGTTCATGCTAATTTCTGCTACACACAAGTTACTAGGCCATTAAATGTTACATTGGTATCAGAGCACAAGGTTTCTGTTTTCTTGCTCAAGAAGGGAGGTCCTCAAGCTAGCTATAAATGGTTGGTACTATTAATTCCAATTGAGTAAGTAGAATAGGGATTTTTTAGCCTTGCACTGCGCCTACCTTCGTGCAGATAACGGGGCATCATCGTCGAGAGCTATGGTCTCAATAGTGGAGTCTACGGGGCTCTCCTATGGCTTAAACACTATTGAGCTATTAGAAGCTTGACAGGAGCCGGTGCTATTTTGGTGTTGAACGACCCTCTCTTCTATTCCTTGCAATTAATGGTATTCAAGCCACAGGTACAGTAGCTTGAGTTCTTTTTCTAAAGGGGTAAAGAGGAGTAGCAACTAGGGCTTGAAGTGCCAAAGTACACCTAAAAAAGTTTACACTTAAAAGTTGTTAGAATGGATGACAATAGTAAAGAGAGTGAAACTAATGTTGATAGGTTTGATTTTGCTAATGAGCAAGTTACTAATGATGCCCCTATGCTTGTTAACTACCTTATTTCTAGGCTTCAACAAGCCATGGGCAATCCATCCCTCCAAAGTGAAGTACAACGGTAGCTTCATGCTCATGGGATTCTCCAAACTCCCCACCATGACGATAGAGTACCTAGGAAGCCTCCTTGCAAGACTCCCAAAAGAGGCCTCTCTCCGATTCGGGAAGAAGAAGAGGATCCATACGAAAGGCATTAAAATTTGCTTCTTGATGATGCATCTCCTTCTCAAAGCAGAATTCAAGAGCCCCCACCAAAGGAATGCAAAAGAAGTGAGTCTCTTGCCACCTCAGCGGAGATGGATCCCCGAAGACGACGGGCTAAATGCTCTCCATCACCTCCTAAACGGAGAGGACCATCTCACACTTCTCCACACAATGATTCAAAGAGGGATGAAAAAACGCAAGAGAAGAAAAAGGCGAGAAAGAGGACACCCTCTTCTCCATCTTCTTCATCCTCTTCCTATTATGAAAGTTATGGTGCAGACAAAGAAGATCAAGGCAAGAAAAGGTGAGAAAGAGGTCACCCTCTTCTCCATCCTCCTCAAATTCTTCATCTTCTGAAGAAATTGATGGTGCAACTTTTGAACCATAAAAAAGAAGAGGCCATAGGAAATCCTATGCCGCATGGAAGAGATCGTCCAAGCTCAAGAAGTTCAAAGAGGGAGGAAATAGCATCTCTTTCCTTACCTACTATAATGGCACCTTTAATGCTACGGACAAAGTCTGCTTCATGGAGTCTGCTAAGCTACATCATGTAGTTATGAACTTTCAAAAGTTTGATAGGAAATGGTGGTCTAGCCTAATAAGCCTCCTTATAGAGTTTCTCAAGCTCAACAAGAGGAGATTATGCAGCAAGTGCATGAGTTAGTTGAAAAGGGCATGGTTAGGCCTAGCTCATCTCCATTTTTCACACCTGTGTTATTAGTGCAAAAGAAAGACGACACATATTGTATGTGTATCGACTATAGAGCACTAAATAGGATCACTATCAAGAATAGGTTTCCAGTTCCATGGGTAGAAGACCTATTTGATAAGCTACTAGGGTCCACCTACTTCAGTAGGATTGACCTAAAAAGTGGCTATCATCAAATAAGGATAGTTGATCAAGACATTGTAAAGACCGCATTTCGTACTACATTTGATCTCTACGAATATATTGTCATGCCTTTTGGCTTGACCAATGCACCAGCCACATTCAAACGCTTGATGGAGAAGCTATTCAGGCCTCACTGAACCTTTACTGGAGTGTTCTTTGATGATATTATCATCTACTCTAATTCAGTAGATGAACACAAGCAACACCTCCAGGTAATATTTCAAGTTCTAAGAGAGAATGAAATTTATGTTAATAAAAAGACAAGTGCATTTTTCTTACAAGAGATTCAATATTTAGGTCACATTATCTCTCAAAACGGCATCCAAATGGATCCATCATATAATGAAGATATCATTGATAATGATCTCTCTACTTTTGAATATCATGTCACCTATACTTAAGCTACCTATTCTCCATTAAAGAATCAATGGCAAGAGGCTATGGAAGCAAAGTACGATTCTCTTATCTCTAAAGGTACACGGATACTGACCAAATTGCTTTAGAATCATACAACTATTAAATATAAGTGCGCGTACAAGACAAAAATTCAAAGGAGATGGATCTTTTGACAAATTCAAGATACATTTAGTTGCCAAAGGTTATTCTCAAATTGTTGGTGTTGATTATCAAGAGACCTTTTCACTAGATGTTTATGCTACTAGTATTCGGGTCTTGTTGGCATTGGTTGCTCAGTTTGATTAAGAGACTCACCAAATGGATGTGAGAGCTAATTTTTTGAATGGTGACTTAAATGAAGAAATTTATATGGAGTAGCTAGAAGGGCTTGTTATTCCAAGTAAGAAAGACCTTGTTGCTCAACTTCATAAGACATTATCGGTCTCAAATAAGATTCATCTACAAAGGCATTTCCAAAGCTAATAGATCTATCTTTGAAATGTCAAAACAATCACATTTGAGACCACCCTTAGGCTATCCCCCAAAAACATCTTCACCACCCTTAAGTATATTCGATGTGTTGGGTTCTGAAGCACATACTTAATTGCATGTGAGAGCCAGCTGATCCATTGAAGTAGAGAGCCTTTTTTAATAAATACATAAAACCCTAGATTTAGGCAAAGAAATAAATCCCCAAAATCCACCGTTAGCTTTTGATTTGTCCCCAATCGAAAGATGAATGAATATAAACATCCTTTTTTGGGTTGAAATTATGTTGTTAATTTAAATTTAATTTAAGTATCACATCATGAATACAAGTGTCCTTTTTTGGGTTAAAATTTTCATTACATTGTGTTAATTTAAAGTTAATTTAAGTATCACATCATGGTTTGAAAATTTTCATTTTATTATTGGAGTTTGTTTAAGTTGACAGGAGCAAAGCAAGACACGGATCCCGACGGACTCTAGAACGCCGAGAGCCGATGCACGCCTCGAGTCGATCACGGTAAAGCGAACAGGGGGCATAATCTAGCTTTGAGCGGCTAGGACGCAGACAATGGTGATGTGAGATATCACGAGCTTACACACACACACACACACACACAGAAGATAGAGAGAATGAACAAATGATGAAAGCCCTCGGGGGTGTGAGGGAGAATTACTTCTTGCCGTATTTACAAATGATCTTCTTTCCGACGAGGTGGCACACCGTGGTGATAGAGAGATAGAGGGGGAGATAGTAAACCTACTTGGTGTGTTCTCTAGAGACGACTCGGTGATGTGAAACTTGCTACCATGAATATGTGTGTGTGCGCATCGACCATTGAATTCGAGAGGTGGACGTAGCTCCCTTCACATGATGCAATTCCCAAAACAAACCATTACACTAAATCCCCCCTCTTGTGATGCGAACATTGCCAATTCCTCCCACTAAAACTCTACCAAGTGCTGACCTCTCATGAGTTGCCCCCCCCCGATAGTGACCTCTCAGTGCCCTTTTATAGGTGATGGCTGCTTTTGATTAGGGTAATCTAGCTTGATTAGGGTAAGCTAATCGGGGAGACAAAGCAAGGGCGCGGTGGGCCCGGGGTGGTTGACCCTTGCTTTGTCTTGGGAGTTATTAAAATGAAAACCTCTAGGTGGGCCTTTGTAACCATCACATAGAGAGATGAGAATTTATAAGTTGGGATCTTTTTACAAGGCTTGGGTGAAAACTAAAAAAATGATGATAATAACCTACGGTTTACTGAGAATGGTGTCGTGGTCGCGTGACGACGGTGAATGGCAGCTTGCCGGTGCGTCGGTGTAGCGCGTTCGTCTCTTCGGGGTCGGCCGGGGCATGCCTTCGGCACCTTTGTTCTTTTTGGTGTTGGCATCGCGTAATTTGGATCGTCCTCCTTTGCTGATGGTGTTGTAATCGTTGAATCCTCCGTCTATTTTTGGTATTTATCATGGTGCGTGCATATATGCGTGTGTGTATGTATGGGTGCGTGTGTGAATATGTATATGTATAGGCGTGTATAAGTGTGTGTATATGTATGTGTGCGTATGCGTGCGTGGGAACGGGGGGGTGTATGTATATAATATAAATATATTTATATTCTTTCTGTTTTGTTTTTGGACCTGTCGACGCAGAGGCGGGGGGGGGGGGGATGACGGTGAATGAGAGAGAGGGTGCACAAGTGTGTGTGTGTGAGGTGTGTGTGTGTGTGTATGTGAGCGGGGTGCTCCAGGTTTTTGGCACCTGCACATGCTGAGATGAGAGAGAGAGCGTAAGCGCGGAGATGGCGGGTGCCTGCTATGCGCGCGAGCGCGAGGGCGAGAGGGTGTGGAGAGTGAGGTGGTGAGGGGGGGTGAGCGGATAGGGGTGGGTGTGTGGCTTCAAGCGCCTGTAGAGGGCTGGGTTCGGGAGCGGTGAGACGTGGGCATGGTGTGAGCGACTCTTGGCGGATACGCTGCGACGGACGTTAGCACAACGAGAACTCACCTAACAAGATTTGTCAGCTAAGGACGAAACTCGACCCGCAGGCACGTGGAAGCAATCATAGGGTGTCAATCTACACTGGACCGACTCTCGACTACTTCCTATAGACGTTTCTACCCAATGTCTAAGCTACAGCCTTCAGGAGTGCATAAGAGGAGATTTCCTACAACGCTTTCAAGAGCCAAATACCCATCAAACTTTCTCCAAATGCCATAGAACTTGAAGGAAACCCTATTAATACCAATAGGTCGCTCTTCCTAAGGTCCATGAACCAAAACCCCAACCCTAAACACCTGGTGCAAAATCACGTAGGATGTTTGGTCAAAATTTGTAGGTCGTCGTTTTCGAAAACTAAAATGCCTAATGTGTAGCTCTACTCATTGCGAACGCGTGGATATGCTGAAATGCGAAAACAGACAACGTATGCTCACCTAATCACCAGATGTAGCTCGTGGGTCGAGTTCGCAAAACCAGACCGTACACCCACAATGTAGGTATTGGCACGTAGCTCTCTTCAGGGGCAACACATTGCACTTCTCCGCACTCGATTCCGACCATCGGGGCGCGCGTAGCGTCAAGATAAAACTCTCACTCCCTCTCTTACACAGAGTACGCTCACTCACACAGACATAACTTTTTAAAAATGACAAAGGGTCCTCTTCATTAAGGTCAAAAGTGGTATAAATACCTTACAATCTCAAACCCTAATGTTCTAATTTAACCATCTACTCAATCTAAATGTCAAAATTGGGATACAATTTGGAAGCTTCTGCAAGCCCCACTATTTACAAAGGTAAAATGACGGTTTTTCTCAATTAAAGAATACTTACAAAACATAATATCCTGCCGAGAAATCATTCTCCGTTGGGTGTGTCCAGCTGCTAACACTCCCCCCCTCCTAGTTCATGTCATCCCCGACATGGCAGTAGAGCTGCTTCTATATTATAGGCTTTTGCGCATCTTTAGAAGGGACTCATATCGCGCATGCTGAGCCAGTAATGTCGGGCCGAATATCTCTGTGTTGATGGTGAAGAAGCCGGTGTAGAAGGCTTCTTTGAAGGCCTGGAGGTGATAAGAAGGCAAAAACATAATTCTCTGATACAAGTGCATGTATCACCTCGTGAGAAGGCTGAGCAAACAAATCGTATGCACATCTGTATGTATCTTGGAAGAAAAAGATACTGTCTATTGCTTGTCCAGGTTTGAAGGTTTCAAAAACCGCCAGAAGGGTTTTACATATTTTTTTAAGCATGATGCAAGATAGGTCACGTGAGCTAGTGAACAATTTGATGGCACCTGTTAGGGTTTTGACCATGTATTGTTCACTCATTCTCTTGCCTACCTTCAAGCCTGGCAGCTTCGGGTAATTGAGCCAAGTGGGTTGGCTTCTCTGCAACAGCTCATGTGATTTCCATGTCCGCATCCTTGGTAGAGGGCAAAAACTGAGGTTGTCTCTGATTCTTTTAGGCGCCTCTACTAGATGTATTAAATATTGCGGATATTTGGTGAGCCATGCCTTTCTCCACCTGGGTTGAGAATCCACTATCAGCTTAATTCCTTTAGGTTTGGAGATATCTGCTTTGTATAATGGCACTACTGGCTCTTGTTTTATCCGTTTGTTGATTGTAGCAGCCTCATACTTTAGCAGAGGATATGGGAGAGAAGGCTGTAGCCATTCACACCGAATGACATTGGTATCTATCTTCTGAATGGTCATAGATTTAAACACTTTTTGCTCCCACTCCAATGCTTCTTTGGCTTTGTCTTTTATCGCCGCTTCTATTGCCTTCTGGAGCTTTTCTTCTTATTCTTGTGTCAGATCCTGGGGTTCTTGTGAGGGTCCCACAAGGATTTCCTCTTGCATGGTGGTGTCCACTGGATTTGGCACATTTTCTATGTCAATACCCTCCATTGCTGCTGGCCTGGTGCTAAATTGTTGCTCTTCAGTTAGTTGTTGGCCTTTCAGCTCATCTATCTGCCTCTGAAATGTCTTCTTTGCCTCTTCTGCTTGATCTCCCATGTTCACTAGGAGGTCGTTAAGATCTGCATTGATTTTTTCCGCCTCCTTGAGCTTCCTCTTGATGTCTTCGCTTTCTGTTTGCCATCTCTTAAACTCCTCGTCCATCTTCTTCTTTGCGGCTTCTAGCTCATTTTGCATGGCCTTTTTCTCTTCTTCTAGGTGGTTTTGCATTACTAGAGATCCCTCGTCCAACATCAGTCTTTGCCTTTTCTCTAATGTGAACTCTTTTTGGAGTTCCTTCATTTGTTCTTCATATAAATCATTTTCTGAAGTTGTGCCAGTTGAGCTAGCAGCTTTGACTCTGGCCGGAGATGCCCTTAGCCTTTGGATGGTCTGATCCTTCACTTTCATCTGATCTTTCAGCTCGATCACTTCATCTTGGCTTGCCTCATGTTCTATCTGGGCCTTTTCCTTGGCATTCCTTAGGGTTTCAACCTCTTTGGACTCTTCAACAAGTTGTAGAGTCAGATTGTCCCTCTCTCTCTCCGCATCTGTCAGTGACTTGCTGATTTTCTTGTATTCTTCCTCTGCTCTTTAAAGTTTGTGTTTTGCTGCCTGATTCTGTCGTTCCATCTCCTGGCATCTTTGTAATGCCGCGTCGAGACTAGCTTGTAGCTTTGTTTGTTTCTCTATGTTCTCTTGGCCCTGTCTTTGCAGTGAGTCCACTTCAGATTTGATAAGAACTTCATTTGTTTTGAGATTATCAATCTCACTCTTAGTGGCCATTGATCTTGCTATGAGCCCGGTTAGCTTTTGCATCACCACATCCCAATCATTGGTTGGTGGCTGTAGGTCCACTTTATCTGTGGCCATCTCTTTCAACTCTACTAACCAAAGGCTCTGCATATGTTCATTGGGTATTGTGCTTGCCAACTCAAAGGCTACAATAGCTGCCTCTTCTCGAGAGTACCCAGCAGCTAGTAGATCAAGAAATATTCTAAAATTTCTTTCTTCTGGATTTGGCTGCTCATCTTTGGGCTCAACTTTTTCCTTCTGCTCTTCCTCTTTGTTCTTCTCTTGCTTGGACTCTTCTTGTTCATCAGGTCTGTTGTGGAGGGCTAAGAGGAGGTGGTGATGGTGGTGGGATGGATTCCCGGCTTGACGGTGGAGTTGGTGGCTTCTTCTTGAAATCTGGATCCACCTTGGTTTTTCTCTCTCTTTCTTGGCCTTCCTGCTCTTCTAGCAGTTGCCGCCTCACTTCGTCCACTTCTTCTTCTGTAAATGGGATATTCAGGATATTTTCCACTGTAGCATCCAAGATCTTGAAGTTTTTGATATAATCTTCGAACCGATCTCGGTGAACCCTTCGAGATGATCTCGACATGGCTTCAAGGGATGGCTTCCACAACTCGCTTAGATCTCCTTTTAGTGCTCTCTCGGCTCTGAAGCTTTCCATCAGTCTTTCTAGCCGCGACGCTTTCTTTGACTTGGTTTCCTTGATTGGCACTTGTAGCCTTTCTTTCTTTCCCTTCTTCGACTCTGGCGGCTCTTCTAGCACGATCTCTAATCGGCGCTTCAAACGTGTGGCTACCTTGGGTGCTTTGGGAGGTTCTTCTTCTTTGTCTTCTTTCAGCTTTAGCCAATCATTTTGTGAGGGAGGTAGAGGCCCTTTTCCTTTGGCATGCAGTGCTCCATAGACAACTTTTGTTATCAGCTCACGAGGTACAATATAGGTGGGATTTCTATTCCCCATCTTCACCAGATTGTCGTGGATGTAAGCGGTGTAATTTATCACTTTTGGTTTTCTCTTCTGCATTGCCCAGGTGAAAGTGGTTGCAATGGCTCCAGGTGGCATTCTGTATTTTTATGGCCGCTTTGTACACATGTGTAAATATTGATTGTAGAGTTGGCTCATGACAGCCACCTTTGGGTTTGCAATATCTTCGAATGTGTAGTTATTCTTCTTTTCTGAGTAGACCTTGACTTCATCTCGCCTCTTTGTCACACTGTCTCCTTTGTTCGAGATGTCAAGTGCGTCTTCCACCACCTTCTCTGTGATGACAATCATGGTATCAGGCTTGCCTTGCAGATCTGTGACTCGGGCCACTCCATCTTCTTTGATTGTGGTGACAAATTCCCACACTCTTTTTATATCAATTCCTGCTGGCAAGGCTTCAAAGTAGTTGTGGAGATCCAGCTTCTCCAAGTAATCTCCCATCTTGCTCCTGACAAATTCATCGAGCTCTCGAGGTAGCATGGGTAGCTCCACTGCATTTCCTTCAGGATCTTTGAATACTCCTTGGTAGATTCTCAGATCATTGGACTCTAGCAGATCATCTTAAATCCATGTGCTTGTGGGCTTCAGAGTTCCCTCTGGGATCATAAAAGGCTCCACTTCTTCTAAGTAGTCCTTTATAGTCATCCTCTTCTTCTTTGCAGGTGATTTTGCGACTACCATGGATCCTGTTGCACTCAGTAGTGCAAAGTTAGCGTTTTTTACATATTAGCTGATAAACTAAGTTCTAACTATCCAAATGACTTGAAAATTGAAAATAAAACTTAAAAGGAACTAGGAAAACTTTACATTTGTCCACAATAGCTTTCTGGCTAAAAAATTATCATGTAGACATCCTACGCGTAGGATGTCTACCTTGTCTGTTTTTGGTGAAACTTGGCAGGCTTGTGGCCCTTGACATGTGCAACATGGCTATGTAATTGGAATTGGGTTTGGGCATCAAAAAATGCAATTTTGGGCTTTAGGCTCACACATTGGGTAGGATGTCCTCAACAGGTGGAAAATGATATTCAAATGGATTGAAAGTTGATATATAGGCTTCTTATACCATGTTAATGGTTTCCATGAAGTCAGATCCTGCACAGTAGGTCAATATCACACTGGAGACATCCTACGCATAGGATGTCTATTCTATCAAAATGAAATGAAGTTGGTTTTGAGGGTATCTCTTAGCATGTGGAACATGGCCTTGCTCTTATATTTTGATTTGGATAAGCATTGGTGTTGTTAAGAGCATGTGTAGTGTTTTTAGGCTCAAAAAGTGCATCTTGGAGGTGTTGGGGGCCAAATGTGATAGGAATGGCTTGAAAATTGATACATGAGCTTATGAAGGTGTTATAAAGAGATCTGGAACTCAAAAATACCAGCTGGGGGTTAAATAGGTTATTTAGACATCCTACACGTATCATTAGGAGATTTCGGAGGTCTTTTGGAGGGCCTTTTGGAAGAAAGAGGAAAATAAGCTCTTCCAATGAGAGAAGAGCCCACGTTACGTAGAAAAATAGATGGATATTAACAAAAATATAGAAGGTGTCCCTCTCCTCATTTAATAATCTAGTGGTCCTTGAAGACGATCACTCTCCTTCATTTAATGCGAGCACCTTTTTCAGAAGGTAGATGCGATGCATTTGATACGGCTTACGTCATCACTAGAACTCAAAAAGTTACAAAACTATCAAGTGGTGGATTATTTTGAAACTTTTGATATTGTCAATGCGTCCGGAACGCCCAAATATCCTAGAAATGAATGTCCAATTGCCTCGCTCCGACATCCAAAGAGGCAAAGAATGTCAAAAACCCCTAAAAGAACATTTTACTAACGGCGCGTGAGGGGGCATTCCAAAATTTTGGAATGCCTCCTCGCGCGCCATTAGTAAAAAGCCCATTTTTTCCTCTTTTAGGGAGCTTCTTGAGAGGAAAATGTCAAAAAACCTCCGAAAAGGGGCTTTCTTGAAAGCTAATTGTCCAAAAACCACTAAAAGGATCTTTGTACTAACGGCGCGCAGAGGGGCATTCTAGAATTTTAGAATGCCTCCTCGCGCGCCTTAAGTAAAAAGCCCATTTTTTGGGGGTTTTTTGACATTTTTTGCCTCTCCGGATGTCGGAATGAGACAAGTAGACATTCGTTTTTAGGGTATTTTGGCATTCCGGACGCATTGGTGGTGTCAAAAGCCTCAAAATCTATCACTATTTGACAGTTTGTGACTTTTCAAGTTTCAGTGATGACGTAAGCTGCATTGAATGCGCCGCACCTGCCTCCTGAAAAAGACGCTCGCATTAAATAAAACAGTGACCGTTTTCAAGGACGATTGGGAATATAAATCTACTTTTTAGAGTGTCTGGTTGTCTTTTTGGACGTACTCACAAGGTGCAAGTGCATTTTAAAAAAAGTTTCTAGAGAGAGAAATACAATTTCTTACAAGGCCCTCCAAATGACCTCCGAAATTTTCTAATGGATGTCTATTTCATTAATTTTCACATTTAACCCCACAGTTAGCTTGGCAATGTGCTCATGAGTATATTGTGCAAGTTTCATGTGATTTGGACTAGTTTTGGTAGGTCTATGACCCATTATTGCCTCTATGCTCTCACTTTGCGTTTTTTGATGCATATGAGGTCAACCTTTGTCCAAATGTGATGAAACTTGGTGGCTAGCATGTACAGGCTATTCAGAAGCAGTGTGTGAGATGAGATGTTGAGTTTGGTTCCCAGATATGGCCTTGAGACATCCTACGCGTAGGATGTCTCCTAATGAAATTTATATGAGAAGTGCTACTGGTGCCTGCCTTGAGCCCCCCTAAGTCTCTTTTAAGCCCTATTTCAACAAAAAAGTCAAATAGATAGATAGAAACTCCCTGTGTGGCTTTCAGAGACTCTGAGCCGTTTTCTGACTCTTGGAGTGCTTTTCGGCGATGAAATTTCTTGATGTTAGTCTCCATAGCTTTACGATTCTTTGGGGATCCTTGCCATATGGTTTTTGTTGACTTTGGCTTCACTGGAGCGTTGTTTGACAATTTGTCGCTCTAGAAGCACCCGTGGTTGCATTTACATGTCTTCGATGAGTTGTGGTGGTCTACCACCATAGGACTTGGTTGTTGATAGTCTAGGAAAGCCGCTCGTGAAGTTTGGTGGCAAACGGACATGCGGTTTGTCCGTGAGAGCTATTTGACGCTATGTGTGTCTGATGCCGTTTCAGAAGCTTAGTGCCGCTTTGGGTCGCCTTATGACCATGTGGGCTATATAGAATTGAAGAGCATGTCAAGATACTCCTACCCATGAGTTTTGGTAGCATTTGGGCGCTTTTCCATCGATTTACCATTTGGTGGCCTCTTGCAGGGCTATAGAAGTTAGGGTTTTTCCCAATGGTTTTCTGCCGTCTTTGGGAATTCAAAAGTGGTCTCCTATGCTAGGGTAAACCGCCGATAAAGCCTTGTTGCTTTTCGGTTAGCCGTTAGGTGGCCACTTCTACCTGTAGGTCTCTACTGCTCGCTTCCCGTGTGAATCCTACGCAAGTTTTCGCGACAAAACATCAAACATACGTGAAAAACTCAAGGTGGTGAGCCTACCTCTCATGTCTGGAGCCTCTCGGGTGGTAGTGCGCGTCGTAGAAGCCGCTAGAAGTCCTGTTCGCTCTAGGTGGCAAGAGCTCTCTCTCAAGAAGGTAATAGTAGAAATGAGCTTTAAATGAAGTGAAAAAAACTTATAATGAGGGTCCCCAAACCACTTTCCATGAAATTTGACATATGCTCCCAACTTCTTGCGAGATGCGGTTTAGGCTCAATTTTTTTTTGATTTGGACTCCATTTGCCCAGTTTCCGAGAAATTTGTCGTTTCAGTCAAAATCTGGCCAAAACACGCTTTCCGCTCCATTCACATAATTGCACCCCCATTGTACCATAGGTTGTTCTATAGTCACTGATCATCCCCATATTTTTTGTTTTTCATTACGACCGTATTTCACCTGCTTTTTGTATTTTTGAATTTTTTTTGCCGATTAATGAGTAAAATTAAAAAGAAAATAGCAAATTAAACCCAAAAAATCCCCAAAAATCATAATGACTCAAAAACATCACCGCCAAAACACTATATATACTCACATGCAACTTTTATGGTCGGATTTCTCCGTTTTACCAATATTTTGCCCAAAAAATTGGCTATTTTTACGTATATACACACACCTAGGGGCTTGATTTGGCGTTTGGCCAAATATACTTGTAGATTCATGCTGTATAAGGGCATATGTACTTAGGTTAGTCCAGAAAATTTCACAATCAAACGACAACCTTTTAAAATAGTCGAAAAACATGCCCTTTTTTGCTTTTTTTACCATTGGGTCTGCATTTGAGAATGTCTCCCCCCCTCCTAGCCGGAGTCCTCCCGGACAACAAGGTATCGCCTTAGTGTATGTGCTATGCATGGTTTAAAAATTATGCTAATGCTTGGCCGTGTAATGTGGCCCTATATGATGATAATCGGTCAATGCATGGAAAAATCAATGCTGTGCAAGAGGAGGGAATAAGCAAGACGCTTATTGGCATTCACCGTCGAGGTTTCCTGTTTGTTGTTGATTTGGTTGGCGGATTTTATTTGCAAGTAAAATTTGTAACTCTACTGCTCTCTGTTTGATCGTTTTTCTTGCAAAAGTCGCTTGGTTTGCCGCTACTGTCGATATGGTCATGGTTGTCTCCTTGGAGAGAATTGTCGTGGAGGAATTGGCCATAGTCTTTGTCTCTTTTGATTTCCATTTGTAGCTTTGTTTTGGAGATTTTTGGAGGTTTATGGCCACGTTCGTGGTCGTCATTGTTGTGCGACTGATCTGCATCCACCTATATTGGTTTGCCCGTTTCCTATGTAGTGTGTGTCTGCATGCCGATGTTGCTTGTATTGAAGGGAGTTCCTGTTGCTTTGGTTTTGGGATCCAAATGCGAGTCGCATTAAAGCTGTTACTGAGCATTTTCTTTGGTACCCATATTTGTTTTATTCCCTTGTTTTTTTGTTGAACTGTGTGCTTCTGTTGACTTCTTCTGTTGTATTGTGGTTTGTCTGCCATGTGACCTTTATCCTTCTGCACCCATACTTGTTTTCCGCGTGATGCTAACCTTGATCTTTTCACTGTGGTCTGTGTTGTTGCATGTTGGTATTGGACATGGTTGGCAGTTTCCTGTTTGTTCGCCATGGGTATCGTGTTGTTCTTGAGTGGCACCTATCCTTTTGGTTCTTTATCCAGTGATTGTGTTGCTGCCATCTGGTTCTTGCGGGGTTGCTGAGCAAAGGCTACCACCTGTTGTTCTTGTGCATGCTGAATTTTGACTGCATCCGCATTCCAAACTATCTGCACATTATACTCTTTTTGCCAAGGTCGTCCCAATAACATGGGGTGTTGTGTGCTTGCATCCTCAACCATGTAAAACTTGTATGGGTAAATATATTGATGTATTTGTACATGCAGTATAGTCCAGCCCAATGTTTTCAGCGAATGTGATGTACTACTTTCCAACACTTGTGGAGAAGGATGTAGTTGATCTTTGGGCTTGAGCTATTTGTATAATCTGTAAGAGATCAGATTTGCTTGAGCTCCAGAATCAAGCAATGCCATCGATTCAATTTGATTGCTACCCAATTTGACTGTAATTATTGGCTCCACTGTGTCTTCACCAGAATTCGTTAGTCGAATAGCATTTATTCGCAACGCTGATCCACATTTTTGTTGTTGTCGTAGAAGCCTTATTTTTGCAATGCGTTCTTTTGCTTCTGCTTGGGCCTCTTCTCGTACCCTCTGTTTCTCCTTCATCCGTTGTTTTTCTTGATGGATTTGTTGAAGCATATCCTGTGTTAGTGGTAAATGACATTTTTTTAATCGACACCCACTAATCCAATTTGGCATTTCTTCCTCTGCTAATGTAGCAAGTTTGACACCTCCACTCTGTGATAAGTCACTAATCACAAAGGGTCCCATCCCTCGCTTTTTAAGTTTCTTGGCATGTTGCTTCAAGGCATAAACAAGTACATAATCACCTGTTTTGAACTCTTTCGTATGCACATGCTTGTCAAAAAACTCTATTTGTCTTCTCTTTTTAGCATAGATAGAAGCTACAGCTCTCATTCGAAGTTCATCTAGCTTTTCAAGATCATCTATTCTTGAAGAGAGTTCATGCCCTGTCCATTCTAAGCGTTTCGCTACTCGTAGAGTCGGAACTAAAAACTCTATGGGTAATATAGAATTTAGACCAAACACCATGTTGTACGGTGTTGTTCCTATTGATGTTTTGTAAGCTACCCTGTATGCCCATAGTGTTGAGTGTAACTGCTGATCCCAGTCTGTCCTTAACCCTGATACAATTTTAGTCAGAACAGTGCATAGTGTTTTATTTGTGTCCTTAGCTTGTCCATTTGCCTGTGGATGATATGGAGCAGATTTTCTATGTATGACCATGAATTCCTCTAGTAGATATTCAATGATTTCATTAAGAAAATGTGTTCCTCGATCACTGACAATTTCTATTGGTAATCCGTATCGTACAAAAACATTCTCATACAAAAATTGTGCAATGGTTCTTGCATCTTCTTTTTGTGTTGCCTTGGCTTCCGCCCATTTTGTGAGATAGTCCGTAGCCACAATGATATATTGGGTATGGGTGTGATATGCAGGGGGTGAAATAGGCTCCACAAAATCAATGCCCCATTTTGCAAATGCCCTTGCTCCCATCATTGGCCATAGTGGCATCTCATCTCTCTTTAACGGCACCTTGGTGCGCTGACATGCGTCAAATCGCTTTACAAAATCCTCAGCATCCATATGCAATGTAGGCCACCATATTCCTACGGTTAAGACAATTTTTGCCGTCTTATGGCCTGAAAAATGGCCTCCACTTATGCCTCCATGTGCGTGTTCTAGAATCAGCAGGTATTCACTTTCACTTGCACAGATTCTAAGTTGATTGTCCTTTCCTCGCTTATAGAGTTGATTCCCAATTAAAGTAAAGTCGCGAGCCTCTAGCTCTATAGCCCTTTTCCACGCTTTTGTTATGTTTTCAGAAAATGTCCTTGTTGTTAAGAAATCAATGATATATTGAATCTATGTAGGTGCAATGTTTACTTGAAACAATGTCACGTGATCCACCGGTCGTTTGGCACTACATATAGTACAATTGTTAACATAAGCATGTGCGTCAGCATACATAGTTGGCCAATAAACCCCTAATTATTTCAGTCTTTGGTGTGTTTTCATTGTTGAACATGAAATGCACAATCCTGGACGTGTGCTTCTTCAAGATAACACTCGAATTCCTCAGGATTTATACATAATCGTAGAATTTGGCCCGAGCCGAGATAATGCAGTCGTCCTGCAATCAACTGGAAGTTTTTTGTTTGTTGAATTGTTTGTTGTTTAGACCTGTCTTCCTTGTTATCAGATCTACCTCCAAAGTAAAGAAAGCTTACAATTTCCTGAGACCATTTGGGTATCATTTTAATATTGAAAAGATAAGCATCAGGTATGTCATCGTCTACTCCTTCAGGAGCTTCCCCGTTTTGTAGCCTTGAAAGATGATCCGCCCGTAGATGAGTTTTACCCTTTTTGATCACCACTGTGAAATCAAACTCTAGCAATATAATAAACCAACGTACAATTCTCCCAGTATTGCATGGTTTATTTACTAGATACAAAAGAGCTTGATGATCTGTGAAGAACACAAATTTGTTTGAGAGCAAATAATGCCGTAATTTCTTTGCAACATAAATCATTCCGAACCGCTGTCTTTCGATGGTTGTGTAGTTCTTTTCTGCACTATTTAGCTGTCGACTTGCATAACAAACTGGAAAATCTATTGTTCCGTCTCCAGGTTGAGCCAGAATACTCCCAATTGCATATGCAGATGCATCAATATGAACATGGAATATCTTTTTCCAATCTGGTGTTTTAAGTATAGGTGCTGATACAAGGTTTTCCTTAAGCTTTTGGAATGAAGTTTCACACTCCTCAGTCCAGTCGAAACTGACTAATAAGCGATACAGAGGTTGTGCAATGACTGCATACATATATATGAATTGAAGGTCCGCAGTGTCCCATGAAGGATTGTACTTGTTTGGCATTAGTAGGCCTAGACAAGTCTACTATGACTCTGATTTTATCTAGGTCAGTGGTTATGCCATTTCTTGAGACAATATGTCCTAAGATGCAGCCTTGCCTAACCATAAAAATGCACTTTTCCGGGTTGAGACAGATTCGATATGTTCTGCATTTCTCAAATACCTTTTGTAAATGGTCAATATGTTCTTCTCGTAGAAGAGAGTGTGCACAAAGATCATCCATATATATTTCTAAGAATATTCTCAGGTATTCTTTGAACGCATGAGTCATTAATCTTTGGAAGGTAGCTGGGGCATTGGTTAAGCCAAAAGGAATAACTCTATACGCATAAATTCCCCACTCTGTGGAAAACGTTGTTTTGTGTTGATCCTCTATTGCAATTTCCAGTTGGTTATACCCTAAAAACCCATCTAGAAAGGAATAAGTCTGTTTTCCATCCACCCTCTCAAGTACATGTTCTGTGATTGGCAAGGGATAATTATCCCTTATTGTGGCTGCATTTACGTTTTTGAGGTTCACACACGCATGCAGCTTACCGTTCTTTTTGGGGACAACCACAATGGGTGATACCCAATCTGTATGCCTGATTTCATAGATGAATTCAGCATCCATCAGCTTGTCAATCTCCTCCTTGATTCTTTTAGCAAATGTGTCATTATATGTGTAAGGACGTTATTTGCTAGGTTTGGCATCTGATTTCAACGGAATTGTATATTGGCATATCGATGGATCAACTCCTTTAAGGTCTTTGTAGGACCAAGCAAACACATCTTTATACTGCTTGAGACGTTGTGTTAGCAATTCTTGTTCTTCATGCTCTAAATCAGTTTCGATATAGACCGGCTGAGGCTTTTCACCTAGTGTAGCGAGGTCTATCCGTTTTGCATTTTCCGGACCATCGTAAGATTCCTGGTTTATTCTTTCCCTGAATGGTGGTATCATTATCATTTTTTTGTCCTGGATGGTGAATTTGCGATAGTGGGATGGTACATTCATGTTTCCTTTTTCTGACTCCTCCTTACCATTACTTTCTCCCTCAGTAGTCCATACCTCTCGTAACGACCATTTTAGTTCTTGGTATTTCCTTTTATGCACTACAAGAGGCTATTCATATTAGCGACAATCACACAACGACGCTCAAAAAAAAAATCCCGGCGTCGCTATGAGCGTCGCAAATTTACAAGTAAATTTGCGACGCTCATAGCGACGCCGACTGGGCTAAAAAAATAACAGAGAGCGCCCAAAAACTCAGATCTCATATCTGAGTTTTTCGGCGCCCTCAAGCAAGGAGCAGGTAACGCTCTCCCTCTCTCTCTCTCTCTCTCTCTCTTTCTTCTCCACACACACACACACACACACACACACACACACACACACACACACACACACGAGGAGAGGAAGGTGAGCCAGGTATGCTCCTTCCCTCTCCTCACTCTCATGTTCCCTTCCCCTCTTTCTCTCTCCCTCTCTCTCTCTCTCACACACACACACACATAGTGTTTTTGAGAGAGAGAGAGAGAGAGAGAGAGAGAGAGAGAGTACAAACATAAACAAAAACGCACACACACATACATAAACAAAGAATGCACATACACATTGAGAGAGGAAAAGAGAGAGAGAGCATGCATAAACAAAAAACGCACACATTGAGAGAGGAAAAGAGAGAGAGAACATGCATAAACAAAAAACGCACACATTGAGAGAGGAAAAGAGAGAGAAAACATGCATAAACAAAAAAACGCACACACATTGAGAGAGAAAGAGAGAGAAACTAATTTAACGTCGTAGGAAACTAATTAAAATTAAAAGACCTAAAGATCTAGCCGACGAGGAGTTGAACTCAAGACCTATTATTCACGAGGGAAATGGCATAACCAATCTATCATACTTGGCATGGGTGATAGAAAGGTTATACCATTTATCTCTTTTTATTGGCACACACATCCACACATGCGCACACACACAAGAAGAAGAGAGTTATGACGTCGTAGGAAACTGTCCTAAAAGACGTTAAAGATTAGGTTAGATGTAGACTTACGTTAAATTAGATTTAGGTTTATTTAAGTTAAATTAGATTAGATTTAGGTTTATTTTTAATTAGATTTACGTTTATTTATGCTAGATTTAGATTTACGTTATATTAGATTAGATTTAGGTCTCCATACACTGCGATGCCTGCATGAAGCGGGTGAAGAAAGCCCTCTATGGAATATAGGGTATTGCTGCCTTCACTCATGGTGGGCTCCGTCGATCCAAAAGTATTGGTGAAATGTTTTCAGAAGATAGGGAAGAAGGTGGATCTTCAGGGCGGCAAGAGTCACTACATCCCCGACACAATGACCATCTAGACAACCTCTAGTCATTCAACAACAACTTCAAAGTTAGTAACAAGAGCAAGAACGGTCTAAAGGGCCAATTGCTGTCGTCAGATGTGGATGGAGATGAGGCAACGTCACCGCCGAAAGTTAACTCTCACATCTTTAGTGATGAGAATGCCAACTCTTGCCGAGTTATGTGAAAAATTATGTGTTAAATCAGTTTTAAGGTTCTTATAATCCCTGTTAGTTTAGTTCTTTGTTTTTAATACAACATAATTTACGTTAGATTTAGATTTATGTTATATTAGATTAGACTTAGGTTTATTTAGGTTTACCCACACACACACACACACACACACACACACACACACATAAGAAGAAGAGAGTTTTAACATCGTAGGAAACTATCCCAAAAGACGTTAAAGATTAGGTTAGATGTAGACTTACGTTAAATTAGATTTAGGTTTATTTTTAGTTAGATTTACGTTTATTTAGATTTACGCTTATTTACGTTAGATCAAGTCCACGCAAGAATTACTTACGGTTTAGGGTTTAGAGTTAGACGAACAGTGAAAAGATCTACTGTGAAAAGATGTTAAGATGCTGTGAAGTGCTACAGCTAGAGAAGAGGCAAAGGGGTTTTGTCCACTACATGCAGTATCATGTAGACGTGGGTCTGTAGATTTCTTGTACCCACAAGAAATCTACGTGGGTCTGTAGATTTCTTGCACCCACAAATATAGGTATTGACCAATAAAGACGAGATTACAACCTGGTGGTTCTGATCTTCGTGCACCTCTAGACCGAGGTGTGCGGGGATTGGACATGACTAGAGAATATGAGGTAAAGAGAGAGAGAGAGAGAGAGACAGAGAGAGAGAGAGAGAGATAAGACGAAGAATGCCAATAGAATATTAAATTTTTTGTCCAGGTTATAAGATTTTTATCCTCATTATGAGTAGTGACGAGGATGTGGGACCGTCCAACCGAAACACCTATCTCTCAACGAGGGTCTTATGTCCTTGTAATCAATGCAAGCATGCTGTGCGACGGACAAGACGTGTTTCTTTGCAGCACGTTCGCGAATTTGGCGAGTTCGATCCATCTATTATAGATCGAGTTGTTGCCAATTATAACTCATCAGACTCTGACGCTGGCCAACAAGCAGCAATCTTGCAACCCAATAGACGTGTTCGCAGGCGCTTTGGTCAAGTAGCATATGTGAGGCCACAAGATGTAGCCTCTGACAGCTCGGGGGATGATCATGCAGAGCACATTCCCAACGAGGCAATGTTTGAGCCCGAGATTGATAAAATGATCTAGACGATCATGGATTCAGAAAGGCTTATCTATGATGATATGAAAAGTGAAGCCGATACGCCATTGTATAATGGAGCACGTATGTCTAGATTGAAAGAACTCCCGGTTCTTCTCAACATGCAGGAAAAGTTTGGATGGAGTGACACTAGCGTCACAACGCTTTTTAGGTGATCTATTACAATTAGTTTACTTTAATAAAACTCTAAATGTATAATGATCTGATAGATTTTTACACGACTGTATCGTATTTTTATGTTGTGTAGATTGCTTAAAGAGCACATACTACCAGCTGACAATGTGATGCCAGATTCCCGAGATGAAGCAAGAAAGATTTTGCGAAACTTGGGGATGGATTACAATTCTATCCACGCTTGTCCTAATGACTGCATTCTTTTCAGAGGGGAATACATAGACATGGAGAAGTGTCCGAAATGTGATTCCGAAAGATATCGAGTAGATCTCCACGGGACAAAAATTCCACAAAAGGTTTTGCGACATTTTCCTCTGCTTCCTCGCATCAAGCATTTCTTCGAATGTAAGTCCATGGCCGCCCTAGCATCATGGCATGAGGAGAATAAATCTTTGGATGGTGTGCTACGAATTCCTGCAGATTGCACAGCCTGGAAACATATAGATGGAACATCGTCGGACTTTGCCAGGGAAGCTCGAAATTTCCGCTTAGGCCTAGCTATGGATGGCGTAAATCCATTTGGTCAAAGATCAACATCTTACAGTGTATGGCCCGTTGTCATCGTCAACTACAACATTCCCCCGTGGTTGACTACGAAGAAGGGGCACCTATGGCTAAGCTTTATTGTGCCAGGGCGATATAAAGTGGAGAATATGGATGTGTATCTTCGTCCACTATTGGAAGAGCTACAACAATTGTGGATTGGCATAGAGGTGGTGGATATGAGCCGACACACAGGACGACGAAATGCTTTGATCAGAGGCATTCTAATGTGGACCATGCATGACTATCCCGGGCTAACAGAATGCTCAGGTGATCTATTGACACTCCTCACTCAGACACTGTAAATCTTGTTTTTTCCCATAGTTGATCTATTATCATGTGTATACATGTAGGGCTTCAAACAAGCGGATACAGAGCATGTGTCACATGTGGACCTAGACTGAATGCACGTAGGGCGCCCTCACTGAAGAAGCAAATCTACGAAGGTCATCAAGCGTATCTTCCAGAGAATCATGTGTTACGCGATGGCTTTTTGGGAAGAGAGCCACCAAGGATGTCTGCACAAGCATGGTTAGAGCAGAAGGAGATGTGCGATGACGGATTGCCTCCAGGGATGAAGAGACTATCTCTATGGTACGAGTTACCATACTGGCCCCGACTCATGATCAATCACTTGCTCGATCCAATGCACATATTCAAGAATGTGGGTAATCTACTATGGGACCATCTGACCGGCAAGAAAGATACTTTGGGAGCCAGAGTTGACCTTAGAAATGTGGATCGTATGGAGCAATATTGGCCGCAAACAGGGTCTGATGGATCGATAAAACTCCCTAAAGCACCATGGATTTTCACAGGAGCCCAAGAACGCAAAGTAAAAGAGACCATTCGATCTTTGCGGACCCCCACTGGCGTAATGCACTCGCTCCGAACGTGTTTTACTAAAGAAGGAAAGCTTACCGGTTTGAAGTCACACGATTGGCATAAAATGTGTCAGGTACGTTCATAGTGGACTTTAATATCATTGCATAAAATGTGGACTTTAATATCATTGCTGCACATACTTTACAGTTTATTTTACCGGTTTCCATTGAGGGATGTTTGTCTCTCGACATCCATAACACAATCTACAAACTTGCAAAGCTGGTGCAATGGATCTCACAAAAGGAGATCAACGTAGACTCCATACCATTCGCCAAACTAAATGCTGCGGAGCTTGTGTGCATGTTTGAGAAACATTTTCCTACTACCATGCTAACCATTCAGGTGCATCTTCTTGTTCACATAGTTGATGAGGTGGAAATAGCTGGCACAGTTCATTCCAGATGGATGTTCTTCCTAGAACGTTTCATGAAAACGCTTAAGGGATATGTGCGTCAAAAGGCACGTCCGGAGGGTAGCATGGCAGAAGGTTGGTTGGTATCAGAGTCCCTAGTATACATTGGAGAGTGGCTAAACGGATTTGATAAAGCCCGGGACACGCTATGGCGAACCATAGATGATGAGCGTATATCTGGGATTGTCATGTGCAATCTCGGTGTTGAGAAGAAGATGACGGAAGATCTAGAGGCTAAAATCAACCGATTTTGCATGCTTCACAATCCAGTGATGCAAAAGTGGATTTCACAATATGAGGATGCAAAGCAAGAGCGACAAAGGGCACGAATCGAGTGGAGACGGGGAAGACGACCACCGATGCACTATCCGACGGTTCTGGAGAGCCTACCAACCTTCATGAGCTTAAGTTGGTTGCACAACCAATTGAAAAGCGCACAACAATGCGGTGACGAAGTGACTGAGGAAGAGTGGGAGTACTCTCGGGGTTGCGCGACCAAGGTAAGTTTGCAATGTACGACTAGCTAGTGACTTTATTTCGAAACGTTTGAACGGCCACTCATAATCTTTGTTCGTTGTAGTATAAGTCATACACAGCAGCATGGTGTAAAGCTCAACATTTTAGGGTGGAACGAATCGACAAAAAGCGTTTTACTCAAGATTGTGGAATCATGGAAAAATTTGAACAGTCTAGTCGACGACGTTCCTCTGATGCAGATCCTGTGGTGGCGGAACTCACTTACTTCGGCACGCTGCAAAAGATTTTGAGGATCGATTACAGAGGATTTTTTGTCGACTTGTTCGACATACAATGGTTCAAGATAATCATGGAGGGTCGCAACGCTACTGTGCGTAGAGGAGAGTCTGGTTTTCTTGAGGTGGATTCTACTAAGAAATGGACTGACCTAAGAGACACTTTCGTACTACCCGAGCATTGTGAACAAGTAAGTATGTAAATAGTTAACATCCCCCTTTTACAAGTTATGTGCTTGAAAGCTCTCATGTAAGTTATGTGGCTCTGGCAGGTAATATTTCATCCTACAAAGTCTACATCAAACTGGTGGTACGTCATAGAGGTAGCCCCTCGTAGTGCAAGGACGTATGAAGGCTACCATGTGCCAATCACAATAGCATCAATGGAGGAGATCAAAGAAGATGCTCAATCAGAAGCCGCTGCGGTGGTGCTAGACGAGCATCAAGATGCTACTACTCTATATGGGGTGCATGCAGAGGAGCTACAAAATTAAACAGAGGATATGTGTTTAAACGGAGAGCTCTATATAGATATAGGAAGTTATGCTGAGTTATGCGAGGATGAGAGAGAGATCTCTTAAAGCCACAAATATTGTATTTGAACAATTTTTCTCCGTGTTGTAAAAGCTCTGGCTCTCTAAGTACCTTCCATGGTGTATAACGCTCTTTTCTACTCGCGCTCACATCTTTTGATTGAAAATTCTGAGTTTTCGACTTGCCTCTTCTATCACTCAATTCATTGCGTCATTGTATTTATATGCGTCATTACGTCATTGTATTTAATGGTCTTTGCGTCATTGTCTACTCTATTCATTCAATATTAAGTTTAAATATTCGTGTGTTTAATGCAGGTATGGATGACGAGGAGTTTCTTTCTTCTTTGTCACCGCAGCAGAGACAGTGGTCGACGACAGGACGTGATCCCACACCGTACGAGCGCGAGTACGCAGGCAGGAAGGGCTTAAACGCCCTGATGGACATTCTCAGTTCTCGCGGCGGCATGGTTAGTATTAGGGTTTACTCTTTTCTATTTTTTGTATTGTTTTATAAATGTCGTTATATGTTTATACTTACTGAAAGCTGTCTTGTTGTCTTTTTTTGCAGAATCCGACAGATACGCCGCTTGGACGTGATGAGACGTCTGACTAGACGACGTCAGTTTAGCCGTAGCTAGATAGCATTAGTTTAGGGTTTCTCATAGCTTATGTATCATGAGACGGATTTTATACGTCTTTTTGAACCATGTATATTATTACATTTGTCACCGCAGTTCATTTTGCCAATCAATTCTTTATGCCTATGATGTTGTACAATTGTCATTATTACATTTGCCAATCAATTCATTTTGCCTATGATGTGTACAATTGTCAATTTTGCAAACAATGCGTCTTGTGGGTGACTATTTTGGGTCTATTATCTACCCTTGCACTTTTTTAAAAAAGTGAATCAAGTACAATATGGTTGATGGGTGGTAGGGCATTCAATGCCCTGTCAACAAAAAAAAATTCTCTCGGGCGTCGCTATAACCGTCGCTATTTATGGCTCTGTAACGTCGCTATAGACTTCTGTGTAAACGTCGCTATAACCGTCGCTATGACCGTCGCTATGAGCGTCGCTATATAGAGACGCTCATAGCGACGCCTATAGCATCGCATATAGGGACGCTCTCGTAGCGACGCTATTAGCGACGGTTGTAGCGACGCCGGGGGTTATAAAAGCCGAGTGTATTTTCGTCGCTAACAGCGTCACAAGAGCACACAACCTCTTGTAGTGATGCTCCATTTTGGTCCACTTTGGGTTTTGTTTTTTTCTTGTTTTGATTGTTGATATTTTTTTGATTTTGTTTCTGTTTTAGCCTTCCATACCCGTTTTATTTCCTCTTGCGTTCCTTCCCTTCGAACGTTTGAGAATCTGCCTGATACTTGGTCTTTTACACAATCCTCTGCTTTGACAAGCATTAGATAGTGAGTTTTATCTTTTATCTCGGGCATCAGGTTCTCTCTAATTATTTTTTTTGCTCTTTTTTTTTCTATAGCGTTCCTGTCGTCTGGGGTGTTGATTGGCAAAATCATAAAACTTAATATTCACTGTTTTCTCCCCACGCTCGCTTGAGCTGTCTGAACACTCGTTATCTGCATCTTTATTTACCTCCAGATGCTCAGAGGAGTTATAAAACTCTTCTTGTTCTGGTGATTCCACAATCTCATCTTTTGCTGGTATAAGGCTTACCATGTAATAGGGTAGCACATCATAGCCATCTTTATCGTAAAATTTTGTCGTTGGGCTATCTGTAATGGTACAAACATCCAATGTTGCTAGTATGTGTTCCCATTCTAGAAGTTCTAAGGCATCTTCTGGAAAAGGTTCCAGAATATAATCCTTGTCCTCAATAGCTCTTTCTAAGACGCATTCCTCTCTTTTTAAGCTCCCGCAATGTTAAGCTCCGCACATCCATAGCTCTTTTATTTGCCCTAACCATGCTGGGAGTTCGCACCCTGTCAATGTAGCCAAATCAAACTCTTCCACTGGTGTCTGGTTCACATCTTTGTAACTATGGTCTTTTAGGTGTATTTTGGTCGTAGTCTCGCCATGTCTGAGGTATATGTGGTCGTAACCCCAATCCTGGACCATCTTTAATTGTCTCATGAATGGTCTTCCCAAGATGATCTCGTAATTGTTCTTTTTGTCGAAATCGACTATTGCAAATGTTTGCTCATACTCGATTCGGCACGAGGTGACAATTACTTTTTCTAAAAGTCCTAGAGGCTTTTCCATGAACCCATCTGCCAATTGAAATTTCATTCTGGTAGCTCTCAAAGCCGGTTTTCCCCATTTTTTCCAGATTTCCTTGAAGGCGATAGCGGCTCTTGCTCCACTATCAAGAATAGCTTTGGAAACTACTCCTTGAAATTCTACTGGTAGTGTGGTATTTCCATCTTCTCCCTCGCAATATTCTCCAACCTTGTTTAAAGGTACTGGCCTAGTGTTTTGTTGAGGCTTGTCCAATTCTCTGATCCCTTCTTGAAGCTTCGAGGTGGGGTCTTTTACTCCAAATTTTTCTGAGCATTTGCCTACAGTGATCCACATGTTTTGCCTTAGCCTTAGGAGTTTGGCTAATGTGATTGTGCATGTCACAGGAGTGGACAATAACTCAATCAAATCTTTTGAATCCATCACTCTGTTGGAAGAAAGTCTTTGAGATGGGATTGCTCTCACCTCAGACTTGGATTCATACTCCCCTTGGTAAGAGGGTAGAGTTTTTAGCGAGTCTGGTTGGTTGTGCCCCAAACTAATTGATCCTTGGTCTCCCCCTTGTGAATGCATATCAAAGTTCATTTGTGATCTTGCCTCAAATTCTTCAATGGGAGGTAAGATCTCATTTTTCTCTTTTCTGGTGCTATTCATTTGGTAGCTCACCCTGTTAGCTTCGTTACAATCCTTACCCATTTCTACCAATGTTTTAGGTTGAAAACCATCAATTGTCTCATCTGTTGTATTTCGCACTATGATAGGTTCTCTCCTAGACTCAGAGGCAGTCGTGAGTCCCTCCTTCGTGTCTACTTGTTTCTCTAAAGTTGGTTTGATAGGGGTTGGAGCTGGTACCTCGTGCCAACTTGTAGGTTTACCAAGCGGGTTTTCTATCAAGGATTGGGCTGTTTCAATAATCTTTCGACACATTTCCAACCTGTGTTTCTCTATTTCGGCATATGGATAAGTCATCCATCTTTGCTCTTGGGTTTGGTTGTTTTTGAGTTTTGCTTCGTATGATTTTAAAAGTGCACCTAACTACTCATTTACCTTTTCTACCAACACTGATCCTCCTGATCCTGCACTTTTGGGTTCTGCTATTTCCTTGGGTGCTATGGTTGCCGTAGTGTGTGAGCTTAGACTAGTTAGATCCTCTAACCGCTCTAATCTATCCTTTGTGTGTTTTAACTCCTTGGATAGAGCCATTTGCTCTCGTTCTCTCCTGGCTTTCATACACGCCTTTCTAGCTTTCCAAGTGCTTCTCTAATTTTTCATTTCTGAACTTGGGGCATCAATTTTTGGCTCTTCAGTTATGGGTTCATTCGTCATTCTTTGAGTTTGGACTCGTATCACTGCTTGAATAGGTATTACTGTCTCGTACTCTGACCCTCCACTGGAAGGCACTGCCTCCAGCATGTTCAAGGTAGTTTTTTCTTCTTTGCTCAGGTTCTTAGGAAAATTAGGAATCAAATGAGTAATTCCACACTCGGTGCAATATGCGTTGACTCGAATGATTTTATCATGAGGAGAGTCTCTTAGCCAATGGTCTCCACCACACTTGTAGCAGGGTCCCTTAGGCTGTTGAGGTGCTCCTTGAGCCCCTCTTTGTTGGTATGCATGTCTCTGCCTGCCCATGCCTCCGTTGGCTATGAACAACAATGTTCGTTTATCCAAGCTATATCTTCCTTCTCCTGCTGCCTGCGCAGCTATTGGTGGTCCTACATTTCCCATCATGCTCCATGGTTCTGGTGTTGGGGGTTCTTTCGTTGGATAATAGACAGGATTTGCAGCATATCCATTGGGATCTTTGTAATATGCATGCATAGGTACCAAAGCCTTCTCTTCTGGCTCGGTTACTGTTGGTGTGTATCTTATGCCGACTGGTCGTAATCCTGGTAGGGGTGGTTGCTGCCCCAACATTGGTTGTGGTCTTTCTACACCTACAAGTCCTGGTAGATTGCCTGCTTGATATCTAGGCATCGGTGGAAGTTGAGGAGATGCTACCTGAGCCTGGGGAGCGTAAGGTCGTTCTCTCACATACCCCTTGTTATAGTAACATTCCTCCGTCACATGGTTTATCCATTTTTGTTCAATAGCACACCACTTTGGTTGTTTAGCCTGAGGTTTGGCATACATTTTAATCTTTTTTAGCACTTCCTCCACAAGCTACTCCTGGCTTACAACTACTTCTTCTCTCGGTGCTGTCTTAGCGGACTTGCTTCCACTTTGTTGTGTGGATGAATCGTCGTCAAGATCCTTGAATTCACCCTCCTTGTAGACCACACAATTGTCTACAAGGTAAAGAGACTCATTAGTTAACTCATGTAACGTCGTGCTCCTCTTCATATGTAAGTCCTTCTGGAAATCTGTGTTCCTTAGTCCTTGAATAAATATAAGCATAAGTCTGGACTGAGTTGGCAGTTCTTCCACAGGAGATAACTTAACATATATTTTTAGTCGTAGGGCTGGCCTTCACATAGATTCCCCTTATTTCTGTTTGAATTTATGGATTTGTGAGACTGTATTATGAGCTATCCCCCTTTGTGAGAATTCCTCAGTAAACTCGTCAAACACCTCCATAGACTCAAAGTCTCTACGCTCTACAGAGTCAAACCAAGTAGCATCCTCCTCCTCTAGGGTTAGTCCAAACCCTGCAAATTGGGTAGGGAAGTCTAGCACCTCTTCAGCTCTAATTACACGCACAAAGGTTGCTACATGATCCCTAAGATCTCTGTTTCCCGTGTATTTCTTGTTTACCCATTTTTGCACCTGAGAAGGTCAAATTCTACGATGGTCTACAAATCTCATCATTGGTTCTCCTCGTCCCAATCGATATACCTCCTCTGGACTTCGGTAGTGGGAGGGTTCCTCTCCCATAGGTGCTCTTGAGCCATAATTTTTGACGGTTTTTGCAAGAGATGGTTCATCCCTTCGAACTCGTTCTATAGGTTGCCTTCCAGGCTCTATTGACCCTTGAGTTTTTGGCTTACTCTCGCCTTGATACCGTGAATAGAGTGGTGGTTCTTGTAAATCTCTTAGCCCTCGTGCGGCTGGATAACCATCTCGGTCTCAGTCTTGTTGTAATGTTGCACTTTGTCGAAGCCATGCTTGCAATGATGGTTGGGTTGCTGGTTGGTTCTGGTAGTTGAACGTCTGTTGTCGGTTAGAATGTGAGGTCGTCTCATACTCTTCTGAAAATGGATTTGTCGATTTGCTAGGAGTGTAGGGGACCCTTGGCACTTCTTCGGGGCATATGTTGATGTCTTTGGAACTGTTGCCTTTTCTACCTCCTGTGGGAGAATACGTTTGTATTCTCGCCCGTACCTATCAACAAAAACGATATCCTTCCCCATAGAAATTTCATAATAGAATAAGTAAAGAACCTTGTCTTTGCTTAATTCGTTTGGGTAGGGTTCTTTGCATTGAAATATAAGAAACTACTCCCTCGCTCTCATGCTTGTAAATTCCCACATTCTCATTATAGGTAGAGACCCTGGTTGTTTTCTTATCATACATAAAAAGAGCTCCGGGTTGATCAATGTTTGGAGGCGGTTCTTGAGTTTCTGAAACCATTTTTTCTTTTGCCACGTAATCTCCATATCTGTTGTTATCCTCAGGGTTACTAACTATCAGATAGTGGTTCCCATTTTTGTCTTGGAATCTATCTCCATCATCATAGACTCAAATTATTTCCAATCTCTGAGCAGGTCTTTCTTCAATACAAACACACTTGCGTCCTCGATAGTCAGAATAAACTAGGGCTCCCCTCGAGTTTGTTCCTTCTAAGAAGATTATTGTGAACTTGGAATCATTCAAAGGATTTTGGGAGGTGCTTCCTTCTAGCATTGGTCCTTCATCAAAGAAACCTCCTAGCTATTGAATACCCTTCATGAAGAAGGACTTATCCGATGAAGTGTCAGTATCACTACCCTCCTCAATAATCAGTGCTATTGGATCTAGCCTTGCCTGAGTTACACTCTCCTCGGTGGACACTAAGCTACCCTGATCACTTGCCACTTTTTGATCTCTAGGAATGTGTCTTCCTGATCTTAAATTCATCAAACTTAGCAATGCAATTTATCACAAATCCAACCACTGACATGGTAAAGGGTCAGTTTTCGCACAACTTCTCGCTTTGCCTCTGAATATACCTGTACATAAGCGTTTAATTTTGGCAATCGAATCAAAGCATTTAACCGCTAGAGATGGTCTTAGTAATGATTGGTATAACTGGAGGATTAACCTCAACCACTATTGTATTTTATACACTTCGGATGTTCTTGATTAGGTCTGCCAATCTGGAACTGTACTTCCCCCGGATGTTGGTCAATTTACATGGAAAGTCTTAATTCCGTCTTTGCTCCGCCAAAAGGTCAAACAAGGTCCAATTTCACTAGTTCTAGAACTCTTAAGTCAACTGGAACATCACCCTATTTCTTCAGTCAGCATTTCTCTTTACTAAGCCCTTGTAGACATCCTACGCGTAGGATGTCTATCTGCTCTGTTTTGCCTGGATTTTGCACTATAGATTCCCCTTGATGTGCTGAGTCCACAACTGTTTTTACTTTTTGATTTCGACACCTATAAGTTGTTCAATTGATCAAAAACCTGTTCCAACAGCCTGATGTTGGTCTGACCAGTCAAAACAACTCCAATTTGGACCAAAATTGACTAGGAGGCTTGCCTCAGGCTATAAAACACCCTGCTATGCCCACAGTCAGTTTCTCGCTACTATTTCATGCATTAGACATTCTACGTGTAGCATGTCCAACTGCTCAAAATGGCTTGAAATTCAAACCACAGACTCCTCTTAAGGTGCTTGTCACTTTGGTATGCTCAAAGCTGGGTTTAGAGTGATAAATCACACAGAACACATCCTACACGTAGGATGTCTATATGGTCTGTTTGACCCCAAACTTGAGCCACAGCTTCCCCTTGATGTCAGAAACCCAGTGCTATGCTTAGATTTTGGTTTGGATTTCAAAAGACCCCAATTTTTGCTATCCTAGCCTTTTTCAGTCAAAAAATGCTAAAGTCTGCTTAAAACCCAATTTTCTCACCCAATTGAGATAAAACCTTTCTCAGGCACTCACTAAATCATGCAGATCATGCTCATGCAGCCATCCTATGGTTTTGGTCTTAAAATAATGCCTTGGCACAATTTGGGTAGGATGTCTGGAAATTTTCTTTCTATCTGGCCTTATCCTATCAAGATATGGTCAAACTCCCACTTTCCAGGTGAAAGTAGGGTAAAAACTACCTTCTAAACACACTGGTCAACTCAGAATTTCAAAATTTCCACCAAATCACCCTGTAGACATCCTACGCGTAGGATGTCTCCTGGCTTAAAATTTAATTTTTTCCTGACAGAAGTACTTATGATGCTTTGCAGCTCTCTCAGAAACACTCACTGAAAATTTTGAACTTCAGTTCAGCTTTTAAACACTCTTTTCCATCTTTTACAACCTTGTGATGAGCCTAACAACAAATATAACATGCATGAAGTGCTCCAGATCATAAATCATGATGTCCTACTTACCCTACTCCTACTCATCATGTGAGATGGTGATATTGGTGTCTCGGTTGCTTCCTGGCCTCTCTGGACCCTCCTTCCACCGCCTCTACCACTCCAAATCTTACTCTCTATACCACAACTCAACTAATACCTAAAACTATCTAAGTCTACCTAAGTCTACCTAAGTCGAAGGATCTAGGCCAGACATTCGCTCCCTAGACTCCTCCTAAGACCTAGAGAGTCCTCCACTCTTTGATCCTATCTAAATGTAAAACGAGACTCTGGCAAGCTAGAGAATCCCTATCCTCAAGGACTAGTCTTGGTCACCTACCTAGGGTTTTCGTCCTCGGCAACGGCGCCAATGTTGGCGGATACACCGCGACGAACGTTAGCACAGCGAGAACTCACCTAACAAGATTTGTCAGCTAAAGACGAAGCTCGACCCGCAGGCACGTGGAAGCAAGCATAGGGTGTCAATCTACACTCGACCGACTCTCGACTACTTCCTACAGTGGTTTCTACCCAATGTCTAAGGTACAACCTTCAGGAGTGCATAAGAGGAGATTTCCTACAACGCTTTCAAGAGCCAAATACCCATCAAACTTTCTCCAAACGCCACAGAACTTGAAGAAAACCCTATTAATACCAATAGGTCGCTCTCCCTAAGGTCCCTGAACCAAAACCCAACCATAACACCTGGTACAAAATCACGTAGGATGTCTGGTCGAAATTTGCAGGTCGTCGTTTCCAAAAACTAAAGTATCTAATGTGTAGCTCTACTCATTACAAATGCGTGGATATGCTGAAATGCGAAAACAGACAACGTATGCTCACCGAATCACCAGATGTAGCTCTAGGGTCGAGTTCGCAAAACCAGACCGTACACCCGCAATGTAGGTATTGGCGCGTAGCTCTCTTCGGGGGCAACACGCTGCACTTCTCCGCACTCGATTCCGACCACTGGTGCGCACGTAGCGTCAAGATAAAACTCTCTCTCTCTCTCTCTCGTACACAGAGTACGCTCACTCACACAGACATAACTTTTTAAAAATGACAAAGGGTCCTCTTCATTAAGGTCAAAAGTCGTATAAATACCTTACAATCTCAAACCCTAATGTTCCAATTTAACCATCTACTCAATCTAAATGTCAAAATTGGGATACAATCTGGAAGCTTCTGCAAGCCCCACTATGATAATCCTTCAAACAGTTCTCTGCGTACTGTGTAAGCTCTTTGTGTATCTGTGTGTGTGTGTGTGTGTGTGTGTGTGTGTGGATCTACGCTCCGCTCCGCGACTTCAATATGGATATGGCCGGCCGCCCGCCTAACTCACTTTTCACTAACTCTTTGTATATACTCACTTATACTTTTGTGGATAATAAGGTTTGGGAGATAACCCTTCAAACGATTATCTGCGTATTGTGTAAGCTCTGTGTGTGTGTGTGTGTGTGTGTGTGTGAGTTGATCTACGTTCCGCTCCGTGACTTCAGCAAGGAAGCCACCGCACCCACTCCTGTGTAGTCGAAACCAATGCCAATGGATTTTTGCAAAATAATTCCAGTGAGGAATTCAACATACCTCAAGATTATAGGTTTCCCATCTACCTAGACGAAAGTCACTCGAAGGGTTACCTTCATTCTATTTGAAAAAAGAAGCATTTTCATTTTGACACGCCCTCACAACTCTTTGGAAAAGGATGATAGCAAAGGCAATTCGATTGCCATTGACAGAGAAGATTTGGATCAAGAAGTACGGATGAAGTAACATTTATTTCGTTTTGTCCAATATTGACAAGAGGACTTGCATGTGGAAAATCTTATGTATGCAAAGCATGAGCAAAAATCCAGGTGGATGCTTCAATAAGGGAATCTAAATTACTAAGATATGCAAGGTAGTCGATTTACTTGGCTCTTGGCCAAGTATACCAACAACGACATGGTCATCAGGTTTTCCATTTCATAATGATGAGGGTTTTCTTAATCCCTATGTGAATTTATTTTTTCAGATTTCTACAGATAGATGTCTGCAAGTTGATCTTGATGCAGCGACAAGGCCTGCTGCTTGTTTTCCTGATGGGTGCAAAGCAGTTTGGCATGGCCGATCAACATGGACAACTATTTGTTACAATTCAAGAAGACTGGTAGTAGTCTTTCTTTCTCCATCCCTCAGTTTGGGGTTGTGAGTTTGCTAGGGACATGGCTCCTAGGAAAACTATTTTTGAACCTCAATCGATCAAGACAATGCTAAAGGGGGGAGCATGGCTTCCATAACTATACATTGTTAAGCCACATCATGTGGTGGTGGTGTTTGTCAAGGACAACGATATTATCTAGCAGGAAAGATCCACATTAAGTGAAATTATTTTTTTGTTTTTTAATAAGATGTATAAGTAGAGCAAGTCCAACTTGTGCAATGATTGCCACCCAAGGGGTATGTTGGAGTTTATCAAGCACGGCTTGATTGTCGTTATAGAAAGTCTGTTGTTGACCTTGCCAATTCCATTTATTTGGATGGAGTATTGGACAGTCATTGCCCACCGTTCCACGCCTTACTAAGTCAAAAAACCTCTCATTTAGGCAATGGTCCCACCAAAGTGATAGCAAAGAAAAATCCAAAACACACATACACACCTATATTTAGGAAGTGATTAAGTGAGTCGTGACGCTAATGAGGTCAAAGAACTGAGATTAAGCACTCCAAAAAATGACAAAAAAACACACAGCATTGAGAGGCTTAATTGAATGACCTAATGATGTGCAAATTCAAATCTTGAGGGCATGTAGCTTAAAATCCTCTTGCCTTGAGTTCAATATATGTTTCTATGTATATATGATCATTTTAGATATCAAAAAAACGAAACCAGGGAATAGGCGCATCAGAGGACTCTGTTCTTGGTAGGGGGTTAACATTGTTCTTTCCTTGGAGCTGCTACGTGTTCTCAATTTGTGTTTAATGTTTTTGTGTTCATATGGTCATTTTCAGTTTTTGCATGCCATTGGTGTTAAAACAGATGTGGTTTCATATGAAAAGAGGAGTAACAGTAAGCATCATAGTTGGATGCAGTCTTTGAAGTTGCATTTGCAATTTGCAGGTGTTTTGAGTGGATAGGTTTGTGATCCCGAGCTGGCATGTTGCTCTGGCTTTTTCCTCTCAGTTTTTAATAACTTTATGTGTGTGTGCAAATTTTCACTTCCATGCTGTGGATGCTCTCTGATGACGAGCCTTGGAGATGCCTTTCTTTAATGTAGTAGCAAGCCACCTGTAACTGTGAGATGCACCTCCTTATGTTGCTTGACAATATGATAGCCCACCCTGACAATCAGCCCCTTAACTTGTAGTTTGTGCTACCCGCTCGGCTCCTATAATCTCAACTCGAGCCCCTTCTGCAGCTCGATTGGCGTCAATCCTTCAGCTGCTCACGACTTCCCTTCAATGTCATCTGATCTCTAAGGTGACCCTCCTCCTTGCAGCTCCTGTATTGCCCTCCTTTTGCATTTGCAGCCCGGATCCTTGACAGTACTCTTGCAGGCTACTTTCAGCTTCTCATGCAGCGTCCTCCTACTGCATTTGATGCTCTCCCGCACTTGGCTACAGCGCCTTTCGATTCAAAAGTGATGTTCCTTAGCCTTGGAAGCCCTATGTACAACGCTTGAAGGTCCTTTGTTCCCTCTTGATGAAGTCCCTTAGGTCACTTTCCCTACAGGTTGCGGCATCGTCTCATAGCCTTGGCAACAACCCCCCTCATATTGCTCACTTCACCTCTTCGCAGTGCTTCCCCAGGCCAGCCCTCTTGCGGCCCCTCAACATGGCGCAGCTCTCAATACCTCCCTTCCTCTTGTGGCGCCTAGCTCCCCTCCTTGGTGCTGTTCCAAAGCTCCTCCCTCTGAGTGTCTTCTCGGCCTTATCCTCCTGATCACGCCATGGTGGCCCCATGGTGGCTGCCCCTTAAAGCTTCTTCAGTGCACCCTTGGTTGCTTGCTGGCGAGCCCTGCAATCGACCTTACGTGCTAATTACCGAGTTTGGCTTTTTCTCATCCTCCTCCACCTGCTTTCGGCCCTGTTACCCCCGCATGCCTTCTCTTTCCTTTCTTCTTGGCGGCGGCCTCTTTCCTCTTTTCCGGTTCTAGGCCGTCTCCACCATACTCGAGATTTTCGTCATCAGCAAGAATTTTTATTTTATTTTATTGTTCAGTTTCAAAAAAACTTCATTTCAAGAGTGGGTTCCCACCTCGAATGGTCGGAAACATTATGGGCAGTCCCCCGGACCCTCTTCTACCGTCCTTTCTAAGCGGCTAGATCGGGGCTGCGCCCACTATGCAGCCCATGCGCCCCCCAATCATAGTAGCTCAAACCCTCCTCTTAGCCTTCGAGTTTTGACTTTGCTAAGGAGATGATGGCTAGCACTTGATGAGAGCATTACCGACTTCATGGCTTACTAGAATGTTAGCCAAAAAGTATATGTCTAATTGCCACCTTTAGGGTTCAGAGAACCATCCTCACTGATCTTAACCTCGAAAGCTCTTGCTTATACACACACTCCAACCTGCTTCAAAACTTGCGTAGACATCTCCTAGGTGGTTGACCATAGGACTATTTGACCTTGAGATACATCAACTCGATGCAATTTAGACCCTGCTTTCCTCATGCATATGAATCATAAGACTTCCCTCCTCGTAATCTCCTGCACAAAAACCTGTAGTTGGGCGAATATAATCCACACTGCATTCCAAGGCCTCAAAAATACTTGTAACAGTATCATGAGAAGAAGTTGTGGCCTTCAAGAGGCATTGTAAAGCATACATGGCTTCAAAGAGGCATACAAATCCCTTACGCTACAAGAGGTCGCGCAGAAGTCAGCGCAAGGTACCGACGAAATAGCGCTAAATTTTAAACTAAAAAGCCTTGAAATAAGGTTCGGAAGAGACGTCGATATCGTAGCGTCGGCATAACTATCGGTGTGGCAGGTGTCGGAATAGGCCTATAAACAGGCGTTGGAATAATCTACAAAATAAGCACCGATATTAATATATTAAATTCCAAGGCCTATTCCGTGACACCTATCGACGGTGATACCGTAACCTGTACCGACGACCAAAACCTGCAAATTTTTTTTTGGGAGAGAGGGCTGGGAACTAATGTTGCATGTACTGCAGCAAAAGAAAACAACTCTCTCTGCCCAAAGGAAGAGTGCACAAGCAACCGCACTCCACCTACAAGTTGATGCTAAAGAGCGAGTGTATAGCAATTAGCAAAATTGTAAGAATAACATAACTTGTTAACATGATTAAAACATGAGTGGAAAATTGTAAAATCATAAACATAACCTGTGTGCCATACCATAACCATCACCATTACCATAACTGCTTGTTATACCATAACCATAACCATCACACGATTGCTATACCATCATAGCAAAACCATAACCATCACTTGAACCGAAACCATAACCATAACCTTGCACAACCATAACCATAATCATAACCATAGCAAAACCATAACCATAGCACGATTTCTATACCATCATAGAAAAACCATAACCATCATCTGAACCAAAACCATAACCATAACCTTGCAAAACCATAACCATAACCATAACCTTGCAGAACCATAACCATAACCATAACCATAACCATAACCATAACCATAGCAAAACCATAACCATAGCAAAACCATAACCATAACCATAACCATAACCATAACCATAACCATAACCATAACCATAACCATAACCATAAACCATAAACCATAAACATAAACATAAACCATAAACATAAGTTGACTGTCAAACCTTAACCATACCATAAACATAACCATGAACCATAAACATAATACAAAACTGTACATATGCAAGAGGTCACTGAGTGAGAAGCCCTCATGGTAATGCCTCCCAATTGACGTCCTCTCCCTCCTCCTGCATCTGGGTCAAAAGGGCCACAAGTCCATGCTTGTACCCATACTTCTCCTCTTGACGTGTCGAAAGGCGCTTCACGGCAACTTCCTGCAAAATTATGGTTTAATCATTAGATAAATCTTCAAATAACATATATACTATCAATAATTTAAAGCATACATATAATACTGACAAACTCATGTCGAAACGTATCGTAGCCTCCACTCCCAGGATGTGACGCTCCAGCAGACTCCAAACGTGCTTTGGCTGCATCTCTCTATTGCTGAAATCTATTGGGATTGTCTTGCGTCTCTCGTGCAATCCCAATCCACTCCTCTGCGTCCAACCATGCCGGCTTGGGATCGTCGTCATTGAACCTGTCTCTGGCCTCTGACCAACAGTGTGACATTGTGGACCTCGCCACACTCAAAATCTAGGCGTTGGAGACCTGGTCGTACCTCTCTGCCGGCCTGTACTCTCTCTGAATGGCGTCGACAATGTAATTCTTTCTCTCAAGATCGAGATTTTCCCAAATCTCCATCAGAATATGACCAAACTGAATCGTACAGAGCTGTCGAATCCTCTGTCGCATTTCCTTTCCCACCCTATCTGCCACAACAGCTCCATCCCTACTTTTTGTACACCTTGCTAGGATCATGCTCGTGTGATCCCCAAGGTGTACGTGGTGTGCCTATCGGTGAACTATCTACTGAAGAGAGTGGTGGGTGCTCTCTCGGTGGTGTGGACGCATCGGTAGAACTACTACCACAGCAACCACCACCTCCAGAACAACGGCGATGTTGTCTCGAGGATGAACAACCCGTCGGTGTAGAGGGCACACGAGTCCTAGGCGTAGGGGGCACACTAGACTGAGGTGTGGGGCCGCTCGGTGTAGGGACCACACTAGTCCCGGGTGTAGGGTCGGCTGTAGTAGGTCTAGAGGTAGGTGCACCTGCACCCCAAAGGTGTTGTGCCATCGCAATCTGCTCAGGTGTGAACTGAGACAAAAACGAGCCCATCTACTCAGGTGACATGCCGGCCGGAGTGACTGGAAAACTAAAACTAGGAGAGTAGGACTCATCGTCATCAGCCATGACTAATCATACACAAACAACACCCACAAAATACGTTAGTTTACGTAAGAAATGCTTAATCAATACAAACAACAAATCAATGAAACTACTACACAAATGAAACAAATCAATGAAACTGCTACATAAATGACCAAAATCTAAAGTGTATTGTAGACTAATAAAAAGAGCCATGCAAAAGGTTTCCTAGCAAAAGTCATTAGTTAATCTCTCATCCTCTATGAGATCTGATGCACCAAAGATTTATATCTCAATCTGTACTTCTGCATCTTCGTCATCGAACTCTACTTCTTTGTCGCTCTCCGCATCAGCTTCACTATTTGACACACAATTGCTCAATGCTGACATCCACCTCAAAAGATAAACTTAAAGTTGGAGTCAGTTCTGCACTTTGTTCATGAATCACCTCTTCAAGCTCAACATCCAATCCTTCACACACTTGCTTGCTACGTGGAGCAACTTGAACGACATAGAACCAACAAAGTTTAGACATATCATTCTCATCATTTTCTATCCATAGTGGATCGTGTATGAACACAACTTGTTCACAATGTTGTGGAAGTACGTATGTATCCCGCACCGCTGTCCACACTCCCCTAGAGTTCACTTGAATCAATCCACTCTTGTCTTTGCGTATAGTTGCATTAGGGCCACTGGTAATAACTTTGAACCACTTGACATCAAAGATAAACATATCAAACTTTCTAAAGCTAATCTTCAAGATATTGGATGTAGCCAAAGTAATGTGGCAATTTGGAAGACGCTAAGATAGGCAAAAGAACTTACGATCGTACTGTTAGTCAAGAACTGTCAAAAAAATCTTTAGGCTTGACATTGACTTAGTCAACATGTATGAAAAATGTGGCAGGGCTAGCAAGCCCTCGAAATACAAAGCAAGGGTATCACTCCAGATGAAATCACCTATACAATGGACCTCATGCATCCCAAATGGCTGCTCGGTATCCTACAGCTTCTCCATGGCTATTGCAAATCAATAGTGCTGGAGTCAAAGTCAAAATTCCAAGATATATCCAACTCCATTATTGCAAGGAAGCTTTGATAAAGAGTTAGAGTTTTTCTGTTGACATTTCAATCGTTATGGAAAATGCCAAAGCTTTGTTGTGAAATAGCATTGTATTTGGATTGGCGGAAATACTCCCAAGATCAAAGCCAGACATCTCCCCGACCCACCTCACCGTCGCCGGAACAACATGACCATCCTATGCCTAGCCCACCACCATCACCACCAGGCCAAGGTACCAATGAAGAAGCAGAGACTGAAAAAGAAAAAGATTCTGAATTGACCCAATGAGTAGAAGCTACACAAAAAGCTGAACACACCGAAGGACATGAGGAAAAAGAAGCCGAGCGAGAACCGTAGAAGGAAGCAGAAGAAACTCAAAATCCTACGGAAGAAACTGATAAGGAAGTAGATACAGAAAAAAGGCATACCACTACACATGAGACGGAGCCCGAGCCCGAGCCAGAGAAGGCAGAAAGGATAGCACCTGAAGAGACGGTAAGGGTTGAGACCACACCATCTACTTCCACTCAGCTAGAAACCACCGAGGCATTAAAGCCTTAGGATGGCCAGGGAGAAGAACAACCATCTACCTCTACAGAACCACCAGCACCTACAACACAACAAGAAGCAACACATGAGGCTGCAGGAACATCCCAACTAGCAAGACAGGAGGAGTGGCAGTCCAATGACGAAGTTATTTTACAAGTAAATGAGTATGCAAGGCAGATGCAAGACATGACGGAGAAACTCCGCTCAACAACCTTAAACCGCATCACAAAAGCCAAGGAACTAGAAATGGTCATCGATGCTCTTCAATGAGAGATCAAAGACATGATGATTCTCATCACTGATCTCCAAAGGCAAGTGCAAGAGCTAAAGACACAAGCAAAACAACATTAGATAGCCAGAGACAAACAACAAAAGGAAATGGAGGAGTTAGGTGACCTCCTCACTAAATTATATGATGCTTGCAAGGTAAAAGATGAGAAGCTGATAGAAGTCACGAATGAAATTCTTACAACCTCTCTATCAGCTCAAAAAATTCAAGTGCAGCTAGATGTTGTCAATGCTTCACTGCAATATTTCGAACAGAGAATCAATAATCAGGCTGTTTTCTTGCAGCAAATCAAATAAAATCCAGCCGTGGCCTCGATCAAGGGAACTGATGAAGTATACAAGGCACTTGAAAAGAAAAACAAGGATTTAGAACTAGAATTAAATCTTGAACAGTCACAGCGTAGAGACCTGGCACTGATGTGGGTTCAAAGAGAGGAGGAGTTCCTAAAGGAGATAGTAGAACTCAAATGGATAAATCAGCTCCTCAGAGATGGCAAGCCGGACACGTAGGAAGAGGCATGTACTTCAGAGCCACCCGAAATAGACATTCCCTCGGTCTCATTTGCTGAATTTGAGATGCGGTTCACAACAGAGCCAAGTGGTGATGAAGACTTTCAGGTCCACATCACAGATGAAGATACAGTGCCAATGGTCCAACTGTCAAAAGCTAAAGAAGATGCACTGAAGGAGATAATCACCTTAGAGGTGGATGAGCAGTGGAAGGCCGCTATGGATTGGGAGTTGAGAGTTTTACACTCTGTCAACGTCACTCAACTCACTACCAATCAAATCAACACTCAATGGCACCAACTATCCCTGTCGTACCCTCTCATCAAGGTAGAACTTTTACAGGTAAAATAAAGGCTGTACAAGGATATGTAAGAAGATGGCGCAGATAAAGACCACCCGAAGTGGAGGTTAAGTTGGATGAACAAGAATCCGAGATACCCGATTCTGTTCACAAGAGCACCTGCAGCCTTACAAAAAGATCCAACATTCTGTCCTGTACCTAGAGTAAGGACATAACAAGCGCATGAAGCACTGCAAAAGAAGAGGCCAACTTGGCTCAACTTCCCCATGCTGCCAGCTCCACAGAGAGGCCAAGCAACAGAGGAATACATGGTGAAAACCCTAACGGGCGGCATGTCATTCTTCAAGAGTCTGCCAAATCTCTCCTGTGCAATGCTATATAAGATTTGCAGGATGCTACTCACATGCATACAAGTTTTCAATGAGCCTGAGCAGACAGGAGCCCCATGGCTCTCATTCTTGGAAGGGAACAAAGGCCTATGTTACAATCTGAGTGGGCAACCTTCAGAAGAATTCCTTTACGGATTCTATGATAGATGCATGTTCTTGTCCTTGCATAATATACTAGCCTTTGAAAGGCATTTTACATTGGATTCTTCACTTGGCGAACGAAGATATTTGCACCGGTGATAAGCAACCTCACATCCAAATTTGTAGGCTACTCCGTGGTGGAACTGAAGAATCAAGTCACCATGCAATTTTTGCAAGTGCCTGACAAAGAACGAAGAATCAGATACCAAAAGGCACTGGAAGCACTTAAAGACCGCCTCGCCCGTTGTCAACCCGAAGACTACTTCAGCCCATAAAGCTGTGTTAAGGGACGACACAGTAGGCGGTAATATGCACGTTAAGTGGTGCAGTAATAGTTGTGAATATATATCCGTGACTTTTATCGTATATATGGCTGACAAATGACTATTGTGTCATCTAATGTCGCTATTATCGCTCACACAAATTTTTCTCTTTGTATTTTTCTTTGCTAATCCAGAGCAATGCTAACAGTTTTGGACTTAGAGTCTTGTAGTGGCTTTGAGCTATGATTGTTTATCAATAGCATGGCGAAGGTAGCACCATATTTGGCTAACCTCAAGGCATCGTCCAAAACTCTCTCTCTCTCTCTCATTTGGAATCAAGATAGAATATTACAAGGATCTAGCAGGGTTAAGAAATTGGCCATGTGTAAGCGACTCAGTGCCGACACATTACGTTCCATTGTTTCACTCCTTAGATCCATGGATAATGCAGGTCACTCACTCAGCACAAAAGAAACTACAACAATATTGGTACAATACTAGCCTTGTTAAGTGAGATGGACATTTTTTGTAATGACCTGATAGCAAAGACTGTAGAGAAAAGTTCTATCTAAATACCTTGATTAGGCAACAAATCAGGATATCTGCACGATAATCACACACAAATGTGGCACGCAAACAACCCAAGTCACAATGAGAAAGGTAAGAAGAACAAACTCATTTCATCAGCATAAAAATGCACTTACAATTGCTCGTGCTAGGAGTTATAGAAGATAAGCTTGCTCTCTTTTCTCCTCCACCCCTCCAAATCAAATAATCTCTCTAATGATTCAAGAATCCTTGCAAAATAAGAAATTTTTGATTATATATAGTTCTTCTAGGAGAACTCCTTAGGTGATTTTTGAGCTAATTGCACTAGTTGGCCACTAATTTTTACATCTTTGGCCCCATCTACACGATAACAACTCAAAAATTACAAAGTTTGATTACATTTTTGGAGTGGTTTCTCTTGGGTAGCCTAGTCCTTCTTAGATGCAGTGTCCTTGTGACTACTTTGCCTGAACACTCTCTTCTTTTTTCTTCTCAACCTCGTTGGCTAGACTTTCCTTTTTCTTATAAGCTTCTACTTGTGTTATCACTCTCATTGGCATAGACACTCTTCAAGGTGTTTGGTGAGGGCACCAATTCTACAAGGTTAAATGGTATTTTCCCTTCTTGTTTGGATATATTGGGCAATCCATAAATAAGTGTTTTATCCCACAATTTGTGCAATGTATCTTTGCAAACTTGGTGGTGGATAGTGTGTTGTGTGAATGGGGGACGACCAATGCAATACTTTCTTGGAGAACGTCCGAGGACATCCACGTGCACTGATGATGATCATCATGATGATTTTTAATCTGACGATTATAGGCTTCTAGTTTTCAAACTTTCACTTTATTTCATTTTATTTTAGTACCCAGGCATTGGATTAGATTCGTAAGGATTGTATAAGTTTGGTCTCATAGGTTTTTGAAGATGGTTAATATAACATTTTATTTAATCTCCCTCTCTCTTCACCCCTTTCTCCCCCCCCTATTTCATCTTGGCTATGCTGCACACTCAATGATCTTCAAGTCCACCTTCAATACAGTGAACAAAAGTGATTGTACACCTTCGTGTGCCCACACCAGACTCGATCTTTAATCAACCGCTAAACACAGTTATACACACACTCGTCAATTTGGATTATATACACGCACACATATTGTATGAGTGTCTTGTTAATGTGAAAATTGGCATCCCTACTTGATGCATCCTTCTTCTTCTATTCAAACTAGTTAGACATCCCTGTCGTAAATGGAAGCTTCTAATAGCAGCTTAGATCGAACTAGTTTTTTGTTGTTCATAATTTGTTGGACCAATCAATTCCATCTCATTTTCTACTCAATCCAAGGATAATCATAGTGGACTTCTGCAAATAACTAGTGTAATTTTGTCTCTTACATTGACCTATACAATCAAATTGGATCTAGTTCCTACATTTTATGTTTGTTTGTGACTCTACTTTATCTATGCTATTAAGTTAGAATTACATATTTTTTCTTCTCGGTAAGTTGTCTCACATTTTAGTTGTAGTAAGGTTATGGATAACTTTTTATTTGTGTTCAAGTTTAAATTTTTTAAAACATTTTGGTTATCGAGTCAAGGTACCAAGACTCTATGTTCCAAATTTGCAATCAAACACTTATATTGAATCAAATTCTTGATAGGCACAATATTCTTTTAATTCATGGCCAACTTATTAACACAAAATTAACACATTTTGGATTTGTTAACTCTACATTGGTGAAAGTTTGACAATTGCAACTTTCTCTTACTTGTGCCTCTCTCCACATGCACACACTGATATATATATTTTCAAATATAGTATACAATCTAGGTACATACATCCAATATCGCCTTGCTTTCTTATCTTTTGAGCTATGAACCTGTCCATTTCTCATATGGTGGCTTGAAATCCCCACTAAATGGAGTTTTTAGTGAGAACATTTGAAATCAAGTTATGTAGATACTCCCACGAGCTACGATACTTTGCATTAATGAGAAAACGGTTTGTAAGTGATTTTCTATACTTCATAGTGGTGTCAAATAGATAGTAAATATGTTTTATGTCTTGTCTAGTCCATTGGTCTCCTGCACATAGATTTGTCGATTTAGACAGTGTGCCAATGCTCATTCTGGTGTAGATTCACCGATTTAGGCAACACCACTTGTTCGTGAAAATGTGCCAATTGAGGTAGCACAAGTGCAGATTTGTTGATTTAGGCAAACAACAAGCTATAGATTCATGATTTCTAAACAATACCAACAGTGCAGATTCATCGATCTAGGTAGCATTAGTACAGATTTGCCATTTTAGGCAACACATCTTATTGGTGTAGATTCGCTGATTTAGGCAACACCGATCACAAAATCATGCTGCAATGGCTAGTCAGCACTATCCTTAATATGATTCTTTTTTTCAAAAATACAAAATCAAGGATATTTGGATTTGGATTTAAAATGTGTATATGTTGGAAGATATTTGAATTTGAACTTATATTTTGAAAATGGGATTTGGAATATGATAATTTCTTGTCGCGACAATATTTATGGCATTGAACTTAAGATTGATAAGACTTGATTAATTGAATGATGAGTGTGACCAATGATATCCTGATTCATCAAGGTATGACATATGCTGCTTATGGTGGTATGGGAAACTAGAATAGGGAGTATGTGGATGACGGCAGGCATAAGCAATGTTTTTTTGTTTCATAAATATTTTCTTTTACTATGTGATATTTTTGGCACAAAACGCTAATCACTGTTTTGGACAAGTATGGTTTGCAGATCCTTATCTTCGCGACTGAGGACAGCTTTGCAGATCCTTATCTTTGCAATTGAGGACAATTGCTTTCTAATGGAGCGGTATGTAATGGAATTGATATTTTGTTATTTACTACACTTGATAGGTGGAAAATGCATAGTTGCCCTATGGAATGTGCAAAGGAAAGCAGATTCATTATCATTGTATTATTAAAGAGCTCTTTGTGAGCTAAGCTGGTCAACCGGCCAAAAGGAGGTTGAATGAACGACGGAAAAATGCGCGATAACCTCGCGAAGGATCTTCACCAGCGTATGGCTCAAAGGTCTAGAGAGGATAATAACTCTCCGAACCCTCTAAACATTGAGCTATAGTCACTTTATATCCGGGTGGACAATGTGTATTTATTTTTGAGCATTCAAAAATCTATAAGTAAATACGTGCAAGAGGAAAATGCTCACTCTTGCAAGAGGAGAGATTGCACCCAGTGTTTGCGTTATTCTTCTCTCCTTTTCACTCTTCTCTCTTTTCGTGTTGGCATAGCACTCCACTCTAAGAGGTGCATCTGTGCGTGCTCTCTTGCTCTATCTTGTTCATTGTATCTCTCTGCATGTGTGCATTATCAATTTTGTGCTACGGGATTTGCAAGGTATGCATACTTATCGGTTTTATGGTTTGGAACTCGTCCCTTTTTGGCATCTTGCAAGGCCACCACATTCTTTGTTTGTAGCAATAGGTCTAAGACACTTGGAAAGGTATTTCATTATCCTATGACCTTTGTCTCTTAGTGTCTCCTTTTCATTTTGTTTGAATTCATAAACCATTATGATGGTGTTGTTATTGATTGCTTGCTTTGAGAATTTTGCAATGAATTATTTCATTAGAAATTCAATGTTTTTGAAGTGATTGGGATTTAGGAACTAGAACCCAATCATGGATCTTCAAACATCAACCCAAATCCCTCATATTGGATATGGTAATTTATGACTTGTTATGCCCTCAAGACTAGCTTGAAGGTGGCCACCTGTTCATAGGGATCTCCACCCCCGTTGAAGAACTTCTTCATCCTTTTTTGAAATATTGAAGTCTTACTCTTCTTGCGGTGTCTATGTGTCTTAAAACCCATCACGGATTTTACATGTACCTTGGTGTAGGAACCTTGCATGACTAGATTAGATTTTTGAAACTAGGAAACTAAAAGTCACATATGCCAGATTTTGCATTGGATTCATTAACGTGACATTAGGCATAAATAATTGTGTTCTCTCACTTTGGTTCACATGATGCGTTCTTTAGTGTGATGTTAATCCATGGAAAGCTTTGAGAATGTTCTTGGGAGCCAGCTGGAGGTTTGGTTACTTATTTAATGCATGGAAGGCCAAGTTTTCTTGTGTGGGATCCAGGTGGAGTGAGCATCTACTAGTGTTGCTACTGAGCTGAATGCTCCAGCAGGCTAGGGGGGTTGGCAAACTATGATAGGAATTTTTTGGTTCGATGTTTACCAGCCCATGTATATATGGTGTGGCTGCTTTTTCCATTTTTGAGTGTGCTATGGTTTCTTGTACAGTGCTAGGCAATTCCAATCCTTGATGTGTGCTCTTGGCTATGGTCTACAACTTGCCATTTAACCAGATTTGCAAGAGTTTAGTAGTGTTAAAGTTGAGCATGAATGCTGAACTAGAGGGTTGGGCAATAGAACAGTGAAAGCATATATAAGTGGTACCACTTTTCCCACCTTTTGGTGACACCAGCAATAGCTAAGAGAATATGTAGAAGCATGTATAGGTGGTACTACTTTCTTCATCTTTTTGGTGGCATCACCAATAGCTAAGAGAAGGAGAGATCTTCAGTGTTTTTGAAATTTGTAAAAGGGAGAGAAACTCACCCCTAAGGAGAGAAATTTGTAAAAGGGAGACAAAATTTTCCCTATTTTTTTATATGCATGCAAGTAATCATTAGACAAAGTTGGGATCCTCCTCCCATTAATCTGCCTTTCATGTCTCCCATTAATCCACTTGGATGCGTATATCATACCTTCTCTGCTACCCCCCTCCTATCTTTCCTCTCTCTAAGTGCTTTCATGCCAACTCATCCTCTAGCACCATATTAGTGAATTTGGGAATTTCCCAATTTCTACTTTCAAAACAAGTTTAATATTTGACCACATGGCCAAATCTTAGCCAAAAGTTTTGAGAGCATGTCTCCAAAGTGCTTTTCAAGTACTACCTTGTGGAAGGATTTGGCCTTAAAAACAATTTGAGATTTATCCATATGGCCAAATCATTAAGACATTGGTGATTCCCAAATTGGCTCCAAAGTCTCAAGCTCTCTAATATGGTGTTCTCTATTGTCTTGCACAGGTTTTTGTGCACAGAGATGAGTGTTGCCACCCCTAGATGGAACACACCCTCCCAGGAGGAGCAAGAGAGCCTTTAGGGACGTTGACTCTGCCGTGTAGACCCCTTCAACGTCTCTAGAGAAAGGTGAAGCCTCCTTAAAATAAATGGCTCCCCAGACTACAAAGTTTGACACTTGGAAAGGTATTGTGCTCTTTTTCCGTGTCTTCTACATGCACATATTCTCATTACATGTATCCTCCATTAGCATTTGTTTACACATTGTTACCCTGTTGGTGCATGCACTCCCCCTTGAGAATTTGCTTTTGCTCATTCTCTTTCTTATTTCTAGCATCATCTGAGTACCCCAAGCTCTCTCATTTTTTATACTCAGTTGCTAAGGTACATGTTGAGTACAAATTGAGCATGGAGGGAAATCTTCCCAAAGACCTTACCAACCAGGATTTTCCACCTGAGTAATGGATGATTGTCTTCAAATTTTGTGAGAAGAAAAACTCAAAGGTCGGTCTACATTTGGTGAAGGATCATATCTACAATGCTTTGCAAATTTTGTGTTGAGATGCCAAGCTCAACATGTAAGACTCCTGGATGACTACCATCGTCATCATCACGGATGCACCATGGTGGAAACACATATCTTCACCATTGATACTACAATTGTACTACACTGAGCTGGTCTACCTATTGGAGTGATGACATACTTATCTACTCACCTCACTCACTAGTGGTTTACATTAGACCATTGTACTATTTCTTCTTTTATGTTGTATTTTCCCTTATGTTTTGTAGACCTCTTATCTTGAGTTAGTGAAGAAGACGAAATAGAGTCTTTTGCCTCCATCTTTGTGTGTGTGTGTGTGTGTGTGTGTGTGTGTGTGTGTGCACATGCTTTCAAGAGCTCAAGATCTCTCCTTATCAATCTCTTGACATGGTATTAGAGTTTGGTTGTGTTTGAAGAGCTTGGAGCAGCAAACAAGAGTAGCCTAGGAAGCGGCCTCGGTATTCCTGGGAGTCATCTTCAGCGATCTCTAATTGAGGTGATTCCTTTTGGAGATTGTGCATCTCAAGGATCTATATCCTTTGGACATCCTTTGGATTGAGATCGTGTAGCTAGATTTCTATTTTGGGCATGTTTCCACCTTCGTTTTGAAGTTAGAGTGTGTTTGCATGCAAAAACGCTAAGGTTTGAGATTTTGCAGATTTGCATATTGGTGGTGCAGAAAGCTTTGGTTTGATTGCAACATGCATAGATATTGTTTAGTAAAGTGAAACAAGTGTATGTATGTAGACAATGGTTACATATGGTAACCTCAGAGAGGTGCATGTTTTAGCAACTATTCATATAATTATGTTCAAAGGGTATTAAAAAAACCCCTTTACCTACATGCTTAAGGTAATAGAATGACCCCTTTTTTTTTCAAAAACTTACGGAATTTTCTCTAATATCAACTAAAACCCCCCTTTTCTTAATATAATAATGTTAAAATTTTACAATTTTGTCAATTAAAGACCTCATTCATTTGAACTCACATGGTACCTTACAAGTCTAAGAGATGAACCCCTCGAGATGGTAACTAACTACTTTTACTAGGCTGCTCAAAGACTTTGTGAAGGGTTGAAAAAATGTCGTCCAACAATGATGGGCTTAGCTAGATTTTTTGTGAGAAGCTAGACAAGAAAAACTTCTATGCTTGGAAGTTCGAAAGGACCATTTTCCTTATGGTCAAAGTTTATTGGGACTACATTGATGGAGAGCATGAGATAAAACCACCATTATTAAAGGAAGATGAAAGTGCTGCACAGATAAAGATGTTTAAAGAAGAGAACCAGGGAGATGAGAAGGTCATGTACTAGCTATTTGTCGATGTGCATGAAATTATGATTGTGCCTATACAAGATGCTCATACCCCCAAGGTGGCTTGGACACCTTACTATCATCGGTGGATGTGAGTTGCAGTTGATGATAGAGCTGATTATTGTGTAAAAGAAAAACATATCCATCAATGACTATTTGGTGAAGATAAAGAAAATATGTGAGTCACTTGCATCGATTGGTGTTATAGTTGATGATGATGACAAAGTAGAAGTCTGTCTATGAGGTTGGGTTCCAAAACACAAACAATTCAAAGCTGGCATCCATCTTCAAGACAACATTCTCTCATTCATAGATTTGGTTTTCTTATTGATTGTGAAAGAGAAGGAACTTGAGAAAGACTCCTCTACACAAGGTGAACTTTTTTCTGAATAGTTTCTTTTCAACAACAGAGGAAGTGGAAGAGGAAGAGGACATGGTACATGTTGTGGAAAGGCAGCATGGGAAGTCCAAGAGGTCATGGAAATGTGTAGCACAATAATGTAGGTAAACACCAAACTGTAGTAGGTTGGGGTTTTGGAATACATGGTCACTTTGAACGTGACTGTTGAGATAGAAGGAATCAAAACAATTATGCTGTCATAAAATCTAATATCTAACCAACCCAAGTTATTCTCTCATATTAAACTGATCACTTAATGTGGGAGAATAAACGGGAACAAGGGTTAAGATATAGACATGTGCTTATAGCTCTATCTCAACATGGGGCAAATGGTAAAGGGGCCCAAATGAGAGATGGTCTATCAAAGAGCAAGGCTAACCAATGGAGCATAAGACCTTAGGGTTAGATTCATTGAAGACCTCCAATAATGTGTGTAAAAGTCCTTTGACCTTAGGTAAGCTGGGGCTGACCTTGAGGCGCGGGAACCCGACCTAGCTCGAGGTGCTTGTCCTGCTTGTCATGCTTGATGACTAAGGTGCTTGAGGTTCTTGATGATTAAGGTGATTGAGATGCTTGAGGTGCTTAATTATTGAGATGATTTAGGTGCTTGACATGCTTGAGATACTAGGGTTGCACTTAAGGTGAGAACCTAGCCGAAGCTTAAAGTGCTTAACGGCCAAGCTTGTGGTGGGAACTGGGCCTATGTATGAGGGGCTTGAGGTGTCAAAAAGTCAAATATTCAATCCCTACAAGGAGGGGGTGAGCCCTACATGAGGGGGGATGAGAGAGAACACCCACACACTCACACAAGGCATGCATGGTACACAGAAAGCAAGAGGGACACTTGTCAAGTTCCTCCTCAAGTTACCCTCATGGTGTGCCTGAAGTCTATTGGTTGGCCACCCAAGGGGTCCAATAATAATTTAGGAGATTTGATTAATTTATTTAGCATTTATCTAACCCTCTCTCTCAAAGGGGAAAGGGGAACACTTGTCTCAAGGCTACCCTTGCTGCTTGTAATGCCTCCTGGTTGTGATTGGCTAGGTCAGAGGGGTCCAATGAGCTTCAAGCATGCGCTACAAGGGGGGGTCGACCCAAGCAAGCTAGGGGTTTGCTTAGGGGGTATACTCACCCACACACACTCACAAACACTCTCATTGTGTGCTATGCAAAGTGCAAGAGCTCCCTCTCCTTTTCCAAGCAAGTAGAGGTTGAGAGCCTACACCAACACTCTTGGATATGGAGTGCAAATCCAACCAAGAGCCATGCTTCAATGCTTAAGCTTGCCATCTCCTTCTTCTTCATTACTATGCTATTATATATGCTAGCAACAAGAGTTATGATAAGTGAGAAACTAATTCTTTCTCCTACGAAACGTTTCTTCTTCCTCTTCCCTACCCTCATTCCCTGCTAGCTCTCTCCACCTTCGAAGGTGTTTGAGGTCTTGGGACTGAGGCTTGGGATAGTTTAAGATTTCTTCAACTTTATGTTATGTTTGTGATGCATGAAGCTTTCCATCTTCATTGCATCACCTAGGTCACAAGGAACACAAAGATTGTATTGTAACAAGTCTCTCTTAATGGGAGAAATCATAATACAAATGCCTATTGGAGGGGGGACCGGCTCCACATAAATCCGGTCCTCAACTGTTGTAATGTTCTCTAAATTCTCTCTCTTGCAAAAGAGTTGTTCATGACAAGGTAACCAATTGCTATGATTATGTTGCTATATTCAATTATGTTCACCCGCTATGCTCACAAAGTCATTTCTCAAAAGTACTCTCATTAATTTCTGCTACTCTCAAATTAAATAGGCTAATTCTAGTACATATGCAACCACTACTAGGAATGTAGATGAGCCTGAGAGGCTATTTGTGGTGCAGAACATGTTGAATTATATTTCTATAAATGTGGCAAAATCTAGTGATAATGTTTCATATGTGGATTCTAGTGCATCAAATCACATGACCAATCATTGGGTGAATGGTTCAACGAAGATATCTTAAAGACCGCGTTTCACACAACGTTTGGTCTTTATGAATATCTAGTCATGCCTTTTGGCTTGACCAATGCACCAGCTACGTTCAATCGTTTGATGGAGAAAATTTTTAGACCATACTGCAAATTCACTGGAGTGTTCTTTGATGATATCATCATCTACTCCAAGTCTTTGGAGGAACATAAGCAACATCTCCAAGTGATTTTTCAAGCATTGAGGGAGAATAAGCTTTTTCTCAACCAAAAGAAAAGTGAATTCTTCCTTCAAAAGATTCAATACCTAGGTCATATTATCTCTAAAGATGGTATCCGAATGGATCCATCAAAGTAGAGGTAATAAAAGCATGGCATAACCCAAGAAATCTACATGAGCTAAGAAGCTTTGTTGGTATGTGCGCATACTATAGACGCTTCATAGCAAAATTCTCTCAAGTAACAGGACCACTAGACGACTCATTAGGAGATTTCAGAGGTCTTTTTGAGGGCCTTTTGGTAGAGAGAGGAAAATAAGCTCCTCCAATGAGAGAAGAGCCTACGTTACGTAGAAAAATAGATTGATATTAACAAAAATATAAATGGTGTCCCTCTCCTCATTTAATAATCTAGTGGTCCTTGAAGACGAGCACTCTCTTTTATTTAATGCGAGCACCTTTTTCAGAAGGTAGATGTGGTGCATTTGATACGGGATACGTCATCACTAGAACTCAAAAAGTCACAAAACTATCAAGTGGTGGAAGATTTTGAAACTTTTGATACTGCCAATGCGTCCGGAACACACATATCTCCTAGAAATGAATGTCCAATTGCCTCGCTTAGACATCCAAAGAGGTCAAAAATGTCAAACACCCCTAAAAGAACATTTTACTAACGGCGCGCGAGGGGGCATTTCAAAATTTTGGAATGCCTCCTCGCGCGCCGTTAGTAAAAAGGCCCTTTTTCTCTCTTTTTAGGGAGCTTTTTGAGAGGAAAATGTCCAAAAACCTCTAAAAAGGGGCTTTTTGGAAAGATAAGTGTCCACAAATCACTAAAAAGAGCTTTGTACTAACGGCGCGCGAGGGGGCATTCCAAAATTTTGGAATGCCTCCTCGCGCGCCGTTAGTAAAAAGGCCCTTTTTTCCTCTTTTTAGGGAGCTTTTTGAGAGGAAAATGTCCAAAAACCTCTAAAAAGGGGCTTTTTGTAAAGATAAGTGTCCAAAAATCACTAAAAAAAGCTTTGTACTAACGGCGCGCGAGGGGGCATTCCAAAATTTTGGAATGCCTCCTCGCGCGCCGTTAGTAAAAAGGCCTTTTTTTTTTTTAGGGAGCTTTTTGAGAGGAAAATGTCCAAAAACCTCTAAAAAGGGGCTTTTTGGAAAGATAAGTGTCCAAAAACCCCCAAAAATGGGCTTTGTACTAACGGCGCGCAGAGGGGCATTCTAAAATTTTAGAATGCCTCCTCGCGCGCCTTTAGTAAAAAGCCCATTTTTGGGGGTTTTTTGACATTTTTTGCCTCTCCGGATGTCGGAATGAGACAAGTAGACATTCGTTTTTAAGGTATTTTGGCGTTTCGGATGCATTGGTGGTGTTAAAATCCTCAAAATCTATCACTATTTTATAGTTTGTGACTTTTCAACTTTCAGTGATGACGTAAGCTGCATTGAATGCGCCGCACCTGCCTCCTGAAAAAGACGCTCGCATTAAATAAAAAAGTGACCGTTTTCAAGGACGATTGGGAATATAAATCTACTTTTCAGAGTGTCTCGTTGTCCTTTTGGACGTACTCACAAGGTGCAAGTGCATTTTAAAAAAGTTTCTAGAGAGAGAAATACAATTTCTTACAAGGCCCTCCAAATGACCTCCGAAATTTTCTAATGTAACTAAGAAGAACGTTAAGTTTGTATGGACTGCTAAGGAGCAAAATACTTTTGAAAATCTCAAAGAGAAGCTTACTTGTCAACCAGTCCTCGTGCTTCCGGATCTCTCAAAGCCATTTGAGGTCCAATGTGATGCTTGTGGTGATTGCCTTGGAGCAGTTTTGCTTCAAGAAGGGCATGCCATAGCATATGAGAGCCGAAGGCTCAATATTGATGAACGAGTCTTGGGCATTTATGAGAAAGAGCTTTTAGATGTTCTACATGCCCTGACACATGGAAGCACTACCTATTGGGGACTCCATTTATCCTACGAACCGACCACAAAAGTCTCAAGTATTTCATGACGCAAACCAAGCTTTCCGACAAACAAATGAGGTGGGCAAATTTTATTTCGCAATTTAATTTCCATATTGCTCACATAGCTGGTAAGAACAATCAAGTGGATGATGCACTTTCACAACGACCCAAAGTTAATGCGGTGTCTATAGCTACTCACAATGATCTATCCTCTATGATAGATGAGTATGCTACTGACCCTGACTTTAGAGACATAATGTCAGCCCTTTCTTTGGCAAAGAAAGAGGAAACATTCACCTTGCAGGATGGTTATCTTCTCCACGGCAATAGGCTATGTGTTACCCATTCCCTTCGTGAGAAAGTTATGTATGAATCCCATGCTTCTCCATATGCGGGGCATAGAGGTATTCAACCTACTCTCCGAGGAGTAGAGACGTACTTCTATTGGCCTACCATGAACGTGGACATACAAGAGTATGTTTCAAAATGTGTAGTATGCCAAAAGACCAAGTATGATAAAAAGAAGCAACCTGTATTACTCCAACCATTGCCTATCCCAAATTCACCATGGGAGAGTATATCCATGGATTTCATCTTTGGATTACCCAAGTCTATCCATGGGAATACAGGAATATGGACAATAGTTGACATGTTTAGCAAGCAAGCACATTTTATTCCTAACAAAAAGACTATTAAGGCACATCAAATGGCAACTCTCTTCATAGCTCAGATTTTCAAAGAGGGAAGCAACGTGGATTACTCCAGCCATTGCCTATCCCAAATTCACCATGGGAGAGTATATCCATGGATTTCATCTTTGGATTACCCAAGTCTATCCATGGGAATACAGGAATATGGACAATAGTTGACAGGTTTAGCAAGCAAGCACATTTTATTCCTGTCAAAAAGACTATTAAGGCACATCAAATGGCAACTCTCTTCATAGCTCAGATTTTCAAAGAGGGAAGCAACCTGGATTACTCCAGCCATTGCCTATCCCAAATTCACCATGGGAGAGTATATCCATGGATTTCATCTTTGGATTACCCAAGTCTATCCATGGGAATATAGGAATATGGACAATAGTTGACAGGTTTAGCAAGCAAGCACATTTTATTCCTGTCAAAAAGACTATTAAGGCACATCAAATGGCAACTCTCTTCATATCTCAGATTTTCAAGCACCATGGATTACCCACATCCATCGTGTCAGATAGAGATCCTAGAATGACTAGTAATTTCTGGAAAGGTCTCTTTGAAAATCTAGGAACAAGATTGAATTTCTCTTCGGCCTATCACCCACAAACGGATGGCCAAAGTGGGATAGCCAATCTTACGATACTCGATCTACTCAAGACTTATGTTACCGAAGTAGATCAATGCTCGCAATGGGAAAAGTACTTACCTCTTGTAGAGTATGCCTACAATAATACTGTACATACTTCTATGGGAAAAGCACCTTTTGAGATCATTGAGGGAAGACCTAAAAGTCCCTTGCTACTCAAAGTACATGGGAAGATCTTCGCCGCCGATGAGTATAGCCGTGACCTACAAGAATCTTTTCAAAAGATTAAGGAGGCTATAGCCATCTCTCAACAAAGGCAAAAAGCTGCTGCTGATAAGCACAGAAGAGCCTTAATGTTCAAAGAAAATGATTGGGTCTTACTCAAGTTTCCTAAGGCTCAATTAAGGCAAACGACGGGCAAAAATCCAACGGGCCATCAAAAGTATTATGCTAAACTAGCAAAAAGATACTATGGTCCTTTCCAAATCTTGAAGCCCATCAATGAGATGGTGTCGAAAAATTTGCGGTCTTGCCAGGAAAGCACCGGGCTTATGGCTGTGAGAGTTTGTGACAAAACTCAACAAAAACTATATGAAGGAGTTAAACCATAGATGCCATGAAGACTAGAGTTTGGAAAGAAGTACAATCAAAGAAGTCAATCCATTCTCTCTTGCACTCACACGCACAAAGAAGGAACACAAAAGAGAATGTCAAAATAACACAAAGATGAAAACATCAAGGCTATGGTCATATCGTATCATGGGTAATATGAAAGGGTTAATAGATGAGTTAATGGCATTCAATCTTGGCTGACCAAATATGCTACGAATTGTTCTTTGGAATTGTAGTTTTGTGCTTACCATAATATATATATTTTGTCTAGTGATTGGGATTAATTGGTTCATAGCAAGATAACTACACTTACGTCAAAAGAAAAGTTATAGTCTATGAGAGGTAGTATGATGGGATCCAGTGATAGAAGTATTTCATTGAGCCTTTCTGGACCAAAGAGAAACACTATACGTTGTTGAAAGTGTATTTTACGGCTAATCCATACGTTAATTGTAATAGATCGTATAGAGTGAAAGCGATAGAAATTATCATCATGTGGGTTATTCATCTAGGATAACTCTAGTATGTGTAAAATGTAGATATGAGAGAAGAGAAGGGAAGAGAAGAGAAGTTTCCCTCCCAAGCCCTATTCTTGCCCGTAGGCAATAAGGATACTGCGGGGAGAGATGTACCTGTAGCAAAGAGAACCTAGAATTTGTAGAGAGGATGAATTACGAAGAGTGAGAGAGATAGATTTGGTTAAGGAGATGATATTAGATATATATATATGTTAGATTAGAGATGAAAAAGAAAATAACAAGAAATCAAGAAAACATCAATGTAGAACACATCTTACTTGACAAACCCTTTGGCACCATTATTGATGGAGAGAGAAGAAGAGGGTAGAATTCAACGTTGATTGATACGCCAAGTCCAACACCTTCTTTGATTAGAGTTGATCTTCCAAGGATAGCGTACAAGAATGGCTAGTCTTCCTCTAGGAGAAAGTGTAGGCTTGGGCTTATGTTAATGGCTAAGTACAATTAGGCATTACTACTCACTCCCTGAAGAATTCCTCTCATCAATGGCTTGAATGCTTGAGTGGTTTTCAAGGAAGAAAAGGTCCCCTTTTATAGGTGAAGGGAACCCCCAAGGGTTTACACAAGAAGAGAGGAGCCAATGTGAACAGGAATTGGAAAAGTTGGAAATGAGTTGTCCCTGCATGATGTGGGCAGAAAATTCAGCTCATTAGCTATGATTTTCATTTTAAAATCGTTTTCCAATTCGGATTGGAAAATTGTGTAAAAAAATAATCAAAATAGGATCCATTTCTTGCAGCAAAAGTTTTCTTGTGGTTCCCTTAGCTTAGACTTTCATTTGATTCCAAAGGACACCTCATGCCATATGAATGCATGACATTGCTCCTTGACAAAGTTTTGTAATCATGCTTGCAATAATGCATTAAAATAAGTGCATCTTTGAAATCATGCCACCTAGTGTCCCATTAGGATTTGATTCCCTCCTAGTAGCTATTTAAAAAGAAATATAAGAAAAATATATAGAATATATATATATTGGAGTTTACCCTAGATATAAGATGTAGCTAGGGTGTGAGATGATAATGAGATAGTAGAAATAAAGAATCAATGCTTTTTGTCCCAAGTTAAAGAGGCAGAGCTATTGATGCTTTTCCCATAGTATTTTCTGATGGTAAAGTAAGAATAGGTTACCCTTGAGAAAAATAATAGGATAAGATAGAAGGCTTATTATTATACTTAAATATGCATATGTACATTATAGGAAAGATAATTATGTATCTAAAAAGTTACAAGATAGATCTTGTAGCATGCGTTCCCACTATGTACGTGTCACTGCACGACAACGGCTTATCAACTCAAGTTGCCCAACCATTGGCTCATACACAATGCCTTTCATGTAAGCCTGCTTAAGCCCTACAAAGGAGAGCCACAAACTGAACCAATTATTGAAGACCCTCTCGAAGTTGAAGACCAAGAAGAGGTGCTACAACCCGAAGCTGTCCTTCGGCATGAAGACAAGGTACTACGACATGGTAAGATTATCCGACGGTATATTATTGAGTTCAAAAATTATCCTTTTGAAGATGCTAGATGGATGCAAGGAATACAGCTTAAGGATAGTATGAACCTTGTCAATGCTTACAATGCTACATTAGAGTAAGAAAATGTACAAATTTCTTTTAAATGACTCATGTTTTTGTCATATAAGACTAGTCCTCTTTTTAATTGTGCACAGCTTTAACTATTATGCATGCTTAGAATCATGTTTGTGATGATGACGTCTCTCAAACACCAAGTAGAATTTCTCACTCTACTTTGGGAGAATGAAATGGACTAAAGAGCAGACATGCTTGCGGCAGCTATGTCTCCCAAGCACCAAATGGATTAGTCATCCATCTTGGAAAGATGTCGTAGGGTAAAAAGGGATCCTCTACCCGCTAAGTAAAATTGACTAATGACTAAGGCTTTATCTCTTCTACCTCATAGTCGAGGACGACTATGATTTCAAGAGAGAGGTAATGTCATAAAATATAATATCTAATATCTAACCAACCCAAATGATTCTCTCATATTAAATTGATCACTTAATGTGGGAGAATAAACGGTAACAAGGGTTAAGATATAGACATCTGCTTATAGCTCTATCTCAACATGGGGCAAATGGTAAAGGGGCCCAAATGAGAGATGGTCTATCAAAGAGCAAGGCTAACCAATGGAGCATAAGACCTTACGGTTAGCTTCATTGAAGACCTCCAATAATGTGTGTAAAAGTCCATTGACCTTAGGTAAGCTAGGGCTGACCTTGAGGCGCGGGAACCCGACTCAGCTTGAGGTGCTTCTCCTGCTTGTCATGCTTCATGACTAAGGTGCTTGAGGTGCTTGATCATTGAGGTGCTTAATTATTGAGATGCTTGAGGTGCTTGACATGCTTGAGATTCTAGGGTTGCACTTAAGGTGAGAACCTAGCCGAAGCTTAAAGTGCTTAACGGCCAAGCTTGTGGTGGGAATTGGGCCTATGTATGAGGGGCTTGAGATGTCAAAAAGTCAAATATTCAATCGCTACAAGGAGGGGGCAAGCCCTACATGAGGGGGGATGAGAGAGAACCCCCACACACTCACACAAGGCATGCAGGGTACAAAGAAAGCAAGAGGGATACTTGTCAATTTCCTCCTGAAGTTACCCTCATGGTGTGCCTGAAGCCTATTGGTTGGCCAGCCAAGGGGTCCAATAATAATTTAGGAGATTTAATTAACTGATTTAGCATTTATCTAGCCCTCTCTCTCAAAGGGAAAAGGGGGACACTTGTCTCAAGGCAACCCTCGCTGCTTGTAATGCCTCCTGGTTGTGATTGGCTAGGCTTGGAGGGGTCCAATGAGCTTCAAGCATGAGCTACAATGGGGGGTCGACCCAAGAAAGCTAGGGGGTTGCTTAAGGGGTATACTCACCCACACACACTCACAAACACTCTCATTGTGTGCTATGCAAAGTGCAAGAGCTCCCTCTCCTTCTCCAAGCAAGTAGAGGTTGAGAGCCTACACCAACACTCTTGGATATGGAATGCAAATCCAACCAAGAGCCATGATTCAATGCTTAAGCTTGCCATCTCCTTCTTCTTAATTACTATGCTATTATATATGCTAGCAACAAGAGTTATGATAAGTGAGGAACTAATTCTTTCTCCTACGAAATGTTTCTTCTTTCTCTTCCCTACCCTCATTCCCTGCTAGCTCTCTCCACCTTCGAAGGTGTTTGAGGTCTTGGAACTGAGGCTTGGGATAGTTAAATCTTTCTTCAACTTTATGTTATGTTTGTGATGCATGAAGCTTTCCATCTTCATTGCATCACCTAGGTCACAAGGAACACAAAGATTGTATTGTAACAAGTCTCTCTTAATGGGAGAAATCATAATACAAATGCCTATTGGAGGGGGGACCGGCTCCACATAAATCCGGTCCTCAACTGTTGTAATGTTCTCTAAATTCTCTCTCTTGCAAAAGAATTGTTCATGACAAGTTAACCAATTTCTATGATTATGTTTTTATATTCAATTATGGTCACCCTCTATGTTCACAAAGTCATTTCTCAAAAGTACTCTCATTAATTTCCGCTACTCTCAAATTTAATAGGCCAATTCCATTACATATGCAACCACTACTAGGAATGTAGATGAGCCTGAGAGGCTATTTGTGGTGCAGAACATGCTGAATAATATTTCTATAAATGTGGCAAAATCTAGTGATAATGTTTCATATGTGGATTCTAGTGCATCAAATCACATGACCAATCATTGGGTGAATGGTTCAATGAAAAGGAAGACTTTACAATGTCTTGGCTATGTAGAAACTAGGGATGATATTTCACATCCCATTATGCACACAAACAATGTGTCATTGTCTATTACAAATGGTATAGTGAAGTAACGATCTGATGTGTCATTTCTATGAGGCAAATGGTTGAGCTGGGTTTGCAGGTCATGTGTAACTCCAATGGTCTCTTTGTCGAAGAGCAGAAAAAAATGGAAGGCTGGTTGCGCAAGGAAAGAAAGTGGACAGAATGTTTACTTTGGGTGTAAATGTGCCTGAGGTGAATTTTACCATGTCTGCATGAGGTGTAAGTTGTTGTTCTAGACATTGAGATTTAGCACAAACATATTGGCATGTAAATTTGCAGAGGCTAAAAATGTTGCAAACTAAAGAGATGGTTACAGGTTTCCCTACATTTAGAGTTGTTGAAATGAAATTTTTTTGTGAAGCTTGCCAATTTGGAAAGCAGGCAAAAGCATCATTTCCTCGTGAGAAGCATGTAAACAGGAATGCATTCGAATTCGTGCATACAGATGTACAGGACTTAGCAAAGATTGCATCTATGCGTGGATGTGGATATTATGTGAGTTTCATTGAGGACCATACAAGGAAGGTATGGGTCTATTTCATGAAGCAAAAAAGTGAGGTGTTTATGCACTTTCAGAATTTCAAAATTATCGTCGGAAAAAAGACTAGGAAACATGTAATGTGTGCGAGGTCAAATGGAGGGGGAGAATACTTCTCCAATGAATGCAATTGTTTCTTTAAAAAGAATAGAATTCAAAGGCCATTTTCATGTAGGTACACTCCACAACAAAATGTGTTGTTGAGAGGAAGAATAGGTACATTGCAAAGGTTTCTAGAGCATTGATAAATGAGAATAGTATGCCTCATTGTTACTGGGTCGACACTGTTGCTAAAGATGTGAACATTATGAGCATGGCATTTACTCCTGCAGTACATGATATGACACCTAAAAAGACGTTCATGGGTGAAAAATTGGATGTGTCAACTCTTAAAGTATTTGGATGTATTGCTTATGTACATGTTTTGGATGAGCTAAGAAGTAAGCTTAATCCAAAAGCAAAAAAACGAGTGTTCACTGGATATTCCCTTTAGCAAAAATGATATAAGTGTTAAAAATTCTATCATGGGTAAAGTGAGGGTGAGCAAGGATGTTGTTTTTTATGAAGTGGCATAGGACCTTCATGAAAATATATGCATGCTCATCCGTCGACACGTACTCTAGGTCGATGTTTCCTGCTAAGACCCTCTCTCAAATGAAGTGGTAGTGCACCTCAATGGACTTCATCTCGGCATGAAACATTGATTTTTGTTTCAATTTTATGTTGTTGAGGTTGTCACCATAAATGACAAACGGCCTCTGTACATGTTCTCCATGGTCGTGAAGTAGCAATCCCAGCCATGCTACCTCACATGCCGCCACTACAGCACCCCTGTACCCCGGGTCGGTCACTTATCAAAAGCCTCCTATATCACGTGCATTCAAGAGGTTATTAATAATACCTCAATATACATACTATATTTACACTACGTGCCTATTTAAAAAACCCCCACCCCCCTCTGTATGTATACATTTTGATACATTTTGATCTTTTAATAATCCTCTCCGATTAACTCACGTGATAGCATACACATTCTAAAAAGTGACTGCCCTGGGCCCTATACTCTACCTTTGTACTCAAAAGAGCTATCATGGGTTGCTTCTTGCTTCTCCATGTGATAGCAGCACTCCTAAGTAAGAGCATGAATACGCTAGTAGACCTACAATCATATGTAATACCAGCCCTGTCCGTATTTGTGTAGCCATAGAGCTACAACTCCACATCAGCCCTATAAAAGAGTGCGTAATCCAAAGTAGTACTCACATAGTGCAAAGTACGTTGTAGTGCATCAAAGTATGGTTTCCTGGGAGACGGCATAAATAGACTCACCCATCAAACTATGTAGCTCTAGTCTGGATGTGAGATAGTGAAGTAGATCAAGTTACCCACAATCTTCATGTACATGGTAGCATTGTCAAGCACTTGACATGCATCATTCTCCAATTTCCAATTTTGATCTAAGGGCATGGAAGTTGGCTTACAATTAGCTATACCATACTTGTTCAACATATTCAAATCATATTGCCTTTGTGACAGTCATACACCTTCTTCCGTGCAAATAATTTCAATGCCCAAGAAATATCACAAGTCTCCCAAGTCTTTCATGTCAAATTTTTGCATAAGCAGAGCTTGCACATCGTCTATTTCAACCACATTATCACCTTCAACAATCAAATCATCCTCATAGATACATATTACCACAATTCGTGTCTCATTCTTCCGCACATACAATGAATGATATGCATCAGACATCTCAAAGCCCAATGAAATGAGGAATTCCATGATAATCTCATACCAAGCTCTAGGTGCTTTCTTCAACCCATACAATGCTTTCTTTAACCTACATATAAGGTCTGAATGTAGCCTCATATTTGCATAACCTTGTGGTTGCTCCATATACACATTTTCCTACAAGTCTCCATGAAAAAAATGAATTCTTTACATCCATTTCCATTTGTTTCAACACCCATTTTAATGCGGCAGCCGTTGCAATAAACACACGAAAGGTAGCCATCTTAGCTACGGGGTTGAATTCCTCATAATCAATCCCATAAGTCTGTGCATAACCTTTGGCCACAAGTCTAGCCTTGTACCTGCTCACACTGTCATTAGCATTATGCTTTATTTTGTAAACCCACTTACATCCAATTGCCTTCTTATCCTTTGGTAATGGCACCAACTCCCATGTTTCATTTTCATCAAGTTCAACCATCTCTTCATCCATAGATTTTCGCCATTTTTCATCCTTGACAACATTATCAAAACATGTGGGTTCTACTTTCGCCATTGCGCCTCATTTTACCTTTCCAGTTTAGTAAGAATTACATAGCATGCATGATCATTAAAGTACATTTTACATGAGGAGTTATCTAGAACAAGCGTGTTTGACTAATTCAATTTTGGGAAGAGATGCCAGAACGTATCCAGGTTTTTAAAGAACACTGCTGTAGGAGGATTATCAAAGAAGTAACTGCTTACATGATAGGCTTTTTGTGAGAGCCATCCATTCAAGCATTTTTTTGGCTTGAGACATGCACTTATCCATGGTAGAATCCAATTTCCATCCTACACGTGAGGTCCACACAAACACCTCTGGAACCTGACTCAACACTAGCAAGAACAACTATGCATCCCACCGTAGGTAGTAGGTGATGTTCGCATCCCCTTGGAGACTGTGAAAAAGTACACCTAGACATCTAGAGGAGTCCTTGTCTTGCATTTATCATGCAATCATAAAAGAACATTTTTGAAGTCAACAATGACTACCATGTCTTGCAATTCATTGAAGCACCAAAATTGATAGCATGGCGGGCAACGCTCCATGTGATCTACCTCGTGGGTTGAAGGGTCTTCAAACCAACAACTTGAATTTTAGCTACACAACAATTAAGTTGGGAAAAATAAATGAACTGAAAGGGGGGAGTGGAAAGGAATTTTTTGTAAATTCAATATTTTCGTGTATATAACCATGCATATTACCGCACATATTACCTTGCAAATTTAAAAATGGAACAAAGCACGATATGAAGAGTTTAAAAAAAAGGACACTTCTCCTATTTGTCCACTATATACGGCCCTTGAGATATGTAGAGGCTTTGTGCATGCCAACATGTGGTCCATGGCCACTAGCTCATAGCCGTCCATGTGGCCCTTGGCCAAACCCCTATACGTAGTCCTTACTATAAAGAGCCCCGTGCATGCTATCCATGTGCTCCTTGGTCGCATGCTTGTATCCAATCGCCTATACCCTTAGCCATTGGCTTGTAGGACTTGTTTCCTAACAAAATCTTATGTGCAAGCAAATATTCCTTGTTTCTCTACCTGTATGTTCACATTTAATTATCTATATCCATGTCTCTCTCCCATAAACACAAAAGAAATAGGAATATTAAAAGAGAACTTCTTTGATATAAAAAATGCTACTTTCCATCACTAGAAGACAAATAGTGGGATCCCTTGACAAGAGATCTTCGATGGGGATGACTAATGGGGATTTAGTTGGGACCTGGCTATACAATCAGAGTGGATGGGATGAAGCTGATGTTGAGAAAATAGGCTGCATATTTGCTTGTTTGTATGAATTAAAAACCTTAGAATGTTGTTGTTGTTGACACAAAACTAGGAATTATCTATAAGTAGAATTTATACGTATAAACCAAAATGTGAACATGAGGATATAATTTCTTTGGTCGATGCATTCCATCATATCAATGGATTTTGAACACCATCTGAGACCTTAAGATTGCACCTATTTTGGAGATACATCCTTAGAGAGTACTGGGCATGATTTGGTAAGTGATAGAATTAATATGACCTAATTGTTGTGCTTTACATGTTTGCACATATATCTCTTTTTACATAATTCTTTCAGTGCAGGGATTAATAAAAATTCTGTATGTTTGACTTAATGACAGGAATGTCTTGAATTGCACTCAGTAATGGAGCGATTACTGTAGAGGATGCACTAAGTGCATCAAAAGTAATGATGACCTCTCCTCCAATTTTCCATGGACCCATGACTAAACTCACCCCTACAAATTTATCTATTTTTGTTTGTAAAGTTTAGTTGATTGGGAAAGGAATGTGACAAGGTAATGCATGCAGCCTTGGGAAAAGTAGGACCAAACTTTGCGTACTACACAAGTAGGAGGCAAGGACTAGCCAAAGGCGAACATGAAGAGGAAATGACTAAATAAAATCGTATTGGAAAGGCTGATAGTATATAATATACATGAAGATTGTTTTGGAGCAAAAGTGCAGTCAAAATAGAAACAAAGGGCAAGGAAGATTTTGAAAGTACGTCATACTCCATAGCTCCATTGGCTACCAAAATGAGAGTTTGGTGGATTGATACACCTTGGTACTGAGTAACATTCTGAGGGGTGGCAATGGGATCAAGGGAGGGGAAGTGTGCGCACGGGTATCACGGACATCCATCTCGGTAATACTGAACTCAGATAGCGCATGCAAGCCTGGAAATTCACGTCAAAAAAAACTAAACCTGGACAACATGTCCACCTGGCGAGATTTGGGAGGTAGATATGGACAAAAAAGGGATCCACGTTGGCCTTTCCACTCACCTCTTGGAGGGGATTTCTATCATTTTTGCATGCATGCATGAGGGGTGGCCATGGGAAGACACTAAAGCTGGACGATTAGAATCAGCCACATAATGTGCAAGGTAGTGGAACTTGCAGGTGGTTGGGGACTAACAGGTGTTCATGAGGGGTGTTTGTGTTTGAGCCGAGCTCGGTAAGCGCTTCATTGTGTGATGCTGAACAAAGACGGGGAAGGCACGCTTGTTTGTGATAGATGCTCGATATGCATATTCTACTACTTGTGGATCAATGAATGCATCTCGTCTTTCTCTTTTGCTGCCAGACACACATGAATGCAATCAGTTGCTCCACACACACACACACACACATAATTGTAATAGGTCATCCCACACACACACACTCATGAATATGAATGCATCGTTCTGCTAATGGTTGTAGGTTTGGCAGTAAGCACCCCTAGAAATGGGGCAATCACTCCAAAAAAATCTTGACAAGAGTTTTCGTATGGGAGATACTTCGTGTCGCATGACACATACCAACTCCATGTGGTTCAGATTTTAAGTGAGTGGAGGAGTAATCCAGGAGATGGAGAGAGCAAGGTAGAGGGATACATCCCTGAGCATGTGGATGATGTCAGTGAGGCACATGAAGAGTTGATGCCTTCTCAAGAGGAGAGCTTCAATAGCCCCCCCCCCCCCTCCCCGTCTCCTGGGGAAAAACTGCCAACAACATAGGTGAGAAGAATCCTGCATCTAGTCATGCATAATCTGCCTGCAAAAGAAGATGGCTAGTTCAAGTGTTGATAATGCCTCCTACAACAAAGAGCTAAGGGATGACTCTAAGGGCATAGAAGAGAAAGCACAAGCAATGAAGGAAGAGGCAACATACATTGATCCTTGCAAATTCTATGTAGAGATTGAGCTCCCCGATGAAGACTAGCAAACCATTGTGGTGAAAGTGAGGATTTCCCCTCGATTTTGCGTTCATATTCAAGGAATTGAGCATGATGACTCACCTCAAGGAGTCTCATGGCATTGATATAGAGATTCCAAAGCGTATTGGAGGCCGGCCCTTGCACAAAGAGGTGGAGAGAAGAGTTAATTTGCTTCCTAAGCCTAAGGTTATGGCTTGGAAGAAAGAAGCCATGAAAAGGTTCTCCGATAAAGATTGGAACTTCAAGAAAAATTGCAAGCAATATCAATGGCTCATGCGCTTTCAAGCATTAGAAGTATAGAAGGATCTTGGTGGACAATACAAGGAGAAGAATCAAGCTTTCTTGGTTCAAGAGTTTATTAGTGGGAGGATGAAAAAATACATGGCGGACAAGGCTTGCTGGCTTGGCCAAATTCAAAAGATAATTGAAGAAGGTTATGATGCACATGTATGTGTCCTAATTTATGAGTGTCCTACTTTGTTGCTTCTTTGCTTCATCACACTAAGCATGCATGTGTAATCACTTTTTCCCTTAATGCTATGCATGTGCATAAATAAAAATTAGTTCACGATATTGCTCCATGGCTTGAGGATGCCTTGGATGACATTGATATTGAGGATCCCTTCCAATTGTCTCCAAAGAGTGAGGATGATGATAAAACATAGAGAAAACTTTTGAAGCAATTGATACAAGAGGATATCTAGATGAGGTTTGTGGGAGGTATTTCTACATTAATGTCTATTGTGACAGGAGGTTCATGACTTACATGCTCACAAGGATGTCTTGTTTATGTCATTTAAATAATAAGATGCACTTTACCATTTAGGATTATGTACTTACTTCTTCATCCAAGAAGAAGCTATCAATTTGAGGAGGCAAGACTTTCAACGAGAAACCGAACAATTTACATGTATGATTTAGAGACATCTTTATATTTTTGGGATTTTGTGTGCATGACAACCATTACATTACTGATTGTGACCTATTTTCACTAGATTCTCTTCGCATATACCCATCAGATTCAACTCCGTTCAATTTGGCATACATGTGGACATGGATGAGGAGGTGTTGTGGATCATACTACATAGTGAAGCCTCAACAAAGAAATGAATTTATTTACAATGTAATATTTTGATGTTGATCCTTTCTTGTGTCTCTATTATGTATAAGTACAAGGATTTAGAAGCATAACTAGTGTTTCTTAACAGGTGGATGGAGCACACTATCGCACCAGATATGCTAAATTGAGTTATGTTTTTTGATTCCATGTGGGTTCCAGTGGTAGAAGCAAGTCTAGGTAAGCAAGATGGCATACATGTTATGAAAAACTTCTTTGGGGAGAAGGATATTAGCCATTGTGTGCTAACCATTTTTCTGATTGTTATAAGGTCATGCACGTTAACAAATACACATATGTTACATTTACCTAATGTGAGAAATGCCCTAAAACTTTCCTTCTTGTCTTTTTCGTAGAAAGCATTGGACTTTATGTGTGATGTACCTTTCCACACATATGAAGATAAAGGGTCTAGGTGGAAGAAAGCACCAGCTTCTCTTCTCTTTTTTGATTCACTCGGTTGTAGTGCTCGCATGGATGTTATGCCTTTCTTGCAGAGGTACTAGCATAATTGTGTATTTGAATTTTACATGTGTTACTACGTCGTGCACTCTTATAGATGATTCATGTAATGCTATGGAGGCAATCGCCATGGAGCAAACAATCATGCAATGAAACGTGCATTACTCAAGCCGTGTAGCAATTTTGAGATTAAAGTGCTACAAGTATGATTTGAGTGTGCTCTTGTGGCTGCTTAAAATCATGGATGGCCCTGATCATGTCATGGATTTGATGTAGGGCCCATGTTAGCCAAATGGGATTGACTGTGGTTTCTATGTCATGGCTACCATTAGATATATAATATCCTCTTGCCTTCAAGAGAAGAGTAAGGGATGGGTATGGTGCCATAACTCCTATGTGCTTGTGTAGTTGGTCCATGTTTGTTCTCATTGCTTACTTACTACATTGCTTCCATGTGACTGCCTATTTGTTGCAGGTAAAGAAGAAATGGTTTTGACCATGATGACATATGAGGAAAAATCTTCATGGATGTTGTCTCAAGGTTTTGGCAGAAGACTAAGTTTATTGTATTGTTGGGAATGCTTTTCGAAAAGTGCCTTGGTATAGCCTTGCCTTTGTATAGACAAGTTACTTATGAGGCAAAATCCCCATGGATGGTGTCTTAAAGTTGACTAGAAATATATGTATATGGAATTATGAAATTGGGACATGACAATGTGATATTCCGCAATTTTTCTTGAGTCTTTACCCAATCTATATAAATGGTATTATGAAATTGATAATACTAAATTTTTTGGAGTCTTTATGGTATGACACTTGAGTCATGGTTTATTGTGAGATCTAAGATGTGTTTAGATTTATGGCGAGTCCAAGTTTATTGGGAGGTCCAAGTTGGTGGTGTGTTTAATATGTCAAGGTTTAGGGTTTGTGGTGTATCCAAGTTTATGGCAAGCTAATAGAATTTTGAGTTTTGCTGTGGTGGTATGTGTGAGGTTGCTGCCAAGTTTTGTGAGTGTTACAGGTTAAACCACTTTTCACTTGGTTCTATAATATGCTAGCTTTGTTGTAAGTGTATTTTTTAGAAATCTGGCCACTTGTTACAAACAAAATGGTGGGTCCAGCTGGGTTAATGGCAAGTCCATGGTTTACTGTGTGAGATCTACGGTATGTCCAGTTTTGTTTATGGCAAGGTTTATTAGTTTGTGTTGTTTCCATTTATGGTGAGGTCCAAGTTGTTTTTGTTCATTCAATTATCATGCAAGGTATATGGCATTCCGGTTTATGGCGAGGTCAACAAGGTTTGCGAGGTCCATGTTTATGTCTAGGTTTTATGGCGAGGTTTAGGTTTTATGGTGAGATCTAGGGTTATTGTGAGTCCATGTTTATGTCTGGGTTTATTGCAATCCAGGTTTATTGCGAGGTCCATGTTTATGTTTAAGTTTATGGCAGTCCAGGTTTTATTGCAAGGTCTAGGTTTTATGGTGAGGTCAAGGTTTATTATGAGGTCCAGGTCTTATGGTGAAGTCCAGGTCTATTGTAAGGTCCATGTTTATGTCCAACTGGGTTTATGGCAGTCCAGGTTTATTGTGAGGTCCATGTTTATTATGTCCAGGCTTATGGCAAGCTCCAGTTTATGGCGAGGTCAAGGTTTATTTCTCGGTCCATGTTTATGTTTGGGTTTATGGAAATCTAGGTTTATACGAGGTCCATGTTTATGTCTGGGTTTATGGAATTCTAGGTTTATTGTGAGGTTCATGTTTATTATGTCCCGGTTTATGGCAAGCTCCACTTTATGGCAAGGTTGAGGTTTATTTCTCGGTCCATGTTTAGTCTGGGTTTATGGCAGTCGGGGTTTATTTATCGCTACATGTTTATATATGGTTATGGAAGTCCAGGATTATTGAGAGGTGCAACAGGAGAGTCTCTCTCTCTCTCCCTCTCTCTCTCTCTCTCTCTCTCTCTCTCTCTCTCTCTCTCTCTCTCTCTCTCTCTCTCTCTCTCTCTCTCTCTCCAAGAAGATGATGTTGCTGGTGGTGATGGCAATAGGAGTATGTGCAATATGAGGGGGCTAAGACCATGTGTTTGTCACTCTGGTTAATTAATAGTTTGATTGTAGAGATAAATTTTCTTAGCCAAGATTTGTAAGATTGAACTAATAAAAAAGTCAAAATTTCTACCAAATCCTAATTTAGCTAGCAAAAATCAAAACTAAAAAAGAAAGTGAAAAAATCACAATGTAAGTAAGAAGGTACAAAGAAAACTCATATGTAAGTAGGACCCATATCAGAATCAAGCACCTTGCAGCCATGTTACTGCTAAGTGTCAAAGATTCAATCCCATAAGTGCATACTTTTGTATTACTACTGAAATGCACACATGCAACACCACATGCATCTTTGACATTTCACTTGATTTTGAACAAATCTTGTCGACAATGGACACAGTGTAGAACTTGGGTACTAACTTGTGATCTTGCAAGCAGCTTGAGAGACATGGAGGGTGATAGTGTGTCCATTATGCAGGAAGGAAATTGACTTTCTCAGAAATCTGAGAGAGCCATATGTGTACATCAGGTCTTTGTCGAGCACTACATCAAAGGACACTAGGCACTATGATGAGTAGTTGCTTGTAGTGTTTGTGAATAGTGCAGGAGAAGCACAAACCGACTCTCTCCATGACTTGGGCTCACATGAAATTGTGCGAAGAGTTGTTGGATAAGAAGAAAGAGGTAGGAACCCATTTAGGTAGCCATTGAAGTTCAAGGTATTTAGCAAGCATTCATCCTTGCCGTGGGCCAGTAACCTACTAATCCGGTAGGTTTCTTAAGGCTCCTAAGACTATTGCAACTCTTGCACATCGCCATAGCCACCATAATCCCTACCCATCTCTCTCTCTCTCTCTCTCTCTCTCTCTCTCTCTCTCTCTTGCACATGCGCGCAAGCACAGATATTGAACATATAGATTCCTTTCTCCCTCAACCACTCAAACAAAAAAGAGTGCTTTGTAGGCTATGATGAGGGCTACTCCAATTTACGAGGATGCCATTGAACTCAAATACCATGGGCTTCTAGACCGGAGAGCGTGAGCTATAGAGATGTTGTAGGTGAAATCTTGTTCTATAGGCTACGATTAGGGATGCATTGACTACAAGTCCTTGAACTCAAACAATATGAGTTGCTAGATGGTGGGAGAGCATGAAAATGTTGCAGGTGAAGTTGGAGAGGCCATTGAGAGACCAAAGATGACAAGCATTGTGAAGCTTGGCATGGGAATTATCGTGCGGTAGCATTCTTGATAGTTCTTGATACATGTGGTTCTAGGGATGTTGTTGTTGTTGAACCAAATGCAAAAGAGGACATGAAGTGCCACATGAGTTGTCAAGGCCAAAAAATGGTGCTACAGAGCCATGAGGGCTACATGCTATAGAAGGAAGGAGAAGCCGAAGAGGACGTCTCTCTCTCTCTCTCTCTCTCTCTCTCTCTCTCTCTCTCTCTCTCTCTCTCTCTCTCTATCTATCTATCTATATGTATATATATATATATGACCCAAGAGAAAGGAATCATACCAATGACATTGACGGCCGGTTTTCAAAACCGCGACCACGAGAACCAAACCCCAAGGAGGGGAGAGCATATTACCAAGGGAAAACAAAAAAAAAGAAAAGTTTCTTTAACATTCACCATCCCTCTAAGCTTAACCATTGGCGGGGCTCCACCAATTTGGCCTAACACTCTCTCTCTCTCACTTACCCTTCCGCTGCATCACCCGGCCCAATGGGCGCATAAAAAAAACATTTCCATTATTCCCTAGTGGGCCGCCAATTTTGTAAATTCTCTTTCTCTCTCTCTTCCATTATTCACAAGATCTCTTTCTCTCTCCCTCTTCCCTCTCGTCCACACCCCCTCGGCTTCACATCCCTCCCCTCTTGTTTTCTTCCTATCGGCGGACCACCGCCCTATCCTCCCCTATCTTCCCCTCCCTCAGTTAGCTCTCACTCTCTCTCCCTCTGAGTGAGCGGCCCTGCGGGCATGGAATAGAATAACTCTCTCTCTCTCTCTCTCTCTCTCTCTCTCTCTCTCTCTCTCTCTCTCTCTCTCTCTCTCTCTCTCTCTCTCTCTCTCTCTCTCTATACAACCACTCACCACCCCCTCCCCATTCCGTTGACCTCCCATCCCCCCCTTCTTGCTCTCTGTCGAACAGGCAGCTCGAGCCACAAACTCCCTCCCTGGCGCTCTCATAAGCTCGAAGGCAGCCCAATGGGCACGCTTGTCCACACACCAACAATCTCCCTCTCTCACACTCTCTCTGTGACTGAGCCAACTCATTGCACCGCGCCCGCAGGCAACCCATCTCATACTCTCCCTCTCTCTCACTCTCAGCTCGTCGGAGGCGCGCAACCAGTCAACAGGAGCACTCTCTCTCTCTCTCTCTATCACAGACACACACCCTTGTTGTATGCGCACACACCCACACACACAACCCCCCCCCCCCGCTCAATCACACACCCTCCTCACACCATCTTTGTGGCAGGCATCACTTAGAAAAAAACCATAATATAACAAAAATAAAAATAAATAAATAAATATATTCTTTAACTTATACCCCCCCGTTCTCATGCACACCTTGCCATACATACACCCATACATATACGCACTCACGAGCACACTCACATATATAGCATGCACGTCTATATGCACGAGTATAAATCCTCACATACACACGCACGCCATACGTACCCACCAAAAATTAAAAAAGAAGTAAAAAAAACTGAAGGACATAGACGTCATCAACAAAAAGAAAGGAGACAACCAAATTGCACGTCGCCGACACCAAAAGACGCAAAGGTGCCGAAGGCATGCCCTGATCGATCTTGAAAGTGACAAATACGCTACACCGAGGCACCAACGAGGCTCCCTTTCACTGGCATTGCATCCACGACACCCTCTTTAGTAAAAATATGTAGGTTGTCGTTATTTTTCTAGTTTCAAAACGAAATCTTGTTAAAAAATCCCAATTTTGTAAATTCTCATCTCTCTAGGTGATGGTCACAAAGGCCCACCTAGAGGTTTTCCTTATAATATTTCCCAAGACAAAGCAAGGGTCAACCACCCAGGGCCCACCTCCTTGCTTGGTCTCCCCTGATTAGATTACCCTAATCTAAAGCAACCAGCACCTATAAAAAGACACTGAGAGGTCACTATTGGGGGGGGGGGGAGGGGCAAGTTCATCAAAGGTCTGCACTTGGTAGTATTTTGGTGGGAGGGATTGGCAACGTTTGCATCACAAGAGAGGGGACTTAGCATAGTGAATTTTTTTGGAAATTTGTACTATGTAAAAGAAGCTATGTCTACATCTCGACTCCAACGGTCGATGCACACACACTCATGTTAGCAAAGTTTTTGTGTCAGTGAGTCATCTCTAGAGAACGCACCAAGTAGGCTCACTATCTCTCTATCACCATGATTTTCCACCTCGTCGGAAATAAGGTTGCTGTAAATATTATAAGAGAATAATTCTCCCTCACACCCCCGAGGGTTTTCAACACCTGTCGCTTTGTGTGTGTGTGTGTGGAGAGTTCGTGATATTTCAAGTCACCATTGTCTGCATCCTAGCCACTCAAAGCTAGGGGGTGCCCCCTGTTCATTTCATCGTGACCGGCTTGCGGCTTGCATCGGCTCCCAACATTTATGTGGCCGTCGGGATTTGTGTCGCGCGTTGCGCTCGTCATTTGGTGCCCCCACGAAGGAGGGCTTCTCGAAAACCTTCAATCTACAATGGTGAAGGCAACGCACATCATCAATCATGGACAAATGACTAAAGAGGCACTAGCTGCCTTCATTGAAGTACTACTGCGAGGCTGTAGTGTCATCAGTATTCAAGAGGTAAGATACCCATCTCGTGTTGCTCGTTCTAACCACAAATTGAGAGCATCAAGTGGGAGGTCTATGAAGTTCCATCACTGCTGTCAACCAAAGCACACTATCAATGAGTGCCTGCAACGAAGGTAGCAAAGGGACTGAAATTGCATTCAACGCAAGGAGGTTGTCCATATCAAAGGAGGAAAGAAAACGATAAGGCCTCTCTTCCCTAAGGAAACTGAAATCAGAGGTATAACCTCGACTCCAAAATGGCCTAAAGGGGTTGCTCGAGCCAAAGGTAAGGAAAGTAGCAACCAGCTTGGAAACACATGACCCCAAAGGAAGAAGCATCTGGCCATGTGAGTGATTCAAATTCGGAAAGCCGGGTCATACCCAATTTGCCAAAGAGAAGGTCATCCGAGGCTAAGCGGCAAAAGGTCGCCTATCGATTCGCACAGCGCATGCGAGTACTGCCAGTCCATTTTGACAATCCTAGAGCAGAAGTGGTAAGAAGGTTTCCATGCCCTAGGGAGGAGAGGTTTGGCTACTGCTCTCGCTGTTTTGGAGGACGGGTAGAGGGTCTTCCTCCTCTCCCCATACAGCTCATCCTGAAGAATCTCTCCACCACGGGTGAAACCTAGTGGGTTGGAGACGAGTTACAGCTATGGAGTGGAGTTCATGCAACACGCCGACTACGGTAATTATCAACAATTGCTGCTAGCCAAAAGACTGGGAGTAGTCAGACGCGTTGTCATCACTCTGTACGTGTTGAGCGACGAAGCAAAAGTAGAGCCTATGAAAGGCGACAACCTCCTACGGATGTGCCAACTCATCAACACCGGCACGGTAAGAGTATAAGTAAGTGATCCACCCTCTGTGCATGATGGAAAACGGGTCGATAGCGTTCACGTTTAGATTCTTGTAGCATATGCATGTGAATATTTATGTAGATAGGAAAATCTTCTACCAACAGAAGATTGTGTATCTGTTTGGTGCTGCGGTGCTAGGAGAAATTGTTAGCTCCCCAAACCCTATCATTCTCCTCATATTGGATTACCACCACTCCTTCAATGTTTCCATATTTATCCTGTTTTAATCTATCCACCCAACCATGTAAAAAGTCGCTATGAGCCGCTACTGTCATTAATAATAATAAAAAAGACTTTGTAATTTCCTGAGTCACTACCATGGCAAGTGTTTCTTTTCCCACGTTTAGTGGAAATAAGGGAGAAGACTTCACCACCGACTTTCTAGATGATTTCAACATCGCTTGTGTGGTTTCCAACAAGGATGACGACGTATCATGTCTATAAATTTTTCCTCTACTGATGAAAGTAGAGGCCAAGTCTTAGTACAATGCTTTGCCCCAAGCTACCAAAAATGCATGGGATGTATTACATGCTACCTTTGTGAAGAGGTTTGGTGAAGGCACAACCTCAGAAAAGCTATGGCAGCTATACTGACGGAATTAAAGCAGGGAGGTCTGCTAGAGTATGCCACCTTTGAGTCCAAGTTTGTGGATTTGTGGGAGAGATGGGGTGCCTCACTGGAGGAAGGTGAAGGAGCGCCTAATTTCTTTAAGAAGGAACATTTCATTGCTGGCCTATGATCACCGCTTAAGGAGAAGTTGAAGGGAAGGTTTTCTGCAACATATGAGTTGGCAGTGGAAGTAGCCCGCCTTAAAGACAAGAAGCTGCGCATGCAAGCAAGAGTCAATGAGTCAGAGGAATAAAGCTCAGTCCGACTAATCCTAGTGACTTCAACAGCCGTGCATAGAACCCAATCACAAGAGGCATCAGAAGAGCAGCAGGACCTGCTGAGTCGCATCACTACCCAACTTGAGAGTTTATCCGTGCATCTAGTGCAGCAAGGGCATGCACCTGGCAGAAATACAGAGCAAGGGAGAGGACAACGAAGGTAAAACCAAGAGTACCATTGCTATAATTGCGGGGAAGACAGCCATGGCATGTACTACTACCCAAATCCAAGAAGGCAGAATTTCAATAGAGGAGGGAGACAGAATCAGATCTCTCCGCCAAGGGCAAGACCACCACCACCCAGGCAACCAGGGCTGATTCCACCGGTCCAAATCCATCGACCACCTATACAAAAACCACCACCACCACCGCGTATTCCACCGCTACCCACACTACCTGCTGTAAACCAAGCAGTGAGTGTTATTGGCTTGGAAGCTAAAGGGAAGGCAAAGGAAGAAGAACCAGTTTGAGAGAAGAACAAAGGGAAAGCTAAAGTAGAAGAGGTGGATGCCATGGGAGTGAAGCATGCCAGGCACAAAGAAGCATCTCAAAAAGAAGAGAAAATAAAAGGAAAACGTGAGTCTAGCAAGCAGGCAGCTAAATCATGACGGAAGATAGACATCGTGGCTTTTTCACTAGGTGAGTATGCTAAACCATATGACTTAGTTCAGGATGTGTTGATGTAGGGTCCGAAGATAACTTGGCCCCAATTAATCCATCTTGCACCAAGGATGAGGAGGCAATGGACGAAGATGGTAAGTACGAGAAAATCAAGACCAAGGATAGCTGGGGCTATCTCTAGGAGGGACCTAGAAGACATCCTACCAACCATGGATGTCCACGTCAAGGGGCAACAAATCTCAAACATCTACATAGATGGTGGCACGCAGATATGCTTCATGAGTGAAAAAATGATGCACCATCTAGGCCTAGAGGTGAGTAGGCCGGCACCCTGCCGAGCCAAAATGGCAAATAACGTAGGAGTGAAATGCATAGGCATTGTGAATGCGGTCAAAGTAAAGGCATTCAATACAAAAGTGGAGGTAGATATTTTTGTCATGCCACACAAAGGGGAGCGCTTACCTATCATTCTTGGAAGACCCTGGCTCATGGCTATGGAAGCTAAGCAAGACTGGAGTACTAGAATGATTCAGATGAAGGACGCTAAAGGGAAGTCCATATTCTATGACATGAAGACTGGGAAGCAACACAGCATGATCTTGGAGGCTTCAGAAGATGATTCCACCAGTGACTATTTGTCCACCTCAGGAGAAGAGACAACAACAATTGAAGAAAGTGACAGTAGCATCGAAGTGATGGGGGTCATCCTTAAAGACCCAAAAAGATTGACACAATCTGAAGCACCATTGGAAAACCGAGAGGGACCATCAAGTACGCAATCCTTAGAGGATACAAGTAGGTTACATTGGATGCTCTCCAATGAGTTAACCGACAAAGAGAGGAAGGAGTATGTCTCCATGCTAGGTAGCTTCACCACATTGTTCATTGATGGTTATGATAAGATCACAGGAATCACAGTAGTACAACACTGCATAAAACTCAAGGAATGAAGTAAACCCGTAGTGCAAAAGCTCAGAAGACTTGGGGTAATCCAACAAGAGGCACTACTCAAAGAAGTGAGGGATATTCTATATGCACGTTTCATCTACCTCCTCGAAGACTCAGAATGGGTCTCTCCAGTAGTGGTCACACCAAAAAAGAATGGCAAGTGGAGAGTCTGTGTGGACTATAAACCTCTCAATGCAGCCACAAAGAGGGATCACTTTCCCCTCCCATTCCAAGATGAAATTCTCAATGAAGTGGAAGGTCATGAGTGCTACATGGTATGTGATGGCTACTCATGATACTTTCAAATTAGCATTGCAAAAGAAGACCAAAAAAAGAAAACTTTCATAACACCTTGGGGATGCTTTGCTTACAGAGTGATGCCTTTTGGCCTCACCAGTACTCCGGCCACATTCCAGTACTATGTGACTTTTGTCTTTCAACCATACTTTGGAACGTCAATACGGGTACTTTGGAACGTCAATACGGGTCTTCATAGATGATTTCTACATTTATAGTTCATGCTCCCTCCATTTGAGCGAAGTCTATGATAGCCTGAACAGGCTACAAACCTTGGGCAGTCAGCTCAACGTGGATAAGTGTCACATTGGTGAAAGAAAAGTCACTGTCCTTGGCCATGTAATTTTAGTAAAAGGGATTGAGGCTGATCCCAACAAGATTCAAGCTTTGGTATCTTTATCATCACCCACCACAGCTAAGCAATTGGTCTCTTTCGTTCAGAAGGTAAGATACTTAAGCAAGTTCATCCATTTGCTATCTCAAGTGGTTCTCTCTCTACAACAAGTCACTCAGAGGGATGTCTTCTCATGGAGTGAAGAAAATAAGCAACAATTTACCAAGGTAAAGCAAATCCTAGCCACGCTTCCCACTATTTCACCCCCCTAGATGGGACGAGCCATTTTATGTGAGCCCAAGTGTAAGAAGTGATATACTCGGAGCCGTGCTAATGCAAAAGGACCCCCAAACTTCTTTCATGCGTACTATCTACTTCTCTAGTCATATCATGACCCCATCAGAAAAGGGATTCATCGCGGTAGAACACATGGTGCTCGCACTAATGTTTGCTACCACAAAGTTTTGCTCATATCTACTGCCTAGACCCTTTGTAATTCTGACAATGGAGGAGGTTTTTTCATATGGTATGCGACACATGGATGTCTCATCTAGGATCTCTAAATGGTTGGTTAGATTACAAGATTTTGACTACACCATGCAAGTAGAAAACTCCACTAGTTCTAGTTTAGCGGGTATTCTTACTCATCACCACTATGAGAAGAAGCTGAAGGTCAACACGGAAGCAAAAGAAGAGGAACCAATGGTAGAAAGTCCTAAGCTAGAAAGAGCTCACTCTCTATTCTTTGATGGAGCATATAAGAGAACAGTGGACCAGTCTGCAGCTGGCATTGTCATTTTCAATGAGCAACATGAAAGGGTGTTCTCCATCGGGTAGCTATTACACTCCTACTCCAATAACGAAGTAGAGTATGCAACTTTAATTCTTGGGTTAGAAAAGTGTATTGCACAAGGGATTCAACGCCTAAATGTGTTTGGCAATGCCCTGCTTTTGATAAAGCAGATAAATGGTACTTGGGTTTGTAAAAATCAGGTTTTACTTGGTCAACTATGCCAAGTTAAGAATCTTTTAAGGAAGTTTGAAGTAGTGCAATTATTTCATGTCCCCATGACAGAGAATCAGGAGGCAGATGCTCTAGCTAAGGAAAGAATACAAGATGTTCCCATAGGAGCAATCAAACTAAAACTAACCCTCTTTCACGATAGTGATGCTATGCCTGATATTATCAGCTTTCTAGACACAGGAGAATGTCTGGAAGGGTACACTAGGGGCCAAAAACAGTGGCTGGTAAGGAAAGCTACAAGATACCGCCTTCTAAAGGACCACTTGTATTGTAAAGGCAAGGATCAAATTCTCAGGTGAGTACCAACCTCCAGTGAGATCACAGGGGTAATTTCAAGTTGCCATGATGGTGTCTACTGCGGTCATTTTGCTTTAGACATCACCAGTAGGAAGATTCTACAGGCAAGATACTCTTGGCCTAGTCTGAACAGGGATGTGCATCATTGGTGTAAAACATGCAAGGCCTGTCAAGTGGTCAGTGATCGGGAACTAACCTATGAACCTCAGACTCCTATCATCGCATACGGTCCATTTGAGAAATGGGGAATAGATGCAATCAGTTCTCTACCAAGGGCCCAATCAAGTAAACTATACATTCTAGTTGGTGTAGACTACATGACCCGATGGGCGGAAGCAACAGCCACCACCCGCATTACAACCCAAGAGGTAGCAAAGTTCATGTTTGAGCGTATATGTTGCCGTTTTGGCACACCTCTTGAGATAATATCAGATAGGGGACCAGGTTTCAGAGGCGATCTGGTGGGAGAACTGATGAAAAAGTTAGGCATTACACGCCGATATTCCACACCATACTATCCACAGTGCAATGGCCTAGTAGAAAAGGTAAATGGAATGATCTGTAAAATCATCACAAAGCAGGTGAATAACCACACAGGAGATTGGGATAAACATCTCATGGTTGCTCTATGGGCCTACCGAACGACGTTCCGAACATCATTAGGTTTCACCCCTTTCCATCTAGTTTACGGAAAGGAGGCAATTTTGCCCATTGAGGTACAGATAGCAAGCCTACGACTCATGGCTAGCCAACTACATCGCCCAATTGTAAATCTCCGCAACCACATCCTGGATGTGGAAAGGCTCCAACTAGATAGGGAAGATGCATTCAATCACTGTGCAGTGTAGGCAGAGGGATGCGGCTCACCTTCAATCAAGGACTTAATAAAAAGGGCCTGGAGAAAGGCATGTTAGTATTGAGATATGACAACAGATTTGACACTAGGAAGGACAAGAAATTTCAACCCCGATGGGAAGGATCATTAATTGTCAAAAGGCACTATGACAACGGCAGCTATAAGCTGATGGAAACAGATGGGAGAATTCACAAGACTAAAGTCAATGGATGGAGGCTAACGAGATATTTCCTTAGGTTTGATCCAGATTTCATGCTATATATTCCAGAAGAGGGAGAACCCTCCCACTCCGTGACTAAAGAATCAAAGGTAGGGCTAGAAGCATGAATGCCTCTAGCCTGACGGGAGGGATAATGACGACCCGTTTTCGTAACCTTGGCCACGAGAACCAAACCCCAAGGAGGGGAGAGCATATTACCAAGGGAAAAAAAAATTTTCTTTAACATTCACCACCCCTCTAGGCTTAACCACTGGCGGGGCGCCACTAATTTGGCCACACTCTCTCTCTCACTTACCCTGCCGCTGCATCACCTGGTCCAATGGGCGCATTAAAAAAAAAACATTTCCACTATTCCCTGGTGGCCACCAATTTTGTAAATTCTCTCTCTCTCTCTCTCTCTCTCTCTCTCTCTCTCTCTCTCTCTTCCGTTATTCACAAGCTCTCCCTCTCTCTCTCCCTCTTCCCGCTCGTCCACACCCCTCGGCTTCACTCTCCTCCCTATCCCTCCCCTCTTGTTTTCTTCCCACCGGCGGACCACCACCCTATCCTCCCCTATCTTCCCCTCCCTAAGTTAGGTCTCACTCTCTCTCCCTCTGAGTGAGCGGCCCTGTGGGCATGGAATAGAGTAACTCTCTCTCTCTCTCTCTCTCTCTCTCTCTCTCTCTCTCTCTCTCTCTCTCTCTCTCTCTCTCTCTCTCTCTCTCTCTCTCTCAATTCACCCCCTCCACATAGCCTCTTCCTCTTATCCATCTTCCCCCCCTCACTCACACACTCTCTCCAACGGTGTAGGAACACGCCAAAATATATTCTCTCTCTCTCTCTCTCTCTCTCTCTCTCTCTCTCTCTCTCTCTCTCTCTCTCTCTCTCTCTCTCTCTCTCTCTCTCTCTCTCTCTCTCACAACCACCCGCCACCCCCTTCCCATGCCATTGACTTCCCATTCCCCCTTCTCGCTCTCTGTCCAACAGGAAATCTGGCCCGAGTCACAAACTCTTTCCCTCGCGCTCTCGTAAGCCCCGAAGGTAGCCTAGTGGGCACACTCGTCCACACACCAACAATCTCCCTCTCTCGTGCTCTCTCTGTGACTGAGCCAGCTCATCGCACCGCACCCGCACACAACCCATTTTATCTCTCTCTCTCTCTCTCTCTCTCTCTCTCTCTCTCTCTCTCTCTCTCTCTCTCTCTCTCTCTCTCTCTCTCTCTCTCTCTCATTGCCCCGCGCTCGCAGGCAGCCCATCTCATACTCTCCCCCTCTCTCGCTCTCAGCTCGTCGGAGGCGCGCAACCAGTCAACAGGAGCACTCTCTCTCTCTATCACACACACACACCCTTGCCATATGTGCACACACACACACACACACACACACCATTCCCCCCCTCACTCACACACTCTCCTCACGCCATCTCTGTGGTAGGCATCGCGCAGGCAAAAAACCATAGTATATCTATATATATATATCTATATTCTTTAACTTATACCCACCCGTTCTCATGCACACCTTGCCATACATACACCCATACATATACGCACTCATGAGCACACTCACATATATAGCACGCACGTCTACATGCATGAGTATAAATCCTCACATACACACGCATGCCATACACACGCACCAAAAATAAAAAATAAGTAAAAAAACCAAAGGACATTGACGTCATCAACAAAAAGAAAGGAGACGGCCAAATCGAGCGTCGCCGACACCGTTGTCAACCAAGGCACACGGTCAATGAGTGCCATCAACGAAGGCAGTGGAAGGGCTGAAGTCTTCTACATTGACATTCATCGCAAGGAGGTCATTCACGTCAAGGAAGGAAAGCAGACGGTGAGGCCTCTTTTCCCTAAATAAACTGCAGTCAAAGATAAAACCCCAAAGTGGCCTAAAGGGACTGCTCGAGCCAAGGGCAAAGAGAAGATAGGCTAGCCTCGAAACACATGACCCCGAAGGGAGAGACATTTGGCCAAGCAAGTGCTTCAAGCTCAGAGAGCTGGGTAGTACCCACTTTGTCAAAGAAGAAGTCATCCGAAGCTAAGCGGCAGAACCGATTTGCACGACGCATGCGAGTGCTACCAATCCACTTTGACAATCCAGAAGAAGAAGTGGTGAGAAGATTCCCATGTCCTAGAGAAGAGTGGTTCGGCTACTGCTCTCGCTGTTTTGGGAAGCGAGTGGAGGACCTTCCTCCCCTCCCTGTACAACTTATCCTGAAAAAGCTCTCTACCATGGGAAAGACCCAGTGGGCTGGAGATGAGCTGCAGGTGATGGAGTAGAATTCATGCAACACGCCGATTACGGAAATTACCTACAATTGCTGTTGGCCAAGAGACTGGGAGTGGTCAGACGCGTCGCCATCACCCCGTACGTGCTAAGCAACGAAGGAAGGGTAGAGCCCATGAAAGGCGACAACCTCTTGTGGATGTGCCGACTCATCAACACTGGCACGGTAAGAGTATAAGTAAGTATCTCACCCTCTGTGCATGATGGAAAACGAGCCGACGGCATTCCCGTTCAGATTCCTGCAGCATATGCATGTGAATATCTATGTAAATAGGAAAGTCTTCTACCAACAGAAGATCGTTTACCTATTCGGTGCGGCAGTACTAGGAGAAATCCTCAGTTCCCCGAACCTATCATTCTTCCCATACTAGATTACCATGTTTCCTTTAATGTCTCTATTTTTATCCTGTTTTAGCCTATCCATTTGCCCCTGAAAAAAAAACCGCTATGAGCAGTTGCTGTGATGTTTTTTTAAAAAAAAAAGGGTAATTTCCCAAGTCACCGCCATGGCAAGTGTTTCTTTCCCTACGTTCAGTGGAAAGAAGGGTGAGGATCTCACCAGTGATTTTTTGGACGATTTTGACATTGCTTGTGTCGTCTCCAACAAAGATGACGACGCTTCACGACTCAGAATTTTTCCTCTACTGATGAAAGTAGAGGCCAAGTCCTGGTATAATGCATTGCCCCAGGCTACCAAGAATGCATGGGATGTGTTAAGGGCTGCTTTTGTAAAGAGGTTTGGTGGAGGCACAACCTCGAAGAAGCTATGGCAGCTATTGATAGAATTAAAGCAGGCAGGCCTGCTGGAGTACGCCACCTATGAGTCGAAGTTTGTGGACCTATGGTAGAGGTGGGTTGCCACATTGTAGGAAGGCGAAGGAGCGCCCAATTTCTTGAAGAAGGACCGTTTCATTGTTGGTCTATGGTCGCCGCTTAGAGAGAAGGTGAAGGGAAGGTTTCCTGCAACATATGAGTTGGCAGTCGAAGTAGCCCGCCTTAAAGACAAGAAGCTGCGCATGCAAGCAAGAGTAAACGAGTCAGAGGAAACAAGCTCGACCCGACCAACCCCAGTGGCTGCAACAACCAATCATAGAGTCCAACCACAGGAGACATCAGAGGAACAACAAGACTTGCTGAGTCGCATCACCACCCAACTAGATAGTTTATCTGTGCATCTGGTACAGCAAGGGCATGCATCTGGCAGAAATCCAGAACAAGGAAGAGGACAATGAAGGCAAAACCCAGAATACCACTATTACAACTGCGGGGAAGACTGCCATGTAATGTACTACTGCCCACACCCAAGAAGGCAGAATTTCAATAGAGGGGGGAGACAGAATCAGATCTCTCCGCCAAGAGTAAGAGCAACACCAAGGCAGCCAGGACCAATCCCAACAATCCAAATCCTGCAACCACCTATACAACAGCAACCACCACCCCAACCTCTCATTCCGCCACTACCCCCACCACCTGCGGTGAACCAAGCGGTGAGTGTCATTAGCTTAGAGGCTAAAGGGAAGGCGAAGGTAGAAGAGTCAGCTCGAGAGAAGCACAAAGGAAAAGCGAAGGTAGAATAAGTGGATGCTATGGGAGTGAAACGTGCGAGGCACGAGGAGGCATCTCAAAAAGAAGAGAAGATGAAAGGGAAAGCCGAGTCTAGCAAGCAAGCAGCTAAACCACGGCGGAAGATAGACATCGTGGACTTCTCACTAGGTGAGGAAGCACAACCCTATGACTTAGTTCAGGATGTGTTAATGCAGGACCCGAAGATAACTTGGCCCCAATTACTCCACCTTGCACCCAAAATGAGGAGGCAATGGACGAAAATGGTAAGTACCAGGAAATCAAAACCACGGATAGCTGGGGCTATCTCTGGGAGGGATCTCGATGACATCTTGCCAACCATGGACGCTCACATCAAAGGGCAGCGGATTTCAAACGTCTACAACGATGGTGGCGCGCAAATATGCATCATGAGTGAAAAGATGATGCACCATCTAGGTCTAGAGGTAAGTAGGCCGGCACCCTGCCGAGCCAAGATGGCAAACAATGTAAGAGTAAAATGCGTAGGCATTGTAAATGCCGTCAAAGTAAAATCATTCAATACGGAAGTGGAGGTAGACATCTTCGTCATGCCACACAAAGGGGAGGGCTACCCCATCATTCTTGGAAGGCCTTGGCTTATGGCCATGGAAGCCAAACAAGACTGGAGCACCGGGATGATCCGGATGAAGGATGCTAAAGGGAAGTCCATATTCTACGACATGAGGACTGGAAAGCAGCACAATATGATCTTGGAGGCTTCAGAAGACGAGTCCACCAGCGGCTCCTCATCTACCTCAGGAGAAGACACAACCACCACCGATGGGAGTGACAGTAGCATCGAAGTAATGGGAGTCATTCTTAAAGACCCAAATAGATTAACACAATCTGAAGCAACCTCAACAAACCAAGAGGGACCATCACGTAAGCAGTCATTGGAGGATGCAGGTAAGCTACAAAAAATGCTCTCAAATGAGTTAACCAATGAAGAAAAGAAGGAGTATGTCTCCATGTTAGGCAACTTCACTACTTTGTTCATTGATGGCTATGATAAGATCACAAGAATTACAGTAGTGCAGCACCACATAAAGCTCAAGGAAGGCAGTAAACCCATAGTACAGAAGCTCAGAAGACTTGGAGTCATCCAACAAGAGGCATTTCTTAAAGAAGTAAGGAGTTTGCTACAAGCAGGTTTCATCTACCCTGTTGAAGACTCAGAATGGGTCTCCCCAGTAGTAGTCACACCAAAAAAAAATGGTAAATGGAGAGTCTGTGTGGATTATAAACCTCTCAATGTAGCCACGAAGAGGGACCATTTTCCCCTCCCATTCCAGGATGAAATACTCAATCAAGTGGCAGGTCACGAACGCTACGCAGTATGCGATGGCTACTCAGGATACTTCCAGATAAGCATTGCGGAGGAGGATCAGAGGAAGACAACCTTCATCACACCTTGGGGATGTTTTGCCTACAGAGTAATGCCATTTGGCCTCACCAACGCCCCAGCCACATTTCAACGCTATGTGACATTTGTTTTCCAATTCTACTTTGGGACATCAATACGGGTTTTCATAGATGATTTTTGCATCTATAGCTCATGAGCCCTTCATCTAAGCAAAGTCTATGATGGCTTAACCAGGCTACAAACCCTGGGTGGCCAACTCAACGTAGACAAGTGTCACATTGGTGAGAGCAAGGTCACTCTCCTTGGTCATGTAATTTCAGCAAAAGGAATCGAGGCTGACCCTAGCAAAATTTAGGCTCTGGTATCTTTATCATCTCCCACCACCGCCAAGCAGTTGGTTTCTTTCCTTCAAAAGGTAAGATATTTAAGAAGGTTCATTCACCTGCTATCTCAAGTGGTCCTTCCCCTACAACAACTCACCCAAAGGGATGTTTTCTCATGGAGTGAAGAGAATGAGCAGCAATTTACTGAGGTAAAGCAAGTCCTATCTATGCTTCCCACTATTTCACCTCCTAAGTGGGACGAGCCATTCTATGTAAACCCTAGTGTGGGAAATGATACTCTGGGAGAAGTGCTAATGCAAAAGGATCCCAAAACTTCTTTCATGCGCCCTATTTACTTCTCTAGTCGAGTCATGACCCCATCAGAAAAGGGATTCACCGAAGTAGAACACATGGTTCTGGCACTAATGTTTGTTACCACGAAATTCCTCTCCTATCTTTTGCCTAGACCATTTGTAATCCTGACAATGGAAGAGGTTTTCCCTTATGTAATACGACACATGGATGTCCCATCTAGGATCTCAAAGTGGTTAATAAGACTACAAGAGTTTGATTACACCATGCAAGTAGAAAACTCCACCAGGGCTAGTCTAGCAGGAATTCTCACTCATCGCCACTACGAGAAGAAACTGAAGGTCAACACGGAAGAAAAGGAAGGTATACCAGATAAAGAGAGACCTAAGCTAGAGAGAGCTCACTCTCTCTTCTTTGATGGAGCATACAAGAGAACAATGGATCTGTCTGCAACAGGCATGGTCAGTTTCAATGAACAGCAGGAAAGAGTATTCTCCATGGGGAAGTTATTACACTCCCACTCTAACAATGAGGCAGAATATGAAACCCTAATCCTTGGGCTGGAACAATGTATTTCACAAAAAATCCAGCGCTTGAATGTGTTTGGCGACGCTTTGCTTTTGATAAGGCAGATAAATGGCACATGGGAGTGTAAAAATCAGGTTTTACTTGGTCAACTTTGCAAAGTTAAGGACCTTCTGAAGAAGTTTGAAGCAGTAAAACTCTTCCATATTCCCAGAGCAGAAAATCAAGAGGCAGATGCACTAGCTAAAGAAAGAATACAAGATGTTTCCATAGGAGCAATCAAATTAAAGCTACCCCTCTTCCAAGGCAGTGACGCTATGCCTGATATCATCAGCTTCCTGAATACAGGGGAATGTCCAACAGGACACACCAAAGGACAAAAACAATGGCTGGTAAGGAAGGCTACTAGGTACCGCCTTATAGATGACCACTTGTATTGTAAGGGAAAATATCAAATTCTCAGGCGGGTGCCAACCTCCAGTGAAATCACAGAGGTAATTTCAAGCTGCCATGACGATGTCTGCGGTGGTCATTTTTCTCTAGATATCACTAGTAGGAAGATTCTACAAGCAGGATACTTTTGGCCTAGTTTGAACAGAGATGCGCACCATTGGTGTAAAACATGTAGGGCTTGTCAAGTGGCCAGTGATCGCACGCTAACCTACAAGCCACAAACCCCTATCATTTCATATGGTCCGTTTGAGAAATGGGGAATAGATGCAATTGGTCCCTTACCAAGGGCCCAATCAGGTAAACTGTACATCATAGTGGGTGTAGACTACATGACGCGATGGGCAGAAGCAACGACCACCACCCGCATTACAGCCCAAGAGGTGGCAAAGTTCATTTTTGAGCATATCGTTTGCCGTTTTGGAACTCCTCTTGAGATAATATCAGATAGAGGACCAGGATTCAAAGGTGATGTGGTAGGACAATTGATGAAGAAGTTAGGCATCACATGTCGGCATTCCACACCATACTATCCACAATGCAATGGTCTGGTAGAGAAGGTAAATGGAATGATTTGCAAGATCATCACAAAACAGGTAAACAACCATACAGGAGATTGGGATAAACATCTCATGGCAGCTCTTTGGGCCTACAGAACAACGTTCCGAACATCACTAGGTTTCACCCCTTTCCATCTAGTTTATGGGAAGGAGGCAATTCTACCCATTGAGGTACAAATAGCCAGCTTACGAGTCTTGGCCAGCCGGACCCACCGTCCAATCGTAAACCTTAGAAACCACATCCTAGATCTAGAGAGACTCCAACTGGATAGGGAAGAAGCAATCAATCACTATGCAGCACAAGCAGAACGACGCCGACTCGCTTTCAATCAAGGGCTTAAAGAGAAAGGACTGGGAAAAGGCATGCTAGTACTGCGATACGACAACATATTTGATACCAGGAAGGATAAGAAATTTCAACCCAGATGGGAAGGGCCATTCATCATCAAGAAGCGCTACGACAACGGTAGCTATAAGTTGATGGAAGCAGATGGGAGAATTCACAAGACTAGAGTCATTGGATGGATATTGAAGAGGTATTTTCTTAGGTTTGACCCAGAATTCGTGCTAGACATTCCAGAAGAGGGAGAACCCTCTAACTCTACAGCTTAAGAAATTGAAGAAGGGCTAGAAGCATGAATGCCTCTAGCCAAAAGAGAGAGGGCTAATGATAGCCGACTTTCGGAAATCAAGTAAAAAAAAAAGAAAAAAAAACCATTTCACCCCCCCCACTCTTAGTACCCCCCCACTGTAACTTATTCCCCCCCCCCCCTACGGGCATCAGATAAAACCCTCGCACTCTCTCCCCCCATTTTCCTTACATACCCCCTTCCCTAATATCACTCTCCCCCCGATTTACCCTCCCTGGCCAGGCAAAGATTCAGAAAAGAAAACCCCAACCCCTCTCTCGTGCTCCCTCGGTGTGAGCCGCGTGAGAACCCCCCCCCCCCCCCCCCCCCCCCCCCCCCCCCCTCACTCTTACACTCACCCGAATCACCCCTCACCCATTACCTTCTACCCTCATCACCCCCCCCCCCCCCCCCCCCCCCCCTCTTTGGCCCGCCAATATTCCCTCCCCCGACCCCTCCTCCCTCTTCCCCACCCGCTTGCCTCACCCTCCTTCGGCTCATTCACACCCCCCTCGGCCTCATTCCCCCCCTCTTTGGCCCGCGGATATATTCCCTTACACCCCCCCCTCATTGACTTAGTTTCCCTTCGTCCTCAAGCTCCCATGCAAGACAACACCCCCCCCCCCTCTCCCTCTCACCCACACACCTCCCATACCCCGCCACACACTCCCCCCCCCCTCACTCTCCCTCACACACTCTCTCTATCTCTTATCCCCTCACCCCTCTCCCCTCCCCCTCTCCCTCATTCTCCCTCTCACGCCAGCGTTCAATTCACTCTCTCTCTATCTCTCTCTCTCTCTCTCTCTCTCTCTCTCTCTCTCTCTCTCTCTCTCTCTCATCCGGATGCCGCAGGCCAACGTAAAGCTCTCTCTCTCTCTCTCTCTCTCTCTCTCTCTCTCTCTCTCTCTCTCTCTCTCTCTCTCTCTCTCTCTCTCTCTCTCTCTCTCTCTCTCTCTCTCTCTCTCTCTCTCTCTCCCTCCCATGCGGGTAGCGTTGCGATCCCACACAACACACACACTCACCCACACACACACACACACACACCCCACAACACCACCCCCTCTCCCCTCTCTCTCCCCAAGCGCTGGGCGCCTTATTCGATACACACACACACACACACACACACCCTCGCGAGCATCAGCAAATAAGCCAACACAACACACACACACACACACACACATACACACGCACACTCACCCACCCACACACACACACACCCCCTTTTCAACCCCCCCCCCCTCCCTTTCCTCCTTGCGTAGAAGAAGCAAGCCGCCGGCCATCCGCAGAAAAATAAAATAAAATATATATATATATACATTATATACATATATAGCTCCCCTTCCCACGCACGTTTTCACACACACATGCCTATACAAAACACACACACACCCGCCTCATGCACAAATACATACACACACGCATATATGCACCGCACCGCAATATGAAGGAAAAGGCTACGACATCAACAAACGAAAGAAGAAGGATCCAAAGCACGCGCCGCCAACAACAAAAACAGAAAATGCGCTGAAGGCATGCCCCGGCCGACTCCGAAAAGAAGTACGCTCGACACCGACGCACCGGAAACACGCCATTCGCTGGCAACCCACAACCACGATGCCATCCCAGTAATTTTTAGGTTATTTTACCATTATCTTCAGTTTTTCACCCAAGCCATTGTAAATTTCCATTTTTGTAAATATCCTCTCTCTAGGTGATGGTGACAAAGGCCCACATAGAGATTCCCATCTTTTAATAACCTTCCCCAAAACAAAGCAAGGGTCAACCACACCGGGCCCACCACTTGCTTTGTCTCCCCGATTAAGATTACCCTAACCACACTGGGATTACCATAATCCAAGCAGCCAACACCTATCAATTGGCACTGAGAGGTCACTATTGGGGTGGAGGGGGGCAACTTATGTGGAACCAAGCATTGGGTAGAGTGTAGTAGGAGGGATTGACACTATCACCATCACGGGGAGGGGGTCTTGTGTGTTGGGTTTGCCTTGGAAATTGCACCATGCGAAGGGAACCACACCCATCTCTCGACTCCAATGGTCGATGCACACACGTATGCATGCTCTTGGCAATGAGTATTCATAGTCATTGAGTCGCCCTAGAGAATGCACCAAGTAGGTTGCACTATCTCCTTCCCCTACCTCTCTACCACCACGGTATGCCACCTTGTAAATATTGCAGAAATAACTCACCCTCACACCCCCGAGGTTGTTTTCATCAATTGCGAGTGTTCTCTCTCTCTCTCTCTCTCTCTCTCTCTCTCTCTCTCTCTCTCTCTCTCTCTCTCTCTCTCTCTCTCTCTCTCTCTCTCTCTCTTCCTCTCTCTCGGTGTGTAGGCTTGCGGTGTTCATATCATCGTGGGCTTTGCGTCCTAGCCACTCAAAGCTAGGTGGTGCCCCCTGTTCTCTTTACTGTGGCAGGCTCGAGGCGAGCCATTCGGCCCCCAGCGTTTTAGAGGTTGTCTGGGTTCGGGGTCCGCTTTGCGTCCGTCAATGTGTAAACTTATGTCCAGCCTTGCTTGGCTCACAAAGACTAGGTTGCAAAGCAGCTTGATCCATCTTATCCATACAGTCTTTTGGTAGAGGTAATGCCACTAGTTTCACTTTCTTTGCCACAGACTTGTACTTGGTCTCTACTCGTACATCAACACCTTGAGTATTTTTAAAATCCTCAATGACTTTGTACATTTCTATTGAGCATACTTTCACAACCTCACTTTCCATATGCAAATTGCAGTCCACTAAACACTCCAAGTCTTGCATAGTATCCACAAACGAACACTCATCAAACACACTTGCATTGCATTTACCATCTTCTAGCAAACCATTCATCTTAAACCCTCTATGTACACTATTTACATGTTGTAGTTCACCCTGCTTTAAGTTCTCACACTTTGTAAAAGCAGTAAATCCATACTCTGCTAATCCTACAAAACTTGTAGAAAATGTTTCTTTTGCATATGCATCATGCAATAACTTTTCTCTTCTTGTACCACTGCAATCCCTCTACAATGGTACATGGTCAAAACCCCCATATCCCTGTAGTCTTTGAATTCTTTGTTTGTCTTTGGCAAGGGTTGCTATCTAAGACTTTCATGGTTCCTTTCATGGTCCACACAAACAGTAAGGAATTGTACTGCACGCTTCCCATCTTTGCTCCTTATCCTAGCATAAGCTGAACCATCGTCCATTACCTTGGTTTCTATGCGAGTAGCAGTGATGTATGGCTGCCCAATGACAAGAGGGTATGTAGACATCTCCTGTACAAAGAAACTCTAGTCATCTTTCACATCCCCTTTAGTCACCTTTACATTTGTACAAGCTCCCTTGATGAGTTGTTTGCTGCACGAATCATCCATCCATTATTTATATCAATAATCCATTTTCCTTTTTGATAAAGACTCTTTGACCTGAGGTTAATTTTTGACCCAAAATGTGTCAAAGCAATGTACTCTTCAAGTAATAACTCTTGTGAGTGGTCTCAAATTCATCTTCATCATCCAAGAAGCAGACATGTTTTAGTCCTCCCTAGACTTGTAGCATCCAGTAATAGTTTGATCACCTTGCTCACCATAGACATGTACTCCTTTTGCATTTAAAGTCTCTTCTTCACCCTGTACATGGATAGATTCAGTAAGATACTGCCACTTCCTCTTTATGATATCAATTATTCTTCATAAAAATCCCTCTTTTCTATTCCAAGAACCTCACCCAAGGTAAATTCCACCTTACTATTCAAAATCCTCTCTTCCAAAACCTTTTTGAGATTAATTTCTACCTCTATATCAGATTGGAGTTTGTAGGCTGGACCCTTTGCTTTGGATTTCATTGCTTCCTTCTTCTTTTCTTTAGAGGCTTCTTGCATAGGCACTTTGGGGACAGTCATTTGTTGCGGGGAAGGTGTTCTAGGAGGCACTGTGTCATTTTTGCCTCCACTCCTCATCACCCGTTTTGAAGGACCTTCATCCCCATTCTCACACCTATGTTTCTCATTGACAATGGCCTTATTGGCTTGACATTTGGCAATGTATGCATGCACTGACAAAGAGTCGACAGGCTCATTCCAACCTGGTTCAAGCCGAATGTAGTCTCCAACTTCATGAAAACCTATGTAGTCATTTTACCCCTCTTAGCAAATTCTATAGCGCATGGCGATAGCTCTCCAATACCATTAGATGCTTCTTCTCCAACCTTGACTCCTTTTTGCTTTATAGGCTACACCTTCAACCCATAGGGGGCTACCTCAACCATTGAGATGGCATGGCTAGTAGCCATGTCCTCAACTAGCTTCTTCATCCCGCCTTTTCCAATGTTCGTCCCCAAGATCTTACCTGTTTCATTTAAGTAAACGTTTTCCATCTTTAAAGAAAACAAACTCCTTTGTCAAAGCGTCTTTAAAGCTTTCACAATCCCTCCTTGCATGCTCAGTACTATCACACCATATACAACTATTGACAAAGCCTTCTCTAGTTTGAGGTTGTTGTCATATAGATTGACCCAATGGTTGCCCCTTTTCTTCTAGCCTAGTAAGCTACACCTCACCCCCTTTAACTGTCGCCCCTTCTCCTTTTTTAGTTTCTTATCAAAATCCTTACAAATTTGTTTGCTTTCCTTTTAGCATTGATGGCCATTCACATGGTCAAATCGCATGAACTTCATCATGCAAGTTTAGGCGATTGGAGAAAAACCTTCCCTTCACATCCAAATATCCAAAAAAAAAAATTGTGCTTTTCACAATGCACCACTTTGACTTACATATCTTCCAAAGCGTAACCAAGCACATAATTTTCAAAGCATCATTAAGCAATATCTCTCATTGCCATGTTGGCCATATCCCACTATTAATGTACTCTAAGTAACGCGTTGGAGAGGGGGAAAGGGGAGCACACCCAACACACAACACAATGTCTCACTATAGCCCAAGGTATACATAGCGCCCCAATCCACTAGAGTTTACCTCCAAAACTCAATACTATTCGGAAGCAAACCACCGCCTGCACACAACCATATGCATACACGCTTTTTAGTGCATCAAATAGACCCAATCATTACACTCTGCCCAATTCACAGCCTTCCACATGCACACAGCCTATTTCTATCTCTCTTTGCATGACAAACCTCGGGGGGGAAAACACGCCGACACACGCTCAAAAACACATGCACACAAGTAGAGAAGAGAAAGGGGAAGGGGGAATGATGACAAGAGACAATAATGATGGCTTCCTTGCATATACACAACCATGTATAACCAATTCCCTCTCGGCACGACCCTCGGAAAAAACTTCAACAGGCCCAAAAGCCTAATGGAAAAAAGGCCCAAGAGCAAAAAACAAAATGGCAAAAAGCCCTATGGCCAATAAGCGCTTAAAAACTCATGTTTACATCCTTTTATAGGGGTGGCTAAAAGACCCAAAAAAGAAAAAAAAAAGGGAGCTTTCCAGCTCGTGCACTCAACTTTGAGCTCGTTTTAGAACTCTCCTTGCATTGCATACATTTGGTTCACTTCTTTTTTGGAAACACTTGCATGGGACACTTCCCTTTGTCTAGCTGCTTGAAACCGCCCTCTTGCTCTTTGAATTTGCCCCTTGGCATACAGCCCCCCTCTCACATGCCTTCTTCGCCCCAACCTTGGGACCTGCTCCTTGGATGGCCTTTGACCTCTCTCTCTCTCTCTCTCTCTCTCTCTCTCTCTCTCTCTCTCTCTCTCTCTCTCTCTCTCTCTCTCTCTCTCTGTACCACTTGACACGAGACTGCCCCCTTACCCTACCGCTAGCGATATTGGGGGGGGGGGGGGGGGCTCTAGGCTCACTTGCCTTCAAAAAAGGGGGATGCCAATGCGGGACCAATGGCTTACTAAACTGCCATGTCACCATGTGCACCTAGCCATAGTGAACCACTGGCCGTCGGCTACTGCCAGTGCACCACCGCGCATACCCAACACAGTGTCGCCGGAGGGCCGCCATATCCAAGCTCAAGCGGAGAGCTCCCTCATGCCTTCACATTATCAAATGGGGTGCCCACTACGGGTCTTATACCCCTCACTTTCAGCTACCCCATGCCATGTGGTGCCCTCTTGAGAGCCCACTTTGAACTCTTAAGAAGAACATTTAAACCCCCCCTTGAGTGCCTCTTTTAACCTGCTATAGAAGCTCCCTACTCACATGTCTAATAGCCAATTCGTGAAGCCCAGCAACAAAATCACATGATTGGCTCCGAACTCCTTTGACCTTGCCGCGCTTCAAGATTTTCCAAGACCCGAAACTAAGGCCGCAAAAACATTAAACTTTATCTGCAACCAATCTTGAGCAACCGCCCCACATCTTCCAACTGCTATAACTTTTTGCTCCGGGCTCCATTTGACAAGGGGTCATATTTTGTTAGCTCCATACACCACATGGCACCTTCTCAAAATTTGTCCAGGCCTAAACAATGCCAGATGGCATGACTCCCCATGTGGTCAAGTGGGCACCAACAAGTGGGCACCAACCCAGGCCCCGACAAAACTTCAATTGGCCATGACTTGCAATCCATAGCTCTGATCTGCAATCCAAAAAGATGAGCATGCTCCAAAAACATAAGGGCCCATACACTCACATCTACTTGGGCCAACTGTCCCCAATTGCCCTGCCGGCTGGCGAGGATTTGCAACGCATTGCACTTTCAAACTCAAGTATCTTGGCCCTCTAGCTCTGCTTGATGAGCCATCTGGACCTACTCCTTCAGCACCTCAAGCTCTACATTTCTAGACCCAAATATTTCACCTTAAACCTCCTTCATCTTCTTCTGAAATTAGCCCCTTGTGGAGCCTTTCTTGGCCTATAAACCGCATCATCCATACATATTCATTGCTACCTGTCTGCCCATGATATTCATAGATGCTCTAGCCCTTTTCCATGCACATCTTCTAGCCTGGACATACCTGCCCATGCCATCTTCTATGGTCAACCAACTTTGGATGCACCATCATTGCCCACCCCCTAGTTGAACATTCATGCTCAACCAAAAAAGATCTTTATTCCACTTCTAACTGCAAAACCTAGCACACACTATAAGAAAACCAAAACCATATTTACACAGTCTTATTGCAGCCTACTACCAAACCTTCAAGTGTCTTGCCCCACCCCCTGCATCACATAGCTCCGACCTAGATCAAATACCTACCATTGGTGTTGTCCACCCATTTGTAACATCACCCCGTAGTGTTGTACCCCAACACATAGACCATCATGTGCATAGACGACTGCCTTCAGCACTCCATGTATGCGTCTACAAACTGTCTACTCCATACCAAGGAGCACCAAGCATATCACCATCTAAGAAACATGTACCTGACACCAAGCTCAAACACATGTTTTACCCTCCCTCCCATCCATGTAAAGTGATATCTTCTTCCAAAAAATCCTATACCTGCTCAACGTCCATTGCATAGCCGCTTTGATCACCATCCCCTTCAACCACCACTCATAAACCACCTTGGAAATCTTGGACACCGTCTTGGAATCCACATCACCCGCCATAGAGTGCCCTTGCTACATAGGAAGCACCTCCATCTTTGGCTCCATATTGTCCTCCTCACCTACCATGCACTCAATTCTAGCATCATTGAGCTCCTCCTCTTCTACTAACCCTTCAAGGTCAATCAACACCACTGATTTTCGGCTTCCATCATCTGCTCTTCAAGCATTTGCTCTTCCGATGCATCATACTCCACCAAGGAAGAGAGACACTTATCCTCTATTGCATCATCCTCCTCTTCCTCCATTGGCATGGCTGCTCTATCTCTCCTGAAAAAACTTTACCTGTTGCACCACCGTGGCACACTCCATCGTCACTTTTACCAACATGGCCACTAGCATGAAACCACACATCACCTTTACCTACATAGCATCACCTGTAGGCCTAGACCACTCCACTTGGAATTCATCATGGATCTCGGCTTGATTTGTTTCCTGCTCTTCTTGAACATTGGCTACTGCCAGACCATCAAACACATAATAAGGTAGCTTTACCTTTACCAGCTCAGGTTTGCTAGACACCATCTCCTTGCCATAGGATGTGGACTCATCCGCTCTATCCTCCTCGCGTGTATCCTAGCAAATCGCACTTGTATCTTCATCATCATCGGCATCATATAGCGACTCAGTATCTGCATCTTTATCCGCTTGCTACTCCACCAATGCTTGATCATCTTCATGGCTTTGCACACTTTCTTCATTGGCTTCTGAACTCTTGGTATCTGCAACCTAATTTCATTCAGCTACCTTTTCATGCAAACTTTCCAGAAGAACAGGCTTTACCTCTTTAATCCACACCAGAACCTCAACATCTGCTACCGCTTTTTCATCTTGGTTCGCTTCAACATGGAGCTTCTTGTCATTGACAAGCTCGTCCACCCTCATCACATGCACATCACAAACTAGAAATCTCCAAGGAACATAACCAACCATAGGCCTTCAAACAATCTGAACCGCCTTTGGTCAGAGACCAAAGAACACTCTGCAACCACCACAACAGGCACATAATCTACAGGCTTCAACACTCCCAAATCCAGCTTTTGCTTTATCTTTCTGCTCTTCACCTTGGCCAAATAGATCTTGTCTTCATACGTATCCGCACCGTCTTCCACCTTTTCTCCAATCCTTGGATGCAAGCACTCTAACAACTTTGACAGCTTCAAATATTGATTGCTTTTTACCCCAGTAGCAAGATCTAATTGCTTCCAGCATGATTCAAACTGCTCAATGAAAATAGAAAAAACCTTACTCACATCCTCGCGTACCGCCTTCAACTTTGCACCAGCTTCCTCTGCAGTAATCACCTCTTGAAACCGCTTCAATAATTGACTTTGCAGCTCCCGCCATGATCTTTGAACTCTGCTCTTTAAACCATCAAACCACATATTGGCTCACACTCGCATCAATAGAGGCACTCTCTGCAGCTTTTTCACATCCGTCAACATATGCATCGACAATAGCCATAACTCAAAATCTACTAACCAATCCTCGGGATCTTCAATGCCCGTAAATATGGGGCCAAAACCTGGCTCCATCATTTTTTCCAGCTTCAAACTCGACCACCAAACATTTTGACCATCAGCCAACCGCTTTGTCGGCTACCAAACATCATTTTAAACCTCAAATCGGAGCATCAGATAGATCCTCAGTGGGGGCACCAGAAGATGGAGATGGGGAAAGGGGAACACACCCAACACACAACACAATGCCTCACTATATCCTAAGGTATACACAACACCCCAATCCACTAGAGTTCACCTTCAAAACTCAACACTATCTGCAAGAAAACCATTGCTTGCACACGACCATACACACACACACTTTGAAGTACACCAAGCATACCCAATCATTCCGCTCTGTCCAATTCATAGTCCTCCACATGCACACAGCCTCTCTCTATCTCTCTTTGCACGACAAACCTTGAGGGGACACACACACCATCACACGCTCGGAAACACAAGCACACAAGCAAAGAAGAGAAGGGGGAATGATGCCAAGAGACAACAATGATGGCTTTCTTGCATATACACAACCATGTACAACCAATTCCCTGCCAGCACAACCCTCGGAAAAAAACTTCAACAGGCCCAAAAGCCTAATGGAAAAAAGGCCCAAGAGCAAAAATCATACTGGCAAAAAAGCCCTATGGCCAAAAAGCGCTTAAAAATTCATGTTTACATTCTTTTATAGGGGTGGCTAAAAGACCCAAAAAAGGAAAAAAATGGGAGCTTTCCAGCTCGTGCACTCAACTTTGAGCTCATTTTAGAACTCTCCTTGCATTGCATACATTTGGTTCACTTCTTTTTTGGAAACACTTGCATGGGACACCTCCCTTTGTCCAGCTGCTTGAAAAGGCCCTCTTGCTCTTTGAATTTGCCCCTTGGCATACGACCCCCCTCTCACATGCCTTCTTGGTCCTCACCTTGGGACCTGCTCCTTGGATGGCCTTTGACCCACTCTCTCTCTCTCTCTCTCTCTCTCTCTCTCTCTCTCTCTCTCTCTCTCTCTCTCTCTCTCTCTCTCTCTCTCTCTCTCTCTCTCTCTCTCTCTCTCTCTCTACCAGTTGATGCGGGACTGCCCCATTACCCTACCACTAGCTATATCGCGCGGGGGGGACCAGGGGGGGGGGGGGGTGTGCTTGCTTGCCTTCAAAAAAAACGGGCACCGCATGGGACCACGGCTTACCAAACTGCCACATCACCGTGTGCACCTGGCCACAATGAACCAAATGAACATAGCATTTAGTTAGCTTGGCATGAACAATACTTTTGCAAGAGAGAGAGTTTAGAGAACATGACAAGAGTTAAGGGCTGGATTTATGTGAAGTCGGGTCCCCCTCCAATAGGCATTTGTATAACACTTTCTGCCATCAAGATTGTTACAAAACAATTTGTGTTCCTTGTGACCTAGGTGATCGAATGAAGATGGAAATCTTTATGCATCACTAGCATAACATAAACTTTGTGGAAAGCATTAACTATCCCAAGCCTCATTCCCAAGACCTCAAACACCTTCGAAGGTGGAGAGAGATAGCACGGTAGGGAAGAGGAAGAAGAAACACTTCATAGGAGAAAGAACTAATTCATCACTCTTCTTGCTAGCATACATAATAGCATAGTAATGAAGATGGAGAAGATGGCAAGCTAAAAGCATTGCAGCATGGCTCTTGGTTAGATTTGCATTCCATAGCCAAGAGTGTTGGTGTAGGCTCTCAACCACTCTACTTGCTTGAAGAAGGAGAGGGAGCTCTTTCACTTCCCACTTCACACAATGTGGGTAGGAGAGTATACCCCTTAAGCATGCCCCCTACATGCTTTAGTCGACCCCCCTTGTAGCTAATGCTTGAAGCTCATTGGACCCCTCAAGCCTAGCCAATCACAAGCAAGACTCATACCAAGAAATCATACTAGTCTTGACACGTGTCCCCCTTTCCCCTTTGAGAGAGAGGACTTGATAAATGCAAAAACAATTAATCAAATGTACCAATTTATCATTGGACCCCTTAGATGGCCAACCAATGGGCTTTAGGCACACCATGAGGGAAACATGAGGAGGAACTTGACAAGTGTCCCTTTTTCTTGCCTTGTGTGGGTGTGTATGTGTGTTCTCTCTCATCCCCCTTCTTGTAGGGCTCCCCCCCTCCTTGCAGGGATTCATGATTGACTTTTTGGCACACCTTACCTCAAGCGCCTTGGTTAGAAAGCATGACAAAGCACCTCAATCTTGGGTGGTGTTCCCACAAGCACCTCAAGCTCCCTAGTCGGCAAGCACAACAAGCACCTCAAGCACCTTAGTCAGCAAGCACATCAAGCACCTTAGTCAGCAAGCACCTCAAGCACCTCAAGCACCTTAGTCATCAAGCACGACAAGCACCTTAATCTTGGTCCGGCCGGGTTCCCACCTCAAGCACATCCCTAGCTTATCTAAGGTCAAAGGTAGTTAGCCTTGCTTTGTGATAGACCATCTCTCATTTGGGCCCCTTAACCATTGGCCCGTGTTGAGATAGATCTATAAGCACATGTCTATATCATAACCCTTGTTCCTGTTTATTCTCCCAAATTAAATGATCACTTTAATATGAGAAAAATCATTTGGGTTGGTTAGATATTAGATTTTATGACACAACCTCTCTCTTGAAATCATAGTCGTTCTTGACTATGAGGTAGAAGAGATAAATCCTTCGTCATTAGTCAATCTTGCTTAGCGGGTAGAGGATCCCTTTTTACCCTACGACATCTTTCCAAGATGGATGACTAATCCATTTGGTGCTTGGGAGACATAGCTGCCAAAGCATGTCTACTCTTTAGTCCATTTCATTCTCCCAAAGTAGAGTGACAGATTCTACTTGGTGTTTAAGAGACGTCGTCATCACAAACATGACTCTAAGCATGCATACTATTTAAATTTGTGCACAATGAAAAAGAGAACTAGTCTTATAATAAAAAAACTTGGGTCATTTAAAAGAAATTTTTACATTTGCTTACTCTAATGTAGCATTGTAAGCATTGACAAGGTTCATAATGTCCTTAAGTTGTATTCCTTGCATCCATCTAGCATCTTCAAAAGGATAATTTTTGAGCTCAATAAGATACCATCTAATAATCTTACCATGTCGTAGTACCTTGTCTTCATGCCAAAGGATAGCTTTGGGTTGTAGCACTTGTTCTTGGTCTTCAATTTCGAGAGGATCTTCAATGATTGGTTCATTTGGTGGCTCTCCTTTGTAGGGCTTAAGTAGGCTCACATGAAAAGCATCGTGTATGAGACAATGGTTGGGTAGATGAGTTGGTAAGCCATCTCATTGATGGGCTTCAAGATTTTGAAAGGACCATAGTATCTTTTTGCTAGCTTAGCATACTAATTTTGATGGCTTGTAGTATTTATGTCCGTTGTTTGCCTCAATTGAGCCTTAGTAAACTTAAGTAAGACCCAACTATTTTCTTTGAACATAAAGGCCCTTCTGTGCTTGCGAGCAGCAGCTTTTTTCCTTTTTTGAGAGATGGATATAGCCTCCTTAATCTTTTAAAATGATTCTTGTAGGTCATGGCTATAACAATGGAAGCGAAGATTTTCCCATGTAATTTAAGTAGTGGGGGACTTTTAGGTCTTCCCTCAATTATTTTTCAAAAGATGCTTTTTTGGTAGAAGTATGTACAATATTATTGTAGGCGTACTCTACAAGAGGACATACTTTTCCCATTGTGAGTGTTGATCTACTTCTATAACATCAGTGTTTAGTAGATTGATTATCATAAGATTGGATATCTCACTTTGGCCATCCGTTTGTGGGTGATAGGCTGAAGAGAAATTCAATCTTGTTCCTAGATTTTCAAAGAGAATTTTCAAGAAATTACTGGTCATTCTAAGATCTTTGTCTGACATGATGGATGTTGGTAATCCATGGTGTTAGAAAATATGTGATATGAAGAGAGTTTCTATTTGTTGTGCCTTAATAGTCTTTTTGACAGGAATAAAGTATGCTTGCTTGCTAAACCTGTCAACTATTGTCCATATTCCCGTATTTCCCATGGATAGACTTGGGTAATCTGAAGATAAAATCCATGGATATACTCTCCCATGGTGAATTTGGGATATGCAACGGCTGGAGTAATCCAGGTTGCTTCCCTCTATCATACTTGGTCTTTTGGCATACTACACATTTTGAAACATACTCTTGTAAGTCCACTTTCATGGTAGGCCAATAGAAGTACGTCTCTACTCCTTGAAGAGTAGTTTGAATGCCTCTATGCCCCGCATAGGGAGGATCATGGGATTCATACAAAAATTTCTCACGAAAGGAATGGATAACACATAGCCTATTGTTGTGGAGAAGATAACCATCCTACAAGGTGAATGGTTGGTGTTTCTTCCCCAAAGCAAGGGCTGACATTATGTCACTAAAGTCAAGGTCAGTAGCGTACTCATCTATCCTAGAAGATAGATCATTGTGAGTAGCTATAGACACCGCATTAACTTTTGGTCATTGTGAAAGTGCATCGGCCACTTGATTGTGCTTACCAGAAATGTGAGCAATATGGAAATTAAATTGCAAAAGAAAATTTTCCCACCTCATTTGTTTGTCAGGAAGTTTGGTTTGCGTCATGAAGTACTTGAGACTTTGGTGGTCTGTTCTTAGAATGAATGGAGTCCCCAATAAGTTGTGATTCCATGTGTCTAGGGCATGTAGAACAACTAAGAGCTCTTTCTCATAAATTTCCAAGACTCGTTCATCTATATTGAGCCTTCGACTCTCATATGCTATGGCATGCCCTTCTTAAAGCAAAAATGCTGCAAGGAAATCACCACAAGCATCACATTGGACCTCAAATTGTTTTGAGAGATCGGGAAGCATGAGGACTAGTTGGGAGTTAAGCTTCTCTTTGAGCTTGTCAAAAGAATTTTTCTCCTTAGTAATCCATAAATACTTAACGCTCTTCTAAGTGAAGTCATGTAATGGTCCTGCTATTTGAAAAAAATTTCTATGAAGCTTCTATAGTATGCACAGATACCAATAAAGCTTCTTAGCTCATGTAGATTCCTTGAATTAGTCCATGCTTTTACTACCTATAACTTTGATGGATCCATACAAATACCATCTTGAGAGATAATATGACCTAGGTATTGAATCTCTTGAAGGAAAAATTTTCTTTTCTTTTGGTTGAGAAAAAGTTTGTTCGCCCTCAATTCTTGAAAAATCACTTGGAGATGTTGCTTATGTTCCTCCAAAGACTTGGAGTAGATGCTGATATCATCAAAGAACACTCTATAGAATTTTCATTAGGGTCTAAACATTTTCTCCATTAGACGATTGAACATGGTTGGTGCATTATTCAAGCCAAAAGGCACGACTAGATATTCATAAAGGCCAAATGTTGTGCGAAACACGGTCTTTAGGATATCTTCACCCACTATACTTATTTGATGATAGCCACTTTTAAGGTCAATCCTACTGTAGTAGGTAGGGCCTTGTAGCTTATCAAATAGATCTTCTACCCAAGGCACAAGAAATCTATTTTTGATAGTGATATGGTTTAGAGCTCTATAGTCCACACACATTCGGTATGTATCATATTTCTTTTGGACTAAAAGGATTGGAGAACAAAAGTGAGAGGAGCTAGGTCTCACCATCCCTTTGTCTACCACTTCCTATACTTGCCTCATAATCTCCTCTTGTTGAGCTTGGGAAACTTGATAAGGAGGGATGCTAGGCGGTGAGCTGCTTGGGAGGAGCTCAATGCGATGGTCATCATCCCCTCATTTTGGAGTTAAGTCCATAGGGATATCATTGATGAACACATCTTGCAATCCTTTTAGAAAATTAGACAAGTCTAACTCTTTCTGATTCCTACCATTTACATTTGATGAAACATTAGGATCTTTTAGGGACTCTTTGACAAAAATCATGTACGCAAAAACTCAGCTCTTTATTGATTGATTAAAAGCAGGAGGATTTACAAGTGGTATAGTACGACCACACTCACTAAAATCTATATACATGTTCTTTTCCCTGTAGGTGAAGTAGATTCTCCTTTCAGAGAACTTCATGTTGGCAGCCTTGCGATCAAACCAACCATGCCACCCCTAGAGTAGCATCCTCAAGTTGGAGACACTACAAGAGGTTGTGTGCTCTTGTGACACTTATAGTGACGGAAATACACTGGGTTTTTAAAACCCCCGGAGTCGCTAAAACCGTTGCTATTAGCGTCGATACGAGAACGTCACTATAGTGGTCTCTATAGCAGTCTCAATAAGCATGGCTATAGGCGTCTCTATATAGCGACGCCTATAGCGACGTCTATAGCGACGCTACAGGGCCATAGATAGCGACACCTATAGCGACACTGTAGAGCCTAATATAGCGATGCCCGAGATTAAAAGAAATTGGTGGCAGGGCATTCACCCATCAACCATATTGAATGTTTCATTTGTCTATTTACCGTTGAAAAAAAGTGCAAAGGTAAATATAGACCCAAAATAGTCACCCACAAGACAATATAATAATTAACTCCATCATCCATAGTACGTTGTCGTGCTGTGACACGTACATAGTGGGAATGCATGCTACAAGATCTATCTTGTAACTTTTTAGATACATAATTATCTTTCCTATAATGTACATATGCATATTTAAGTATAATAATAAGCCTTCTATCTCATCCTATTATTTTTCTCAAGGGTAACCTATCCTTACTTTACCATCAGAAAATACTATGGGAAAATCTCAATAGCTCTACCTCTTTAACTTGGGTCAAAAAACATTGATTCTTTATTTCTACTATCTCATTATCATCTCACACCCTAGCTAGATCCTATATCTAGGGTAAATTCCAATATATATATATTCTATGTATTTTTTATACTTTTCTTATATTTCTTTTTAAATAGCTACTAGGAGGGAATCAAATCCTAGTGGGACACTAGGTGGCATGATTTCAAAGATACACTTATTTTAATGCATTATTGCAAGCATTATTACAAAACTTTGTCAAGGAGTGATGTCATTCTTTCATATGGCATGAGGTGTCCTTTGGAATTAAATGAAAGTCTAGGCTAAGGGGACCACGGGAAGAATTTTGCTGCCAGAAATGGACCCTATTTCGATGAATTTTTTACACAAGGTTCCAATCTGAATTGGAAAATGATTTTCAAATAAAACTCGTAGCTAATGAGCTGAAGTTTCTGCCCATATTTTTACTTTTTTATTTGAAGCCACGGTTGAGGAGATATGATCAAAATATTGGACCCCAGTCTGTCCACATAATGCAGAGACAGCTCATTTCCAACTTTCCCAATTCCTATTCACACTGGCTCCTCTCTTCTTGTGTAAACCCTTGGGGGTTCCCTTTACCTATAAAAGGGGACCTCTTCTTCCTTGAAAAGGAACTCAAGCATTCAAGCCATTGATGAGAGGAATTCTTGAGGGAGTGAGTAGTAATGCCTAATTGTACTTAGCCATTAACATAAGCCCAAGCCTACACTTTCTCCTAGAGGAAGACTAGCCATTCTTGTACACTATCCTTGGAAGATCAACTCTAATCAAAGAAAGTGTTGTACTTGGCGTATCAATCAACATTGAATTCTCCCCTTTTCTTCTCTCTCCATCAATAATGGTGCCAAAGGGTTTGTCAAGTAAGATGTGTTCTACATTGATGTTTTCTTGATTTCTTGTTGTTTTCTTTTTCATCTCTAATCCAACATATATATATATATATATATCTAATATTATCTCCTTAACCAAATCTATCTCTCTCACTCTTAGTAATTCATCCTCTCTATAAATTTTAGGTTCTCTTTGCTACAGGTACATCTCTCCCCGCAGTATCCTTATTGCCTACGGGCAAGAATAGGGCTTGGAAGGGAAACTTCTCATCTCTTCACTTCTCTCATATCTACATTTCTCACATACTATCCTAGATGAATAACCCACATGATGATCATTTCTATCGCTTTCACTCTGTACGATCCATTAGAATTAACGTATGGATTAGCCAAAAAATACACTTTCAACAACGTATAGTTTTTCTCTTTGGCCCAAAAAGGCTTAATGAAATACTTCTATCACCGGATCCCATCATACTACCTCTCATAGACTATAACTTTTCTTTTGACGTAAGCGTAGTTATCTTGCTATAAACCAAGAGGATTTGTACACACAATTAATCCCAATCACTAGACAAAATATATATATTATGGTAAGCACAAAACTACAATTCCAAAGAACAATTCGTAGCCTATTTGGTCAGTCAAGATTGAATGCCATTAACTCATCTATTAACCCTTTCATATTACCCATGATACGATATGACCATAGCCTTGATGTTTTCATTTTCGTATTGTTTTGACATTCTCTTTTGTGTTCTTTCTTTGTGTGTGTGAGTGCAAGAGAGAAAGAGTGAGTCTTCTTTGATTTCACTTCTTTCCAAACCCTAGTCTTCATGGCATCTATGGTTTAACTCCTTCATATAGTTTTTGTTGAGTTCTCTCACAAACTCTCACAGCCATAAGCCCGATGCTTTCCTGGCAAGACCACAAATTTCTCGACATATTTTTGGTGAACCCGACGCGAATCTACTAGGGTGAGAGTTTGTCGGTAACCATGGGTGATCATGTTGAGCAACAAGGTATGCATTTTGACCCAGCAACAATGCAAATGTTTCAAGCATTTCTAATGTTCATGCAACAACAACATGCTATTGAAAGAAGGGAGATTTCAGCAACGAAGGCCATACAAGTGGTCGTCAACATAATGGATCAGTTCAATGGCAAAGATGTAACCAAGTACTTATGCGAGTATGTGAAGGAGATGGAGCTGCATCGCGTGTCAGAAGGTGAGATGATTCAAAGCTTTGAGCTAGTTGTTGCTCTAGAAATTAGGGAGCATGTTAGGGCAATTAAAGATGGGCATGGGAGAAATTGGGAAGAACTCAAAGTAGCTTTAAAGGAGGAATATTTCATGGAGGACTCGGAGAGAGTGACCAAAAGGGCATTCTTAAAATGGGTAGTCAAGACAATGTAAGGACTATCAATAACAGAGCTACTTAGGGAATTTGAGCGGCGCTATGCACAACTCTCTAGGACAAAAAGGGCCACACTAGATGCAGAGAAGACAGATCTTTTCTTACAAGCTGCAGGCAAAGAGTTTCAAGAAAATTTGGAGCTTCTTCTTGAAGATAAAGATGTTGAGCAAGGACTAAAGACCGATTGGAATGAGGTTGAAGGTGCTGTCTCACTGCTTGCCAAACGACAAAGAAGAAGGGACAAGATGGTAGTAAACACTACAAGTCCTTCCACCTCAACTTATGATAAAATGGTAAAGCCTACTTTTATCGCTCCTAAATTTGATGAGTCCATGCTAGATGAGCTTGTGAAGGGAATGCGTGACTTGAAGGTGAAGTTTGCAAAGTTTGAAGAAAAAGGCCAACCATCAGGGCCACTTCCTAGGCAAAGACAACATTCCAAAGAAGGGTTTGTTAATAGATGTATTTGGTGTGATAGTACAGACCATGTAAGAAGGGATTGTGATGATTTTAGTGATGCTTTGTGAAAAGATTTTTTCTTTTTTAAGGATGGTAAAATCCACTTAAGAGAGACAGAGCTACCCTTGAGAACTAACTTTGGGAAGGGGGGAATGCAAACCTTAGTTGAAGATATGGAAACCAAGCATTCCACCTCTTCAGTTGAGGCAGCTACTTATGGAGTAAAAATTGAACATTTTTGTGATGAAGAGGTGAGTGACCATCATGGTCAAATTTGGCCAAATGTCATGCAATTAGCTAAAAAGGGAAAGCTTACAAAAGAGATTCTACATAAAGCAGGTGATTGCATACGTCTAGAAACAGGATGGAATGATCCAGTGGACTCATTGTCAGTGCATGCCTACATTACAAAATGCCAACAAAATGAGGCAATTGTAGAAGAGAAGCGCAGACGTGAGAATGTTGATGAAGGACCATCAAAAAGAGCTTCTAGAAGTGGGGGAAGAAGTGACTCAATGCCTTCTCAAACACCCTCAACACAAGGAGCATCTCCACCTGAAGTACTCATGGAGGATTCTACAACAGGAAAGAAGAAAGAGCCTACGAAAGGTAAGACAAAAGGCCCAACTTATAAACTACAATCTGATATTGAGATTGCTACAGATTTAAAGAAAGTCTTGGAGGAAAGGATCTTGAACAGCAAGATTGAGTTTACTCTAGGAGAAGTTCTTGGCATTGCAAAGCGTGAATTCCATGAGGAGATCATTGACATCATCAAGAGGAAGAGGCAAACCCTTGCTGAAGTTTCTCGTCCACAGGTTGAAGGGAAAACCTCAAAGACACAAGGGATGCAACTGAAAAATAAGGAGAATGATGGAGCTGTGGTAGGATGCTACCAATCTAGTGGGAGAGTGAAGCAAGTGCATTTCTCAAATGATGATGAAGAAGTTGAAGATATTCCTAGGAGTTACTATTCACGAAGTCATTGGGCAACGGCTACTACAGAAACTTTGGTCAAGGTAGGTGATCTTGAAGAGCCATTTGTTGCCTTGATTGACCATGGTTCGGAAATAAACATAATGTCAAAGAGTCTCTACAACAAGTGCAAATGGCCGATGGACACAGATCATGGCTGGATGGTAAAAGTGGCAAACAATTCATCCGGTGAATTGTATGCAGCATGTCCAGGTGTGAAGGTAACAATAGGTGCTGTAAAGATTGACCAAAACTTCTTTGTACAGGATACATCTTCATATCATCTCATCCTTGGACAGCCCTACATTGTGGGAGTTTGAATGGAAACAAAGGTAATGGATGATGGTTCAACATATGCTAGGATACGTAGCAAAGATGGTAAACGAGCTGTCCAATTTCTCACAGTTTGTGTGAACCATGAATTTCTTTTTTTGGTGGCAAGGCATTGAATGCCCTGCCACCCATCAACCATATTGAATGTTTCATTTGTCTATTTACCTTTGAAAAAAAGTGCAAAGGTAAATATAGACCAAAAATAGTCACCCACAAGACAAAATAATCATTAACTCCATCATCCATAGTACATTGTCGTGCTGTGACATGTACATAGTGGAAACGCATGCTACAAGATCTATCTTGTAACTTTTTAGATACATAATTATCTTTTCTATAATGTACATATGCATATTTAAGTATAATAATAAGCCTTCTATCTCATCCTATTATTTTTCTCAAGGGTAACCTATCCTTACTTTACCATCAGAAAATACTATGGGAAAAGCTCAATAGCTCCGCCTCTTTAACTTGGGTCAAAAAGCATTGATTCTTTATTTCTACTATCTCATTATCATCTCACACCCTAGCTAGATCCTATATCTAGGGTAAACTCCAATATATATATATTCTATGTATTTTTTATACTTTTCTTATATTTCTTTTTAAATAGCTACTAGGAGGGAATCAAATCCTAGTGAGACACTAGGTGGCATGATTTCAAAGATACACTTATTTTAATGCATTATTGCAAGCATGATTACAAAACTTTGTCAAAGAGCAATGTCATGCTTTCATATGGCATGAGGTGTCCTTTGGAATTACATGAAAGTCTAGGCTAAGGGGACCACGGGAAGACTTTTGCTGCCAGAAATGGACCCAATTTTGATGAATTTTTTACACAAGGTTCCAATCTGAATTCGAAAATGATTTTAAAATGAAAATCGTAGCTAATGAGATGAAGTTTCTGTCCATATTTTTACTTTTTTATTTGAAGCCACGGTTGAGGAGATATGATCAAAATACTGGACCCCATTCTGTCCACATCATGCAGCGACAGCTCATTTCCAACTTTTCCAATTGCTATTCACACTGGCTCGTCTCTTCTTGTGTAAATCCTTGGGGGTTCCCTTCACCTATAAAAGGGGACCTCTTCTTCCTTGAAAAGGAACTCAAGCATTCAAGCCATTGATGAGAGGAATTCTTGAGGGAGTGAGTAGTAATGCCTAATTGTACTTAGCCATTAACATAAGCCCAAGCCTACACTTTCTCCTAGAGGAAGACTAGCCATTCTTGTATGCTATCCTTGGAAGATCAACTCTAATCAAAGAAGGTGTTGTACTTGGCGTATCAATCAACATTGAATTCTCCTCTCTTCTTCTCTCTCCATCAATAATGGTGCCAAAGGGTTTGTCAAGTAAGATGTGTTCTACATTGATGTTTTCTTGATTTCTTGTTGTTTTCTTTTTCATCTCTAATCCAACATATATATATATATATCTAATATTATCTCCTTAACCAAATCTATCTCTCTTACTCTTAGTAATTCATCCTCTCTACAAATTTTAGGTTCTCTTTGCTACAGGTACATCTCTCCCCGCAGTATCCTTATTGCCTACGGGCAAGAATAGGGCTTGGAAGGGAAACTTCTCATCTCTTCACTTCTCTCATATCTACATTTGTCACATACTATCCTAGATGAATAACCCACATGATGATCATTTCTATCGCTTTCACTTTGTACGATCTATTAGAATTAACGTATGGATTAGCCGAAAAATACAATTTCAACAACGTATAGTGTTTCTGTTTGGCCCAGAAAGGCTTAATGAAATACTTCTATCACCAGATCCCATCATACTACCTCTCATAGACTATAACTTTTCTTTTGACGTAAGCGTAGTTATCTTGCTATGAACCAAGAGGATTTGTACACACAATTAATCCCAATCACTAGACAAAATATATATATTATGGTAAGCACAAAACTACAATTCCAAAGAACAATTCATAGCCTATTTGGTCAGTCAATATTGAATGCCATTAACTCATCTATTAACCCTTTCATATTACCCATGATACGATATGACCATAGCCTTGATGTTTTCATTTTCGTATTGTTTTGACATTCTCTTTTGTGTTCTTTCTTTGTGTGTGTGAGTGCAAGAGAGAAAGAGTGAGTCTTCTTTGATTGCACTTCTTTCCAAACCCTAGTCTTCATGGCATCTATGGTTTAACTTCTTCATATAGTTTTTGTTGAGTTCTCTCACAAACTCTCACAGCCATAAGCCCGGTGCTTTCTTGGCAAGACCGCAAATTTCTCGACAACGTATTGTTTGCAAAATAAAGATACAAAAATGAAAAGCGTGAATTGATGGAAGTAAATAAATGACAATTGTACACAGCAGCAAAATCACTTTATTGTTAATCATTGTAAATGTAATAGTTACAAACCATTGTCATTATTTAAAAAATATACATGGTTTTCAAAAATACATAGTTACATGGTCTCATGATACATAAGCTATGAAAAAAAGAAACTAATGCTATCTAGCTATGGCTAAACTCACATCATCTAATCAGACGTCTCATCGCGTCCAAGCGACGTATCTGTCGGATTCTACAAAAAAAAACAATAAGATAGCTTTTTGTAAGTATAAACATATAGCGAGCGACGTTTATAAAGCAATACAATAAATAGAAAAGAATAAACCCTATTACTAACCATGCCGCCGTGAGAACTCAGGATGCCTATAAGGGCGTTTGAGCCCTTCCTCCCTGCGTACTCACGCTTGTACGGTGTGGGATCACGTCCGGTAAACGACCACTGTCAAAACATACAAAGAATCCATTATGTTAGAATTTCAAATCCCATAAACCCTAAACTATCGAGCATAGATGCGAAAACACTTACAAAATCGGCCTCAAATGATGCCCACCTGCCGCTCCCCAAGTGGTGCGAGCTCCCTACCTCTGCTCGCGCTTTGGCTGCCTCCTTTTGCTGCTTCCACTTGTCGGGATTCTCGCATGCTTCTTTCTTCGCATGCTTCCAATCTTCTTTGGCCAGTCAATCTGGTCTATTCCATCCATGCTTGATTGCTTTTTGCACTTCGGAACGCTTATGCTTGCACTATTCGCACATTCGAACCTTCATCACATCTTCATTGAAGCGGCCATCCCGTGTTGGAACGCGAAACTTGTCATGAAGCATGCTGATAACTCTGTCTTTTGATTCATTCGGTAATTCACTCCAGATGTTTAGTATCTAGTGTCTAAAAACCTGAGAGCAAAGACCGTGCATGCGCAAAATCACCTTCTTGTCGTCATCATCCAAGATGATGCCACCGCTGAAGTCGACGGAGTAAGGCAAGCCCTCTCGCCGCTGACACATGAACCTAGGTGTTTCGACAGGGGTCTCTAGCGGCATGTCAACGAGGGTACGGACGCCAGATGTCTCCACTAGGGTCTGAGCCCCGAAGCGAGGAGTGTCCACTGGAGTGACTCCTGGAGGAGTAGCTAGTGGTGTGTAGATGTGGGGAACGACACTCAGCCGTGCAAAACCTAGTGTCAATGGCGATGCCGTGACTGGTGTCGGGATGGGCAAAGAAGGGGAGGGTAAAGAGCCTCGTCGAAGACGAAGTGGTGTCGAAGCATCGGTGGCGCCACCCCCACAACAACCGCCACCGCCACCACTAGAGCGCCAGTGCCTAGACGAGTGTGAAGATCATCTCATCGACACCGAAGCTTCGGAGCGTGCTGAGGACTCCGAAAGAGAGGGAGATGCGGATGGTAGGAACGCGCAATGGTGCGCCGGAGCGATGACCCTCCACGTACCACTGTCTCTGCTGGGGTGACAAAGAAGAAAGAAACTCCTCATCATCCGTACCTGCATTAAACACACGAACATTTAAACTTAATATTGAATGAACGGAGTAGAAAACATGGACAAGTAGAGAGAGAGAGAGAGAGAGAGAGAGAGAGAGAGAGAGAGAGAGAGAGAGGAGGAGGAGGAGGAGGTGGTCATCGTCTCTGCTTATGAGAACATACCTAGAGCATACGTACCTAGAGTGGACGCAAAGACCATTAAATATAATGACGCAATGATGCAAGTAATTAAAGAGCTGGAGAATCATACAAGAACTTGAATGTGCTTCTAGCTTTGGAATGTTCAAAGGCTAGCAGCAACAGAAAGCGTTCTTCTTATTTTCAACTTGAGTGATGGAAGAGGCAAGTGCATAACTCTGAATTTACAAAATGGAGCAAAATTGTTCAAATACAATATTTATGGCTTTAAGAGATCTCTCTCTCATCCTCGCATAGCTCAACATAACTTCCTATATCTATATAGAGCTCTCCGTTTAAACAGACGTCCTCTATTTCATTTTGTAGATCCTCTGCATGTACCCCATAGAGAGTAGCAACTTGATGTTCGTCTAGCACCACCTCCACGACTTCTGACTGAGCATCTTCTCCGATCTCCTCTATTTATGCCGCTGTTATTGGCACATGGTAGCCTTCATACGTCAGTGCACTACGAGGGGCTACCTCTATGACGTACCACCAGTTTGATGCAGAATTTGTTGGATGAAATATCACCTGCCAGAGCCACATAACTTACATGAGAGATTCCAAGCACATAAATTCTAAAACACGCGTTAACTATTTACATACTTACTTGTTCACAATGCTCGGGTAGTACGAAAGTGTCTCTTAGGTCAGTCCATTTCTTAGTTGAATCCACCTCAAGAAAACTAAACTCTCCTCTACGCACAGTAGCGTTGCGACCCTCCATGATTATCTTGAACCATTTCACGTCGAACAAGTCGACAAAAAATCCTCTATAATCAATCCTCAAAATCTCTTGTAGCGTGCCGAAGTAAGTGAGTTCTGCCACCACAGGATCTGCATCAGAGGACCGTCATCGACTAGACTGTTCAAATTTTGCCATGATTCCACAATCTTGATTAAAACATTTTTTGTCGATCCGTTCCATCCTAAAATGTCAACCTTTACACCATGCTCCTGTGTATGACTTATACTACAACCAACAAAGATTATGAGTGGCCGTTCAAATATCTAGAAAGTTACTAGTCGTACATTGCAAACTTACCTTGGTCGCACAACCCCTAGAGTACTCCCACTCTTCCTCAGTCACTTCTTCACCGCACTGTTGTGCGCTTTTCAGTTGGTTGTGAAACCATCTTAAGCTCATGAATGTTGGTAGGCTCTCGAGACCCGTCGGATAGTGCATCGGTGGTCGTCTTTCCTGTCTCCACTCAATTCTTGCCCTTTGTCGCTCTTGCTTTGCATCCTCATATTGTGAGATCCACTTCTGCATGACTGGATTGTGAAGCATACAAAATCGGTTGATTTTAGCCTCTAGATCTTCCGTCATCTTCTTCTCAACACCGAGATTGCACATGACAATTCCAGATATGCGCTCATCATCTATGGTTCGCCATAGCGTGTCCCGGGCTTTATCAAATCCATCTAGACACTCTCCAATGTACACTAGGGACTCTAATACTAGCCAACCTTCTGCCATGCTACCCTTTGGATGTGCCTTTTGACACACATATCCCTTGAGCGTTTTCATGAAACGTTCTAAAAAGAACATCCATCTGGAATGTACTGTGCCGGCTATTTCCACCTCATCAACTATGTGAACAAGAAGATGCACTTGAATGGTTAGCATGGTAGTAGGAAAATGTTTCTAAAACATACACACAACCTCCGCAGCGTTTAGTTTGGTGAATGGTATGGAGTCTACGTTGATCTCCTTTTGTGAGATCCATTGTACCAACTTCGCAAGTTTGTAGATTGTGTTGCGGACGTTAAGAGACAGACATCCCTCAATGGAACCGGTAAAATAAACTGTAAAACATGTACAACAATGATATTAAAGTATGTCCACACACGAATTTGTTACACAATTCTCACTATTATATACTCCACTATGAACATACCTGACACATTTTATGCCAGTCGTGTGACTTCAAACCGGTAAGCTTTCCTTCTTTAGTAAAACACGTTCAGAGCGAGTGCATTACGCAAGTGGGAGTCCGCAAAGATTGAATGGTCTCTTTTACTTTGTGTTCTTGGGCTCCTATGAAAATCCATGGTGCTGTAGAGAGTTTTATCGATCCATCAGATGCTGTTTGCGGCCAATATTGCTCCATACGATCCACATTGCTAAGGTCAACTCTGGCTCCCAAAGTATCTTTCTTGCCGGTCAGATGGTCCCATAGTAGATTACCCACATTCTTGAATATGTGCATTGGATTGAGCAAGTGATTGATCATGAGTCGGGGCCAGTATGGTAACTCGTACCATATAGGTAGTCTCTTCATCCCCGGGGGCAATCCGTCATCACACATCTCCTTCTGCTCTAACCATGCTTGTGTAGACATCCTCGGTGGCTCTCTTCCCAAAAAGCCGGCGCGTAACACATGATTCTCTGGAAGATACACTTGATGACCTTCGTAGATTTGCTTCTTCAGTGAGGGCGCCCTACGTGCATTCAATCTAGGTCCACATGTGACACATGCTCTGTATCCGCTTGTTTGAATCCCTGCATGTATACACATGATAATAGATCAACTTGAGAAAAAGCAAGATTTACAGTTGATGGGGGCTTTTCACAAGCCAAGCTCCCATACCCCTCTTCTCTCATCCCCACCCCATGAAAACCCCCTCTTAGGGAGGGAGTGATAAAAAGCATTGGAAAAAGTAAGAAAAAAATAAAGTATGATTATGTAAATATATAAGAAAGGTAAAATAGGACACCTCATGCCTGCGGGGTAGCCCATCCCCACCTTGCCTCCTTTTTCTTCATTGTTGCCCCGCCGTGTGTCCCTTTTCCTCTCCTCCACTCAAAAGGTCAACCCCCTCTCTCTTCCCCTTGTCCTTTCTCCTTTCTCTCTCCCCTCAAGCTACCCCACCTCTCACCAATAATGCATTATAACTCACCAATAATGCACCCTAACTCACATGCAACTTACCCTATCCTCCAAAATAGTATACCCCACCACCTCTTTCTCTCTCCTATCATATCCCATGACCCAAATACCCCCCTCTCTCTCTAAAGGGCGCCATGTCTCTTGTCTTGTAGCTAAATAACCTCCCCCACACTCACACACACTCAGTTTCACTGAAAAAGGTGCCCATAGACCCATCCCCACCCGGTGGTTACCTGATTTTTCTTGTGTTCACACACATCTGCACACAGATTCACCTCTGAACACACTCCCCTCTCTCCCCTCTTGTAATTACTTTATTCTCCATGTCACCTCTCACTTTTTTTCATCAACCCATCTCTCTCTCTTAGTCTCTCTCTCATGAGACTGCTGTTGTGGCACATATACACAGCCAGACAAGTGGGGCCCAAAGTCACATGGCCTATGTAGATAATGATTTCTTCATTTCTAAATTCTAAAATTTCTCCCCCCTCCTCCCCTATATAAAGAGGGGTCACCATCACACTAAGGACACAACATCACCAAAGAACACACTATGCACTGTGTGTGTCTAGTGCACACACACACACACCCACACCATCACCATCACCATCACCGCAATCACCATGCTTGTCTTGAGCATGACCTCTACACCCTTGGCTATGGAAGATGAAGGGCAACTAAATGAAGGATGATGGCCATAATCCTCGTGCGAGTCTTCGCCATCAACTCCCACCTATCCGCCATGTGCTCTACCACTCTCTCTCCCTTCTCATTCCCCTACCCTATGCTCCCCATTTCATCGCCTAATTCTCTAAATAAAGCTTGAGGTTTTGTGAGTATGTTTTCTTGCAATGTTTTGCCCATGTGAGGTGTGCGGAATCTCTACTTAGTCTTGTGTTTTGGAGTGAGCTTGTGTATGTGTGAAGGGTGTGCGGATTCGCCATCCTTTTGTGGTGCCTAAGTACTAAGCCGCTATACCCCCTCCCTCACTCTCTCTCTCACTTGATCTCATTCCGTTTCCTCTTCATCATTACTCCCAAGCATCCATCTCTCTTGGATGAAAACTTTGTTATGGTGGTGTGTTGTTTGCGTCCTAGCCGCTGAAGCTAGGTGGTGCCCCCTGTTTGCTTTACCATGATAGGCTTGAGGCGCGCCATTCGATCCCCGGTGTTTTAGAGGCCGTCGGGGGTTCGGGGTTCGCTTTGCTCCCGTCATTTGGTGCCCCCACTGAGGATCTTTTCATGAAACCCTTCAGTTTACAAGACTGAAACCCCTAAACTATTGTGAATTGATGAATGGCTAGCAAGATTTGCTAATTGGACGACAGAAGAAGAAGAGCTCGAAGCACAACTAGACGAACTCCGCATCTCCATCGAAGCTGGAGTGCCAGGCGTAACAGTAATCAATTTGCAGTGGGAGAGTCAACCAACACGCCAAACCCAGTGGATATACATAGGCCAAGTGCCAAGAAGAAGAAGGAGAAGGTCGAAACCATGTCCGCAACCTACAACCAACCCACAACAACAAAATGGAAGGAGCTCTACAAAATAGAGAATCAACACTATTCTACTTTGAGAATCGGGTAACTCAAGTCACCGAGGTAATTAACACAGTCAGTTTTCAAGTCGCACCTGATGCTGCAGCACAGATAACGAAAGCATTGGCTCACACTCTCACTAGAGAAACTAGGGATCTACTGAGTTTGTTTCAGGAAAGAACACCACCCTCTCCCACAAGCTTGGACAATGACTAAGCACCTCTAAGCTTCACATGAATCAATACAACCTACCTCAAGACAGATCACACTTACCAACACGTGTACGCTCAATCAAGGTAATACTGGATTTGAAGGCTCACTACTAGCACGTCATTGACACCATGCCGGGTGGGGAGCGGTTTTTGGAGGTTCTGGCATCAGATCAACCATTTGTCTTACCTTTGGTACAAGGCAATGTACCGTTTGAAGTTTTAATCTATGTCCTAGTATAAGAGGGTATACACGCCTCCTTGTAAAGAAGAAAAAAACTTTTTCAAGTTAAGCAATGTGTCTTTCTAGCTCTCTCTCAGTAATCATGGCAAGTGTAGCATTTCCAACATTTAAAGGAAAGAAGGGGGAGGATTTGGTAACAGACTTCCTAGATTTGGGACAAGTTGAGAGACTTGAAGCAGGAGGGTCTTTTAGAATATGCCACCTATGAGTCCAAATTTGTGGATTTGTGGGAATGGTGGGTTGAGTCACTGGCTAGGGGGGAAGCTGCACCCGATTTCCTAAAAAAGATCGGTTCACGCATGGCTTATGGCCGCTTCTCAAGGAGAAGGTGAAAGGTAGATTCCCGGCTACGTACGAGTTAGCCGTTGAGATTGCTCGCCTTAAGGACAAGAAGCTGCGAATGAAAGCCAAAGAAACTGAGTCAACAGAAGCAGGAACATCGCGTCGACCAGCAACTACGACAACCACCATACCACCATCACCGGCTCTTGGGGTAAGAGATGACCAACAAGATATATTGGCCCATATTACTAACCAACTGCAGAATTTGTCTGTCCACTTAATACAGCAAGGGAGGAGTCAAGAAAGAGATCAAGACCCTGGAAGAGCACGACGACAAAACAGGGAGTATCATTGCTACAACTGCGGAGAAGACGGTCACGGTATGTACTACTGTCTCAAACCACGACAAAACTATAATAGAGGAGGTAGGAGGAACCAATTGTCACCCCCTAGAGAAAGAACACCCCCACCCCGAGCACCACCCCCACCAACACAAATTCTACGTCCACCCCAGACACCACTACAAGCATCCATCCCACCTCTTCCACCAGCCCCACCACCTGATCGCCCTGTAAACATCATAAGGCTAGAAGAGAAAGGAAAAGCCGTAGTAGTGGATCCACCCAGAGCAAAGGAGAGGGACAAGGGTAAGGAGAAGGTAACCTTTTTAGAACCACTTGAAGCCATGACTGTGAAAAGAGCTAGGAGGGAGAAAGCTACACAATCAGATGATGAGAGAAGCATGAGAGGAGAAACTAGCAAGAGGCCATCCAGGCCACGATGGAAATTGGGCATCGCCGACTTCCAGCTAGGGGAAAGTTTTAAGCCCTATGATCTAACATTGGATGTGGCAGAGCAAGGACCGAAGATTACATGGCCACAGCTGCTACATCTTGTACCTAAAGTAAGGCGACAATGGTCTAAAATGGTAAGTACAAGACGCTCCAAAACAAAGGTAGCCGGAGCAATTTCGGGATGCAACATGGATGACATCCTTCCAATTGTCGACGTAAACATAAAAGGAAAGAGGGTTGGAAACACCTACATTGATGGAGGTGCACAAATCTGTGTAATGAGCGAAGCTATGATGCTTCGATTAGGGCTCGAGGTTGACAGGCCTTCTCCATGCAAGGCAAAGATGGAAAACAACGCAAAAGTTAAGTGTGTGGGTGTGGTAAGTGCCGTGAAAATCAAAGCTTTCAACACTGAGGTAGAGGTAGATGTTTTTGTGATGCCTACTAAGGGGGAGGGCTATCCACTAATTTTTGGAAGGCCATGGTTGATGGCCATGAAGGCAAAATAGGACTGGGGTACTGGCCTTCTACGCATGACCGGTAAGAAAGGGGAGACAATCTACTACGACATGAGGATTGGCAAGCAGAAGCAAATGAATCTGGAAACATCGGCAGATGAAACCACTAGCGAATCTTCCAGTTCTGAGGAGGAGGCCACATCCACCGACGAAAGTGACAGTTCCATTGATGTGATGGGTATCATTATGAAGGATCCACAAAGGGTAAGCACAACTGGTGATCCATCACCAAAAGGGCAACCCAATGAAGAGGAGAGCAAATCACCTGGCCTAGGAGGAAGTAGGTTGAAGGGTATGTTGTCTACGGAATTAACACTTGAGGAGAAAGATAGTTTTTTGCAAATGTTGATGGGATTTCCTAACCTGTTCATTGACAACTATGAAAGAATCACAGGCATTACAGTGGTGGAACATCATATTAAGCTGAAGGAAGGGGTAAAACCAGTTGTGCAAAAGCTACGACGACTGGGGGTCATACAAGAAAAGGCACTCTTGGCCGAGGTAAGGAAACTGCTGGAGGCGGGATTCATCTATCCTGTAGAAAACTCAGAATGGGTGTCACCCGTAGTGGTGACGCCTAAAAAGAATGGTAAGTGGAGGGTCTGTGTTGACTACAAACCACTAAATGCAGCTACAAAGAGAGACCACTTTCCTCTCCCTTTCTTGGATGAAATTCTGAATGAAGTAGCGGGTTTTGAATGCTATACCGTCTGTGATGGTTATTCTGGATACTTTCAAATACGCATAGCCTTGGAAGATCAGCTAAAAACCACTTTTATCACGCCATGGGGTTGTTTTGCATACAGGGTTATGCCATTTGGTCTCACAAATGCACCTGCCACATTCCAGAGATATGTCACATATGTTTTTCAACCCTTCTTTGGAACATCCATAAGAGTGTTCATTGATGATTTTTGTATATATAGCTCCCGTATTTCACATTTAGAAAAGGTAACTGAAGGTTTGGCCAGGTTGCAGAGCCTAGGTGGGCAATTAAATGTGGATAAATGCCACATTGGGGAGAGTAAAGTCATTCTACTAGGCCATGAAATTTCAGCAAAAGGTATCAACGTCGACCCAAGTAAGGTGTCCGCACTCATAGCCCTACCTTCACCAAAGACCGCACGTCAATTGGTCTCTTTTCTACAGAAGGTGAGGTACTTCAGTAGATTCATACATCTACTATCACAACTTGTTCTACCACTGCAACAACTCACTCAAAGATCAACTTTCACTTGGGACGAGGAAAGCGAACATCACTACAACAAGGTAAAGGAGGCCTTAGCCACTCTGCCAACTATCTCACCACCTAAGTGTGATGACTCATTGGGGGCTGTGCTACTCCAAAAGGATACGACGACATCTTTCATGAGGCCAATCTACTTCTCTAGTCGAATGATGACAGCAGGAGAGAAAGGTTTCACCCATGTGGAACACTTAGTCCTAGCTCTTAGATTTGCAACTACAAAGTTTAGGTCATATTTGCTGCCTAAGCAATTTGTGATTCTAACCACGGATGAAATATTTCCCTATGTTGTACAACACATGGATGTGTCTGCTAGGATTACTAAATGGCTAGTTCGTCTGCAAGAGTTTGACTACACGGTACAGGTAGAAAGCACGACAAGGGCAAGTTTGGGGGGACTCATGACCTACCAAGTCTTTGAAAGGAAGGAGAAGCAATCTAAGGAAGGAGAAGTCCGATTACCTCCAGTACCACCGATGGTAGAAGGAGCATACTCTCTCTACTTTGATGGAGCCTACAAGCGAGCGTCCGACAAAGCAGCTGCAGGCATAGTGGTCTTTGATGACAAAGGGACAAAGGTATTTTCGTTGGGCCAATTGTTAGATTCACATTCTAACAATGAAGCTGAGTATGCAACACTAACCAAGGGTCTACAATGGTGCGTCTCGCAAGGTGTACAACACCTTAATGTATTTGGGGATGCTCTACTTCTGGTAAGGCAAGTAAATGGAGCATGGACATGCAAGAATCCTAGTTTAAGGACTCACTTAAGTGGTGTAAAAACCTTGTTGGGTAAGTTTGAAGAAGTTCAAATACACCATATCCCAAGGACTCAAAACCAAGAAGCAGATGCCCTAGCAAGTGAAAGACTACAGGAAGTGGTGGTTGGAGCAATAAAACTAAAGCTCCCTCTATTTCAAGGAAGTGATGCCTTGCCTGACATCATGCATTTTTTGGAAACAGGGGAATGCCCATCAGATTTAACAAAGGGACAGAAGCAATGGCTGACGCGGAAGGCCACAAGATATCGACTCATCAATGACGGTTTGTACTGTAAGGGTAAGGACCAAATACTCAGGAGGGTCCCTCTCTCTCAGGAAATCACGGGAGTAATTGCTAGTTGTCACGACGGGGTTTGTGGTGGTCACTTTGTCCTAGACATAACAAGTAGGAAACTCTTGCAGGCAGGCTTCATATGGCCTAGCCTCAACCGTGATGTACACCATTGGTGCAAAACGTGTAAGTTGTGTCAAAAGGCCGGCACTAGGTCACTTATTCCTGAACCACAGACACCTATTCTCTCATCTGGCCCATTTGAAAAATGGGGTATCGATGCCATTGGGCCATTACCTAGGGCCAACTCAGGAAAATTCTACATTATCATGGGGGTCGACTACATGACTAGATGGGCAGAGGCTACAGCCACCACTAGAATCACAGCGGTAGAGATAGCTAAATTTATCTACGAGCACATATGCTGTAGGTTTGGCACACCTTTAGAGATCATCTCTGATAGAGGGCCAGGTTTCAGAGCAGACTTGGTAGGAGAATTAATGCAGAAACTGGGCATTACAAGGAGGCACTCTTCACCATATTACCCTCAATGTAATGGCCTAGTTGAAAAGGTAAATGGAATGGTTTCTAAAATTATTACCAAGCAGGTAAACAATCATCCTGGAGACTGGGATAAGTATCTATTACCAGCTTTATGGGCCTACAGAACTTCATTTCGTACATCCTTGGGATTCACACCGTATCATCTAGTATTTGGTAAGGAAGCAATCTTGCCCATTGAAGTGCAACTACAAAGTCTCAAAGTAATGGCAAGCCAGCTTCAACAGCCCAACATGCATTTGAGAGATCACATCATCAACTTGGAAAGACTGCAGCTAGACAGAGAAGAAGCAATAAATTATTATGCAGCACAAGCAGAGCATAGACGGCTTAGCTTTAACGAGCATCTCCGGAAAAAAGAATTGAAGAAAGGAATGTTAGTGCTCCGCTACGACAATCGCTTCGACACGCGCAAGGATAAGAAACTCCTACTCCGATGGGAAGGCCCTTTCATCATCAGGAAAAAGTATGCCAATGGAAGCTACCAGCTTATGGAGGCTGATGGAAAACTTCATAAAACCACGGTAAATGGTTGGCGACTTAAACCTTATTTTCTTCGATTTGACCAGGCTCCACCAATTGACATTCCAGATGAGAACACACCATCAACCACCACCTCCGACGATAATGATCAAACAGATGAGCTAGAGACATGAATGCCTCTAGCCAAAAGGGGAGGGCTAATGATGGGGGCTTTTCACAAGCCAAGCTCCCATACCCCTCTTCTCTCGTCCCCACCCCATGAAAACCCCCTCTTAGGGAGGGAGTGATAAAAAGCATTGGAAAAAGTAAGAAAAAAATAAAGTATGATTATGTAAATATATAAGAAAGGTAAAATAGGACACCTCATGCCTGCGGGGTAGCCCATCCCCACCTTGCCTCCTTTTTCTTCATTGTTGCCCCGCCGTGTGTCCCTTTTCCTCTCCTCCACTCAAAAGGTCAACCCCCTCTCTCTTCCCCTTGTCCTTTCTCCTTTCTCTCTCCCCTCAAGCTACCCCACCTCTCACCAATAATGCATTATAACTCACCAATAATGCACCCTAACTCACATGCAACTTACCCTATCCTACAAAATAGTATACCCCACCACCTCTTTCTCTCTCCTATCATATCCCATGACCCAAATACCCCCCTCTCTCTCTAAAGGGCGCCATGTCTCTTGTCTTGTAGCTAAATAACCTCCCCCACACTCACACACACTCAGTTTCACTGAAAAAGGTGCCCATAGACCCATCCCCACCCGGTGGTTACCTGATTTTTCTTGTGTTCACACACATCTGCACACAGATTCACCTCTGAACACACTCCCCTCTCTCCCCTCTTGTAATTACTTTATTCTCCATGTCACCTCTCACTTTTTTTCATCAACCCATCTCTCTCTCTTAGTCTCTCTCTCATGAGACTGCTGTTGTGGCACATATACACACAGCCAGACAAGTGGGGCCCAAAGTCACATGGCCTATGTAGATAATGATTTCTTCATATCTAAATTCTAGAATTTCTCCCCCCTCCTCCCCTATATAAAGAGGGGTCACCATCACACTAAGGACACAACATCACCAAAGAACACACTATGCGTTGTGTGTGCCTAGTGCACACACACACACCCACACCATCACCATCACCATCACCGCAATCACCATGCTTGTCTTGAGCATGACCTCTACACCCTTGGCTATGGAAGATGAAGGGCAACTAAATGAAGGATGATGGCCATAATCCTCGTGCGAGTCTTCGCCATCAACTCCCACCTATCCACCATGTGCTCTACCACTCTCTCCCTTCTCATTCCCCTACCCTATGCTCCCCATTTCATCGCCTAATTCTCTAAATAAAGCTTGAAGTTTTGTGAGTATGTTTTCTTGCAATGTTTTGCCCATGTGAGGTGTGCGGAATCGCCACCTAGTCTTGTGTTTTGGAGTGAGCTTGTGTATGTGTGAAGGGTGTGCGGATTTGCCATCCTTTTGTGGTGCCTAAGTACTAAGCCGCTATACCCCCTCCCTCACTCTCTCTCTCTCACTTGATCTCATTCCGTTTCCTCTTCATCATTACTCCCAAGCATCCATCTCTCTTGGATGAAAAATTTGTTATGGTGGTGTGTTGTTTGCGTCCTAGCCGCAAAAGCTAGGTGGTGCCCCCTGTTTGCTTTACCATGACAGGCTCGAGGCGCGCCATTCGATCCTCGGTGTTTTAGAGGCCGTCGGGGGTTCGGGGTTCGCTTTGCTCCCGTCACAGTGTCTGATTGAGGAGTGTAAATAGATCACCTGAGCATTCTGTTAGTCTGGGATAGTCATGCATGCTCCACATTAGAATGCCTTTGATCAAAGCATTCCGTCAACCTGTGTGTCGGCTCATGTCCACTACCTCTATGCCAATCCACAATTGTTGTAGCTCTTCCAATAGTGGACGAAGATACACATCCATATTCTTCACATTATATCGCCCCGGCACAATCAAGCTTAGCCATAGGTGCCCCTTCTTCGTAGTCAACCACGGGGGAATGTTGTAGTTGATGATGACAATGGGCAATACACTGTAAGATGTTGTTCTTTGACCAAATGGATTTATGCCATCCATAGCCAGGCCTAAGCGCAAATTTCGAGCTTCCCTGGCAAAATCCGTCCATGTTCCATCTATATGTTTCCAGGCTGCACAATCTGTAGGAATCCGTAGCACACCATCCGAAGATTTATTCTCCTCATGTCATGATGCTAGGGCATCCATGGACTTACATTCAAAGAAATGCTTGATGTGAGGAAGCAGAGAAAAATGTCGCAAAACCTTTTGCGGAATTTTTGTTCCATGGAGATCTACTCGATATCTTTCGGAATCACATTTCGGACACTTCTCCATGTCTATGTATTCCCCTCTGAAAAGAATGCAGTCATTAGGAAAAGCGTAGATCGAATTGTAATCCATCCCCAAGTTTCGAAAAATCTTTCTTGCTCCCTCTCGAGAATCTGGCATCACATTATCAACTGGTAGTATGTGCTCTTTGAGCAATCTACACAACATAAAAATACGGTACAATTGTGTAAAAATCTATCAGATCATTATACATTTAGAGCTTTATTAAAGTAAACTAATTGTAATAGATCACCTGAAAAGCGCTATGATGCTAGTGTCACTCCATCCAAACTTTGTCTGCATGTTGAGAAGAACCAGGAGCGCTTTCAATCTAGACACATGTGCTCCATTATACAATGGCGTATTGGCTTCACTTTTCATATCATTATAAACAAGCCTTTCTGAATCCATGATCGTCTTGATCATTTCATTAATTTCGGGCTCAAACATTGCCTCGTTGGGAATGTGGTCTGCATGATCATCCCCCGAGCTGTTAGAGGCTACATCTTGTGGCCTCACATATGCTGCTTGACCAAAGTGCCTGCGAACACGTCTATTGGGTTGCAAGATTGCTACCTATTGGCGAACGTCAGAGTCCGATGAGTTATAATTGGCAACAACTCCATCTATAATAGATGGATCGAACTCACCAAATTCGCGAATGTGCTGCAAAGAAATGCGTCTTGTCCGTCGCACAGCATGCTTGCAATGGTTACAAGGACATAAGGTCCTCGTTGAGAGATAGGTGTTTCGGTTGGATGGCCCCACATCCTCGTCACTACTCATAATGAGGGAAAAAATCTTATAACCTGGACAACAAATTTAATCTTCTATTGACATTCTTTGTCTTTTATCTCTCTCTCTCTCTCTCTATCTCTCTCTCTTTGTTCACACTGTAAACTACCTCACATTCTCTAGTCATGTCCAATCTCCGCACACCTCGGTCTGGGGGTGCACGGAGATCAATCTCATCTTTATTGGTCAATGCCTATATTTGTGGGTACAAGAAATCTACACACCCACGTCTACATGATACTGCATGTAGTGGACAAAACCCCTTTGCCTCTTCTCTAGCTGTAGCATTTCACAGCATCTTAACATCTTTTCATAGTAGATCTTTGTTTGTAGCATGCAGGTACGTCATTCTTGCAATGTAGTTGATGTCTGCTCAAGGCACTTAATTCTTATTCTAGATCTGACGGGATGTGGTGTGTGTGTGTGTGTGTGTGTGTGTGACCCTTGGAATCGTCATCTTGCATCACTAATTTCTGTGTACGCTCAATTTGCTCTTCCATTAGCTAAACATGAAGGCTTATTGTATGGTAGCAGCAGTCGAACATGCAGGTGGAATTGCTGGTCCGTATGGACTGTCGAGCTGTGAGCGCAGGAAATTTCTCGCCATTTTCTTGTCATTTCTTCTAACCTCATGTATAACATATATAAACCTAAATTAATAAACCTAAATCTAATCTAATATAACGTAAATCTAAATCTAACGTAAATAAACCTAAATCTAATCTAATTTAACTTAAATAAACCTAAATCTAATTTAACGTAAGTCTACATCTAACTTAATCTTTAACGTCTTTTGGGATAGTTTCCTACGACGTTAAAACTCTCTTCTTCTTGTGTGTGTGTGTGTGTGTGTGGGTGTGTGTGTGCCAATAAAAAGAGAAAAATGGTATAACCTTTCTATCACCCAAGTGTGGTAGATTGCTTATGCCATTTTCCTCTTGAATAACAAGTCTTGGTTTCAACTCCTCGTCCGCTAGATTTTTAGGTCTCTTTAATTAGTTTCCTACGACGTTAAATTAAACTCTCTTCTTCTCGGGTGTGCGTGCACGCCAATAAAAAAAGGAGAAAAATGGTGTAACTTTTCTATCACCGAAGTGTGATAGATTGGTTATGCCATTTTCCTTATGAATAACATGTCTTGAGTTCAACTCCTATCGACTAGATCTTTAAGGTCTCTTGGGATACTTTCCTACGATGTTAAGACTCTCTTCTTCTTCTTCTTTTCTCTCTCTCTCTCTCTCTCTCTCTCTCTCTCTTTCCCTCTCTCAATGTGTGTGCATTCTTTGATTATGCATGTGTGTGTGCGCGTTTTTGGTTTATGCATGCTCTCTCTCGCTTTTCCTCTCTCAATGTGTGTGTGATTTCTTTGTGTATGCATGTGTGTGTGTGTGTTTTTTGTTTATGCATGTGCTCTCTCTCTCTCTCTCTCTCTCTCAAAACACAATGTGTGTGTGTGTGTGTGTGTGTGTGTGTGAGAGAGAGAGAGAGAGAGAGAGAGAGAGAGAGAGAGACGGAGAGAGAAAGAGGGGAAGGGACCATGAGAGTGAGGAGAGGGAAGGAGCATAACTGGCTCTCCTTCCTCTCCTCGTGTGTGTGTGTGTGTGTGTGTGTGAGAGAGAGAGAGAGAGAGAGAGAGAGAGAGAGAGAGCAATAGAGAGAAAGAGGGGAAGGGAACATGAGAGTGAGGAGAGGGAAGGAGCATACCTGGCTCTCCTTCCTCTCCTCGTGTGTGTGTGTGTGTGTGTGTGTGTGTGTGTGTGTGGAGAAGAAAGAGAGAGAGAGAGAGAGAAAGAGAGAGAGAGAGGGAGAGCGTTACCTTGCTTGCTTGAGCGCGCGTCGAAAACTCAGATCTGAGATCTGAGTTTTCGGACGCTCTCGGTTATTTTTTTAGCTCTGTCAGCGTCGCTATATGCGTCTCTATGTTACAAGTAACATAGCGACGCATATAGGGACACCGTGCATTTTTATTTTTGAGCATCGCTAATGTTAAGCATGGCTTGTAGTGAGAGGAGAGATGAAAAAGTCTTCTTTGTTGACATAGCTTTAGACATGAAGCCTCAACATCCCCATCAAGGGAGTAAAGGGGGCTTGTTTTCCCTTGAAATCTATGTCAGCCGTTACAATATCTCCCATCTTGAAAGCTTGAATGCCCAACTTGGTGGCCAACTCTGTTGATATGAAGTTGTGAGTAGAGCTAGGGTCAAACAGGATTAGGGCATCATGCTCCTTTACCTTCCCCCAAGCATAGGAGAGAGATGATCCTTTGCAATGAGAATCCTCTTTTGGAACTTTGATGGTGGAAGCCCTAGGAGTCTCATTGTGAGCATTTTTCTTGGGGCAAGAATGATAGCCATGTCCTTGCTCCCCACACTTAAAACACTTATGGTCCTTGTAAAAAGATTCAAGCTCTTCAGGAGAGAGTTTGTTTTTGCCTTTTTATACTCTCTTCTCCTTGGACCGATTGTTGTTGTTGTTGTTGTTGGAAGTGCCTTGGGAAGAATTTTGGGCATTGGTTTTCTACTTTGCATCATTTTTGTCTTAATTTTCCATGGGCTTGACATTCCGTCTAGCCCCTTGTTAGAAATTGATGCCTGAAGCAACCATGGTCTGATGGATTACTTCGGTGATAGAACCAATGCATTGAGAGTTGACGTATTCGGCTATCTCTTAAGGTAATCCCACACAAAATTGTTGTTTTTGTTCGGTTAAGTCTACCTTTTGGAAGATAGTAGCCTTGAGATGTAAATCCCAAAACTTGTCTACATATTTGTGGATAGACTCATGAGAGAGAAGCTTCAAACTCTGCCATTTGGTTAGCACTTTGTCCTTTGCATCGCTTGCAAGGAATTGCTTCATGATGGAAACTCATAGAGTTTTCCATGTCTTTGGGGCTTCTCCATTGCCACAAAGGCTAGCCCACCATTGACGAGCCGATTTTTGAAAGTGCATAGCTACATGGCGTAGCTTGGAGGACTCCGTGAAGCCCTCATCTCCAAAGGATCAAATTGCTGGATAAAGGCCAATACTTTGTCGGTAGCACCAAATGTGCCATCACATGTGATAAAAGAGATACTCTTTCCTCCCTCCTTGAACTTCTTGAGCTTTTGTGACCTTCCCCATGCAGGGTATGATTTGGAATGTCCTCCCCTCTTGTATTCTCTAGGAGAATAGCCATACCTTTCATCAAAAGAGGAGGAAGGTAAAGACAAAGGAGAAGAGGGTGACCTCTTTCTTGCCCTTTTCTTCTTTTGGTTCCTCTCTTCCCTTTTGGAATGATGAGGACAAGGACTTTTTGGTTGATATTTTCCTCTTGGGAGGAGTTGATGATCGTCTAGACTGCCGTCTTCGTGGAGCCACATCTTCAGAGGAACTTAAAGTTCCATTCCTTTATTTCTCTTTGGATTCCTCCTCTTGTATGGGAGAGAGTCTTCTTTTGGGGGTCTCTTCAAGAGGCCTCCTAAGCTCTCTCTCTCCTCTTGGAGAGGAAGGGAAATCCCATAAGTGTGAAGTTGTTGAGTAACTTCTGCTTGCAAAGCAGGGTTGCCTATAGCTTGCTGCAACCTAGTAACGAGATAATTGACAAACATGGGGGCATCATCATTAGCATCCTCATGTGCAAAACCAAAGCTATCAATGTTCATTCTAGTCTCTTGGTTATTGTCAGCCATGTTAACAAAAATTTTGTACGTACTTAGTGTATTCTTTGGCAATCCAAAACCTTAGTTGCCACTCCTCTTAGCCTTTGGAAATAGGCTCTTAAGTATCTACACCCACGGCTCAAAGTGGTTAATTATAGAGAGTATTGGAGTGGGTCTAATATTGCAGAATTGTCGAGGGCTAGCTCCTTTCAGACTTCTTATGGCTCAATAATAGTAAATCCATAGGCAAGTCTAAAAAGACCCCATTATTAAGTCCAAATCTCCGGAGGTGTACACATATCCCACATAGTGGGCTCAACAAAACCTATAATAGATCCCAATGCCACTTACCCTAATATAATTTAAAAAATCAACCATTTATAGGCTACTTAAGGACATCTCTTATTAGGCAAGAAAAGAGAAACCAAATGCTCTGATACCAATGTAAAGGAATTGGCCTATAACTTGACGATAGCATAAATTAGAGGGATTACTTTTGTGAGCATAGCGGGTGAACATAATTGATTGTAGCAACATAAACATAGCATTTAGTTAACTTGGCATGAACAATACTTTTGCAAAAGAGAGAGTTTAGAGAACATGACAACAGTTGAGGGCCGGATTTATGTGGATCTGGTCGCCCCTCCAATAGGCATTTGTATTATAGTTTCTCCCATTCAGAGAGACTTGTTACAATACAATCTTTGTGTTCCTTGTGAACTAGGTGATGCAATGAAGATGGAAAGCTTCATGCATCATGAGCATAACATAAACTTTGTGGAAAATATTTACTATCCCAAGCCTCAGTCCCAAGACCTCAAACACCTTGGAAGGTTGAGAGAGCTAGCAGGGAATGAGGGTAGGGAAGAGGAAGAAGAAAAATTTCATTGGAGAAAGAACTAATTCTCACTTATCATCACTCTTCTTGCTAGCATACATAATAGCATAGTAATGAAGATGGAGAAGATGGAAAGATTAAACATTGAATCATGGCTCTTGGTTGGATTTGCATTCCATAGACAAGAGTGTTGGTGTAGGCTCTCAACCTCTCTACTTGCTTGGAGAAGGAGAGGGAGCTCTTGCACTTTGTACTTCACACGATGAGTGTATGTGTGAGTGTGTGTGTGGGTGGGAGAGTATACCCCTCAAGAATGCCCCCTACTTGCTTTGGTCGACCCCCCCCCCCCCCCCTTATAGCTCATGCTTGAATCTCATTGGACCCCTCAGGCCTAGCCAATCACAAGCAAGAGTCATACCAAGCAAGCATACTAGTCTTGGGACAAGTGTCCCCCTTTCCCCTTTGAGAGAGCGGACCTGATAAATGCAAAAACAGTTAATTAGATCTACTAATTTATCATTGGACCCCTTGGGTGACCAACCAATAGGCTTTAGGCACATGATGAGGGCAGCATGAGAAGGAACTTGACAAGTGTCCCTTTTTCTTTCTTTGTACAAAGCTTTCCTTGTGTGAGTGTGTGTGTGTGTTCTCTCTCATCCCCCCTCTCTAGGTCTCCCCCCCCTCCTAGTAGGGATTGATGGTTGATGTTTTCGCACACCTTACCTCAAGCACCCTAGTCAGTAAGTATAACAAAGCACCTCAAGCTTGGGTGGTGTTCCCACAAGCACCTCAAGTGTAAAGGCTCAAAACCGACCCATACCAAAAGCGGGATGGAACCTTTGACAAGTCTCCAGGCCTACTAAAGTCAAAGTCTTTAAACAAGAAAACTTCCAGGGAATTCACCCTTACCATTGGCAATGGTTTAGGTTTATAGCCTAGAAGAGACCTAGTCCTGTTTCGCAGTGGAAACGGGACCCTGAATGGAAAAAAATTCCGGCCCTAAATCTTCATCCTTTAGATTAAGGTTTCCTTAGCCAACGCTTTTTTCCCTCTAACATATGTGCTGGTGGATTCCTCGTCCAAGTGAAGAAGTTTCTAAACGTTTTAGTGCGCGTGAATGGATAGTTACCTGACTAATCAGGTCCACCCGTCCATGATTGACAACCTTAGTCAATCCCCACTTACCACCCTGCACTCACACATGATTATATTGTTATTTAATTACTATCACATTCTTTCCACAATTAAAATAATGGTTCCTTTTTTAACTTTTAAAACTGCATTTCCTTAAGACAACCTTTGAAAACAGCATTGAAGACATTCTTTCAGAAAACAGACATCTTTAAACTTAAGACAAGGTACTGTCATTTTAAGGTATCACTGACCAGTACTAACTTGTCTCAAGACCACCTATACAAGGGTGAAAAACGGCACCCATTCCTTATTTATATAACCGGGGTGGAAAAAGTCTTCACCCAAAGTCCGGGCGCCCATACGCCAAAACCAGTTTCCCATACAACCGGGCGGTTCCTCTAGGATACACTTAAAAGTACTATCCATAAACATAAACAAGCACGGGGTAAAGACTCCACACGTGCCGAGGTAACCGACTCCTCCATGAGGGTATCTCCATCATTACTCATTACCTGGAGTAAAATATTTCCAAGGAATCAGAGGTGTCTTGAGACAAGCTATCTTAAGGATGGCCAAACATTTCTTTCCTATTTCAATCAGTCATAACCCAATCAGTCCTTTCCTAATTACAATCATTGCTCGCGGGTTTCGTGGAAGTTACCTTCCATTTACAGCCAGTTTTTTTTTCTTCCTAACCTTACGTATGCAATGCTTAACTTAAACTAAAATCTAAAAGTTTATTAATGGAATGATTGAAATCCACCTGGGACTGGTCGTCCATCTGCTATGGGGCAGGTGCCCGTAAACTCTCCTCTGTTGGCCTATGGCTAGGACCTGCTTCATGGTCGTTAGTTACATTGTTGCGTTTGTTACTAACATCTTCATCTTCCGTCAAAAGGCTCCCCCTGGTTCTCCTGGGAGCCATTTCGGCAACCGTTAGGGTTAATCAATTAGAGAATCAACTCTAATGATTTCTGCGTAGTGTTTCTCCCTAGATGAGAGAGAAATTCTCAAGGCTCCGAGTCTAACAAAATATGAAGAGAATGCTCCTATTTATAGCTTTTTCTAGGCATCTGGCAGATTTTGGCAGCTTTCCCCTAGTCCAAGCAGCCCCCCAGCTTGAAAATGGCGCATTTTTTTGCCATCACTACCCCTGGCAAGTTTCCACAGCTTCCACACTCACCCCATACCTTCCAAAATTTGCCTGTTTGATTTTTGCAGATTTTACATGATGAAATTTGGAATTTCCTATTTAACTCTAGAACCTTAGTGTAAAGAAGTCTTTGCTAATGATTAAAATGAAACCATCCAATTTTTGTTATTAATTAAATTTCTATGGTAATTTTCCAGGTCCCGTAACTGTTCCCATTTTTATCAGAATCAGATTCTGAAAATTTCTAGACATAGTAAAGATCTACTTACAATTCCAAAAATACCAAAATTAATAGTGTTTGGAGTCCTGCAATAGTATTTTCCATTAAGTTTTTCAAGCTTAGTATAGTTTTCAAGGTTTCGGAAACTGGAAACCTTACATCAAGCTCCCTAGTCTTAAGGATGGCCAAACATTTCTTTCCTATTTCAACCAGTCATAACCCAATCAGTCCTTTCCTAATTACAATCATTGCTCGTGGGTTTCGTGGAAGTTACCTTCCATTTACAGCCAGTTTTTTTTCTTCCTAACCTTACGTATGCAATGCTTAACTTAAACTTAAATTTAGAAGTTTATTAATGGCATAATTGAAATCCACCTGGGACTGGTCGTCCATCTGCTGTGGGGCAGGTGCCTGTAAACTCTCCTCTGTTGGCCTATGGCTAGGCCCTGCTTCATGGTCGTTAGTTGCTTTGTTGCGTTTGTTACTAACATCTTCATCTTCCGTCAAAGGGTTCCCCCTGGTTCTCTTGGGAGCCATTTCGGCTGCCGTTAGGGTTAATCAAATAGAGATTCAACTCTAATGATTTCTGCGTAGTGTTTCTCCCTAGATGAGAGAGACATATGAAGGCTTCGAGTCTAACAAAATATGAAGAGAATGGTCCTATTTATAGCTTTTTCTGGGCATCTGGCAGCTTTTGGCAGCTTTCCCCTAGTCCAAGTATCCCCACAGCTTGAAAATGGTGCATTTTTTTGCCATCACTGCCCCTGGCAAGTTTCCACAGCTTCCACACTCACCCCATACCTTCCAGAATTTGCCTGTTTGATTTTTGCAGATTTTACATGATGAAATTTGGAATTTCCTATTTAACTCTAGAACCTTAGTGTAAAGAAGTCTTTGCTAATTATTAAAATGAAACCATCCAATTTTTGTTATTAATTAAATTTCTATGGTAATTTTCCAGGTCCCGTAACTGTTCCCGTTTTTATCGGAATCAGGTTCTGAAAATTTCTAGACATAGTAAAGCTCTGCTTATAATTCCAAAAATGCCAAAATTATTAGTGTTTGGAGTCCTGCAATAGTATTTTCCATTAAGTTTTTCAAGCTTAGTATAGTTTTCAAGGTTTCGGAAACTGAAAACCTTACATCAAGCTCCCTAGTCTTAAGGATGGCCAAACATTTCTTTCCTATTTCAACCAGTCATAACCCAATCAGTCCTTTCCTAATTACAATCATTGCTCGCGGGTTTCGTGGAAGTTACCTTCCATTTACAGCCAGTTTTTTTTTCTTCCTAACCTTTCGTATGCAATGCTTAACTTAAACTGAAATCTAAAAGTTTATTAATGGCATAATTGAAATCCACCTAGGACTGGTCGTCCATCTGCTGTGGGGCAGGTGCCTGTAAACTCTCCTCTGTTGGCCTATGGCTAGGCCCTGCTTCATGGTCGTTAGTTGCTTTGTTGCGTTTGTTACTAACATCTTCATCTTCCGTCAAAGGGTTCCCCCTGGTTCTCTTGGGAGCCATTTCGGCTGCCGTTAGGGTTAATCATCTAGAGATTCAACTCTAATGATTTCTGTGTAGTGTTTCTCCCTAGATGAGAGAGAAATATGAAGGCTCCGAGTCTAACAAAATATGAAGAGAATGGTCCTATTTATAGCTTTTTCTGGGCATCTGGCAGCTTTTGGCAGCTTTCCCCTAGTCCAAGTAGCCCCCCAGCTTGAAAATGGCGCATTCTTTTGCCATCACTGCCCCTGGCAAGTTTCCACAGCTTCCACACTCACCCCATACCTTCCAGAATTTGCCTGTTTGATGTTTGCAGATTTTACATGATGAAATTTGGAATTTCCTATTTAACTCTAGAACCTTAGTGTAAAGAAGTCTTTGCTAATGATTAAAATGAAACCATCCAATTTTTGTTATTAATTAAATTTATATGGTAATTTTCCAGGTCCCGTAACTGTTCCCGTTTTTATTGGAATCAGATTCTGAAAATTTCTAGACATAGTAAAGCTCTGCTTATAATTCCAAAAATACCAAAATTAATAGTGTTTGGAGTCCTGCAATAGTATTTTCCATTACGTTTTTCAAGCTTAGTATAGTTTTGAAGGTTTCGGAAGGTGGAAACCTTACAATCACCCCAACTTAAGGATTTGAGATGTCCTCATCTCAACCGAAATTGGGAAAGTCCTTGTGAAGGGATACTTCATCCTCCCAGGTGGCATCCTTGGTAGGGTAGTCCTTTCATTTGACCAAATATTCTTTGATAACTCTGTTTCTTAGACTCCTTTCCCTGGTGTCGAGAATACAATCTAGTTGAAGCTCAAGAATTCCTTGCTTCCGCATTACAACTTGTTCGTCATCCAGAGTATGATTTGGATTTGGGATGTAAGGTTTTATAAGACTGATATGGAAAACATTATGGACCTTGAGATGCTCAGGTAATTTTAGTTTATAAGCTTGATCACTGATTACTTTAATCACTTCATACGGTCCACAATATCTGGGGCTTAGTTTTTTGTATTTTCCCAAGGATAGAGTGCTTCTTTTTGGCCGAACCCTTAGGAATACTTTATCTCCATGTTTGAAAACTCGATCAGACCGTTTTTGATCAGCATACTGTTTTTGGCGATCCTTGGCTGCCTGAATGTCTTGCCTTATGGATTTGGTTTGGGCTTCCATTTCCTCCAACATTTGCTTTGAAGCTTCTACCCTTGTAGTAGGATCATAAAAGTTTAGGGGTGATATACACTCATGCCCATAAAGAGCATTGAATGGTGACATCCCAATGCTTTGATGAAAGGAAGAGTTATAGGCGAATTCCACCAAAGGAAGAAATTGGATCCATTTTCGGGGTTCTCTACCACAATAGGCTCTAAGGATGTCTTCAATGACTTGGTTTACTCTTTCTGTCAGGCCGTCTATTTGGGGGTGATAGGATGTACTGAAACATAGCTGCGTTCCTAAGGATTCAAATAAAGCTTTCCAAAATTTTGAAGTGAATTTTGCATCTCTGTCACTGACTATTCTCTTAGGAAGCCCGTGCAATCTGAAGATCTCTTTGATAAAGAGACGGCTTATGTTTGATGCAGTATAAGTTGTTTTTACAGGCATCAAGTGGGAGACTTTAGTCAACATATCCACTACCACCATAATGGAGTCCTAACCCCCTTGAACAGTGGGAAGTCCTGTTACAAAGTCCATTCTAATGAGTTCCCACTTCATCTGAGGAATGTCCAGAGGTTGAAGTTTTCCTGGCAGCATTACCCGTTTAGCCTTAATCCTTTGACAGGAAAGACATTTTCTGATGTAGCGAAGTATATCTCCTTTCATTCCTGGCCAGAAATAGCTTTTCCTTATTGCATTAACACTAGGTTGGTAATGGGACACTTTTATGTCCTGGGACACTTTTATGTCTTGTGAAGTGACCATTTTCCTTGAATTATGTCAAGAGTTTCAAAATGGATTTTGAGGTGCTATCTGTCAAGAAAGTTGTCTCATGAGCTGAAAAAAACTCGACATTTTTTTGGAATATCAATTCCATCTTTAACCTTGTAATGCACAACATTTCACAACCTAAACTGTGTGAAAAAACGGGTCCTGTTTTTGGCTTTTTTCAACTTTTTGCAACTATACCACTCTAGAATTCATGTTTGTGAGGTCTATAATGCTAGAGAACTATCTCTAGTAGTCCTCAACATGTCCTAATGCTTCTAGGGAGAAATAAATGTTAAAGTTGTAAGTTATGACCAAATTACAAAAATTATCAAATCCTGTTTTTTAGCCAATTTTAGCTCTTCTATGATTTTTTTGATGCCTTTCATGATATCCAAATGTAGTTTTGATTTTCTATGTCTCATATTGTAACATAAAGCTAATATTCCTTGAGTTTTGGGGCACCTAATACCCTATTTTGCATAGTAGACAACGATGGTTGATTTTTTCAATTATAGAAGAAAACGAAACATTCTAGTATATCAAGTATAGCTTTTGCAATATTGTTAGTTTCTTGTGACAACTACATGCATTTTGTAGGTAGTAACCATATCTAGTCATAAGGATCAAATTTGGCTAGATGTTGAATAGTTTCTATGGGATTCTACAACTCATAATGTTGAACCCAGTTTTTTCATGTTTGCTGTATTTAGCACTTCATCTTTATCCTCAAGATTCCCCTTGGTACGATATGTATTATTCTTTTGACATGCTACGTGGCTCCTTATGAACCTAAAGGACAATAGGGAACTAAGAAAACATGCATATGTTATTTGTATTGAGCGTGGCTATAGAAACTTTGATGATAGGTTTGCAGAATGGTAAAAATTCAACTTTTTTGTACCTATTTCTTTTGGCAAAACAAAAAATAGTGAGTGAGAAGAAATCATATGTTCTGATCACCAACCCATTGAAGTTAACTAGGGAATTTATCTCAAGTCCTACAAAAATCCCTAATCTTATTTTTATGCAACAAAATTCAAGAAATGACTGTTTTGATGAAAATGTACTGGTCCATCAACTTTGGAGGCTTGGTGTGACCAAAAGATGAGAAATTTTACAAGTTTCTTATTTTTTACATGTGTAGTAGGCCTTGAACTATAACCTCATGAAAAGATTTTACAAAATGAGTGGATCTACTATGGTTTTGGAGGTTTTTTTCAAAACCCTGAAAGGACACTTTTATGTCCTGTTAGGTTACCAACCTAGTGTTAAGGGTCTTTGCATAGCTGGGATGGCCGACAACTGGAGCATTATGTCCTTCATAAAGGATTAACTCCTTTAATGTTGGATTTTTAGGAATGTAAAGCCGATACTTATAATAGAGAAGCCCCTCTTCAAGTGAATAATCCTTGATCTTGTCTTTCTCTTTTTCTTTTAAATCCTGTTGATTGATAAGCTGTAAAAGTTTTTTATAATCCTTATCTTCCAGGGAAGCTTCTTTAACCTTGTAGAGGATTGGATTGTCAACTGTGGAAATAGTCCCAAGAAAAACCTTACGGCTAAGAGCGTCAGCAACCACATTCTCTTTCCCCCATTTATACTTTATCTCAAAGCCATATTTCTGTAATAGTTCAATCCATCTTCTCTGCCTCATGTTGAGTGTTGCTTGTGAGAAAATCCATTTTAAACTTTGAATATCGGTGATCAATTGAAATTTTCCTCCTAGAAGGTAATGCCTCCAGAGTTTTAGAGCATGGATGACAGCTATAAGTTCCAAATCATGAGTTGGATAGTTCAGCTCGTGGATTCTTAATTTTCGCGAGGTAAAGGCGATTGGTCTACCTTCTTGGTTTAAGAGTCCTCCTATAGCAAGACCGCTGGCATCTGTTACTACTTCAAACTCTTGAGTGAAGTCCGGAAGTTTGAGTACGGGAGCTGATGTGAGATTTTGTTTTAGTTTGAAGAAACAATCTTCCTGTTCTTTCCCCCAGGTAAGTTTAGCTGACTTTTTAAGTAACTGCGTCAAGGGAGCGGCGATAACTGCATAATCTTTGACAAAGATTCTATACCATCCTGTAATGCCCAAAAATCCTCTAATCTCACTGACTGTTTTGGGTTGTGGCCAGTCTATTATATCTTTAACCTTTGCGGGGTCTACTGAAATTCCTTCAGGGTTGATTATAAAACCAAGATAACTAACTTCTGGTGTGGAGAACACACATTTACTCATCTTGGCATATAACTGATGTTGGCGTAGAAGATGGAGTACCTTACGTACATGGTCTTCATGATCTTTTTCATCCTTAGAATATACCAGGATATCATCGAAAAACACCAACACAAAATCATCCAGATATTCTCTAAATATATCTTGCATGAGACGGTTAAAAGTGGCTGGAGCATTTGTAAGGCCAAAGGGCATCACTATGAATTCATAATGCCCATACCGGGTGTTGAAAGCAGTTTTGTAAATATCTGCCTCCTTGGCTCCATGTAACCTGTCAAGCAATTCATCGATGCGAGGAATGGGGTACTTATTCCTTACTGATACCTGGTTAAGCCCCCTATAATCAATGCAGAGACGTAAGGATCCGTCCTTCTTCTTTTGGAATAGAACAGGTGCTCCCCAAGGTGAAATGCTTGGTCTTATGAATCCCTGCTCAATAAGCTGACGAGTTGTTCTTTTAATTCAATAGCTTCAGGGAGGGACATTTTGTAGGGTCTTCTTGAAATTGGTTCACTACCTGGAAAGGTTTCAATTTCGTGGTCTATATCTCTGGGAGGAGGTAAATTCGAAAGATCTTCCGAAAATATATCCAAAAATTCTTTAAGCCATTCTGGAGTTGGGTTGTCCCTTGAATCATCTGCCTTGTTAAGTTTTACTACAAAGATCTGTTTCCCTTTACGTAACCCCTTCAGAAGTCGGCTAGCCTTGACTAAATGAGCCTTAGGTTTCCCATTTAATCCTTGTACTAATGTTTCTTCACCTAAGTGATTTTTGAAGGTTAAGTTCCCTTGAGCACAGTGAATTTGGGCTTGATTTTTGATTAGCCAATCCATTCCTAGGATACCATCATAGATTCCTACTGGAAGAGTTCGAAAGTAGGATGAAGTCAGGGTTCCCCCTAGTTCAAACTCAACTTTCCCAGGTGTAAATTGGGATAGAACCTCTTTCCCATTTGCTAATTCTACTAGTAATTTCTTGGTAGGATATTGGTTCAATTTAAGTTTTCTTAAACATTTAGGGGAGAGAAAAGAGTGTGTGCTGCCACAATCTATAAGTAGTTCAAATTGTTCACCTTCTCTGTTTGCAGTGGTTTGGATGATAGCGTACTGTTGTCGAGCTCCAGGATTATCAATAGCGGCAAAAAGATTAGCTCTTTCATCTTCCTCATTCTACAATGTAGGTTCTCCTAATGCAGCATAAGTTCTGGCTCCTCTACCTCGTCCTCTGCCTCGTCCTCTATTGCCTCTACCTCTTTGTTTATTCCCTTGTCCTATTTGAGTCTGAGAAGGGGTTCCAGTAGCAGTTGGAGGATTTTGCCCCTCAGGACATTGACTCCTGTAGTGTCCCATTCTATTGCATCCATAACATCTAATGTTGGGAAAAGTCTGCTCTATATTGGCTGCAGTTGACACTGCCCTTCGCTGACCTCCTTGATTATAATTCCCCCTGTCTCTTCCTCTGGAGTTATTGTAGTTGTAATAGTTCCTGGCAGGAGCGTTTCCTTCCGTTGCAAGTGGTTTAGCTCTTAGAAGAGCATCTTGAATAGAGGTGGGTCTCATAGCTTCCGGCCGGTTACTCAAGGGTTTGTTTAAACCCTGAAACAAACGAGCAATCTGTTGTTCCATAGTCATTGGTGGGGCGTAACGTCGTAAAGACACATATTTGGTATAATACTCTTCCAAAGTAAGCCCTAATTGTTTGAGGGCGAAGAACTCATTCATCTTGATAGCTTGGTGAACTGGAGGAATATATCTTTCTTTCACTGCCTGCTTCATTCTTTCCCAAGAGGGACTAATGGAAGGATTATCTCTACAGTATTGTTTCCACCAGAGTTTGGCATCTCCGGTGAGCCGGAACATTCCTAACATTGCTTGATTCTCTGAAGCAGTTCCTGTTGCCAAGAAATAATCATCCATGGTGTCGATCCATGCTTCGGCATCATGTTCTAAATTGGTTCCTTCTCCCTTGAAAGTTGGGAGTTGAACTTGTTTTAACAGTAGTTTCTTTTCTTGGGTGGGAGTATAGAGACTTTTGGAAATTCCCTGAGTTTGTAATTAATGAAGAGGTTTTAGTGTTTATACTACTTTTGTTTTGTCATGAATTTCTCTAATTTGTATACTTTTTAACATACTAAAAATAGAAATCTGACAATCATTAACACAATTTCAATTTAACTACACAAGCATGTCATAAAACCATGGTATATACAAAGGTTGATACAACACTGACTCATACTATGTACAAGATGGGCTCATACTATATACAAGATGGACTCATGCTATATACAATGTGTGATTCCCTAAATCAACAACCTCTTTACCACTGGTGTGTTTGACAGAGGATAAAAAAATATGACGTCTTTTGGTCCCCTAAACCTTGGGCCTACCCTCATGGGCCTAATCCTACCTGGGTATATGACTGTGGCTACCTGATCATAGACCCACTGATTCTGTAACACTTCTACCCCATCTACCACAATGGTCTGATCTGGACCTTCAGTCCCAGTAAAGAAGAAAACTTCGATGGTCCGAAGTGTTTCTGCCCACTTGAGTCTTTTTAGATTGAGTGTCAACCCTTCTAACTGTCCCGCATCAATCAGCAAAATTCTGCCAAGCTGTGACCAGCTGATTCCCCATGTAGGAGGAGGGGAAAACATTAAATCTAACAATTGCATGATGCTCTTCCGAAGTACAAAGTTGTTGGAGCTGCAAGCAGCCTCAAACATGATGTTGAAAATCACAAACTTTTGGTAAGCTTGGCGGATATTTTCTTGTATTCATAGAGAAACTCTCATTTCACAATATACTATAATTAAAAATGCAATACAACTTATGCCTATTTCCAAACTTTTACCCTTCTAACGTCAGGAACTTATTAAACAATGCTCTGATACCACTTGTAAAGGCTCCAAACCCGCCGATACCAAAAGCGGGATGGAACCTTTGACAGGTCTCTAGGCCTACTAAAGTCAAAGTATTTAAACAAGAAAAATTCTAGGGAATTCTCCCTTACCATTGGCAATGGTTTAGGTTTATAGCCCTAGAAGAGACCTAGTCCTGTCTCGCAGTGGAAACAGGACCCTGAATGAAAAAAAAATTCCTGCCCTAAATCTTCATCCTTTAGGTTAAGGTTTCCTTAGCCAACGCTTTTTTCCCTCTAACATATGTGAGCGCACAGCCGCTGGTGGATTCCTCGTCCAAGTGAAGAAGTTTCTAAACATTTTAGTGCACGTGAATGGATAGTTACCTGACTAATCAGGTCCACCCGTCCATGATTGACAACCTTAGTCAATCCCCACTTACCACCCCGCACTCACACATGATTCTATTGTTATTTAATTACTATCACATTCTTTCCACAATTAAAATAATGGTTCCTTTTTTAACTTTTCAAACTGCATTTCCTTAAGACAACCTTTGAAAACAGCATTGAAGACATTCTTTCAGAAAACAAACATCTTTAAACTTAAGACAAGGTACTGTCATTTTAAGGTATCACTGACCAGTACTAACTTGTCTCAAGACCACCTATACAAGGGTGAAAAACGGCACCCATTCCTTATTTATATAACCGGGGTGGAAAAAGTCTTCACCCAAAGTCCGGGCGCCCATACGCCAAAACCAGTTGCCCATACAACCGAGCGGTTCCTCTAGGATAAACTGAAAAGTACTATCCATAAACATAAACAAGCACCGGGTAAAGACTCCACACGTGCTGAGGTAAAAGACTCCTCCATGAGGGTATCTCCATCATTACTCATTACCTGGAGTAAAATATTTCCAAGGAATCAGAGGTGTCTTGAGACAAGCTATCTTAAGGATGGCCAAACATTTCTTTCCTATTTCAATCAGTCATAACCCAATCAGTCCTTTCCTAATTACAATCATTGCTCGCGGGTTTCGTGGAAGTTACCTTCCATTTACAGCCAGTTTTTTTTTCTTCCTAACCTTACGTATGCAATGCTTAACTTAAACTAAAATCTAAAAGTTTATTAATGGAATGATTGAAATCCACCTGGGACTGGTCGTCCATCTGCTATGGGGCAGGTGCCCGTAAACTCTCCTCTGTTGGCCTATGGCTAGGACCTGCTTCATGGTCGTTAGTTACATTGTTGCGTTTGTTACTAACATCTTCATCTTCCGTCAAAAGGCTCCCCCTGGTTCTCCTGGGAGCCATTTCGGCAACCGTTAGGGTTAATCAATTAGAGAATCAACTCTAATGATTTCTGCGTAGTGTTTCTCCCTAGATGAGAGAGAAATTCTCAAGGCTCCGAGTCTAACAAAATATGAAGAGAATGCTCCTATTTATAGCTTTTTCTAGGCATCTGGCAGATTTTGGCAGCTTTCCCCTAGTCCAAGCAGCCCCCCAGCTTGAAAATGGCGCATTTTTTTGCCATCACTACCCCTGGCAAGTTTCCACAGCTTCCACACTCACCCCATACCTTCCAAAATTTGCCTGTTTGATTTTTGCAGATTTTACATGATGAAATTTGGAATTTCCTATTTAACTCTAGAACCTTAGTGTAAAGAAGTCTTTGCTAATGATTAAAATGAAACCATCCAATTTTTGTTATTAATTAAATTTCTATGGTAATTTTCCAGGTCCCGTAACTGTTCCCATTTTTATCAGAATCAGATTCTGAAAATTTCTAGACATAGTAAAGATCTACTTACAATTCCAAAAATACCAAAATTAATAGTGTTTGGAGTCCTGCAATAGTATTTTCCATTAAGTTTTTCAAGCTTAGTATAGTTTTCAAGGTTTCGGAAACTGGAAACCTTACATCAAGCTCCCTAGTCTTAAGGATGGCCAAACATTTCTTTCCTATTTCAACCAGTCATAACCCAATCAGTCCTTTCCTAATTACAATCATTGCTTGCGGGTTTCGTGGAAGTTACCTTCCATTTACAGCCAGTTTTTTTTCTTCGTAACCTTACGTATGCAATGCTTAACTTAAACTAAAATCTAAAAGTTTATTAATGGCATAATTGAAATCCACCTGGGACTTGTCGTCCATCTGCTATGGGGCAGGTGCCCGTAAACTCTCCTCTGTTGGCCTATGGCTAGGACCTGCTTCATGGTCGTTAGTTACTTTGTTGCGTTTGTTACTAACATCTTCATCTTCCGTCAAAGGGTTCCCCCTGGTTCTCTTGGGAGCCATTTCGGCAACCGTTAGGGTTAATCAATTAGTGATTCAACTCTAATGATTTCTGCGTAGTGTTTCTCCCTAGATGAGAGAGAAATTCTCAAGGCTCCGAGTCTAACAAAATATGAAGAGAATGGTCCTATTTATAGCTTTTTCTTGGCATCTGGCAACTTTTGGCAGCTTTCCCCTAGTCCAAGCAGCCCCCCAGCTTGAAAATGGCGCATTTTTTTGCCATCACTGCCCCTGGCAAGTTTCCACAACTTCCACACTCACCCCATACCTTCCAAAATTTGCCTGTTTGATTTTTGCAGATTTTACATGATGAAATTTGGAATTTCCTATTTAACTCTAGAACCTTAGTGTAAACAAGTCTTTGATAATGATTAAAATGAAACCATCCAATTTTTGTTATTAATTAAATTTCTATGGTAATTTTCCAGGTCCCGTAACTGTTCCCGTTTTTATCGAAATTAGATTCTGAAAATTTCTAGACATAGTAAAGCTCTGCTTACAATTCCAAAAATACCAAAATTAATAGTGTTTGGAGTCTTGCAATAGTATTTTCCATTAAGTTTTTCAAGCTTAGTACATTTTTGAAGGTTTCGGAAACTGGAAACCTTACATCAAGCTCCCTAGTCAGCAAGCACGACAAGCATCTCAAGCACCTTAGTCAGCAGGCACGTCAAGCACCTCAAGCACCTTAGTCAACAAGCAGGACAAGCACCTCAAGCACCTTAGTCATCAAGCACCTTAGGATTGGGTGGGGTTCCCACCTCAATCACAACCCTACCTTACCTAAGGTCAAAGTAATTTTAACACTAACTATTGGAGGTCTTGAATGAAGCTAACCCTAAGGTCTTTAAGATCCATTGGTTAGCCTTGCTCTTTGACAGAACATCTCTCATTTGGGCCCCTTTACCATTGGCCCCGTGTTGAGATTGATCTATAAGCACATGTCTATATCCTTACCCTTGTTCCCCTGTATTCTCCCACATTAAATGATCATTTTAATATGAGAAAATCATTTGGTGGTTGGTTAGATATTAGATTTTATGACACCAGATAGCAGTGTGGATGATTGCATCTGTTTCATTGGAATTGGAGAAATTGTGCATGCAGAGAAAATATTGTCAATCAAGGTTGAAAACGGAGTACACCTCTGATCTTCTAGAGAGAGGAATTTGTGCTCAAAGAGGTTCTGAATTGGCAAGCATTTGGAGTTCCTCTTTGTTTTCTTTGTTGATCTCCTCTACAATATGCTAGTCTTCTTGCACACATTTTTGCTCTTTGCTAGCTTGTCGTTGCTTTACGTTGGTTGGCCCTTGCAAAGAGGTACCTGCCTCTTGTTTTTCTTGAGCAGACTCTGGCCCTACCTCATCGAGCTTTTCTCTTACTCGTTCAAGGTTTGAATTGGAAGGCTTCTGCCTGGTGGACTCTAGATTTAGGGTTGTGGGATCCTCTGTGATTGGCCCCTCCCTAGTGGGCTATGGTTCTAACTCTGTGGGTTCCTATCTCGTTGGCTTAGGCTTTAACCGGGTTTCTCCTCCCTGGTGGGATCTATCTCTACCTATGAGGGATTAGGCTCTATCTCTACATGTGCGAGCTCCTCCGTGGCGTGTTCAGGATCCTCCCTCTCGACCCATGATCATGTGCATATGTTGCTCTCAACCCTTGAAGGCTCTTCCTGTTGTGCACAAGAATGGAGGGGGGGGGGGGGGGATGTTAAGAATAATTATTGTCCTGTTGTCTTGGATTGGCACTGATTGAAGCAGCCCATTGTAGTGGAAATGCAGCCTATGGAGGGTGTCAAAATCCCTGGGCATAATCGTGACACGATTATGCCCAAGGTGACACGATGCGCATGGGCCACCAAGATGTAGCCATCACTGAAGAATTCAACAAGGTAATCCTCTACAATCTCCTGCATGCAAAGAAGAGCACTACTTGCCCATTGCATGCCCACTCCCCAATTCTTGCATATCTCTTGCACCACTCATTGAAAGGGAAGCCTTGGAATGGCCGGTTGCATGTGCCTTTTGATCCTACGCAGCTCCTGTAGGACGCATTTGTGCAATGCGTCCTCTTCTAGATGTGGCCTTTCCATGAGCCAGCACTACAAACAACATAATCAAGAAACTATTAAAGTTTTGGCATCTCAAGTGAATTGGCCAATGTGATCCCATTATTTAGTTTGGCTTTTAGGTATTTATTGTTCTTATTTGTCAAAGTCTTGGGTAGGGAAATTTAATGGGATTGCTATATAAGCAACCCCTTGCCTCCATTGTATACACATTTAGTTATGCATTGCCAAGGTTGATTGGTTCAAGAGACTCTCTCTCTCTCTCTCTCTCTCTCTCTCTCTCTCTCTCTCTCTCTCTCTCTCTCTCTCTCTCTCTCTCTCTCTCTCTCTCTCTCTCTCTCTCGTGCTCACTCCCCTTGGTCTCTACGATTCCACATCATCAACTTTGACATGGTATCAGAGCTCTTGGTGCAGCTCCGTGTGTGAAGAGCTTTGGTGGAGGAGCAATCTTGAAGAGGAGAAGAAGTTTTCCCGTGTAGAATGCGAGTGAATGTTACTTTCACATAAGGGGATCCATACATCAAACACAGTTGCAAATAATATGGTCAATATCAAGCGAACTAGAGCATAAAATACAACAATGATGCCCCTATTTGCTTGGTACTGACCTTGCAAATTTGACTACAGAAAAGAATAAAAGACCTACAAACAACACAAAAAAAACCAATCACATTCTGTGAGCGAATGTTCCTTTTACATAAGGGGTTCTAAGTGGCAAACACAACTGCAAGTGAATCAAAGCCCAAAACACAGTTCTACCGTCCCTATAACTAACCTTTCAAATTTGAACTACAAAAAATAATGATAGGATACCTGAGCACTGTGTAGAGATAGATCTGCGTTGACAAAGCGAGGCAGAAGAGGACATAGACAAGTGGGCGGGGGTGCTCAGGTAGAGATAGATCTGCGTTGACAAAGCGACATAGAAGAGGACGCAACAAGTGGGCGGGGGTACTGTTTGCACACTGCATGAAAGCTCAACTGCAGTGGGTGTAGAGTTAAAATACGAGTCCAGAGCAGGCTGACGCTCAAAGGCATGGTTACCTACCTCTAATCTTTGGACCATGCATCTCTTTAATGAGCATCATTTCTATTTTCATGGCATTTGGTCGACTGTATTGCATGAGAATCTGGGTCCGTTTATTGCATTTACACTGGTTGTCCTTGTATGAGGCCAACCCACGTGTCCTTTTGGAGTTAATGTTTGGTGTCAGACATCGATCGCCGTCGGGGTTGGCATCACCATCTCCAAATAGGAGAAACAAATCGGCCTTGCCCTTTTTTGTGACCTTTCTCGTCACTTTTCTCAATCTTGCTCTCAGCGACCTCCAAAGCTTTGAGTTTTTTTACTTCCGCATCGCCATCGCCCTTGCCTTCGCCTTTTTATGATCTTTCTCTCAACCACCTCTCGCGATTGTGATCTCAGCGACCTCCAAAGATTTGTGTTTACTATTACCTGTTGCATCCCCATCCACCTCGATGCCGTTGGATATTGCAGCGATAGGTTCTCTCTCTCTCTCTCTCTCTCTCTCTCTCTCTCTCTCTCTCTCTCTAGCTCTCCTCTACCTATGTGTTTCACGTATGTGAGCACCTTTGTCACGGGGTTAGGGCACAAGGGGAGAGTAGTCGCTAAGATCCGAGCATGGTAATTTTGTTTATGGTCATGTGACATCAAAATCTATGTAGTTACAAATCATAACAATGGGGATTCTCTATGCATGGTTATGAGGTTCAAAGCATAGTGGACTAATGACCCCTTGTTTGATCGTACAAGCCTATGGTTTTTCATTAAATGCTTTGTTTGGGTATCGTGAGTGAGTGGGTTTAGATAGTCTATGGTCACACAAGGCTTTGTTGTCCGCTGTTATTGATAAATAAGCCAATTTTTCCCATATAGAGTATTAAATGAATAACTAAGCCTCCTGCATGGTTCTGACCAAGCCTCTCAATGCATTGGTCAGAACCAAGCAAATAGGGGTGTTAATAATTTTCCAAGGGCCCCCTTCTCTTGGTTCTGACCCCAAATGGGCATGGGTACAGCATGAATATTATCGAGATGATCACGTTTGGTCATGTTCATTATATAATAGTAGCTTTGTCTTGCTATTTCTTTTAGACATGTGGAACATAGTACTAGCGACAAACGATGTAGGGGAGGAAACATGTGAAGAAAAATTGTTGACGTTCCAACTTCCTATACAATGCCAGTGCTCATCACCATGCACTAGAGCTATCAAGATTGTTTAATGCAAAGCTTTGTATCCAGTGGATTGTTGGTTGCTCAATGAAGTACGTACAAACGCATTTGCAATAGTACGATGCAATAATTTCTAATAGCTCCCTAACAATTGATGGCATGCGATTTGTGCACCCAATCGATGTTGACCCTGAGAAGCATGTTGCAAGAAGTGTTAAGTATGGAGCCTAATTTACCCTTCTAATTTTTTGTATTAAAAACACACGTTTGTAAGGCGCCCATTATGAGGAGAATCCATCGTGCGTGAAGAAAAATCACTCGCCAAAAATAAAAATCACTCGCCGAAAACCAAATTTTTCACGGCCAATCTCGAGCAAGTAGACCTCCAGAAAGGTTCGTTCCTTCCTTCAACCATCTCTTGATCTCAGATTCTAGAGATCCAGAATCATACGAAGAAGCTATGCAACACGAATCCAAAGAAGAATGGATGGAGAGCATGCAAGTGGAGATGGACTCAGTACATCACAACCAAACATGGGATTTGGTTGAGCTTCTTGAAGGTAAGTGGGCACTTCAGAACAAATGGGTGTATAAGTTGAAGGAAGAAGAAGGTGGGAAGAAAAGGTACAATTCTAGGCTTGTGGTAAAAGGTTTTTCTCAAAAGAAAGGTATTGACTTCAATGAAATATTTTCACCTTTTGTAAAAATGATCTCAATTAGGCTTGTCTTAAGCCTTGTGGCTACTCATGATCTAAATCTTGAGCAAATGGATGTAAATACGACATTCCCTCACGGTAACTTAGAGGAGGAAATTTACATGCTTCAGCAAAGGGGTATGAAGTAAAAGGTAAGGAGAAAATGGTTTGCAGATTAAAAAAGAGCTTGTATGGTTTAAAGCAAGCATCAAGACAATGGTACTTGAAGTTCGATCGATGGATGTTGGATCATGGATTCACAAGATGCAACTCGGATCACTATGTCTACACGAAGAATTTGGGAGATGGGAAGTTCATCATCCTAATGTTGTATACTGATGACATGCTGATTTTGCAAGTGCTAACATGCAGGACATCAAAGACCTAAAAGAGGACCTGTCTAAATCCTTTTCAATGAAAGATTTAGGTAATGCAAAAAAGAGGATACTTGGTATGAAGATATCAAGGGGCAGGATGAAGAAGACAATAAAGCTATCTCAAGAGGATTACATCAAGAAGGTACTAGAAAGGTTTGCAGTGCAAAATGCAAAAACGGTTACTACACCTTTGGCTGGTCACTTTAAACTAACCAAGGATATGTGTCCAAAGACACAAGAGGAGATAGCCTATATGTCTAAAGTTCCATATCCTGCAACGGTAGGTTCTCTTATGTATGCTATGGTCTATACAAGGCCAAGCATTGCACACGCAATGGGAGTTGTAAGGAGGTTCATGAATTTGATACAGGCTTAACTCTTGTCTCTCTTGTGAATGCAACACTTGGAAGCAAGCAAGAAATCCCGAATGAGGAAGGGTCTTTGTCTATAAATTGTGCTCCCAGTTTTGCTATGGACAAGTTACAACAACATTCACTGCATTCTCCTCACGGATTTTATGCATGAGCTGAATATACGGGAGGACTATTGCTTAGCTGCAATTGCAAATTTTTGTGAGACAAAACTAGGAGTTTTGGAGGATGGAGTGGACAAACATATTCTTGTTGACACATCTGTATACGACACACATTTCACTTCTAGGGGTCAACTCATCAAAGATATATTCAAAAAAGCAAAGTTTGGAGAAGCCGAATTGACAACAGAAGAGCAATTCCAATCGACCACAAGACAACTTGGATTAGAAAACATGGGTATCCATGTGGCACCCCTGGCCCATCTTGCAAATAGCCACTCAATTCAATTGTGGGGAAGGTCCATGCTAAAAATGGACGAGAATCAGATGGTAATTTCTTTTAGGCATACAGATGGTTTTGCCCATGTCCTAATGATACAATATGGAGATAAATTTGATTGTTGACATGTGCTTGTGTATGGTAATAGTTTCCTTAGAAGAGCATGAGCTCAAGGCAAGGACTTGTCACTGGAGTGCAAGGCAAGGATACGGCATCGTCTCAGTACAATGGGCTTTTTAACCACAAAAAGGTTTGTAGAAACAATTCGAGTACTTGACACTATTGTACACATATCAATAACAACCCATAAATGTTTTGATATTGTTTTGTAGATCATAATATACCACAAGGAATACTATGAGGATAATGCAAAGTTCCCTTTGTTTGCAATGAAATTATTACAAGATTGTGTGGTGGGTATCCCATGCCACTGAACACAGAAAGGATAATCCTGATAGAGAAACAATTTTCTCTATGCGTTTTTGGCATTGGATATGGGTGCCAAGCACTCAAGGCTCCCTATTTCATGTCGTACACAGCTCATGCCTTGCCAACAGGAGTCGAAGACCCAGAGAGCGTGGATCCATACAACAAAAGGCTATTTTTAAGGGATATAAGACGTTTGATGCCCACAAGGATGCTACCACAAATATATGAAAGAGTTTGGCTAAGGGGCGTGCAAGTCAAAGAGGTACACAATGAGGAAGAAGGGGGCGTAACAAAGAGAATAAAAACAACGAGATCAGGCCCATCTTCTCCCGCTCCGGACTCGTGACTGTCGCCACCTTGCATGGGGCTCCTTTGAGGTTCCCCAAGCCCTTTGCTTTTTTTTTTTTTGGATGAGTTGTAAAGAACGTGTGATTTTTGAACTCTTAAGAACCTCCTTCTGCCTTGCTCTATGTATAATTCGTCTATAAGTTCATTGGTGTAGCTATAATAGGCTATTGGCCTTATCTTTGCCTCCACCATGTTTGTTGTGCTTAAAGTAACCTATTATTGCCAAGTAGCGGGTCTTTTCCATGCCTTGTGTGGACCATATTGAAAACAAGCCGTATGTTTTGACAAAATATGGACCATGATTGAACAATATGTGCTGCATTGGAATAAAACAAAATGGTGAGTAGAGGAGGGATTTATGGAGCATATGTTGTTTGCATATGGGACATGCTAACTCACCATGTAACATTGATATGTTTCCCAGCCCACCCTGCCAGGTATGCCTTCTTCCAATCCAGCAAGGCTACTTGAAATTATGTGTAACATTTAATGGACTAGTAACTTGTGTGTAGCAAACATCAACATGAACATAGTGAGCATTTCATTAGAATAGATTTCTAATGAGCATAGCAAGAGTGCTTGGGTGGAGAGAGCAACAAAAACCATAACACCTACTAGATAGCATGAGCAATACTTCAAAAGAGAGAGAAATTAAGCTATTGAAAACAATTGAGGAGTTGGTCCCCCTCCAAAAGGCTTGTGTTATAGGTTTCTCCCATCAAGAGAGACATTTTACAATACAATTATTTGTGTTCCTTCAATACTAGATAGTGCAATGAAGATGGAAGCTTCAAGCACTAAGCAAAACACTTATAAAACACAACATCAATTCCCTCGCGGTGTGAAGGATTTGGGGGTGGCCTCTATAACATATCCATACAAGATATATCAGGAGAAGTAAAGTAGCTCTCACAAGAGCATAGGATCAAATCTCCACTCACAAACACACTCACCTTTGAATGCACAAAACCCCGCCTACATTGAGTCTTACCACGCACCGAGCGAGTTTTTTCGAGCAAAGACAAACCCGAGCAAGTGTTTGTACACGCAATATAGTAAATTTTATCATCAACAAAATATTTATTGTTTGTTATATAATGATGCAGCTACAACAAAAAGAGTTTTCAATGGATAGATTACCTCCTAAACTACAAAAGATCAAAGTTTACTTTTAAAAAAGTAACACAATATTTGAAAATATTATCTTCTGGTTCAATCTCTATTTATCTAACTGTAATCTCCACTGCTTATACTATTCTTTGGCTTGGATTTTTATCGCTTGGGCTTTACATGTTTGAGCATGAAGTAAGATTGATAGACTAATAAGATCTATATACCTTTACTTAATGCTTAAGTCATTCCATGTTTCTTTTTGTAAAGTAAGTGCTCCCTTGTCTAATACTTTGGTTCTTGATTATCATTTATACTTGAGAGCATGTGCATCCTTCCACCTTTTTTCCACATCAATTTGATAGCAATTTATTGCACCTCATTAGTTCATTTATACACCAATCATCCCTTCCATGTTGTCTTGCCATGCCCATACTACAAGGTTGTGATCTTCATACAAGGGCACCCATTTTACATGACACCTTGCTTTTTCATCAACTTTTGACATTTATATTTATAAGCTAACAGTTGAATTTTTAGCTCTTGCTCATTGTGTGCATAGGTTATGAGGTGAAAAAAGTACACCATTTTTTTCACGTCAAAATATATACTATAGAAAAAGATATATTGTAAGCTCTACAATGACTTACGTAGCTATTTTTTATTTTTAAAAAATATAACTCTATAACTTTCTATAGAAATTATATTTTTCAAACTTATCAAACCATATCGATAACAAATACCATCTTGATTGTTAAATATCATATTTGAAAGCCTTTATTTATCATTTACTATAAGTAGTCAATGAGAACCTGATTTTTGCAAAATGCTGTTTAAGAGGTATTTTTAAGACTTTCAAAGCTCTTTTCAAACAATTCATGCTATCATTGCGGAAACTCATGTTCTAAGTTGAATCTAGGTGTTAAAACCAAGATACTACATATTTTTTGGAGACTTTAGAAAGCATGAATCCTCTAAATAAATTTGGATTTTGAAATTTTATGACATACGATTTATAGTTGATTTACTCTTTTCATCTAAAATACCAATTAAATGAGTATTCAAATGCCCCAAATGCCTTGTTATCAAGGAATTAGCTATACTTTATTGGTTTTGTCAAAATTTTCAAGTATTATGTGGAGTTTTCTAGCTACTATATTGTACATAAAATATCAAAAATTTCTAGCATGCGCAGTGTTACAACAAAGAAAAAAGTATCCCATTTAGTTTCTTTGACGCCCTTCAATTATAATTTTCCTTGGAATCATACATGTATATTTAACTAGTCAAGACTTTAATGCACAGATATAATGTGTTTCACTTTATATATGATCCAATTTATAAAGCATGTTTGTTTGACCCACATAGCTAGGCATAATTAAATACAAATGTGATTTTTTTTTCTTTGAGTAAAAGCCTACGTGATTACATGGCATTGGTAAAAACGAGCAAACTTAAATTTTCTCCTAGGTCTTTGGGATTTTTTTTATGCTTATCATGCCTACTCTTTGAAATATGTGAATGCAGATTTGTGTGACTAAATTTATGGGTCAATTTGGTTATCCTTGTAGGCTCACATATGTAAGGAGATAATTTTAAGAACTCCATTACTAGTATACAAATGCTTCTTAAAGAGAATTGTATAGAATTTTTCTTTCAAGCACATGGTATTTTTTTGAAGATTAAGAAAAAAGGAAGTTAAAGTGTCTTTTTTGGTACCAAACTAGTGTTAAGGGGAGGATCACATAAGATCTGCGATTTCTCAATACTACTCTGGAGCCTGTGAGACTTGATGTAGTCCCATACTCGCTTGAGGGCATTAGGCCTCGTGGTCTTCAAGGTTTGTAAGATGGGAGCCAGGATAGAGGAGACCCTATATAGAGGATCTGAGCACCACCTCTGGTCTCGGGCTTGGAGCTGGCTCAGGAGTGGTTTTGAGTTTAACCTTGAGCACTTTCTTGCTCATCTATCATCAACTCATGCAAAACGTCGAGTAGTCACATGACCCATCCGCAACCAGTAAGGTGGGGAGCATGTCAAATCCATCTGTCAAGCATAGCTTCAATATTAACTTTATTCCAGTTTGAACATCCACTCTTTCTTGCAAATCATAGTGACCAGTGTGCTTGCAATAAGATCTCAAAAGAATAATCCACCATAACCCTGAAAACAGTCCATAAACAAGTATTGATCTTGGTGGCACAACATCTCTCTCCACCATAATGCCAATAATATCAACAAGTACAACCCACACATACAGTTACAAAACATATAGCAACAACTTTTGAGCATGCAAATTCTGACACAAGTTACAACTTTCGCACTAAACTTGTTGTTATTACCTAAATCAACAGGTGCTACCCGACCTATGGCAACCTCACCAAAATCTGGATCAAGCACCTCCTCCGTGACACCTTCGTCGCTACCTTCAATGTAAACTGATGAGACAGTCAGACAACCAATGAATGTTTGAATCATGGATCCGACAAATTGTAGGAGATCGCATTTAAGAGAAGGTATCATCAATTGCCACCAAAATATACAGACCGCTATCATCGTGTGGAAGAATCATTTCCCTGGCACAGCGAAGAGCTGAATAGAATAGTGATTGCAGGGTGATCTATCACTGAGACTCTAAATCTCTCTTAAGAAGCCTAAGTGAAACCATTTCTTTCAATACCTGAATTTCAAGTGGGTGGCCATGTATTCCCATGCGGCGATCTATCATGTGGCGACAACCAGGTAGTTTTGAAAAAATCATTGAACAAAGCGAATGTTCATGCTTGCTAATGACGTCATGCAAAGTGTCAATAGACAAATTTAAGCATGTGCAACGTTTGGTGCGGTATAAGTTTTACCATTAATCTACATGGCCTAGATGCCTAATTAAACTTACCACTGAGTGCAATTCCATAGCATGCCACAACACATCTTCTCAAGAGCTGGATATCTCTCTCCTCAAAATTGGGCTTCCTCGGTGCCCCTTTTACTCGTCAAGAGAATACTGTCATCCAAACTGGTGTTATCCCGTCTCTTAACGTGGCAGTTGACCTTCTTGGCTCCTCCTGAGCTTGTGCGCGCTACCTTCTAGGCGCAGTGGCCTTAGCTTGCAATTGAGCAACTACAGACTCGTGTCGGGATTGCAGTTCCACACTAAGCAGATTTGGTGCTGTAGAGATCTGTGCTCTACATCCTCCTCAACTCTAGAAACTCTCTGAAAGAGCGCGCGTCGGTGCGCGCTCTTTGAGAGAGCTTTTTTACTCGGTGAGCCCAAAGCTCTTTTTGGAGTTGCAAGCCACCACGTGGCATTAGATTTAAATTTAAGAAAAACATCATTGTCATGAAAAGCTCTAAAAAAAAATCCGCGCGAGAAGCTACCAATTGAATAAAATAAAAAAACCACTTTGCATTGCTCAATTGCTCTCGTACAGAAACACTTCAATCTTCTCCACAAGCAGGTTCTCAAGAAGCAGCTAGGAGCTTTGTCTGCAATTTTGTCCCCATTGCCATATTCGTCCCATTAGGGTTTTGTGAGAGTAGGCGACAATGGTGTCCCTCAAGATGTAGAAGAGCCTCGCGGCTAGCATGCTAGAGTGTGGGAAGTGCAAGGTTTGGCTTGATCCTAATGAGGTCAACAAAATCTCTATGGCCAATTCATGGCAAAATATCAGAAAGCTGGTCAAGGATGGCTTTGTGATTCGAAAACCAACCAGGATACACTCACAGGCAAGACCAAAGCATGCTTTGGAGGCTAAAAGGAAAGGCCGTCATTCAGGATATGGTAAGAGGTGGGGTACTAGGGAGGCCAGGCTACCCTCTAAATTTCTCTGGTTGAGGCGGATGCGAGTGCTTTGCCGGTTGCTGAGAAAGTACCGGGAGGCTAAGAAGATTGACAAGCATATGTACCATGATATGTATATGAAGGTCAAGGGTAACATGTTCAAAAATAAGTGCGTGAAAATGGAGAGTATTCACAAGTCTAAAGCTGACAAGGCTCATGAGAAGACGCTATCTGATCAGTTTGAAGTTGTAGAGCTAAGGGAAAAGCTATCAGGGCCGAGTGAAAAAGTGCAAGGAGGGAAGAGCGCTTGGCACAGGGATTGAGTATTGAAGCAGCACCAGCCATCCCTACAGCTTCCCTTGAGGCCACCAAGAATTCCAAGAAGTGAGAAACATAGCAAGATTTAGCTAAGAGCTATGACTCTTTAGTACTTAAATAGGTACCTTGGACCTTTGAGCTTGTGTAATGAGATACATTTTGTAGCGACATAGCAAGATTTAGCTAAGAGTTGTGACTCGTTAGTACTTAAATAGAAAGCTTGGACCTTTTAGCTTGTGTAATGAGATACAATTTCTCCTTTACTCTTGAAAGCATGACAATTGCAAGCCTAAAAGGGTTTGCATTTGCAATTTTCCCCCATCTCTTTCTTTGAATTTTGGTTATTGTTGTCGAGACTGTTACTACGTCTTTTATGTTGTTTCCAAAGGGAAAACAAAGAAGAAGAAGAAGAGAGTTTTAACATCGTAAAAACTATCCCAAGAGACCTTCAAGACCTAGCCAACGAGGAGAGAGAGAAGTGCAATTTAGCAATTGCGCCTCTCCGGAGGTCTCCTGTTTGCTGCCTCTACCTATCCCCAATAGAAGTTTTGAACTCTTGCCCAATAGGGTTGGGAAAAACCTACTCAAGCCGCAACACCAAAAACGATGGTGCGACAAGAGATTAGGTCAGTTTGCATCAACATGAAAAAGCTCTAGTTGTGATAGAGTACAAGGTCGCATGATGCACATCAGCACAGATATGTTGATCCTACAGCATGCACGATCTCCACCTCCTCAGCCTCTTTCCCTCCAACCTTCCCTCGCCCATATACAATCCCCTCCTCCTCCTCCTCCTCCTCTCTCTCTCTCTCTCTCTCTCTCTCTCTCTATCTCTATGTGTGTGTGTGTGTCCCCCCTCCATCTCTTAAAAGAAAAGTCCATGCTGGTGCGGCTCTTTCAGAGACTTTTTTTTACGAGATTGAGAGAGAGTGAGGAGAGAGAAAGAGGAGGGGAAGGGTTGAAAAAAAACCTAGGTTTAGTGTAACATTAGGCAAAATTTGGACTCACAAAGGGGCCCTTTAAGGAGTTTGACTTTACCTCTCTCTACCAAAACGGAATGGATAAATTTTTGCAATCAAACTCCAAAGTTGGTGGAGGCTTGACAGTTAGAATGTCCTCTTCAAGCTCTATCTACTGATATATAGCATGCCATGAGATTCCTCATATTTTAGAAGATTCTTTTTTTGATTCACTTAGATTGCGACAGAGTTGTCACATCATAGGTGAATCAAAAAAAGAATCTTCTAAAATATGAGGAATCTCATGGCATGCTATATATCAGTAGATAGAGCTTGAAGAGGACATTCTAACCGTCAAACCTCCGCCTACTTTGGAGTTTGTTTATCCATGTGCCCGTTTTGGTAGAGAGAGGTAAAGTTAAATTCCTTAAAGGGCCCCTTTGTGAGTCCAAATTTTGCCTAATGTCACACCTCCAAATTTTGAGATTTACCTCTAAATTTTAAATTTGAAAGTGATAAAACCTACAAAATTTAGAGAAATTTAGCGTCATTTGTTGTAAAAACCTTCAGATTTAGTCAGTTTACCACTAAAATTCTCATAGGTAGGTTTGCCAAGTTTTCAGAACAAAGATTTTTTCGAGCACTGGTCCCTGCCTGTACGTGAAAGAGTTCACGTCTCTTTCAAAGAGATTTTTTAAGTGGTTTTGTTTATAGTATATAGTTGTTGATAATGACGATGATTAAACTTGAGGACCTTCTTGCCTCATCTATTATGAGTTTCCTATTCCTTCAAAACCAAATTTGTAAATGATTAGGGACCCTAAGATTTATCTTTCCTAGCCAACATAGTTGTCTCAACATGGCACAATGTTGTTTGTTGTAGCACAACCAGCCTCCCATTTACCCCTTGGAGGGGGTTACCTTATGAGGTGCTAAGGACCGAGGCTTGGGCCTCATCATTCTGCAAGAGGATAGATGCAATGCTAGACTGCTATCCATTTGAATTGCTATGAGGCATTGATGGGCGTACAACTCCCAAATAATAGATAGAGTACTAACAAAAATGGAGGGCTAAGCCGCATTAGGAAAAACATTTCAAAGGAGTCCAATGACAATCATACACCATGGATCTAAGAAGTGTATACAGCATAGGGGCATCACATGTTGGGTGAGTAATCTGGGTCGAGGCATATTGATGGACAACTCAGTAGACTACAAACCTCGAGCAGTCTAGGAACTTTTAGCTGTGCTCATATAAACATGGAAAATTTAAGAGAAGGTTTTTACACTAAATTTCTCTAAAGTTCGTAGGTTTATTCACCTTCTACTTTGAGTTTTGAAGATGAATCTCAAAATTTGTAGGTGATATTACACTAAACCTAGGTTTCTATCGATATGGGTAGGTGAAAGAGAACTAGCATGTGGACAAATTTGTCATAAAAAATTTGGTCATAGCTTTATCAACCTTGCGTACTCTTCTATCAAATCACTCTTTATAATCCCCCACCATTACCACCTCCCTTGACACGTTTGTCGCTACCACCTTTGGCAACACCACTAACTCCCCCCCCCCCCCTAGATAGAAGGCTACCTATGATGGTGTGATCCAAAATTTAATATATACCATGATGTGGATTTTCTCAAAAGAATAGCCTCATTACAATAATATAATTATTTTTAAGTTTCCAATGTTTTCTCTATAGTAACTTAAAATGCATAGTATGTTATCGTACATCAACCCACAATAAATTGAGGTAGAGAAAGAGAGAAGAGGAGAAAAAGAAGAAAAAGTGAAGATAAGCTCAAGCTCCCAAACTCTCCTTATTCATGACATTAGTTTGAGTGGCAACAACCTTACTCTTTTAGTGTAAGTCTCGTGGTCCTACATGTAGGGAGGTAGGAATAGGAGATTTATATCCATTGGAATCATGGTGTTACTATTCCCAACAAGGATCAATGGTGGTAGAAATGAGCTTCTAGTATCTGAGGGAAACTAGTTTCAAGAAGAGGAATATCAACACGCCATTGTATGGGTTCCAATTGTTATAGCCCATCAAAGGAGTCATTCTACCAAACCCTTGTTCAAGGGGTTTTTTCTGTCAAAACTTTGTGGTCGTTTGTATAGTGTGTCTTGGCTAGTCTTGCTCATTTTAGGAATTGCTCGGAAAATCTCGCTCGAGATTTGAGATTCCTTGCCTACACTCGACTAGCTTCCATCTATACTATCATAGCCCTAGCTATGATCAATTGCAATCAAGGAAGAAAAAAAGGCACTAAATTTTGGGAAAACAAACCAATGAAAACCAAGGAAAATCTCTGCACTTTTGTTCATAAACACCATACCCTCACACCATCTCAGCAGCCCTTGCATATGCAGGAAGGGGCTCCATGGTCGCTCCCAACCATGCACACAAACCCATTCAAAACCATGTGAATCATGAGTTATACAAAAACTAATGATGTTCAGCCAAAAAACTAAAAAATAACCATGTAAAACATGGGGAAACAACCTCCCATTCACAACAATAACAAGGGGATTTCATTGCCAAACCTGAGTAGCAGGCACACACGTACAAGAGAGCTCCGCTTCAGGCAGCTTTCATCACCAAAAAGAGAGAAAGCGGGGTGAAATTGCAGAGGTCACCACCCATGTTCATGGACTTCTTAATGAGAGACACACTCTCCAATCAAGGTTCTAGGCCCTCGCACACACAGATGGGTACCTCCACCACACAACCCATATGCACCACCGCAGACTGCAGCAAGAGAGGCTTTCTTCTCCACAGCTGAAAACTCCCACTCACTCACGACCTCAGGATGATAAAATTTCATTTTTTCTTCATATTTTAAAGCACCTACTCACACTTTGAAGTCTCGACACTTCTATGTAAAGAAACAACAAAACTATGTACCCCGCACAACTGGCCCGCATGCGTAGAGACAACTGGCACCACCGCCTTTTTACACTTTGTATAAGCATGCTTTATTTACATCCAAGAGGTCTAAGAGCACTAAAAAACATCTCTCAAATACTTTGGGGTGGTCTGCACCATTTCTCCAAAACACGTCACAATGGTCTCAGACCCAAGACCTCACACACCTTCGAAGATGGTGAGAGCTAGCGGGGTAGGAGAGTAGATTGAAAGAAAGAAGGAGTAGTCTTACAAGAAATATGTACATCTCCTCACATAATAACTCATATTAGCATAACATAGCTTAGTAATTGGCATGGTAGAGGAGATGAGCATGCATTGAAGCTTGGCTCTTGGTTGGATTTGCATCACAAAGGCAAGAGTTGTTGGTGTAGGCCTCCCTTCTCACAATCTCAGAGTACGTGATAAGCTTTCCATTAAAGCTTGAGACGAAGAGAGAGAGAGAGAGAGAGAGAGAGAGAGAGAGTCTTCTTGCTTCACACATGAACTTGTGTGTGAGTGTGTGATAGTCGACCCCTCTTGCTATTTGCTCATGCTACCACCTCATTGGACCTCTCTAGGCTTAGCCAATAGGATTTTGGGAGCATAAGTGATAGCCTTCTAACATGTGTCTCCCATTCCCCTTTTGTGAGAGATTTAGGTAATTAATTAATGAAACTAAACTCTCATTGGACCCCTTTGTCTCGTGGCCAATAGGAATCAGGCAAGTCATTGGGTTGCTGAATGCTCATTGGACCCCTTGGGAGACTGTCCAATAGTCTTCTAGAGAGATTAATTCTTATTGGTTTTTTTATCAAGTGTTTTTAAATTAATTGAACTAGATTTACTCTAGCCTAATTCTCATTGGTCCACCTCCATGTCCATCCAACAGGATTTGAGTACACCTTGTGGACATCTGGGCTAGGGAGTGGACATGTGTCCCTCATTCCCTTTGTGTAAAGGATGCTTGTGAGTTTGTGTGTGTGTGTGTGTGTGTGTGTGTGTGTGTGTTTCTATCGCATACCCTACTTGCAAGGCTCTCCCCCTCTTTTGTAGGAGTTGTGAAGACTTTTGGTATACACACAAAGCATCAAATATTCCTAAGCTTTTGACCTTTGGACACAACCTTTGATTTTTGGAACCTTAGCATTTTGCAAGTCTTAATGGGATGAACCTTAGGGTCTTTTAAAGCCCATTGTTGCACATTGCTCTTTTGCAGATGGCCCCCCGTTTGAATTCCTATTTTGCCTTCTTTGGATCACTACTGTGGCCGTTGTGCAAGCTTAACCAATATTCTAGCTTTCTCTGCCCTGGCACTTTCCCATATTAAATGATCAGTTTAACATGAGAAAATCATTTAGGAGAATTAGATATTAGTTATTATGACATTACCTCTCTCTGGATATCATAGACGTCCTCGACTATGGGGTAGAGAAGATAAAGTCTATTCATTAGTCCTTTTTGTAGCGGGTAGAGGATCCCTATGTTACTCTACAACATCGTTCCAGAATGGATGACTAGTCCATTAGGCACTTGAGAGCCTAAGCTACCACAAGCATGTCTGCACATTAATCCTATCAACCTTCCATAGTAGAGTGACAAGCTCTACCTGGTGTTTGCGAGACGTCGTCTCCGCAAACTTGATCTAAGCATGCATACTACGTTATTTTTGTGCACAATAAAGAAAAACTCTAGACTAATTCTCATTGGTCCACCTCCATGCCCATCCAATAGGATTTGAGTACACCTTGTGGGCATCTGGGCTAGGAAGTTGACATGTGTCCCTCATTCCCTTTGTGTGAAGGAGGCTTGTGAGTGTGTGTGTGTGTGTGTGTTTCTCTCTCATCCCCTACTTGCAAGGCTCGCCCCTCCTTTGTAGGAGTTGTGAAGACTTTTGGTACACACACAAAGCATCCAATATTCCTAAGCTTTTGATCTTTGTACACAACCTTTGATTTTTGGAACCTTAGCACTTTGGAAGTCTTAATGGGCTGAACCTTAGGGTCTTTGAAGCCCATTGTTGCACATTCCTCTTTTGCAAATTGTCCCCCCTTTGGAGCCCTATTTTCCCTAATTTGGATCCCTACTGCTGCCGCTCTACCAGCTTAACCAATATTCTAGTTTTTTCTCCCCTGGCATTTCCCCTTATTAAATGATCAGTTTAACATGAGAAAATCATATAGGATAATTAAATATTAGTTATTATGACATGATGTGAGCTTACTTTCATCCCACAAATGCTACTCAACATAGTGGAAGATTTTATCAAGTGATTTCCACACGTTTGCCTTGTGGTTTTGGATTGCCCTACTACCAGCATTGTCTTTAACCACTCTATGTAACTATTTCCATCTGTTGAACAGGCTTCTCTTCTCCTCTCTATCAGACTCTTTAAGGCTAAACCCAAGAAACCTTCTAGGCTTCACTCTGCCTATCGACATTTTCCTTGGTACCTTGTAATGACCTTGACGCATCTTAGGGTCCTCTTCGATTTTGACATTGCCTCCATGCAAACCAATGTCTGAGAACACTTCCTCTAGGGCTCTAATTCTTTCATGACTCTTATTGACTCACTCATTGGCTTTAAGGTCCATGCAAAACATATGTACAAATGAACCACCTTTTCAATTATTTTGCAGAGTGCATGGAGTGTACAAACATTAACTCTACACAGTGAAATATCAAGCAATGGCCAAAAAGATTTATCTTGAAGATATTTGTTGGGAGTTCTACTCCATTGCACACTCTCAAGAGATTGTGCATCGTCCATGCAATATAAACATGGATTTTCCACGGACGCACCGTGTGTTATGTGATTCTCCTTCATGAAGAAGGTAAGGAGCCTCACTTTCGGTTTATCAAATTTTCTTGTGAGTTATCATCTCTTCAAGTGCATGTTTTGGAACTAGACGACTATAATACACACCGGCATTGGAACCTACTCCATTTGAGTTTGGATTTAGCAAAGTCCTGCAAAGAAAGCACCATGCATCATGATCAGTAATAAGAATTGGAATAAGAAAGACTTCTTCCTACGTTTCTGCAATGGTGCGTACACTATTTGCAATACATCAACATGAAGATGATGTGTGTTCTTTCTTCGCATAAGCGTTGAAGATGAAGGGACTGAGAATTGCAAGTTCAAATTGATGTTTTCATCAGAAAAAGAAGTGTTGTCCATTCTTATGACTAATGAAATATCTCAAGTTTCGGTAGCGAAGGCTTGGAAGCTTGCATTTGAAATCATTGTAGTCCCATGTTTAGAGTTGATAGAGTTCATGTAGCTTATGTTTTTGGAGGGAACGCTTGTAAATAGGTGTTTCAAATCATTAGCTATACGATTGTTTAGATTCTTCTAATGTTTTTTTTTAAATACTACGAATTAAGCAAAGTTGTGTGTGCGGTGTGTGTGTGTGTGTGTGTGTGTGTGTGCATGTCTAACACTGAAAGAGAGAGAGAGGGAGAGAGAGAGGAGTTGAGAGAGCCTGAAAGACAACTATAGAGGTGACAATGAGGCAAAAAGGTTCTTTTAAATAATATTTTAGTGAGGACCAAGACTCCCGTCTTTTGATTGGGCGTGAAAATCTCACTATTGCAAAAGCCGGATAGTGCTTGAACATCAAGATGACGGTGAATGAAAATCATGCATGCGATCCCCAGATAGCACTAACCCTATTGCCGAGGGTGGATAATTGCTTCAAGGCTCTTTGATTTATAAGTGCCAACGCTCAATGTAAGTGCGTTTTAGCTTCTCCCGGGCTTTTATATGAAGAATAAGCCAGAGTAAAGCAGATTTCTTGGTGGGTGCGTTTGATTTATAAGTTTAAAAGCTCTGTGTAAGTGCTTTTTTTATTAAGGAGAGTATCAATGTCGAAAGAGAAAACGTTAGAAGAGTTACTGGAAATTATCAAATGATGTGGCGGAAGAGCAAACGAAGTGCATGAAGGAAGCAGCAAAAGGAGCCACCGCCCATGGTCACCACACAGACAAGCTCGAGCATGTGCCCCTCTCTAGCCGCTCATGAGAAGCAGGAGGTGCAACCTTCCATGTTAGGAATCGCAGTAGATGAGAAGCAAACGTCTCCAGCTTCCATGGCAGCAAGGCCCCTACCCAGCAGCATAGATAAAATTTCGAGCACATCCCGCTCTCTAATGGATTTTTTAGGAGAGGTACTGGGCGGAAGAGCGGACGTTAAGAGGGTTTCTGGGAATCATGGAAAGATGTGGCGGAAGAGCAGACGCAATGCACGAAGCAAGCAGCAAAAGGAGCAATTGCCCATGGTCACCACACAGACAAGCTCAATCATGTGCCCCTCTCTAGCCGCTCATGAGAAGGAGGAGGTGCAACCTTTCATGTCAAGAATGGCAGTAGATGAGAAGCAAACATTTCCAGCTTCCATGGAAACAAGGCTCCTGCCCAAGAGCACAGAGAAAACATCGAGTACAGCCCCCTCTCCAATGCAGGAGTGTATCGATACACTGTGGCAGATCTTCTTCAACTATCTTAGCCTCTCTGATGTGCTGCAATGCCGCCTTGTCTGCAAGTCCTGGCATCTCCCTCTCAGCAACATCGACTACATCCGCCACAGACTCTGCTGCTTTTCCCACCTAATGACCACCTAATGATTAGAATTAGAACATAGTGAGCATTTGATTAGAATAAATTCCTAATGAGAATAGCAAGAGTGCTTGGGTGGAGAGAGCAACAAAAACCATAACACCTAGTTAGATAGCATGAATAATACTTCAAAAGAGAGAGAAATTAAGCTATTGACAACAGTTGAGGACCTGATTTACATGGAGCAGGTTCCCACTCCAAAAGGCTTTGTATTATAGGTTTCTCCCATCAAGAGAGACATTTTACAATGCAATTCTTTTTTTTCCTTCAATACTAGCTAGTGCAATGAAGATGGAAGCTTCAAGCACCAAGCAAAATGCTTATAAAACACAACATCAAGTCTTAGACCCAAGACCTCACACACCTTCGAAGATGGTGAGAGCTAGCGGGCTATGAGAGTAGATTGAGAGGAAGGATTAGTATTACGAGAAATATGTACATCTCCTCACATAATCACTGATATTAGCATAGCATAGCTTAGTAATTAGCATGGTAGAGGATATGAGCATGAATTGAAGCTTGTCTCTTGGTTGGATTTGCATCACAAAGACAAGAGTTGTTGGTATAGGCCTCCCTTCTCACAAGCTTGGAGTAGGTGATAAGCTTTCCATTAACGCTTGAGAAGGAGAGAGAGAGAGAGAGTCTTCTTGCTTCACACATGAGCTTGTCTATGAGTGTGTGAGATAATGCCTTTGAGAATTCAGCCCCCTCTCTCTCTTGGTCGATCCCTCTTGCTATTTGCTCATGCTACCATCTCATTGGACCTCTCCAGGCTTAGCCAATAGGATTTCAGGAGCATAAGTGATAGCCTTCTGCCATGTGTCTCCCTTTCCCCTTTTGTGAGAGCTTTAGGTAATTAATTAATGAAACTAAACTCTCATTGGACGCCTTTGTCTCCTAACCAACAGGAATCAAGCAAGCCATTGGGGTGTTGATGCTCATTGGACCCCTTGGGAGACTGTTCAATAGTCTTCTAGAGATCTTAATTCTTATTGGTTCTTCTATTAAGTGTTTTAAAGTTAATTAAACTAGATTTACTCTAGACTAATTCTCATTGGTCCACCTCCATGGCCATCCAATAGGATTTGAGTACACCCTGTGGGCATCTGGGCTAGGGAGCTGACATGTGTCCCTCATTCCCTTTGTGTAAGGAGGCTTGTGAGAGTGTGTGTGTGTGTGTGTGTGTGTGTGTGTGTGTGTGTGTGTGTGTGTGTGTGTATGTGTTTCTCTCTCATCCCCTACTTGCACTACAAGAGGCTATTCATATTAGCGACGCTCAAAAAAGAAATCCCAGCGTCGCTATGAGCGTCGCAAATTTACAAGTAAATTTGCGACGCTCATAGAGACGCCGACTGGGCTAAAAAAATAACAGAGAGCGCCCAAAAACTTAGATCTCAGATTTGAGTTTTTCGGCGCCCTCAAGCAAGGAGCAGGCAACGCTCTCCCTCTCTCTCTCTCTCTCTCTCTCTCTCTCTCTCTCTCTCTCTCTCTCTCTCTCTCTCTCTTCTTCTCCACACACACACACACACACGAGGAGAGGAAGGAGAGCCTGGTATGCTCCTTCCCTCTCCTCACTCTCATGTTCCCTTCCCCTCTTTCTCTCTCCCTCTCTCTCTCTCTCTCACACACACACATACACACACACACATAGTGTTTTTGAGAGAGAGAGAAAGAGAGTACAAACATAAACAAAAACGCACACACACATACATAAACAAAGAATGCACACACACATTGAGAGAGGAAAAGAGAGAGAGAGCATGCATAAACAAAAAACGCACACATTGAGAGAGGAAAAGAGAGAGAGAACATGCATAAACAAAAAACGCACACATTGAGAGAGGAAAAGAGAGAGAAAACATGCATAAACAAAAAAATGCACACACATTGAGAGAGAAAGAGAGAGAAACTAATTTAACGTCGTAGGAAACTAATTAAAATTAAAAGACCTAAAGATCTAGCTGACGAGGAGTTGAACTCAAGACCTATTATTCAAGAGGGAAATGGCATAACCAATCTATCATACTTGGCATGGGTGATAGAAAGGTTATACCATTTATCTCTTTTTATTGGCACACACATCCACACACGCGCACACACACAAGAAGAAGAGAGTTATAACGTCGTAGGAAACTATCCTAAAAGACGTTAAAGATTAGGTTAGATGTAGACTTACGTTAAATTAGATTTAGGTTTATTTTTAAATAGATTTATGTTTATTTACGCTAGATTTAGATTTACGTTATATTAGATAAGATTTAGGTCTCCATAGACTGCGATGCCTGCATGAAGCGGGTGAAGAAAGCCCTCAATGGAATATAGGGTATTGCTGCCTTCACTCATGGTGGGCTCCGTCGATCCAAAAGTACTGGTGAAATGTCTTCAGAAGATAGGGAAGAAGGTGGATCTTCAGGGCGGCAAGAGTCACTACATCCCCGACACAATGACCATCTAGACAACCTCTAGTCATTCAACAACAACTTCAAAGTTAGTAACAAGAGCAAGAACGGTCTAAAGGGCCAATTGCTGTTGTCAGATGTGGATGGAGATGAGGCAGCGTCACCGCCGGAAGTTAACTCTCACATCTTTAGTGATGAGAATGCCAACTCTTGTCGAGTTATGTGAAAAATTATGTGTTAAATCAGTTTTAAGGTTCTTATAATCCCTGTTAGTTTAGTTCTTTGTTTTTAATATAACATAATTTACGTTAGATTTAGATTTATGTTATATTAAATTAGACTTAGGTTTATTTAGGTTTACCCACACACACACACATACACAAGAAGAAGAGAGTTTTAACATCGTAGGAAACTATCCCAAAAGACGTTAAAGATTAGGTTAGATGTAGACTTACGTTAAATTAGATTTAGGTTTATTTTTAGTTAGATTTACGTTTATTTAGATTTACGCTTATTTACGTTAGATCGAGTCCACGCAAGAATTACTTACGGTTTAGGGCTTAGAGTTAGACGAACAGTGAAAAGATCTACTGTGAAAAGATGTTAAGATGCTGTGAAGTGCTACACCTAGAGAAGAGGCAAAGGGGTTTTGTCCACTACATGCAGTATCATGTAGACGTGGGTCTGTAGATTTCTTGTACCCACAAATATAGGTATTGACCAATAAAGACGAGATTATAACCCGGTGGTTCTGATCTCCGTGCACCTCTAGGCCGAGGTGTGCGGGGATTGGACATGACTAGAGAATGTGAGGTAAAGAGAGAGAGAGAGAGAGAGAGAGAGAGAGAGAGAGAGAGAGATAAGACGAAGAATTCCAATAGAATATTAAATTTGTTGTCTAGGTTATAAGATTTTTATCCTCATTATGAGTAGTGACGAGGATGTGGGACCGTCCAACCGAAACACCTATCTCTCAACGAGGGTCTTATGTCCTTGTAATCAATGCAAGCATGCTGTGCGACGGACAAGACGTGTTTCTTTGCAGCACGTTCGCGAATTTGGTGATTTCGATCCATCTATCATAGATCAAGTTGTTGCCAATTATAACTCGTCGGACTCTGACGCTGGCCAACAAGCAGCAATCTTGCAACCCAATAGACGTGTTCGCAGGCGCTTTGGTCAAGCAGCATATGTGAGGCCACAAGATGTAGCCTCTAACAGCTCGGGGGATGATCATGCAGAGCACATTCCCAACGAGGCAATGTTTGAGCCCGAGATTGATGAAATGATCGAGACGATCATGGATTCAGAAAGGCTTATCTATGATGATATGAAAAGTGAAGCCGATACGCCATTGTATAATGGAGCACGTTTGTCTAGATTGAAAGCACTCCTGGTTCTTCTCAACATGCAGGCAAAGTTTGGATGGAGTGACACTAGCGTCACAGCACTTTTCAGGTGATCTATTACAATTAGTTTACTTTAATAAAACTCTAAATGTATAATGATCTGATAGATTTTTACACGGCTGTATCGTATTTTTATGTTGTGTAGATTGCTTAAAGAGCACATACTACCAGCTGACAATGTGATGCTAGATTCCCGAGATGAAGCAAGAAAGATTTTGCGAAACTTGGGGATGGATTACAATTCTATCCACGCTTGTCCTAATGACTGCATTCTTTTCAGAGGGGAATACATAGACATGGAGAAGTGTCCGAAATGTGATTCCGAAAGATATCGAGTAGATCTCCACGGGACAAAAATTCCACAAAAGGTTTTGCGGCATTTTCCTCTGCTTCCTTGCATCAAGCATTTCTTCGAATGTAAGTCCATGGCCGCCCTAGCATCATGGCATGAGGAGAATAAATCTTCGGATGGTGTGCTACGAATTCCTGCAGATTGCGCATCCTAGAAACATATAGATGGAACATGGTCGGATTTTGCTAGGGAAGCTCGAAATTTGCGCTTAGGCCTGGCTATGGATGGCGTAAATCCATTTGGTCAAAGATCAACATCTTACAGTGTATGGCCCATTGTCATCGTCAACTACAACATTCCCCCGTGGTTGACTACAAAGGGGCACCTATGGCTAAGCTTGATTGTGCCAGGGCGATATAAAGTGGGGAATATGGATGTGTATCTTCGTCCACTATTGGAAGAGCTACAACAATTGTGGATTGGCATAGAGGTGGTGGATATGAGCCGACACACAGGACGACGGAATGCTTTGATCAGAGGCATTCTAATGTGGACCATGCATGACTATCCCGGGCTAACAGAATGCTCAGGTGATCTATTGACACTCCTCACTCAGACACTGTAAATCTTGTTTTTTCCCATAGTTGATCTATTATCATGTGTATACATGCAGGGCTTCAAACAAGCGGATACAGAGCATGTGTCACATGTGGACCTAGACTGAATGCACGTAGGGCGCCCTCACTGAAGAAGCAAATCTACGAAGGTCATCAAGCGTATCTTCCAGAGAATCATGTGTTACGCAACGGCTTTTTGGGAAGAGAGCCACCAAGGATGTCTGCACAAGCATGGTTAGAGCAGAAGGAGATGTGCGATGACGGATTGCCTCCAGGGATGAAGAGACTATCTCTATGGTACGAGTTACCATACTGGCCCCGACTCATGATCAATCACTTGCTCGATCCAATGCACATATTCAAGAATGTGGGTAATCTACTATGGGACCATCTGACCGGCAAGAAAGATACTTTGGGAGCCAGAGTTGACCTTAGAAATGTGGATCGTATTGAGCAATATTGGCCGCAAACAGCGTCTGATGGATCGATAAAACTCCCTAAAGCACCATGGATTTTCACAGGAGCCCAAGAACGCAAAGTAAAAGAGACCATTCGATCTTTGCGGACCCCCCACTGGCGTAATGCACTCGCTCCGAACGTGTTTTACTAAAGAAGGAAAGCTTACCGGTTTGAAGTCACACGATTGGCATAAAATGTGTCAGGTAAGTTCATAGTGGACTTTAATATCATTGTATAAAATGTGGACTTTAATATCATTGCTGCACATACTTTACAGTTTATTTTACCGGTTGCCATTGAGGGATGTTTGTCTCTCGACATCCGTAACACAATCTACAAACTTGCAAAGCTGGTGCAATGGATCTCACAAAAGGAGATCAACGTAGACTCCATACCATTCGCCAAACTAAATGCTGCGGAGCTTGTGTGCATGTTTGAGAAACATTTTCCTACTACCATGCTAACCATTCAGGTGCATCTTCTTGTTCACATAGTTAATGAGGTGGAAATAGCTGGCACAGTTCATTCCAGATGGATGTTCTTCTTAGAACGTTTCATGAAAACGCTTAAGGGATATGTTCGTCAAAAGGCACATCTGGAGGGTAGCATGGCAGAAGGTTGGTTGGTATCAGAGTCCCTAGTGTACATTGGAGAGTGGCTAGACGGATTTGATAAAGCCCGGGACACGCTATGGCGAACCATAGATGATGAGCGCATATCTGGGATTGTCATGTGCAATCTCGGTGTTGAGAAGAAGATGACGGAAGATCTAGAGGCTAAAATCAACCGATTTTGCATGCTTCACAATCCAGTGATGTAAAAGTGGATTTCACAATATGAGGATGCAAAGCAAGAGCGACAAAGGGCACGAATCGAGTGGAGACGGGGAAGACGACCACCGATGCACTATCCGACGGTTCTGGAGAGCCTACCAACCTTCATGAGCTTAAGATGGTTGCACAACCAATTGAAAAGCGCACAACAATGCGGTGATGAAGTGACTGAGGAAGAGTGGGAGTACTCTCGGGGTTGCGCGACCAAGGTAAGTTTGCAATGTACGACTAGCTAGTGACTTTATTTCTAAACGTTTGAACGGCCACTCATAATCTTTGTTCGTTGTAGTATAAGTCATACACAGCAGCATGGTATAAAGGTCGACATTTTAGGGTGGAACGAATCGACAAAAAGCGTTTTACTCAAGATTGTGGAATCATGGCAAAATTTGAACAGTCTAGTTGACGACGTTCCTCTGATGCAGATCCTATGGTGGCAGAACTCACTTACTTCGGCACGCTGCAAGAGATTTTGAGGATCTATTACAGAGGATTTTTTGTCGACTTGTTTGACGTGCAATGGTTCAAGATAATCATGGAGGTTCGCAATGCTACTGTGCATAGAGGAGAGTCTGGTTTTCTTGAGGTGGATTCTACTAAGAAATGGACTGACCTAAGAGACACTTTCGTACTACCCGAGCATTGTGAACAAGTATGTAAATAGTTAACATCCCCCTTTTACAAGCTATGTGCTTGAAAGCTCTCATGTAAGTTATGTGGCTCTGGCAGGTAATATTTCATCCTACAAAGTCTACATCAAACTGGTGGTACGTCATAGAGGTAGCCCCTCGTAGTGCAAGGACGTATGAAGGCTACCATGTGCCAATCACAACGGCATCAATGGAGGAGATCAGAGAAGATGCTCAATCAGAAGCCGCTGCGGTGGTGCCAGACGAGCATCAAGATGCTACTACTCTATATGGGGTGCATGCAGAGGAGCTACAAAATGAAACAGAGGATATGTGTTTAAACGGAGAGCTCTATATAGATATAGGAAGTTATGCTGAGTTATGCGAGGATGAGAGAGAGATCTCTTAAAGCCACAAATATTGTATTTGAACAATTTTGCTCCGTGTTGTAAAAGCTCTGGCTCTCTAAGTACCTTCCATGGTGTATAACGCTCTTTTCTACTCGTGCTCACATATTTTGATTGAAAATCTGAGTTTTCGACTTGCCTCTTCTATCACTCAATTCATTGCGTCATTGTATTTATATGCGTCATTACGTCATTGTATTTAATGGTCTTTGTGTCATTGTCTACTCTATTCATTCAATATTAAGTTTAAATATTCGTGTGTTTAATGCAGGTTTGGATGATGAGGAGTTTCTTTCTTCTTTGTCACCGCAGTAGAGACAGTGGTACGTGGAGCGTCATCGCTCTGGCGCATCATCGCGCGTTCCTACTCCATCCGCATCTCCCTCTCTTTCGGAGCATTCGGCGCGCTCCGAAGCTTCGGCGTCGACGAGACGAGCTTCACACTCGTCTAGACACCGGCGCTCTAGTGGTGGCGGTGGCGGTTGTTGTGGGGATTCCGCCACCGATGCCTTCACACCGCCTCGTGTTCGATGAGGCTCTTTACCCTCCCCTTCTTTGCCCACCCCCACACCAGCCACAGCAACAAAAGGATGCAGCCAGAGCGCGAGTAGAGGCAGGGAGCTCGCACCACTTGGGGAGCGGTGGATGGGCATCATTTGATGCCGATTTTGTAAGTGTTTTCGCATTGCTCTTTATGTTCGATAGTTTAGGGTTTATGAGTTTTTTAATTCTAACATAATGAAATCTTTGTATGTTTTGATAGTGGTCGATGACAGGACGTGATCCCACACCGTACGAGCGCGAGTACGCAGGCAGGAAGGGCTTAAACGCCCTCATGGACATTCTCAGTTCTCGCAGCAGCATGGTTAGTATTAGGGTTTACTCTTTTCTATTTTTTGTATTGTTTTATAAATGTCGTTATATGTTTATACTTATTGAAAGCTATCTTATTGTCTTTTTTTGCAGAATCCGACAGATACGCCGCTTGGACGCGATGAGACGTCTGACTAGACGACGTCAATTTAGCCGTAGCTAGATAGCATTAGTTTAGGGTTTCTCATAGCTTATGTATCATGAGACGGATTTTATACGTCTTTTTGAACCATGTATATTATTACATTTGTCACCGCAGTTCATTTTGCCAATCAATTCTTTATGCCTATGATGTTGTACAATTGTCATTATTACATTTGCCAATCAATTCATTTTGCCTATGATGTGTACAATTGTCAATTTTACGCTTGTCAATTTTGCAAACAATGCGTCTTGTGGGTGACTATTTTGGGTCTATTATCTACCCTTGCACTTTTTTTAAAAAGTGAATCAAGTACAATATGGTTGATGGGTGGTAGGGCATTCAATGCCCTGTCACCAAAAAAAAATTCCCTCGGGCGTCGCTATAACCATCGCTATTTATGGCTCTGTAGCGTCTCTATGAGCATCGCTATAGACTTCTGTGTAAACGTCACTATAACCGTCGCTATGACCGTCGCTATGACCGTCTCTATATAGCGACGCTATTAGCGACGCCTATAGCGACGGTTATAGCGACGCTCTCGTAGCGACGCTATTAGCGACGGTTTTAGCGACGCCGGGGGTTATAAAAACCCAGTGTATTTCCGTCGCTTCCAGCGTCACAAGAGCACACAACCTCTTGTAGTGTTGCAAGGCTCGCCCCCTCCTTTGTAGCAGTTGTGAAGACTTTTGGTACACACACAAAGCATCCAATATACCTAAGCTTTTGACCTTTGGACATAACCTTTGATTTTTGGAACCTTATCATTTTGGAAGTCTTAATGGGTTGAACCTTAGGGTCTTTGAATCCCATTGTTGCACATTGCTCTTTTGCAAATGGTCTCCCTTTAGAGCCCTATTTCCCCTACTATGGCCGCTTTACCAGCTTAACCAATATTCTAGCTTTTTATCCCCTAGCACTTTCCCATATTAAATGATCCGTTTAACATGATAAAATCATTTAGGATAATTAGATATTAGTTATTATGACATTATGTGAGCTTACTTTCGTCCCACGAGTGCTGCTCAACATAGTGGAAGATTTTATCAAGTGATTTTCACACGTTTACCAGCATTGTCTTTAACCACTCTATGTAATTGTTTCCATCTGTTGAACATGCTTCACCTCTCCTCTCTATCAAACTCTTTGAGGCTAAACGCAAGAAACCTTATGGCTTTAACTCTGCCTATCGACACTTTCCGTGGTATCTTGTAATGACCTTGAGACATCTTAGGGTCCTCTTTGATTTTGACATTTCCTTCATGCAAACCAATGTCTGAGAACAGTTCCTCTAAGGCTCTAATGATTTTATGGCTCTTATTGACTCATTGATTGAATTTAAGGTCCATGCAAAACATATGTACAAATGAACCACCTTTTCAATTATTTTGTAGAGTCCATGGAGTGTACAAACATTATCTCTACACAGTGAAATATCAAGCAATGGCCAAAAAGATTTATCTTGAAGATATTTGTTGGGAGTTCTACTCCATTGCACACTCTCAAGAGAATGTGCATCGGCCATGCAATATAAACATGGATTTTCCACGGATGCACCGCGTGTTATGTGATTCTCCTTCATGAAGAAGGTAAGGAGCCTCACTTTAGATTTATCAAATTTCTTTTGAGTTATCATCTCTTCAACTACATGTTTTGGAACTAAACAACTATAATACACACCGACATTGGAAGCTACTCCGTTTGAGTTTGGATGTAGCAAAGTCCTTCAAAGAAAGCACCATGCATCATGATCAGTAATAAGAAAGTGTAAAGAATATATATGATACAAAAACAGAACCATATTTCGAGTTATCTTGTCATAATAATCAATATCTAATTCTCCTAAATGATTTTCTCATATTAAACTGATCATTTAATGTGGGGAAGTGCCAAGGGAGAAAAAGCTAGAATATTGGTTAAGCTAGCAGACCGGCCACAGTAGGGATCCAAAGGAGGGAAAATAGGGATCCAAAGGGGGGGCCATCTGCAAAAGAGCCATGTGAAACAATGGGCCAAAAAGACCCTAAGGTTCAGCCCATTAAGACTTCCAAAATGCTAAGGTTCCAAAATTCAAAGGTTGTGTCCAAAGGTCAACCCTAGGAAAAATTGGATGCTTTGTGTGTGCCCTAAAAGTCTTTGCACATCCCTATATGGGAGGGGGCGAGCCCCAAAGCTAGGGGATGAGAGAGAAAGCCACACACACACACACAGGCTCCCTTTACACAAAGGGAATGAGGGACACATGTCAGCTCCCTAGGCCAGATGCCCACAAGGTGTGCCCAGTTCCTATTGGAAGACCCTTGAAGTGGACCAATGAGAATTAAGCTAGAGTAAATCTAGTTTAATTAATTTAAAAACATTTAATAAAAGAAACCAATGAGAAGTAAGTCTCCTAGAAGACTATTGGGCAGTCTCCCAAGGGGTCCAATGAGCATTCAGGAGCCCCATGGCTTGCCTGATTCCTATTGGCCAGGAGGCAAAGGGGTCCAATGAGAGTTTAGTTTAATTATTTAATTACCTAAAGCTCTCACAAAAGGGGAAAGGGGGACACATGTCAGAAGGCTATCACTTAAGCTGCTTAATTCCTATTGGCTTGACCTGGGGAGGTCCAATAAGGCAAAAGCCAGACCTAATTAGCAGCTAGGGCTCGCTCAAGAGAGAGGGGGGGCTGATTTTTGCTTGGCATTGACACACACACTCTCACACTTGACCATGTGTGAAGGGAAACTACTCTATCTCCTCCCAAGCTTTAATGGAGAGCTCATCACCTACTCCAAGCTTGTGAGATAGAAGCCTACATCAACACTCTCTTGGCATATGGATGCAAATCCAACCAAGAGCCAAGCTTCAATGCATGCTCATCTTCTCTACCAAGCTAATTACTAAGCTAAGCTATGCTAATATGAGTGATTATGTGAGGAGATGTACATCTTTCTCGTAAGATACTTCTTTTTCTTCTCAATCTACTCTCATACCCTGCTAGCTCTCACCATCTTCGAAGGTGTGTGAGGTCTTGGGTCTGAGAACGGGGATAATTCAAGTTGTGTTTGATTAAGTGTTTTGCTTGGTGTATGAAGCTTCCATCTTCATTGCACTAGCTAGTCTTGAAGGAACACAAAGAATTGTATTGTACAATGTCTCTCTTGATGGGAGAAACCATAATACAAAGCCTTTTGGAGGGGGGACCGGCTCCATACAAATCCGGTCCTCAACTGTTGTCAATAGCTTAATTTCTCTCTCTTTTGAAAGTATTGTCGATGCTATCTAACTAGGTGTTATGCTTTTTGTTGCTCTCTCCACCCAAGCACTCTTGTAATTCTCATTAGGAATCTATTCTAATGAAATTCCCACTATGTTCATGCTAATTTCCGCTACACATAAGATTATAGGCCATTAAATGTTCCATTGGTATCAGAGCTCAAGGTTTCTCTTTTCTTGCTCAAGAAGGGAGGTCCTCAAGCTAGCTACAAATGGTTGGTATTATTAATTGCCTGTGAGTAAGTAGAATAGGGATTTTTCAGCCTTGCAGTGCGCCTGCCTTTGTGCAGTTAACGGGGCATCACCGTCGAGAGCTATGGTCTTAATAGTGGAGTCCTGCGGGGCTTGCCTACGGCTTAACCACTATTGAGCTATTAGAAGCTTGACAGGAGCCGGTGCTGTTTTGGTGTCGAAAGACCCTCTCTTCTATTCCTTGCAATTAATGGTATTCGAGCCGCGGGTACAGTAGCTTGAGTGCTTTTTCTAAAGGGGTAAAGAGGAGTAGCAACTAGGGCTTGAAGTGCCAAAGTACACCTAAAAAGTTTACACCTAAAAGTTGTTAGAATGGCTGACAATAGTAAAGAGAGTGAAATTAATGTTGATAACTTATATTTTGCTCATGAGCAAGCTACTAATGATGCTTCAATGCTTGTTAACTATCTTGTTTCTAGGCTTCAACAAGCCATGGGCAATCCATCTCTCCAAAGTGAAGTGCAACGGCAGCTCCGTGCTCACGGGATTCTCCAAGCTCATCACCATGACGAGAGAACACCTAGGAAGCCTCCTTGTGAGACTACCAAAAGAGGTCTCTCTCCGATTCGGGAAGAAGAAGAGAATCCATATGAAGGGCTCAAGAACTTACTTCTTGATGATGCATCTCCTTCCCAAAGGAGAACTCAAGAGCCTCCACCGAAGGAACGAGAAAGAAGCGAATCTCCCGCCACCTCGGCGGAGATGGCTCCACGAAGACGGCGGGCTAAACGCTCTCCATCACCACCAAAGCGGAGAAGACCATCATATTCTTCTCCTCACCACAATTCAAAGAGGGATGATAAAAAGCAAGAGAAGAAAAAGGCGAGAAAGAGGACACCCTCTTCTCCATCTTCTTCATCCTCTTCCTCTTATGAAAGCTATGGTGAAGACAACAAAGATCAAGACAAGAAAAAGGCGAGAAAGAGGTCACCCTCTTCTCCACCTTCTTCAAATTCTTCACCTTCTGAAGAAAGTGATGGTGCAACTTTTGAACCATCAAAAAGAAGAGGCCATAGGAAATCCTATGCCGCATGGAAGAGGTCGTCCAAGCTGAAGAAATTCAAAGAGGGAGGGAAGAGCATCTCTTTCCTTACCTATGATGGCACCTTCGGTGCTACAGACAAAGTTTTGGCCTTTATCCAGCAATTCGATGCGGCGTTTGGAGATGAGGGCTTCACGGAGTCCTCTAAGCTACGCCATGTAGCTATGCACTTTCAAAAGTCCGCCAGACAATGGTGGTCTAGCCTACGAGCCAACGGTGAAGCTCCACGAACATGGAAGGCTTTAAGAGCTTCCATTATGAAGCAGTTTTTGGCCACCGATGCCAAAGACAAAGTACTCACCGAATGGCGAAGCTTAAAGCTCTCTCCCAATGAATCCATCCACAAATATGTAGACAAGTTTTGGGACCTACAACTCAAAGCCACTGTCTTCAAAAAGTTGGATTTTGGAGAGCAAAAGCAACAATTTTGTGCGGGCTTAACCGAAGAAATGGCGGAGTATGTCAACTCCCAAAGGCCACGTACCATATCGGCGGTAATACACCATACTATGGTGGCCTCGCGAATCAATTTCCAAACGGGGGGTAAAAGAAATAATAAGCCCCCGAAAAACAAGGGTTCCAATGAGCCTAAGGGGAAGGACAATGTCCAAAAGTCTCCTAAGGGCAATTCCAACAAAGCTAAAGAGAAGGGAGTTTACAAAGGAAAGAATAAACTCTCTCCTGAAGAGCTTGAGCGTTATCGTAAAGATAACCGGTGTTTCAAGTGCGGCGAACAAGGGCATGCATACCGCGCTTGTCCCCAAAAGAACAACCGCCAAGATCCTCCTAGATCTTCTTTGGTTGAAATCCAAGAGGAGGAGATTCATCAAACTCACCACAAAGGATCTCCTCTATGCCATGCTTGGGGAAAGGTAAGAGAACATGATGCTTTTATTCTCTTTGACCCTGGTTCTACTCACAATTTCATATCTATGGAGTTAGCCACCAAGCTAGGCATACAATCCTATGAGATGGGAGATATCCTACCCGCAGACAGTGCCTTCAAGGGGCAAGAAGCTTCAGTCACTCCCTTAATCGGGAAATTGAGGCTTCATGTCCAAGGCTATGTGGACAAAGAGGACTTCTTTATCTCTCCTCTCAAGCATGAGGATGTAATCCTAGGGGCACCATGGTTTGACCGCCTGGCTGCCGATGTTAAATTTCCTGAAAGGAGAATCTCCTTTAAGTTCAGGGAAAAGGACATGTATATAGATGCTAAGGAGATGGGTAACACCATCCCCATTGTACATACACCAGCTTTCAACAAGTCAATAAAGAGCTCTATTTCCGTGTACATGATTTTTGTTAAAGATTCTCAAAATGAACCTAATGCCTTAACAAAAGAAAATAAAAGCAACCAAAAGGAATTAGAGTTATTCAATTTTCTCAAGGGGTTTCAAGATGTTTTTATTGACGACATCCCTTGTGAGCTACCTCCTAAACGAGGTAATGACGACCATGCAATTGAACTTCTTCCAGGAAGTTCACCGCCTAACAAACCTCCTTATAGAGTTTCTCAAGCTCAACAAGAGGAGATTATGCGGCAAGTGCATGAGTTAGTTGAGAAGGGCATGGTTAGGCCTAGCTCATCTCCATTTTGCTCACCTGTGCTATTAGTGCAAAAGAAAGACGGCACATATCGTATGTGTGTCGACTATAGAGCACTAAAAAGGATCACTATCAAGAATAGGTTTCCCGTTCCAAGGGTAGAAGACCTATTTGATAAGCTACAAGGATCGACCTACTTCAGTAGGATTGACCTAAAAAGTGGCTATCATCAAATAAGGATAGTTGATCAAGACATTGTAAAGACCGCATTTCGTACTACATTTGGTCTTTACGAATACATTGTCATGCCTTTTGGCTTGACCAATGCACCAGCCACATTCAACCGCTTGATGGAGAAGCTGTTCAGGCCTCATCGAACCTTCACTGGAGTGTTCTTTGATGATATTATCATCTACTCTAATTCATTGGAGGAACACAAACAACACCTCCAGGTAATATTTCAAGTTTTAAGAGAGAATAAACTTTATGTTAATCGAAAGAAAAGTGAATTTTTCTTGCAAGAGATTCAATATTTAGGTCACATTATCTCTCAAGATGGAATCCAAATGGATCCATCCAAGTTAGAGGTAATAAAAGGATGGCCTAAACCAAGGAATCTTCATGAACTAAGAAGCTTTATAGGTATGTGTGCATACTATAGACGCTTCATAGAAAAGTTCTCACGAATTGCAGGACCATTACATGACCTAACAAAGAAAAATATTAGGTATACGTGGTCTGCTAAGGAGAACAACGCTTTCGAAAAGCTTAAAGAAAAGCTTATCTCTCAACCTGTGCTTACACTACCGGATCTCTCAAAACCATTTGAGGTCCAATGTGATGCTTGTGGTGATTGCCTTGGGGCTGTCCTGCTCCAAGAAGGGCACGCCATAGGCTATGAGAGTCGAAGGCTCGACCCTGTTGAGCAAGCTCTAGGCATATACGAAAAAGAACTCCTTGCAGTTCTACATGCCTTGACTCATGGAAGCACTATTTATTGGGGACTCCTTTCATTCTGCGAACGGATCACCAAAGTCTTAAGTACTTCATGACGCAGACCAAGCTTTCCGACAAACAAATGAGGTGGGAAAATTTCCTTTCGCAATTTCATTTTCATATTGCTCACATTGCTGGCAAGCATAATCAAGTAGCCGATGCACTCTCAAGACGACCGAGAGTGAATGCGGTTTCCATAGCAACTCACAATGATCTATCTTCAATGATAGATGAGTATGCTATTGATCCCGATTTTAGAGATGTGATTTCAGCCCTTGCATTAGGGAAGAAAGAAGAACCATTTACTTTACAAGATGGTTATCTTCTCTATGGCAATAGACTATGCGTTACTAACTCACTACGTGAGAAAGTAATGTATGAATCTCATGCTCCCCCATATGCGGGGCATAGAGGGATTCAGTCTACCCTAAAGGGAATTGAAACATATTTTTATTGGCCTACCATGAAAGTGAACATACACGAGTATGTTTCCAAATGTGTGGTATGTCAAAAGACAAAATTTGATAGAGGGAAGCAACTTGGATTGCTTCAACCCTTGCCAATCCCTAATTCACCTTGGGAGAGCATATCCATGGATTTTATCTTTGGATTGCCTAAGTCTATCCATGGGAATACGGGAATATGGACGATAGTAGACAGGTTCAGTAAACAAGCTCATTTTATACCTGTTAAAAATAATATCAAAGCCCATCAAATGGCAACCCTCTTCATTTCACAAATTTTCAAGTACCATGGCTTGCCAATGTCCATAGTGTCGGATAGAGATCCTAGAATGACCAGTAATTTCTGGAAGGGTCTCTTTGAGAATTTAGGAACAAGGCTAAACTTCTCTTCGGCCTATCATCCACAAACTGATGGCCAAAGTGAAATAGCTAACCTAACCATTCTCGATCTACTAAAAGCCTATGTAACGGAAGTAGATCAAAGATCCCAATGGAAGAAGTACTTACCTTTAGTAGAGTATGCTTACAATAACACTGTACATACTTCCACAGGAAAAGCACCTTTCGAGGTAATTGAGGGAAGATCAAAAAGTCCCTTGCTACTTAAGGTACATGGGAAGATCTTCGCTGCAGATGAGTATAGCCGAGACCTACAAGAATCTTTCCAAAAGATTAAGGATGCTATCTCTATCTCACAGCAAAGGCAAAAGGCTGCTGCTGACAAGCACAGAAGAGCCCAAACCTTTAAAGAAAACGATTGGGTCTTGTTAAAGTTTCCCAAGGCTCGATTAAGGCACACGACGGGCAAGAATCCTACGGGCCACCAAAAGTACTATGCTAAACTAGCAAAAAGGTACTATGGTCCCTTCCAGATTCTTAAGCCAATCAATGAGATGGCCTATCAACTTAAGTTGCCCAATCATTGGCTCATACACAATGCTTTTCATGTGAGCCTATTAAAGCCTTACAAAGGAGAGCCACCTCAAGAACCAACTATTGAAGACCCACCGGAGATCGAGGACCACGAGGAGGTGTTGCAGCCCGAGTCCATTCTCCGACATGAAGACAAGGTATTAAGAGGCGGTAAGACTATCCGACGATATCTTATTAAGTTTAAGAATTATCCTTTTGAAGATGCTAGATGGATGCAAGGCATACAATTAAAGGATAACCTAAACCTTGTCAATGCTTACAATGCTTCCCAAGAGTAAGCAAATGTACAAAATGTTAAAAATGAACAAAATTTTTGTCTTATAAGACTCTCTTTTTCTTTATTTGTGCACAAAAATGAAGTAGTATGCATGCTTAGATCAAGTTTGCGGAGACGACGTCTCCCAAACACCAAGTAGAGCTTGTCACTCTACTATGGAAGACTGATAGGACTAATGTGCAGACATGCTTGCGGCAGCCTCAGGCTCTCAAGCGCCAAATGGACTAGTCATCCTTTATGGAATGATGTCGTAGGGTAACATAGGGATCCTCTACCCGCTAAGAAAAGGACTCATGCATATGCTTTATCTTCTCTACACCATAGTCGAGGACGACTATGATTTCAAGAGAGAGGTAATGTCATAATAATCAATATCTAATTCTCCTAAATGATTTTCTCATATTAAACTGATCATTTAATGTGGGGAAGTGCCAAGGGAGAAAAAGCTAGAATATTGGTTAAGCTAGCAGACCGGCCACAGTAGGGATCCAAAGGAGGGAAAATAGGGATCCAAAGGGGGGGCCATCTGCAAAAGAGCCATGTGAAACAATGGGCCAAAAAGACCCTAAGGTTCAGCCCATTAAGACTTCCAAAATGCTAAGGTTCCAAAATTCAAAGGTTGTGTCCAAAGGTCAACCCTAGGAAAAATTGGATGCTTTGTGTGTGCCCTAAAAGTCTTTGCACATCCCTACATGGGAGGGGGCGAGCCCCAAAGCTAGGGGATGAGAGAGAAAGCCACACACACACACACAGGCTCCCTTTACACAAAGGGAATGAGGGACACATGTCAGCTCCCTAGGCCAGATGCCCACAAGGTGTGCCCAGTTCCTATTGGAAGACCCTTGAAGTGGACCAATGAGAATTAAGCTAGAGTAAATCTAGTTTAATTAATTTAAAAACATTTCATAAAAGAAACCAATGAGAAGTAAGTCTCCTAGAAGACTATTGGGCAGTCTCCCAAGGGGTCCAATGAGCATTCAGGAGCCCCATGGCTTGCCTGATTCCTATTGGCCAAGAGGCAAAGGGGTCCAATGAGAGTTTAGTTTAATTATTTAATTACCTAAAGCTCTCACAAAAGGGGAAAGGGGGACACATGTCAGAAGGCTATCACTTAAGCTGCTTAATTCCTATTGGCTTGACCTGGGGAGGTCCAATGAGGCAAAAGCCAGACCTAATTAGCAGCTAGGGCTCGCCCAAGAGAGAGGGGGGGCTGATTTTTGCTTGGCATTGACACACACACTCTCACACTTGACCATGTGTGAAGGGAAACTACTCTATCTCCTCCCAAGCTTTAATGGAGAGCTCATCACCTACTCCAAGCTTGTGAGATAGAAGCCTACATCAACACTCTCTTGGCATATGGATGCAAATCCAACCAAGAGCCAAGCTTCAATGCATGCTCATCTTCTCTACCAAGCTAATTACTAAGCTAAGCTATGCTAATATGAGTGATTATGTGAGGAGATGTACATCTTTCTCGTAAGATACTTCTTTTTCTTCTCAATCTACTCTCATACCCTGCTAGCTCTCACCATCTTCGAAGGTGTGTGAGGTCTTGGGTCTGAGAACGGGGATAATTCAAGTTGTGTTTGATTAAGTGTTTTGCTTGGTGTATGAAGCTTCCATCTTCATTGCACTAGCTAGTCTTGAAGGAACACAAAGAATTGTATTGTACAATGTCTCTCTTGATGGGAGAAACCATAATACAAAGCCTTTTGGAGGGGGGACCGGCTCCATACAAATCCGGTCCTCAACTGTTGTCAATAGATTAATTTCTCTCTCTTTTGAAAGTATTGTCGGTGCTATCTAACTAGGTGTTATGCTTTTTGTTGCTCTCTCCACCCAAGCACTCTTGTAATTCTCATTAGGAATCTATTCTAATGAAATGCCCACTATGTTCATGCTAATTTCCGCTACACATAAGATTATAGGCCATTAAATGTTACATATCTTAAAGCTTGTACTGGTTTTTCAGGTCCCCAATCTTCATATTCTCTATATTACATAGATCTCGGTTGTTTTTTTTTGACTCCCAAGCACGGTCTTTCACACACAAACTTGTGATCTTCTTCTCAAGACTGTAGATTGACTCTCTGTTTGATGAAATCTTCTGAGTGCATGCTCCATTAAGTTTCTTCAGCTCCATGTTCTCCAACGCTAGAAGGTTTATTTTCTTTTCGCATTCAATCCTCGCATTTTCAAATGTTCAATGTATCCCAGTAGCCAATCCTTGCCATCGCTTGTTAAATATAAAAGGCTAGGGATATTAGCAAAGGGTGGTGGCACATTTGTTGTAGGATTCTTGGGGTAAATAGATCCATCGGTCCACAAATCCAAATGATGTTCCTTGTTTGTGCTTCTAAGTTCTTTATCCCGTTGGGATAAGAAAGACTTCTTCCTACGTTTCTGCAATGGTGCGTACACTATTTACAATACATCAACGTGAAGATGATGTGTGTTCTTTCTTCACATAAGTGTTGAAGATGAAGGGACTGAGGACTGCAAGTTCAAATTGATGTTTTCATCAGGAGAAGAAGTGTTGTCCATTCTTATGACTAACGAAATATCTCAAGTTTCGCCAGCGAAGGCTTGGAAGCTTGCACTTGAAATCATTGTAGTCCCATGTTTAGAGTTGATAGAGTTCATGTAGCTTATGTTTTTGGAGGGAATGCTTGTAAATTGGTGTTTCAAATCATTAGCTATACGGTTATTTAGATTCCCGACAAAAGAAGGAAGGACAAGAAAAGACTACGACGATTACCTAACAATGAATGCCATTTTGGTTGTTTGTTGGTGCAAAAAATATCAGCTAAAATATACTATCTAACATTTTTATTTTCTCTCTCTAAGATGACTTGGAACTTCTTACATGACTCAAAAATGAGTCCAAAGTTCTTCTAATGTTTTGTTTTAAAATACTACAAATTAAGTGAAGTTGTGTGTGTGTGTGTGTGTGTGTTTGACATTGAGAGAGAGAGAGAGAGAGAGAGAGAGAGAGAGAGAGAGGAGTTGAGAGAGCCTGAAAGACAACTGCAGAGGTGACAATCAGGCAAAAAGGTTCTTTTAAATAATATTTGAGTGAGGACCAAGACTCCCGTCTTGTGAGTGGGCGTGAAAATCTCACTATTGCAAAAGCTGGATAGTGCTTGAACATCAAGATGACGGTGAATGAAAATCATGCATGCGATCTGCAGATAGCACTAACCCTGTTGCCGAGGGTAGATAATTTCTTCAAGGCTCTTTGATTTATAAATGCCAACACTCAGTGTAAGTGCGGAAGAATAAGCCAGAGTAAAGTAGATTTCTTGGTGGGTGCGTTTGATTTATAAGTTCAAAAGCTCTGTGTGAGTGCTTTTTGGCCTACCCCAAAGGGGTGAGGCCATAGCGATGACTCCCCTTTTTTCTTAAGGAAAAAGGAGAGTTAATTTTTTTTATTTCCTATTTTTTGATTGGCAGATGGTTATTCATTGTTTGCAGCATGAAGCTTCTTAAGGAAATGATGAAACGGAGAGGTTGGGGAGGAAACTAGAAAGGGATAGGTCTCTCTCTCTCTCTCTCTCTCTCTCTCTCTCTCTCTCTCTCTCTCTCTCTCTCTCTCTCTCTCTCTCTCTCTCTCTCTCTCTCTCTCTCTCTCTCTCTCTCTCTCTCTCTCTCTCTCTCTCTCTCTCTCTCTCTCTGTGTGTGTGTGTGTGTGTGTGTGTGTGTGTGTGTGTGTGTGTGCATGCACACGTAAAGATGGACGTGCAGAAGAGGGCTGAAGGCCGACATCCTGACGACGTAGCTATTACAACTCTCTCCTCATCCTTTGGTGACCTAGCTCACGCTGATGATAAGGATCTGCCCTGGATCTTCCTCATCCACTCTGGCCACCAGAAGGACGAGCTTGTGAATCCCCTCCACGATGCCCTCCACCGTGCCGAACACAGCCCCTTCTTCGACCTTGACTACGTCGATTTTCTATCAGTGGCCACAGCTACCCGCCCCACATCTTCCAAGCTTGCCGAGCCTGCAAAATGGGAGTGGTGGTGTTGAGCGAGGACTACATGCAGAGCCTCTGGCCGCTCTATGCTTGCTTTACCTGCTCCGGTGGAGTCACAGTCACAACCTCAAAACAATTTTGCCGCTTCAGCAGCGAGTTGTGCTCCAGCAATAGATCTCCTGAGTGGTGATTCATTTGTAGTTCCTACTGAATCACCTCCCTAACTTGACATTTGAGAATAGTTGAAATCAAAGTTTTCCACTTAAACTTGCCCTAAAAGCCTTCATTTGTTGTAAATTATCCTCTTCAATTCAGATTTTGTACTAGCTTCATCATGGTCAAGGTCGCTTTGCACTTGCAGCAGCTATGATTTTATGTATCACCAAGATAATAAAAATTATGTTCGAGTATGTTTTTCTTCTTTCTGGTCGGCAGGAGTGTATCATGATCTATACAGTCATTAATGGGGAATGAACTGTTCCAGAATGTCGGTGTTTTGCACCTTTGAGGACTTCAAGATTTCATGACCTGGTATCATATTGGCATGAGAGAGAGAGAGAGAGAGAGAGAGAGAGAGAGAGAGAGAGAGTTTGGTTATCCATGTTCCCTCTTGAGCAAGAGGTTTAGAGTTCAAAACTTGTCTGATAGATCTCTGTCGTCAACTCTTGGGATTGTTCCCACAGATGTCTCTTCTTCTTCTTCTTCTTCTTCTTCTTCTTCACACACACACTTAACATCCTAGAAACAATCTTGAGAGATCTCAAAGATCTTTCTATAAAGTCTTGAGTTTAAGATCTCTTACTCAAAGAGGGAGTTAGGATAACCTATCTACCATGGGTGGGTGATAGGAAGGTCATTCTAGTTTCCTCTTCTTATTCACATTTAGTAATGCTCACCACTGTTGCTACCTCCAGCCCTATGCCCAACCATTTCCAGCTCTTGTCGCTATACCCTTTTGCCATCCCGCGCTTGGATTGTGCTACCACTATGCGCGACTTATTGTTAGTGCCAACTTTGCCTCGTCAGCATTTACTACTTGGTTGGTATCATCTCTTTTGCCTCGTGCTTGTGTTTGCTGCTCCTGGCTGCAGTATGGCATTGCCCATGTCTGTTGCCGTATGCTTTTGGTGTTCCATTGGCCCTTTTGCACAGCATGAGGGAGAGCTATTTGTGGGTGTGCTTGTGCTGCACTTACCTATCTTCATCTGCCTTCTCCAACTAGGAAAGAATGTTAGAAACGGAGAACGCACGTGCACAGGTTATGTCGGGTTTCAGCATCCACTTTACCATTGTCGTCTGCCAACACGGTCGCTTCTTTGGACGCCTCAGTGGTGGCTGCACTCGACTGTGGAGCTTTCGTTGCTGCTTTGGTTTGTTGTCTCCTGACAGGGTGATTTCCTTTTCTTCTATTGGTCTCCTTGGCGTTTTTCTTCCTTATTTTCTTTTTCTTTGATTGATTTGTGTGGTGTGGCATTTGTGTGTTTGTGTTAGTCTTGATGAAATATGGAGCCAACACAGCTTTAAGCTAGGTAGGAAGAGTCGACTTCTCTCTCTCTGTGGACGTCGGACAGTTGCTTCTTGCCCTCCCAACTTTCCTCGCGGGCGGGAGGGCTGGGTGTGCTACTGTGTTTTGAGCATGGAGGGGGTGCAAAAGAAAGCAATATTGAGCAGTGGCAATGTACGGTACAACCAATTCACTCAAAATGGTGAAATTAGTGTAAGAAAAAGGGAAAATTACCAAAGTACTATTTTGATTTGTGGAAATTCCCAGAATACCCCTCAAATTTCAAAAAATTCCCAAAATACCATTGTATAAAAATTCTTGGTTGATCTTTGTTGGTTAAAGATTAACACGTTTCTGTCTAAAGATTGGTTTTCATAGGGTAGGCCTCGTGATTTTATCACTTTTTTGCCTCTTGTTTTTATTAAGGAGAATATCAATGTCGGAAGAGCAGACGTTAGGAGAGTTACTAGAAATCATCGAAAGATGTGGCGGAAGAGCAGACGCAGTGCATGAAGGAAGCAGCAAAAGGAGCCAGCGCCCAGGGTCACCACACAGACAAGCTCGAGCACGTGCCCCTCTCTAGCCGCTCATGAGAAGCAGGAGGTGCAACCTTCCATGTCAGGATTCGCAGCTGTAGATGAGAAGCAAACGTCTCCAGCTTCCATGGCAGCAAGGCCCCTGCCCAGCAGCACAGATAAAATTTCGAGCACATCCTGCTCTCTAATGGATTTTTTAGGAGGGTTACTTGGCGGAAGAGCGGACGTTAGGAGGGTTGCTGGAAATCATGGAAAGATGTGGCGGAAGAGCAGACGTAGTGCACAAAGGAAGCAGCAAAAGGAGCCAGCGCCCATGGTCACCACACAGACAAGCTCGAGCATGCATAGTTTTTTCCAACGGCAAACATACGGCAAACGCAAACGAGTATGAAAGTATGTTTGAAGTATGTTTTGTAACGATTTTCTCAAACATACGTGACTTATTTTTTTTAGCAAAAATACTCTACAGAACAATCAAAATACACTTCATAGACACCTAAAAGTCTTATGTAATGTGATAAGCATAGTTAAAAACTTGGTTGACTTATGCAAATGTAATATGGAAACAAACAACCAAATTAAACGATTTTATGAGGCAAATCAAGAGTACCCTCATGATTTTATGCACTAAGATGCAACAAACTAGAAAGCAAAGCTGCATAAGTAAAAAAAGAAAAGGTGATAAGCATCAAGAGAATCCTTCGGATCAAATGCATAATGCTAAGCTTGACTCTCCCCCTCCTCCTCATCCTCATCAGTATCATCCTCATCCTCATTGTGACTCTCTTCATTGTCATCGATGTCATCATCATCATCATCATCATAGTTATCAAGTCTCTCATTCAAAGAAGCAAGACTGGCAAACCTTGTGGGAGCTGTATCCTCCTCACAAAACTCATCTAAATCTGCTTGTAGATCTTGCAAAGCAATCAAACGATCATCATCTTTCTCCTTCTCAAGCATCTCCAATGTAGCCTCTATTTTTTCATATCCTCTTTCCTTGATCTTACACAAAAGACGCAAGTTTGTGTGCACATGTACAAGTTTCTCCGTGTGGGATGGTAGTAACCTATTTCTTCTCTTTGTGTGGATAAGAGAAAAGGTACTCCAATTTCGTTCACATGGAGAAGCACAAGTACCTTGAGAAAGCAAACGAAGAGCCAAACGTTGTAGATTTGGTGCACATGCTCCAAATGTCTCCCACCATTTAACTCCCTCTTGCATCCTCTTCTCATCCTTAACAATGGGACGACTAAATATACCTACCTCAGTTTTGTACTTATTGTACTCATCAATAATCTTTCCTTGCAAGTCTAAATCACCTTTTGAGTAGGCTTCAAGGACAGTCATCCAGTTTTCAAACACTTCTTCATCAGTATCTTGATCTCTCCCTTTCCAAACAGGATGCAACATATAAGCCACAGCATGTAAGGGAGAATGCAACATAAACCAACGTTCAATGCATAGATCTTTTACATCTTTCAAGTACTCAGTTTTCACATTTGGAATACATTCTATCTTCTCAACCATACGATCTATAAATTCATAAATTAGACCCATTGTAGCTCCCTCTCGATCAGCCAACCGCAAGACTTTTAAAATAGGGGCACAAATAGTCACAATCGTTCGTGCTTCTTGCCAAAAGCTTGGCCCATACACAATTTCAGCCACAGCATCAGCCTTACGAGTGCGTGAAGCCTTAAGAGCCAAAAACTTGTCACAATTAAATAACTTACGCAACCCTCGATAGCACCTTTCATCCAATAAGTTGACAAGCATGATGAACATATAGGCAAACCTTGTAGGAGCAGGCCTGACCAAGTCCTTTTTGCTATATCCACGAAATATTGCAAGCACGCGTGGCTTTCGTGTCACAAAATCTACAATCTTTATTGCTTTTGCTAGCACAGGAGCAACCCAAGACAGCTTTCCAATATCCTCAAAGAGGAGATCCAAGCAATGGCATGTACACCTTGTGAAAAAGATACTTGGCCACTCATTTGCGACTAGCTCACCAGCAACTATGCAATTTGATGCATTATCCATGCATACTTGAACAACATTTGCAAGTCCAACTTCACAAATAACTTGTCTTAATAACCCAAAAATGTATTCTCCAGACTTCTCCTCACCTGAAGTATCCACAGATCTCAAGAAAATTGTACCATAGATTGAGCATGCCATGAAATTGATAATAGGTCTTTTTCTAATATCAGACCATCCGTCGCTCACAATGGTGCAACCATTGTGAGCAACCATACTTCTTCCACTTTTCTTTCACATCTAAACAATCCCCATTGATGCATCTCACTTCCTCAACTAGCTCTTTTGTTCGTAGTAGATGATATGATGGGGGAACATAGCTAGGACCTGCTTGCCCTATTGCCTTGACCATGTTCAAGAAAAAGGGACTTCTTACTTTCCAATGAGGTACATCCTCAGCATAAAAAAACCGACGTAAAGCAACTGTAGCCGCTTTTCGTGCTTGCATCTGCCAAGCTTTTGCTAGCGTATTTTTGTCACCGGATAATTTTGCCTTCTTCATAGAAGGACCTGCATTTATGTCTACATCCATATGTGACAACATAGGTGACTGAGAAGATACTTTCTCTACATCTTGACCATCAAGAACATGCTCAATATTTGCATCCACATGATCATTTACATCACTCCCTTGACTAGACATCTTGCCTTTTGCCACATGTAGTTTCTTACATATCTCTTTTATAGCATCAGGTGGATCCAGACATGCTGCCACACCCTCACCTTTGATACCTAGAATATGGGCTCTAATGCGGTTTGGTCCTCCATCATACACATGAGGACAATACTTGCATTTTCATACAAACATGCCTCTACCAATACCATTTAGTTTTTGGACAAAATCCCATTCAGGTCCACTTTTACGACCCATTTGCAAAACTGATAGCCAAAGACAAAGTACAAATATGTTAGCTTGATAACCTCAATGAAAACCCTACATCGTAATAAAACTTAAGCAACAATTCTCCAAGGTAATCAAATCTAGTGCGTAAAAACAACACAAATTATCATGAAGACGTTTCAAACAAGATTCAAAAGCTTACTTATTGAAACTCGAGGATATAGATAGTAAGATGTGCCGCGGTGGTTGAAAACTCCCAAAGCAAAACCGTATGTCCTCCCCAAAATGCCTCACTGTTAAAGACCCAAATGCCAAGTTCTATAGCAATCATGAACGCAAGTCTCAACTATTTAGTAAACAAAATAGACTTAATTCAATAGACATAAAATTGACTTTAATTGACTTAATTCAATAGACTTATTAAGACTTTAATTGATCATAAACACAACCCTCTGATGGCGCAATCAACTCAGAAATTATTGGTGCTAATACTTGCCCATAATGGCCAATAACAAAGGCTTGAATGGTGTTTATGAGACAGCCAATGATGGTGCTAAAAGGTAGCCCAATAGGGCTCTGTAAAGACAACCAACTATGGGCCCTAGGAGCCTCAACATGCACACAAACCTCAGCCCAATAATCAATTATGAAAGAGCTTGAAAAAACACAGCCCAATGAGCCCATCACTGCACAAAATTCAGCCCTCAACATGCACACAAATTTCAGCCCAATAATCAATTATGAAAGACAGTGAACTCTAGACAATGGATTCACAGAATCACTACCTGGCCCAATAATACCTATCCATAATGGCGCATAACAAAGCCTTGAATGGTGTTTATGGGGCAGCCAATGATAGTGCTAAAAGACAGCCCAATAGGGCTCTGTAAAGAGAACCAACTATGGGCCCTGGGGGCCTCAACATGCATGCAAACCTCAACCCAATAATCGAATATGAAAGAGCTTGGAAAAAAACATCCCAATGAGTCCATCACTGCACAAATTTCAGCCCTCAACATGCACACAAATTTCACTATTATGAAAGACAATGGACACTAGACAATGGATCCACAGAATCACTACCTGGTTAGGTAGCAAATTGGCAGCTTGAGGCTTGAATTCAGTGGCCAGTCTTCATCCAGATTCCACGGTCCACCATGGCTTGAGCCTTGCACTAGTTGAAACTTGAAGCTTCACACTACTTTGAAGCAGCCCATGGTTGCCCTTTACTTACTCTCTTAGCTACCTTTTGCTGGTCTTCTACCTCTTTCAAATAACGCCCTCTTGCAGGCCCTTGTTGTCCTCTCGAGTCTCAGCTGCGATCTTGGCTGCCCTCTTCAACAAGACCCTCCAACAAACGATTGATCGTGGTCCCAAGGGCCTTATCATGCAATGAATGTTGCCACCCAAGCACAATCTCCCTCCCAGGAACAACAACCACCTGAGAAGATGTTCGAAAAGGAGGATCTTAACAGATGACAAGATCAATCACCTCACATAATGAAATCATCAATAGACATTCTTACCTTCCTGTCAAGAAAGGCAGCACTAAGAACTGTCAGCGCTTCCTTATCTCGAGAATCATCTCCAAAAAACGGGGCCACTAAACCATTGTTAACCAGGAAAAAGTTCACATAAGATGCAGCAAGACGGGTACCTACTACCGGCTACTCTTGTTATCCCATCACAAACCTGCCAGGAATCTTCACTGGTTCACACAGAGTTGCGCAACAGATTCCAAAAACCTGCTGGTTTGACTTTCGCAGGCAGCAGAGTACGAAAAAGAGGTGCGCAGGGGTTTCAGACTTCGAATGATAAGGTTCGGGGCCTTCGGACGTCAGTTTGGGGTACTTCAAAAAAAAGGTGGCGTTTGAAATGCCTTTGCAAACGCGTTTGTACGTATGGGTTTGCACGGGAATGTTTGCCTATGCAAACGCGTTTGGTAAAAACACTGCGAGCATGTGCCCCTCTCTAGCCGCTCATGAGAAGGAGGAGGTGCAACCTTTCATGTCAGGAATCGCAGTAGATGAGAAGCAGACGTCTCCAGCTGCCCATCAGCACAGAGAAAACCCCCCTCTCCAATGCAGGAGTGTACCGATACACTGTGCCACATCTTCTTCGACTTTCTCAGCCTCTCTGATGTGCTGCAATGCCACCTTGTCTGCAAGTCCTGGCATCTCCCTCTCAGCAACATCGACTACATCCGTCGCAGACTCTGCTGCTTTTCCCACCATGGCACCATCCGCTGACTGGCCCCGTTTGCCTTTGCCGTGAAGAAGGTGATATGCATGTCTGTCCAAGACCCACCCCAACAGGAAAACCTACTTGTTGGAGTACCACCCTAGAATTGGCCTCGCAGAGATTTTACGGAAGTTGTGTCGTAGTTGCAGCCACACATGCTCTTCTATGTTTGCGGTTATTTAATATGTTGTATCCATCGCGGTCTCTGGCTGTGTACAATCCAGTGGCAGACAGTCATAAAGTCTTGCCCGATTTCTCTCGCATTGGAGCCCTGGAGGCAATCGGCATGCACTACAACGTTCTTAGGAAGAGTTACACGATAATCGCATGCGGAACCGCGAAGAACTCCCCCGAAACATATTTTCATGGCAATGGTGATCCTGTCAAGAAGCCACTCTATGTATTGCATGTGGAGATATACCACTCAGATATCGGCTCTTGGGTGTACCACTCACATTTCATCACTGATATAGGGGTGGTAAAGGGGGAAATCGTGTGGTGGCAAGGTCGGTACCATTGGATTATTGGGAGACCTGACCGCTCAGTAGATGTGCTTGTGGGAAATAATAATCCACATCATCATCCAATCAGCATCCCACTAGGCACACGGGTTGCACTCCTACGAATCTCCCGTGAAACGCCTTGTAACTGCCATCACCTGTATATTTAAACCACCTCTTCGTAACTAATAGATCAGCCCTTTCATTGCCCTCTTGGCTCATAGCCTTGTGTGTGTGTGTGTGTGTGTGTGTCTGCGTCCCTTTTCGCTCTGGCTTAACAGCCTTTCACACACTCTCTCTCTCTCTCTCCAAGGCTAGCGCCTTCTCTACATGGTATCGTCGCAGCAGGCCATCCTGGCTGCCCTGTGCGGAGCCCCACGTCCATGACCCTGCGCATTCTCTGCCACGACAAAGAGCCTCCTTGCTGGTAACCCTTGCTTCCCTGCGCCAAGCTAGCCATGCCTCTTGCACCAATCTACACGCAGGAACCAAGGAGCATCCCTCGCCTCGCTCGAGATTTCTTCAAGCCTCTCCTTGTAGCCAGTGCTCACGACCCCAAGCCAGCAGATGCCGACGTTGTTGCAAACAGTCCAGACAGGCTAGCCACGACCTCAGCAGATGCCCATCCTGTTGACTTCCACACTGCAGGCCTAGGTGACGTCGCACCGGTGAATGACATCCCTGCAACCCAATCGGCCGTTGCTAACACTGCTGCAGAAAACGAGGCTTACACCCAGCCTGTTGGAGAAAAAGACGATGGTGAAACTCCTGCTGCCCTTGAAACAACTCTTGCAGACAACCCTGCTGCGGCCAAGACTGCCGCCCACGCTACAAAAGAAGGGGTTGTCAACAAAATCGCTGCTGCACATGATGCTGCACCACCCAATGATGTTGTTTGTGCTGCAACCATCATTGAAGGCCTGCTCTCAAGCCACGCTGCTCCGGTGGTTCAATTCGCTCAAGCTTGGCCTGTCCAAGCTGCTGACAACCTTGGCGGATCCCTGCATGCCGCAACTCCAGACGGGACCCTCGACGTCCTTGCAGCCAACCCGGTTGAATCAATCAATGTCGAAGCTGACATTTTACTGGCCCCTTGTTGCCATGACGCATTCCCTGCAGCCAATGATCGTGCTGCGTTCGATTCAACAGTGCGTGACGCTACCCAGCTTGCGGCCAAGACAGCCGTCCATCTGGTTGCAGACGGATCATTTTGTGTCACACCACGTGCCGACAAGCTTGCTGCAGCTGATGTAGATGCCAATATTGATGGTGATGCCACCATAATCGAGGCCTTCCTCCGGAACCTTGCTGATGCAGAACCTGTCGTGGAGGTCCAACCCACACCTTCTGTTGCGAACCCCGTGAAGCACCCTTCAAGGCCTCTGATGACGCTTCACACAGCCCGGGCATCCATGAATGGCGAGCCCTTGCATGCACACCTGCATGCCTCACGCGTCGCCAGCCATGTAACCAAGAAAACCGTCAATGACCTTACTGCCGCATCCCATAATACTGACAATAAGATGGTAGCCGTCATATCAACCAAGGTTGATGACGTTAGTGCGAACCCCGCCGCCATCAAAACTGATGGGAGCCACGCCATTACCGACCTTGGTGCAGCCCTCAGATCCGCCAAAAATGCCGCCAAAGACAGGGCTTCAAACAATGTTTCCGGACCCACAACAATACAACCTTCGTCTGTAGATGGCAATGGTGTCGAGACCATCATTGGGAACCTGGCTATTGCCCCTCTGATTGTTGGCGCCACTGCTAAAGCCCTTCTTGCCAACCTGACCACTCCTCATGTGGTTAAATCCACCAAGGCATGGGATGACGTTTCAAGCGCTGCCCACCCAGCCAGCCATGCACGTGTTTCCAATCTTGATATTGATGTAGCAACCAACTACAAGCCTCAAATATCTTGATTGCCTGAGCCATGCACCCTACCTGCTGCTAAAGGTCATCTGAGGCAGGTCAAACCTCAAGTTGCTGAACTTAATGATGAGGCACACCCCTCTGCAGCAATTTACTGCGAGAATTCAACCTGGCCATCTTTCCCACCATCATGGTCTTCCATTGTTTTTGATCCCGGTGGCCATGTCTACAAGACCTCCAACTTACTGTAAAGAATTAGGATGCAAGAGAGCTACACAAGACAAGCACAAAGCACACAGAGATGGAAAGCTTCTTCTTCTTCTTCACAGAAAAGAGAGTACAAAATGACTAAGTGCTAAAGCTGAAAAGTAGCACATATGTACATGCGGTCACTAAGTGTGAACTCGCTAGAAGCGTACTAGGCTGGCACTATAAGTGTAGTCCAGCTGTAGAATCACTGGCAGAGATCCTCCGTGTCGGTCACGTAACGCGCCAGTGAGTAAATGCCGTAAGCGGCCAAGACCCGTAGTGGATGCCAGCTCAAGGTGTAGAGCTCGACATCTCAACACTCCCCCTCGAGCTCTGCATGTCGCAGAGTCCAAGCATAGTCCGGAAACGTCGAAGCTTCTCAGCTCCGAGGGCCTTGGTAAAGATATCTGCTATCTGCTGTCGATGTCGCCCGCCAACACTCGCTCTCGAACGTAGTGGTAATGGACCTCTATGTGTTTGGTCCTGGCATGGAACACTGGGTTCCTAGCCAATTGCATGTTGCTGAGGTTGTCACAATGGATGAAAATCTGCTGGTCCACCTGCACTCCCAAGTCCTCAAGTAATGTGCGTAGCCAAGCTACCTCGCACGCCGCAACTGCTGCACCTCTGTACTCGGCCTCTGTGCTCGATAAAGCAACCGTAGGCTGCTTTTTGCTGCTCCAAGTAACAGCAGCACTCCCAAAACAGAACATGAAGCCACTCGTAGATCTCCTATCAACAATGCTACCTGCCCAATATGCATCTGTATACCCATACAATGCTAATGGTGCATCTGCTGTATAGAACAATGCGTAGTCAAGAGTACCTTGCACATACCTAAGTGTGCGTCGCACTCCATCCAAATGTGGCTTCCTCGGAAGCTGCATGAACTGACTCTCCAAGCCTACTGTGTAGCTCAAGTCTGGCCTTGTGATAGTCAAGTAGATTAGACTACCCACAATCTTCCTGTACATGTTGACATCCTCAACAACATCACCCTTCTCTGCACTCAGCTTTGCATTCACATCCAAGGGAATAGAAATTGGCTTACAATCAGCCATACCATACTTTGACAACATGTCCAAAGCATATTGTCTCTGTGATAGCCATACACCCTCTGGAGTCCTGATCACCTCAATGCCAAGAAAGTAGCGCAACTCGCCTAAATCTTTCATTTCAAACTCCTATTTGAGAAGACCCTTCACATGGTCAATCTCCATAGCATTGTCACCAACAATAATAAGGTCATCTACATATATGGTAATGACCACAATCCCCACATCACTCTCACGTACATAGAGTGAATGATCAGCATGAGCTCTCCTAAAACCAATACTGACAAGATACTTGGCAATCCTGTCATACCATGCTCTAGAGCCCTGCTTCAAACCATACAAAGCTTTGAGAAGTCTGCATACATAATCTGGGTAACCTGGATCGACATAACCAGGTGGCTGATCCATATACACTTCCTCTTGCAACTCACCATTCAAGAAGGCATTCTTTACATCCATTTGATGCATAATCCATCCTCTAGATGCAGCCACTGCTATGACAGCTCTCACAGTCGTCATCTTTGCCACTGGAGCAAAGGTCTCCTCATAGTCTATGCCATACGTCTGTGCATAACCCTTTGCGACCAGCCTTGCCTTGTGACGCTCAATGTTACCATCAGCCTTATGCTTGGTTTTATACACCCATTTGCAGCCAATAGCTTTCTTGCCACTTGGCAATGGCACCAACTCCCATGTGTCATTTGCTTCCAATGTAGCCATCTCTTCATTCATTGCATCATCCCAATGCACATTTCCAACTGCATCCTCAAAACATGTGGGCTCCACATCCTGTATCACCTTAGCCATGTAGGCTTGGTGATGCGCTAGATACCCATCATAAGTCAATTTTTGAACTGGATTTCTGACTCTATTAGATCTGCGCGGTCCTGGGTCACTCCTTTGCCCTCTAGCATCTTCTTGTACTTTCCTTACACCAGGTGTCCTGACAGTCGGAATTCCAAATTCCTCATCAAGACTTTGTTCAGAACCATCTGAATCCATGTCTACATGTGAAAAACCTCATGATGCATCAGCCATAAAGGGAGGTTCATCAACCTTTTCCTTTCCTTTTCGTGATACATTCCCTATACCTGTTGGTGGAGTAACCTGCGTACGTAGTCTACCATTCCATGGTTTCTCAACAGAGCCACGAGAAGAGGACTCTTGTGGTCCACTCAAAACCTGTGACTGTGGCCTCACATTTTGTACAACCACATCATCTTTTACATCAGCCCCAATAGTGCCATGTGCATTACTGTACCAGCTGCTCATCTCATCAAAGACTACATCTCTGCTCACTCGTAATTCTCGTGTAGTAGGATTGTAGCACCTGTACCCCTTTTGTTCAAGGGAATATCCCACAAGAATACATTTCTCTGCTTTAGGATCCAATTTCCTACGCAACTCATCTGGTACATGCACGTAAGCTATGCAACCAAACACTTTCAAGTGTGCCAAATCAGGCTTTGTACCTGTAAACGTTTCCTCAGGTGTTACATCATGCACCGCAGCTGTAGGTGTCCTGTTCATAATGTACACAGCTGTATTTACAGCTTCAGCCCAGAAATGATGAGGCATGTTCTTCTCATTCATCAATGCACGTGCAGCCTCTGCAATGTGCCTGTTTTTCCTTTCTGCGACCCCATTCTGCTGTGGAGTATATCTGCATGTAAACTGCCTGTGTACACCATGCATTCGCAGAAAATCTAAAAAATCATTGGAGAAGTACTCTCCCCCTCCATCTGACCTCAATGTCTTGATTTGCATATCTGTCTCCTTCTCAATCATGACTTTGAAGTCTTGAAAATGACCAAACACTTCACTTTTGTTACGCATGAAGTAGACCCATACTTTCCTTGTATGGTCATCAATGAAAGAGACATAATACCTGCAACCATGTATACTTGCAGTATCGGTTGGACCCCAAACATCTGTGTGCACCACCTCAAGTGGCTTTTTACATACACTGCGCTCATGTGGAAATGAGCCCTTTGACTGTTTTCCAAACTAGCATGCTGCACACACTTTATGCATACCATCCACCTTGAATTTGGGCAAACCTTTTACAATCTGTTTTGATTGCATGCTGCGCAATCTCTGCTCATTGACATGGTCAATGCGTTTGTGCCAAATGTCAACATCAGCCACAACACCTGTGCCCTGTGCAAATAATGCAGCTTTTACCTCAGGCATGTCTACATTCAGCGTAAACATTCTGCCCACACATTTGCCCTCTGTGATCAGCTTACAGCCATTCTGGAAATCTTCTACATAACAGCCATTTGGATTGAAGCGAACCTGCAAACCCTGCTCAACCATTTGTCCAACAGAAACAAGATTCTTTGTAATGTTTGGGACATGAAGTACATCTGCTAAGTACTTTGATTTCCCACTCTTCGTATTTAGAGGTATGTCCCCTACATGAGCAATGGGGTGAGCTGTGTCATCTCCTGTCTGCACATAGCCTGACACATCTGGTTTGCGCATATCTCTAAACCACTCTCCACGAGACGTCATGTGATTAGAGGCACCTGAATCCACATACCAAACATCATCTTGGGTGGAATTCTCTGCAGTCATTGTATTCATTACATGCTGCATAACAAACATGCGCTCGTTTTTGCTGTCATCTGCATCTCTGCTAGTAGATGCATAGTTGCCCTGTTCTCTCTTTCTACTTGCTTTTCCCTTTGGACAGTCACGTGACATGTGACCTCTTTCCCCACAAGTCCAACATTCTCTACTATCTGGAGTATGTTGCTGCCTGCTTGATCCTGCACCACGACCTCTTTGACTCCCCCTGCCTTGAGACTGGTTTCCCCTGCCACCTGTATTGTTTTGATTTGATTGACCTTCCAGAAATTGGCCCCTGCAACCCCTTGGGCCTCGACCACGACCTCTACCTCTACCTCTGTTGGAGTTAGAATAGAAGGCCTGTTCAAAATTATTTCTGCCATGAGAAGAAGATGTGTCAAGGTTCTTCTCCTCAAGAATAAGCATAGAAATCAAATCTTGGAACACGGGGATGTCGTCTCTTGTATTCATGGAAGACCTAAAATGTACATACTCATCTCCTAGACCATCCAAGCATGCACGGACAATGTCATCGTCTTCCACTGAGACTTTAATAGATCCAAGAGCCTCAATGATACTCTTGATCTTCAAAGCATAATCATTGATGGAGAGGTTGTTCCTCTTAACCTGATTTAGCTCCGACTTTAGTTGAAGCTTCCTGGCCTTGGTGTTCACCTCGAACACTCTGCCTAAGTTTTTCCATGCAATGGCGGGGGTTTCAGCATCCTGTAGATAGCCCATCATGCCATCTGTGATGCTCATAGAAAGCCAATACATCACTTTGCTCTGGCCTTGTTGCCAGTCCCTCAAAGCTTTCCTTTGTTCTGCTGTAGCGTTTGCCTCGGGAATCTCTGGTTCCTTTTCATTGTCTCCTTCTACATAGTCCCAATAACCTTTTCCTTTTAGGAAATTTGTTATTCTGAACTTCCATGCAGGGTAGTTATTTTTCTCAAGCTTCTCAGTAACAATCTGACTGAAACCGTCAGACATCTTGAAGCACCAAGACAAAATAGCTGCAATCTGCAAAAACCTGCAAATCTGCTGAACCTGCTATCGTGGTTCCTGTAACGCTTTCTACACTCAACGAGTGTCAACAATCAAGCGTTTCACAACCACTGTACTTGTACAGTAAAGCTCTATATACTGCACTTTGGAGACCTGTTCAGAAAGGGATTGTGATGCTCTTGCTCTCTTAGCCTCTCTTGCCTGCACCAGGCTCTGATACCATGTAAAGAATGAGGATGCAAGAGAGCTACACAAGACAAGCACAAAGCACACAGAGATGGAAAGCTTCTTCTTCTTCTTCACAGAAAAGAGAGTACAAAATGACTAAGTGCTAAAGCTGAAAAGTAGCACATATGTACATGCGGTCACTAAGTGTGAACTCGCTAGAAGCGTACTAGGCTGGCACTATAAGTGTAGTCCAGCTGTAGAATCACTGGCAGAGATCCTCCGTGTCGGTCACCTAACGCGCTAGTGAGTAAATGCCGTAAGCGGCCAAGACCCGTAGTGGATGCCAGCTCAAGGTGTAGAGCTCAACATCTCAACACTTACACCCTCAGCTGAAGCCCCAACTACACCATGAAAGGATGTTGAAACCTCACCTTGGCTCCCTTGCAGTTCATTCAGCCAATGATAATATCATGCTTTCACTTTGCTTGGGGGGGCAAATGTGCAATTTACAAGCTTGTGAAATCACTCATGGAGTGACCCTGAAGAAGCCTTTCAAAGCTCGACCAAAGCAGCAATCAGAGCTGCTAATCTTCTTCATTACAAAGTCAAACCTTGATCCAGGTTTAGACCACGAAAGTCACATCAAGAATAATTGCATACGCATATTGTATTTTTCCAAAGCATGTAGATCTATCTCATGATCACATCACAATATGCACACATACATGCCTCTGTATGGACGATGTGTCTTATGGGGGCGTGTGGGAAATAATAATCCACATCATCATCCAATCAGCATCCCACTAGGCACACAACGGATTGCACTCCTACGAATCTCCCGTGAAACGCCTTGTAACTGCCATCACCTGTATATTTAAACCACCTCTTCGTAACTAATAGATCAGCCCGTTCATCGCCCTCTTGGCTCATAGCCTTGTGTGTGTGTGTGTGTGTGTCTGCGTCCCTTTTCGCTCTGGCTTAACAGCCTTTCACACACTCTCTCTCTCTCTCTCTCTCCAAGTCTAGCGCCTTCTCTACAGTGCTTGCATATGACATGTCAAGAAAGGAGTGGAGGGGTACTAACGTCTTTGAATGGGGGGATTCCCTCATGGGTATGTTCTACCTTAATTATCAACCTATATTTAAGGAACTTAGACGATCATCGACAACAGCAAGTAGCTCCAACATGTCTTCAAATGACTCAGCTAGCTCCAAATGGCTCCTTTTGGACTTTACGAGTGAAAAGATGGTAGAAGAGAGCTCTTTGCACATTGCCACTCACTTTTCGGACCTCTATGGCAGACTTGATCTGTGCATATTTGATCCCTACTCTTTTGCTCCGGAATCTAGTCCGCTCACATCACCAAAAAGCTTTATCGTTGGAAAAAAGCGTCCATTATTGGACTCCTGTTTTTTATTTGTGCCATGTCCTTCAGTTGAGGTATGACTGAGATCTTTGTAATCACTTGCTAACTTTAGTTTCTCATTACGCATTGAAGGACAAAAGGTCAGATCCTCTTGATATAAACTTTTAGGTATTCTGTTGGTTAAGCTTTACAAACCTTGAAATCTATTGTAAGCTTGAAGCTCTCACAACGTAGATCATACTTTACAAATAGAAACAGAATTTTGGAGGGTTTCTTTAGGATTTTCTAGATGTAAAGGAAATCTTTGGAATTTTTTTGGCATGCAACAGGAAGCTCTTATAACCCTATCCTTTCATCATCATGATGTCGCTCGAGAGGCACCACACAATTGAAACCCTCCTTTGCAATTTCCTTGATGTTGTTGAATGCTTTGTTGCCGGCTTTTGATATCTTGATTCCATACGCAGGTAACTCTTGCACTTGACAGTTACACTTCCACACAGTCAGTGCACTCCAACGTATTGTTGTCTAATTTAGCTTTAACTTGATCTCATGCTCCAAAAGTTCATGTTTGCACATGTAATGTTTTCTTCTCTTGGCTTCTCACACATCAAGTGGTCTTTCCCAAGGGCCCACATCCCGTTGTGAAGGATTGGGCGACACCTCAAACCACCGCAAAGAAAAGAGGATGAAGAAAATAGATTTCATTTTCACTCATGAAGTTTTTGAATTTTACACACACTCAACTTCAACTAGTCTCAACTAGCTTCCCTCTGCATCGCTACAATTCTAACTTTACTTGGTTGCTTTAAAAGAAGCAAAAGGATATCAAATGAGAAAAGTGAAAAAAACAAAAGAAAATAATTTCACTTTTGATAATGAAACCAAGGGATTCACTTCTTTTCCAAATGCTCTTTCATGTGTTGGTAGAAACTTCATAGATGCTTCCATATAAACAATCAACTTGACCAAAAGCCACTCAAATTAAGACCAATTTGAAAATCCACAAAGTTCGGCAAAAGACTCCAAAAAAGCGATGGAAAACTTGCAACACATAGTCTTAAGTCTACCCTAAACCAGCCGCTGTCGGGGGACAAGGATTCACAAGGTGAGCCGAGAAGGCACGGGACCCTTGGCTGTGAGAGATGGAAGAGAGAGAAAACAATAGACATAGATAGATGAGTGCCAACAAGAACCCAAAATGATTACTATATCATTAGAATTATAACAAAAAAACCGTACATTATGTGGTCTAATCGACCTCTTATAATTATTTGGATGACCAAAAATTCTCAGTAAATTCATTAGCTCTAGCAATAAAGTCAACCTAGAACCACTGCTTTGCTTCCAATCAAAATCGTAATCTTAGAGTCTTCCTGATACATGTCCAAGCCCTCAATGAACATAAATTGGATATGGCATCACACAATGGCAATCATATAGATGTTGGACGACCTGAACTTCTTTTCCCAAAGCCTTTGAACACATAGCACCCCTTAGTAGCTTTCAATTTCCCAACCTAAAGAAGTTAATAGCATATCTCAATCCAATCCCTACTTCCTCTTCTTGTTCTTCACTTGCTTCCTCCCTACAAGCCTTTGAGAGAGTTGCTCTTCCTTTGCTTTAAAAAAGAGTATAAGGTGACTCTTGCTATTGCTGCTTCCCCCATCATCTCCTATTTTGTGCTATTTTCTTCCTTGATCGACTTTGTCTGTTCCCTTCTTCCCTTTTTTCTTCAATCCCCTCTTTTTGCTCTCCTCTTCAGCCTGATTCACAAAGTAGAGAGAGAGAGAGAGAGAGAGAGAGAGAGAGAGAGAGAGAGAGAGAGAGAGAGAGAGATCCCTTAGCTCATTCCTTCTCCCCTTCTCCTTGCTTGCACCTTCTCTCTTCCTTTGTTATCCGAGTATATCAAATCTTGATATGTCAATTCATGTCCTCTTTGCTTCAGAAAGGTTTTGTCATTATCTATTGCTTTCGTTTTTTGCAATAGGTTGTGTGTTCCTACTACAGATGGAGAGCTTCATTGATTATTTCTGCAATGATTTTAATTTTGACTGTCGCTCCATCGTTGTCAATCAGGGTAGCTTCCCCATTGTAGTGAATCGAGATTATGATTTCATGAGCCCTTCTAAAATCGGTTCCCCATGGCGGTAGTCGTAGAAAGCTGTCTAACGGTAGGCACTTGGCCCACACCATGATTCTACTATTTTTCTTGCTATCTTCACTTCCTCTATTCAATATTTGAGATTGCTATACATTAACTATCAATCTCTGTACCAACTTGCTCCTAACTAGTACCAAAATAATGCTAACCAACACCAAAGTGATGAGAAACAATACCAAAACTGTTAATGTAGCATTCTTTGCATAAGCTCATGTACCAAAAGGGAGATAACCAGTACCAAAGTGATGACAAGCAGTACCAAAATTTGATAATGTAGAATTATTTGCATAAGCTCATGTACAATATTGTGAGCATTTGGAGCAAGACAATGGATCCAAGCTGAAACTTTTTATTTGCAACTGTGGGCTACCAAATACAAGTGATGCACACTAGGGTCTCCAAAAACTGATTGTCGCAAAAACAACATGGCCCACTACCAGCATGGAGTGAATAGTGCCAAATTCTTAAGAAAATCTGGTACTAGATAACACCAAGTTTGGTACTATTCTAGCACTAAATTTTGTACACTCTCCAATGGTCAAAACACTCTCCAATGGTTAAAACATCAGAAAACAGTGATTTAAGCACTCAAATTTGATGATTAGGCTCACTAACATGTAGTCGCGAACCTCAACAAAATTGACAATGCTTACACTTGAATGAAAGAACAAAGAGAGAGGAGCACAATGCAAGTTTCATAATTCAAAACCGATTACCCAATCATTAGAAAAGTTGATTACAAGCTGGAGCAGCTTCGTAACTTGAGCGTATGTTTTTAGAGCTCCTTTCTTCTTCCCAAGATAAGCCTCTCTTTCACATTAAAGTTATTGACCTTTTAAATGGCTAGTGGCTGGCTCACATGGACCTTTACAATTATCATGACAGAATTACATCTCAGGGAATTGACCTTCTACTCTAGAATTAGAATTTACACATAGTATCACTACAGTGGCTTGAAAAAACAATAGAGTACAAATATGGTGTCCGGGTACGTGTTCGGCCAGGTGGGCGCTCGTTTAGTCAATCCCCTAACAACTCCCTCAACCATTTGATCAACATTTGGCACGTTTGGACTGAACTCAACATTTTTGAAAGATGTTTAACTCTACTTCATTGTGGATTCACTTGTGGTAGAAGAGGCACTACTTGTTGTATTATCTACATATTCTTCCGTTACCTCTTCGTAAAGCTTACAATTGTCCACTGGGTACACTGCTTCTCTAGTGACTTGCTAAAATATGGTGTACACTTTCAAGCGCAAATCCTTTTTTAGAGTCTTGTTTCTCAAGCCCTCTATGAGGAAAGGTCTCATCTTGCTGTAATTCTTTAACATGACATCTCTCTATGTGTTGCTTAAAGCAAAGAAAATATTTCTTCACTTTCTTGTTTTCTTTCTATTTAAAGGTATAGATTTGGGACATTGTGTTGTGCTTTATTCCCCTTTTAGAGAACTCCTCAGCAAATTCTCACAGAAGTTGCTCAATATTGGAAAAATATATGTTATTCAATAGCTGGAACCATGTTAATGTTGTTTCCTCCAATGCCAGTCCAAATCCCTTGTACTAAGTATGAAAGTCCGCCAATTGTTCAGCTCTCAAAACTTGCTTGAAGAAATATGTGCATATGGATCTCTTTACCCATTGTACTTTTTTGGCAACACACTCTGCTACTTGAGATGGCCTTGTAAGTTCCTTGTAATCACTTGCTAACTTAAGTTTCTCATTACGCATTGAAGGACAAAAGGTCAGATCCTCTTGATATAAACTTTTAGGTTATGTTGGTTAAGATTTACAAATCTTGAAATCTATTGTAAGCTGGAAGCTCTCACAACATAGATCATACTTTACAAGTAGAAATGAAATTTTGGAGGTTTTCTTTAGGATTTTCTAGATGTAAAGGATTTTTTTTGACATTTTCTAGTGTCAAGCTCAACTTTATACCCACCAAAGCCTTGCCAAGCACAATATTTGGCATACATATCAACTAAGGTATTGCCAGGAATAACATTTGGATTGCATATTAATCGAAGCATTGGCAATCATTTTCGAGTACATCTTCGTCAATTCCATGAAGCTAGTCAATGATTAGCATACATATTGACAAAAACTTAGCCATCTGCAACATTTGCATGCATATCAACCAAATCATTGATAATTAGGACATTTTTCTTCGATAGCCTATGATCAGGTTGATAGCAGATGCCACTCAATTTTGTTGGGTGATGTTAAATCCAAAAACCCTGTTCACGTGTTTGAGTTTTCCCTTGTTGATGTAGAGCACTACAACACCACACACCTACAGGGAGCTACACACAACATAGCTATCATATTTCAAACAAGGATGAAGAGAGGTCAATATGTTGACCTAAACATCCACTTTCATCAGCCCATTGAGAAAACACTCTCAACTCAACACGCTGTCGTGCGATGGCACGTTCATAATGTGAAATTAAAGTATCTACCTCACTCTTAATGTTTATGATGTGTGGGACCAAATGCTACAATTTACATAGTGTGATATATGCGAAAACGAATGTCACGGTTGTAGTCGTGTACATAACTTGCCGGGCGGGCGAGGCCCTACACGTGGAACCATGGGATACTTTTTCACATAAATATATTCCTAATTTGCTTTGGTAATGTACAAATGTCAAGTGTTTCGAAGTGGCACGCTCGTTTTGCCTAGAAAGTTAAATGCGGGCAATCTCGGCCAAAAATAACAGGTTTCATGTGCTGGCATGAAAGACGTGTCCAAAGTTCTTACCAAGTGGGAAAATGAGTTTCAACATGAAATTTGAGCCCAATGGGATTTTTCCATAGTTTTAGGGATTTTTCCCAGCTCGTTTGGGCCTTTTTTAGGCAAAAAGTGACATTTTTGGGCTAAAAATGGCCTAAAATAGCCTTAAAAATTCTCAAAATGCCACATTAACGATTCTGGCGTTGTTTCTCAAGTTGTGTGGGAATTGTTAGAGCCAAGAATGAGCTCATTTGGGCACATGAGCAAGGAGATACAGCCATTCCTCTATAGGGTGCTAGTGCAGTCCCGTGCTGCTTCCACTACATGGTTGAGGCTATGAGGCCTCCAATTAGGGTTTCCCCTCCTCAAATAACTACTTGGGCTTCTCCAATGAAGTACTGAAGCTTCCATGAAATGGTCACGACTAAAAATCTAAGCGTAAATTTAGGGTTTTTAATAGGTCGAATGAGCACTGTATCTATGCAATTGGGAGCGAGGCTACACCTAATCTTCACACACACAAGAGTTTTGAGTTAGTATTGGTTCTTTTTCAAAGTGGAGCTTTTATGGTTGGAGTTTTGTTATTTTTTTGTGTGTTTTTGGCTTCAAATCGTCTACGCCTTGCTTAAGTTTTCTACGAATCCTCACAGGTAGAGGCCCGGCGCTTTCCTAGTCGCACTGCGCACTTCTTGACACGTTTTTGGTGAACCCGACACGAAGTAGGCTAGGGTGAGGGTTCAAAATCTTCATTTAAGGTCTCAAAAGAAAGTTTTAAAGCTATGGAGCAATAAGAGAAACAGGGGGTTCGGTTTGATCCAGTCACAATGCAAATGTTTCAAGCTTTTGCAGTGTTTATGCAGCAGCAACAAGCTGCAGAAAGGAGGGAGCTCTCCTCAACCAAAGCGCTTCAATCTGTGGTGAAGAAATTGGACCAATTTAAAGTTAAAGATGTAACAAAGTATCTTTGTGGATATGTAAAGGAGATGGAGCTTCATCGAGTGCCCGAAGCAGAGATGGTGTAAATTTTTCAACTTGCTGTGGTTCCCGAGATCAGAGATTGTTAACCCTCACGGCTCACGGACACCCCATCACCTACGACGGACGCGTATTATGTATTTGGTAGAGTTAGGTACCGGGCTTGTCGGACCAATAGGAAAAGGGTAAGAGTGATCGCCGATGAGAGGCGCACTCTAACTGGGACATTCAAGGGATTAGTTGGCTAAGCATGGGCGCCCAAGTGTGAATGGGGTGAGCTCATATAAAAGCCAACTAAACCTAAAATTCACTCATTCTCTCATTTGTGCAATAGAAGCGTGCTCTTGCTCCATCTCCATCTCCATCTTCTTCTTCTTCACCTCCTCGTGTGTGTGTGTGTGTGTGTGTGTGTGTGTGTGTGTGTGTGTGTGTGTGTGAGAGAGAGAGAGAGAGAGAGAGAGGGAGAGTGTGTGTGCGATCAAGCATTACGAAGGCACGGCGGCGACGAGGCGGTTGAGCGCGGCGTAGCGGCATCTCCTTCTTCTTCGCGGCGAGGAATCCTCTACGGCAGGAGCATAAGGCGGTGAGTGACACACCATTGCCCTCGTTGAGCTTACTAGTTAAACTAGTTGTGTGCTTGGAGCCGTCTGCGGCTCGCACACGGTGCATTGGCAAGTCCCTTGCTTCGACAGTGCGGCAAGGAGCGCACATTTTTGGCGCCGCTGCCGGGGAATAGCCCTGCACTAAGCCCAAGAGGCATTTTGTGCTTCTTGTATGAGTGGTTTGCAGTAGGAAAGAAGAGGGAGAGGAAGGCGTATTTTTTCTGCAAGTTGTTAATTCTGTTTTTATGTTGCGCACAGTTTGCATTTTCTGTTTTTCTGCTGCGTACATTTAGTATTAGTTAGCAGTTAGCAAAATTTTGTTTTTCTGTTTGCACACAGTTAGCATTAGTCACACAGTTAGCATTTCTTGCGTTTGTTGCATTTTCTGCATTTTCTAGTTTTCTGCATTTTTTGTGTTTCCTGGTTTGTGCACAGTTAAGCGCACAGTTAATTAATTAAGTAGGTTAGTAATTAGGTGAACCACTGATTAGCAGGTCAGTAGGTAGGCGAGACTGTAAGTAGGTAGGTGAGGTCAACGCGCACCAAAACGCGTACCAAAAAAAAAAAAAAAACTTCAAATTTTTTGCAGAAAAAAAAATTAAAAAAAAATTCTCAAAAAAAGTAAAAAAATAAAAAAATCGAAAAATAAAAACGTGAGTGAGGGGGAGGTTTAATTTTTCGAAAATAAAAAACGTGAGGTATAAAAACGGACGGGTTGGTTTGTATAAAAGATAGACCGAGATCGGGATCATTTCCCCAAGCCCAAGCCCAAGCCCCGGCCTCAGTCCTCTGTCTTATGATATATACTAGACTCACTCTTATATATATACCCTACTCCCTCAAGAGGGAATGAGAGCATGTGGGACAAGTCCTCCACTCTCCTCCCTTCTCTTCCCACTTGCACCCTTAGACTTGCTATTTGGAGCCTAGTTCCCCAGCTAGGAAAAGACTGTTTCAGGCTTTTCTGGAGCAAAATAGAACCAAAGGGTGGGCTGTAAAGCACAGCGCGTCCCTCCTAGCGATACGCTCATTTCGAGCTATCACACGGCCCATTCCACGACACGCTCTAAAAAATCTAGCAAAAAAACACGCAAAAAACTAGTCACAAGGCCTCCTAGAGTAGTTTTTTGACACCTTAGGGTATCAAAAGCACATGCAGTTACGCTCTGGGTGGGTGCTAGAACACGAGCATATTGAGGGTGCCTCTGTTCATACGGACACCCATTACCCATCCACGATAGGCTCTAGACCCTCAGCGGGGACACAAGGTAGCACCACCCAAGACCCTAAAATAGCCGCTAGTGATTCCTCCTCCGACTCAGAAATCATGGAAGCATACCCTACCCAAAACACTGAGAGAGAAGGCCATGCACCTCCCGAAGCTCCACAGCCTAGTACTAGTATGTTTCGCCGTTTCATGGAAACATTAGGTAGAGCTACTCGCTCGGAACCTGATGCAAATGAAGCACACAAAGGGGGTGGGGAAGTGGACTCTCCTTTCACATCGCACGTGGACCCCACACCCCCAAAGAGTGTCCATGTGGATATCGTGCCAACTTCTTACCAAGAAGGCCCTGTTGAGCTACCTCCTTCAGAAGTTCCCTCTAGAGTACCGTTGGTGACAAGTAAAACCACGGGGAGCAACATTGCTTCTACCTCACAAGAAAACATTAACACGTCGACTCTAGAAGGATTGTTCATTAATGATCATTGGACATACGACCTCCACACTGAGGTGTTGACGGATCTACACTCTAGCCATGCCTACCATGTAGGATGGATAGAGATTGTACGATCCACCTCTAGTGCCACAAGCCTCGAAGATCAACAGAAAATGATCTGTAATGTTATCCATGGCATTATTCAATCAGAAAGGCAAAAACGAGGGGTAAATATACTCTCAACTGACCCCATGAGATTTCTGGATACGAGCAAGGCTCAACAGCCTACTCTATCACAAATGGAGACTCCTCTAATGAGTCCCATGGACCCATCTTACGTCATTTCACCTGGGGTCTCTATGCAATCTGAGCCTCCGAGCGACAACTTTAGCTTCCCTAACTTGGCTCAACCCTCTATTAAGGAAAACACAGTGCTCACTCCAGGGATAAGCCTGACAGAGAATGTACCGATGACATCTACGGTTAGCGCAGTGCCACTACCTAGTGTCGTAGTACCTAATATGGTGCCTCGACCGTATGTGTCTCTAGCCCCTTATGCACACATGGACCCCACACCTCCAATTGTACCACTTGTTCATGCTCCTCGAGTGCCGCTCCCTAGCCCTTATGCCCAGTTATGTTCCATATCCTGCATCATCCACACATATGCCAAGACCGGTACCCGTCCCTCTCCCACATATGATTCCAAGAGTACCTCCACCGGCCCTGCCTCCTCACATAGGTGACTTGGCAGCGTTTGCTCAAACCATAGGTCGATCTATCGCGGAAAATATGCGTCATGCATTTGATAGAGAGCCTAGAAGTAAGGCAGTACAAATTGCCAAACTCACACAAAAATTCAATGGGGACGAAGATGCTAGAAAACACATTGAAGTGTTTGAACAAGTATGTGATTCCTTAGGGGAACGCAACGAACTACATAAGTGCAATGCCTTAAGCTTGACATTAAGTGGGAAGGCTGGAGATTGGTATAGAACCCTAAGGGTGGACGAGAAAACAATCTACCCTACCCTTCGAAGGTTGTTTCTAAAGGAGTACATACGAAAAGGTGTGCTTTGGGGTGTAGCATCTCAGCTACAGAAGGCCGAACGTAAGGAAGGAGAGTCAGTAAGGGACTTCATTAGTCTTCTAAAGCACTTAAACTCTCGCTGCCCTGTAAATGAGCGCTTCAACAATAAACAACTGCTTGATCGATTCATTCGAGGGTTGAGGAATGAAGGAATCTATAATGGACTAGTGATTAGAGGTATCACAACCTGGGAAGATGTCACTGCGAATGCAATCCAATTAGAGGACAACTTGATGATAGCAGGCATGAGGGTGTCTACTGACACGAGATCCACTAGCTCACAAGCCATTGAGTATGAACCCATGACTACAAAGCCCATTGCCAATGAGCCAAAGGTATTTGAGACATTCTTGACAGACCTCACCAAGGCAATCCAAGAGTCTCTTAAGGATAATCGACCCCCTCAAAATAGTCACATGTATCCAAGAAGGGAGCAACAATGGTGTTCCATTTGCTTGGATCCACATAGCACTAGTGAGTGCCTTACGGTTAGAGTAAAATTTAATGGGACTTGCAACGCATGTGGTAGGTATGGTCACCAAGATAAGGATTGTTTAATGATCAAATGTATGATGGCAAATAGACCACCTGTAGCCTGGACGGATGCGCCTCGAGCTCCTGTATTGATGCCTGCTCCACCTGTTGAGAAACTACCGCAACACATGGTCCCTAGATCTCAAAATGTTGTACAAGCTACACCGCTACCACCTTTATTCCATAGGTGACCAAAGGCCTTGCAGTAGGTACATTGTGGACATTCAATGGAGATATGGTCCTTGGATTTGCATCTTGAATACCAAGTCTCCATCTTTCGGATTGGTTGTCTTGTGTGGCTAATTTTTGCAATCTGCCTAGCCATCTCTTCAATTTTCTTGGTCCAGGATCCCTTCTTTGATTTCTCTTTTTCTCGTTCATTAGAGCTGCTCTCGGAGCTACTGGACATTTCACTGGAATCAGAAGTTTCAGTAGCAAAGCTACTGCTACTGGTCCTTCACTTCTTGTGGCTCTTTTCCTTCTTAGCCTGTTGTTCCAGATTTAACGCCCTTTGGACCAAATCATTGAATTTTTTTGTAGAGGCTGGTACTTCTTGTTCCCTAAGCTTCTTGCTTCTAAACCCATTCAGGAACCATGCCCTCAATCTCTTCTCAAATGGCGGTTCTTGCAACTGCCTGGTTAGCTCTTTTATCTTGTCCACATAGCTGCGGACTGACAAATTCCTCTGTTTGATCTTATCTAATTTACAGAGAATATCTTCGTCCCCTCTATTGTCGGAATATTCGAACCTGAAGGCCTTAAGCAATTTGTTATATGATATCAACTGGCATGCAGGGTAATGGTAATACCATTTCCTCGCTGCCTCCTTCAAAGTTTTTCCCCCCAATCATCTTCATCAATGTTTTTTAGTTCAGCATACTACTTGAAAGCTCATATGTGAACATCTGGATCATCCTTTTTCCCCCCTTTGAATATTGGAAAGGAAACCTTCAGGGAAGCTGTGTAATCATTTTGATTACTATTGATCCTGCCACTTCTCTTCTTGGATTCAGAATGACGCTTGGGAGCCTTCTTGCAATTGTCAGTGTCAGCATCCCAATCAATCTCTGTCTCTCTCTCAGTGTCAGTGTCTTCTCTGGTTTGTCTGCTAGAAGTACGGTGACTTCCCTTACTGCCCTTGGTATCCTCATCTTTCTGGCGCGACTGAGAACTCCTGGAACTCTTTGCCTTCCGTGCTTCCCGTTCTGCCCGCCGACGTCGAGAATGACTGGATTGCTATGAGTCCTACGCCTCATCAGCTTGACTATGCTCCTTCTGAGCCTCAGTGTCATTCATTTTCTCTTGCTTGGGGTCAGACTCTCTTCCTGACTCCTCAAGAATGGGGTCCACACAAATGGTTGATTTCCGGCCACGATTGGATTTTGGTGCCATTGCCGAAAACTTCAAACTGGGAGAAGAGTCTTTCAGTCAACGAGCTTCAACTCAAGCCACCATGATCGCCAAAATGGAATTGGAGCTGATCTCTTGAGACAGCTAATTCCAGTGTTGGAAGATTTCAGCTACTAGTGTGGGAAGATTTCAGACAACAGACTGGACAGGAATCAGAGACTAGACTGGAATGTGGATACTGAAACAAGAATCAGACTTATGTACTAGAAATAAGGTTCAGATTCATATTCAGATTCAGAAGGCTGGACGAGAAGTAAGTATAACTGAATTATATGCCATGATTGGGATTACAGATCAAGATTACAGCGAATATGATTTATAGAGAGAAAGTACAGTCGAAAATACTGCCAATGATTCTCAAGTACAAGTATAGCCAAGGCGCTAACCCAAATGATAATAATTGCCAACCAATTACAATGTAATGGGCCCTATTTATACACTTCGGGTTTACTATAGTAATTACCATAGTAATTACTAAGTAATTCGCTGCTCATCTTCTAAGAAGACATTCCCACATAGTGACTATCTAGCCGTCTACAGTGAACACTGGACACTCACCAACATACACGAACACTTGATTAACTTGGACTACAAAGAAATCAAAGATGCTTACTTTCGTCTCAATCGGAAAAAGGTCAGTTTAGTTTATATGTTGTCTACATGTGCCAATTGTTAGTCTTATTAAAATCATTTTTGTTGTTTTAGATTGGTAGGCGGATGGAGGCAGCCATGAAAGTGCAGGAGGAGTAGACCAATGTAAGCATCTCTAATGCCACATTGTAAAGCCTTCTATTTGATGGAAATTCAAAACTTTTTTGCCATTATAGTATCACCTTCGTTGATTAAGTTTTTTAGATTTTGTTTGGGTGTTTGTGTGCCCACCCATGTGTGTTTGTATGTATATCAAAGAGCTTTGGGATGGTGTCTTTTTTTTTCTGGGGGGGGGGGGGGGGGGGGGGGGGGGGGGGGGGAAGGGGAGGGGGCTTCTTATTTTTCTCTCAACGCTTGAGAGAGATAGAAAGAACACACACACACACACACACACACACATAGAGCCATGGCAGCACATGCTAGTGCATCCTCCTCCCACGCAACAACAGCATCGGAAGAGACACACACCCCCCTTTCGCGGTTTCTTCTTTTCTTAGAGGACACAAAATATGTTGGACGCAGTGATCTTCACGGATTCTTTACCCGCACAGTGGACTTACAAAAACCATCCAACTCCACAATGACACTTTTCATGACATCGTAGAGTATATGCATTCACATATACTCAAGTATGCTATGAGCTTTGAAGACAACGCCATGCTGTGGTTTCCATGTGATCTGCTTCTCTACATCCACAAGGGCGACACATCATTTTCAAAGAGACTAGCTCGCTTTGAAGTGATTGCAAAAGAGACAAACCACTTCCGTCAAGTGACAAAATAAGTTGCAGACTCCTTCAAGAAGCACAAAATTGGGCAATCTTTCTTGTCCAAGATTGCCACTCTCTTCTTCCTCTCGTCAATGAGGACTCCTCCTTGGAGGAGATGGAGATCTCACATTTGGTAGTGGGTGGGGTGCTGGCGGATCATAAAGATCCCAAGGCCGCGTCTATACATGTCCAAAGTGAGCAAAGACTGCAAGCTGCCAAATATCCCCATGGCTTGGAAGAAGTAGTTGCAACAAGAGAGTAGATTGTTGGCACCTCTGAGGTGGCTGACCCCGAGTTTCGTGACCCTGCTGCGATTCCCAAAGTGGAGATTAGCCATCTTAGCATCATAATTATAGAAGATGAGGAGTATTTATTCTTACATGATCTTGAAAAGGCTTTTGGTGTTTGACTAGATGAGTGTCTTAGCATCATATGCACCAAGATGGAGTTCCCCCTTGATCCTACACCAGAAGCTCTTGATGACAAGCTACTTCCATTGGGGAACTCTATTGCTGACACAATTGCACTAGTGATAGCGGATATTCTTGCTGCAGAGCAAAGCAAAGTCACGGATGAGGAGTTTGTTGCCACACAAGCCAAAGTTGTTGCCAAACAAACTCCTATCCGCCCCAATTCATGTGGTTCGTAGATCCCCCACAAGGTTAATGAGAGCAAATTCTCTATCAACCTTCTATGTTGATAGTTCAACCTTTCTTCTTTGCTTTTGCTTAATTACAATTCTACATGATGTTTTGGACATGGACCTTTGGGCTAGCCGGAAGGGAGGAGAGCGCATGGTGTTTGGGCCTCAAGCTTCCCTAACACACTACATTGACAAACTACTAATGCAAGATGTGTGCATCATACAGAAGGATTTCTCCCCGAATGGCCATTTTGTTTTGTGGGTGCTTAAGGCCACAAGTAAGCTCCAATGTTTAGCCACCATCCCTCAAACAACCCATGTAATTATACTTGTGAAAAAATCACTTGCAATTGCCACTTTTGGCACTGGCCCTGGGGGTTGACAGTGCCCAAGCTATAGCTACTTTTGTACTTACATCCATTCTACCCAACGCTATAGATCATCGTAGAGAGGTTGCAAAGATGCTCCTGTCAAAAGATCGTTAAGCTAGATATACAAGCTTTTAAATGAAAATTATATCTCTTCTCCATGATCTTTGCAAAGTTCAATTTACTGTTTTGTTCATGTTCAGTGACAAGGCAAATTGTTTGAAAGTTGATTTTGTACATTGAAAAAAATTTGTCCAAAAAATTACATATAATAGCTTTTTTGGTACTAGTTGTGCCCTGAAACTTACATTTCATGCAATTTTCAATGTGTCCACAAGGCAGTGAGATTTGGCCCTATAAGACTGTTGTCTGGCCAATTCTTGATGTCTTGTGGATAGCACAAATTTGTCAAGCTTTGCAAGTTTTTGGCAAATTCAAAGCAAAACATTTACCTAATGGACAATTTCAAGCCAAACAAAAAATTTATTTAGCTTTGGTTGCGAGTTGATTAGCCTTTTGTATAGTTGAATAGCATCTCACCTTCAACTATTTAACAAAATAGATGCAGACAAATAGACATTAGAATTGGACATTAAGGTAACAGAGAGAGACAAAAAGAGACGGATTGTATTTTTTGCAAAGTGAAAATACATTGAGTTCTCAAGAAAACTTGAATCCAGTACAAGGGTTCCAAAGTAACTTGATTCCAATACAAAAGTTACCAAAAAAGGTTTTGATATCAGAGTTATCAGTCCTGACTTAGGCGACGTGCAAGTTGCATGTCCTTGGCCATGATTGTTACACGCATGGCATGGATAACACATAAGAACGTGTCTTCAAAGAGACTCACCAAATAAGCCTCTGCAGCCTCCTGAATTGATTCGAGGGCAATTGTAGACATACAAAGCTCTGTGTTGTAGCTTTGTAGCACTTCTTTACATGTCCATGCAAAAGGTGCTTTCCTAACAAGCAGGTATGATGTCTTTTGGTAATGCCGAATCTCAGCAAATGCTCAACAAAACCGTCATGTTTTTTGAGGTCGACATTGTGGGGGCCTCTGAGCTCCTTGTTGCTTTTCTCTTTGCGGCTTCCTGTAGAATTTTGACTTTCGACAGCGCTTGGGAGGTAGCTGGGGGGCATCTTCATCTGGATCATAATCCTCATCTTCACTACTACGCTCATCATTGTTGGGTTGATCTAATGGCATGCCACCCATTCCTCTGGGTAGTGACGTGCTAGCCACAATGGGGTGACCTGGGCCTAATGCCCTCAGGCCCATTTGGCCTGGCAATGTCTTCCCGTCCTCCCTATGGTTCACTGAGATTTCCTCCCCTTTCCACAACACACGTTCATCGGACGAGTCCGTCTTTGTTCGATATGGGTCAGCTAGCTCTTCGGGTTGTCGATTTGCACGCAACTTCTGCTTTTTGCGTGCCTCAATGGTCTTGGGATTCTTCTTTGCAGTTTGTTTTGTCCTTGATATCGTGAAAGTGCGTTTGGGGGCCTTCGTAGAGCTTATGGTGTTCGCTGAGGAAAGGAGTGTTATGTGTTTGAGAAGGGGCGGGGGGGGGGGAGGGGGGGGGTTACCTCTTTATATAGGGTGGCCATTTAAGGGCGGGTTCACATGGTGGAAAAGAGCTTCTAGAGGTGCACAGAGATCAGAACCACCGGGTTATAATCTCGTCTTTATTGTTCAATGCCTATATTTGTGGGTACAAGAAATCTACACACCCACGTCTGCATGATACTGCATGTAGTGGACAAAACCCCTTTGCCTCTTCTCTAGCTGTAGCATTTCACAGCATCTTAACATCTTTTCATAGTAGATCTTTGTTTGTAGCATGCAGGTACGTCATTCTTGCAATGTAGCTGATGTCTACTCAAGGCACTTAATTCTTATTCTAGATTTGACGAGATGTGGTGGGTGTGTGTGTGTGTGTGTGTGTGTGTGTGTGTGTGTGTGTGTGTGTGTGTGTGTGTGTGTGTGTGTGTGTGTGTGTGTGTGTGTGTGTGACCCTTAGAATCGTCATCTTGCATCACTAATTTCTGTGTATGCTCAATTTGCTCTTCCATTAGCTGAACATGACGGCTTATTGTATGGTAGCAGCAGTCGACCATGCAGGTGGAATTGCTGGTCGGCATGGACTGTCGAGGCTGTGAGCGCAAGAAATTTTCTTGCCATTTTCTCGCCATTTCTTCTAACCTTAATTAAATAACCTAAATCTAATTTAATATAACATATATAAACCTAAATCTAATCTAATATAACGTAAATCTAAATCTAACGTAAATAAACCTAAATCTAATCAAATGTAAATCTAACTAAAAATAAACCTAAATCTAATCTAATTAAATTTAATTAAACCTAAATCTAATTTAACGTAAGTCTATATCTAACCTAATCTTTAACGTCTTTTGGGATAGTCTCCTACGGCGTTAAAACTCTCTTCTTCTTGTGTGTGTGTGTGTGTGTGTGTGGGTGTGTGTGTGTGCCAATAAAAAGAGAAAAATGGTATAACCTTTCTATCACTCAAGTGTGGTAGATTGGTTATGCCATTTTCCTCTTGAATAACAAGTCTTGGTTTCAATTCCTCGTCTGCTAGATTTTTAGGTCTCTTTAATTAGTTTCCTACGACGTTAAATTAAACTCTCTTCTTCTCGGGTGTGGTTGCGTGCCAATAAAAAAAGGAGAAAAATGGTATAACTATTCTATCACCAAAGTGTGATAGATTAGTTATGCCATTTTCCTTATGAATAACATGTCTTGAGTTCAACTCCTGTCGACTAGATCTTTAAGGTCTCTTGGGATACTTTCCTACGATGTTAAAACTCTCTTCTTCTTCTTCTTTTCTCTCTCTCTCTCTCTCTCCCTCTCTCTCTCTCTCTCTCTCTCTCTCTCTCTCTCTCTCTCTCTCTCTTTGTTTTATATATATCTCTCTCTTTCGCTCTTTTCCTCTCTCAATGTGTGTGCATTTTTTGATTATGCATGTGTGTGTGCACTTTTTTGGTTTATGCATGCCCTCTCTCTCTTTTCCTCTCTCAATGTGTGTCTGCTTTCTTTGATTATGCATGTGTGTGTGCGCATTTTTGGTTTATGCATGCTCTCTCTCTTTTCCTCTCTCAATGTGTGTGTGCTTTTTTTGTGTATGCATGTGTGTGTGCATTTTTTGTTTATGCTTGTGCTCTCTCTCTCTCTCTCTCTCTCTCTCTCTCTCTCTCTCTCTCTCGTTCTATCTCTCTCTCTCTCTCAAAAACACAATGTGTGTGTGTGTGAGTGAAAGAGAGGGAGAGAGAAAGAGGGAAAGGGACCCTGAGAGTGAGGAGAGGGAAGGAGCATACCTGGCTCTCCTTCCTCTGCTCGTGTGTGTGTGTGTGTGTGTGTGTGTGTGTGTGTGTGTGTGTGTGTGTGTGTGTGTGTGTGTGTGAGAGAGAGAGAGAGAGAGAGAGAAGAAGAGATAAAGAGGGGAAGGGAACATGAGAGTGAGGAGAGGGAAGGAGCATACCTGGCTCTCCTTCCTCTCCTCGTGTGTGTGTGTGTGTCTTTGTGAAGAAGAAAGAGAGAGAGAGAGGGAGAGCGTTACCTTGCTTGCTTGAGCGCGCGTCGAAAACTCAGATCTGAGATCTGAGTTTTCAGACGCTCTCGGTTATTTTTTTAGCCATGTCGGTGTCGCTATATGCGTCGCTATGAGCGTCGCTATGTTAATAGTAACATAGAGACGATCATAGCGACGCATATAGCGACGCCGTGCATTTTCATGTTTGAGCGTCGCAGTATGAGCTTCGCTAATGTTAAGCATGGCTTGTAGTGGTACAAAAGAGGGGATTGAACTTAAAATGTTGGCATTTCCAAAGAGACATTAACCATCAAATGCCTATGGCAAAAACTCACTTGTATTTTCTAAATAAACTTGGCTGGTAGATAATTAATGAAATTAGGAATCAAGGTTGATAAATGAATGAATCTAGAAATTACCAACCAGGAGTTAAAAAGGAATCTCGCGAGGTAATAGGGATAGTCCATTGCAAAACATAGATTTAACTAGGAGTTTTGAAGATTTTCTGGAAATGACCAGAAACCAAGATGGATCTTCTTGGGGTCAATTTGATTGAAAGGCCGGCCCATTGAGAGGATTCTCTTGGGGAACTTGATGGAGATCTCGGCCCTTTTCGGCTAGAGCAGCATAACCGGCAAGTTTGTTATACCTAAGTCATTCATGCGCGAGGGATAAGGGATGAATGGGTTTGTTTTATTTTTTCCTGGCCGGGTGAAGTACCCGCGGTTTCTTATTGGAAAACAGTCATAATCCGGGTATGGCCTGATGCCAATAATTGGATGAGAATGTCATACTCAGGGAGGATGATGTAAACTGAATTAAGGAAATTTGTTCGATTTGGTTGTGTAAAAAGGAACTGGAAAGGCTAGGAATATAGGGGCTATCGTGTGCATCTGTCACCAGATGGTGCTATACCTCTCGAAAGAAAATGCTTAAGAAGGAATAATTAAATTAATGGATGAGCCTTTCCCAAACACTTAATTCTGGAAAATATTGTGAAGGTGTTGCCATTTTGATGGCTTGTAACCGATTATCTTGGTCTTGAGTAAGGCAAGATGAATTGGTTGAAACTATATGTGTTGCATGATTAGTTAGGACACTAGTTATAAGTTAATTGTAGCAGATAAAGGTAAAGAAATGAATTAAAAGTTTCTAAATAAAGATCTGGTGGAAACAACCAGATGAATTTTCGTGAACAAGGGTATGCAACAGATTGTATGCTGCTTGTTCTCTGACCATGTCTGATAGACTGTCTTCCTGATTTTGTAGTAGTTAAGTACTACCTCGGGAAGGTATTTTCATGAAATGGTTCTGTGGGTGGGCAGATCCGAAGGTTCAAATGACCGGATGTTGAAAAAAAAAAATCTATGTTAGACGCTAGGACTATACGGGATAAAAACGGGTAAGCGGGAACGAGCGAGACAAGGTAGGATTACAAGATCCCTCTTCTTAGGGGAAAGCGGTAACTGCCGTGCCTGCTTGTCAGGAAAAAGGGGTTATTGCCATGAACAAAGGGAGAACAAAAAATCAAGAGAATCAAGACTAAGGACCACGATTTCAGGTGTGGGTGACTGAAAGATGCCAAGGACGGATTAAATTATGATAAGCGGATAGAGTCGTCAAATTGATGGGATTTACCCCCTTGGTTTGGCATTCAGATAGGCCGGAGTCCTGCCTGGGTGTCGGTCCCAAGTGGGAGGGATATCTGTAGATAGATCTACATCATTCCCTGGAGCAGTCTAGAAGACAGAGGGAGGTAAGTAGGGTCGAGTCTGGCTATGGCCCTCACATAAATTCAAGTAAGTGTTCCTCGGCACATGAGAAAAGCATTGCTTTTCATGAAGTGTGGCAAAGAGCTTTGCATTGCATATTAGAGAAATTGTTTTCATATAAAATGTTAATATACTAACCTTGTTGAGTCTTGGAGAGTGGTTATCACTTGCAGCTGACTTCGTCTATGCTGAGAAATTGTGATCTATTGGATGTATCCCACAGGTCATCGTGGTTTGGGTCATACCAACCTCCAAGAAAGTAGATAAATATGGTGCCAAGTTTCCCAAAGTCTGTATGCTAATAGCATATTCCAAACTTTAGAAACGTTTGTACAAAATTCCCTGAAATGAAGCCTTGCTTTATGCATAAGTTAATAAAAAATATGAGACAGAACGCAGTGTGATTGCTCATAGCTAACACGTGCTCCTAGTGACACACATATGTCAAAGAAAAAAAGAGAGTCGACCTTGTCGAGATTTTGTAAATTAAAGAAGATCACCCTTGCCAAAGCCTACATCTTATTGCATAATCCTTAGATTGCTCAATCTTAAAATAGATAGCTTAGGAATCTTAGCCATCAGCTTTTAGAGAATTGCCAAAGTGAGCTTGACCAAAGCAACATTGGTTTGTCAAGTTGGGAGTATTAAATTTTCTACAAAAGAATAAATTCAAAATTGGAAACCAAAGTTTAGCATACTTACTAACTTTTTGTTCCATCAAAAGCCGTAACATCTTTGAGTTGGTCAATATGGCTTGCATTCACCCTTTAAATAGGCCCTTGTCCATTCATACTTAGAAACCCCTGTCCACACATAGCACTTACACCTTGGTGTGTGTAAAGTGTGGGTTTTGTCCTAAAAGTCTGAGTGAAGGAGGGAAGAGGGGGAATTGTCCCACATGTAATGGAGTCAAGCTGTAGAGCTACTTAAAAATCATTATGTCATAAAATCTAATATCTAACCAACCCAAATGATTTTCTCATATTAAATTGATCACTTAATGTGGGAGAATAAACGGGAACAAGTGTTAAGATATAGATATGTGCTTATAGATCTATCTCAGCACGGGGCCAATGGTAAAGGGGCCCAAATGAGAGATGGTCTATCAAAGAGCAAGGCTAACCAATGGAGCATAAGACCTTAGGGTTAGCTTCATTAAAGACCTCCAATAATGTGTGTAAAAGTCCTTTGACCTTAGGTAAGCTAGGGCTGAGCTTGAGGCGGAAACCCGGCCCAAGCTCGAGGTGCTTGTCCTGCTTGATATGCTTGTCGTGCTTGAGGTACTTGATTAAGGTGCTTGAGGTGCTTGATCTGCTACATGCTTGAGGTGCTTGACTTGCTACATGATTAAGGTACTTGAGGTGCTTTGAAAAGCTTGCCTGAGATGCTTGTGGGAACACCCCCTAGTCCAAGTGCTTAGTCATGCTTGATGACTAAGGTGCTTGAGCACCAAAAGTCAAAAGGATCTCTACAAAGAGGGGGGCGAGCCCTTTTCCTAGGGGCTAGAGAGAGAACACACACTCACACACACAAGGAAGGCCCAAGCTTGAAGAGGCAGCAGGGACACATGTCAGGCCCCTACCCATGTTACCTTCATGAGATGCTTGAATCCTATTGGCTAGGCTTCAAAGGGGTCCAATGATAAATTTCTTGAATTATCTAATTGTTTTTTCATTTATCAAGTCCTCTCTCTCAAAGGGGAAAGGGGGACACTTGTCCCAAGACTACATCTATTGCTAGAAATGGCCCAGGCTTGTGATTGGCTAGGCTTGGCAAGAGCCAATGAGCTTCAATGATGAGCTAGAAGAGGGGGTCGACCTAGCAAGGAGGGGGGTTTCTTAGGGGGTATACTCACCCACACACACTCACAAACACTCTCATTGTGTGCTATGCAAAGTGCAAGAGCTCCCTCTCTTTCTCCAAGCTGTTGGGATTAAAGCCCAAGTGGCCTCTTATGCGGATATGGCCGCCCGCCCGCCTAATTCACTTACCTCTAACTCTTTGTATATACTCACATATACTTTGTGAATACTAAGGTATTGGGAGATAACCCTTCTAACAGTTCTCTGCGTACTGTACTGTGTAAGCTCACTGTGTGTGTGTGTGTGAGAGAGTCGACCCACGCTCCGCTCCGCGACTTCAATTGGTATCAGAGCCTTGGTTCAGTGCGGATTTGCGCAATCGCGCACACGCACACTTTTCCGGCAGATTCTGGATCCGGAGTTCGAAAATTCACACTCGGCGTTCCGAGAGCGTTTCCATCAGGCGACCTGGGGGGTTTTACCCCCCTTTCGAAGCCGTTTATGCCCTCAGAATTTCGTTCTGAGCACTACAGCAGAAGATAGATTTCAGCCGCAAAGAAATCCGTCTTGTGTAGATTGGCAAGCAGGTGGTGGCCGACATCAATATCGGCATCAACATACATCACTCATTAGTCTTCAGAGCATCATCTATAGACCAGGTACACATATATATCATCAGATATATATATTGCAGTCTGCATTGTTACTTCTTGTGCTTGCCAGGTTCCAGGGGAGGTGTGGCCATACGACGGCTTGACACCACTGGCATGTATTGCAGATTGATGTACTGTGATTGTGGGTCTGCTAGTTGTGAGTCACGCTAGCAGACAGACCGCCGCAGCGGTCATAGGACAGTGATTGGTCTATTATAGGATGTATGCTAGTTCTGGGCAGTTTGCTGAGCCATCTGAGAGGGTCGTGTGTGAGGTTTTTTGAAGCCAAGCACTGGGGGCTGGGTTACCCAGTGTGAGGTGGATTAGGTTGCTGGAGTTCCCCTCTACATGCATCCTCTTTGGCTACTTTTATCCCTTAGGATGTATGACTTTGTGTAGACACTGGATTGCATCTTATGCGTCAGGCCGTTGAGGCATTGTTTAGGGTTCAGTCTTGAGACAGATACAGGTTCTGTCATCGCCCAGAGAGGAGACAGTGTATGCTTACAGGACAGCATATTACAGAGATTTTTTAGATTTGTCACTGGTCAGCTATTTATGATTGTTTTTTGAGCTATCTTTTGGTTCCCAGAGCTCAGTTTACAGGGGAGACTCTGTCAAAAATTTTCAAAATACTGACAGTTCCTGAGGAGAGGTGTTCAGCTTGTTGATTACAGCTTGTTTACTGTGTATAGAGGCCAGTTTACAGGGGAAACTCTGCTGGATTTTTCTCAGGAGTAAGCAGTTTGGCAGATATGGCATCTTCTCAAAGTGAGACTCTTTACAACATAAAGAAGCTGGATGGCACAAACTTTCCATTCTGGAAGAAGCAGATTTGGCAGGTTTTGGTGCAGAAAAAACAAGTGAAGCCACTGAAGCTCAAAGGGGAGAGACCAGAAGGTATGGCTGAAGATGAGTGGGAAGAGCTTGACGAGTTAGCTTGTTCCACAATCATGCTGACACTAGCAGAAAATGTTTACTTCAATGTGGCAGAAGAGACTACAACGTATGGCGTATGGCAAAAGCTATGTGGTATGTACGAGAAACAAAGTGCTGCTTCTCACATTTACTGGCTCAAGAAATTGGTGGATTTGAAGATGAAGGAAGGGACAGCCATGTCAAATCATCTGAATGAATTTCACACAATTTTCAGCCAGTTAACAGCATAGGAGATAGTCTTTCTAGATTCATTGAAGTCTATGTTTCTCTTAATCACTTTGCCAGACAGTTGGGATACTTTTCGTACAGTGTTAAGTAATTCTGTCATGCCAGAAGGTCTTACAAGTGCCAATGTAGAAGGCAGCTTGCTCACAGAGGAAGTGAACAGGAAGAACATTGACAAAGGCAAAGGCAATAGTGCTTTGGTCGTTCGAGGGAGACAACAGTTTAAAGAGAAGAAGGGTAAGAAGGCACAAAACCGAAGTAAGTCTCGTGATTCGAAGTCAAAGGATGACATAGAATGCTACCATTGTGGCAAGAAGGGTCACATGAAGCGAGACTGTACGAAGTGGAAACAAGAAAAAGGAAAAACAAAGAGTTCTGAGCAAGATGAAAAGAAGAGTTCAGTGAAGATTGAAGAGGTGAATGTCACAGGATCTGGTTCAGACAGTGATTCTGGTATAGCATTTGGTGACATCTTCCTTACAAGCAATCTTGATTCTGTTTTCTTGACTGCAGAGGATGGACATGCTATGAGTGATTGGATTATCGACTCAGGGGCATCTTTACATGTTTCTCCGCACAAACAGTGGTTTACATCATATGTGGCTACTAAAGATTATGTCAGACTTGGCAATGAGCAAGTTTGTGACATACTTGGAGTGGGAGATGTGCAGTTGAAGTTTCAGAATGGCTCTTCTTTATGGCTCAAGAATGTCAGACATGTTCCAGCAATCCGAAAGAGCTTGATTAGTACAGGGAAGTTGGATGATGCGGGTTATGTGACAGTTTTTGGGAACAGCGCTTGGAAGATCTCCAAAGGTTTGATGACTGTAGCACATGGCAGCAAGTCAGGAACTCTGTACACTTTACATGTTTCAGAGGTTAAAAACCATGTAATTAATGTGATTGAGCAGCCAAGTGTGTCACTGTGGCATCGTAGGTTGGGACATATGTCAAAAAGAGGAATGGAAATACTTTCTCATTATGGTTATTTGCCTGCCTTTTCATTTCAAGATTTCGAGTTTTGTGAGCATTGTGTTTATGGTAAGCAAACACAGGAACTGCACAGATCAAAGAGGAATCGTAGGGACGAACGGTTAGCTCTTGTACACAGTGATCTATGCGGATCAATGCCTAGTTTGTCACTAGGGGGAGCAGCGTACTTTTGTACATTCATAGATGACTATTCTCGCAAAGTATGGGTTTACTTCTTGAAGCACAAGGATGAGGTGCTCAAGGTCTTTAAGACATTCTTGCAGCTGGTGGAGAATCAGAGTGGTCAGAAGCTGGAGTGCTTGAGAACTGACAATGGTGGAGAGTACGTTTCCAAAGCTTTTCAAGACTTTTGTGAAGCAAAAGGGATTAAGCGGGAACTTACTGCACCATATAATCCTTCACAGAATGGGGTTGCAGAACGTATGAATAGGACCATACAAGAGAAGTTCAGAAGCATGTTGTCAAATGCTGAGTTGCCTGATGGATTTTGGGCGGAAGCAGTGGCCACAGCAGTCCATTTGATCAACAGGTCTCCTAGTAGGGTTCTGGATAAGAGTGCAGTGGCCGAGATGCTATGGACAGGCAAGGCACCTTCGTATAAGTATCTCAGAGTCTTTGGTTGTGAAGCTTATAGCCATATTCCTAAGGAGTTCAGAAATAAGTTAGAACCAAAGAGCAAGAAGTGTATATTTCTTGGCTACGGAGAATCGGGCGAGATGGGTTACCGGCTTTGGGATCCTGAGTCCAGAAAGCTTATTCGTAGCAATGATGTGCATTTCAATGAAGCCAAGTTTCTCGCTAAGCCAGAGAAGACAGAGGAGATCAGAAGAGTTGTCTTCAAGGAAGATGGACCTAGTGCTAGCACATCAAGACAGCATGGTCAGGCTCAGGAACAGCCTATAGTGGCTAGAGAGGCAGAATCAGTTGTGGTGAGACGTTCTGAGCGTGTCTCCAAACCACCTGATCGTTATGTGCCATCTCTAAATTATGTCATGCTCACAGATTGCGGAGAACCATCTTGTTACAAGGAAGCATTACAAGTGGTTGACTCGAAAAAATGGCAGTTGGCCATGCAGTCAGAGATGACAGCTCTGCATAAAAACCAGACATGGAAGTTGGTTAAATTACCACAGGGCAAAAAGGCTCTACCTTGTAAATGGGTTTACAGGTATAAGATCACCGCTCATGATAGTCAGCCAAAGTACAAAGCAAGGCTTGTTGCCAAGGGCTTTAAGCAAGAACAAGGCATTGACTTTGATGAAGTCTTCTCTCCAGTGGTCAAGATGACTACATTGAGATGCTTTCTTGCATTGGTTGCTATATTGGATTTGGTGTTGCACCAAATGGATGTCAAGACAACGTTCTTGCATGGTGATTTAGATGTGGAAATTTACATGCAGCAGCCAGAAGGGTTTGTTGAGAAAGGCATGGAACATTTGGTATGCCAGTTGTTAAAGAGTCTTTATGGCTTAAAACAATCACGGAGGGCATGGTACCATAAGTTCCACCAGTTTATGCTTTCTCAAGGCTACAAACGTAGTGAGTTCGATCACTGTCTATATACAAAGAAGGCTAAGGATGGCAGTTGGCTGATCCTTATTTTGTATGTGGACGACATGTTGATTGCTGGAAAACACTTGGAAGAAATTTCAGCTTTGAAGTCAAAGATGGCAAAATCGTTTGACATGAAAGACATGGGTGAGGCAAGTCATATACTTGGTATGCGCATTGAGAGAGACAGATCAAAGAAGTTGATTTGGTTATCTCAAACAGAGTATATTGACAAGGTTTTGCAACGTTTCAATATGGAGAAGGGAAAGGCATTGAGTGTTCCATTGCCACCATATGTGAAACTTAGCAAACAAGATTGTCCTGTGTCTGAGGAAGAAAAGGCTGAAATGGATAAGATTCCATATGCGTCTGCAGTGGGTAGTTTGATGTATGCAATGATTGCTACACGTCCGGATATTGCATTTGCAGTGGGAGTGGTTAGCAGATATATGTCAAATCCCGGCAAGAAACATTGGGAGGCAGTGAAAGGTATCATGAGATACTTAAAACATACAAAGAGTATGCGCATATGCTATGGTAGTCAGGATTTGAGTGTCAGAGGATACACTGACTCAGATTATGCAGGAGACTTGGATAAGAGGAGATCTACATCAAGCTATGTCTTTACATTGGCTGGAGGTACCATATCATGGCGATCTCGATTACAAGATTGTGTTACGCAGTCTACTACAGAAGCTAAGTATGTTGCAGCAAATGAGGCATGCAAAGAAGCTATTTGGCTTGGTAGATTGGTTGCAGACTTGGGAATCAAAGTAGATATGCCAGAGTTATATTGTGATAGTCAAAGTGCTATACAATTGGCAAAGAATCCAGTGTTCCATTCGAAGACTAAGCATATTGATGTCAAATATCACTTCATTAGGGAAGTACTTGAAGACAAGCAGATACAACTGTTGAAGATCCACACCAAGGACAATCCTGCTGATCTACTCACAAAGGGACTTCCAGGAGAGGGATTTGTGCATTGTCGTGAGTTATTGGGCATTGGATAGATGGCAGCCATGTAAATCTTTGTACATTTATGTTCATAGATTTACAGTTACTTAAAGTGACACATTGGACTTTAAGTGGGAGGTTGTTGGGATTAAAGCCCAAGTGGCCTCTTATGCGGATATGGCCGGCCGCCTGCCTAATTCACTTACCTCTAACTCTTTGTATATACTCACATATACTTTGTGAATAATAAGGTATTGGGAGATAACCCTTCTAACAGTTCTCTGCGTATTGTACTGTGTAAGCTCACTGTGTGTGTGTGAGAGAGTCGACCCACGCTCCGCTCCGCGACTTCACAAGCAAGTAGAGGTTGAGAGCCTACACCAACACTCTTGGCTATGGAGTGCAAATCCAACCAAGAGCCATGATTCAATGCTTAAGCTTGCCATCTACTTCTTCTTCATTACTATGCTATTATGTATGCTAGCAACAAGAGTTATGATAAGTGAGGAACTAATTCTTTCTTCTACGAAATGTTTCTTCTTCCTCTTCCCTACCCTCATTCCCTGCTAGCTCTCTCCACCTTCAAAGGTGTTTCAGGTCTTGGGAATGAGGCTTGGGATAGTTAAAGCTTTCTTCAAGTTTATGTTATGTTTGTGATGCATGAAGCTTTCCATCTTCATTGCATCACCTAGGTCACAAGGAACACAAAGATTGTATTGTAACAAGTCTCTCTTAATGGGAGAAATCATAATACAAATGCCTATTGGAGGGGGGACCAGCTCCACATAAATCCGGTCCTCAACTGTTGTCATGTTCTCTAAATTCTCTCTCTTGCAAAAGTATTGTTCATGCCAAGTTAACTAATTGCTATGATTGGGTTGCTATCTTCAATTATGTTCACCCGTTATGCTCACAAAGTCATTTCTCAAAAGTACTCTCATTAATTTCCGCTACTCTCAAGTTAAATAGGCCAATTCCATTACATTGGTATCAGAGCATTTGGTTTCTCTTTTCTTGCTTAAGAAGAGAGGTCCTTAAGTAGCCTATAAATGGTTGATGTTGTTAATTATATTAGGGTAAGTGGAACTGGGATCTATTATCGGTTTTGTTGAGCCCACTATGTGGGGGATGGTGCACACCTCGGGAGCTTTGGACTTAATAATGGAGTCTTTTTAGACTTGCCTATGGCTTTACCATTATTGAGCCATAAGAAGTCCGAAAGGAGCTCGCCCTTGGCAACTCTGCTATGTTGGACCTACTCCTCTACTCTCTATAATTAACCACTTCGAGCCGTGGGTGTAGATACTTAAGAGCCAATTTTCAAAGGCTAAGAGGAGTGGCAACTAAGGTTTTGAATTGCCAAATCATACACTAAGTACATACATAAATTTTGTTAACATGGCTGACAATAATCAAGAGAGTAGAATGAACATTGATAGCTTTGATTTTGCACATGAAGGTGCTAATGATGATCCTCCCATGTTTGTGAATTATCTCGTCACTCAGTTGCAGCAAGCTATGGGCAACCCTGCTTTGCAAGCCGAAGTTACTCAACAACTTCGTGCTTATGGAATTTACCTTCCTCTCCAAGAGGAGAGAGAGCTTAGGAGGCCTCTTGAAGAGACCCCCAAAAGAAGACTCTCTCCCATTCGAGAGGAGGAATCCAAAGAGCAAGAAAGCAATTGAAAGTTTAAGTTCCTCTGAAGATGTGGCTCCACGAAGACGGCAGTCTAGACGATCGCCCACTCCTCCTACGAGGAAAAGATCAACACATAGTCCTTCTCCTCATCATTCTAAAAGGCAAGAGAGGAAACAAAGGAAGAAAAGGGCTAGGAAGAGGTCACCCTCTTCTCCTTCCTCTTCACCTTCCTACTCTTCCGACGAAAGTTATGGCTATTCTCCTAGAGAATACAAGAGGGGAGGACATCGAAAATCATTTCCTGCATGGCGAAGGTCACAAAAGCTAAAGAAGTTCAAGGAGGGAGGAAAGAGTATCTCTTTTCTCACCTATGATGGCACCTTTGGTGCTACCAAAAAAGTGTTGGCCTTCATTCAGCAATTTGATGCGGCCTTTGGAGATGAGGGCTTCACAGAGTCCTCCAAGCTACGCCATGTAGCTATGCACTTCCAAAAATCAGCTCGTCAATGGTGGGATAGCCTTCGTGGAAATGGTGAAGCCCCAAAGACATGGAAAACTCTACGAGTTTCCATCATGAAGCACTTCCTTGCAAGCGATGCAAAGGACAAAGTGCTTACCGAATGGCGCAGCTTGAAGCTCCTCTCCCATGAGTCTATCCACAAATATGTAGACAAGTTTTGGGATTTACATCTCAAGTCTACTGTCTTTCAAAAGATAGACTTTGTCGAGCAAAGGCAGCAATTCAATGCGGGATTACCTAAAGAGATGGCCGAATACATCAACTCTCAATGGCCTGCTACTATTACCGAAGAAATCTATCACACCATGGTTGCTTCACGCATCAATTTCCATCAAGGGGCTAGACATAATGTCAAGCCCATGGAAAACAAAGACAAAAATGATGCAAAGGGGAAAACCAATATTCAAAATACTTCCCAAGTCAATTCCAACAACAACAACAACAATCGGTCCAAGGAGAAGGGAGTTTACAAAGGTAAACACAAACTCTCTCCTGAAGAGCTTGAAGCTTTTTGCAAGGACCATAAGTGTTTCAAGTGTGGGGAGCAAGGACATGGCTATCGTTCTTGCCCCAAGAAGAATGCTCGCAATGAGACTCCTAGGGCTTCTACCATCGAAGCTCCAAAAGAGGATGCTCATTGCAAAGGATCATGACTTTCCTATGCTTGGGGAAAGATAAGAGAGCATGATTCCTTCATCTTGTTTGACCTTGGCTCTACTCTCAACTTCATATCAATGGAGTTGGCCACCAAGTTGGGCATTCAAGCTTTTGAGATGGGAGATATAGTAGTGGCTGATGCAGCTTTCAAGGGACAACAAGCCTCCATTACTCCCTTGATTGGGAAGTTGAGGCTTCATGTCCAAAGCTATGTCGACAAAGAAGACTTCTTCATCTCTCCTCTCCAACATGATGATGTTATCCTAGGGGCACCATGGTTTGATCGCATGGCTGCCAACATGTAGTTCCCTGAAAGGAGAATCTACTTCACCTACAGGGGAAAGAACATGTATATAGATGCTAGTGAGTGTGGTCGCACTATTCCACTTGTAAATCCTCTTGCTTTTGATAAGTCAATGAAGAGCTCAGTTTCTACGTACATGATGTTTGTCAAAGAGTCTCTAAAAGATACTAATGTTTCATCAAATGTAAATGGTAGGAATCTAAAAGGATTCCAAGATGTGTTCATCGATTATATCCCTATGGACTTATCTCCAAAACGAGGGGATGATGACCATCGTATTGAGCTCCTTCCTGGAAGCTCACCACCTAACAAGCCTCCTTATCGAGTCTCACAAGCTCAACAAGAGGAGATTATGAGGCAAGTACAGTAATTGGTAGAAAAAGGGATGGTGAGGCCTAGTTCCTCTCCCTTTTGTTCTCCAGTCCTTCTAGTACAAAAGAAAGATGGTACATATCGTATGTGTGTGGACTATCGAGCATTAAACCATATCACTATCAAAAACAGATTTCCCGTACCTTGGGTAGAAGATCTGTTTGATAAGCTACAAGGATCTACCTACTTCAGCAAAATTGACCTTAAGAGTGGCTATCATCAAATAAGGATAGTGGATGAAGATATCTTAAAGACCGCGTTTCGCACAACGTTTGGTCTTTATGAATATCTAGTCATGCCTTTTGGCTTGACTAATGCACCAGCTACATTCAATCGTTTGATGGAGAAAATCTTTAGACCATATCGTAAATTCATTGGAGTGTTCTTTGATGATATCATCATCTACTCCAAGTCTTTGGAGGAACATAAGCAACATCTCCAAGTGGATTTTCAAGCATTGAGGGAGAACAAGCTTTTTCTCAACCAAAAGAAAGGCGAATTCTTCCTACAAGAGATTCAATACCTAGGTCATATTATCTCTAAAGATGGTATCCGAATGGATCCATCAAAGTTAGAGGTAATAAAAGCATGGCCTAACCCAAGAAATCTACATGAGCTAAGAATCTTTGTTGGTATGTGTGCATACTATAGACGCTTCATAGCAAAATTCTCTCAAGTAGCAGGACCACTACATGACTTAACTAAGAAGAACGTTAAGTTTGTATGTACTGCTAAGGAGAAAAATGCTTTTGAAAAGCTCAAAGAGAATCTTACTTCCCAACCAGTCCTCATGCTTCCGGATCTCTCAAAGCCATTTGAGGTCCAATGTGATGCTTGTGGTGATTGCCTTGGAGCAGTTTTGCTTCAAGAAGGGCATGCCATAGCATATGAGAGCCGAAGGCTCAATATTGATGAACTAGTCTTGGGCATTTATGAGAAAGAGCTTTTAGTTGTTCTACATGCCCTAGACACATGGAAGCACTACCTATTGGGGACTCCATTTATCCTACGAACCGACCACCAAAGTCTCAAGTATTTCATGACGCAAACCAAGCTTTCCAACAAACAAATGAGGTGGGAAAATTTTCTTTCGCAATTTAATTTCCATATTGCTCACATAGCTGGTAAGCACAATCAAGTTGCTGATGCACTTTCACGACGACCAAAAGTTAATGCGTTGTCTATAGCTACTCACAATGATCTATCCTCTATGATAGATGAGTATGCTACTGACCCTAACTTTAGAGACATAACGTCAGCCCTTGCTTTGGGGAAGAAAGAGGAACCTTGCAGGATGGTTATCTTCTCCACGGAAATAGGCTATGTGTTACCCATTCCCTTCGTGAGAAAGTTATGTATGAATCCCATGCTCCCATTAGGGGAATTTTGAGGTCACTTTTGTGCCCTGTAAGAATATGTAGAGAGAGAATATATACTTTATTTAAAAAATAGTGAAATGTTTGTAAAAAGGTGAGTTTGCATCCTTTTTACCTCCGCCGAAACATGTCATTGTCAAATCTTTCTAGGATCTTTAGTATTCTAAAAAATACTCCCTCCAAAACTAACGAAAATTTCAGTTCTGGCCCAAAATTCAAAATTTCCAAAAGCTGAAACAAACCTTTTCTGTGTCGTCTTCTTCCTCGTATCTGCAGAGCTTTTCCCTATAGTACTATCTCTGACAAATACTGTTAACAGACTTCCATGGAGAAGAGAAGCTTATACCATCTACACATTGAGCTAAATGAAGAATATTGTCCAGTGCGCAAGAGAAACAAATGTGCAGAGGTGTCCTCGTCCATATTTGAAGCAATGCGGCAAGATAAAAAAAAACACATTGATCTCTGGACTGATGGAAGATTGTATCCAGTGGACCCAATGACAAAGAGCACTCCCACATTCTCAAATTGTTCATCTTTGATAAAATTTGTGGGTGATGGTCAAAGAGGGTTGCTGGGTTATACACAGAGTCTTGTGGCAGAGAGAGATATTATTAAGTTAGAAGATCATTTGACCAAACAAATGATAAATACTCTTAAACAACAGCTTGAGGAATGTAAAGAGAGCAACGAAAACCTACAAACTCAGCTCAAACAAGCTAGAAGAAAGAATACAATGTTAGGAAACAGACAAAGAGAAAAGAAGTTAAAGAACATTGAAGCCTTGAGACGTGGTGGAGGAGGTTGCAGCAAGAGAATCAGATCAGCAAGGTATATATGCTTATTTTATATTGTTAAGTTGCTACTATTCTTTGTTAATATGCTTAGGTTACTTTTCTTTGTTAAGTTGTATTATGATTCTGCTCCACATTATTATGCTTATGTTAGGTTGTTAATCTTTTTGTTAGATTGTTATTATGACCCTATTGCTATTGTTCTTTATTAAATGATTAATATTCAGTTAACTTTAATTTAGTTGATCATTGTTTGTTTATTTTTTTGGTGTCATTTGGACAAGATCAATAATCAGTTAATTTTGTACCTTTTGATTTAGGACTTTGCTACAACCAAACTCTGCATCAAACATGGAAATGGCAGCTAAACATTATTGTGATGTTTTACCTCCCAAGGTTGCCAAATAGATTTTTACAGAGAAGAAGTTTAAAAAGGCAAAGGAGCAGTGCATTGAGGGATTTTTGCAGAGCTCTTGCTTGGACAAGGAGGATGTGCAATATACTATGGATAAGGTAGGCATTAGCAGAGATGGTTATAGAAAGCTGTTCAAAAATATGAAGTCAAGGTTAAAGCAATGTAAAGTCAAGTCCTCTTTGCTTCCAAAGCCATCCATTGTGCAGCAGGCAAGGAAAAAGATGAATGAGAGGATAATGGAGATGTTGGGTGAGCCTCACCACATTCATGGTACCTATCATGGTAAAAAGAGGGATCTTCAATTTGACGAGTTCAATAATATTTTCCTTGACTTGAAGACACTTCAGAAGGAAATGATCAGATTCTATGATCTGGAGCATACAGAAGCAAATGGTGTTGTCAGTTTTGTGATAAAGCTTGATGAATGCGAGATTGTTAAGAACAAAAAAATTGAGAGGATTTCCATAACTTTAATGAACAGAGCATTGAAACCGAAGGATACCAAGTACTTCAGCGTGCAATCGGAGAATAATGTCTGGTGTCTAGGTGCTTTTGAAGTAGAGAGTGAAGACTTTGATGTTCTGGATTGGGTTTTCCATCAAACAACAATACCCGAAGTCATTAATGCACAATAATTAGGGGAAGAGCTTGAAGTTGAAGGGTTTGGAAGTTACAGGGTGGAATGGCACATGGGAGGAGACCTTAAAACCCTTAAATGTATGTACAATGTCTCCAAAGGAGCTATGGCAAAGAGCCCTTGTCTGTATTGTATGGCATCAGCAAAAGAATGTAATCCTGTTAATTGGAACAAAGCACCCAATAGGCATACTCAAGATCCAAACTTCAAAGCAGTTTTAAATATTCCACTTGCTAATGTCCACATATGCACTCTGCATGCTCTTTGCAAAATTGTGGAGAAAATTTTACATCTGTATGTGGGGTTTGCCTGGAAGTTACAGCTAAAAGCAGCTAGAGATGCTGCAATCAAATGTATTGAAAGGGTTTTATCAGAAATTGGCCTTCACAGTGGTAAGGTTAAGATTGAAATAGACCTGAAGAGGTCTTCAAATGGAAACAATGTGCCTAGAAAGGTCTCTGTTGGTGGTGTGAAGGCCAGAGCTTTCCTAGGGTTTCATGGCAAACTAGGAAAGGTAAATGCCAAGAAGGGTTCATCCAATGTGAAGTATAACCAATGGAAAGCTCTCCACAATGCCATCAAAGATCATGGTCTTGAAGGTACATCAAGAAATAAAAAAGCAGAGGTATGGGAAGCACTAGACAAAGTATTTTCCTATTGTGATAAGACATCCTGGGGAAAAAATGATCTGCCAAATTTCAAGAAAGTGCTCAATAACTTCAGAAGTGCAATGAAAGATGCTTGGGATCAGGAATTCACACATTACATGGTAAGTTTTTTATTTATTTTCTTACCTTTTTAATATGTGCATACTTTTAGTTTGGCACCATATGATTAATCTCATACTTACTAATTATTGACACACTTTTACTTTGCCAGCATATAATTTACAATCACACTCCCTGGTTTGTAAAGAGATGGGGCTCCCTGTCCATATGGTCTACACAAGGCATGGAGAAATCTCATTATCAAGCAAGAACCAAGTTTTTCAAGCATACAAGACATGGGGGAGGTGCAGTGAAGGCAAACAGCTTGCTTGAGGTTTTCCAATGGTTCTATAGACAAATATGGCATAGAACCAGATCAAAAATGACAAAGAAAGCACTACTGAACTCAGATTTAGCAAATGCCTTACACAGGAACAAGCAGAAAAGACAAAATTCATATAATAGTTCATCTGCAAATGAAAAATTCTTACAATGGCTAGCTACAAGAGAGAGACAAGGTAGAAAGTGGGCCAAAGTACAGGTTTGAGCAAAGTCAGTCTTCTGATGAAGGTACATCAACTTCACCCCTAAACTTCAGAAACTTCTGCTTATTGTAGCCTATCATTTGTCTCTTGAGGTCCCCAGAGTGGGCAAGCACAAAGGATGCCATTGTTGCAAAATAACCAGCTCGAGAACTAGTAAGGCCAGGGAAGAATCCAAAAATTCTGATGGCTTCCTCCTTTTCCACCAATATTAACTTCTCTAACCTTGGAGGAAGCTGATATGAACCAACAACCTTTGCAAGTGCTTTAATTGCAAGCATTGGCAGCAATAGTTCTCTTGTAAACTTGTTCTGAAATATAATGACAGTCTCTTTGTTGAGCTTCCCAATAAAGTGTCCCAAGCTCTGGTTCCTTCCTAAATTTAAGGGTCTGGAACCCTTCCCCCTGCCAAGGAATTTGTCTGTGTCCAATATTTCAATCTGCAAAAATATGTCTTGGTTAATTGTTCAGCACATTAATTAAACAAAGCAAAATGGTCATAAACATACCTTAGGAGACTCATCCTCCTCAAATAAGGCAGGTTCCCATATATCAATGGATCTCGTTGGCCTTACTTCATAATCTCTGGTCTTTTCCTCTCCCATATGCTCTATTTTAAGCCTTTTCTGGATCTCATTGAAATCCTCTTCAGAAGGTACACCCTGTTGCTCATATCTCAGAACAATGTCCTACACATGCTTTCCAACACTTGAGCTGTCAATAAAATTTCATGCCTCTGTGTCCAAGACTGCTAAGGGGCAAGGTGAGTAATCAATAAATCCTATGTCATTAGATCCCCACTCAGCCAAAACTGCCAAAGCATAATCTTCCCTTAGATCAAAAAGATGTTGAATGTCAATCAGCAAAACATATTCCTTTTTGTTAACTTTGTATGTGGGAAATGTTGATGTGCAATGCAAAGGATCAACATCTTCATCCTCAATATCAACATTCTCCACTTTAGTGATGTTTTTTGCTTTAAATTTTGTAATGTCCAGCATCTCAGTGCTTTGTAGTTTCTCTTCCTCTTCATGGAACTCCATCTCTATCTCCTCTTCCTCCTGGTCCTCCTCAGCCTGAGAAATCTGCTTTGGAATCTGTTTGCCCTCTGGTGTTGGGAGTACACTGAATAAAATGATAAGTCCAAGGTCATACTCTACCAACTGGAAATGCATATTACCATGAAATTTGCAAGGCTTTATGATCTTTTGCCAGTCTGGATGAAGGCTTGACCACTTCTTTGCAATACATGTCCTTGACAAGCTACCTGCTTTGCATATATCAACAAAATGAACAAGATTGTCAAGCCTGTGATCTCTGGTCAATGCTGTATATATCTCTTTCAAGTCACTAATTTGTGTGGAGAAGCCATCCACAAGTACTTGAAGATCAAAGGCAGCATTAAAAATCTCTTTGACACTTTGAAATCTTGTAAGTTCATTAACTTTGTAAAGAAAAGACATCAGCCTGTCATCAACGGTCTCTTGTATATCCTCTGTATCCATTATGACAATCCACAAATGTCTGAGAAAGAGAAAAGAGAAGTCCATCAAGACATTAAGAAATAGACATGACATGGTGTGTAAATTTCTTCTATGACTAAAATATATAAATAAACCACCCTTCCTTCATAATGGAAAAAACTAATAATGGTTTATAAACAAGTATGCAAGTTGTAAATCTAAGCAAGCAAGAAAGAATTACATCAAATTGTGTCACTTTCTAAGTTGTGTCACTTGCTACGCGAGCTGTGAGGGTTAGGAGAAAGTCGGCACTCACTAAATTCGCGCACGGCGTGACACTTGGTACTCGAAATCCTCGTGCAAGGAAGAGGTCGACAGCTTCAAAAATCACGCACGGGGTGTCGCGGGGTGTCGCTTGGAGGGTTGGAGGCATTATTTCTAAGCCTTGTGAAGCACAATAAGCGGAAAAGCGGGTTGGGTAAGTTGTTTATATGGCCAAAAACGCCGCCTCAGGGGGTGTGCAAAGCGGTTGCCGCCTCGAAGTGTGTGCCCAACGGCTAGTATGCGCCTAGGGAGGAGCGGTGCGCCTAGGGACTTGTGCATAGCGCCCTATACAAGCCCAAGAAGCTCCTCAAAACCCAAATCAAGTGCATTTTGAAGGAGGTTTTACCCGGTTCTAGCGGCGCTTCCACAACCCGATTCTTCCGGCGCTTTGATCAACCGTCATCCCGTGCGCGATCTGTGTATGTGTGAAGACATTACTCCCTTGGTCATTTCGCATTCGGGGTGTCACATACAATGTGTACCACTAAGTCCACTAGGAGGAGTTTACCATGTGTTTGTATGCCTACCGCTTGTCACTCCGTGCGCGAGCCGCTTGGACGCTGAAAGCTTCCAGTGCTATTGTTATCGCGCACGGGGTGTCACCAACCATTTCCAACACGGCTAGAGGCTTTTCTATTGTTCTTTGTGAAAGTAATAGTAAAAATTATATATACATCTTTTACTTTTTTTACTAATGATTGTTGTTTGTTGTGAAGCAATCATTCCTATTCCTTTTGAAGATGGCAAGGACCAAGAAGACTGCAAGGAAGGTTGATGAGTCTCTATCCAAAGATGAAGAAGAAGTTCCTCAGCCTAGCAAAGCTTCAACTGGTACTTTACCAAACCAACCATCCACTTCCAAAGTTCCTAGCAAACCAACCTCTGCTAGCACAAAGAAGAGCACATCTCAGAGGAAGGATTCTTCTCTACCTGACCCTAAACCAAGCAAAAGGAAAGCTACACATCAGAGGAAAGATTCCAAGCCTCTGCAGCTTAAGCCTCTCCTTACAAAGAGAAAGTTCAAGCAGGGGGTCAAATGTCTAAGAGAGAAAAGGAAGGCCATAAAGGCCATCAATCTTGCAATTCCCAAACTGCCCTTCGAGAGACTGTGCAGACAAGTTGCAGAGGAGTACAAGATTGACATGAGGTGGACTAGAACTGCATTGCCATGTATCCAGGAGGATTCTGAGGACTTTATGATTGAGCTTTTCCAAGATTCCTATATTTGTGCAGCTCATGCCCATAGGGTTACTTTGATGGACAAAGACATGATCACTCTCAGGAGGCTGAGATATAGGTTTTCAAAAAATTTGGAGCCTGTCCCTATGCATGATATTAAGGCATTCAATATTCTCAACATTCCTCCATGGAGGAAGCCCAAGGAGCCTGAAGTAGGAGTTTTTGATATTACTGAAGAAGAGGAAAAGGAAAGGAAAAAGAGATCCAAGGAAGACAAGGAAATTGCAGAGAGAAAGGAGCTTGACCTGTTGGAACCTCGGCTAGTGCCCCTCTTGAGGAGTGTCAATCCTACTAGTTTTGTTGTCACTCTATTCAGTGAGGAGGATCCTAGGGACTCTGAGACCTTGGAAATTCTCAAGGACTGGACCAAGGAGATCAATTCTCCACTCCTTATCACATGCCTCGGGTTGTTTTTGTTTTCCTCTGTATTTTTGTTTATAGCAAGAACTCTTTATATAACAATATCTTGTACCAGGTTAATGATGCATACATATGAGCCAGGCCTTCAACAAAAGGTGGAATTTTTAGACCCTTCTATCTCCCACTTTCTCAGGACAGAGACAAACATTAGAGAGCTCACAAAGTGGTTGACTCATGTGGACTTGGAAATCTGTGAAATTTTCTTGATTCCTTATCATGAGAGGTAAGTTTCCTACCTACACCTTGTGAAGAGAATTTATTAATTCATGTTAGAAGGCTAACTGAGGCTTGTTTTTATAGCTCATATTGGAGTTTAATTGCAATTGATATTGTGAAAAGAAAATTCTACTTTGTCAATTCTCTTGCTGGAGTACATGGTCAAGCAAAATTGTAAGTATAGCAGCAGACACATTTTGTAAACCACAAGCACATACTTTTAGTAAAGAAGAACCTCATTTATAAAGAATTTTGGACAGTGCTGCTACAAGATTTATAGAGACACTGGAGAATTTCCCACCCATGCCACAGACGCTGAATGAAATCCAATTTGCAGTTGTGAAGGTTGGAATTCTTTATGCTTTGTTCACTTCAATGGATTATCCTCAAAGATTTTTTCCCATAAATACATGTAATGAATTGCAGGTTCCAATCCAGCCTGAAAGCCATTCATGTGGATGGAGGGTAGTGACAAATTCCAAGCTCCTCTTGGACTTCATATACTGCAATGACAATCAGGATATAGAAGTATAGCATATTTCATATTTGCCAGCTGTATTTTTTCTCATTTTATTGTTCCTAAAACTTGCTTTCTATTGCCTTGTATAGATCAACAGAGAGTGCTATAGTGAGAACCATGTATGGTTGACAAGAGCAAGGATTATCAAGTATATGATTGAAGCAAATGGACAACTGCAAGAGGTATTTAAAGATGATGATGTTGAAGACAAGGGGAAAGCAAAGCTAGAAAAGGCAAGTGAAGAGGAAAAGGCAAGTGAAGAGGAAGAAGAGAGTGGTGAGCAGGAAAAGGCAAGTGAAGAGATGGATGATAAGAGAAAGAGGAAGCAGCCTTCAAGACCTCCTGCCAAAGAGCCCTTTTCAAAAAGAAAATCTCCCAGGACAAAAGAGCCCACTTCAAAAAGAAAATCTCCTGCAAAAGCACCAACCCCATTAAGGAAGTCCCCTAGGGACAGAAAAACTCCTGGCAGAAAACTATTCTAGCTTATTGTAGCCCACTTGTATCAAGCTTCCCAGTTCTCTATTGTATCCAATTGTCTATTATATAGCCCACTTGTAACCAATTGGCCCTTGTATGGACCCTTGTATGTAAGTGCAAATATTTGAAATTGAATACATTTTGATCACCTTGTTTTAAGACTCTGTTACAAAATCAAATCATTGCATGTTTGGAAAAGTTGCATTTCAATAACAAAATAAAGATCCTTTTAGATAATGTGATACAAAATAAGATCCTTGCAGGTCATGTGATACAAAATAAGATCCTTGCAGGGCATGTGTTACAAAATTGCCTTGAAGGATGTTTAACGCACCAAATGTACAATGCCATCCAAGATGTCCTTGCACTGTAGCCTCTTTTCATTCCTTTTTGATACCTACAAAAACAGTCCAAGTTAAATAAAGAACCAATAAGAGAACAAGAGACTTTTAGGCATAACAGTTACCTTTCCACCATTTACTTGAAAGCAGAATGTTGTGGGCAGTTCAATTTCATCATTTTGCAGGTCCAATCTCAATTGATGTAAGCTACACATGCCTCTTATCTTTACAATTGACAGATGCTCATTGTTTACCCATATATCAATGTCTTCTATTGGACTGTCAATGAAGTCCTCCATGTCTTGATCAAGTGGAGTTAGTTGACCACCAACATAGTGCCATCTTCTGTAATAAAATGACATAATGAAGTTTTGTGTCCCTATCATGTATTTGCAAGCAATTGAGCCAGCTTGCACATTACAAGTGATTCCATTCACTATTTTGGTGTTCCAACCCTCATCCACAAATTCAAGTACATTTGCTGAGTCTAAAGTCTTCACTGAAAACATTGTTCTAGATTTTCTGACTTCAGCATTAGAGAAGAAACTATAATGGGCATGAATATAGAAATTCTACTCTGTTTGCTTGCTATGTTTGCTTTCAAACACTTTTGAATCTCACAAAACAGTTTGCACCTGTAGCCCTCACTTGTATTTGAGCTAGGGAGTGACCATTCTCCACTTTTGAAATAAAGCAAGTCTAGCTTAGTTGTGGCTGTTGTGGCTCCAAGTTCTCCAATCCTTCTAGGTGGAACATAATAATGTTCAAAGAAGAATATTCCATTCTCTGTCGGCCAGTGAACCCTTAGTCCTTCCCTTGTATATTTCTTCACCAATTGATCCATGACACACATCCATAATATTTATAACACATTCTACTGGCTTCCATTCCATAATGTTTGAAGGATACAAACTTATACAACATGCATTACAAATAAGGATTTAAGTTAAGAGACTTACAGTTTGGTCTATGTAATGGCAAAACAGAACTCTCTGAGTCAATATGCAGATCTCTATGCATGTACACATGCTGCACCAGCACCTCTTTGATTGATTTTTTGTTGTCGCCAAAGCTGAAATCTTTAACAATACCCTTCCATCCCGCGAAGAAAGAGTTTTTGGTGGAAGACTTTATTCTCTTGTTTTGTTGCATCAGTATCCACGTTCCTTTGTGTATAGTTATTGGAATCCATTGTCCATTTTGATCAGTCGTGTTGTAAGTGACAATGGCTTCAATGGAAGTTCTTGGTCGTGTTGATCGTGATGAAGATTCCATGGTGAAAAAAGAAATGAGCAAAGAAGTCTAGTCAGAGTTCAAGAGAAGAATAAGCAGAATGTACAAAAAGCGGTTTAAAACTGGAAAAGATCATGAGATAGAATCCAAACGTTGTTTTATGATGGCGACGTGCAAAATGAAAACAATATAATATGAGAAGTACGTCTTTCTAAAAGCGACAGCTATTGAATGCCTTTGCACTTTTACTTGTTTACATTGCTATTTACCAGTTCAAAGTTGCAGTAAAGATAGAATATTTGCTTTTTTTGTGAGTTTTCAAAAATAGAGGTTCCGTAATGGAAGCTCTTCAACCATTGGTTGAGACCACTCTCTCTCTACACACTAAAAGGCACAAAAATGACCTCAAAATTCCCCTAATGTCCATATGCGGGGCATAGAGGTATTCAACCTACTCTCTAAGGAGTAGAGACGTACTTCTATTGGCCTACCATGAAAGTGGACATACAAGAGTATGTATCAAAATGTGTAGTATGCCAAAAGACCAAGTATGATACAGGGAAGCAACCTGGATTACTCCAGCCATTGCCTATTCCAAATTCACCATGGGAGAGTATATCCATGGATTTCATCTTTGGATTACCCAAGTCTATCCATGGGAATACAGGAATATGGACAATAATCGACAGGTTTAGCAAACAAGCACATTTTATTCCTGTCAAAAAGACTATTAAGGCACATCAAATGGCAACTCTCTTCATATCTCAGATTTTCAAGCACCATGGATTACCCACATCCATCGTGTCAGATAGAGACCCTAGAATGATCAGTAATTTCTGGAAAGGTCTCTTTGAAAATCTAGGAACAAGATTGAATTTCTCTTCACCCTTTCACCCACAAACGGATGTCCAAAGTGAGATAGCCAATCTTACGATACTCGATCTACTCAAGACTTATGTTACCGAAGTAGATCAACACTCACAATGGGAAAAGTACTTACCTCTTGTAGAGTATGCCTACAATAATACTGTACATACTTCTACGGGGAAAGCACCTTTCGAGATCATTGAGGGAAGACCTAAAAGTCCCTTGCTACTCAAAGTACATGGGAAGATCTTCGCTGCCGATGAGTATAGCCGTGACCTACAAGAATCTTTTCAAAAGATTAGGGAGGCTATATCCATCTCTCAACAAAGGCAAAAGCTGTTGCTGATAAGCACAGAAGAGCCTTAATGTTCAAAGAAAATGATTGGGTCTTACTCAAGTTTCCTAAGGCTCGATTAAGGCAAACGACGGGCAAAAATCCTACGGGCCATCAAAAGTATTATGCTAAACTAGCAAAAAGATACTATGGTCCTTTCCAAATCTTGAAGCCCATCAATGAGACGGCTTATCAACTCAAGTTGCCCAACCATTGGCTCATACACAATGCCTTTCATGTCAGCCTACTTAAGCCCTACAAAGGAGAGCCACGAACTGAACCAATTATTGAAGACCCTCCCAAAGTTGAAGACCAAGAAGAGGTGCTACAACCGGAAGCTATCCTTTGGCATGAAGACAAGGTACTACGACATGGTAAGATAATCCGACGGTATCTTATTAAGTTCAAAAATTATCCTTTTGAAGATGCTAGATGGATGCAAGGAGTACAGCTTAAGGATAGTATGAACCTTGTCAATGCTTACAATGCTACATTAGAGTAAGCAAATGTACAAATTTCTTTTAAATGACTCATGTTTTTGTCTTATAAGACTAGTCCTCTTTTTAATTGTGCACAAATTTAACTAGTATGCATGCTTAGAATCATGTTTGTGATGACGACGTCTCTCAAACACCAAGTAGAATTTGTCACTCTACTTTGGGAGAATAAAATGGACTAAAGAGCAGACATGCTTGCGGCAGCTATGTCTCCCAAGAACCAAATGGATTAGTCATCCATCTTGGAAACATGTCGTAGGGTAAAAAGGGATCCTCTACCCGCTAAGTAAGATTGACTAATGACTAAGGCTTTATCCCTTCTACCTCATAATCGAGGACGACTATGATTTCAAGAGAGAGGTAATGTCATAAAATCTAATATCTAACCAACCCAAATGATTTTCTCATATTAAATTGATCACTTAATGTGGGAGAATAAACGGGAACAAGTGTTAAGATATAGATATGTGCTTATAGATCTATCTCAACACGGGGCCAATGGTAAAGGGGCCCAAATGAGAGATGGTCTATGAAAGAGCAAGGCTAACCAATGGAGCATAAGACCTTAGGGTTAGCTTCATTAAAGATCTCCAATAATGTGTGTAAAAGTCCTCTGACCTTAGGTAATCTAGGGCAGAGCTTGAGGCGGGAACCCGGCCCAAGCTCGAGGTGCTTGTCCTGCTCGAGGTTCCTGTCCTGCTTGAGATGCTTGTCGTGCTTGATTAAGGTGCTTGAGGTGCTTGATCTGCTACATGCTTGAGGTGCTTGACTTGCTACATGATTAAGGTACTTGAGGTGCTTTGAAAAGCTTGCCTGAGATGCTTGTTGGAACACCCCCTAGTCGAAGTGCTTAGTCATGCTTGATGACTAAGGTGCTTGAGCACCAAAAGTCAAAAGGATCTCTACAAAGAGGGGGGAGATCCCTTTTCCTAGGGGCTAGAGAGAGAACACACACTCACACACACAAGGAAGGCCCAAGCTTGAAGAGGCAGCAGGGACACATGTCAGGCCCCTACCCATGTTACCTTCATGAGATGCTTGAATCCTATTGGCTAGGCTTCAAAGGGGTCCAACGATAAATTTCTTGAATTATCTAATTGTTTTTGCATTTATCAAGTCCTCTCTCTCAAAGGGGAAAGGGGGACACTTGTCCCAAGACTACACCTATTGCTAGAAATGGCCCAAGCTTGTGATTGGCTAGGCTTGGCAAGATCCAATGAGCTTCAATGATGAGCTAGAATAGGGGGTCGACCTAGCAAGGAGGGAGGTTGCTTAAGGGGTATACTCACCCACACACACTCACAAACACTCTCATTGTGTGCTATGCAAAGTGCAAGAGCTCTCTCTCTTTCTCCAAGCAAGTAGAGGTTGAGAGCCTACACCAACACTCTTGGCTATGGAGTGCAAATCCAACGAAGATCCATGCTTCAATGCTTAAGCTTGCCATCTCCTTCTTCTTCATTACTTTGCTATTATGTATGCTAGCAACAAGAGTTATGATAAGTGAGGAACTAATTCTTTCTTCTACGAAATGTTTCTTCTTCCTCTTCCCTCCCCTCATTCCCTGCTAGCTCTCTCCACCTTCAAAGGTGTTTCAGGTCTTGGGACTGAGGCTTGGGATAGTTAAATCTTTCTTCAATTTTATGTTATGTTTGTGATGCATGAAGCTTTCCATCTTCATTGCATCACCTAGGTCACAAGGAACACAAAGATTGTATTGTAACAAGTCTCTCTTAATGGGAGAAATCATAATACAAATGCCTATTGGAGGGGGGACCGTGGAGGGGGGACCGGCTCCACATAAATCCGGTCCTCAACTGTTGTCATGTTCTCTAAATTCTCTCTCTTGCAAAAGTATTGTTCATGCCAAGTTAACTAATTGCTATGATTATGTTGCTATCTTCAATTATGTTCACCCGTTATGCTCACAAAGTCATTTCTCAAAAGTACTCTCATTAATTTCCGTTACTCTCAAGTTAAATAGGCCAATTCCATTCCACATTCTCATGAATAAACAACACAATTCAAGTTTGCACTACATGCTTGTCTATGGTGAGTCTGTGATAAGCTAAGTGAATACTCAAGATTGCGTTTATGAGCCCGAGATAATCTATCTTAGAACCTAATTCACTTGAGCGATAATCTTGCTTACACACACTCACACACTTGCACTATGTTCCTCTATCACACCCACCTTAGCTAGCATGATCACATTCCCATCAAAGTGATATCAGAGCTTGTGTAACACTTAATGGCCTAAAAACTTATGTGTAGCGGAAATTAACATGAACATAGTAGGCATTTCATTAGAATAGATTCCTAATGAGAATTACGAGAGTGCTTGGGTGGAGAGAGCATAACACCTAGTTAGATAGCACCAACAATACTTTCAAAAGAGAGAGAAATTAAGCTATTGACAACAGTTGAGGACTCGATTTTCATGGAGTCGGTCCCCCCTCCAAAAGGCTTTGTATTATGGTTTCTCCCATCAAGAGAGACATTGTACAATACAATTCTTTGTGTTCCTTTAAGACTAGCTAGTGCAATGAAGATGAAAGCTTCATGCACTAAGCAAAACACTTAGAAAACACAAATTGAATTATCCCCGTTCTCAGACCCAAGACCTCACACACCTTCGAAGATGGTGAGAGCTAGCAGGGTATGAGAGTAGATTGAGAGGAAGAAGGAGTATCTTACGAGAAAGATGTACATCTCCTCACATAATCACTCATATTAGCATAGCTTAGCTTAGTAATTAGCTTGGTAGAGGAGATGATCATGCATTGAAGCTTGGCTCTTGGTTGGATTTGCATCCACATGCCAAGAGTGTGTTGATGTAGGCTTCTATCTCACAAGCTTGGAGTAGGTGAGGAGTTCTCCATTAAAGCTTGGGAAGAGATAGTCTTCTCTTTCTTCACACATGAGATTGTGTGAGTGTGTGTGTGATAATGCCTTGCAAAAATCAGCCCCCTCTCTCTCTTGGGCGAGCCCTCTTGCTATTTGCTCTTGCAGGCTCCCCATTGGGCCTCCCCTGGGCTAGCCTATCACAATTAAGCAGCATTAGTGATAGCCTTCTGACATGTGTCCCCCTTTCCCCTTTTGTGAGAGATTTAGGTAATTAAATAATTAAACTAAACTCTCATTGGACCCCTTTGCCTCCTGGCCAATAGGAATCAGGCAATCCATTGGGCTCCTGAATGCTCATTGGACCCCTTGGGAGACTGCCCAATAGTCTTCTAGGAGACTTAATTCTCAGTGGTTTCTTTTATTAAGTGTTTTTAAATTAATTAAACTAGATTTACTCTAGCCTAATTCTCATTGGTCCACCTCCAAGGCCATCCAATAGGAATTGGGCACACCTTGTGGGCATCTGGCCTAGGGAGCTGACATGTGTCCCTCATTCCCTTTGTGTAAAGGGAGCTTGTGTGTGTGTGTGGCTTTATCTCTCATCCCCTAGAAGAAGGGCTCGCCCCCTCCCATGTAGGGATATGCAAAGACTTTTTAGTCACACACAAAGCATCCAATTTCCCCTAGGGTTGACCTTTGGACATAACCTTTGAATTTTGGAACCTTAGCATTTTGGAAGTCTTAATGGGCTGAACCTTAGGGTCTTTTTAGCCCATTGTTGCACATGGCTCTTTTACATATGTCCCCCCCTTTGGAGCCCTATTTTCCCTCCTTTGGATCCATACTGTGGCCGGTCTGCTAGCTTAACCAATATTCTAGCTTTTTCTCTCCTAGCACTTCCCCACATTAAATGATCAGTTTAATAAGAGAAAATCATTTAGGAGAATTAGATATTGACTATTATGACATTACCTCTCTCTTGAAATCATAGTCGTCCTCGACTATGGTGTAGAGAAGATAAAGCATATACATGAGTCCTTTTCTTAGCGGGTAGAGGATCCCTATGTTACCCTACGACATCTTTCCACAATGGATGACTAGTCCATTTGGTGCTTGAGAGCCTGAGGCTACCGCAAGCATGTCTGCACATTAGTCCTATCAGTCTTCCATAGTAGAGTGACAAGCTCTACTTGGTGTTTGGGAGACGTCGTCTCTACAAACTTGATCTGAGCATGCATACTACTTCATTTTTGTGCACAATAAAGAAAAAGAGAGTCTTATAAGACAAAAACTTTGTTCATTTTTAACATTTTGTACATTTTCTTACTCTTGGGAAGCATTGTAAGCATTGACAAGGTTTAGGTTATCCTTTAATTGTATGCCTTGCATCAATCTAGCATATTCAAAAGGATAATTCTTAAACTTAATAAGATATCGTCGGATAGTCTTACCGCCTCTTAGTACCTTGTCTTCATGTCGGAGAATGGACTCGGGCTGCAGCACCTCCTCTTGGTCCTCGATCTCCCGTGGGTCTTCAATATTTGGTTCTTGAGGTGGCTCTCCTTTGTAAGGCTTTAATAGGCTCACATGGAAAGCATTGTGTATGAGCCAATGATTGGGCAACTTGAGTTGATAGGCCATCTCATTGATTGGCCTAAAAATCTGGAAGGGACCATAGTACCTTTTAGCTAGTTTAGCATATTACTTTTGGTGGCCCATAGGATTCTTGCCCGTCGTGTGTCTTAATCCAGCCTTGGGAAAATTTAACAAGACCCAATTGTTTTCTTTAAAGGCTTGGTCTCTTCTGTGCTTGTCAGCAGCAGCCTTTTGCCTTTGCTGTGAGATAGAGATAGCATCCTTAATCTTTTGAAAAGATTATTGTAGGTCTCGGCTATACTCATCTGCAGCGAAGATCTTCCCATGTACCTTAAGTAGCAAGGGACTTTTTGATCTTCCCTCAATTACCTCAAAAGGTGATTTTCCCGTGGAAGTGTCATAAAATCTAATATCTAACCAACCCAAATGATTTTCTCATATTAAATTGATCACTTAATGTGGGAGAATAAATGGGAACAAGTGTTAAGATATAGATATGTGCTTATAGATCTATCTCAACACGGGGCCAATAGTAAAGGGGCCCAAATGGGAGATGGTCTATCAAGAGAAAGGCTAACCAATGGAGCATAAGAACTTAGGGTTAGTTTCATTGAAGACCTCCAATAATGTGTGTAAAAGTCCTTTGACCTTAGGTAAGCTAGGGCTGAGATGGAGGTGGGAACCCGGCCCAAGATCAAGGTGCTTGTCGTGCTTGAGGTGCTTGTCCTGCTTGAGGTGCTTGTCATGCTTGAGGTGCTTGATTAATATGCTTGAGGTGCTTGACTGGCTCCATGCTTGAGGTGCTTGACTTGGTGCATGATTAAGGTGCTTGAGGTGCCTTGAGAAGCTTGCCTGAGATGCTTGTGGGAACACCCCCTACTTCAAGTGCTTAGTCATGCTTGATGACTAAGGGGCTTGCTCATCCAAAGTCAAAAATATCCCTACAAGGAGGGGGGCGAGCCTTAAGGGGGGGGGGGGGGGGGGGGGGGATGAGAGAGAACACACACACACACACACACAAGGGAAGCCCCAGCTTGAAGAGGCAGCAAGGACACTTGTCAAGCTCCTCCCCATGTTGCCCTCATGGTGTGCCTGAACCCTATTGGTTGGCCACCCAAGGGGTCCAATGATAATTTAGGATATTTAATTAATTGATTTTGCATTTATCAAGTCCTCTCTCTCAAAGGGGAAAGGGGGACACTTGTCCCAAGGCTACCCATGTTGCTTGTAATGGCTCCTGCTTGTGATTGGCTAGGCCTAGAGGGGTCCAATGAGCTTCAAGCATGAGCTACAAGGGGGGGTCGACCCAAGCAAGCTAGGGGGGTGCTTAGGGGGTATACTCACCCACACACACTCACAAACACTCTCATTGTGTACTATGCAAAGTGCAAGAACTCCCTCTCCTTCTCCAAGCAAGTAGGGATTGAGAGCCTACACCAACACTCTTGGCTATGGAGTGCAAATCCATCCAAGAGCCATGCTTCAATGCTTGAGCTTGCCATCTATTTCTTCTTCATTACTATGCTATTATGTATGCTAGCACAAGAGTTATGATAAGTGAGGAACTAGCTCTTTCTCGTATGAAATGTTTCTTCTTCCTCTTCCCTACCCTCATTCCCTGCTAGCTCTCTCCACCTTCGAAGGTGTTTGAGGTCTTGGGACTGAGGCTTGGTATAGTTAAAGCTTTCTTCAAGTTTAGTTTATGCTATGATGGTGATGCATGAAGCTTTCCATCTTTATTGTTTCACTTAGGTCACAAGGAACACAAAGAATGTATTGTAACAAGTCTCTCTTTCTGGGAGAAATCATAATACAAATGCCTATTGGAGGCGGGACCGGCTCCACATAAATCCGGTCCTCAACTGTTGTCATGTTCTCTAAATTATCTCTCTTGCAAAAGTATTGTCCATGCCAAGTTAACTAATTGCTATGATTACGTTGCTATCTTCAATTATGTCTACCCACTATGCTCACAAAATCATTTCTTGAGAGTACTCTCATTAAATTCCGCTACTCTCAAATTGAATAGGAAAATTCCATTACATTGGTATCAGAGCATTTGGTTTCTCTTTTCTTGCTTAAGAAGAGAGGTCCTTAAGTAGCCTATAAATGGTTGATGTTGTTAATTATAATAGAGTAAGTGGAACTGGGATCTAATATCGGTTTTGTTAAGCCCACTATTGGGGGATGGTGCCAAAGCATACACTAAGTATAAACATAAATTTTGTTAACATGGCTGACAATAATCAAGAAAGTAGAATGAACACTGATAGCTTTGATTTTGCACATGAAGGTGCTAATGATGATGCTCCCATGTTTGTGAATTATCTCGTCGCTAGGTTGCAGCAAGCAATGGGCAACCCTGCTTTGCAAGCCAAAGTTACTCAACAACTTCGTGCTTATGGAATTTCACTTCCTCTCCCAGAGGAGAGAGAGATTAGGAGGCCTCTTGAAGAGACCCCCAAAAGAAGACTCTCTCCCATTTGAGAGGAGGAATCCAAAGAGAAAGAAATCAATGAAAGTCTAAGTTCTTCTGAAGAGGTGGCTCCACGAAGACGGCGATCTAGACGATTGCCTACTCCTCCCAAGAGGAAAAGAGCAACCTATAGTCCTTCTCCTCATCACTCTGAAAGGCAAGAGAGGAAACAAAGGAAGAAAAGGGCTAGGAAGAGGTCACCCTCTTCTCCTTCTTCTTCACCTTCCTCCTCTTCCGATGAAATTTATGGCTATTCTCCTAGAGAATACAAGAGAGGAGGACATCGCAAATCATTTCCTGCATGGCGAAGGTCACAAAAGCTAAAGAAGTTCAAGGAGGGAGGAAAGAGTATCTCTTTTCTCACCTACGATGGCACCTTTGGTGCTATCGACAAAGTGTTGGCCTTCATCCAGCAATCTGATGCAGCCTTTGGGAACGAGGGCTTCACAGAGTCCTCCAAGCTACGCCATGTAGCTATGCACTTCCAAAAATCAGCTCGTCAATGGTGGGCTAGCCTTCATGGCAATGGAGACGCCCCAAAGACATGGAAAACTCTACGAGTTTCCATCATGAAGCAATTTCTTCCAAGCGATACTAAAGATAAAGTTCTTACCGAATGGCGCGGCTTGAGGCTTCTCTCTCATGAGTCTATCAACAAGTATCTAGACAAGTTTTGGGATTTACATCTCAAAGCTACTGTCTTTCAAAAGATAGACTTTGTCGAGCAAAGACAGCAATTCTGTGCGGGATTACCTGAAGAGATGGCCGAATACATCAACTCTCAACGGCCTGGTACTATTACCGAAGTAATCCATCACACCATGGTTGCTTCACGCATCAATTTCCATCAAGGGGCTAGACGTAATGTCAAGCCCATGGAAAACAAAGATAAAAATGATGCAAAGGGGAAATCCAATGCTCAAATTAATTCCCAAGGCACTTCCAACAACAACAATAACAACAACAACAATCGGTCCAAGGAGAAGGGAGTTTATAAAGGTAAAAACAAACTCTCTCCTGAAGAGCTTGAAGCTTTTCGCAAGGACCATAAATGTCACAAGTGTGGGGAGCAAGGACATGGCTATCGTTCTTGCCCCAAGAAGAATACTCGCAATGAGACTCCTAGGGCTTCCATCATCGAAGCTCCAAAAGAGGATTCTCATTGCAAAGGATCATCACTCTCCTATGCTTGGGGAAAGGTAAGAGAGCATGATGCCTTCATCTTGTTTGACCCTGGCTCTACTCTCAACTTCATATCAATAGAGTTGGCCACCAAGTTGGGCATTCAAGCTTTTGAGATGGGAGATATAGTAACAGCTGATGCAGCTTTCAAGGGACAACAAGCCTCCGTTACTCCCTTGATTGGGAAGTTGAGGCTTCATGTCCAAATCTATGTCGACAAAGAAGACTTCTTCATCTCTCCTCTCCAACATCAGGATGTTATCCTAGGGGCACCATGGTTTGATCGCATGGCTGCCAACATGAAGTTCCCTGAAAGGAGAATTTACTTCACCTACAGGGGAAAGAACATGTATATAGATGCTAGTGAGCGTGGTCGCACTATTCCACTTGTAAATCCTCTTTATTTTGATAAATCAATGAAGAGCTCAGTTTCTGCGTACATGATTTATGTCAAAGAGTCTCTAAAAGCTAATAATGCTTTATCAAATGAAAATGATAGGAATCAAGAAGAGCTAGACTTGTCTACTTTTCTGAAAGGATTCCAAGATGTGTTCATCGATGATATCCCTATGGACCTACCTCCAAAATGAGGGGATGATGACCATCGTATTGAGCTCCTTCCAGGAAGCTCACCGCCTAACAAACCTCCTTATCGAGTCTCACAAGCTCAACAAGAGGAGATTATGAGGCAAATACAGGAATTGGTAGAAAAAGGGATGGTGAGGCCTAGTTCCTCTCCCTTTTGTTCTCTAGTCCTTTTAGTGCAAAATAAAGATGGTACATACCGTATGTGTGTGGACTATCGAGCACCAAACCATATCACTATCAAAAACAGATTTCCCGTGCCTCGGGTAGAAGATCTGTTTGATAAGCTACAAGGCTCTACCTACTTTAGTAGGATTGACCTTAAGAGTGGCTATCATCAAATAAGGATAGTGGATGAAGATATCCTAAAGACCGCGTTTCGCACAACATTTGGTCTTTATGAATATCTAGTCATGCCTTTTGGCTTGATTAATGCACCAGCTACTTTCAATCGTCTCGTGGAGAAAATTTTTAGACCATATCGTAAATTCATTGGAGTGTTCTTTGATGATATCATCATCTACTCCAAATCTTTGGAGGAACATAAGCAACATCTCCGAGTGATTTTTCAAGCCTTGAGGGAAAACAAACTTTTTCTCAGCCAAAAGAAAAGTGAATTCTTCCTTCAAGAGATTCAATATCTGGGTCATATTATCTCTCACGATGGTATTCGTATGGATCCATCAAAGTTAGAGGTAATAAAATCATGGCCTAACCCAAGGAATCTACATGAGCTAAGAAGCTTTATTGGTATGTGTGCATACTATAGACGCTTCATAGCAAAATTCTCTCAAGTAGCAGGACCACTACACAACTTAACAAAGAAGAAGGTTAAGTTTGTATGGACTGCTAAGGAGCAAAATGCTTTTGAAAAACTCAAAGAGAAGCTTACTTCCCAACCAGTCCTCATGCTTCCAGATCTCTCAAAACCATTTGAGGTCCAATGTGATGCTTGTGGTGATTGCCTTGGAGCGGTTTTGCTTCAAGAAGGGCATCCCATAGCATATGAGAGCCGAAGGCTCAATAGTGATGAACAAGTCTTGGGCATTTATGAGAAAGAGCTTTTAGCTGTTCTACATGCCCTAGATACATGGAAGCACTACCTATTGGGGACTCCATTTATCCTACGAAGTGACCACCAAAGTCTCAAGTATTTCATGACGCAAACCAAACTTTCCGACAAACAAATGAGGTGGGCAAATTTTCTTTCGCAATTTAATTTCCATATTGCTCACATAGCTGGTAAGCACAATCAAGTCGCCGATGCACTTTCACGACGACCAAAAGTTAATGCGGTGTCTATAGCTACTCACAATGATCTATCCTCTATGATAGATGAGTATGCTACTGACCCTGACTTTAGAGACATAATGTCAGTCCTTGCTTTGGGGAAGAAAGAGGAACCATTCACCTTGCAGGATGGTTGTCTTCTCCACGGCAATAGGCTATGTGTTACCCATTCCCTTCGTGAGAAGGTTATGTATGAATCCCATGCTCCTCCATATGCAGGGCATAGAGGTATTCAACCTACTCTCCGAGGAGTAGAGACCTATTTCTATTGGCCTACCATGAAAGTGGACATACAAGAGTATGTTTCAAAATGTGTAGTATGCCAAAAGACCAAGTATGATAGAGGGAAGCAACCTGGATTACTCCAGCCATTGCCTATTCCAAATTCACCATGGGAGAGTATATCCATGGATTTCATCTTTGGATTACCCAAGTCTATCCATGGGAATACAGGAATATGGACAATAGTCGACAGGTTTAGCAAGCAAGCACATTTTATTCCTGTCAAAAAGACTATTAAGGCACATCAAATGGCAACTCTCTTCATATCTCAGATTTTCAAGCACCATGGATTACCCACATCCATCGTGTCAGATAGAGACCCTAGAATGACCAGTAATTTCTGGAAAGGTCTCTTTGAAAATCTAGGAACAAGATTGAATTTCTCTTCGGCCTATCACCCACAAACGGATGGCCAAAGTGAGATAGCCAATCTTACGATACTCGAACTACTCAAGACTTATGTTACCGAAGTAGATCAACACTCACAATGGGAAAAGTATTTACCTCTAGTAGACTATGCCTACAATAATACTGTACATACTTCTACGGGGAAAGCACCTTTCGAGATCATAGAGGGAAGACCTAAAAGTCCCTTGCTACTCAAAGTACATGGGAAGATCTTCGCCGCCGATGAGTATAGCCGTGACCTACAAGAATCTTTTCAAAAGATTAGGGAGGCTATAGCCTGCATCTCTCAACAAAGGCAAAAAGCTGCTGCTGATAAGCACAGAAGAGCCTTAATGTTCAAAGAAAATGATTGGGTCTTACTCAAGTTTCCTAAGGCTCGATTAAGGCAAACGACGGGCAAAAATCCTACGGGCCATCAAAAGTATTATGCTAAACTAGCAAAAAGATACTATGGTCCTTTCCAAATCTTGAAGCCCATCAATGAGATGGCTTATCAAATCAAGTTTCCCAACCATTTTCTTATACACAATGCCTTTCATGTAACCTACTTAATCCCTACAAAGGAGAGCCACGAACTGAACCAATTATTGAAGACCCTCCCAAAGTTGAAGACCAAGAAGAGGTGCTACAACCCGAAGCTGTCCTTCGGCATAAAGACAAAGTACTACGACATGGTAAGATAATCCGACGGTATCTTATTAAGTTCAAAAATTATCCTTTTGAAGATGCTAAATGGATGCAAGGAGTACAACTTAAGGATAGTATGAACCTTGTCAATGCTTACAATGCTACATTAGAGTAAGCAAATGTACAACTCTCTTTTAAATGACTCATGTTTCTGTCTTATAAGACTAATCCTCTTTTTAATTGTGCACAAATTTAACTAGTATGCATGCTTAGAATCATGTTTATGATGACGTCGTCTCTCAAACACCAAGTAGAATTTGTCACTCTACTTTGGGAGAATAAAATGGACTAAAGAGCAGACATGCTTGCGGCAACTATGTCGCCCAAGCACCAAATGGATTAGTCATCCATCTTGGAAAGATGTCGTAGGGTAAAAAAGGGATCCTCTACCCGCTAAGTACGATTGACTAATGACTAAGGCTTTATCTCTTCTACCTCATAGTCGAGGACGACTATGATTTCAAGAGAGAGGTAATGTCATAAAATCTAATATCTAACCAACCCAAATGATTTTCTCATATTAAATTGATCACTTAATGTGGGAGAATAAATGGGAACAAGTGTTAAGATATAGATATGTGCTTATAGATCTATCTCAACACGGGTCCAATAGTAAAGGGGCCCAAATGGGAGATGGTCTATCAAGAGCAAGGCTAACCAATGGAGCATAAGACCTTAGGGTTAGCTTCATTGAAGACCTCCAATAATGTGTGTAAAAGTCCTTTGACCTTAGGTAAGCTAGGGCTGAGATGGAGGTGGGAACCCGGCCCAAGATCAAGGTGCTTGTCGTGCTTGAGGTGCTTGTCCTGCTTGAGGTGCTTGTCATGCTTGAGGTGCTTGATTAATATGCTTGAGGTGCTTGACTGGCTCCATGCTTGAGGTGCTTGACTTGGTGCATGATTAAGGTGCTTGAGGTGCCTTGAGAAGCTTGCCTGAGATGCTTGTGGGAACACCCCCTACTTCAAGTGCTTAGTCATGCTTGATGACTAAGGGGCTTGCTCATCCAAAGTCAAAAATATCCCTACAAGGAGGGGGGCGAGCCTTAAGGGGGGGGGGGGGGGGGGGGGGGATGAGAGAGAACACACACACACACACACACAAGGGAAGCCCCAGCTTGAAGAGGCAGCAAGGACACTTGTCAAGCTCCTCCCCATGTTGCCCTCATGGTGTGCCTGAACCCTATTGGTTGGCCACCCAAGGGGTCCAATGATAATTTAGGATATTTAATTAATTGATTTTGCATTTATCAAGTCCTCTCTCTCAAAGGGGAAAGGGGGACACTTGTCCCAAGGCTACCCATGTTGCTTGTAATGGCTCCTGCTTGTGATTGGCTAGGCCTAGAGGGGTCCAATGAGCTTCAAGCATGAGCTACAAGGGGGGGTCGACCCAAGCAAGCTAGGGGGGTGCTTAGGGGGTATACTCACCCACACACACTCACAAACACTCTCATTGTGTACTATGCAAAGTGCAAGAACTCCCTCTCCTTCTCCAAGCAAGTAGGGATTGAGAGCCTACACCAACACTCTTGGCTATGGAGTGCAAATCCATCCAAGAGCCATGCTTCAATGCTTGAGCTTGCCATCTATTTCTTCTTCATTACTATGCTATTATGTATGCTAGCACAAGAGTTATGATAAGTGAGGAACTAGCTCTTTCTCGTATGAAATGTTTCTTCTTCCTCTTCCCTACCCTCATTCCCTGCTAGCTCTCTCCACCTTCGAAGGTGTTTGAGGTCTTGGGACTGAGGCTTGGTATAGTTAAATCTTTCTTCAAGTTTAGGTTATGCTATGATGGTGATGCATGAAGCTTTCCATCTTCATTGCTTCACCTAGGTCACAAGGAACACAAAGAATGTATTGTAACAAGTTTCTCTTTATGGGAGAAATCATAATATAAATGCCTATTGGAGGGGGGACCGGCTCCACATAAATCCGGTCCTCAACTGTTGTCATGTTCTATTAATTCTCTCTCTTGCAAAAGTATTGTCCATGCCACGTTAACTAATTGCTATGATTATGTTGCTATATTCAATTATGTCTACCCGCCATGCTCACAAAATCATTTCTTGAAAGTACTCTCATTAAATTCCGCTACTCTCAAATTGAATAGGCAAATTCCATTACAGGAAGTATGTACAGTGTTATTGTAAGCATACTCCACTAAGGGTAAGTACTTCTCCCATTGGGATCTTTGATCTACTTCCGTTACATAGGCTTTTAGTAGATCGAGAATAGTTAGGTTAGCTATTTCACTTTGGCCATCCGTTTGTGGATGATACGCCGAAGAGAAGTTTAGCCTTGTGCCTAAATTCTCAAAGAGACCCTTCCGGAAATTATTGGTCATTCTAGGATCTCTATCCGACACTATGGACATTGGCAAGCCATGGTACTTGAAAATTTGTGAAATGAAGAGGGTTGCCATTTGATGGGCTTTGATAGTCTTTTTGACAGGTATAAAATGAGCTTGTTTACTGAACCTGTCCACTATCGTCCATATTCCCGTATTCCCATGGATAGACTTAGGCAATCCAAAGATAAAATCCATGGATATGCTCTCCCATGGTGAATTAGGGATTGGCAAAGGTTGAAGCAATCCAAGTTGCTTCCCTCTATCAAATTTTGTCTTTTGGCATACCACACATTGGGAAACATACTCTTGTATGTTCACTTTCATGGTAGGCCAATAGAAATATGTCTCAATTCCCTTTAAGGTAGACTGAATCCCTCTATGCCCCGCATAAGGTGGAGCATGAGATTCATACATTACTTTCTCACGTAGTGAGTTAGTAACACATAGTCTATTGCCGTAGAGAAGATAACCAGTTTGTAAAGTAAATGGTTCTTCTTTCTTCCCTAATGCAAGGTCTGAAATCACATCTCTAAAATCGGGATCAATAGCATACTCATCTATCATTGAAGATAGATCATTGTGAGTTGCTATGGAAACGGCATTCACTCTCGGCCGTCTTGAGAGTGCATCGGCTACTTGATTATGCTTGCCAGCAATGTGAGCAATATGAAAATGAAATTGCGAAAGGAAATTTTCCCACCTCATTTGTTTGTCGGAGAGCTTGGTCTGCGTCATGAAGTACTTAAGACTTTGGTGATCCGTTCGCAGAATGAAAGGAGTCCCCAATAAATAGTGCTTCCATGAGTCTAAGGCATGTAGAACTGCAAGGAGTTCCTTTTCGTATATGCCAAGAGCTTGCTCAACAGGGTCGAGCCTTCGACTCTCATAGCCTATGGCGTGCCCTTCTTGGAGCAAAACAGCTCCAAGGCAATCACCACAAGCATCACATTGGACCTCAAATGGTTTTGAGAGATCCGGTAGTGTAAGCACGAGATAAGCTTTTCGAAAGCATTGTTCTCCTTAGCAGACCATGTATACCTAACGCTTTTCTTTGTTAGGTCATGTAATGGTCCCGCAATTTGTGAGAACTTTTCTATGAAGCGTTTATAGTATGCACACATACCTATAAAGCTTCTTAGTTCATGAAGATTCCTTGGTTTAGGCCATCCTTTTATTACCTCTAACTTGGATGGATCCATTTGGATGCCATCTTGAGAGATAATGTGACCTAAATACTGAATCTCTTGCAAGAAAAATTCACTTTTCTTTCGATTAACATAAAGTTTATTCTCTCTTAAAACTTGAAATATTACCTGGAGGTGTTGCTTGTGTTCGTCTAATGAATTAGAGTAGATGATAATATCATCAAAGAACACTCCAGTGAAGGTTCGATGAGGCCTGAATAGCTTCTCCATCAAGCGGTTGAATGTGCCTGGTGCATTGGTCAAGCCAAAAGGCATGACAATGTATTCGTAAAGACCAAATGTGGTGCGAAATGCGGTCTTTACAATGTCTTGATCAACTATCCTTATTTGATGATAGCCACTTTTTATATCAATCCTACTGAAGTAGGTCGATCCTTGTAGCTTATCAAATAGGTCTTCTACCCGAGGAACGGGAAACCTATTCTTGATAGTGATCCTATTTAGTGCTCTATAGTCGACACACATACGATATGTGCCGTCTTTCTTTTGCACTAATAGCACAGGTGAGAAAAATGGAGATGAGCTAGGCCTAACCATGCCCTTCTCAACTAACTCATGCACTCGCCGCATAATCTCCTCTTGTTGAGCTTGAGAAAGTCTATAAGGAGGTTTGTTAGGCTGTGAACTTCCTGGAAGAAGTTCAATTGCATGGTCATCATTACCTCGTTTAGGAGGTAGCTCACAAGGGATGTCGTCAATAAAAACATCTTTAAACCCCTTGAGAAAATTGGATAACCCTAATTCCTTTTGGTTGCTTTTATTTTCTTTTGCTAAAGCATTATGTTCATTTTGAGAATATTTAACAAAAATCATGTACACGGAAATAGAGCTCTTTATTGACTTGTTGAAAGCTGGTGTATGTACAATGGGGATGGTGTTACCCATTTCCTTAGCATCTATATACATGTCTTTTTCCCTGAACTTAAAGGAGATTCTCCTTTCAAGAAATTTAACATCGGCAGCCAGGCGATAAAACCATGGTGCCCCTAGGATTACATCCTCATGCTTGAGAGGAGAGATAAAGAAGTCCTCTTTGTCCACATAGCCTTGGACATGAAGCCTCAATTTCCCGATTAAGGGAGTGACTGAAGCTTCTTGCCCCTTGAAGGCACTGTCTGCGGGTAGGACATCTCCCATCTCGTAGGATTGTATGCCTAGCTTGGTGGCCAACTCTATAGATATAAAATTGTGAGTAGAACCAGGGTCAAAGAGAATAAAAGCATCATGTTCTCTTACCTTTCCCCAAGCATGGCATACAGGAGATCCTTTCTGAGTTGTTTGGTGAGTCTCCTCCTCTTGGATTTCAACCAAGGAAGCTCTAGGAGGATCTTGGCGGTTGTTCTTTTGGGGACAAGCGCGGTATTAATGCCCTTGTTCGCCGCACTTGAAACACCGGTTATCCTTGCGATAACGCTCAAGCTCTTCAGGAGAGAGTTTGTTCTTACCTTTGTAAACTCCCTTCTCTTTAGCTTTGTTGGAGTTGCCCTTAGGAGACTTTTGGACATTGTCCTTCCCCTTAGGCTCGTTGGAACCCTTGTTTTCCGGGGGCTTATTATTTCTTTTAGGCCCCATTCGGAAATTGATTCAAGAGGCCACCATAGTATGGTGTATTACCGCCGATATGGTACGTGGCCTTTGGGAGTTGACATACTCCACCATTTCTTCGGTTAAGCCCGCACAAAATTGTTGCTTTTGCTCTCCAAAATCAAACTTTTTGAAGACAGTGGCTTTGAGTTGTAGGTCCCAAAACTTGTCTACATATTTGTGGATGGATTCATTGGGAGAGAGCTTTCAGATTCGCCATTCGGTGAGTACTTTGTCTTTGGCATCGGTGGCCAAAAATTGCTTCATAATGGAAGGTCTTAAAGCTTTCCATGTTCGTGGAGCTTCACCGTTGGCTCGTAGGCTAGACCACCATTGCCTGACGGACTTTTGAAAGTGCATAGCTACATGGCGTAGCTTAGAGGACTCCGTGAAGCCCTCATCTCCAAACGCCGCATCGAATTGCTAGATAAAGGCCAAGACTTTGTCCGTAGCACCAAAGGTGCCATCGTAGGTAAGGAAAGAGATGCTCTTCCCTCCCTCTTTGAATTTCTTCAGCTTGGACGACCTCTTCCATGCGGCATAGGATTTCCTATGGCCTCTTCTTTTTGATGGCTCAAAAGTTTCATCATCATTTTCTTCAGAAGGTGAAGAATTTGAAGAAGGTGGAGAAGAGGGTGACCTCCACTACAAGAGGTTGTGTGCTCTTGTGACGCTGTTAGCGACGAAAATACATTGGGTTTTTATAACCCCCGGCGTCGCTAAAACCGTCGCTAATAGCGTCGCTACGAGAGCGTCGCTATATGCGACGCTATAGGCGTCGCTATATGCGTCGCTATATAGAGACGCTCATAGCGACGTTTACACAGAAGTCTATAGCGACGCTCATAGCGACGCTACAGAGCCATAAATAGCTACGATTATAGCGACGCCCGAGAGATTTTTTTTTTGGTGACAGGGCATTGAATGCCCTGCCACCCATCAACCATATTGTACTTGATTCACTTTTTAAAAAAAGTGCAAGGGTAGATAATAGACCCAAAATAGTCACCCACAAGACGCATTATTTGCAAAATTGACAAGCGTAAAATTGACAATTGTACACATCATAGGCAAAATGAATTGATTGGCAAATGTAATAATGACAATTGTACAACATCATAGGCATAAAGAATTGATTGGCAAAATGAACTGCGGTGACAAATGTAATAATATACATGGTTCAAAAAGACGTATAAAATCCGTCTCATGATACATAAGCTATGAGAAACCCTAAACTAATGCTATCTAGCTACGGCTAAACTGATGTCGTCTAGTCAGACGTCTCATCGCGTCCAAGCGGCGTATCTGTCGGATTCTGTAAAAAAAGACAATAAGACAGCTTTCAGTAAGTATAACATATAACGACATTTATAAAACAATACAAAAGAAAGAAAAGAGTAAACCCTAATACTAACCATGCCGCCGCGAGAACTGAGAATGTCCATCAGGGCATTTAAGCCCTTCCTGCCTGCGTACTCGCGCTCGTACGGTGTGGGATCACGTTCTGTCATCGACCACTGTCAAAACATACAAAGATTTCATTATGTTAGAATTAAAAAACTCATAAACCCTAAACTATCGAACATAAAGAGCAATGAGAAAACACTTACAAAATCGGCCTCAAATGATGCCCATCCACCGCTCCCCAAGTGGTGCAAGCTCTCTACCTCTACTCGCGCTCTGGCTGCATCCTTTTGTTGCTTCCACTTGTCGGGATTCTCGCGCGCTGCTTTCTTCGCATTCTTCCATTCTTCTTTGGCTAGCCAATCTGGCCTGTTCCACCCATGCTTGATTGCTTTTTGCACTTCAGAACGCTTGTGTTTGCAGTATTCGCGCATTCGAATCTTCATCAGGTCTTCATTGAAGCGTTGATCCCGTGTTGGGACGGGAAACTCATCATGAAGTATGCTGATGACTCTGTTTTTTAAATCACTTGGTACTTCACTCCATTTGTTTAGTATGTAGTGTCTAAACAGCTGAGAGCAAAGACCACGCATGCGCGAGATCACCTTCTTGCCGTCATCATCCATGATGATGCCGCCGCTGAAGTCGACGGAGTAAGGCAAGCCCTCTAGCCGGTGACGCGTGAACTTGGGTGTCCCGGCAGGGGTCTATAGCGGCGTGTCGATGGGGGTACGGACGTCAGGTGTCTCCAACGGCGTATGGGCCCCGAAGCAAGGAGTGTCGAGTGGGATGGCTCCTGGCTGAGTAGGTAGAGGTGTGTAGCTGCTAGGAACAGTCAGCCGTGCAAAACTTGGCGTAGATTGTGATGCTGTGGCTGGTGTGGGGGCGGACAAAGAAGGGGAGGGTAAAGAGCCTCGTCGAACACGAGGCGGTGTGGAGGCATCGACGGCGGAATCCCCACAACAACCGCCACCGCCACCACTAGAGCGCCGGTGTCTAGCCGAGTGTGAAGATCGTCTCGTCGACGCTGAAGCTTCGGAGCGCGCCGAATGCTCCAAAAGAGAGGGAGATGCGGATGGAGTAGGAACGCGCGATGATGCGCCAGAGCGATGATGCTCCACGTACCACTGTCTCTGCTGCGGTGACAAAGAAGAAAGAAACTCCTCATCATCCATACCTGCATTAAACACACGAATATTTAAACTTAATATTGAATGAATAGAGTACACAATGACGCAAAGACCATTAAATACAATGACGTAATGACGCATATAAATACAATGACGCAATGAATTGAGTGATAGAAGAGGCAAGTCGAAAACTCAGAATTTTCAATCAAAAGATGTGAGCGCGAGTAGAAAAGAGCGTTATACACCATGGAAAGTACTTAGAGAGCCAGAGCTTTTACAACATGGAGCAACATTGTTCAAATACAATATTTGTGGCTTTAAGAGATCTCTCTCTCATCCTCGCATAACTTAGCATAACTTCCTATATCTATATAGAGCTCTCCGTTTAAACACATATCCTCTGTTTCATTTTGTAGCTCCTCTTCTTGCTTCATCTCGGGAATCTGGCATCACATTGTTAGCTGGCAGTATGTGCTCTTTAAGCAATCTACACAACATAGAAATACGATACAGTCGTGTAAAAATCTATCAGATCATTATACATTTAGAGTTTTATTAAAGTAAACTAATTGTAATAGATCACCTGAAAAGCGTTGTGACGCTAGTGTCACTCCATCCAAACTTTGCCTGCATGTTGAGAAGAACCAGGAGTGCTTTCAATCTAGACATACGTGCTCCATTATACAATGGCGTATCGGCTTCACTTTTCATATCATCATAGATAAGCCTTTCTGAATCCATGATCGTCTCGATCATTTCATCAATCTCGGGCTCAAACATTGCCTCGTTGGGAATGTGCTCTACATGATCATCCCCTGAGCTGTCAGAGGCTACATCCTGTGGCCTCACATATGCTTCTTGACCAAAGCGCCTGCGAACACGTCTATTGGGTTGCAAGATTGCTGCTTGTTGGCCAGCGTCAGAGTCCGACGAGTTCTAATTAGCAACAACTCGATCTATAATAGATGGATCGAACTCGCCAAATTCGCGAACGTGCTGCAAAGAAACACATCTTGTCCATCGCACAGCATGCTTGCATTGATTACAAGGACATAAGACCCTCGTTGAGAGATAGGTGTTTCGGTTGGACGGTCCCACATCCTCGTCACTACTCATAATGAGGATAAAAATCTTATAACCTGGACAACAAATTTAATATTCTATTGGCATTCTTCGTCTTATCTCTCTCTCTCTCTCTCTCTCTCTCTCTCTCTCTCTCTCTCTCTCTCTCTCTCTCTCTCTCTCTCTCTCTCTCTCTCTCTCTCTCTCTCTCTCTACCTCACATTCTCTAGTCATGTCCAATCCCCGCACACCTCGGTCTAGAGGTGCACGGAGATCAGAACCACCGGGTTATATCTCGTCTTTATTGGTCAATACCTATATTGTGGGTACAAGAAATCTACAGACCCACGTCTACATGATACTGCATGTAGTGGACAAAACCCCTTTGCCTCTTCTCTAGCTGTAGCACTTCACAGCATCTTAACTGTTGAAGATGATGAAACAGGAAACAGAAGGAAGACAGCAACTCAGAGTAGGAAGAAGATGGAGAAGGAGAAGACACAGAGCTTGTGTACGAGATCTCTGTAGTCTCTCTCTCTGTATTGGAATAATAGTATATACAAACTCAGAGCTACAAAGCTTATATGAAACCCTAAGAGATAAGGTGTCCTTTCACACCGGATGTCCAGGGGGGAAAACCCAGTGGGAGAAAAGTGCCCCTGGTGAAGCGCGTATACACACTAACACTACTACATGTCTACAAATCCCCCCTGTAGTGATAGTGTGAATCCGTACAAGGTAGCAGATCATCATGTGTATGAGAGTAAGCCCAAAGCTTTTCGGAAAGCTTCAAACTTTTCTCGTGATAACGCCTTCGTAAATAGATCTGCAATATTATCCTGTGTAGGACAGTAAGTTAGTGTGATCTCCCCTGCATGTAGCCTTTCCCTGACATAGTGGTAGTGAACCTCTATGTGCTTTGTTCTTGCATGAAATACTGGATTCCTTGCAACTGCCATAGCACTCTGACTGTCAGTGAAAATGGTAGTGGGTGCCTGTTGACACTCGCAAAGATCTGCCAATAACCTGCGTATCCATACACAATCAACTATTGCCGTGAAAGCTGCCCTGTACTCAGCTTCACAAGTTGATGTAGCCACTGTGGGTTGCTTCTTGCTTAGCCAAGATATACATGCATTTCCCAAGAAAAAACAATTGCCACTTGTGGAATGTCGTGTGTCAAAATCACCAGCCCAATCTGAATCGCTGTAACCAAGAAGCTGCATAGAACTGTGCTTTCCATACATATCCCCCCTTGGAAAGAACATGGCAAGATTAGGGGTACCTGAAAGGTAACGAAGTATGCGCTTCACAGCCTGCCAATGATGCATACCTGGGCTGTGCATAAATCTGCTTGCTTGTGAAACCCCAAATTGAATGTTTGGACGAGTGTTGCCTGCCAAATATATCAAGCAACCAACGGCTGCTGCATACATCAAAAGGTTCTCCAGCATCGTGCATGCTCAACTTTGATCCAGTTTCTACGGGTGTAGAGATTGGCTTACAATTTTGCATACCAAACTTGTCCAAAATTTTATGCAAATATTTTGCCTGCAACATGTATATGCCATCCTCTGATTGCACAAACTGAATACCCAAGTAATAATGTAGCAAACCAAGATCAGACATCTCAAAGGTTTTTCTCAAAGCATCTTTAAACACTTCAATTTCATCTACAGTATTGCCTGTAAGAAGCATATCATCGACATAAAGTGTTAGCATAGTGAGAACTCCATCTCTCTTTTTGACATACAAAGTACTTTCTGTTGGACTATTCTGAAATCCCTGGCCAATCAAATAAGTATGTATCTTCTCATACCATGCTCTTGGAGCCTGTTTGAGACCATACAAAGCTTTACGCAATCTACATACCTTTTGCTCTTGACCTTTTACAACAAAACCACTTGGTTGACTCACATAAACTTCTTCCTGCAAATCACCATTCAAAAAAGCAGTTTTGATATCCAACTGATGCACTTTCCAACCATGATGAGCAGCAATTGCAACTAGTGGTCTAACTGTGGACGCACGAGAAGTAGGAGCAAAGGTTTCATCATAATCTATGCCTTTCTGTTGCGCATAGCCTTTTGCCACAAGCCTTGCTTTGTACCTGTCAACATTACCATCTTGTTTTCTTTTTACCTTAAAAACCCACTTTGTACCAATAAGCTTTTTACCTGTAGGCAAGTCCACTAGATCCCATGTATGATTCTTATGAATAGAATCAATTTCTTGCTGCATAGCATCTTTCCACTGAACACACTCTAAAGCTTGATCAAATGAATCAGGCTCATCTGCATCACAAAGAGTGCTAAAGCAAGCCAAATCTACTTGCTCTCTGCCAAAAGTAGTATCAGCACGTGTTTTATCGTGGGACGGTGCATCCAACTTGCTATCCTGCAAAGTTTTTTGAACCCATTTAGGCAAGGTTCTTTCTTCCCTGAGAACTTCTTGCTCTTCACGCACAATTTTCTCTACATCATGAGGTGTCACATGCTGATCAAAAGATTGATCAAGATTATCAACCTGTTGTGATTCTTGATTCTCCACAAAAGAAGGAAGCAAACCTTCAAATACATCATGTGTCTGCATATGAGGTACATCAAAAGCAACCATAGGTTGAGCAGTAGTTTCTGCAAAAATTACATCACGACTTTCAAAAATCTTGTTTTTAGCAGGATTGTAAAGTCTATAACCTTTACTTCCACTACTGTACCCCACAAATATACATTTGATTGCCTTATCATCAAGCTTCCCACGTAACTACTGAGGGATGTGAGCATAAGCAAGACAACCAAAAACACGAAGATAACCGACTGAAGGTTTTCTGTCATACCAAGCTTCATATGCAGTAATGGTCTTCAAGGCACGAGTAGGACACCTGTTCAAAACATGTGATGCACAAGCAACTGCCTCCATCCATAGCTTATGAGGCAAACTCTTAGCCTTGAGCATACATCTAGCCGTCTCCATTAAAGACCTGTTCTTCCTTTCTGCAACACCATTCTGTTGTGGTGTGTATGGCATAGTGCATTGGTGTTTAATGCCTTTCTTTCCCAAAAAATCCTTAAATGCACCTGACATGTATTCACCTCCTCGATCGGTACGAAGAGTCTGTACTTTGCAACCTGTTTCATTTTCAACCATGGCGACATAATGTTGAAAAACTGCAAACACATCTGACATTGCTTTGAGTGGATACACCCAACAAAACCTGGAAAAGTCATCAATGAAGGTCACAAAATAAAGGTTGTTTCCTATAGATGGCGTCCTCATAGGACCACATACATCACTGTGTACAAGCTGCAACTTTCGTGTCGCTCTAACTGAACCATCCTGCGAAAATGCAAATCTGTGCATCTTTCCAAGAACGCAACCTTCACATACATGTCTTGGTGGCATCTCCAATAAAGACAAATCATGCACCATATTATGACGTTGTAAAGTCATCAAACTGCCATAACTAACATGCCCAAATCTAGCATGCCACAACTCAGCATCCTGCATGGCCTGAGTCTTTGTTTCTGCAATACATACCTGAATCTGCTTTTCATAACGATCTAGCACAAATAGTCCATTTTCCAGCGTACCTGTAGTGATAAGAGAATAGCCATTCTCTCGATCTCGTACAACACATCTGTCATCCTCAACAATGACCCGAAGACCATTTTTTGCAAGAGAGGATACAGACAACAAATTCTTCTTGATCCCTGGAACATATAAGACATTTGGCAAGCATAAATCTGAACCATCTGAAATGGTAATCAAAATCTTACCAACGCCTTTGATTGGATAAGAAGCATTATTTGCACATGTCACCTTCTTTCCTGCTGGAGCTGCATCCAATGAACAAAACAAATCCTTCCTTGAAGTAATATGCCTGGATGCACCACTATCAAAGTACCAAATCATTTGTGTCTTGTCAACACTGTAAGCAGAAAAATCTGAACATACTACAAAAGCATAAGAATCCTGCACAAAGTTTGCAGACTCTTCTTTAGCTGTAGAAGAATCACCAGAAGCTGAAACAACCAAACTTGACTCTTTCTTCTTTTCTTTAGCAATTCGCTTTTTACACTCACTAATGTAGTAACCAGGTTTCTTGCAGTAGTGACATTTACCTTTCTTCTTGGACTTGTCGGAATCACCTTTAGACTTCTCTGAAGACTGTCCTGCACCAGACTTGGAGTGATGAGCACTCTCTTTACCCATGTTTTTGTTCTGTACAACAAGAGCATGATCCATACCATCCACCTGTAAAGACTTGTTCTTACGTGATTGATCCTCCTGCAATAGCAAAGCCACTAACTCTTCAAAATGAAGAGGGTCAGGATTAGCTCGCAAAGACAGAGTCAAAGAAGTCTGAAAAGTCAAATAAGATGGTGGTAGTGAATTGAGTGTTTTGGAAACCAAGTCCTTCTCTGGAATCACTTCATCAATGCTAAGCAATTTCTCTTTAAGATCCCTGATTTTTGTAAGATGCTCGACAATATCGTCACCTTCGTCCATCTGTATTTTGTCAAGTTGTTTCTTCAAAAACTCTATTCTGGCAGCGTTTCTTCCTCCAAACATAGCTTGCAAAGTGTTCCAAGCATCCTCAGAAGTTCTGCAAGATCTGATATGTGGTGTGATTGTCCTCTTTATGGTTAAGGCAATCACAGCCATAGCCTGTGCATCTTTAGTATCCCATCTCTTTTGCTCTGGAGTGACTTGTGAGGGTCCTGCACCAACAGCTGCACCACGACCAGGCGTGGCAGGTGCAATGCTACCTGGACGAAATTCATCTCCAGATACATAATCCCACAATCCTTTACCAACCAAAACATTTTTGGCCATAAAAGACCAAAGAGAATAGTTGGTACCATCCAATTTGTCTTCGGATGTAAACGCACCAAAAATCTCTTTCTCCGTAGATTGAGCCATACTGTAGATGCACACAAGAGAGCAAAAGAACCTCCAAGAGATTCACAAATCTCCTCTCCAATCCAAGCAAAACTCTACACAAAATCTCAACACAAAGCTAAGACAAGCTGCTTCCCAAAAGAACTGTTTACCTGAAGAAAATCTGTCAAAAAGCACACCCTCTTGATCTAAACGCCTCCGAAAAGTAACTTCTGCTACGCTGCTCAGAACAAAATTCTGAGGGCTCGAACGGCTTCGAAAGGGGGGTAAAACCCCAGGTCGCCTATTCAGAATACTCCCAGAACGTCGAGGATGCTCTCACGAGCAAATTTTCCGAAAACTGCCTGAAAACTGCAAGTAGAGGCTCTGGAAATCACCTCGCTCTGATACCAATTGTTGAAGATGATGAAACAGGAAACAGAAGGAAGACAGCAACTCAAAGTATGAAGAAGATGGAGAAGGAGAAGACACAGAGCTTGTGTACGAGATCTCTGTAGTCTCTCTCTCTGTATTGGAATAATAGTATATACAAACTCAGAGCTACAAAGCTTATATGAAACCCTAAGAGATAAGGTGTCCTTTCACACCGGATGTCCAGGGGGAAAAACCCAGTGGGAGAAAAGTGCCCCTGGTGAAGCGCGTATACACACTAACACTACTACATGTCTACATTAACATCTTTTCACAGTAGATCTTTTCACTGTTCATCTAACTCTAAACCCTAAGCCGTAAGTAATTCTTGCGTGGACTCGATCTAACGTAAATAAGCGTAAATCTAAATAAACGTAAATCTAACTAAAAATAAGCCTAAATCTAATTTAACGTAAGTCTACATCTAACCTAATCTTTAACGTCTTTTGGGATAGTTTCCTACGACGTTAAAACTCTCTTCTTCTTGTGTGTGTGTGTGTGTGTGTGTGTGGGTAAACCTAAATAAACCTAAGTCTAATCTAATATAACATAAATCTAAATCTAACGTAAATTATGTTATATTAAAAACAAAGAACTAAACTAACAGGGATTATAAGAACCTTAAAACTGATTTAACACATAATTTTTCACATAACTCGGCAAGAGTTTTCATTCTCGTCACTAAAGATGTGACAGGTAACTTCCGGCGGTGACGCTGCCTCATCTCCATCCACATCTGACGACAGCAATTGGCCCTTTGGACCGTTCTTGCTCTTGTTACTAACTTTGAAGTTGCTGTTGAATGACTAGAGGTTGTCTAGATGGTCATTGTCGGGGATGTAGTGACTCTTGCCACCCTGAAGATCCACCTTCTTCCCTATCTTCTGAAGACATTTCACCAGTACTTTTGGATCGACGGACCCACCATGAGTGAAGGCAGCAATACCCTATATTCCATTGAGGGCTTTCTTCACCCGCTTCATGCAGGCATCGCAGTCTATGGAGACCTAAATCTAATCTAATATAACCAAAATCTAAATCTAGCGTAAATAAACGTAAATCTAACTAAAAATAAACCTAAATCTAATCTAATTTAACTTAAATAAACCTAAATCTAATTTAACGTAAGTCTACATCTAACCTAATCTTTAACTTCTTTTAGGATAGTTTCTTACGACGTTATAACTCTCTTCTTCTTGTGTGTGTGCGCGTGTGTGGATGTGTGTGCCAATAAAAAGAGATAAATGGTATAACCTTTCTATCACCCATGCCAAGTATGACAGATTGGTTATGCCATTTCCCTCTTGAATAATAGGTCGTGAGTTCAACTCCTCGTCGGCTAGATCTTTAGGTCTTTTAATTTTAATTAGTTTCCTACGACGTTAAATTAGTTTCTCTCTCAATGTGTGTGCGTTTTTTTGTTTATGCATGTTTTCTCTCTCTTTTCCTCTCTCAATGTTCGGTTTTTTGTTTATGCATGTTCTCTCTCTCTTTTCCTCTCTCAATGTGTGCGTTTTTTGTTTATGCATGCTCTCTCTTTCTTTTCCTCTCTCAATGTGTGTGTGCATTCTTTGTTTATGTATGTGTGTGTGCGTTTTTGTTTATGTTTGTACTCTTTCTCTCTCTCTCTCTCTCTCTCTCTCTCTCTCTCTCTCAAAAACACTATGTGTGTGTGTGTGTGTGTGTGTGTGTGTGTGTGTGTGTGAGAGAGAGAGAGAGAGAGAGAGGGAGAGAGAAAGAGGGGAAGGGAACATGAGAGTGAGGAGAGGGAAGGAGCATACCTGGCTCTCCTTCCTCTCCTCGTGTGTGTGTGTGTGTGTGTGTGTGTGTGTGTGTGTGTGTGTGTGTGTGTGGAGAAGAAAGAGAGAGAGAGAGAGAGAGAGGGAGAGCGTTACCTGCTCCTTGCTTGAGGGCGCCGAAAAACTCAGATCTGAGATCTGAGTTTTTGGGCACTCTCTGTTATTTTTTTAACCCAGCCGGCGTCGCTATAAGCGTCGCTATGAGCGTCGCAAATTTACAAGTAAATTTGCGACGCTCATAGAGACGCCGGAAAAAAAAAAATTGAGCGTTGCTGTGTGAGCGTCGCTAATATGAATAGCCTCTTGTAGTGCTCTTTCTCTCTTTTTTCTTGTCTTGATCTTCGTCGTCTTTACCATTGCTTTCATAAGAGGAAGAGGATGAAGAAGATGGAGAAGAGGGTGTCCTCTTTCTCGCCTTTTTCTTCTCTTGCTTTTTATCATCCCTCTTTGAATTATGGCATGGAGAAGAGTGTGATGGTCTTCTCCACTTTGGTGGTGATGGAGAGCGTTTAGCCCGCCGTCTTCGTGGAGCCATCTCCGCCGAGGTGGCGGGAGACTCGCTTTTTTCTCGTTCCTTCGATGGAGGCTCTTGAGTTCTCCTTTGGGAAGGAGAGGCATCATCAAGAAGTAAATTCTTGAGCCCTTCATATGGATTCTCTTCTTCTTCCCGAATCGGAGAGAGACCTCTTTTGGTAGTCTCACAAGGAGGCTTCCTAGGTGTTCTCTCGTCATGGTGATGAGCTTGGAGAATCCCGTGAGTTGAAGCCTAGAAACAAGATAGTTAACAAGCATCGAAGCATCATTAGTAGCTTGCTCATGAGCAAAATCAAAGTTATCAACATTAATTTCACTCTCTTTACTATTGTCAGCCATTCTAACAACTTTTAGGTGTAAACTTTTTAGGTGTACTTTGGCACTTCAAGCCCTAGTTTCTACTCCTCTTTACCCCTTTAGAAAAAACACTCAAGCTATTGTACCCGCGGCTCAAATACCATTAATTGCAAGGAATAGAAGAGAGGGTCTTTCAACACCAAAACAGCACCGGCTCCTGTCAAGCTTCTAATAGCTCAATAGTGGTTAAGCCATAGGCAAGCCCCGTAGGACTCCACTATTAAGACCATAGCTCTCAACGGTGATGCCCCGTTAATTGCACAAAGGCAGGCGCACTGCAAGGCTGAAAAATCCCTATTCTACTTACTCACAGGCAATTAATAATACCAACCATTTATAGCTAGCTTGAGGACCTCCCTTCTTGAGCAAGAAAAGAGAAACCTTGTGCTTTGATACCAATGTAACATTTAATGGCCTAAAAACTTATGTGTAGCGGAAATTAACATGAACATAGTGGGCATTTCATTAGAATAGATTCCTAATGAGAGTTACAAGAGTGCTTGGGTGGCGAGAGCAACAAAAAGCATAACACCTAGTTAGATAGCACCAACAATACTTTCAAAAGAGAGAGAAATTAAGCTATTGACAACAGTTGAGGACCGGATTTGCATGGAGCCGGTCCCCCCTCCAAAAGGCTTTGTATTATGGTTTCTCCCATCAAGAGAGACATTGTACAATACAATTCTTTGTGTTCCTTTAAGACTAGCTAGTGCAATGAAGATGAAAGCTTCATGCACTAAGCAAAACACTTAGCAAACACAAATTGAATTATCCCCGTTCTCAGACCCAAGACCTCACACACCTTCGAAGATGGTGAGAGTTAACAGGGTATGAGAGTAGATTGAGAGGAAGAAGGAGTATCTTACGAGAAAGATGTACATCTCCTCACATAATCACTCATATTAGCATAGCTTAGCTTAGTAATTAGCTTGGTAGAGGAGATGAGCATGCATTGAAGCTTGGCTCTTGGTTGGATTTGCATCCACATGCCAAGAGTGTGTTGATGTAGGCTTCTATCTCACAAGCTTGGAGTAGGTGAGGAGTTCTCCATTAAAGCTTGGGAAGAGATAGTCTTCTCTTTCTTCACACATGAGATTGTGTGAGTGTGTGTGTGATAATGCTTTGCAAAAATCAGCCCCCTCTCTCTCTTGGGCGAGCCCTCTTGCTATTTCTCTTGCAGGCTCCCCATTGGGCCTCCCCACGGCTAGCCTATCACAATTAAGCAGCATAAGTGATAGCCTTCTGACATGTGTCCCCCTTTCCCCTTTTGTGAGAGCTTTAGGTAATTAAATAATTAAACTAAACTCTCATTGGACCCCTTTGCCTCCTGGCCAATAGGAATCAGGCAAGCCATTGGGCTCCTGAATGCTCATTGGACCCCTTGGGAGACTGCCCAATAGTCTTCTAGGACTATTAAACTAGATTTAATCTAGCCTAATTCTCATTGGTCCACCTCCAAGGCCATCCAATAGGAATTGGGCACACCTTGTGGGCATCTGGCCTAGGGAGCTGACATGTGTCCCTCATTCCCTTTGTGTAAAGGGAGCTTGTGTGTGTGTGTGTGTGTGGCTTTCTCTCTCATCCCCTAGAAGAAGGGCTCGCCCCCTCCCATGTAGGGATATGCAAATACTTTTTAGTCACACACAAAGCATCCAATTTCCCCTAGGGTTGACCTTTGGACATAACCTTTGAATTTTAGAACCTTAGCATTTTGGAAGTCTTAATGGGCTGAACCTTAGGGTCTTTTTAGCCCATTGTTGCACATGGCTCTTTTGCAGATGGCCCCCCCTTTGGATCCCTACTATGGCCGGTCTGCTAGCTTAACCAATATTCTAGCTTTTTCTCCCCTGACACTTCCCCACATTAAATGATCAGTTTAATATGAGAAAATCATTTAGGAGAATGAGATATTGATTATTATGACAGCTTGCAATTCACCCTTAAGCTTAATCATTTTTGCATTCTCTTGCCCTAATCATTAGAGTTAACAATTAAGCTTGGGAACACTCTTGGAAATACCAATGAGCCACTACCCTTCTTAATTTGAGACACTTTGATTAGTGGTGTTTAATAACTTTATGTGTGTGTGCAAATTTTCACTTCTATTGCTCTCATTTTCAGCCTATAATATCACATCATTACTCTTATAGAGGGTATCATTGCCTTGTGAGGTTTGTATGTGTGCAGTGTGCTTCTAGGCTCCATTCCATAGAGCCCTCAAGATTTGAGTTTGCACATCATTAGGTCATTCAATTAAGCCTCTCAATCCTATGTGTTTTTTGTCATTTTTTGGAGTTCATAATCGCAGTTTTTTTACCTCATTAGCTTCACTTAATCACTTCCTAAAGATAGGTGTGTATGTGTGTTTTAGATTTTTCTTTGCTATCACATCGGTGGGACCATTGCCTATTGAGAGATTTTTTGACTTAATAAGGCGTGGGACAATGGGCGGTGACTGTCCAAAATTCAAAAAGGCGCTCAAGCACTCAAAAGAGGCCCCCCTGTCCATGAACGGACCCTAGCCATTGATCGGCTACCTATGCGGGTGAAACGTCATCCCACGGCCCCTGTAATCAGTCGCAGCCTATTTGCCTGGCCGGAGGACCTGCCCAAAGGCCCTACTCGCATGCCCCCACCAAAGCAACATTGGATTGTCAAGTTGCTAGTGTTAAATTCTACAAAAGAATAAATTCAAAATTGGAAACCAAAGTTTAGCATACTTAAGAACTTTTTGTGCCATTGAAAGCCATAACATCTTGAGTTGGTCAATATGGCTTGCATTCACCCTTTAAATAGGCCCTTGTCCATTTATATTTAGAAACCTCTGTCCACACCTAGCAATTGGCCCTTGGTGTGTGTAAAGATTGGGTTTTGTCCTAAAGACTGAGTGAAGGAGGCAAGAGGACGAGTTATCCCACATGTAATGGAGTCAAGTTGTAGAGCTACTTAAAGCTCATTTTCATGAATAAACAACACAATTCAAGTTTGCACAACATGCTTGTCTATGGTGAGTTGATGTATCTGAAGGTCAAATAGTCCTATGGTCAACCACCTAGGGATGTCTACGAAAGTTTTGAAGCAGGTCGGAGTGTGTGTATAAGCAAAAGGTTCCGAGGTTAAGGTCAGTGAGGATGGTTCTCTGAACCCTAAAGGTGGCAATCAGACATATACTTTTTGGCCGACATTTTAGTAAGCCATGAAGTCAGTAATTCTCTCATCAAGTGCTAGCCGTCATCTCCTCAACAAAGTCAAAACTCGAAGGCTAAGTGGAGGGTTTGAGCTACTATGATTGGGACGGGCATGGGTTGCATAGTGGGGGCAGCCCCGATCATAGCCGCTTAGAGAGGGCGGTAGAAGAGGGGCCGGGGGACTGCCCATAATGTTTCCGACCATTTGAGGTGAAGCCACTCTTGAAATGAAGTTTTTTGAAAGTGAACAATAATATTTAAAAAAATCCTGCTGATGACGAGAATCCTGAGTATGGGCTTGCACGTGGAGCTGGCCTAGAACCAGAAAAGGGGGCGCTGTAGAAAAAAGAGGCTGCCGTCAAGAAGAAAGGAAAGAGAAGGCATGCGGGGGTCACAGGGCCGAAAGCAGGTGGAGGAGGATGAGAAAAGACCAGCACGTGAGGTCGATTGCAGGGCTCGCTTGCAAGCAACCAAGGGCACATTGCAGAAGCTTTAAGGGGCAGCCACCATGGCGAGAGCAGGAGGATAAGGTCGAGAAGCCACTCAGAGGGGAGGAGCTTTGGAACATCACCAAGGAGGGGAGCTAGGTGCCACCAGAGGAAGGGAGGTATTGAGAGCTATGCCATGTTGAGGGGCCGCAAGAGGGGGTGGCCTGGGGATCATTTTAGGTATCAAAAAAATGAAGACTCTGCTCTTGGTAGAGGGTTAACATTGTTCTTTCCTTGGAGCTGCTACGTGTGGCGTCAAACGTGCTCTCGATTTGGGTTTGATGTTTTTGTGTTCATATGGTCATTTCCAGTTTTTACATGCCATTGGTATTAAAACAAATGTGGTTTCATATGAAACAGTAAGCATCATAGCTGGATGCAGTCTTTGAAGTTGCATTTGCAGGTGTTTGAGTGGATAGGTTTGTGATCCCTGAATTGGCAGAGAGGCCAAGCTATAGGGGTCTTTTGCTCTGGCTTTCTCCTGTCATCGTTTTAGTGCCCGCCAGCTTGTCATTGAGTACCTTCAGTAACAAGAGCAGTTTTTGTTTTGAGCGACCAACATAGGTATCATAAACTTCTGCAAAAATGGTAGCAATGAATATATGCTTCTGTGGAAGGAGAAATGAGGATGTACAGACATGGGTTGTTGAAGCAGATATGTTGCTTTTAGAGCTTGATATCTTTGATGATGTAGAGAGGGCTGACTTCATGTATGAGAGGCTGTACGAGGATGCTTGACATTTCTATGAATGTCTTCCTAAGCAAGTGTAATATAGTTGGAAACTCATGAAGTAAGCTTTTTTGAAGTAATATGCATGTTCAAAGCCGCCAGCAAGAGGTCATGCATACTTTTGTGGCACTTCAAGTGAATGCTTACAGTCTTGGATAACTCAGGTTGAGCATGAGATGATGCGACTTGCAATTGATATTGATGTAGCAAAAGCTGCATATGCTTCACAAGGCTTGTCTCATGATTCTTTTATGTTTTTGCACATGCTTCCGGATGAGTGGCGTTACAACTGGTCAGCCTTGAAGGTCTCATTGCTATTGCGCTATTGGAGGTTGCTAAAGCCTCAAGAGTCAATAGAGGACTCCCTTGTCACTACTTTTGAATCACTACAAGTTGAGTTTGGGCATATGGTGTGGAGTTTGTTTGAGGGAGACACTTGGGAGTTGGGTTTGTATGGCTTGCCTCTTATGGAGAGGTTGGTGGTTGACATGGTGGAAGATTTATCTGTCACAAAGCCTATGCATTACGATGATGAGGTTTTAGAAGATGGATATTGTAGCAATTTTGAGTTTGATACATCTAGTTTTTTATGTGAAGATGATTTATGTGATACTACCTCTCTCGATGATGCATCTGTTGATGAAGAGTCTTCCCGCAATGACTCGATGGTGTTTGACTTGGCTCCATTCATGAGGGACATCAGATCACTGAAAGAAAGATGGCTAGTGGATTTGAAAATACCAAGAGAGAGAAGCAAACTTTGGAATCTCCTAGGAGGAGTGAGGATGTAAGCATAGGAAAGGGAGAGCAAGGACTTGTTTCTTGCGAGGAGTGTGTGCAACCAATAGCAAAGAAGAGTGAGGATGCTAATTTGAAGAGGTTATGAGTTTTTGTGATGACGAGAGTATGTGTGAAGAAGTGGTGCAGATGGAGACTTTGTGTGATGATTTTGGTTTTCTCGATAGCCTGTTATCAGAATCAAGTGTTGATGTATCCTTTTCTTTTACCCTTGATACTGGTACACTGGAAGATGTTATTTCTAAGTTTTTTGATCGTTTACTCGATGAGAAAGTGCCTCTTGAGACGGTCATAGATGCTCGAAAGAATGGTAATACTTGTGCAGATGTCGTGAGTGTGTTTAATAAGGGATTTGTATGCCTCTTTGACGGCATGTATTCTTTACAATGCCTCTTGAAGGCCACAACTTCTTCTCATGATACTATTACAAGTATTTTCGAGGCCTTGGAATGCGGTGTGGCTTATATTGGCCCAACTACAGGTTTTTGTGCAGGAGATTACCATGAGGGAAGTCTTATGATTCATATGCATGAGGATGACGGGGTCTATGATGCGTTCTTTAGTGTGATGTTAATCCATGGAAAGCTTTGGGAATGTTCTTGGGAGCCAGGTGGAGGTTTGGTTACTTATTTAATGCATGGAAGGCCAAGTTTTCTTGTGTGGGATCCAAGTGGAGTGAGGATCTACTAGTGTTGCTGCTGAGCATGAATGTGCCAGCAGGCTAGGGGGGTTGGCAAACTATGATAGGAATTTTTTGGTTTGATGTTTACCAGCCCATGTATATATGGTGGGGCCGCTTTTTCCATTTTTGAGTGTGCTATGGTTTATTGTACAGTGCTGGGCAATGCCAATCCTTGATGTGTGCTCTTGGCTATGGTCTACAGCTTGCCATTTAACCATATTTGCAAGAGTTTAGTAGTGTTAAAGTTGAGCACGAATGCTGAACTAGAGGATTGGGCAAATTGCGTCGAGTTGATGTATCTCAAGGTCGAATAGTCCTATGGTCAACCACCTAGGGGATGTCTACGCAAGTTTTGAAGCAGGTCGGAGTGTGTGTATAAGCAAAAGCTTCCAAGGTTAAGATCAGTGAGGATGGTTCTCTGAACCCTAAAGGTAGCAATCAGACATACTTTTTGGCCGACATTCTAGTAAGCCATGAATTCGGTAATGCTCTCATCAAGTGCTAGCCGTTGTCTCCTCGGCAAAGTCAAAACTCGAAGGCTAAGAGGACGGTTTGAACTACTATGATTGGGGCGGGCATGGGCTGCATAGTGGGTGCAACCCCGATCATAGCCACTTAGAGAGGGCAGTAGAAGAGGGGCCGCGGGACTGCCCATAATGTTTCCAACTATTTGGGGTGGGAACCCACTCTTGAAATGAAGTTTTTTTTCAAGTAAACAATTAAATAAAATAAAAATTCCTGCTGATAATCCCGAGTATGGGCTTGCACGTGGAGCCGGCCTAGAACCAGAAAACGGGGTGCTGCAGAAAAAAGAGGCCGCCGCCAAGAAGAAAGGAAAGAGAAGGCATGCGGGGGTAACAGGGCCGGAAGCAGGTGGAGGAGGATGAGAAAAAGCCAGGCTCGGTAATTAGCATGTAGAGTCGATTGCAGGGCTCGCCAGCAAGCAACCTAGGGTGCACTGCAGAATCTTTGAGGGGCAGCCACCATGGCGTGAGCAGGAGATAAAGGCCGAAAGCCACTCAGAGCGGAGGAGCTTTGGAACAGAACCAAGGAGGGGAGCAGCTAGGCCCACCAGAGGAAGGGAAGTATTGAGAGCTGCACCATGTTGAGGGGCCGCAAGAGGGCTGGCCTGGGAAAGCACTGAGAAGAGGTGAAGGGAGCAATATGGGGGGGGGATGTCGCCAAGGCTATGAGAGGAGGCCGCAACCTGTAGGGAAAGTGGCCTAAGGGACGTCATCAAGAAGGAACAAAGGACCTTCCAGCGTTGTACACAGGGCTTCCAAGGCTAGGGAGCATCGCTTTTTTAATCGAAAGGCGCTGTAGCGAAGTGTAGGAGGGCATCGAATGCAATAGGAGGATGTTGCATAAGAAGCTGAAAGTAGCCTGCAATATGCAAAAGGAGGGAAATACAGGAGCTGCAAGGAGGAGGGTCACCTTAGAGATCAGATGACATTGAAGGAAAGTCGTGAGCAGATGAAGGATTGACGCCAATCGAGATGCAGAAGGGGCTCAAGTGGAGATTATAGGAGCCGAGCGGGTAGCACGAACTACTGGTTAAGAGGCTGATTGTCAGGGCGGGCTATCATATTGTCAAGCAACATGAGGAGGTGCATCTCGCAATTACAACTGGCTTTCTACTACATTAAAGAAAGGGCATCTCCAAGGCTCGTTATCAGAGAGCGTCCACAGCATGGAAGTGAAAATTTGCACACACACACAAAGTTATTAAACACTGACAGGAGAAAGCCAGAGCAAAAGTCCCCTATAGCTTGGCCTCTCTGCCAGCTCGGGATCACAAACCTATCGACTCAAAACACCTGCAAATGCAACTTCAAAGACTATATCCAGCTATGATGCTTATTGTTACTCCTCTTTTCATATGAAACCACATGTGTTTTAACACCAATGGCATGCAAAAATTGAAAATGACCATATGAAAACATTAAACACAAATCGAGAGCACGTTTGACACCACACGTAGCAACTCCAAGGAAAGAACAATGTCAACCCTCTACCAAGAGCAGAGTCTTCTGATGCTCATGTTCCCTGGTTTCATTTTTTTTTTAATCTAAAATGATCATATATACATAGAAACATATATTGAACTCAAGTCGAGAGGATTGTAAGCTACATGCCCTCAAGATTTGAATTTGCACATCATTAGGTCATTCAATTAAGCCTCTCAATGCTGTGTGTTTTTTGTCATTTTTGGAGTGCTTAATCTTAGTTCTTTGACCTCATTAGCGTCACTTACAGGGATTTAATATTTACATGATCACTCATAAATTTTACATGATCACAAAGCATTGATTAACGTTAACAACCATATAAATTGGAGTTTTTCATGATTGGTTTCTTGCCCCTTCATCCAATAGCATAAATGCATGAATTTGTCAACGTTAACAAAAGATTCACCTTACCATCCAGATGTTCACTCTAATGTCATTTTGATTGATTATGTGAATTTTAAATCCCTGGTCACTTAATCACTTCCTAAAGATAGGTGTGTATGTGTGTTTTGGATTTTTCTTTGCTCACTTTGGTGGGACCATTGCCAAAATCAGAACGGTGGGCAGTGAGACTGTCCAATGCAAATAAATGGAATTGGCAAGGCTCAACAACAGACTTTCTTTAATGACAATCAAGGCGTGCTTGATAAGCTCCAACATACCCCTTGGGTGGCAATCATTGCACAAGTTAGACTTTCTCTACTTATACATCTTATTGAAAAACAAAAAAATACTTTAAATTAATGTGGCTCTTACCTGCTAGATAATGTCGTTGTCCTTGACAAACACCACCACCACATAATGTGGCTTAACGATGTATAGTTATGGAAGCCATGCTTCCCCCTTTAGCATTGTCTTGATCGATTGAGGTTCAAAAATAGTTTGCCTAAGATCCATGCCCCTAGCAAACTCGCAACCCCAAATTGAGGGATGGAGAAAGAAAGATTACTAGCAGTCTTCTTGAATTGTAACAAATAGTTGGCCATGTCGACCGGCCATGCCGAACAACTTTGCACCCATCAGGAAAACAAGCAGCATGCCTTGTTGTTGCATCAAGATCAACTTGAAGACATCTATCTGTAGAAATCTGCAAAAATAAATTCACATAGGGCTGAAGAAAACCCTCATCATTATTAAATGGAAAAATTGATGACCATGTCGTTGTTGGTATACTTGGCCAAGGGTCAAGTAAATCGACTGCCTTGCATATCTTAGTAATTTAGATTTCCTTATTGAAGTATCCACCTGAATTTTTTCTCATGCTTTGCATACATATGATCTACCACATGCAAGTCCTCTTGTCAATATTGGACAAAAGCAATAAATGTTACTTCATTCGTACTTCTTAATCCAAATCTTCTCTGTCAATGGCAATCGAATTACCTTTGCTATCATCCTTTTCCAAATATTTGTGAGGGCGTGTCAAAATGAAAATGCTTCGCATTTCATATAGAATGAAGGTAACCCTTCCAGTGACTTTCGTCTAGGTAGATGGGAAACCTATAGGGTGAAAGCATAGAATGGTGTCTAAATGCTTGGTGTCCATGGACACCAAGTATGATGCTATGGATGGCACCATAGCTGGGCTTTTAAGTCAATAATTTTTAAAAGAATATAGGTAAGATAACTGACTTCACGACTCCACTACTCGGATTGAAAGACATGGAGCGATTAGCACGCGTGGACCTCTCCCTCTCTCTCCCTTTCTCTCTCTCTCTCTCTCTCTCTCTCTCTCTCTCTCTCTCTCTCTCTCTCTCTCTCTCTCTCTCTCAGATGGCCTCCAATGACCATCTCCATCTCTCTCTCTCTCCTACTCTTCTGTTCAGAATATGGATGATGGAGACTCCCTTCCTTTTGCTTTGGTTCCAGCTCATACCTCCTCACAAGCAGCAATGGAGCTTCTTGAACTCAACAATGCAGCACAACTGGATTTCAGTTCACTATTACAATCAGGAAGTTTTGTACGACTTCATTCATTTCAAACTACTGCAAACTGTTCCAAAATGGTGGACGACGGATTTTATGATGAGGCACATGGAATAGACACCATTCATACGTAGGTGCACTCCAAGAGAAAGGCTTGTCTAAATGAGGATGAAATTATTGCAGTGAGGAAGTATGAAGCACAGGCTAAACGTGAGTACAGAAAGCGATGTCGTGCAAGAAAGCAAGTACAGCCAAGCGTCAACATTGGAGCGGAAGATTTTCATAGGGAGGACGTCGATGTACACCTACTATATGTGATATGTAGCCAAGTAATGTGTCAAGATAGTCCATTGTCTCTACCTACGCTATTATGTGTGCTATATTGCACAAGTGTAGCCCAATGTCCCTGTCTATGCTATAAGTGTGCCATGTAAAAGGACTCTATTGTAGTAAGATAGCATCATTTGTGCTATACAGTAAAAGTGTGTGTAAGAATAGCACAATGTTCTTGTCTATGATATGATGTGTGGTATGTGAAAGAGCTATATTACATATTGAGAGCACTATGTGTGCCATATAGCGGTAGTGTGTGTAATAAGAGGCCAATGTCCCTATCTATGCTATTATGTCATAGTATTTCTTACAGTATGAGTGCTATATAGCATAGCTATGTGTAATAATAGCCCGATGGTCCTGTCTATGCTATTATGTGTGCCATGTAGCAGGACTCTATCAGAGTATGACAACATCATGTCTGCTATATAGCAATAGCACAATATACCTATCTATGGTATTATGTGTGCTATCAGATTTTATAATATTATGAGAGCACTATGTGTGCTACATAGCAGATGTTAGTGTAATAGTAGCACGGTATCCATGTCTATGCTATTATGTGTGTTATGCAAAGTGTGATATGTGTAATAATAGCACAATATCCCTGTCTATGCTCTTTTGTGTGTTATGTAGAAGAACTGTGTTATAATATGAGAGCACTATGTGTGCTATATAGCAGACGTGTGTGATGTGTGTGTAATAACAGCTAAAAATACCTATCTATGCTATTATGTGTTATATAACAAAATTGAGCATGTAATGAAAGCTGAGTTATCTATCTATGCTATGTAGCATAGCTATGTGTATTTATACCAATGCATCTATAGCTATGCTATTATGTGTGATATATAGAAAAATGTAATTCTAATGCATTTTTTTTTCAAGCAGACAGAGTATTTCTTGAAGTTTAAAGATAGCCACCCACATGTGACAATTGGCAAAAGGTCCTTTGAGAAGCTGAAGCCTTGGTTCGTGCGAAAGTTGAAAGATCGAAATACTTGCTTTTGTGTTTATCATATCAAACTGATGTATCTCAAAGATGCATTTAATGTTATGCGCTCATCTGCTTTTGGTTTTCATGGGAGGTCATGTACATGTAAATGCAATGTTTGCAAATCAGATGGGGAGAATGCAGAATGTCTTGCCGTTGAGCACTCGTTTTCAGGGATCACGAAGTTGTGGGAATCATGCGTATGTACAAAGGCTGAGGGGGATATGTTCCATAAACACACCTGCTTGATGGGCCAATGCAAAAACTGTGGTGTGGAAAATCTCAGCCTTTGTCCACGAGAACTTGCAGAGATGACAAAGACAGTTCCACTGCAAGTCTTCGAGGACATTAAAGTTCAAACTAAGCATGGTCTAAGTAAGAGAAAGATGTTGTCACTCAAACATGTGGCTTTAAGTGAGCTGACAGGGAGGATAAAAGACGACATCAGAATCTTCATCGAGCACAATTTCACTTACAGATGGCAGGCACATCAATACAGAGAATGTTTGAAGGTGTTTCCTTCAGATACCATTATATATGTAGTAGACTTTGCTGAAAATTACTCGTTCAAAGAGCAAAATGAAGTACAATCCATGCATTGGCATACAGATCAATGCACCATCCTTGTTCACATAACGTACATGTGTGACAACGAAGATGACAGTATTATCAAGCATATGCATTTCTACATCTCCGATGATAGGCAACATGATACGCTATTTGTCCAGCATTGTTTTCTTCTTTGTGATCAGTGGCTTAAAGACCAGAGGCTGAATTTCAAGAATCACTGGGTGTCGTCAGATGGTGCAGCCTCGCAATTCAAGGCTGCAAGGCCATTTTACTTTGTTGCTAGATATTACCAACTAACAGGTACAGAGATGACATGGAATTTTTTTGGCTCTGGCCATGGCAAGGGGGAGCATGATGGCGCTGGCACTGTGATAAAGAGAGCCCTTACACATGAACAACTCAAGAGTAATGGAGTTGTTCTTAGGCAAGCTGCAGACATGGTTGCATTTTTTACGAGAACAATGTCCAATGCTGCATGCAGCTCTTATGCACAATCCACTAAAGCAGGTCCTACTATAAACAGGAAATTTTGGCTAGTAAAAGAGACAGAAGTGGACAGGTCTAATCTATGGGGTTGTGAGAGAGTACCAGGATCTCAATCACTCCATTGCATTTCAGGCTTTTGTCGTCATGATCCTACTCAATTAAGGACCAGGCGGCTTTCTTGTTTTTGTGATGCTTGCATGAAGGGCCATTAGAGGACTTGTTCCAGCAAATCATATGCAGGCAAGTTGACACATAAGGCATTGAAACCACTCTCTGAGGTAGCAGAAGAGACTGAGGTACCAGAAGATGAAGCTGCAATGTTTGAGGGATCCCAGGATATGCTGAGTGAGTATCTCATTGAAGGTGATAACTTTGCAGTCAATGCAGACGCTGGCAACGCAGAAGGTGTAGAGTTCTTTCTTTTGAGATGTACAAAGAGAAAGTGGATGACAGATTGCATCTTAAGAGATAAGTGGAAAAACAAATGTGATAAAAACACTTATGTTGCCACAGGGTGTTATTATCAACAGCAAGAGGGGGACCCAAATCACTACACTCTACTTGATGATAGGGGAGTTACTAACCTGTACTCTCACCTTGTTCGGGCAATCAAGTTTGACATGCCTTTGGTAGATGCTACCTCAAAGACATATTATTTATCTCCGGAACTACATGAAACCATTTACAATGCCATGCCCTATGAAGCAGCATGATACCTATTTAACATGCTTATATTATGTTCTATATAGCCTTCACCATTCAGTACCTCCTTACACATGTCCATTGTGCTATGTATCACATAGCACACGACCACACAGAGCACATAGCATAGAATCACAGACATTTCAGATAATGAGGTTACTATTGTGAACATGTTGCACCTTGAAAAAATTTAGCCAAGATATTTGTCGGAAACGATTGGGAAGAAAAAATTATCAAGAGCATCGCATTCACTTTCTTGATGAATCTCAGGTAAACATGTCTCATTCTTACAATCATCTCACTCTTATGAATAGCTACCCATTGGGTGTTATGGAGTTGTGTACATGCTACTATATGTGATATGTAGCCAAGTAATGTGTCAAGATAGTCCATTATCTCTACCTAGGCTATTATGTGTGCTATATTGTACAAGTGTGTGTAATAATAGCCCAATGTCCCTGTCTATTCTATAAAAGGACTCTATTGTAGTAAGATAGCAACATGTGTGCTATACAGTAAAAGTGTGTGTATCACATAGCACAATGTTCCTGTCTATGATATGATGTGTGGTATGTGAAAGAGCTATATTACATATTGAGAGCACTATGTGTGCCATATAGCGTAAGTGTGTGTAATAAGAGGCCAATCTCCCTATCTATGCCATTATGTCATAGTATTTCTTGCAGTATGAGTGCTATATAGCATAACTATGTGTAATAATAGCCCGATGGTCCTGTCTATGCTATTATGTGTGCCATGTAGCAGGACTCTATCAGAGTATGATAACATCATATCAGCAAAATAAAATTACATCATATCACCAAAATAAAATTACATCATTCAATCATTAAGTTTAGAGAACTTTGAACAGGTCAGTTTTTTGTATAGTAATCGCAAGTACATTCAGTGCACAAAATGTTGTATACATGATTCCATAACCACAATCAACCTTCCTTACATACTTCTCGTTGACTTCTATAGTGGCTGATGACACGAGCAGACACACTGTCTGAAGGATTTTCAAACTGGTTCATCTTTGCATAAGCATTAGGGTTGGGTGAGACTATCCACTTGACTAACCAAGGGAACAATGTGCTAACCAGGTAAATTGGGGACTGACAAATATCTGGTGGTTCAAATGAAGTAGGACAGACACAAGTCCCGAGAGGGTTGAGCAGACACTTGTAGAGTGTGTCATCCACCACCAGTGTATTATCAGAGTTGAACTTAGGATGGTGCTTCCAAAAGTCTTTCAAACACTTGAAAAATATGGGCTTTGCGTTATCTCTACATGGAGGGATCCCAAGAACTTCATTTAGATTGAAGCTCGCCTCTCTACACCCCTCTTGACCGATAATATCGAGTAAATGTTGTTTGTTCGGCCTAGGAAAGCATGCACTCAAAGCAAGTGCTAGATTGTCCTGGGTCATGCAGCTCCATAGTGCAACTTGTGCTCTTTGCAGCAGTGCATGCAAAAAGATTGATGCATTGGGCCTGACCACATATTCAAATTGCATATTTCCTGTAGCATTTGGCGCAGTGACTACATGATACCTTGATCTTGCCCAATCAGGAATACTGCTGTAGAAGGATACCTTATACCTCCTTATGAGAAGCCCATTCACATCCAGTATGATGCATAAATATTCCCTTCTCTTCTTGTCCTCAAAAGACGCAGGAGGCAGTACAACAATTTGTACTGGCATTACCACAAGACACGGACTCTCTTGCCTCTCATATTCATGTCCATTTTTGGCCTCTTTATCAACATTCTTTGTACTTGCCTCATCTGTATCTGTAGTAGTCGCTCGACCCATAGGGACCTTTGGACTTTTACCTTTGGTATTCCCAACAGTGGGATCTGTACAAGACTCAGTTGTATCATGTGCAACTACCTCTTTCGTGTCCACAACAGCCATGAAATGTTCTCCCATTGCCTCTCCCAATTGAGCTGCTCTGTCAGTGGGCACCTCTACGCCTTTCCCTGCCTCATTGTTTTGCTCTATACATGCCTCAGTTGTATTATGTGTATTTGCCTCTTTCATGTCCATAGCAGCCACAAGAACTTCTCCCATTGCCTCTCCCGATTGAACTGCTCTGTCGTATGCCTCAGCTGTGTCGGCAGAAGCCGCGACATCACCGTTACCCATTGCTGATCGAGCCTATTCCAGGTACTCTCTTAGTGAGGTCCTCCTAACCCAAGCCTCCCATATCTTCAACAGCGGCATCTGTACCCTTTGCCTCCTCTGCATCAACAATGTCATCAACTGCATCACTTGGACAGACCACCTGGGCTTGAGTTGTGACATCACTTGCACCCACTGCCTCACGTGTTCCAGCTTCTCTCTCAATGAGGACCTCCTCACCCATGCCTCTGGTATCCTCAACAGTGGCATCTGTACCCGTAGGCACAACTGCATCAAGAAGGGCATCCATGACATCATGAACAATACTTTCTGTTTCACCATCATTAACATTGCCATCAGCAGCAGCATCTATGCTAGCATCAACTTCCATAGCATCCACAATGTCATTTTTGCAAGCATCAACTACCGTAGCATCAGCAATGGCATCTGTGCAGGCATCAATTGTGGTAGCATCATCAATGGCATCTGTGCCAGATTCAACAGTGGCATCTGTACCCATAGCCACAACTGCATCAAGAAGGGAATCTATGACAGCATGAACAATACTTTCTGTTCCACCATCATTAACATTGCCATCAACAGCAACCTCTGTGTGAGCATCAACTTCCATAGCATCCACAATGTCATTTGTGCAGGCATCAACTACCGTAGCATCAACAATGGCATCTGTGCAAGCATCAACTGTGGTAGCATCATCAATGGCATATGTGCCAGATTCAACAGTGGCATCTATACCCATAGCCACAACTACATCAAGAAGGGCATCTATGACAGCATGAACAATACTTTCTGTTCCACCATCATTAACATTGCCATCAGCAGCAGAATCTATGCGAGCATCAACTTCCATAGCATCCACAATGTCATTTGTGCAGGCCTCAACTAGCGTAGCATCAGCAATGGCATCTGTGCAGGCATCAACTACCATAGCATCATCAATGGCATCTGTGCCAGATTCAACTGTGGTGGGGGTGGGTAATGTACCCTTTTCAAGTTTAGCACGGTCAACATCTGTATGCACATCATCATGCACAACCTGCACATCAACTGCATTAGGCACATTTGGAACAAATTCAACAGTACTAGTAGGTGTGCAGGGATCAACTGTATCAAAAGACTCTTTTTTTTTTGCCTGTAACCCCCCTGGAAGATGTAGTACCCCCTCTTGGATTCTTCACAGGATAAGACTGAGCCAGTGAACCTACAGACCCCTCAACTGTATCAAAAGACACTTTTTTTTTGCTTGTAACCCCCCTGGAAGTTGTAGCACCCCTTCTTGGATTCTTCACAGGATAAGACTGAGCTAGTGAACCTACAGACCCCTCATCTAGAAACCCTGAAGAGCGCGTGCGTCTCATGCAAGTTCCTCTTTTTTCAGCTTCTTGATTATCTACGACAAGAGAAAGTAGAAACATATTACTAAACATGTACAGAAAATAAATCAAATAGTTTGCAACTACTCAATGCAAAGAATTAAGAGACATATCACTAACAAATTCCAACACTTGATTCATCAATGAGCATGGATACAATAGGGGTGCAATGGATTGCACATGCCTTCTAAAGACATCTTCTAATTGCATGAAGTTAAAAAAAAAACACACTCATTGCTTTGCATTTGGTTTCTTTCTCTTCCTAAATGAATCAAGAGGTATATCCATTGTGGGACTTCCACCTAAGTTCTTGGGAGTCGATTTCTTGCGCTTTGGTGCTGGCTTCTTCCCCGCTGGAGGGGGTGTTGCTTTCACTGCATCTGCAACTGCCTCATCTGATGCATCATCTCTAGTGTCCACACTTGGTGATGCTTTGGCACTCAACGGAGAACGCAACAGCCTTCTTGGAGTTAGTTGTTGCCTAGGTGATTTGATTGCAGAAGACTTTGCCATCAAGATGTCTTCAACTACTCCACGTACTGCATCCCCTACCGCAGACTCCGCTTCAAGGGCTGGCTGCATCCCGCGGGTAGAATCCGCTTCAAGGCCTGGCTGCATCCCTGGGGTAATCAGGACATTCTTCCTTGTGGAATGCATCGTCTTGTTGGAGCAAGCATGCGATGATTGTTCTACAAAGCAAGCTATTTACAAAGTCTCACTTGGAGTATCCCAAAATACACACATAAATACTGATTTTGGTACCTACCAGTGGCCTGCGTAGAGACTCTCTCTGTTTTTTTCCTCAATGATTCTTGTATACAGGTCTCTACTACAATGTCTGTACCTGCAAATGATTTCATTAAATGCAAGAGTTTAAACTACCAATGGAAAGTGGGCTTGCAATAGTAGTAGTAAATAATTGACACAGTGACTACCTGCACTTGATTCTTTCATCTCACTCTTCACCTTCAGACCAATCATATGCTTAGCTCTAGGGGGAACAGACATGTTGCAATCTAGTGCAACACAATAGCCATAGACACTACATACATGCGCAAAGCATAGCATATGGTACACATGGGTGCAAGGCAGGGAGAATACATCCAAGCTTCTGGCATCGAACGGGAATCCACATCCTACACAATGGTAGAACCCATTAAGTGCCACCTCGCTAATGCTCTACTTAAGTCCACAGGAGGAAAAGGCTTCATCAAACTGGATCCCACGTTATGTGAAGTCCTCTCCATGGTAACACAAAATTTAAAGTGCTCTGATTCCTATGCTATGTTGGTCTCTACTTCTGCAAGTAGTGCCTGTGAAACAAAGAAGACAACACATCTAATTTAAGTCTCAATAACCCAACAAAAGCAGATTGCTGAAAAGAATATGCAGCGTGAATCTTATCCCTTATTTGCAATACCACATATAAGACAAGCACTTACTCTATATGCTATAAACACAAGCTTGATGTGGTATATGATATGCACTGTGCTATATAGCACATAGCACAGTCCAAGTATAATGTGTTATAAGTGCTACATAGAGTATGCACTGTAGATCATAGCAGAGAGACTTTTTAAAATACCAGATATAGTCCAAACATTTTCTCTATATGCTATATAGCACAAGCTTGTTGGGTATATGATATATATGCAGTGGGCTATATGAGACATAGCACATAGCATATAGCACAAATATTGTGCTATGTAGCACATATCACAATTAGAGATGTGCTATGTAGCACATAGCAAAAATAGAGATTGTGTTGTATAGCACAATTCACTGTTCCACACACTCCAGGGCTATATTGTGAACATATAACACTCAAAATGTGCTATTTAGCACATAGCACATAAAAAGATTGTGCTATGTAGCACATATCAATATTTAACACACACTTCAGGGCTATACTGTGAGCATATAGCATACAAGTATGCTATATAGCACATATTACACATGTCCATTGTGCTATGTATCACATAGCACATAGCCACACAAAGCACATATCATAGAATCACACACATTCCAATAGATAAGGGTACTATTGTGAACATGTTGCACCTAGATTGAACTATAAAGCACATAGCACATAACCACACATAGCATATAACCACCCACTCCATGAAGATGATGTCTATGTTGTGACCATATAGCACATAGCATATAATCACCCACTCCATGAAGATGATGGCTATGTTGTGGCCATATAGCACATATTTTGTGCTATATAGCACATAGCAGAAATAGAATATGCTCATACAGTACATAACCATACAATCCATAACACTCTAACCACATAACCACATGGAAGTGAACCACATACTCCAAAACAAAGTGAAGCACATGTAGGAGGGTATGTACCTTTGCTTTAGCCACATTGGCTTCTAATTCAGCAACGTTCTCTCTAGTAGTACTCGAGAACTGTCCAATCAAATCAATCAGGCGTTGTCGAGCTACAGGGTCTTGCACGCAATCAATCTCCGTTTGCAACTTTATGGCCAAAGTGTTTGAGCTTTGAGCACCCTCAGCCCTATGCAATTCTCTGACTTGATCCTCTACCTGGTTCTTTGCACCCTCAAGTCTTGACTTATAGTCTTGCAATCTGCCCTCTACAATATTCTTCATTTCTGCAAGTGCCCTGCTATCCTCCTCTGCCAATTGTACCAGGCATCCTCCTGTAGGCACGCTTGACAATGGTACAGACGTACCTTCTGTTTTCAATGATGATCTGGTAGAGGCAGCAGTGGTTTTGGAACCTCTCCCTCTACCACTCATCTGCTCTTCCCACCTCTTGATCTTGTTTTGCAAGTTGTGTCTTTCTTCTGAGGCTCTCATTGCCCTCTTTGCAAAGATAGCCCAAGAAATTTGATTTTTGCCAGATTCACTGCAGTTTTCCAATGCAAAGGCCTTTGCAAATTGAGTTCCTACTTCATACATGAGGGGACCCTCCTGGTAGACATCCCAGTGTCTCCACACAAGCTTTTGTAAGAACTCCGACCGAGCATGGTATGCCTTCACTTTCTTCTGGCTACTCGGAACAGGATTTGGGCATATAAAGACAGCTTCCCAGTCCTCTTGAGAGATGTCATTGTTTCCTGTCAAGCTATGCGGATCAACTCCCTCCAATGTCAATCCACGCTCCATATGAAATTCCTTGGCAAGACGACAAAACTTCGTATGCAGAGGTGGTTCAATGTTCCTTACTAGAGTACTGCTTGCTTGAATCGGATGCTTTGAGGAAGGTGCCATGATGCAGTCTCAAGTGATATACCTGCACATCATCCAATGAACTCATGAGACGTGGTGTGCCCTCGCTTATCATCCCTGCTAAAAAGAAACAAGAACTTCATGGGCCTGCTCTTGTAAGCAGGGCATTCAAGGTGATGTGCTATGGGATTTGCCCCAAGATTGCATGCAGCTTGTGGACTAGCAAATTATCTCGGGAGCTCGCCTCTTGTTGCAAATGAGCAAGGTGTGGCACTCATGCAGCTCCAAATGCAGCTTAATGTAGCTAAATGATCCCTGGTGGGGGGCGCGTGCTCAAGCAGTAGAGAGTGTACATGTTCAATGGGAGAGACATACCTCGAAGAGAAGAGGGCGGTTACTGCAATCGTCCTTGAAGCAGCCAAGCTTGCACAGTAGAAGCTCTAAGCACAGTAGACCTTGAGCACGCGCCCACGAGAGAGAGAGAGAGAGAGAGAGAGAGAGAGAGAGAGAGAGAGAGAGAGAGAGAGAGAGAGAGAGAGAGAGAGAGAGAGGCGGGGGGTCGGGGGGCACGGTGTTTGAAACTGCCAACTACTCATGAAACAAAGTGGGTGTGTGAAGGCTGAATTTTTTAGTAAAACATTTTTTAGAATATAAATTTGGACGTCTGAAATATGGCACCAGTGACCACACCCCCAATGTCATGCTATGATATTTAATTATATCACATATATAGCTTTCCACCTATTCATGCTTTCACCCTATAATCTTGAGGTATTGATAGCCATTTTTTGACTCTCCGTAATTGCCATAGTGAGTTACCTCACCCTACCAAAATCACCTAAACACTGTGGCTATTCTTACCTTTCACTGTACATAGGCGTGTGTGAGTTAGGAAATTTTTCTCATATCTCCTTAAAACCCTCAGCTAGCTAGTACATTGGGCTAGTTGAGCCAAAAAAATAAAAAAATAAAAATAAAAATATATTATGGCCCATTTGTGTGTAAATATATCATTGTATATAGGGCCTAGATATAAGGAGTTTTCATAATTATTTTGGTATTTATATTTCTACCTAGGTGTGCGTTATTTGCCTATGTATGCTATGTGCATTGACTCACCATTACCACAATTTTCTTACCATTTTGCATACTCTTTATTCCATTAAAAATTATCTTCACACAAGCTTTTCTTATTTTTGGTGTGAATACACTCCAAGGAAAAACCTCAAAAATACTTTCCACCATCATTCATTGCCTTTCACTAAATTCCTATTTCTTACAGGTATTATTTCTTACCTCTTGTAAATAAATATACATCAATAAAACAAATGAGGGCCCTCCTCATTTGATTCCCTATATTTTTATATATTTATAGCCCACACTATTCTACATTCCATAAATTGTTTATATATACTAGCCTGTTTTTTCCCATCATATCCATGTATTATATTTGTGCATAATCCACAACCATGCACATTTTCAAACCCCTAGGAATCAATTATGTCATGATCTCATGCAAGGAGGGACTCACCTTTGGAGCCATATGCAAATTCAACAAAAGGGAGGCCACTAAAGACTTTTTTGTGAAGAAAAAACAGGTATTTTGGTGGGATTTTTAATATCCATCTCCATTTCGAATTTGAAGTGGTGGTCAAATCCAAAAATGTGGAACAAGAGCTGCATAATCACCTCAAAAAATTTGGTGATTTTTGGAGCAACCACAAGTGAGCTAGGATTTTTTGAGTGGACCCCTGTCTGCCCACTTTTCTCACAAGTAGCCCATAGTTGGTACACACACTCATTCCTCTCAATCCCTCACTCAAACCTACACCTTTCATGGTTTCTCTCACCTTCTTCACCATTAACCTCCCCTCTTACTCCCATAGCTCTCATATGAGCTCCACATGTACATACACCATCTCTATGCCTCTCTCTATTACTTCCAAAGTACAATTCCATCTTACCCCTTCTCTATATACATAAAATTTAGGTTGTAAACCATGCTTAACCTCTGAAAATTGAGAAATCTCATCAACCAAATTTCCATTTTCATCGCGAAAATCAACCTTGACGGCGGTAGCATAAAGAAGAGAAGAAGAAGAAGATGATCGATAGTCATTTTGGGAACCTACACAAGTAAGTATTTCTTCAAGCTTCACCATCACAAGGATTTCCTCACTTCATTCAACCATCTTACTTCAATCATCCACCCCATTCTACCCATTGTAAATATATCATTAACTTTCTAGTGATTACTAACACTAACCACTAACATACTAACACAAAATAGCGGTTGACCTAACCATAAAAGACACCTAACCTCAAGACATGTGCATAGTAACTCTCTCTCTCTCTCTCTCCCTCTCTCTCTCTCTCTCTCTCTCTCTCTCTCTCTCTCTCTCTCTCTCTCTCTCTCTCTCTCTCTCCTTTCTTTAAAATCTACTTTCACCTATCTACCATCAATAATGCTCTCTTTTGAGCCCACATCAATGACTCAAGCAGACAAAGAAGGCCCGCAATGCTTTGATATTCAAAAAAAATCATAATCCTCATTTGTTAGCTTGTAAATTAGGATTTTCAAATAATCTTAATGAGGGTCTCCAACCTATAAATAGGCCCCTCTCTTTCTTGTAAAACAACCTCCAAGATCTCACATAGCACCCCAACACTCTATGCGTGAGGAGAGATTTAGGTATAGCAACCACTTTGTGAGCTTCACTTTTGGTGTAAGAGAAGCTTTCAAGCTACACATTTCAAGTGAGAGAGCGTGAGTTCAAGAATCTCAAAACCACTGTTGTATATGCTCCTCCATCATCAATAAATTGAGGTTTGGTGGATCAAAGGCGTGATTCGACGTTCAAATCTTCGTCCTTCCATTTATGCAATACGGTTTGGTGAATTCAAGGTGACTTGTGTATTTTGAGTTTCTATCGGTTGATCTTGTTTTAGAAAGTGTTTTAGTGTGTTTTTCATTGCCAATTTTGTGTCCATTGTAAGAGGGTATTGTGGTGAGAGGTCTCCCACACCCTAAGACAGTGTGTGTGTGTTGGCAATGTTTAGTATTCACTAAGCATTGAGTGAGTTTTGTACAAGCTCTACGATAGCATCATAACGAACCATATCCATTTTCAAGTCACAAATAAGGTATTACGCAAGATCCATTCCTCTCTCTCTCTTCCCTTTGCTTTAGCTCTCTCTGGGTCCATTTTGTGGGTGTCTTGGTGTGAGGTTGCTTGTGTGTGTTTTGTAGCACATCTTCTTGGTTGCCAAAATCTCTCTTGCATCCTAGTTCGCATACCATAACTAGGTGGTGCTCCTATCTTGTTTGGGTTTGGCTGTAGGTTTGTTGTTGTGTTTGTGCTTGTGGTTGCCCCAGCCCCAATTGAGCAGCACAGGAGCCTTGAGGGGTGTTTAGAGGCCGCCTCTCTTGTTGCCCGCCCCGGACCGCCTCAGTATGTTGAATTCCTCACTGGAATTTTGTTGCAAAAATCCATTGGCATCGGCTTCGACTACACAGAAGTGGGTGCGGTGGCTTCCTTGCTGGGTTGCTCGAACCCGCTTGAGAGAGTATATTCACTTGATGAATGTGTGCCTTTGTGGTATTCACCCTTAACCAAATTGGATTGGCCAAATGATATAGACCTTGGATGTCCAAGATGTGAAAAAAGAATGATGGTGATGGTAGACTCGTCTGCTGTAGAGTAGCATGAGGTCAAAAAGGTGACGTTGTGTCACTCCCATGATCATGCAACAGAGTTGAGTTTGCCTCCTCTTGGCACTATGAAATTAGTAAGCCCACCCGCGATGGGTTTTGACAAGGTCAAAATTTGGCTCTCTCCCCGTCTAAGCGACCTTGCCCATGGCCGTACCATTCCTGCATACGGTTGGCCTTGGCCCCCTTCTCCACGGTTTGCATGCTCATGCAGTTCATGCACAAGAAAATTAGAAGCAAATAGACCACTTTCCCTCCTTTCCCCAAAATCAAGGATCAAAGCCTAGCTCTAATACGAGTGTAAAGCCCAAGGAACTTCCATGAGGTTTCATCCGCCCTACCATCCTTTAAATAGGCCCTTGGTCATTCATATTTAGAAACCCCTATCCCTGATAAAATAGTAAAATGTATTAGAGAGGATCAATTTTCATAAGTCTTATTCTTTTTTTTATAGCAAAACTCAAAATTGTGAGTTAGTTATATTGAACAGCCCAAATAATTACAAGGTCTTGTCATGCTCTTGTTGAGCCATGACATCATCCAGGGACTATAATTACATCGGCTATCTGGGTAGCCACTCCTACCAACCCGCCCCCTCCTCCTTGGTACACAAGATCCATAATCTTGTCCTTCTGAGATCTTTTATTTATCGATGGTAGAAATTTTCCCCCGTCCTAGGCATTCCATCTGGTGACAACAAGGCACAAGTTGTCCTAAACCAATCCTCCAAGTGTTTCTTGCGCTCGAACGTCCATATGAGCACTTTGCTTTCTTGAATAATTTTTGCAAAGCTTACCACCTCAAAACCTCCTTCAAACACACGGCAGTTCCTTGTCTTCCATACATTATAAAAGAAGAAGTATCTGACGATTTGAGTGCTGGCGAGGAGGGTAGGACTACCTGAACTCTTACCTCCAAGGAAATAGGTCAGTCTGTTACCATATACATGTGGGAGTGATGTGTGTGAACACACTAGGACCACCGGGGCATTTTTTCCCTCTTTAGGAGGTTTTTTCCCCCGTGCATTGTATATACGCCCATCACTCTAGGGCTATCTATCTTTCCATTGCACACTAAGTAACACACTCTCTATTTTGTGCCTTGAGCTTCCTTCATGTTCTCCAAGCTGTGTGGGTTTCTCTGCAACCCTAATTCCAACAATTGGTATCAGAGCAGGTCACGTCCTCCCGGGCTTAGTCGCCAGCTTCTCCAACACACGCCTGCTCACTTTCTCTGATTTCAGTGAGCTTTGGCGAGCGTTCGTAGGTCGACAAATATTTTGGGAAAACTCGAAGAGCTTGGTCTGCTCAGAATTTTGATTTGGGCTCATTTCAGCCTCCGTTTCCACTACAAGCAGTACTGCATAGGCTATTTCGTCATTTTGTGCAAAATTTCTGTCAGTGTCATTTTCTACATAACAGGTGCCTTGTAGTCTTCTACGGTTTGTGCTATATAGCACAGGTTTTTCTCGCTCCGTTTCTCCTATTTTCGGGCAGTTTTCACATCAGGTGCAGCATTTACCATGGCTGACAACAACAACACAGATGTGTTCAAGATGTTTGCTGCTGAGGACAGGTTGGATGGGGACAACTACCCTATGTGGGCTTATATGATGCAACATGTTCTTGTGTCAAAGGGTGTCTGGAACATTGTGCAGGGCATTGATGTACGTCCTGGTTCTGAGGATGTAGGCGATGTTGAGGATGTTGTAGGTCTTGCTGCAACGATTGCTGCTGTTAGAGTTGTTTTGCCTACGGCAGAACAAGCTCGTTGGGATGTAAAGGATGCACAGGCTCATGCATTGATTGCGTTGTCTGTGAAGCACACCATTGTTCCTCACATCCGTTCAGCAAAATCTGCAAAACAGGCTTGGGATATTCTAGCAGGTCTTTATGCAAGCCGCAATGAGGCTAAAATTGCTTTGCTGCGTAAAGAGCTGGAGTCGAAGATTATGCATGATGAAGATGATATGGACACTTTCCTTGCTAGTGTCAAGGATATCAATGAGAAACTCATTTCTACAGGTGAAGTCATTTCAAACAGTTCCCTAGTGCAGACTGTTCTTGATGCCTTACCAGATTCTTACCAGTCTTTTGCTAGTACTTGGAGACTTATGACCCAAGGAAATCCTGAAGTTGTCAAGTTTGATGCATTATGCACATTGCTGTTGCAAGAGTCACTTTCTAGAAAAAACAGGACTAGGCAGCGTACAGTTGAACAGGCTTTTATTGCTTCTCAAAGAAAGGGTGGTAACAGCAATGCAGCCACTTCTTATGGTTCTGCTGCGAGTGGCAAAAATATTGTTCCTAATGTTTCTGCTGGCAACACTTCGTCTGGAAATTCTGGTGATAAGGGCAAAAAGAAGATGCGTTGCCATTATTGTAAAGCTAATGATCACTTGATCAAGTCGTGTCCTAAGTTGAAGGCCAAAGAGGCTAAGAAGAAAGAGGGTGGTTCCACTGCAAATGTTGGTTCCACTACAAATGCAGCCATTGTTGATTCTTCTGTGAAGGGAGACTGTAATGCTGATGTTGATGTAGAATGGGCTTTTAGCGCAGAGTGCACTTACAATCCTGTTGTTCATGATGCATGCTTGTCAGTTGCTGCAGATTCACATGTGTGGTATTTCGACAGTGGTGCTACAAAGCACATTACCTCACATCGTGAATTGTTTACCTCTCTCGAGTCAGTCCCTCATGGGAATTCAGTCACTTGTGCCAACAACTCCTCTTATCCAGTTCAGGGAGTTGGGAATATTGTGCTCACTGCTGCTAATGGCAGTTCCTTCACACTTGTTGATGCACTTTATATACCTGGGATCAAGAAGAATCTCTTGTCTGTATCCGCACTTGCTAGACTTGGACTTGTAGTCAAATTTGTGGATGACAGATGTACAGTTCATGATCTCAGTTTCGGTGATGAAATTGTTGCATCTGGGCTCAGTGTGCCGTGGGTTGTATAAGCTCACTTTGTATGACAAGTGTGGACAAAATTTTGCAAATCTTGTTGCAGATTCAAGGGCTATTTCAGATGCAAAACTTTGGCATGCACGTTTTGGTCATCTGAATTTTGCCAGTTTGCTGCGTTTGCAGAAATCTGATATGGTTGCTTCTTTGCCGCCTCTTGAAGCACTTGTCAAATATGTTTGTGAAGGCTGTATTTTGGGTAAGATGCAGCGTTCTAAATTTCCAAAGGATGGTTCAGTTCGGGCCACATGCAGGTTGCAGCTTGTGCATAGTGATGTTTGTGGGCCCATGCAAACTCCGTCCTTGGGCAATTACCTGTACTTCGTGACTTTCATTGATGACTACTCCAGGCATGCATGGGTATTTCCGCTTAAAGAGAAGTCTGAAGTTTTCATGTGCTTCAAACAATTTTTGGCTATGGCTGAAAATGTCTCTAAATGTACTATGGGTACCCTCCGTTCCGATCGAGGGGGGGAGTATATGTCTCATGAATTTAATGCATTTCTGGCTAGTCGTGGGATAAAACACCAATGTACAGTGCCTTATACACCTCAGCAAAATGGTGTTGCTGAGAGGAAAAACAGGTCACTAACGGAAATGGCACGATTTATGGTCAAAAGTCAAGCTTTACGGCATTCTTTTTGGCTTAAGACCATCATGTGTGCCACTTATGTACTTAACAGGTGTCCTACGAAAGCTTTGCAATCTATTACTCCATATGAAGCATCGCATGATAGAAAGCCTTCTATTGAGCACATGCATGTTTTTGGTTGTTTGGCATATGCTTTGGTGCCACAAGTGCAGCGCAGAAAATTGGATGATAAGGCTGTCAAATGTATTTTTGTTGGTTACAGTGCTGAAAGCAAAGGTTACAGGTTGTATCATCCGCAAATAAAACTTATTCTGGTTTCTTGGGATGTAGTGTTTGTGGAAGATTCTGTTCAGCCCTTGCTGTCATGTACTACAGACAGTAATGTAAGCTCACAGGACATTTATGACACTTTGTTGCCTCTTTTCAGTGGTGGAAATACGCATGTAAGTTCCAATGAGGCAAATGTAAAGCCTATGGGGGTTTTTGAAAATGTTTTAGAACAGCCTATTACTAATGCAGATGTACATGATGTACTTGATGAGGAAAGGGCTGAAAATGAGCAGGCTAGAGGTATGCCAAAATGGCTGGTGCACACTTTGCGTGACAGTAAATTGGATGCACCTTTGTCTAGTCGTACTCGTTCAGGCTCTCGCCATGCATCAGATTGTTATGCTTTGGCTGTGTCTAGTTTACATGATGTTGAGGAGCCTTTGTCTTTTGATGAAGCACAGAATTCAGAAAATTTGATGGCTGCCATGCAATCAGAATATGATGCACTTATAGAGAATGACACATGGACTTTATGTGATTTGCGTCCTGGCAAAAAGGCCATTGGTACGAAGTGGGTTTACAAGTTGAAACGCAAGCCGGATGGTGAGATCGATCGCCATAAGGCTCGACTTGTTGCAAAGGGTTATGCACAGCAAAAAGACATAGATTATGAAGAGATTTTTGCTCCCACTTGTCGTATGACTACTGTGCGTTTTCTATGTGCATTGGCAGCTCATTTTGGTTGGGATGTACATCAATCAGGCATTGTTACTGCTTTCTTGAATGGTGACATATTTGAGGAAGTTTATGTAACGCAGCCTCGCGGTTTTGTCATAAAAGGACAAGAGGACAAAGTGTGCAGATGTAAGAAGGCTTTGTATTCTCATTGTGGTTCTTTATATATGTTGATGATTTGCTGATCACTGGACCAAATGAGAGACATATTTCTGAATTTAAGGCTGATTTGAATGCTACTTTCAAGATGAAAGATTTGGGGCTGTTGCATCATTATTTGGGCATACAGTTTAAGCAATGTGATGGTGGTATTGCCTTGTGTCAGAAAAGTTACATAGAGACATTGCTATGTAAGTTTGGACTTGAGTATTGCAAACCTATTGCCACTCCCATGGAAACAGGTTTGAAATTGAGTCTACATGATGTTGGCGATCGTGCTGATGTCACTCTTTACCAAACTGTTGTTGGCTGCCTCATTTATGTATGCAACACGAGGCTGGATATTCAGTTTGCAGTCTCACAAGTCAGTAGATTTATGCATAGCCCAGGGTCTAAGCATTGGCAGGCTGTCAAGAGGATTTTCCACTACCTTAGTGGCACTTTACATCTTGGCTTGTTTTATCCCAAGGGGGGATCATTGCCGCCAGACTTACATGCTTTTTCGGACTCCAATTGGGTTGGTTGTTTTGACACGCGACTTTCCACAAGTGGTTTTTGTTTCATGCTTGGCAGTTCATGTATATCATGGTTGAGCAAGAAGCAACCTATTGTGGCCACTTTGAGTTGTGAGGCTGAGTACAGGGCAGTCTAAACAGCTACGGTTGAGTGTGTATGGCTCAGACGCCTTATGGCTGATTTGGGTGTTGGACAGGACACTGCCAACACTATCTACACTGATAGTCAGAGCGCATTGGCAGTTGCAAGGAACCGAGTTTTTCATGCTCGTACAAAGCACATTGAGGTGCATTACCACTATGTCAGGGAGAGGCTCTCAGCAGGAGAGATCAGCTTGGCTTATGTGCCGACACAGGACAACCTTGCAGATCTTTTCACAAAGGCATTGTCTCGTGAGAAGCTTGAAGCTTTTCGCAAAGCTTTGGGCTTACTCCCCTTTGTGGATTGATCCTGTCCTCAGGGCATGGCACTTCCCTTTACTCATGTGCCAGCTCTCGTTCACCGCATCACTCCAGGGGGGATTTGTTACCATATACATGTGGGAGTGATGTGTGTGAACACACTAGGACTGCCGGGGCATTTTTTCCCTCTTTAGGATGTTTTTTCCCCCATGCATTGTATATACGTCCATCACTCTAGGGCTATCTATCTTTCCATTGCACACTAAGTAACACACTCTCTATTGTGTGCCTTGAGCTTCCTTCATCTTCTCCAAGCTGTGTGTGTTTCTCTGCAACCCTAATTCCAACACAGTCTTGAAAAACTAATTTTCCTTTTTTTTTGAACCCACTTGCATGTTTTCACTGCGAGGCCTTTGATAGTTGGGCAGTCCATGAATAGGTGGGCCAGATCTTCACTAGCCATCTTGCACCCCAAGCATCGATCTGACCCAATCCCTCTCTCCTGAATCTTCACCTCCATCGGAAGAGCACCCCAAATTACCTTCCATAAAAATACCTTCATGTGTTGTGGAACCTTTGGCTTCCATATGTTCTCCATTAATTGCTCCCACCTTTCCTCCGGCCATTGCTTTTTCCATAGCTTGTTAAGGGGGCTAGACCAATTCTTCTTATGCATCATTGTCTGATAAATGCTTTTAGGATGGGGTTTCCATAAGAGACTGCTTCTGGGCCATTTCCAAGCATTCCAGTCAAACTCCAAATCATAGATTGGCATCACTAAATTTTCAATCTCTTTCATCACTCTGTGGACAAGCAAGACCTCCAAGCTACTAAGTTGGTACTGGGTAACTAGAAGGTCAATGGTTTTCCAGCTCTTGTTACACTGTCCTAGAAGTGGCCAAGTCGCTTCAAACCCTTATTATTCAGTTTCCTGGCTGTCTCAATCCAATAGGGAGTTTGTGGCGAATCTACAACTTTGTAAAGCCAAGGGGACCAATGCAAAATGGAGTTATTGAAGTATCTGACTTCTTCCTCCCACTTTAAGACTCCTACTGCTCTATTGCATTTTCTTATCAATTCTCTTGAGCTGCCCCCAAGTCTTAAGGTAGACCACGCCGGGGCTAACAGTCTGTCATGAACCTCCATCCCTCTCCACTTTCCACCATTCGAGTCAAGTTTAGCTGCTTCTATCATATCTCTGACCATGACAACCCGAACTTGATCCTGTTTAGCCAAGAAAACAACAAAATTGGTGCAACAAGCTTCTGTGTGGGCCATAGGGTTGAGAATTCCGAGGCCTCCTTGATTCACCGGTTGAGCAGCTAATTCTCAATGGGGCCATTTCCATGGTCTGGAGGATTTCGTGTTGTTTTTCCATGAAAACCTTTTTATTGGTTTTAAGAACTCTTTCTAGTGACATTTAGCCATCTTGAGAAGCGGGCTAGTGAAGGCAATATAAGGAATGATAAAGGAATTCATCACTTTTATCCAACTTGGGAATGGGAGAAGAGCATATTCCCACCTACTCATTTTTGTTTTGATTTCATATGTATTATTCTAAACAAAGTAACTTAACAAGGCAATGACATTTTTTAAAATCACTTTTGGTACAACGTACTTGTAATCCATTTTGTTTTGTTGGCCCAAAGTTCTGATCTCTCTCTTTTAACTATGTCAATTTGTTTCGTATTGTCCATCAATTTTTATGTTACATACACTGTACACAATTCTCATATATGGTTAAAAAAGACAAAAAGCAATAAATATTTGAGTTGATAATGTAGAATGATTATAAACTGATTGCTTGAATTATTACAACAATAGAAGTAAATGGCTTTACAACTCACCATGTTGAGTGAGATATGTCAAATATCGCTCAAAGGAAATTCATTAGAGCCAAGTGATGCATAGTTAGAAGATGTAGTAAAAGAAGTGTTGAGGTTGGTTGTGGTAGCTACAACGTCTTCTTTTGCAAGAGGACCAAACTTTTCATTGTAATTTGCGAGCTTTCTTTGAGCTAGTGTAAGCTCTCTTCTAGTGGTATTAAGCTATGTCTCAAGCTTTAACAATCTCAATTGAAATCTTGTAGGAGTTTCACCTTGGCTTGCTAGATCAACTCCATGGATTTACATCTCCACAATGACTTCATGCTCCTCTCTACTTAGGATTATTAGATGCTTTCACGATGGAGGGGGGCTTTTCTTGTTCTGTGTTGAAACCTTGTCCACAATGTGGCCAAGTCCAATGCCCATGTTAGGAAGCTTATCATCCCAACTCACCCTTTTGCCCAGTATGAAATGTAGTTAGCATTGCTGAATGAAGTACATAGAAATTTTCTTATTGTTGGAGACAACTCATTGTTGATGAATAAATCATTAGAGAAGAACCCTCACCAAGGCCACATGTTGCACATGAGAGAGCTTCACTGGTGGATTTCCCTTTGCATGGCCACTTTTTTGAAGAGAGTATTTCAAACAAAATAGTTTGGATACAATTCTTTGTAATGTTGGTGACTCAAGGGCTCACCCTCCAGTATTGATTCATCCTCTTGGATGTTGGCAATAGCTGATAAGTCCGTTCGACCACAAAACCAAATTTAGCATAAGTAAAATCAATGATAAAGTTTAAGCAAGTTGAATTGTCAAATCAATATACAAACAATGATGTAAATGTAACTTAAACCAACTTTAATAATATAATGAAAATTGTTAAACCAACTTTGAAAATTGAGCAATCATCATTATCAATATAATGATAACTGTTAAACCAACTTTGAAATTGAGCAAGTTGAAATTGTCAAATCAATATACAGACAATTATGTAAATGTCACTTAAACCAACTCTAATAAATAAACACAAAGTAATCAAAATTTTAACCCGAAGAGGACATTTGTATTGATGATGTGATACTTAAATTAAATTTAAATTAACAACATAATTTCAACCCAAAAAAGGACTTTATATTCATTCATATTTCGATTGGGGACAAATCAAAAGCTAAAGGTCGATTTTGCAAATTTCTATCTTTGCCTAAATCTAGGGTTTTATGTATTTATTAAAAAAAGGCTCTCTACTTCAGTGGATCAGCTGGCTCTCACATGCAATTAAGTATGCGCTTCAGAACCCAACACAGCGAATATACTTAAGGGTGGTGGAGATGCACTTGGGGGATAGCCTAAGGGTGGTCTCAAATGTGATTGTTTTGACATTACAAAGATAGATTTGTAAGCTTTGGAAATGTCTTTGTAGATGAATCTTATTTGAGACCGATAATTTCTTATGAAGTTGAGCAACAAGGTCTTTCTTACTTGGAATAACAAGCCCTTCTAGCTACTCCATATAAATTTCTTCATTTAAATCACCATTCAAAAAAGTAGCTCGCACGTCCATTTGGTGAGTCTCTTAATCAAACTGAGCAACAAATGCCAATAAGACCCGAATACTAGTAACATAAATAGCTAGTGAAAAGGTCTCTTGATAATCATCACCAACAATTTGAGAATAACCTTTGGCAACTAAATGTATCTTGAATTTGTCAAAAGATCCATCTCCTTTGAATTTTTTTCTTGTACGCCCACTTATATTTAATATTTGTATGATTCTAAAGCAATTTGGTCAGTATCCGTGTACCTTTAGAGATAAGATAATCGTACTTTGCTTCCATAGCCTCTTGTCGTTGATCCTTTTGTGGACAATAGGTAGCTTTAGTATAGGTGATATGATATTCAAAAGTAGAGAGAGCATTATCAATGATATCTTCATCATAAACATGAGAAGAACCATGATTAAAATCAATAGGTGGATCATCAAAACTATCAATATCATCATTGGTAATATTACAAATTTATGACTATTAGCTGAAAAGTTGATGTTTAGAAAGAGTTTCATCATCCTAAAACAACGAAAAATCTTGAAGTAAAGATTTAGTATCATTAATATCATCCATGGACCATGTATGTAAAGACTAGGGGAGACTAGAGCCCTGGAATCCACCCCCCAACCTCCCACTATATAGGCCAAGCTCCTAGCCCCTTTGCCCTAGCTAGATTCCCTTTCCACATTGCCTAGTCCGGCCCTTGGCCTGTCCATGACTCCCTGGCCTTGCCATTGTCCTAACATTACTCCCCCCTTAAGGAAGAGTTTTCGTCCTCGAAAACAAAAGTGGGAAACTTCTTCTTAAGAACACTAATTTTTTCCAAAGTGGCACCTTCCTGAGGTTGATCTTTCCACTTGATTAAATCTTGTCTGCGTACATGATGATGTGTACGTAAATCATGATAGTTGAGAATTTGTTTAGGTTCATGCGCTAAGGTAGGAGGTTCAACAAAATCGACCGAAAACTGTTGGTCGATGACGTTGTCATCCCCATGTAACCGCTTACGTAAACGGCTTAAATGAAACACCGGATGAATACGAGAGTGTGTAGGTAGCGATAATTTGTAGGCACGATCACCCACTTGCTTTAGTATTTTGAAAGGCCCCCAATATCGTGGAGATAATTTAGGTGTTGGCCCAGTTTTTAGACTTTTTGAATGCTCTGGTTAACGTAAAAATACTTCCTCCCCTTCCTCAAAGGTAACTTGCCACCGTTTCTCTTCAGCGTACTTCTGACGAGCGAGTTTCAATAGATCCATGTGGTCTTGGAGAAAATCCTTAACCTGTTGGAGTTTTTCGGTTGCCAACCCCACTGTAACAGGTGACCTAGGTTGAAAACCATACATGAGCATGAAAGGACTGAATCCAGTCATGACATGCTTAGCACTATTGTAGGCAAACTCGAGAATATGTAAATATTCTTCCCAGTCTGACTGTTTCTTGCTAACATACGTGGTAGCATATCCTCCAGCACTTGGTTAACTCGTTCAGTTTGACCATCCGTTTCTGGACAATCGGCAATACTGAGGTTTAGTTGTGTGCCCAATCGTTTAAACACAATCCTCCAAAAATGACTATTAAACTTGGGATTACAATCACTGGCAATGTTACTTGGCAAACCATACAACCTGTATAGGTTGTCCACAAATACCTGGGCTAATTCTGGAGTCTTAATTTTTTATTTGGTTGGAATAAACTCACATAGTTTAGTTAACCGGTCTACAACCACCCATACTGAGTCATGACCTTGTACAGTGGTTGGTAAACCCACAATAAAATCCATAGATATACTTTTCCATTTAACATTGTGAATCTCCAAGGGATGTAAGACTCCTCCTGCTTTTAGGCACTCTACTTTGTTAACCTGACATTTTTGGCAATGCAAGACATAATCTTGAACAAAGCCATGTAAACCTGGCCAGTAAAATTGTCGTCCTACGAGATCATAAGTCTTTCTAATAGCCCGGTGCCCTGCACTTGGACTATCATGACATTCATAAAGAATTTTGGCATCGAATGTCTGTGTCTGTCGGTACACAAACTCTCCCTTATGGAGTAGGTACCCATTGTCGATGGTGAAATGCTTCCATCGCTGTAGTTCATCACTCGATAGAGGAGAACTATGTGCGGAGGTTAATGCTACACTACCATCATTGGAGTGAGAAGGATCCCTCATTTTTACATGGCTCCACACTTTGGAATATGCATCATCTTGATAATATTTTCCCTTAAGAGAATCCAAAAATTCAGTACAAAAGTTTCGTGAACAAGAGAGAATTGATCTCTTGCATACAACTAAGAGCGTCAGCCACCACATTGTATCGTCCTTTACAATACCGGAGCTTGGCGTCATATTCCTGAAGAATCTCAACCCACCTGGCTTTCCGACCCTTCAAATCAGTTTGTTGTGTAAACCATTTGATGATTTCATGGTCAAACACAATCTCAAACTGAGCACCATACAAATAATATTGCCATGTTTTTAAGGCAGAGCACCATACAAATAATATTGCCATGTTTTTAAGGCAGACACTATTGCATAGAGTTCATGTTCATAAGCAGAGTAGTTCTGCTATGCTGCATCAAGCTTCTTGCTTTCAAATGCAATTGGCCGTCCATCTTGTAACAGGACTGCTCCAATAGCATGGTCACTGGCATCCGTTTCCAAAACAAATGGTTTCAAAGGATGTACAATAGCTAGTATTGGAGTTGTAGCTAATGCATCCTTGCGCGTATCAAAACTATGTTGTTGAGCGGGTCCCCACTAAAAAGCTTTGCTCTTGCCTTTCAGTTGATCGATCATGGGAACAACAATATTAGCATAGTTTTTAACGAACCTTCGATAAAAACCTGCAAATCCTTTAAAAAATTATGTGACTCTTATTTTTTTTTAGGAGAAGGCCACTGCCAAATTTTATCCACTTTGGATTGATCCATGTGTAGCCCATTAGCTGAAATAACATGCCCAAGATAGTGAATTTCTTCTTTCAGAAAATAACACTTAGATTCCTTGGCATATAATTGATTTGTTCGTTACAATTCAAACACATGCCTCAGATGGTGTAAGTGTTCTTATTCAGAAGCACTGTATACTAGAATTCCATCGAGAAAAACGATGACAAATTTGCCCAAGTACGGCTTCAAGACACTATCCATAAGTGTCATGAATGTTGCGGACGCATTGGTTAACCCAAAAGGCATAACCAAAAACTCGTAGTGTCCAAACCTTGTTCGAAATGCAGTTTTGGGTATATCAGCAAGTCGAATACGTACTTGGTGATATCCTGACCGCAAGTCAATTTTCATAAAAATAAGAGCATGAGTGAGTGTGTCGAACAACTCATCCACGCATGGAAATGGGTACTTGTTCTTAAGAGTAACCACATTTAAGCCATAGTAGTCTACGCACATGCGCATACTATCATCCTTTTTCTTCACCAATAGGATAGGAGAAGATAACTGGGTTGGATAAACCCTCTGCTTAGGTAGTTAGCAAGCTGACGTTCCACCTTAGTAGCTTCAGAGTAACTCATGCGGTACGATGGTTTACTGACAGGTTTACTTCCTACAACCACATCGATGCTATGTTGCACCAATCATGTCGGCGGTAATCCTGGTGGCAAATCATTAGGAAAAACATCATGAAATTCCTGTAATAATTTATTTAACTCACTAGCAACAGGAAATAGCCATTGGTGGAAGAGATGAGAGAGAAGCATGTGGCGTTGAGGAATGTTCAACAGATTCAATGTTAGAGAGAAAATGAGACAACGAGTAACACAATAAACTTTTTTGATCTATTTCATTATCAAACAAAAAGACTAAGATGACTACTACATGCATAAAAAAGAGTTTCTACGTCTTTGGGTTGTATGTGTGAGAAATATTGCTAACCTTGGTGACGGTGCATGGTTTATAAAGAAGGAGAGGTTCATAGCCGGTCTCTTTCCCACACTCAAGATAAAAGTTGAGGCAGGTGAACTGCTACCTTTGATGCAACTGAAACTAGGGTTGTTGAGAAGTATAGAAAACTGAAGTGTCTAAGAGGAGAAGTTCCAATAGAGGGTCCTAGACCAAAGAGGAAATTGCAAGCATCAACATCTACAGATATTCATGAGGTAGCAGCTGAAGTAATTGAAAAGTTAAATGAATCCTTAAGCAACTTGTCAATATACCTTGCATAAGTTGTAGGTCCCAAGGGACAAACAAAGAAAGCAAAGGAGCGAGAGCCACGACCTAAACAACTTTTGCAATGTCGGAATTGTGGAGAGTGTGGACATGTGATGTATAATTTTCCGTGGCCCGGTGGGGAGCCAGGGAGACCTAACTTAAACTACCCAGTGATAAATACAGGTGAAGGAACTAGTCAACAACCACGCCTTCTGCAAAGACCAAATTGGGCAAGACCACCTCCACGAGGAGTGGAAGGAGTTCCACCTTTGCCATATCCAAATGTGCTTGTGGTAGAGGTGAAAAATTCTAATGAGGTGGACATGGAAGAAAATGGCATTAAGCGTGGCCATGGAAAAGGCAAGGAGAAAGGAGAAAAGAAGGCAAAGGAGACCAAGGAAACCAAGAGGACTCAACATCGTATCAATCTCCAAGACTCCCCTCTTGGACATGGTATGGCTCCGTACAACTTGTTGGAAGACATGAGAGGTAGGGGTCCTCATATCTCATGGCCTCATTTTCTTACATTATGTCCACAAGCTAGAAGGGATTTAATAAGGGCAGTTAGCATAAGGAGTAAGGTAAAAGAGAGTGTGCCTGTTGTAAAAATTGCACAAGCTGAAATGAATGAGGATATTACACCTATGCTAGATTGTTACATCAAAGAAAGATTGGTTAGGAAAGGTCTAGTGGATGGGGGTGCACAAATTTGCATCATGACAGAGGGACTCATGCAAAGACTAGGTATGCACATCCATGAGACACCTGTAATCAAAGTCAAGATGGCAAACAATAGCAAGGCTAGGTGTGTAGGTATTTGTTAAAAAAAAATTGCGAGGCCTTTGGCAAGCCTTTGGCATTAAGAAGGTAGTGGATTTTTATGTTATGTCAACCAAGGGAAGTGGCTATCCATTTATCCTAGGAAGACCATGGATAATGAAAATGCGAGCTTTGCAGGATTGGAAAAGTGAAAATTTGATCTGCAGGAATGAAAATCATAAGAAGGTTGTCTTTGACATGAAGGAGAAACCTCAAGAGGATCTCCATGAAGAATCATCGCAAAGTGAGACGGAGGAAGACGAGACTGATACCACTTCAAAAGAAGAAGGTAGCGGTAGCACTACAGGAGTTTTCTGTTGAAATCATGGGGGTAAATTTTGAAATCATGGGGGTAAGGTTTAAGCCAAGCAACCAAGAAACCTCTTTCCCATGCCTGGAGGAGGTAGGTCCTCAAGAGAACCAAAATGTGGAAGATGAAGGAATATTAGAAGGTATGTTGTCTACCACACTTACAAAGGACAAAAGAGAGGAGTTCAAATGTGTGCTAAGAAAGTTTCCTAAGATTTTTGCTAAAGACTACACCAACGTGTGTGGAGTAGATGATGTTCAACACAAGATCGAGCTAAAGCCAGATGCCACACCTAAGGCTCAAAAGCTATGAAGGCTAGGAGTCATGAAGGAGCACTACAAGAGGTTGTGTGCACTTGTGACGTTTTTAGCGACGGAAATACATTGGGTTTTTATACTCCCCGGCGTCACTAAGACCGTCGCTAATAGCTTCGCTACAGGGACGTTGCTATGAGCGGTGCTACAATTGTCGCTATATGCGTTTCTATATCCGTATCTATATAGCGACACATATAGAGACGCTTATAGCGACGGTGGAAAGGGAGAAATGGGAGAACACCTAGCACACTCAATGAATGCCTCTCTATAGCCCAGTGATTTCACAGCACCCCTATCCCCTAATAATCACAGACTCAGACTCCCAATCTGCAAAAGACTACTGCCTAGGCCCGGTCCCATCCCGACTACACACACCCGATCACAAGCATATCATCATGGCTTCAACATTAACCCTTCAGTGCACCTTTCTCTATATATAGGCAATTCAAAATTGATCAATAACCTCAGACCTTTGCAAAAATCTGTAGCATACATCCAATCTATGCCAAGCCAACATCCACCTTGCATACTCAATACCCACACAAGGAATATTGACACACAATACACAAGTAGATAAAGATGACATGCAAAGAAATATCCTGGAAAATCCTTTCAAAAGTGTATACAATATGAAGATGTATTTCCTAACTCGATGAGACCTTGATGAGCATGGCAAGTCTTCCCTTCATCATAGTGTGTACCACCCTTCAAAAACAATCTGAGGCAGACCATTCAGTTATACTCACTCCCTTGATCTCCCAATCTCTGTAGCGCCACCCTGCTGGTACCTGCGACCTCTTAGCTCTTCAAGTCCCTCCTTACGGCCCTGCACATCTCATGCCGCCTTTGCTCACTGCCAAGCACATTGGATCACCTTTGCACAATAACCCCCCCAAAACTTCTCACAATCGGCTCATGCAGGCCTTTGCCAACTTGCAGTCCATGGCCTTCCTCAGAACCCCTCCTCTGATGTGCAATTGTTATCATGCAATGGCTGACCCTCTATGCAGTAGCATCAGCATTAAATTGTTGCGCTCTTGACCTCCCCTTCTCTATTGCAATATGGCACCCAAGTCTGCAAAACTTAGCTTCACATGATTCTCTTGCACCTTCTTGTAGTTCATGGCACTTCTGTCTCATGCTTTATACAAGCACTTCATAACAGGTTATGGTTGGCTACTTGCACCACCTCAAGCCAGCACCCTTTCCTCCCTCATTGTCGGTCTCTGACTCCCCTTAACTCTTGTAATATGGCATCCCTTCTAGTGAGCTACACCTTTCGGCCCTGCCTCTGCACAAATGGCGTCCCTCTCCTTGGCATGCAGATAGCATCCTCCTTTCCCACATGAATGAAGCTGCAGTTAGCACCCCCTCTGTATTTGACTAGCGGATCTATCCTGACAAAGAAGGAAACCTCCTCCTTGCATGGTAACACCTCCCCACACCTGTCGTGCAACCATCCTCCTTCCATGCGCTGCTTCAGTAGCGCTGCTATTTCCAGGATGATACTTGGGTTTTTTTTCCATATTTTTCTTTAAAGATTTCTTGCTTGGCCACGGTTCCCACACCACTGACTGTCGACTTTCATTTGCCTTAAAAAACCTCCTTAGTCCCGAGTCACACATTCACATAACAATCATAGCTTCCTAAGTACCATCGATTGCAGAAGACAAAAGCCATGTCCTGTCCTCGGTGAAGCACAAATTGGTTACAAAATCCTTGTGACCTTCAAATATGTGCACCAACTTTGTAATCTTGTCATCTTACACACAGGTCTTTGTACTTATCTAGATTGATAATAGGTAGTCAACTTCAATCTGATGGTTACCTTTCCCCAATTGTTTCAAATGTAGAGCTATAAAAAACATGCTTAAAAAAGCATCAAGAGATGCAAAAACATTGATAGGCGGTGTCCTTTGGGCACTTCGAGTAGCTGAGTCAAAAAACCATGCTTGACCTGCTAAAAAACACATTTGGCATACAATTCTTGATGATATCTTTTGTTCTTTGCATCTAGCACCTGCTCAAGCATTTCCCCGTCAGGCTCCTGATTTCCACACCACTGCTACTGGCACTTCCATGGGTCGACACAGATTGGGTGCACCATCATTGCCCACCTCCTCGTTGAGCATTCATGCTCAACAATATCATTATTTAGATAAAATAAGTCCGTATAGAGAGAATAATGTAAAATAGCTACATAGATTGCATAAGAAAAATGATATAGTGGCTTTATAAATAGGATAGAGATAAAGAGAAAAGCGTCTGCTGCATTATTTGCCAGGATCAAATGGAAAGCTTAAGCTTCCCTAAGCATGGTGTAGAGTCCACCTGGATCAAAACAAAAGCATTGGCCACGGACATCCATCTGTAAAGCATGCATATTGAAGTCTCTCTTTGCACTTGTAGGCCAATAGACAGGCCACCCTAACATCTCTTCATAGCATGGAGTTTTGTCACCCTGCATCCATAAGCCTTCGTGCCCATTATAAGCATACATTCCTTCACTTAAAGGACCTATACCATAGTAGCTATCTTGTCATCTGCTATAGAACCCTCCATAGTATAGTCTTTATCATATGAGTAATAAAACCTAGGACATGGCTTTTGTCTTCTGCAATCGATGGTACTTTTAGAGGAAGCTATGATTGTTATGTCAATGTGTGACTCGGGACGAAGGAGTTTTTTAAGGCAAATGAAAGTCGACAGTGGTGCGGGAAACGTGGCCAAGAAAGAATTTTTTAAAGAAAAATATGGGGGAAAAAAACGAGTATCATCATTAGGGAGGGAATGGGGTATAGGAGGGCCTCTTTCTTTAGCAGTTTAAGAAAATGCTTAAAGCTTAAGTTAGGTTTGACCAAGCCTAAAAGAGAGGGCAAAAAGGCCTATGCTGAGATTTTAAAAAATACCATTTGTATATTTTTTATTTTGAAAATAGGCTACTTTAACACAAAAGAGAGGTGGGTAACTAAATTTTAAAATGTCTTTCCCCATCTCTCTCCTCTCTTTTTAACATATAGAACACTCTCTCTCACTTAGTTCTCATTAAAAGAAGCACTTTTGAGCCCCCTGTCCAAAAAGAATATTTTGTATATTCTCTGTGCATTCTCTCTCTAAAATGTGAGCCGACTCTTTCTCTTTCCCCCCCTTTTCTCTCTTGTCACTTCCACCTCCCAATCATCAAGAGGACATTCTATGCTGCCTACATTTGACAGAAATTGCAGATCCTCCAAGGCTGCAGATCTACTCTCTCTCATGCTCTTCCTTTATGTATTTTTCTCTCTCTCTCCCCCCCACTCTCTCTCTCTCTCTCTCTCTCTCTCTCTCTCTCCCCTCCCATTCCAACTTCAGGTGAGAGCAATGGAGAACTCCATTACCTCTATGTGCAGCTGCATTTCTCTCTCTACATCCCTCATGATCAATATTTTGAATTTAAAAGAGATTGAGCTAACTCCCCCTCTTTCTTCCCTCCACAACATAATCCTTCTCTACTATCTCTGAGTACCTTCCTTTTTTTCCCTCCATAGCCAGATTTTCCTGCTTGCAGCAGTCACCATCACACATTCTCTGACTATTTTTCTTGATTAGCTAACAAACATGTCATTCAATCTCCCTCCACTACAAGACATTACTAACAGGCCAAAACCATATCGATTAAACGCTGATTTGGAGCAGGAGTATGCTACTATGCAACTTGGCACATCAAATCCCAATGTTGCAGATAAGCTATGAAGCATTGGGTACAAGGCAATCAACTTATGGGTCGATGGCCACATTTAGCCAGGTGATCCAACAACTAATGCACGACTACCCTTTTGTAATGTCACTGAGCTTCTGCGTTTTATTGGAGATGGAAGAGGCGGACTGTTTGGCTATTGCTCGAGATTGTATTCAGCTTTTATGAATGAAAGAGAAGCAAGTAAACATCTCTTGGCGGCCTATTCATCACTACAAGAGAAGTCTACAAAAGATCTACATCAAGTTAGAAGCCAATAAGAAGATGAAGCAACTAAACGATGAGATGGCGAATCTCAATGAAAAAGTACAGCAACAAAAAAAAGAGTAGGAGCGTCGAGTAGACAATTATGTTCAACTACAACACACTTCACGCAATATGCATCGGCGAATTGATCATCTCACACACATTCCCCTTGGCTTCCACATTCGTAAGCGCAAGAGACAAGTGATATCCTTGCTATCCTCAAGTGGTGGAGCTCAAAAGAAACGTGTTCATCAAACTCGGTAAGAATATTGATACAAGATTCTGATTTCCTATATGTTCTACAGGGTTGTGTAACGGTAATTCAATATGCAAAAACTTGGCTCGAATGATGATGGGAATTGATCCCGATGCTCAAACAACCGGACGTGCTCTGCTGCAGAATATCATCAAGACAAAGAAGTTGGTTGAGATACTAGATGATCCATCCAACACTGGCATTGCTAATGTTTTATGGTAGAAGTATTTCAGTGAGCTAAAGAACAATGTGTCGCCTCAAGAGATGATGGAGGTGTGTGACAGCGCAGGAATAAGTTTCAAGGCCTATGAAGCTTTGTATAAAAGTGTCACACTCGGTCATCGGACAAAAGGTTTGTTTCGGTTTTTTCCAATGCCTTACAGTGTCAGTGTTGCAAAAAAGTGCGCCAATAATGATGTTGCAAGCTTGTTGGGCAGATTTCAGTATGTGAAGGATGACATGCCATTAGATGACAACAAATTATTCCGCTACAACGAGTTCAACAATGTGTATGCTGACTTGTTGAAGCTCCAAGAGTCAGTGATAAGATTTTATGGGTTGACACAAGAAGAGTGTGATGGGAAAGTGATATTTGTTATGAAGCTTGATGAGTGCCAAGTTGTTAAAAGTCAACGGCTCGAAAGGGTAAGTGTTATGTTGATGAGTAGGGCCTTGGTGCGTGTCAATGTGAGGGTGTGTGTGGATTATTGTCCACTGAATGAGACAACAAAAAGAGATCACTTTCCCCTCCCATTTCAAGATGAGATAATAAATGAGGTGGCTGATCATGAGAAGTACATTGTGTGATGGCTAGTTGGGCTACTCTCGAATAGGTATCTCATTAGAGGATCAATTGAAGACAACCTTCATCACTCCGTGGGGTTGTTATGCTTTCAGATTCATGCCATTTGTCCTGACAAATTCTCTTGCAACTTTTCAACGCTTCATGAACATGGTGTTTCAAGCATTCTTTGGAAAGTCCGTTAGGGTTTCTATTGATGATTTTTGCATTTATAGCTCAAAATCGTTACATCTACAAAGGGTATAGAAGAAGGTTTGAAGAAACTCTATGACATGGGAGGTCAACTCAACCCCGAAAAATTCCACATAGGTGAGGATAAAGTGATCTTGCTTGGTCACAAGGTTTCCTATAAAGGTATTGAGGCGGATCCTTCAAAGGCAAAGGCCCTTATTGAGTTACCATCACCCAAGAGTCTTAAGGAGGTCATCTCATTCATTCAAAAGGTGAATTATATGTCACGCTTCATTCACTTAGCCTCGAAGTTACTTCATCCCTTGCAAAAATTGACACAAGTCGATTTTTTTTAGTCTGATGAGCTTAAAGAATATTTTTGTAACATCAAAGTCATTCTGTCAGAACTACCAACACTTATGCCTCCTTGTTGGGAGTACAAATTCTTTGTTAGCTCTAGTGTTGGGAAAGAAACAATTGGTCCTATTTTGCTACAACAAGATCCCCACAACACCAGGATGTGGCCCATCTACTTTTCTAGTCGGGTCATGAATGCTTTGGAGAGAGGCTACACGAAGGCAGAACTCATGATGCTTTCTCTCATGTTTGCGGTGAGAAGGTTTAGATCCTACTTGCTACCAAAACCTTGTGTAATTCTCGCTGTAGAAAATTTGTTCCCTTGGGTGTCATCTCAAATGAATCTTAGTACTAGGATCTCAAAGTGGATTATGGAGTTGCAAGAGTTTCAATACTCTTTCAAGGTAGAAGATAGTGTGCGTGCACAATTGATAAGGATTCTCACTTTTAGGATACATGAGAAGGAAATTAAGGTGCCTAAAGTAAAGACCCTACCATTGCCGCCACCAACAAGTATTCCTAATGCTTTATTATATTTATGCATAATCCACAACCATGCATATTTTCAAACCCCTAAGAATCAATTAGGTCATGCTCTAATGCAAGGAGGGGTTCACTTTTGGAGTCTTATGCAAATTCAACAAGAAGGGGGGCACTGAAGGATTTTTTGTGGGATTATTTATATTCATCTCCACTCCTAATTTCAAAGCGGTGGCTAGAAGACAAAATGTGGAAGAAGAGCTGAATAATCACCTCAAAACTTTTGATAATTTTTGAAGCTACCACCGGTGAGGTATGATTTTTTGAATGGACCCCAATTTGCCCACTTTTCTCACAAGTAGCCCATAGTGTTCTCTCACCTCTTTCCACACTTCCCCACACACACATACACACACATATTCCTCTCAATGTCTTACTCAACCCTGCACCTTCCATTGTTTCTCTCACCTTCTTCACCATTAACCTCCCCTCTTACTTCCATAGCTCTCATATGAGCTCTACATGTACATACACTAGCTCTATGCCTCTCTCTATTTCCAAAGTACAATTCCATCTTACCCCTTCTCTATATACATAAATTCAGCATGTAAACCATGCTTAATCTCTACAAATTGAGAGATATGATCAAGTGAACTGCCATTTTCATCGCGATAATCAACCTTGGCGGCGGTGGCATAAAGAAGAGAAGAAGAAGAAGAGGATCGATAGTCGTTTTGAGAACCTATACAAGTCCTTCTTCAAGCTTCACCAACACAAGTATTTCCTCACTTCATTCAACCATCTTACTTCAACCATCCACCTCATTCTACCCGTTGTAAATATATCATTAACTTTCTAGTGACTACTAACATTAACTACTAACATACTAACACAAAATAGCCATTGACCTAACCATAAAAGACACCTCACCTCCAGACATGTGCATAGTAACTCTATCTATCTCTCTCTCCCTCTCTCTCTCTCTACTTCCTTAAAACTCTACTTTCACCTTATCTACCACCAATAATGCTCTCTTTTGAGCCCACATCCATAACTCAAGCAAACAAAGAAGGCCCGCAATGTTATGATATAAAAAAAAAATCATAATCCTAATCTGTTATCTTGCAAATCAGAATTTTCAATAATCTTAATGAGAGGTATCCAACCTATAAATAGGCCCCTCCTTCTTGTAAAGAAGTTGCAATATCTCACATAGCACCCCAACACTCTATGCGGGAGGAAAGACTTAGGTGTAGTAACCACTTTGTGAGCTTCACTTTTGGTGTGAGACAAGTTTTCAAGCTACACGTTACAAGTGAGAGAGCATGAGTTCAAAATCTAAAAACCACTATTGTATATGTTTCTCCATCATCAATAAATTGAGTTTTGGTGTATCAAAGGCGTGAATCGACGTTCAAATCTTTGTCCTTCCACTTGTGTTATACGGTTTGGTGAATTCAAGGTGACTTTTGTATTATAAGTTTTTATCATTTGATCGTGTTTGAGAAAGTGTTTTAGTGTGTTTTCATTGCCAATTTTGTGCCCATTGTAAGAGGGTAGTGTGGTGAGAGGTCTCCCACATCCTAAAATAGTGTGTGTGTGTTGGAAATGTTTAGCATTCACTAAGCATTGAGTTAGCTTTGTAGAAGCTCTACGATAGCATCATAAAAAACCATCTCCATTTGCAAGTCACAAACAAGGTATTACACAAGTTCCATTTATCTCTCTCTTTTCCCTTTGCTCTAGCTCTCTCTACTCCATTTGGTGTGTGTCTTGGTGTGAGATTTCTTGTGTGTGTTTTGTGGCGCATCTTCTTGGGTGTGACAAAATATATCTTCTTACGTCCTAATTTTCATACCATAAGTAGGTGGTGCCCTTTCACTTGTTTGACTCTGGGTTTGTTGTTCCTGTTTCCTGCTTGTGGTTGCCCCAACCCCAATTGAGCAGCATGGGAGCCTTGAGGGGGTGTCTAAATGTCACCTCTCTTGTTGCCCACCCCGGACCCCCTCACTAGCTAGCATAATGTGTATGCTTGTTAGCATACCTCTATGCTAGTTAGCATACATTTTGAGCTAGCTAGCATAATGTGTATGCTAGTTAGCATACGTTCTAGTTATCGTAATGTGTATTTTAGTTAGCATGCATAGTATGCTAACCAACAAAGATGGTATGCTATTTAGCAGAGACATTATGTTAATTAGCATAACCTATCTTCTAGTTAGCATACCATCTATGCTAGCATATATGGTATTCTAATTAGCATACAATTGTGTACAATAATTAGCATACAATTGTGTATGCTAATTATCATACCATGTATTCTATGTGTGGTGTCGATGAAAATTAACGAGTGAATGGAATGCACAGGTATCAATGATGCAAGATGCAAACCTGACAAGACACCTGTCAATCAAAGGATAGAAGAGAAGCTTTATAATTATGAATTTGATGAGCTAGATAGACAGCATCAAAGGGCATATGTAATGCCACAGCATGCAATAGCGCACAAGGCTGTCACAGATGGTAAAGAAACAGATGATGATGATGAAGGTTTTATCATGATTACTCATCCCAAACCCAAGTTAGGAGTGTGCAAGAGGAAGGTAGGAGTGCTCAAGAGGAAGGTTTTAGGACTAACAGTGGGCTGACTGCAAAAGACGTCGGTGATGACAGTCCCCTGTAGGGTTTTGTAAACAAAGTGAAATTAAAGAGAAAAGGTGGCTTGGAACAGATTATGGAAGCTTCTAGGGACGAGATATTTGCTGCCCCTCCGAGCACCCGGAATGACATAAGCAAATGCAGTAGAGGTGAAAATAAATCCATTCGTTCACGTGCTTGCAAGAAATTATGTTGAATCTATTCCCTGTTGTGTCCAAGTTATGTAGTGTTAGCAAGCTCCACACCCTGTGGCATGTATCTCTCTGGATATTTATAATGGAGAAACTCTTTTTGATATTATTTTACTATGCAACAGTTCATTAGTTTTTGCTTGTCCTTTATTATGTCTTTATTTGATACCATTTCTGTGTCACAAGGCAAGAGAAATTGAAGTTAGTTTCCCTGCATGATTTGAATTATGCCATGGCATGCAAAAACATACGAAAGCAGCATATTACCAAGCCAAGACAGCTTACGAAAAGAAAAAGACGAATTGAGAAGCACTTGGCTAGCTATCTTAAATGCTTTAAAAAAATTATTGAGTACTTCAATTATGTCCATCCCTCGGGAGAAGTTATTTTTGCTGAGTGGTATGCATTGCCAGACCCAATATGCATGCCAAAGTCGTTGCCAGACAAGGGGCGTGCTTAAGTTCTTGATTTAAATGGCCTGATTGCTCAAGTTTTAGAGCCAATGCACGGTGACATCCCCCCTAAACATGTAGGGGAAATTAAAAAGTACAATGTGCAAGGTAGGAGGTATGTATTTTGTTGGAAAGACAGCCATAATTTTTTGGGTTGGTGCCTCCAATTTTCCCATGTGTATATATGGAGCACCAACATGGCACCTAAAGTGAATGAAATATTAGAAACAGTATTCAAAGAGCAACGGACTAAGCTAAGAGGTGTTTTTTCACAGAACCATTGTAGTGGCCAGCCTTGGCAGATATATAATAAGCGTGTATTCTTGAAGGATTTGAGATTGTTTTGGAAGGACTACAAGTTTGGGTCCCAAAATAGTTTAATTATTGATGATAAGGAAGTTGTCTTGTTACTCCTAAGATAGATAACCACACCAAAGAACAATGACAAAACTTCTTGTTAGATACCTTGAGCAGCTCGTTGTTCCTATAGCTGCAATTAGAGGATGGTGCAGCGTATACAATTGAAAATGCATTTGATACTGCCCTAGATTTGTTTTCACAAGGAGTGATTAGGAAGCACAATGAGGCCCAATGTAAGGAAGCCTTGTGTAGGAGACAAAGGGAGGTTGATGAAGAAGCCAAAAGACATGAGAGGGAAGTTGCAAAAGCGATTGTACAAGCGCCCTAAACCACAATCTTATCCAGAGTAGGAGGCTCTCTGTATTTTGTAACATTATGAGGGAAATTTGTAAATTTCCTTTCCAATGTTTGTAACTTTTTCGACATTCACTTCATATAGTAATGATCAGATCATGTACTATTCTTTTTTTGAAGACAATACTATGTGTACTATTGGCATTCTTTTTTGTTTTATAAACATTACAAGAGGTTATGTGCACTAGCTTGTGATGCTTTTAGTGATAGAAATACATTGGGTTTTTATACTCCACGGTATGGCTAATAGCGTCACTACAAAAACTTTTCTATATTCGTCGCTATATTCGTCACTATATGTGTCGCTATATGCGTCGCTATATAGCAAGGCATATAGTGACGGTTATAGCGACGGTTATAGTCCTTTTGTAGCAACTCTTATAGAAACATTGCAAAACCTTATATAGAGACGCTAATAGCCATGCCCGAGAGTAAAAAAAATTGGGTGGCAAGGCATTCAATTCCCTGCCACCCATCAACCATTTTGAATGTTTTCAGAATAGAGTAAACCTAAATGAATCCAAGATAAGCCCAGATTTACCTTTGAAAGAAAGTGCAAGATATAGACCCAAAATAGTCACCCACAAGACAATATAACCATTAACTCCATCATGTATAATATTGTTTGCAGAATAAAGATACAGAACTGATAAAAGTAATTGGACTTATGTTGCTTCCACTTGTCAGGATTCTTGCGTGATGCTTGCCTCACATTCTTCCAATATTCTTTTGCCATCCAATTTGGTATGTTCCATCCATGCTTTATTGCTTTTTGTACTTCAGAACGCTTGTGCTTGCAGTAGTTGCGCATTCGAACCTTCATCAATTCTTCATTGAAGTGCTCATCCCAACTTGACACGGGAAACTCGTCATGCAACATGCTAATGACTCTATCTTTTAATCCATTTGGCACTTCACTCCAGGTGTTTAGTATGTAGTGTCTAAACACCTGAGAGCAAAGACCGTGCATGCGTGAGATCACCTTCTTGCCTTCGTCATCCAAGATGATGCCGTCGCTGATGTTGATCGAGTACGGCAAGCCCTCTTGCCAATGATGCATGAACCTGGGTGTCTTAGCAGAGGTCTCTAGAGGCATCTTGATGGGGGTACGGATGTTAGGTGTCTCCACTGGATTTTGGGCCTCAAAATGAGGAGTGTTGACTGGGGTGACTCCCAAAGGAGTAGCTAGTGGTGTGTAGCCAAGAACGGTCGATAGCCGCGCAAAACCTGGTATAGATGGTGATGTCGTGGCTGGCATAGGGGAGGGCAAAGAAGGGAAAGGTAAGGAGCCTCTTCAAACACGAAGTGGTATCAAGGCATCAGCGGTGCCATCCCCACAGCAACCGCCGCCACCACCACCAGAGCATCGGTGCCTAGACGAGTGTGAAGATTGTCTCGTTGACACCAAAGCTTCGGAGCACGCCAAATGCTCCAAAATAGAGGGAGACATTGAAGGAGTGGAACGACGTGATGGTGCTCCAGAGCAATGATGCTCCTTGTACCACCTCCTCTGCTGGGGTGACAAAGAAGAAAGAAATCATCATCATCCATACCTGCATTAAACACACGAACATTTAATCTTAATATTGAATGGAGAAGAAAACATGGACAAGTTATAATATATACTACAGATAATAGGGAGAGGGATTCTTGTGTAGAGAGAGAGAGAGAGAGAGAGAGGACTCATAAAGGGGGAGGAAAGGAGCATATCTAGAGTGGAATCAATGACGATTAAACACAATTTAAATTTCTCAAGTATAGCATATAGACAGGAATGGACAAAAAGCCATGTGAATACAATATATATTATAAAATGGAGCAAAATTGTTCAAATACAATGTTTATGGCATTAAGAGGTCTCTCTCTCATCCTCGCATAGGTCAGCGTAACTCCCTATGTCTATATAGCGCTCTCCGTTTAGGCAGATGTCCTCCGTTTCGTGTTGTAGATCCTCTGCATGCACCCCATAGAGAGTAGCAGCTTGATGCTCGTCTGGCACCACCTCAATGGCTTTTGACTGAGCATCTTATCCAATCTCCTTCATTGTTGCCGTTGTGATTGGCACATGGTAGCCCTCATATGTCCGTGCCTTACGAGGGGCTACCTCTATGACGTACCACTAGTTTGATGTAGACTTTGTAGGATGAAATATCACATGCTAGAGCCACATAACTTACATGAGAGCTTCCAAGCACATAAATTCTAAAATTGGATGTTAAATATTTACAAACTTACTTGTTCACAATGCTTGGGTAGTACGAAAGTGTCTCTTAGGTCGGTCCATTTTTTAGTTGAATCCACCTCAAGGAAACCAGACTCTCCTCTGCGCATAGTAGCATTGCAACCCTCCTTGTTTATCTTGAACCATTGCACGTCAAACAAGTCGACAAAAAATTCTCTATAATCAATCCTCAAAATCTCTTGTAGCGTGCCAAAGTAAGTGAGTTCCAAACACCACAAGATCTGCATCAGAGGACTGTCCTCGACTAGACTATTCAAATTTTGCCATGATTCCACAATCTTGTGTAAAACGCTTTTTGTCGATCCGTTCCATCCTCAAGGAAACCAGACTCTCCTCTACGCATAGTAGCATTGCAACCCTCCTTGTTTATCTTGAACCATTGCACGTCAAACAAGTCGACAAAAAATTCTCTATAATCAATCCTCAAAATCTCTTGTAGCGTGCCAAAGTAAGTGAGTTCCACCACCACAAGATCTGCATCAGAGGACTGTCCTCGACTAGACTATTCAAATTTTGCCATGATTCCACAATCTTGTGTAAAACGCTTTTTGTCGATCCGTTCCATCCTAAAATGTCGACCTTTACACCATCCTGCTATGTATGACTTATACTACAACCAACAAAGATTATGAATAGCCGTTCAAACATCTAGAAAGTGATCGGTCATACATTGCAAACTTACCTTGGTCGCACAACCCCAAGATTAATCCCACTCCTCCTCAGTCACTTCTTCATCGCACTGTTGTGCGCTTTTCAATTGGTTGTGCAACCACCTTAAGCTCATGAATGTTGGTAGGCTCTCCAGACCCACCGGATAATGCATTGACGGTCGTCTTCCTCCCCGTGTCCACTTGATTTCCCTTTGTCACTCTTGCTTTTCATCCTCGTATTGTGAAATCCACTTTTGCATCACTGGATTGTGAAGCATACAAAATTGGTTGATTTTAGCCTCTAGATCTTTCATTATCTTCTTCTCAACACCGAGATTGCACATGACAATCCCAGATATGTGCTCATCATCTATGGTTCACCATAGCGTGTCTCAGGCTTTATCAAATCCGTCTAGCCACTCTCCAACGTAAACTAGGGACTTTGATACCAGCCAACCTTCTACCATGCTACCCTTTTGATGTGCCTTCTGACACACATATCCCTTGAGCATTTTCATAAATGTTCTAAAAAGAACATCCATTTGGAATGTACTGTGCCAGCTATTTCCACCTCGTCAACTATGTGAACAAGAAGATGCACCTAAATGGTTAGCATGGTAGTAGGAAAGTGTTTCTCAAACATGCAGACAACCTCCACAGCATTTAGTTTGGCAAATTATATGGAGTCTACATTGATATCCTTTTGTGAGATCCATCGCACCAACTTCGCAAGTTCGTAGATTGTGTTATGGACGTCAGGAGACAAACATCCCTCACTGGCCACCACTAAAATAAACTGCAAAACATGTCTATCAATGATATTAAAGTCCATACACAAATTTGTTACACAATCCCACTATGATATATTCCACTTCAAACATACCTAACACATTTTATGCCAGTCATGTGACTTCAAACTGGTAATCTTTCCTTCTTTAGTGAAACACGTTCAGAGCAAGTGCATTACGTCAATGCAGGTCTGCACATATCAAATGGTCTCTTTTACTTTGCATTCTTGGGCTCCTGTCCAAATCCATGGCGCTTTAGGGAGTTTTAGTGATCCATCGGGTGCTGTTTGCAGCCAATATTGCTCCATACGATCCACATTTCTAAGGTCAACCCTAGCTCCCAAAGTATCTTTCTTGCCGGTCAGATGGTCCCACAGCAGATTACACATTCTTGAATATGTGCATTGGATCGAGCAAGTGATTGATCATGAGTTTACACCAATATGGTAACTTGTACCATACAGAGAGTCTCTTCATCCCTAGGGACAAACCGTCATCACACATCTCCTTCTGCTCTACCATGCTTGTGCAGACATCCTTGGTGGCTTTCTTCCCAAAAAGCCATCACGTAACTCATGATTCTCTGGAAGATACGCTTGATGACCTTCGTAGATTTCCTTCTTTAGTGAGGGCGGTCGACATGCATTAAGTCTAGGTCCACATGTGACACATGCTCTGTATCCACTTGTTTGAAGCCCAGCATGTATACACATGACAATAGATAAGCTTGAGAAAAACCAAGATTTATAGTGTTTGAGTTTGAGTGTAGATCACATGAGCATTCTGTTAGTCCGGGATAGTCATGCATGGTCCACATTAGAATGCCTATGATCAAAGCATTCCCTTGACCTGTGTGTCAGCTCATATCCACCAATTGTATGCCAATCCACAATTGTTGTAGCTCTTCCAACAATGGACAAAGATACACATCCCTATTCTTCACTTTATACCACCCCAGCACAATTAAGCTTAGAAACAGGTGCCCCTTCTTGGTAGTCAACCACCGGGGAATGTTGTAGTTGACGATGACAACGGGCCATACACTGTAAGATGTTGATCTCTGAAACGGATTTACAGCATCCATAGCCAGGCCTATGTGCAAATTTTGAGCTTCCCTGGCAAAATATGGTCATGTATCGTCTATATGTTTCCAGGCTGCGCAATTTGTAGGAATCCGTATCACACCATCGGAAGATCTATTCTCCTTGTGCCATGATGCTAGGGTAGCCATGGACTTACATTCAAAGAAATGCTTGATGCAAGGAAGTAGAGGAAAATGTCGCAAAATCTTTTGTGGAATTTTTGTCCGTGGAGATCTACTTGATATCTCTCAGAATCACATTTCGGACACTTCTCCATGTCTATGTATTCCCCTCTAAAAATAATGCAGTCGTTAGGACAAGCGTGAATCGAATTGTAATCCATCCCCAAGTTTTGCAAGATATTTCTTGCTTTCTCTCTTGAATCTAGCATCACATTATCAACTGGCAGTATGTGCTCTTTGAGCAATCTACACGGCAAAAAAAATATGGTATACTTGTGTAAATAATCTATCAGATCATTATCTCTCTAGAGTTTTTTATTGAAGTAAACACATTGTAATAGATCACCTGAAAAGCGTTGTGATGCTAGTGTCACTCCATCCAGACTTTTCCTGCATGTTGAGAAGAACCAGGAGCACCTTCAACCTAGACACAAGTGCTCTATCATACAATGGCGTATTTGCTTCACTTTTCATATCATCATAGATAAGCCTTTTAGAATCCATGATTGTCTCAATCATTTCATCAATCTCGGGCTCAAACACTCCCTCCTTGGGAATGTGGTCTGCATGATCATCCCCTGAGCTGTTAGAGGCTACATCTTGTGGCCTCACATATGTTGCTTGACCAAAGCGTCGTCGAACATGTCTATTGGGTTGCAAGATTGCTGCATGTTGGCTAGCATCAGAGTCCGATGAGTTATAATTGGCAACAACTTGATCTATAATAGATGGATAAAACTCAATAAATTTGCAAACGTGATGCAAAGAAACACGTCTTGTCCGTCGCATAGCATGCTTGCATTAATTACAAGGGCATAAGCTCCTTGTTGGAGAGATAGGTGTTTCGGTTCGACAGCCCACATCCTTCTCACTACTCATAATGAATGTAAAAACCTCATAACTTGGACATAAATTTAATCTTCTATTGGCATCTTCTCTCTCTCTCTCTCTCTCTCTCTCTCTCTCTCTCTCTCTCTCTCTCTCTCTCTCTCTCTCTCTCTCTCTCTCTCTCTCTCTCTCTCTCTCTCTCTCTCTCTCTCTCTCTCTCTCTCTGTTCACACTGTAAACTACCCCACATTCTCTAGTCATGTCCAATCCCCACACACCTCAGTCTAGAGGTGCACGGAGGTTAGATCCATTGTGTTATAATCTCGTCTTTATTGGTCATAGCTTATATTTGTGGGTACGAGAAATCTACACACCCACGTCTACATGATAGTGCATGTAGTGGACAGAACCCATTTGCCTCTTCTCTAGCTGTAGCGATTCACAGCATCTTAACATCTCTTCACAGCAAATCCTTTTTTGAGCGATTACTTAGCACATTACATGTTGGCCTCCAATCTGAGTATCATGTCGTTAAAAGCTTTCCAACTTAAGGCCGCATCCATAGAGAGGAAGAGAGGGATCACTGTGCGCCTAACTCTAATTTTTTTCCTTAATCCCGAAGGTAGAATTTAATATAAAAACTAAATCCAAAATCTAATCTTAAATCTAACCATTGAACTCTGGTGATTCTGAGCTAATTGAACATGGTTAGTGGGTGAGTTAATAGGTGTCAGATTCTAATGGGAATATACATCTTGTTGTGTACCTAGTGTTTGCTCTTGGGGAAAATCCTTCATTGACATGCCCTAAAATCTAACCTAAATCTAATCTTAATCTAACATAAATCTAGATCTAATCTAATTTTAATCTCAACATAAACCTAAATCTAATCTAATCTTAAATCTAACCTAAACCTAAATGTAATCTAACTTAAATCTAAATCTAATCTAATCTTAAATCTAGCCTAGTTAATCTTCAATCTTGTCTTAATTCTAAATCTAACATATATCTAAATATAATCTAATCGTAAACCCAACATAAACCTAAATCTAATCTAACCTTAAATCCTAAACCTAAATATAATTTAGTTTAAATCTAACCTAGCTAATCTTAAATCTTGCCCCAATTTTAAATCTAACGTAAATCTAAATCTAACCTAATTTTAAACTCAACATAAACCTAAATGTAATCTAACCTAATCTTAAATCTAATTTAAATCTTAACCTAAGCTTAAGCCTAACCTAATTTTAAATTTAGCATAAATTGTAAATATAAGTTAAATGTAATCTAACTTAATCTTAGATCTTAATCTAACCTAATGAGAAGGTATAATAAAATAAAATGATAGAAGGTCACAACTATATTTTTTTCCTGGTGTTTCAAAACATATTATTTTTTCAACTTTGGAGGATGTACGAAACAAACGCTATAGCTTAATGTAGTTGTTGTTTTGTGTTATTTAATATGAAAGTGCTCTAAGTTTTTAGCTTTAATATGTTGATTGTTACAAATTGCTTAAGTGATAATTTCAAAATTGTCCTCAAATGGACAATAAGCATAGGCATCTGCTTGCATTTTTTTGGGGGGGATTCCGTTTATGTTGGCGAATATATTTTTGTATTTTGTTTGTGTGGATTCAGCATACAATTTGTAGGTGGCTTTGATAGGTATGATCACTCATGTCCATGGAGAAGGTCATTATGGTCACTTTGTCTTGAATGGTTTGTGGCTAGCTGATCCAAATCTTACAATTGGCTCATTTGCTAATTGTTCATAACTTTCAGAGGATAGATAAGCATCCTCTTGGTGATCTGGCAACAAATGGACTACCAAGGAGTAGTATGATCTCTCTACTACATGCTTTGAACTCAAGGGATGCTTTAGACCACCACAACTGGAGTGATGGAAAAGAGCCCATCCTGCAACCATCGCAAGCTACAGAAGCGGAATCGGGGTCAACATTTTGCAAGTTGCCAGAGAACTTGTTACTACAATTGGATAATTGTGCAAGGAAAAACAAAAATTGATACTTATTTGCCTATTTGTCAATGCTTGTTGCAAGGGGTGTTTTCAAAACCATCCAGCTAGGATTTTTGATGGTTGGGTATACACATGAGGACATAGATACCATGTTTAGTAAGTTTTCAGAGAAATTGAGAGTTACACAAACATACACTTTGCCACACTTGATGGATACATTACGAAATAGCTCAGCTTCATCTCCGGGCCCATTTTTGCTTGAAAAGGTCCCCGATTTCAAGCAATATTGTGATGGTAGATCTAATCCTTTTAAATCGGTATGTTCCCACACAAACACGATTTGTATTTCTAGAATAGTGCCTTTGCTTTCTCTGATCTCTAGCTTCAGAGGTTTATTAATTTTGATAATTTGAGGGTTCTTCTTTGAGCCAAGGTTCCACTCTTCAAATTTTTGATCATCTGGAAGCAACCAATTTGGGACTCCTCCCTTTTGTTTAGCCAGTGACTCAACTTCTTTTTCAGTTCTAGTACTAGCAACATAATCATTAAATGGGTTTCTCAACTCTAGTATTTATTTTGAGTTTTTGTCTTATCGATTACCGGGCTTTCTTGATCCAAACTTGCTTGACTAGTTTCCTCTACTGGTCTAAAGTCTCTCTAAAGTCAAGATTGTCTCTTTCTTGTTGTTCTAGTGGTTGCCCATCTAACTGAACTAACCTTTCTCCAACGTTCACCTCTCTAGCTACTTTGGTTGTCACCCATCTAATTGAACTGAATTGGCCTTTCTCTGACGTTCATCTTGGTGAATTTCTCTAGATTTTTTTTTCTACCTTTTTGGTTGTTCTTTGTCCATTAGCAAAACACTCTGATATATTTCTTGTTGATTAAAAGATGTTCATTGAAGCAAGAATTCTCTCTATCTTCTTTGTTCCATATTTCTTGCACAAATCCTCGAGTACTAGGGATTTCTTCTAGCTTCTTGTGTTATTACTCTTTATCTGAATTTTCATGGTGTTTTGTTGGCATAGTCATGTTGAGGGCTGCTTTTCAAATTTTTGGTCCACCTCTCTCTTGGTATGTACTTGATGGGAAGGCTTCAAGACTTCATGGAGGAGGAAGGACCTGATGCATGAAAATCACAAAAAATCTATGTATTTATTTTGTACATAGCTATTGTTCTGATACATTTGGTTCTTGGAAATAAGGAGAGATGGTAGGAACAAACCCTATGAAAAAAATAAATAAATGGATGTTGATTCTACCTAACAATCACTACCTGAGAGTCACTACAAGGGTGGAGAATAAGAGTCAATAGTGAAAGGGAGTAGAATCTTATGCATTATGGAATTGGAGTCAACAAATTATTATCAAATTCAATCATAATTCACTTGACACAAGGCTTGCACATGAGATCAAGAGGGGACCACCTGGAAGTCTTTTGGAAAGAAAACGACGGACACATACTTTTGTGGGATTTTCTCTATTTTTTCCATTTGGAATTGAAAAAAGATTTCAACAAAAAAAGTTGTAGGCATCGAGCTGATCTTTCTGCTCCTTTTTTTAAAAATTGGAGCTACAATTTGGGAAATTTAACCAAAATGGTGGAGCCTATCTGTCCACACATATATTTCCTATAGGTTTCTCTCCATTATTGCTTGATTTTCTTATTTTATCAAGATTCTTGCAAATATTATAAGGAAGCTCTTGGACTCAAGCTATGGAAGGAGGCCTGGAGACAAAGTTTGCCATGATGAAGGTGATTAGGAGGAAATTGGTCAATATGCAGGGCACATGGAGCTCTCTCATTGGGGGAATGCCTCTAAAATTGAGGTTACTTTGTAGTAACCCCTCTTTATCATAATCGCTTCCCTAATCACTTTCTTGGCATATAAAAGGAGGCATTCTCTTTTATAAATGGACACATAATCAATCTCTAGCACTCACTCTCTCGTATGTACATCCTTATGTATGCACCTCTACGCACACATAGTTCTACTATGGCATAGTATTGATTATGGTCCTTAGATTTGGTTTCTTAATGGCCACGAGGTTAAAGTTACCATGCATACATGAGTTTGTGAGATATTGATTATGTGCAATTCCTCTCATAAATATTTTTATGGTGTCTATGAAGCCTATATTAATGAATCTCACATGATCTCTTCCTCTCTCTCTCTCTCTCTCTCTCTCTCTCTCTCTCTCTCTCCTTTTCTCTCACATCCTCTTTGTGTTACCTACCATGCGTGCTAGCCGCATTCCAAGCTAGGTGGTGCCCCTATTGTGTATCTCCCATGATGAGTCTATTGTGCATAGTCTTGGTGTAGAGGCCACCAGGTGTGTTTTGCACTTCCGCCTCTCATTTGGTGCCCCACAAAGGAACGGCTTTGCAAAGATCTTTAGCCAACAAAGAGTAGTGATGTATGCCATCAATCATGAACGAGTGGCTATAGGATATTTTCAATTGGAGGATTGAAGAAGAGGAGACTGTAGAAGCACTCAACACCTTCATTGAAGTGCTACTACCAGGTTGTAGCATCATCAATATCCTAGAGGTAAGCTCTCCATCTCGCATTGCTCATGCTAATCGCAAATCAAGAGCATTAAGAGGGAGGGCTATGGAATGTCATCACTATTGTCAACCAAAGCATTATGTCAATGAGTACTGGCAAAGGAGGGGTGAAGAAAGAACAACAAGTTTTGCTTTTAAGAATCACATGAGCACTCTCACATCATTCAGATTTTGTGTAGCACCAAGTGTTTTCTCTCCAACGGTCATGCTGTCTACTTGTGTTGGCATTTTTTCTCATTGATAAGCATCACATCTTTGAACATATTCTTTGGCATCTGCAAAAAGTGTTGGCCACCATATGCCTGCCATCAAAATCGCTCTTGCGGTGGTCTCACTAGAAAAGTAACCTCCAGCTAATCCAGCATGTGTTTGTTCTATAATCAGAATATATTCATTTTCATTTGTACAAAGACACAAATGTTGATCTTTACCTCTCCAATACAATTGGTTTCCAATAAGAGCATAGTCTCTTGCTTTATTTTCAATTGCTCTTTGATGGTGTTTACTCATATCCTTAGGAAATGTTTGGTTCGATAAGTAAGTAACCAGATAATTACTCCACTTAGGAACAGGTGACATTTGAAACAATGTTACATGAGAAATGGGTGTTTGTTTCTTACATTGAGGGAAATCTTTTACAAAAGATCTAACATCTCTCCTCATCGTCAGCCAAAATACTCCAAGTCTCAAGATTCGTTGCATAGTTTGGTCTTTCGCAAAGTGAAGTCCCACTATGGTAACATGTGCTTGACTTAGGTATTGTTCTTTTTCTTCAGGGTTAATGCATAAAAGCAATAACCCATCCCGATTTCTTTTGTATAGCCTTCCAGCTAGCAATTGATACATAGCCGATTTCTTGATTAAACCAATTGTGATAGGAAGTGGTATTTGTGAATCCACTTGAGCTATTGTCATCAATGACACAATGTTTTCCGACCATCTAGGTATCATTTCCATGGAGAACAAATAGGCATCTGGTAGATCATCGTCTACCCCTTTCGGTGATTCCCCTAAAACAATCCTTGACAAATGATCTTCTTGTTGATGTGTAGTGCCTTTTTTTACAACCACGGTGAAATCAAATTCAAGAAGAATGATGAACCATCTCACTATTCTCCGTGTGCTGCATGGCTTATTGACCAAATACAACAAAGCTTGGTGGTCCACAAAGAACACAAACTTGTTGGCTAATAGGTAATGTCTATACTTTTTAATGGCATAGATCATTCCTAGTCCTTCTCTTTTGGTGGTGGTGTAATTTTTTTCTGCCATGTTCAATTGTCGGCTAGCATAAGAAATAGGAAAGTCAATTTTCCCATCTCCTGGTTGAGCTAGTATACAACCAATAGCAAAGTTTGAAGCATCTACATGTACGTGGAATACATTATCCCAATCTGGTGCTTTCAATATTGGAGCTGAAGTGAGATCTTGCTTAAGCTTCATGAAGGATTCTTCACATGTCTCGGTCCATTCAAAGTGCATAATCAAGCTATACATGGGTTTTGTAATTATAGCATACATGTAGATGGACATTCGGTAATACCCACAATGTCCCATGAAGGTTTGTACCCCCTTGACTGTTGTTGGTCTAGGCAAGTCAGCAATGACAAGAATCTTCTCAATATCAATAGCTATGCCATTTCTAGACACTATATGTCCAAGAATTTTTCCTTGTCTTCCCATGAATGTGCACTTTTCAGGATTTAAGCAAATCCTATAAAGTCTACATTTCTCGAATACCTTTTTGAGGTGTTCAAAATGATCAACCCGGATTGACAAATGTACACATAGATCATCCATATATACTTCTAAGAATTTCCAAAGATACTCTGTGAAAGCATGGCTCATCAACCTCTAAAATGTGGCTGGAGCATTAGTTAACCCAAACGGCATAACCCGATAGGCAAATATATCCCATTCTATTGCAAAAGCAGTTTTATGCTAATCTTTTGGGTCAACCAAAAGTTGATTGTATCCCGAAAAGCCGTCTAAGAAGCTATAATCTTCTTTTCCTGCAACTCGTTCTAAAACATGCTCAGTTATCGGAGGAGGAAAGTTGTCTCTAATGGTAGTTGCCTTCACCTTTTTCAGATTAACACACACTCGTAATTTCCCATTCTTCTTGGGTACTACCACAATTGGAGACACCCAATTTGTGTGTTCAATTTCGTAAATGAATTCAGCTTCCTTTAGTTTTTCAATCTCTTCTTTGATCTTCCTGGCAAATGTTTCTTTATAAGTGTATGGTCTTTGTCTACTTGGTTTCGCATCATCTCTCATGGGTATAGTATGTTGACAGATTTTTGGATCAACACCCTTGAGATCCTTGTAAGACCAAACGAAGATATCTCGGTATTCCTTTAACAAGCTCAGCAAAAGCTTTTCTTCTTCTTCTGTTAGGTCATTCACAATGTAAGCAGGTCTAGGCTCTTCTCCTACTTCAGCCAAGTCTACCCTTTTAGCGTTTTCAGGCCCTTCGTAAGATTCGCCTTGTTTTTGTAGTTCCCTAACACGTTGTTCAATTGTGATTTTCCGATCTTGGAGAGTATACTTTTTGTAATGGGATGGAACATGCATTACATCCTTACCATCCTCTTCCGTGGTTTCCATTTTGGTTGTGTATATCTCCTTTAGAGCTTTTTTCAACTCTTGATATTTCTTTTTCCACTTGACTCTAGTCATGAGTGGTTTTTTATCTTGAGATTTTTCTTGAGTACCCTTCCTTGTTTTTCACAATGTCTGAGATATTTTTGAGCTTTTGTTTAAAGGATATCTGCCACTTATTTTGTCCTTGACACAATCATTAGCATCTATCTGCATCAGGAATTGTGTTTTACTGGAGACTGATGGTATAGGTCATGTTTTCACAATTTTTGGTGTCTCTCTTTCGTCTATACCATTTTTGTCTTCTTGATTTCTGGTTTGGAAAGTCAAAAAACTTTTCCGCCCCTCCCTTTAACACTAGTTCTGTAATTGGACACTTAAGTGTCCTGTTTTTCTACCATGTTTTAGCAATTTATTTTTCAAGCTGAAAAGAAATTTTTTACACCTTGCTTCTACCATAGATTGGTTATGAGGGAAAGAAAACACTGGATTTTTCTCCATATCAAAATACAATCTGTATGGAGAGAATTCTCGTAAGTTCTAAAACATAAATTTTAGTAAAATTTCAAGCTGTTTTGCCAAAAAAATCATAAAATTATTATATCTTTTTGTAGAGATGGCCTTTTTTATGTTTATAAAAGCCAAGTGCTATCATTTAGTGTTACAAAACAATGGAATTCACTTCAAAGATAAATTTTCAAGTCACATGTAAGCTATCGACATGATTTCATACTTAAGCACGTGCTGAATAAGAGCATAATTTTGATCTTCCAAAGGTCCCCTCATGAAATTGGTATTATTCTAGTGCAATTTGACAACTACAAATGACTTTATATGTTTAAACCAAGAAACTACATATTTTTTGGGCTCCCTAACTCAAGTAAATCTCGTTGCTTGAACTCTATCTTGAATTTTTTATCGTGTAAAAACTCTTAAAAATCTTGAGTTCTCCATAATAATATTGAAACCAAGGTTTTAGGCACCCCAATTGTGTATGTACCATGTACTTTGATACATTTAGTTCATCTACATGGAAAGTTTGATATTATTTGAGGTTTTGAATGCTTATGCCTCAAGAATGAAAATATGAAAGTTTTATCTTATGCAGTTTTGAATATTTAAAATGATCCAATACTTGTTGCATACCAAAGCCCTTCTACTTGCCACCTTGAGTGCTCAATGGAAAGGGCAAGCAATGTATCACTTTCTAAAACTCACAAATACATTAGAAACATATTTTTCTTTGTATACAATGATATGCTTGAAATGACCATATCAAACACATGGAACTTTCCATTATTTTATAGACTCCAAAGTCAATTTTTTTGCACATGAAACTTTCAATTATATATAGAAAAATTGTGGAAGAGTCACCTAAAATTTTCTACAAGGTCTCTTTATTTTTTATTGAGCTTATAAAGGAAGTTTCTTCAAAGCGTCAATCGCAGTCTTACGAGGATCAACTTGATGAGTATAGTTCTTGATCATGATAGATTCTAAAATGCAAGGTTATATTTTTAAAAGATCCTCTAGCTAACATATATAAGCATATCAAGAGGGTTTTCTTAAATAAACCATCTAATGCAAGTAGCATTTAATTAAAATTTGTTAAAAAAGGACACTTAAAGTGTCCTGTTTTGGTACAAAACTAGTGTTAAGAGTAACTTAGCTCTCGTATGCTCTTTTTCTGACCCCGAATCTTCTGAGGTAGCTGAGTGTTCATCTAACTCATCAGTTGCATCGTAATAGAGGTCTGAAAAGACTTGTTGATCTTTCATCAAGCCCTTGGGTTCCTCATCTTCGTTCTCAATGTTGAGGGCCGACATCATTTGTATGGGAATTATGTCATAGCCGTCCTCATTGCAAAATTGAGTAGGCATAGACGTATTCACACATACATCCATTGTCGCTAAAATTTGAGTCCACTTGAATGGCTCAAATAAATGCTCTAGAAAGGATTCAAGTATGTAGACTTCGTTTGTGCAGTCCCTTTCTAGGATATATTCTTCTCGTCTTAAGCTTCCATTTTTTGAAGCTCCGCACATCCAAATAAGAGTGTCTTTGTTTAACCAGGATGGCAGTTTAGTTTCAGCCGAAGAGACTGAATCAAACTCTTGGATGGGTGTTTTCAAGACATCTCTATAAGTCACTGATCTTTTAGATTGACTCTTGTTATAGATCCCACCTGCTTCAAGTACAGATAGTTGTTTCCCCAATCTTGGATAAGTTGTACCTGTTGCATGAAAGGTCTTCCCAATATGATTTCATAGTTGAGTTTTTTCCCAAAGTCTACTATGGCAAAAGTGTGTTGATATTCAATTCCACAGGAATTGACTATCACTTTTTCAAGCATCCCTAGTGGTCCCTCAATGTGTCCATCAACCAACTGCAATTTCATTCGAGTTTGTCTAATGGCTGGCTGTCCCCAGGATTCCCATACGGCTTTAGTGGCTATGGCTATGCCAGCTCCACTATTGCCATGGTTTCAATGTCATTTTATTTCACGGGGAGGGTGGTGTTCCCTTCTTCCCCTTCATAATATTCTCCGACCTTGTTCATAGGAACTAATCGAATCTCTTTTTTTTCCATTTCATTTTTTAATTTTACCAAATTCTTAGAGATTAACCCCGTTATCCCCATCTTCTCTAGGCTTTTTGGTAAATCATTCCACAAGTATGGTTTGAGTTTCAACCGTTATCCCAAAGTAAGAGCACATTGGATGGGTGTAGACATGATTGAATGAATGTTGTCTACTTCTAGGGTCTGGTCAGCTCTTTTTACTTGAGTGGTCTTGCAAACGATGGATTCATCTTGATTATCTCCCAAGTAAGAAGGTAATGTTTTTAATGTCACTGGTTTAGACATTCCTGAAGCTTCTGATCCGCAATCCCCATACAAGGATTGTAAATCCATGTTCATATCAGAAGGTAGGTTATCCAACCAGACTTCCTCTATAGGAGACTTTAAAGTTAGGCGTCCATCATTGATCTCTCTCACTTTTTCCCATAAGTGTCCTGGCCAGTCTTCCTCTATGAATGGAATTTCATCTAAGGCATCTTCGCTGTCAGGCACTATAAGCTCTGGTTCATTTTTTTCCAGGTGGGGTTGTACCACCACATCGGATTTTGCTTTCGTTTCTTGTACCGCAAGCTCATCAGGTTTTGCAATACTTTCAAGCTTGGCTTTTTGTTTATCCAATATTTCTTGCATGATTCTTACCAAACTTTGATAAGCCTCCATCTTTGCTGCTTCCATGTCTGGAGATGGATAGTTTTTCCACTTCTTTTCCATGTTTTGGCCTGCTTTAAGTCCTGCTTGGTAGGCTTCCAAGGCAGCATTAATAGACTTAAAAAATTCATCAACCAGAATGGATCCTCTAGATTTCATGGTTGTTTCCTTGAATTCAATGCCAGTTTCTTTCAACTTATATTGGGCTAGCATTTTTGCTTTCTCTTTGATTTCAACCCGTTGTTTTTGTTTTCTCATCTCATATCTTTTGCTTCTACTCTTTTTGATTCTTTGAGAAGAAACTTTCGTGTTCTCGAATCATTAGAGGAGTTGTGTTTCTTTTTCTTTGCCTGGGCTCTAGTGACTGCCTTGAGTGGAACAATCGGTTCACTCTCCGATGAGCTACTAGGCATCACTTGGACTACGTTTACGACAGTTTTTTCCTTGTTCAAATGATTCTTAGGACAATCTTAGGATAATCTTCCGGAAAGTGTCCTCCGTTTTTGCAACATTATATGCAATAGGCTTCAATTGGTTTGAGTTTTTTGTCAGGCTCTGGACATTCGTTCTTCCAATGGTCATCAGCACCACAGTTATGACAGTTTCATGTTCTAGGCTTCATCATGGGTCATCCCATGGGAGGTCTGACACCTTGATTAGCTACATAATACATTAGTGCGAGCTCTAGTGGAGCATAAGTCATGGTTTCTTCCATTGGTGGTGGATGTGGACTATACCAATCTCCTTCTACCAATATTGTAGATGGACTAGGCTCTACATAGGGTGTAACAGGTACTAATGCTTGTTCATCTATGAGTCATTCAGAGTGCATGTACTTTACAGGCCCTGAATTATATCCTGGATATCGAGGTTGTTGTCCCAACATAGGTTGAGGTCTTTTCATACCCATTGGTGGTATTTGAGCTTGGGCCATATTAGGCTGATATCTGTACATGGGTTGTCATTGTGGCCTCATGGGCACATACTGAACATTCCCATCATACTTTGGTCTGAAGTAGCACTCGTCGGTCTCATGGTTGGTCCATTTACCCTCGATTGCACACCATTTTTGTGGCCTAATTGGTTGTCCTTGTGGACGTATCCCTTGTCTTGGTCCTCTCATAGATGCTTTTTGCATATTGTTTATCATGTCGTTCATCCTTTTTAGCATATCTTCTATGGCTAAGAGTGGTGCCGCAATAGCCGTTCCCACTTGTGCTGGTTTTATGGATGTTGTTTCTCATTTTGGTTATCCATAGGGACATCTTCTTTGTTGAAAATCTCGCAATTGTCTCCTAGGTCAATCGCATCTAACACACACGCTTCTAGGGTTGTATGCTTTTTACTATAGAGTATAGCATGAAGTTCTTTGTTTAGCAGTCCTTCCAAAAACAAAGATACAAGTCACTCTTCTGCAGGTATCTCCATCTCTGGGCATCTGGCAATGTATTGTTTCATTCAAGTTGCACAATCCCTAACAGACTCACCATGTTTCTGTTTAAAGCTATAAATTTGAGCTACCATATTATGTTTAATCCCCGTTTTGGAACAAGCAGCTATAAATCCTTGAGCTAATGTGTTCAAGTCCATGATTGACCTTGGTGGAATGTTTTGGAACCATGTCAAAGCTTTTCGTTCTAATGTCATTCTAAACCCCTTGAATTGAGCATGGAAATCGAATATATGCTCTGCTCTTAGCACTTGCTTAAAGCTTGCTAAGTGGTCATATGGATCCCCAGATCCACTGTATTTTCTGATCCATTTTGAAAATCATCTATTCTGACACGTCTGTTTGGTTCAACTCCAGGTCTTCTAGAAGTTGTTCTTGTTCCGAGTCCTTCAAACCAGTCTGTTGGAAATAGTGACTCATGTAGCGCTGGTCTGGCCTTAGTGTCACCCGGTTTTCTACGTGATGAGGTGGTTTTTGGTTTCTTCACATTACTCTCATATGATCTCTCACGGTGTTCATCCCTTGGAATTGTGTCTGGTACTTGCCCCAATATCCAATCCCGTATGGAATACCCTTGGTATTTGGTTTGTTCTACCTCCACAGGAGTCATCATAACAGAGTTTTTGTTATAACAATCCCTAAACAGGTAGGTTGGTAGGTCTGTTGATCCCTTATCTTTGATCTTGAAGATATAGATGATCTTCATGGGCGTTAATTGTCCTGGTTTGGCATGAGAAGTCCACAAAAGATCTTTTATGTTTCTATCTTCTCAATAATAGACTCCGATCCTAGGATTATCCGTACTAAGCCGTTTCAAAGGCTTCAAGTCTACTTGATCGTATCCCTCGAATTCTAAAGTTGGTGGTCCTTCTTTTGCTGACATATCTGGGATTATAATGTTTACTTCTAGCCCCATTTGTCTATCACTTTAGGGTTTTCGACCTGTAAATATTGAGTTTCGTTTCGATCCATGTACATTTTTCCTTGTTTGTTTGCCCCCGGGGTTTGCCCTAACCTCTTCTTTGAACTCAATACCATGGTCATCAATGCGAATAGCATACTCCTCCTTAGGGTCCAAGTAAGCCTGGGCTCCATGACGATTAGTCTTGTAAAAACATAGTATATGCTTATAGCACACTGTCGTTCCAGTTTCCGAGTGAGTTGAGTAAGAAGACATTTTGGATGTTGAATTTGAAAAAGTGTCTGAGACTTCTTCAGGAATTGTGTGCAAGGAATTGCCTTGATTCACACTTTCTTCGGTAGATACTCTACTGGAGGCTTCTTCGAGTATGCCCTGATTTCCTAGTACACGACCAGATCTAAGGTTCATATAGGCTTATGAAGCCCTGGATAGAGTACTCACCTTTGGATTGACTTGTCATCAATTTCCACTCGATTCAATTGCAACTTTCTGTCAAGCCATTGATTCCTCGTTTGCAACCTGATTCCTGTACAAAATTTGATCAAGTTATCTATTCTTCTCTAAAGACTGTAGAGTTTTTGCTATTCTCGTGATTGGTCTCTGTGTATTACTTCAAATCGAGCTATGAGAGTCAAAATTTGACTTTCATATTCGACTTTAGCAGAATTCAAAGGGTTGATCTGCAATTTGGAAACTGAGTGTATATGTACCAATTTTGATCTGATTGAACCCAAAATTGCCCTGTAGCTTTATATTGTGTTGGTCTATCACTATATACGTTCAAAAGTCAAAAATGATGTCTCTGGATAGCAAAAGTAAATAATCATGATTATTTACTTTTGTCAATTTTTTGTACTTTTTTGATAGGTTTGGCAAGTATACAACTTGTTAGAGTCTCTGGGAAAATTTCAATAAGTTTGGACCAATTCTGATCAAGTTTATCAACTGTTTGGTGTCCGCAGACTCTGATTTCGAGAATCTGGCTTGAATCTCACTTTTGGGATCCAAATTTCACCAAAATTGATTTGTAAGGTCTACTTGATGTGCTTGACCTTGTGGTATACTCAAATTTGCAAAATCATCAAGTTTTGAAGCAGATGTAAATAATCGTGATTATTTACTCCAGCTAAATTTTTGCAAGTTTTTGCCCCAACTTTGACACAGATCTGTTAAGCACCTTAAGTTAAGGTCCCTGGGCAAGTTTACACAAGTTTGGACAATTTTTTGTCAAATGGTCATCTCTATCCATAGACTAACTTTTCAATTTTAGTCACAAATTTCACTCCAGTGGTTCAAATCTTACCAAATTTGATTTGTGGGCTTATTACAACATGGTGAAGCTAGTGGTATGTAGACTTGGTCAAAAAAATTTGAAAAAAAAGGACAGATGTAAATAACCGCGATTGTTTACTTCTGACAATTTTTTGCAAAGTTTTGGTCAACTGAGCATATACACATGCTTATCACATTAAAATAAGCCTATGAAACAACTTTCAACAAGTTTGGATAATTTTATTCAAATTTATACTCAAGATTCAAAAAGTCAGTACAAACTTTAGTTTTTACCCAATTTTTTGCCAGTTTAGTGATCCAAATCTTTTGGGCCTTTACAAAAGTTGTTGGTACACATGCAATGAGTCAATGGTATGAACCTTGGCCAATTTAGAGCAAAAAGTTAATAATCGTGATTATTAACTTTAGGCTTGAAATGAGCACTTTTTTACAATTTTCTCAAAGACAGTCTTTACATGATGTATTTTAAGCCTATGAATCAAGTCAAAACTTAATTTGGCATAAAATTTCAAGAAAAAGTAAATAATCTGAGTTTTGGCCAACTCTTGAAATTTTTACCTTGAAGTGTCTTTGAGCTTACCCACTGGTTCGGAGAACTCTTAGGCTTACTCTCCAGTCGGATTGAGAGGATTCGAGTCTTTTCAAGATATTTCTAGCCGTAGACCTGAAATTTTGCAACTTCCAATAACAACTCACTTGATTCTTTCAGAGAGAGCAATGTTCTGAAATCCACCTCGGCTCCTACTTACCCTACTCCTAGATTCTCATGCAATGGGATTGTGAAAAGTATCCACAAACACTCGTTTTCTTGTGTTTTTTATGTTTTTCAGAGTCTTGATCTTAAGATTTGTCTCGTCTACCAATCGTTCTCCAAATCCTAATCTAAATCTACAATCCTATAGTCCAAAAGGTACTCAACAAGTACGATTACTTCCAAGCTACCTCTACACAGCAAAAGACGACAATCTTAAGCTATGTGGTTTCTAAAAGAAAGCTTTGAACTCTAGGCGCGAACCTAGAGAAAGTTAAAGGACAACTATACAAGACGCTCGTGTTTTTCCCTAGTTTAGGTCTCTTCGATCCCCGGTAGTGGTGCCAAATGTGGGACGCATGTCTAACCTCACCATCCTATCTTATTGTAGTATTAGCAAGAACCACGATTAATTTGTCAAACCATGGGACAAAGCGGACTCGACTAGTGCATAGAAGCTACAAGAGGTTGTCAATCTCTCGGAAAACAACTAACAACTCGCATCTAACTCAAGCTACATTCAAGTGACTGACATCACCAAAAGCCAATCGCTCATCGGCAAGCAAATCACATCCGTTACAGCATCAAATAACATCCAAACGTAACGAAATTTCTATGACAAGTTTACAAGACCTAAGCACACATGTCTATGGTCTCAAAACCCCACTTTAGGTCAAGTTTCGAAATCGTGATCATTAACAGCAGTGGATTTTTGACCTAGTCGTTTTCGACCCAGAATGTATCTAAATGCTTAGCAATGATGCCCCAATACCCTGCCTATGCTTAGTTTTCAATTTAAAAGTGTAAATTCCTAGTTATGATGAAATTAGGTCGCGGATCGGTGATGCCAAAAGCTACAAAATAATGTGAATGGCTTACGTCAATGTGTAGAGCTCTTACCTGCACTTGCAATGCAACAAACGCATTCGCAATGTGACAACCGGAGAGGGAGTAGGAAGCGTGAGAAGGAGATAAGTGAGCGTCGTTAGCTCACGCTATGTATTTCTTCTCCAAAACTTATAAAAAAACTTACAAAAATTGGCTTTTATACCTTAGCCAAGGTTTTTGGGTGGCCAAAACCAATAATCTGGAGTTCTACCAAAGCTGGGAAATGACTAGCTGATACAATCTGGAAGCTTCTAGCCCCGGCTCATTAATTACAAAGTTGATCCAAAAAAATAGGATTTACAATATTCCCGATTTATCAAAATAATAATTGTTTTACAAGGAGAACTCCGAAAAATGGTGTTCGTGTTAGCTTGTTGCTAACAGTGATCTTGAGTATTGAGCTAAAAAATGGAAATTTATCAAAAGATTATTAACTTTTGGTGTGTTTGTGATCGTGTTTAAGTCAATTTGCTACATTAGTGACAAATTAATGAAAATATAATTCAGAGGTAGTTTAATGATAAACTTGTCTAGAAATAGCATTGATTATTGCAACATGGTTTATTTTAGATCAAAAATAGGACTTTAGGGACACATAAGTGAGAATTAGAACATATTAGTATAAAAAATGGACTATGTTAGTGAGACTTGGAAGGCTTAGTCTGATATTTGAGCTACGGGGCACCCCGACGCATAGACTTTGCACGCTGACCGTACATTGGGTTAGACCTAGATCCCTGAGTGAGATATCAAACGTTATAATTTTAGTTATTGAGTGAGTGCACAAATAAACGTTACCACGGGGTCCTTGGACTTAAAGAGCCGTGGATGTTTGTCTGTGAGCAACAACTAGATTTAACGAAGTGTACTAATGTCTGTGGAACTTAGGTTTTTGTAGTTAGGTTTCTCGACTGTAGGAGTTAATACAATTAAAATCTAAGGCTTTATGTCATTAGAATGGGTCAAGGAATTGCCTCACCTAGTGAAGTGGAAGATACCAACTAGCCGAAGATCTGGGGAGGTGCAATAATAAAGCGTAGCAGATATTTTTGTTCATCCAAGACGACTTCACATTGAAGTCGGGGAGGAATGTTAACCTTTGAATATTTTGACATTTTGTACCAAAATGGGATTATTCTTGGGATATGCTTGGGCATATTAGGAGCATTTTTATACAAACCACTGCATCATGATGCCTCGGATGATGCCTGTTTAGCATGATTTTATGCCTTTTGCATATAAATGATTAGATAGGATTTAAAACATTTGCTAGTAATTTCATTAATGTTTGAATGATTTGCTAGTACTTTCAAGTCAGGTTTAGGAGTTTGCCTAGCATTTTATGATTTGAGTTAACTATTTTCCGACTTGATTGTAAGCTTCGAGCTTCAAAAAGTCCTAGAGTATGTATCTTAGTAGGAAGGCTCAAGTTTGAGACTTCGACATATGGGTTTTTGAGATCTTACGGGATTGTCAAGAGTACTAAGCAGATTGAGAGTGATAGCATTGGTAATGAGTTCAAGACTTGCCAGAATAGATCTCTAAGGTCTTTTGGGATTGTTTTTACGAGGTTAAGATGTCTCTTTCATGACTGACTTTAGGAAAATATACCAAGCCGTAATAGAAAAAACGGGATACAGTACACTTTAACCGGTTGAAATTAAAAAACCCTAGTTATATTTTGAACTTGCCTCTAAGAAAAGGAGAATTTACATAGTGTAGTTACCGATTTTGTTATGGGCCGCCAAAGAGTAGGTGGTTACCAGGAGTTTGAAGGTGTCGTTTGTGAGCCTGGAAAGAGTGACCAAGAAGTAGGTAGAGAGGGAGCATGTTAAGAAATATGACGTAGCTAAATAGATATTTGAGTAGCTTACTTAATGGAGATAGACAAATGTTCACACACGAGAGATTATAGAGTAGAGAGAGAGAGAGAGATCACACATAATATATGTGGTTCACTCAATGCGGGCTACATCCACGGGAAAGCAGCCAATCAATTTCTTAGTACTTCGAACAAGAAGTAGGTTACAGAGGGATTATACCCTTAATAGAGCTCCCACCTTGCTTCACTCTCACCGCCTCACACCCACCTTGTTGCATCAGCTTCACACTTCAAAATGTGTGTAGAAATGGCCTCCTTTTATAAGCCAAAAGGATTGCCCTCTCTCATGAGAGGCAGTTATGTGTAGCCCTGGTGTAGACAAGTCCAAATGGACTCTTCAATCCACCCGTGTGTGTCTGTCCTTGAGAAGACAAGTCCAGCTTTGAAATTGGCCACCGTCCATTGACTTCCAACCACCGGCAACCGGCCATTGACTACCCGCTAAACGACCGGCCATTTTTCGACCACTTTCTGGCCGCCGTCCGGCCATAATATTCGGGCAAAAAAGAATATTCCGATAAAAATTTTGATTCTCGATGAGTGATTTTTCTTCACGCATGATGGATTCTCCTCATAACGGGGGGGCATACAAATGTGCATTTTTAATACAAAAAATTACAAGGGGTAAATCAGGCTCCATACTTAACGGAGCGGAGAGCCAAGGGGGCATGAGTGTAGATGGGTAGCGTTGATGAGATGAGAGAGAATTTCCTCTACAGATCAGACAGAGAGAGAGAGAGAGAGAGAGAGAGAGAGAGAGAGAGAGAGAGGAATTTTGTTACTATAGCGCTACATAGAGGAGAATAGGGCCCAAGACAGTTGCATGGTGAGGGCCACAAGAAGAGAGAGGAGGAGCGTGAGCATGAGGCATAGATAGAGAGAGAGAGAGAGAAATAGAATTATTACTATGTGTGTGTGTGTGTGTGTGTGTGTGTGTGTGTGTGTAGGGAGTTAGAGAGGGAGAGATTACTCGTGTGTGTGTGTGTGTGTTTAGGGAGTTAGAGAGGGAGAGACTATTGTCTGCAGCACTAGAGAGAGAGAGAGAGAGAGAGAGAGAGAATTACTACTTGTATGTGTTTTGCATCATTGCTTGTAGTCAGAGAGAGGGAGAGCTTTGCTTTCCAATGCTGATAAGAGAGATTCATTGCATGTGGAAGATTATAGAGTGAGTGCATGTGTATGCGATTGTGATTTTTTGTGTGTGCACATTATCATCAAGTGTGTACGAGAGTTAAATAGAAGAAAAATAATGGTTTTGTAGGAAAAATAATGGTTTTTTTGTGGCACCAATTTAGAGCGGGAAAGAGAGATTGCCTTTAGTGATACTATGTATGTTTGCAAGTTGATTGAGAGAGAGAGAGAGAGAGAGAGAGAGAGAGAGAGAGAGAGAGAGAGAGAGAGAGAGAGAGAGAGAGAGAGAGAGAGAGAATTGAGAAGGAGAGAGCTTTGAGTTGTGAGCTACCGAAGAGTGTACGAAGAGAGGGGGAGATTCTAATTTTCAAGCGGCCTCAATTTGGAGATTGAAGACAGAGGAGAGAAAATTGTTGGCACCATACTGGTTGCAAATTCCGAGAAAGCATCCCAAATCCTTAGAAGGTTGTTAAAGCACCATTGGTCTGTTTAGTGCATTTCAAATTTAAAAAGCTAACTAAAAATTTTCATTTTGCTGAAAAAAATATCAAGATTTTAAAAAAAATCGTATCATTTTTGTTGCTTAAAAATATTGAAAATTAAAAATATCCGAAATTTTTATGCATTTTATTTTCATACAAAGTCTTTGAAAATGAAGAATCTTGCATAAGTTTTACATCTTTAGTTGCATTTGGGAAACACAAGAAATGGGGATAGTCATATTTGGAATATTTTGAATGGAAATATATAATTTGTTGAAATTCGCTTGATTTTCCAAGTGGTAGAATAGTAGCTTTTTATTAAACAATTTTAGCAATAAAGTAAAAATATTTAAAACTTGTCAAGTAATTGTTCCATTTGATGAGTTTGGAAACATGTGGTGCAGTTAATTGTCATGTTAGTTTGAAACACTGGTGTTTAGAGTAAAATTGACTAAATTTGCTGGACTTTGTGCTACAGAAGTGCAAAGATATTTGGATGAGGGTGAAAGACTTGAAGAGCAGTTTACTGCAGATACGTTTAGTATGCATGTCATATGTGGAAATCTTGGTTTACCGCAACAACCGAAGACGTGCAAGATGGAGGAACCTTCTCTAGCGGTGGACCTAGACCTTATGTGCTTATTGGACGAAGCTTTGGAAGGGTTCTCAAATACATATGCTAAGGATACCAATCAATCTATATTCATGCATGAGAAAGTTTGTTCAGATGCAATCGATGATGATCTGATGCAGCTGTTGGATGATGCTCTACTTGATTTTGAGCTTCTAAAAGATAGAGAATTGTTTTCAGATGCATCTTTTGAGCCTAATGAAGAGGATTTTACCAAAGACTTGATGTATTCAGATATGCATTATTGGGATTCTAATACTAGTGAGAGTGAAGGTGCACTACCAATGCTTTTACCTGTGATTGATGATCGACAATTGGATGAGCCAGTTGCACAGGGAATATGGCAGTATCTGGTGCTACCTGATGCTATATGGAATCTGATGTTACCCTATGATGTAGGGATTTTGAGCTAGCTTTTGACCCAGGAGGTGACAGATATTGCATGGTCCTGGGCAATTGACTTATATGCCACATGATCCAGGCGGTTTGCATGAAGATTTATGGGTTAATATATGTTTATGCTATACTGATTGGAAATTCTTGTATTTTCGCTATGATCTTGGAGGATAGTGCAATTGTTTTAAAGGAATGCTCACAGTGGGACAAATGATTGGGTTCCCGTTTGATCCTGGGGACTATTAAAGTGCAAAGTTGCAAATTTGAAGAGTACCAGTTATCTGTTGTAGCAGGTTGCATGGTACAAGGTTTTGTTTCCTAGATTTATGCTAAGTTAGAAGAGTTTTTTGTTATATGGTCAATAAGCTTACATGGCTGGCTTCCAATTGACTTCTTTGGACAATTGATGAAGTATCCTCACATCTTTTAAGTTGGTTTTTCTACCAAAACTTGAGGTAAAAGACTTGATGGCCATTCCGTGTGCAGACAGAGTAAGGCATACTTGAGCTTGACAAGTTTCCCTTAAGAGAGTCTGGCGGGGTTCCCTAAACAGGTTTTCCATAATTGAATGCTTTGAAGATACGACAGATACAGTTCAAAGATTTTTGATGGGCAGCTACCTAATGATTAAACTAGAACATTGATGATAGGGTATAAGCCTTATTTCATTTTTCGTATGTTTACCAGTTACATGAGTCTGATGATGGGTAAGGAGCTTAAGGTACCTAAAGCAGATACAGATTGAAGTGCAGTTGGCACAAACCGGAGGCTGTGCAGGTTCAGAGGAGGTGGATGTCGTGTAGCTCCACTGCCATGAAGAGAAAAAGATCAGAGAAATGCAAGCTAAGCTTCTTTGAAGCCTACACATTTAGTGAGCAGTAATCAGGGCTTGATAACAGGTCAACTTTAATGATTAATGTATGCCAAATGCGGCTTAAAAGGGCCAACTGATGCCTTAATGATGCTAAAAATTACTATGCTTGAAGTGAGCACAGATGGGAGTTTATGATCTAGACTTGTAGTGCTTGATGTGCTCTATCAGCCTGTCTTTACAGCTCGTCGATTGGAGCTACGGTGAAGAAGTTATGGCATATTGAAGTTTGAGTCCATTGCATATCCGTACCGGATTGGGCAACTACAACTGAGGTAACAGAAATGAAATGAATGCACGGGCCTAAAGTGCTCACTTTGTGGAGCACGTCGATCTTTACAGATCAGTGATCGGATTTACAATTTCCAAGATATTGACCGTTAAAGATTCATCGGGGGCCAGTTCCGTACCAGTCCGGTCTACTCGGTCGGTGTGCTATCTAGGAATTTTGGCCTCCTCAGCAGGGTTTCTATGCGCTCTATGCAATTTGAGAAGTCTAAAGGAATTAACGGATTGTCAGACTGAGTTCAGGCTCATGAGATAATATGGCTTGCGGTCAGTGTCAGTTGCCGGCACAGCTGAGCAGGATGAATTTTGGAATCCGGATAATATTGTCAATCAAGGGCTTCTTTGGCTGGTATGTCACTCTGAACAATGATTTGGCCGATGCGTATACCAACTAAGGTGCCGTTACAAAAGCACGATGTTTTTTATGAGCGTTCAGTTAAAAAAGTGCCTTTTAAAGAGCATTAGTTTCGAGATATGCCCAAAGCTACGACAAGGAGCTCTAGGCTATTTTCATCGATTGCGAGACGGAGCCTTGGTTGATACATATGTCAAATATGATGCCCATTAGGAGATGTGGTGGCCGCTCATAAACCTAAAGGCCGCCCATATTAACCAAGGACCCAAGCTTAAAGTGAATCTGGCCGCCCACCAAAGACCAAAAAGCATGGCCACCCAATTAAGGCGTTAAGTGAGTGTGAAGAAAAAGAAAAAGAAAAGCGTGAGCAGGTGTGCAGGTAGCAAGCGAGGTGGCAGAAGAGATGGACTCGCAATGGCGGCTTCGGGCCTCAGAAGATTGCGAGCAAGAGCAACCATTGCTCAGTTGTCCAGGGCGCCACCATTCGGCACCATCCCTGGTTGAGTTGCTTACCTACCACATCATCAGGCCGAGTCCCGCGCCACATTAGTCACGGCACCGTGACTGACGGGCAGAGGAAAAATAGAGTAAGAATTTGAGAAAGGGCATAACAAGAAGAGGGCTATCAACGAGGGGAGTCGAAGGGCAAGAAGGACTCCATGGCATAACGAGGCAGGGGAATAACGAGTGCAGCAAGGGAAGAAGGGAGAGGAGGGAGTCGAAGGGCAAGGAGAGGAAGAGATCCCTCTCTCTCACTCTCGTCCTCCAGGCAAGCAAGCTTTTCTCTCTCCCTCTCGAGTTTGAACATAGCAAGCAAGGCAAGCCTTGAGAGCTCGGAGTAAGTCGAGCATGAAGGAAAATTGGGAGCTTAAACTCCTAGTTAGCAGACGATCCAAGTGACGGTGTTGTTAACAGCCCGCCTTGGCTAAAGATTAAGTTGTACTCAAACATATTAATCAATTAATTGATGATTACGGCGATTGCCAGAGTCAATTGCATCAGTTGTTCTTGTTCTCTCTCTCACACACCTCCCATAGCCAGAGGCCCGACGCCTGCCCGGCTCACATAGCGAACACATATCCCCCGACAATGGGTGGCCAAAAGCTGCCGCATACGGAGTTCGACCAATGGCAGAGGAAAAAGAGTCATTCAAAATAGCCTGAACCAATGGGAGATAGACATTAGGAAAAGTTTGGACTCAAAAATGGGCCTTGTAAGAATTGTTGATGTGGCATAGCTTTCAAAAAGTGGGGACCGGTAATTTTTTTGTAAATAAGATCCAAACTTGTCGGAGGTTGGTTATTTAGAATCTACTCTTCAAATGCTATCTATTGATACATAGCATGCATGTATCGGACATTGCCTTCATGTAGATCTAGAAAAAGGTGATTTTAGATTACCGTAACGGTAACAAAACCTGGCTGATTGAAAAAAAATGGCATAACTTTCATAGAAGTCATCCAAACTTTTCGGACCTTGGCTTTTTAGAATCCATTTTGCAAGAACTTTCTAATGATAGGTCATATCATGGGGTTCTAAGCAATATTTATAGGGGTCTACCGGGTTGCTTTCTTTTGTACAACTTTGATGATGTGGCACTCTTAAAAGGCCCAAAAATGAGTTCAAAATTTTCCTAATGGCTCCCACTGAGACTGTTGATCATGCACATATGACTTTAAAACATCAAAAGTCAATTGATTGTAAATCTATGTCTAACCATCAGACTGTGGATGAAAAGCCGATGAAAAATTTAACTTAGTGCCAAAATTTTCAAAGAGCGCGCCAAAAATTGGACGTGAACTTAACATTCCTATCTGAAACAATTGATTTTGGCAAACCACAGAGGGGGTACCAATGCTTAATGAACAACCGTGCTACATCTTGTGCAGGGATTGTGGCTTTACAAGGAATCAACATGCAACACTTACTGAAACGATCAGCAATTGTCAAACATTGAGTGTTTCTTGAATGCAAACTTCGTGGAAGGTTAGTTACCAAATCCATGGAAATATCTTGAAAAGGTCCATCGAGAATAGGTAGCGGAAGCAAGAGGCCTTGCTGCTTACCCCGAGGAGCTTTTACCTGTTGACATATACTGCACTGTGTGACATAACAAAACACATCCTTTCGCATTTTAGTCCAATAAAAGAATCTTTCCATTTTTTCCAAAGTGGTGTTCATTCCCCTATTCCCACTCGTGAGAGAATCATGTGTATCATGCAATATGGTTGGCCTGAGAGAGGGCAAGACACATAAACGTTGACGAAAATACAACCACCCATCACGAATGAGATAGTTTCTTGGCCCTTGGGAAGCAAGAGGCTGCAACCAATGCTTACCAAACTCAGAATCCGTATACCGATTCTTCATGCTGTCGAAAGACACACACTGAATAGAAAATGTGGATCTTGACTCAAGAGCCAAAATGTCTCCTTTGCGACTCAACGCATCTACAATAGGGTTAGCTTTTCCAGGCACAAACTCAATCAAACCTCCAAATTTCTCAAAAAATTGTGACCACCGTGCCTGGCGATCACTCCAATGTGCACTAGGCATAGACTGGATCCACTTGAGGGCTTGATGATCTGTGCGAACTGTAAACTCTCTACCATAAAGAAAATGCTTCCAATGCTTAAGAGAGAGAATGACAAACAAAAGTTCTTTATCATAAACTAAATAATTCTTTTTTTCACTATTGAGCTTACGGCTAAGGAAAGGTACAGGACGACCATGCTGCTGACGCACAGCGTCTATGGTGACATTGCTCGCATCCGTCCATACCTCAAAGGGATCATTCCAAGAGGCAAGGATAAGACACGGTGCTTCTATCACTACAACCTTGAGAGCTGCGAAAGCCTCAATGGCTGCTTCGAGCAAGTCTACGCACTGACGGCGGTGAGTCTTCACCCCTTTCAAAACATCAATCATAGGTGTGGCAATGCGTGCAAAATTCTCTATGTGTGAACTATATGCTTGACATAAACCAAGAAAAGAACGCACATCATATGTAGTTTTGGGCAATGCCAATTACGAACATGTTCCACCTTTGTGGGATCTAGCTTGACGTCTTCTGCAGAAATGATATACCCCAGATAAGTGACTTCAGTAAGAAAAAATTTAGACTTCTTAGCTGCAATGTACAACTGACACTCATCCAAACGAGTTAGTACCCTTTCGACATCCCTTTCATCTTGTTCCCACGATGTAGAAAAAATGAGAATATCATCAAGAAAGATGAACACACATACACCGACCATATCACCGAAATGGCCTACCATGAGACGATTAAACGTACCCACGGCACTTGTCAATTCAAAAGGCATAACAACATACTCCCATTGCCCTCGCTTGGTGCGAAAAGCGGTCTTGAAGATGTCGCCTTTGAATACCCGTACCTGATAGTATCCACTCTTGAGATCGACTTTGCTGAAAACCTTTGCCTCATTGAGCCTATCAAGGATATACTCAATGCGAGGCATCGGAAACTTGTTCTTGACGGTCATCTTGTTCAAAGCTCTGTAATCAATACACAAATGAGACGAACCATCCTTCTTGCAAACAAACAAAATAGGAGCAGCAACAGGACTTACACTAGGACGTATGAACCCTCTGGCCACCAACTCCATGAGTTGTTGCTCTAATTCTTCCTCATGTGTCTTGTTCAAACGGTAGGGATTCTTACTGACAGGTTGTGCTCCCTCCATAAGCTCGATGCGATGGTTCTCCGGCCGCTAGGGTGGGAGACGGGGTGGAAGATCATCTTGCAAAAAGAGATGCTTAAACTTGGTAAACAAATATGAATACTTAGTTGGAGCATGAATGCTTTGGGCACTGGAGCAACATAGATGAATGCCACTTGTGCTCCTCGTCGTAATTCACGCTTTACCTATACATGGGAAATGAGAGGCACAGAATACAGACCCTCCTCAGCACGAATGATGATGGGGGGAGTCAGTCTTGGCATTTAATGTGAGAGTGTTGGCCTCCCAATCAATGAGAGGGTTATGCTCACAAAACCATCTAATGCCCAAAATCATATCACATCCTGAAAGACGAGAAATTTTCTACAAAAAGCAGCTTGCTGAACTGTAAACAACACATCAAGGCACTCTTTCGTGAGAGAGTTTCCATACCAGGAGCGAAGCCAGAACCTTGAGAGGAGATTTCTGACTAACCTCTAGGTGGGATCTCTCAACAAGAGAGGCACTAATCACATCATGCATACTTCCTTGATCAAACAATATGATAAACCACTGACCCTTTACATGACCATAACACTTCATGAGGGACTCATCAATGTGTGTGTCAGAGACATGAGAAGATTCAGCTTGGTTCATTGAAGTGCTTGTGGTTGTTGTGGGTGCCTTTGGTTCTTTAGGTGCGATTGTCTTAGCAAGACTTCTTAATGTGACCCTTGAAGTGACATTGATAACATCTACCTTCCTTAGCATAAATCACTTGTTCTTCAGCCGTGATCTATCCTCCTATAATTCCTTGTGCAGCTTTTTCATCCGGGTTAGCTTAGGTTTTGCAGGTGCTTTAGCTTTACCCTTAGATTCATTTTGAGAGTTCTTTTCCAAAGAATTAGAGGAAGATGGGCTAGAAGAGTTACCATTCTTACTATTCTGCAAATTCTAAGAAGTCTGAGAGTTTCCTTAGGCTTTCCCTTGTTGTGCTTCATCTCCTTTGCGAGAGAAATCGCTACCACCTTGTTGAGATCGATTGGATTGAGTACATCATACTTGATATACTCGTCCAATCCATAAAGGAATGCCTCCTTGCGCTTCGCATCCAATTTGCATAATTGAGTGCCAAGCTGCAAAACACGATTAGAGAAAGACATAACAGGCATACCATTTTGCTTGAGAGCGCGCCAATCATCCTTTAATAGTGCAAGGTACTGAGGTGGCATAAACCACGCCTTGGGCTTGTCTTGGAAATCAGCCCAACTGAAGAAAAGAGGCGTGAATTTGTCGGCTTCCTCTAGGTGCACAGCCAATTGTGCCTCTTGCCATGCGTGGTACCAATTTATGGCATCACCGGCAAGGTACAGAGCTGCCATCAAAAATTTGCTATTTTTCGTCTTTTTAGTTGTCGCAAAATAAGCATTAAATTGATGCAACCGAAAATGAATAACCATGGTGTCCATCTTACCATCATACTTACTGCAAGTCAACTTCTCTCTAACTGGGTTGTTGGAGTGCGAATCTCGACTTGCGCACTTGAGGAACTACCAACATCTTTGACTGGCTCGGACTTTGAGGCGAGAACATGTCGTACAAACTCTTGCGTGTGTTGTTCACTCAATGCTTCACGCTCTGTTTGTCGTTCTTCAACCACCAACAAGCACGCTTGATCACTCTCACGCTCAAAGGTGTCTTGTTTGAGTTGGCGTTCACACTCCAAAGGCTTCCTGTCATTCTGCTTTTCTTTCTAGGTGTGCCATCACAACGCGATTCGTTTCTTGTTGTTGTGCTATCATCTCCATCATCGACTTGAACATCGCCTCCATAGGATTTGGTACAACTCGTGGCGTAGATGGGGAAGGGGGAGGGTCGGGAAAACCTCTTGGTGGAAAAAACTCTTCTTCGCCACTCCCATGCTCACCACCTCCATGCAAAGTATCCAATCCACTTTGGGTGATGACCATGCACTGTGATCTTTGCTTCTTAAGTTCACGAGGAACTTAGGTTCTTCTGGGTCTTGGGTTCTTGGGTTCTTGAGGGTCTTGAGTTCTTGAGGGTTTTGAGGTTCTTGAGGTTCTTCTTTCGCTTGCAATCTGTGTTAGAGAAGGATCTTCTCTTCACCCGAGTTCTGCTCTTTTCCACGGGCGCACCCCTTGGCGGCCTTACACTCACACCAAGGTTTCTTTTTCCCACCTCACCTCGATTGGCTGGCCGCTAAGTTCACGGTCCGATCTCAATGAGAGAAAAGAGGCACAAGGGGAGGTTGGACAAGCCCTTCTTTCTTGGGTTTCCTGTCACTCTTCAAAAACACAATTAGGAATCGGCACGCCCAAGTGAACTTGGGTTCGTGCAAACTCAGCAAGAAAAAAAAAAAAAAATCTTGTGGTTCTTTCCTTGAATGATACAGAACATTGCCAAAGCTCTGATACCAATGTAAGGTGCAGCGGAATGAATATTAAACTTTGCTCAAGATGAGTGCTCCATACTATGCTCAAGGTTCCTTTTACTTAGGGAAGGGAGAGCCTTTTGTTCTGTTCTTTAATGAGAGAGTGCAATGGACACGAACAAAGTGAATGGACATTGTGCATGAAGGTGCATGAGACTGAGAGATAGAGAGAGAAGAGAGTACAACACCAAAGACGTAAAACCCTCCTCCGAACGCCCTATTTTCGATGGCGAGAGTGGTGTACTATTGATTTCACAATCTGATACAAGATGTCGATGCAAATCTAATGGCTATATTGAGGCCGGCGGTGATGAGACTATGGCTGAAAACTGAATGCTTGATGAATCTGTAAGGGGCCGAAGTCGACGGGTGGATTTTCTACTGGTTTGCTTGCTAAGTTGTTCGTTGAAATTGCTGCCTAAAAACATTGGCTTTGGCTGAAACAAAACGCTGACTTGGGCTACTTGTAGGCGCTTTTGGGACTACTTGAAAATGCTGCAACTTGTGTAGTTGCTGGTTAAAATCGTCTTGCTGAAAACGTTGGATGGTTGTTGCAAAAACATTGAAAGGGCTGTCTGAAAAACGCTATACAGCAGGGCTACAAAAACGCTATCAAAAGGGGTCTTTGTTGTTGCAGTTCCTGACTAAAAATGGTGATGGAAAACGCCAGGCAAGGCTGAATTGGCTGATGGGAATCGCCAATGCAAGGCTGGTGAAGCTTGGTGAAAAATGTCAGCAAAGGGGAGGGGGGGAGTCTTGCTGAGAGAGAGAGAGAGAGAGAGAGAGAGAGAGAGAGAGAGAGAGAGAGGGGGGGGGGGGACCTGTTGCACTTTGTCCTGTGTTCTCCTTGATCTTCTGCCAATTAGCCTAATCCTAGGTTTGCTTATATATTATCTTACCCAAATTGCCATACTCAGTTCAAAAGTCACTTGAAATAATAAGTGAAAAATGTCAAAAATAGGAAAAATAGGTTTAATGCACTAGAAAATGCTCCTGATGGTAATGTTGGATGATCATGTTGTGTGCAACCAGAGGATATGTATCTATCCTACATGCCTGGGCATGTATGGTTTGCCAACAAACTCACAAAAGTGCCAGAACACTTCCTAAGCTAGACTGACTGGACTGATTGAACCCTTGTCATGTTGTAGCTTGTCCACGGACACATAGACTGGATGTGTCACGTGACAGCAAAGAATTTTGGGATAGTAGTGTACAAGATACATTTCTACACCCTGCAATTATAGATCTACATGGTAGGGTTTCACTTGGCACATGTTGTTAGTCACAAGGGGTGCAACATGGTCTAGGAACTCATGGAGTTTGGTTTAGCCAATGTGGAGTAAGAATTATTAGGATCCCTCTCACTCATGTCACTGAGTGTTTACAGTTACCACCACACACAAGTACATCTCATACTTGAAGGATGTCATTTTTGCATACATCCTTATCTGAGACATATTCCACATGTGAAGAAAATGAGTCTCTAGAATTGACACTGGCATATATTATCTTCATTATGTGTTGCGAAAAATTCCCTAGGTGCTGGTTGCATCCGTTAAGTAGACCATTTTTAGCACTTGTATCAGGAGCAATTTCAATGACCAAAAATTGTCAAAGACTTGTTAACGTTAAAGGTATTGTTAAGCAGTTTTAACAGATGGTTGTTTATACATGTAGCAAAGCTATGTTTTGTTAATTCACATGTTTCACTTGGTACCTAGATGTGATTTAAGTACATTCTATTATGGTACAAATATGTTAGCCAGTTTTCACGTGATTGTCATAGAATCTATTGAGTTCTCTCTCTGTGTGTTGTGAGCATAACATTTTCCATAAGCATTGGCAATCAAAGTCATGAAAATGCAGGTTCAAAATTTTGTTAAGTGCATGCACATTAGGTTGTATAAACCCTAGTGTTATATATTAGTATATGTGCAATATCTCTATGAGATAAATTGTGGGTCTACCAATCATCATTAGAGGTCATGGATCAATTTGGATATGTGTAGATAAGTTGACTCAACTTTGTACAATTTATTCAATACACTATTCCAATACCTAAAGTTAAATTAATTGTTTATAATTTGTATTGAATATATGAATTATCCAAAATATTGGGCATTGTTGTGGTCTATATTTTTTTACGAGCCATTTTTTAGGAATGTATATAAACGATTGGGGAGAAACAACTCAATATCTATACTGCACTAATCCACATATGGATAGGAAGTTCACAAGTATTAATCTTATGCTAAAGGTTATGTTGAGGACATACGTTAGCGGGAAGCAATCCAATGGAAAAATTTATTTCTCAGGTTGGAGTTTGCTTACAATAGTGACAAGCATGTGATAACTGGTTTAATTCTATTCATGTTTGTATATGATTTCCAACCTAGATCACCAGTTACGATGGGGTTGGCATCTGAGAAGCTTCAATGGGTCAAGGAATTCCTCAAAGAACATCACATGGAGATGCTGACTCTTGCTTATTAAAAAAGTATATTGATAAGAAACCTCTGCAAGTTACCTTCATGGAAGGGGAAGAGGTAGTTTTACATGTGCTAGAGCATTCAAAAAATAGTCTGAAGAGTAGGTCAACACCTAAATTATCCTCGAGATTTTTTCTAGGCCCTTTAAAATACTCTAGTGAGTTGGCTCCATAAAATGTGAAAAATCTATGCTGACTGGGATGGTATTAGGACTCTTGTGCAACTCACCTGCCACGTGTATGTGCCTTCACATGCTAATTGGACTCCTGACTGTACAAGAGATGATTCTCACATGCCAATTGTTAGTGCTAGGTGTTGGGGTGCGAGTTTTGTTGCACCACAAGAACTCCTTCCATCCATGTAGATAGCATGTGTGTAGCATCATGTGATAGCCCATGTGTGGGCATGTGATGTCCCAAGAGTCATGCCTAGCGCCAACTAAAAGGGTCAAGGGTCAAGAGGCATATTGCCCTTTCATGAAGAGTCAAGTGACCTTTGGATGAGTGCAAGCACTAGGTGCTATGCCTATATATCAAGCTTTGTAATCATTTTCTTATGTTGAATAATCAAGTGTGTATCTACATTCTATTCTCTTGTGCATTGGTTTGACCCTTAACTAATCTCTCTCTCTCTCTCTCTCTCTATCATTATGATCACATAATGAATGCCACACTACGCTACCCACCATAACCTTTCACGTGGTATCAGAGCTTCAATGATGATTAGCACCTACTAATCATCATGGGCATTCTACCACCTCTATGCTAGATTTAGTGTGCACACACACACTTTGATCATTATTCAATTTCTCTCTCTCTCTCTCTCTCTCTCTCTCTCTCTCTCTCTCTCTCTCTCTAATAAACTCATAATTGAAAGCTCCTATTCAAGCTTGGGCAAGTCATTGGAAGGGCCAATTGGCCACTACCCTCCTTGGTTAACGGGTTTTTTTCTTGGTATGAGTAATTAGGCCATTATTTCTCTCTCGTTGAGCCCTTTTTGTTTAGTAATCAATTTGCATTAAGTATCCCATTTTGGTTCATTGAGTACGCCATTTGATAGCCCTTTGCAAATGCTACCCAATGCATCCTCAAGTTCACATTTTGGCCAAGTTTAAGCTTTGCTAAGGGCTTTGCTATTATTAGGTGTTTGTGTTCTTGTGCACCACTATCAAAGTTCGCTTATAGCGCTCTTCTTTGGAAACTCTCCACGTGCAAAGGTCAACGGCCAAGTGGTGTGGGGCGCTAATATTAGAGTGTTTGGTGGCGGGTCTTGAGCTCAATCCATACAGACTACTTTTCGTAAGTGAGCAAGCCCGGCAGACACGAATATAGACGCTCAAGTGCAATTCATGACGGTTTCGGGTCCGACCGAACTCATCTATCTATCAAAATAAAAAGAAATTTTTTTCTCTGATCATCTCCCAGCGGCCCTGCCACGCCCGGTCATCCTCCGGCTTCCACAGGTGCTTCCTGTCGCTAATCGACCAAACTGCCTTCTCAATTCTTCTACCAATTTGCTCCAATCACACCACAAAAGTGAGGGGCCTTTCCGACCTGACAACCAATCATCCACCTAGCTCCTAGCAAGCCTGATTTCCCACGCTGCCTTTTAAGCCTTGTTACTTTAGCTAAGAGCATTGTCCCACTATAGAGAGCCACAAAGCAAGCAAACCCCTTGGAGACTCATCTTCATCGAAACAAAGACACTGAGTTCCAACTGTCTAGGATCCAATCAAAGTTTGCGAAGATTTGCTTCTTGTAAGAGAAGAGTGACTTCACAATCTAATAAATTTTGTGAAGATTTCATTGCATAAAGCCACAAATGATGCACTAACCATTGCACAAGTTTTTTTTATCTTCTTGTAAAAGGAGATTAGACACTGCCCCAAGATGGTAAGACCTTCTCCACACTGCACATTAGGGGTGCACCACAATGGGAGAAAAGAGCATCGACAAATTTACCGGCCAAGGCTTCCACACATAGCAAGCCAAAACCAAGGGGTACTTGATGAAGAAACAATTGTGGAGTGTTGTCAATCCATTGGGGGAGAGTGAAAGGGTAGAGACACGTCAAACCCTTGCACAATTTAATGCCACAGATGAACAAGCACTTGGAATACTTCTCACATCACTCGGAGACAACTTCGTGCACTACTTAGATGAATGCACCACAGCACACGAGGCATGGATTACTTTAGAGCGACATTTTGGATCCATTGCAAAGCACTCCAAAATATCTCCAAAGATGCAGCTATATAGCCCAATTATGAAGCATGGTGAGGATATTGCTTTCCTTGTGAAGCAGCTCAAAATCATCTGCACCCAACTTGGCTACATTCGATGTCCTATAGAAAATGAAGATCAAGCAGCCATTTTAATAGTCATCGTGCTAAAGGAGAAAGAGCCCATTCCCAACCTTGAAGATGTAATTAATTCACTGCAACAACATCAGAAGAAACTAAAGGGAGGCACAAGTGAAGCTAGTGGAGCATATGCAATAACATCGAGAAATTTCAACAAACAAAAAAATCTCAAGTGCACTCACTATGAGAGAACCAACCAGCTTTCCAAATATTGTTATATAGTAAACCCTTGCAAAACCTGTGGCCAAAAGAATCATGCTACCAACTATTGCAAGCTCAACGACAGCCAAGTAAAGTTTTCCAACAACACCAGAACCAACTACAAAGAGCGGTACAAAGACAAAGGCAAATCCAAAATCAATCTTGTTGCTGCTAAATATTCCAATGATAAAGACACCAACAATCAAGTTAGCATAGTCTACGACGATATATTGTGAAGCACTATCATTTGTACTTCCCTCATTTGTGTGTAGAGAAGGATTTGTGGATCCCACCTTGTGTCTGGGGATCATTTGTGTTTCATACCTTGCTATTATGTTTAACGGGAGGTTTGTGACCTTATGTGCCTACCCCATGTCTATTCTCTTGTGCATTGGTTTAACCCTTAACGAATCTCTCTCTCTAGCATTATTATGATCACATAATCAATGCCAGACTACACTACCCACCATAACCTTTCACCGGGGCAAAGACCACAAACCCAACAAATATCCTCTTGGAATTTGGACTAAACTAGTGACCAACTATTAAGAGTAAAACTGCCACAAAGACCAAACCACACAAGTTATAATGACTCAATGGACTATGGTGCCACAAAGGCTAAAAACACAAGGCTAAAGACACCTCCCCTCGAACATGAGTCTCCTAGGACCAAGTTGTCCACCACATACCAGGCTATTCACCAAGATGACTCCAAAATGAGGCAGGGGCTCTCCCATATTTTGCCCCTACAAGTCACCACTGTCACTACCCAATTCTGCGACATTGGTTTCATATTCATATTTTGTACGGTGTTGATGTCTAGATGCTACCATTATTGCTACGTGCTTTAATCCTCAAAAAATCCTTTGCTAAGTATCTGAGCTTTCTACAACCGTAGCATTTCTTGATGCCTTTATTTGATGTAAGACTAGTCGCGGTGCAAGAAAAACTAGATGCCATGCAGGTTGATGAAGTTGATGCTTCTCCTCTTGAAGACGGATTTTTCTTCTCTCTCATAGTGCTTGATGGATCGGTCTTATCACTTGGAGACTCTCGAAGGATAGTCTCTCTCCTTACACATGCACAAGATGATATCATCTCCATAAATGAAAATGTGGGCATATATTTCAATGTATTGTGCTTTAGATGCAAAAGAATTTAACTTTGAAGTATATATACATACACACACACACACACACACATATTTTATATATATATAATATATATATATATAATATATATATATATATATATATATATATATATATATACATACAGAGAGAGAGAGAGAGAGAGAGAGAGAATTATTATCCTTTGCTTGAATTTTTAGTGAAGCTTGAGAAAACCTTCTTCTTGAGGCTCTTCTTTTCTACTTGATAAACTTGCCTTAAGCTTGAAGCTCTAGAGAAGATGTTCAAAGTTCAAAGTCAAAAACCTTTTGGAAAGCCTTTTGGAAGCATTTGCTTGGATTTTCCTTGATGGCTTTGAAGTTCAAATGAGCAAAAACTTCTTGAAGGATTTGGAAAAATCGGCTGCTCATTGACTTTTTCAGCTTGTGGAAAAATTGCCCCTATGTGGGCATGAGGCTTGTGGGCAAGCCCTTCTTCTCATGCTTGCGGGATCACCCCTAAATAGGAAAGAGGGCCTTTGTGTGAAAGTACTCGCGGGACTATGGGAGCATGCCCCTAAAGGGATTGGAGCCTTGGGGAGTCCACGAAAAAGGGGACCTCATAGGGAAGGGTAGCCGAGCCAATTCGAGTAGCCGAGCATGGGTAGGGGGGCTTGGGTACACTCAAAAGGGTTCATGAGATTTTTGCAAAAAACTGGTCACGTATGGGTTGGGCTCTAAGAAGGAAAAACCTATGTGAGGGATCGGTTGTGCCTGGACCCACCATTGCATAGAATGGAATTTAACCACGATTTTCATGTTTGTCCGACTTCTCCAATGCTTAAGGGATGATCTTATCTTGGTGGCCTAGCCAACACACCCCAAATGGGTGACTTGAGGAGAAATCCAAAAATAGGCAATATAAGCTCGTTTTTCCATAGCCTCGCACACACATAGAACTCCACACCCCCAAATATAGCATAAATTGGGGATGAAGATGAGGGATCACCTAGGCTTCAAAGGCAAATATTGAGGGCTTGTCGGAAAGAGCTCAAAGAGTATTATCTCCACACAAGATTAATGCCGCAATTCATGCTTCAAGCAAACTTGTCTAATGCCGCAAATTATGCAAAAATAACACAAACATAAGACCTAAATGAAAATGCAAGCACACACTAACTTGAATGTGATCATACACTAATCATGCCAAGTCCGTCAAGAAGGGTAGTGGCTCTATGGAATGGACACGTGGCGTGCCCAAACTTGATGAATTAGACAATAATTAGAGCTTTAATTTGAGACGTGCAATTAGGAGAAAACGATCAAAGAATGCTAATCATACCATCTAATATCAATTGTTGAGCTAGGGTGGATCAACGAGACTAGCATTCATGATTGTAGCATTGATAATTACACTAGTAATTAGAGAGAGATAGAGAAAGGTAGCATGTAGACTCAAAGCATAACTTGATTAATAATAGACTGACAACATGTATACAATGAATGATTGTGTTGCAAAGTGTGTACAAGAGCTTGTTACTTATATGGTAATAATTACACTAGTAATTAGAGAGACAGAGAGAGGTAGCATGTAGACTCAAAACATAACTTAATTAATGATAGACTGACAACTTGTATACAATGATTGATCAGGTTGGAAAGTGTGTACAAGAGCCTACTTATATGGTAGTTGCTAGTGGCTAGGTGCACCTCTCAAGGGTCGCATGTACCTTTTACCAAGGGTCAAGGGGCAACTCTCCACCAAAGGTCAAGCGTGGCTCCATAGAATGTGGAAAAGCTATGCTGACTAGAATGGAATTTGGACTCTTGTGCAACTCACCTGCCACATGTGCTAAGCCATGTGCCCTAACATGCTTTAATGCTTATTGGACTATTGAATGTACAAGAGATGATTCTCACATGCCAATTGTCGACGATAGGCCAAACCCAAGAGGGTGCATATAAGGGGCAGAGGTTGTGTGGAGAGACCAGTTAAGTACTTCGTACAGTCTCAAAGAAGGGATCTAGTGTTCAAGGTCATCAATGACACAATCCAATTCTTTTTAGTCAAAAAAAGTGGGATAGGGAGGGGCTTGAATTTAGAAGCTCTCAATTTCAAATCATTATCTTATTAACTTGCTACCAAATGCAATTTGGCATCAGGCAGAGACTTGCAATGTGCACTTTAAAATTTTCCCTTTTGGCTCTTGCAATCATAGTTCACATTCGCAACTAATTCACACTATAAACATGTAGTGGTGTGTACACACCTTGCAAAGTTCATCCATAGTTCGCATGCTTGTTGACACTAGACAAACTTACACCAAATTCAAATTAAGATCAATGGTTCAGATTCTTGAGGTGGTGCTTTGCTTACTTCAACTATAGATCCCCTCCAACACTAAGGTGTCATTTAGTGACAAGGACGACCTCCTCTACGGGTCCAACCTTAGGATGCTTTTACAAATGGGGATTTTAAGTCTAACATGGGTCCCCTTGCCCACAAATTACCAGCTTATTTTATGGCCACTTCGCAAATCAAATAAACAAATAAACAACTTCCCCCCATCACCCTCAACAGATTTGAATGCGAGTACTCTTTTTTTGAATTGAGTCAGCACTTTCTTTTCAAAAAAATGTGTACCCTTATGTATATAACATACAAGGGTCACCATATGGTAGAATGTGTTGAGGGTGACTTTAGAGTCAATGATGCATTCCGTTGACGGTTGCCTTGAGGGGATTGTGTGTAAGGATATCATATGGTAACATGTGAGTTTAAGGAAGGGGGTTTATAGGGGAGAAAAAATGCATTTTATTAAGAATGATCCCATACATAGGGGTGAAGAAGGGGAGTTTCTTGCATGCAAGTCATGTCCCCTTGTTATTACTAGGGAATGGTAAAGACACAAGCAGAGCTTTAGTGTCAAAAAAGGCTCCCCACTCTTTGATTATCAAGATGAGCCAAATCCCAACCAATTTTGACTAGCTATCTTGGCACGCAGAGAGAGAGAGAGAGAGAGAGGGGGGGGGGGGGGGGGGGGGGGGGGGGGGGGGGTCGTCATTCTAGATCCAATTAAACCAACAATAACAAGGGCAAGGGTCACATTGGTATTCGAAAACAAGCAAGTGCTAAAATCACAAGGCCTCCCTTGGATTGGAACAACTACAAGGCCTAAATTAATGTCATTAAAAATTAATATACTTTCCATTTTACACTTTTTAACAGAATTTATACTCTACTTATATGAGCAAAAACTTAGATGCATATAGAAGAAATTAACATACAAATGAAAACAAATTTAAAGTTTTAATTCAAATTATATGTTGTCGCTAATGAGAATAAATGAAAAAGTGTAGGTGGAATGCAAGCATTTTACAAAACTATTCATATGCTTATTATGAGGTCAAAACAGAAAATATGAACACACAGTGGTCATGAAAAAGTTGATGAGTAAAAAGATGCCTACGTAAGAAATGGAAGAAAAATGATTTCATTGTTAGCTTCGCCATGTGACACCGACTTGTATCTGATGGGTCCGATTGCTCCCTAGAATTAAATGCCTTACTAAAGTTTTATGCAGGCCAAAATCATATGCAGTACAAAATGCATGTAGCAAATCACTTGATGTACAACTAGGCATCAATACTCTGTGTGTGTGTGTGTGTGTGTGTGTGTGTGTGTGTGTGTGTGTGTGTGTGTGCACGCGTGCGCATTAAAGGAGGGAGTAGACACTCTGTATACTATAAGCCTGATAAACTGAACTGGTAGTAAAAAAAACCTGAAAGATAGTGATAACAACAAACCGAAGGACAAAACCAGTGATACAGAGTTACAAAGATGGATGATATATCAAAGGCCAGGGACGGAGGAGTAAAGGATGACTGTAGAAGAGAGTTGAAGCAAGCACCACCATAACCTGCGACAAGGAGGATGAAAACTCCACCAAAGAGTCTCAAATATAAGACTCCGAATCAACAAGGCCCAGCGGAAGAAACATCCCCACTGCACATCCACTTAACATCAAAACTTTAGGGCAGAGAGAACCTCAAACCATCCCTGGCAGCATCAACAGAGGTACGACGCTCTTCAACCTGTGAAACATCATTATGAAGGGTTGAAAGCCAAAGACAAGGCTAAAACCCAAGCACCAGAAGCGCACCAAACAAGAGAGAAAAGCATAGATGTAGAAAAAAGAGAACTAAATCCATGCGCTTCGGATGTACACCTATCTACTTGCGATTCTGCACTTCATCAAATGTGTGATGGCAGTACACATTCCTTTCATCACATGTGTCTTTTGACCTACTGTGTCTCATAATTTGCAGGACTAAAATGTACAAAACCCCGAGTCTACCAAAACAAACTTCTTTGAACATCCATAACTTGTATACTGGACTTTCTCTATCTGTTTACACTGTGAGAAAATATCCAAAACTAGTAGATCTATGTATTTTGGCATTTGGAGGCACACCACACAAAACCTCTAAGCAACTTCAAAGGTAATCTAGTGTCAGGTGCAGCCAAATTGAAATGGTGAAGATTTAAATTTCACACTTCCACAAATCCTTTGCTTTTTTTCCTTACGTTAATGATTCCTTTTAACTTGAATGGTGATTCTTTACGTTTCCCTCAAGAGAGGGAATGAGAGAGTACGGTACAGATGTGTAGAGGGAGAGAGAGAGAGAGAGAGAGAGAGAGAGAGGATAATGATACCCAATGGATCCAAACCAACCCTCTCAAGGTCCCCGGGGCCACACCATTGCCGATGGGGAATGGAATGTACACACATGCAATACCTCAAGTGCAAACTCCACTGACTCGAATGGGGAATGTCGCGCACCTTTGGATATTTCTCGATGTGGGATTGTGGATGGCCACCAAGGGGTAGATTTGGGGCTGAATTGCGCTCCCAATGTGAGAGGAATGAAGGGCTGAAGCTGGCTGCAAAAACGCAGATCTGGCAAGCAAAACGCAGCAGATTTATCACGTAAAGCAGGGCTGAAAACGCAAATCTCGACGATGCTGATGGCGGACAGCAATGGGATCACTTGATGACGGCGAGAAAATGGCCAAGGTGAGGCTCGATGGGCTGCCGAAGTACCGGACCGCAAAGAAGATGCTAGCAATGGGCGATACCGTGCACACAAAAAGGCTGAAAACTGAAAGCGCTGGCTGATATACTGACAACTGCATGTCATTTCTATCCATCATAGTAGTGAGCATGCAATACCTCAAGTGCAGACTCTTCTGATTCGAATGGGAAATGTTGCCGCAGCAACTCCTCAAGACGAGGCACCTCAGGACAAATTTGATGCACCTTTTAATCCTGCTCGATGTGGGATTGCAGATGGCCACCAAGGGGTAGACCTAGGGCTGAATTACGCTCCTAATGTGAAGAAAAAACCCTAATCTAAAATTCCCCAAGGGACTTGAAAAACATCAAAGCCTAGAATAAAACAAAACATGAAGGTAGAGAAAAGAGAGCTATATCCGTGAGCTTCAGAAAATGTGCATGCATCTATCTATTGGTACTTTCTAGAACGCGGGATAGTGGTACTCAATTCTTTTTATCACATGTGTCATTTAACCTAGTGTGTCTAATAATCTGCAAGACCAAAATGTACAAAACCCTAAAGACTATCCAATCAGACTTCTTAAAAAACTCCATGACCTGCATATTGACATTTACTATTGCTTAAAAGCGTAAGCACGTCTCTAAAACCAGTAGACCCGAATATTTAGCGCTATGAAGCACAACACACGACTTCTAAGGTGATACAAATTGCAAGTTTGAGAAAATTGGCAAAAAACAGCACCCATTTCTTGACATAGTGTGTGTTTGAAAATCTTTTCAAAGCATAGTGTTGAAGGTGGAATCCATAGCCCAAAACAATGCCAAAACTCATTTGCCTTCTTGAGATCCCAATAAAGGATATTAAACAGACTTCCGAATAATTGTTCATACTCTTCTATACAGACAACAAACTACACATTCGGTAAACGAAAAAGCATTTGGTACAAAACCAACATGCAGAAAAACAGACAGATCAGACATGCACACACCCACATGCCCCCCCCCCCCACACACACACAAACACAAAACACACTCGAAATCTGAAATGCTTGCACATGCAACAAACTCATGCCAAAAATTGAAAGGAAGGCAAGTATTACAAGAAACCGGGTCTTCTATAGAATGTACTCAGCGGTTACCCTGCAAAAGGCTCTCTGATTTAAAATGCTGCTACGTTCACTAACTGTCCATGAGCAGCTTTCAGAAGATTAGGTAGATTCATGAGTATAACATAAAGAAACCAACAGCAAAATGGATCTAAAGTGGCAGACCCAACCTCAAGGACATCTCATTCTCTAACTCTCCCTCTATACAAACACCAGCAACCCTGCCAAGTGGAGTGCCCAAATACCAACAGGAGAGCGCATCTGGACGCAGAGTCTCAGAGAGAGTTGGACCCTCAGGGAGTTGTACCTTTGCGAAGCAATAATAAAGGGGCACCAATCTAAGGGGCCAGTGCGTCTAGGAACGGAACTCCGCCATTCCATGTCGACTCTCTCTCTCTCTCTCTCTCTCTCTCTCTCTCTCTCTCTCTCTCTCGTCAAGTTCAGTTATTTGCAGATTTTGTTCGTGTGTTGCTATTGATTTTCTCGCTTGGAGTGTCTAAGCCTATAACAACAGTATCACAGCTCAAAATGATTCTTCTTCTACAGAGGATCCGATCCTTTCTGTAATGCACACAAGTTCTCGCGGAGAATCTAACAGAGACGACACCTCTCTGACCTTTAGTCTGCAAGGAGATGAAGAAAAGCTAAGTCCCACCGTGGGCATAGAAGAAACCAACGAATATATGGCAAATTTCTGACGGGGAATCTCGGGGGTAGTACAAATGTCAACAGCAGGTTGACACATGTATAAAAAGATTGATCAAGTACTCCAAAGACCCAAAATATGTGAATCACTTGAAGAATTACCTGCTTGACAAGGTTCACTCTAGATGGCGAGAGGCTGTCCATCTCCTGTCAAGTCCGTAATGAAACAAAAAGCAAAGCCAAGTGCAGAAAATCAAAAATTGTACTCATATAAAGTGTTTGACAAAGCTCTTGAAAAGAAGACAAACCAGTTGATGAAAGGCTTAAAAGCACTCTCGGAACAAGAGGTAATCGACAAATTTCCCAAATTATTTGGGCTAGAAGTGGACTTTCGAGATAATAAGCAGATCCAAGAAGTATGTTTGTTTTGAGGATGGCAAATTTTTTCTTCCTCTTTGAAGAGTTCCAATAGTTCATCGTCCTCTAGTTCCAAGGAGGATGAGAAAAAACGAAAGAAGCCGTGAAAAAGCAAGAAAAGCAAGAAAACACATTTTTGAAAAAATCTAGAAAGCGCAGGGAGCCTGTAGGGTGCAGTGGAAGTGAATGTTGAACTTTGCTAAAGATGAGTGCTCCGAACTGTGCTCAAGGTTTCCTTTTACTTACGGAAGGGAGAGTCTTCCGCAATGGACACAAACAAAGTGGTGAACGCTGTGAATGAAGGTGCTGAGAGTGAGAGATAGAGAGAGAGAAGAATACGACACCAGAGACGTAAAACCCTCCTCCGAAGGCCCCACTCTCTATGGCGAGAGCGGTCTACTATTGATTGTACAAATCTCTACAATGCTTGGACTTGCCGACGATATCGACAATGATGAGGAGGAGATGAGACGGGCTGAAATCTGAAAATGCTAAGGGCTGAAATCTGCAAATCTTTATCTGCTGAATTCTGACTCTATGTCGGTGACGACGGTGTCGGGGGATATGTGTTCGCTACGTGAGCCGGGCACGCGCCGGGCCTCTGGCTGTGGGAGGTGTGAAAGAGAGAGAACAAGAGACACTGATGCAACTGACTCTGGAAATCACCACAATCATCAATTAATCGATTATTACATCTGAGTACAACTTAATCTTTAGCCAAGGCGGGCTGTTAACAGCACCGTCACTTGGATCATCTGCTAACTAGGAGTTTAAGCTCTCGTTTACAGGATTAACCGGGCCGTTAACGACACCGGACTTAACAAAATCTAAAATGAATCTCTAGCTGATGACGGTGATGGAAACTTCCTCATGTCGCTTTATCTGCTTCAAATACCTCGTGGATTCTGCAAGCTTCGACTCTGCTCACTACATCAATCATCAAGCTTCAGTTATTACCATTTCTCCTGTATCTTCCTGCTTTATGCACTTTGGACTAACTTATCTGCCGTTCACGAGATTAATCTTCACCTCTACTCGACTTGCTCCGAGTCCCTTAACCCCTGCTTGGCCGATACACTTGCTTTCCTCTTTGGAGCTCATGCCAACTTCATGCAACGCTCCAAAATACTCTCCTTCTCAAGCATGAGAGAGTGAGAGCACCTTTCTTTCTTGCTCATGTCCGAGAGCAAGAGAAAGTGCCCCTTCCTTGCCGACTCCTTGCTCCCCTCTTCTCTATCTTATGCATGAGAGGAAGAGATCTTTACTCTTCTTTGTTTGTCAGAGCCCTTTCTCGAGAGTCTTGCTTCAAGACTCGGTTCCGAGAGCCCTTACTTTTCCTCCTCCTTTATTGCTCGCCTTAACATGCCGAGCTCCGCCTTCTCCAAGCCTTACTCCCTTCATTCGCTAACCAAGGACGAGAGGACGAGAGAGCTTGAGAGAGATTTTCCTTGGTCCTTCCTTCTTCTTCGTTTGCTCACCAAAAGAAAACCTCTCTTGCTTCTCCTTCAACTCGAGAGAGAAGAGAGAGCTTTGCTTGCTCAAGAGCGAAAGAGAGGAGAGCTTCGTTCCTTGCTCCCCTTGTGTCGGTTGAAGATCGAGAGAGAGAGATTGCTTCGACCTCCTCCCTGCAATCCTCGTTTTCATGCCCTCGTTCCTGCTCCTCGTTGGCTTTCTTTCCCCCTTCTTCGTTATTAGCCCTCCTCGTTATTGCCTCTATTAATAGCCCTCTCTCCACTTATGCAACGACGGCGCCGTCGTGGTGGGAACGGCGCCGATGACGTGGCAGGGCCAAGTTTCCACCAACATGAAAATGTCCGAAACCAAGGCCGAACAGCGGCGCCTTGAGCTCCTGAGCACAACTCCTTACTATTGCGAGGTCATCCGAAGCCTGCAACGCATGCTATGAACCCATCTTATCCTCCTGCGCATTCGTTCTCGCTGCTGAACACTTTCTTCCTCTTTTTTTTTGGTTCTTTTTCCCACTTACCCTTATAAAACAACCCTGGGGCAGCCAAACCTCCTTTAAGCTCATAGGTGGGCGACACTTCATTCATAAGGGTACCACATTTGGCATGCAATTTAACCAAGGCACCCGCAAAGTCAAATTCTCTACACTCAATGCACTTCACGATACGTCATTTCGGATGTTGAGCTCATCAAGAGCTTTTTGTGCTTTCATATCATAACGGCACTACATTTGGCATACATATCGGCAGAGCAAGACTCTCAAGAAAGCAAAAGGTCATCACCCAGAAGAGGCATGGTAGCTTCTTGTGAGTTCTAATGCTCATAACATCATTGCAAATAACGCCAAAAGTTGCCCAGTTCAATCGCGTCGGCAACTAACACCGACCTTAATCCAGATTATCCGATCAACCCGGACTGTATCTGACGAGCCGTAAATTCCTTTAGACGTCTTGAGTTGCATAGAACGCATACAAAACCTATTGGGCTGTAAAATTCCCAGATGGCACACTGCCCAAGCCGACCTAACTGGCTCGGAGCCGGCCCCCGGTGAATATTTAACGGCTCATATCTTGGCAACCGGGACCCTAATCACTAATCTGAAAAGACCGACGCGCTCCACGAAGTGAGCACTTCAGGCCCGTGCATTCATTTCAATTCTGTCACCTCAGCTGCAATTGCCCAATCCGGTACGGATCTGCAATCGACTTGAACTTTAAACTGCCATAACTTCTTCACCGTAGCTCCAATCGACGAGCCGTAAAGACAGGCCGGTAGAGCACTTCAAGCATTGCAGTTTTAGATCATAATATCCCATTTGTGCTCACTTCAAGCATACTCATTTTTGGCATCATTGAGGCATCTGTTGGTCCTTTTAAAGCCGGATCTGGCATACACTAATCATTAAACTTGGCCTGTTAACAAGCCCTGGTCACTGCCCAGTAAAAATGTAGGCTTCAAAGAAGCTAACTTGTATTTCTCTGCTCTTTTTCTCATCATGGCAGCGGAGCTACACGACAACGATACGACGACGACGCGCTGAAAACGCAGATGCTGAAATCTGCATTTTCCGGGCTGAATCTGCAAACTTTGCGGGATCTGACCATGCGTGGCCAGGATCTACTGCAGGAAGGTAAGGTCTGCGAGGTTCGGGGGTTCTACTGTGGTACTAACTGCTCAAAACTGAAAACACTGCTGTTTCTTGATGTTCCGTCGCGGTGAACCTGCAAAACACTGAAGTGTGATGCTGATGCAAAACGCTAGGGCTGAAAATGTACTGCTGGAGGAAATCCACTAACGCTAGGGCTGATCTGCTGTGGTCAAGTGGATCTGCTATGTCTGCTAACGCCAGGATTCTGCAAGATCAAAAACGCTGGCTGATCTGGTCCAAAAACGCTAGGGCATCTAGGGGTTTTGCTAAGAAGTTGCCTGTTGAGCGGTGCTCCTGCTGCCTCTTCTGCCAGAAAGTGCTAGCGCCAGGTTTCTATTTATACACACTTAGTAAATTTGCCTACCTACTTTCCAACAAAAGTCACTTAAAAATAATGAGTGAAAAAATGTCTAAAATAGGAAAAATAGATCTATGCACTATAAAAATGCTCTTGATGGGTTCTGATGGAAATCTGATGATCATGCTGTCTGCAACCAGAGGATATGCATCTAATCTAAGTGTCTAGACAAGCAGGGTCTGCGAACAGACTCACAAAAGTGCCAGATCACTTCCTATTCTAGACTGGCTTTACTGAACTGAACCCTTGTCATGCTGTAGCTTGTCCACAGATACATAGGGTTAGACGTGTCACGTGACAGAGCCATCTAGCAGTTCAAAGGAGAAAACCTCATCCTCTGCTAACAATTTAGGAAGTGAGAAAAAGAACAAGAAGACCAAGGAGTTCAAGGATGGGGGTCAAGCTATCAAGTTTGACACGTTTTCATGCCGTCGAGCCGTTGAATTTATACAACAATTTGACGTTTCCTTTTTGGAAGGTCGCGCTCCAAAGTACGAAGGGCGGTATCTTACTCGAAAGGAAACGCACAGACATGGTGGTCTACTCTGTTGTTGCGTAGAGACGCACTTGAGAAGTAGGTAAAATTCAAGAGAGATTTTACTTCTGCCTGGATAACATAAGAATATGAAGAAGATGTCATCACATCTTGGTATCATTTGAGAATGACTAAGAGAGACACTTTAGACGACTACTGTCAGAGGTTTTGTGATACCTGTCATCACATCTTGGTATCATTTGAGAATGACTAAGAGAGACACTTTAGACGACTACTGTCAGAGGTTTTGTGATACCTATTTGCAGTGTCCTCGTTTCGGAGGATCACTTTGAAGGTCCAGATTGAGCGGTTTTGTTGTGGATTGCTAAAAGAGATTCGCCAGTATTGTCTACAAAAAAAGTCTAACATTCAGGACTTATGGGACAAGTCGAGCAAGGTCTTGGTATGCATGTTAGCTCATTGACCTATCCTACAGACAAGCCAGTGTCCACCCCTTGCATTCCCGCATACATTCCCCCTCCCCCTCCCCCCCCCCCCCCCCCCCCCCCCCCCCCCCCCCCCCCCCCCCCCTTTTCTTTCTTACCTCGTAGGAGTCTGTCCCTACAGCCTTCTAGGAGCTTTGCGTCTTTTTCGCCTTCCTCGACTCAGCAACAGACACAGAATGGCGGCTTCTGCTCCACCTGAGAGGGATTCCACTGAAACCCCCTCGCCCGACACTGCGGAGCCGACCCTTCGACTTGCTCTTTCGTTAGAAGAGCAAGCGAGCTTGATGGCTGAAGTGGAGCGCTTGTAAGCCACTTCGGTTATCTGTAAGATCATTGGCACTCGGCCCAGTCGGGGCGAGGTTCGGGATTTACTACAAGCCCGTCTTCTCTCCGATGTGGGCAAGATCACCGATGTCCAGATCCTCAGGAGAGGGTACTACCTGGACGAGTTCGAGTCTACAGATATGACGACCAAGGTGATTTCAATGGGCTCATTCTGCATCAGAGCAGCTCGAGCTTACTTCCGACGTTGGCATCACAGTTTTGACCCTACTATAGATGTGCTCGAGGAGGAGGCAGACTTGCCGATTTCGGTCTGTTTCCTAGGCCTGAGGCGCGAGTACCATCCCCTCCTCCCAAGATTGGTTCCATATTCAGGACAGTTCTAGAGTCTCCACGCACGGCATCTTCAGTTGTGCCCAAGGCCGCAGGTCTACCTGCTGTGCGGGTTCTCGTTCGTGACACGCACTCCCTCCCAAGGTGGTACTACTGCCTAGGGTGAGTGAGGAATGGATCAGACAGAGGGTGGAGTATTCAGGTCTTCCGAACCAGTGTTTCATTTGCAGGCAGATGGGCCATATGGCAAAGGCCTGTCCTCGCAGGAGACCTCGACCCACAACGCATGCGTAGCCTCCCAAGGATGAGCATGCCAAGCAGCCAGATACACAGAATGCACAGGCTGGCACATTGACAGAGACCAATGATCAACCAGCTGATGGTTGGCAACAGGTGCCTGTTGGCCACCGCCGCGACGAGGGAGGGCTCGCCCCACTGCTCTCCCTGGTGACCGCCATTCTGCAGCTCAGCAGCAGTGGGTTCCGACTGGGAACCGTTTTGACCCCCTTCAACGGGACCTGCCTGACGAGGCCCCGTCCACTTCAGTTCCTCCACCACCGCCTCCTCCTCCCTCAGCCGCTGTCACCACCCCCCCCCCCCCCACCAACCTCCACCTTCGCCTCCCGTCCCTCCTCTCTCCCCGATGGGGCCCACAGTCTCGCCTCCCGACCCATCCGCTACTCCTCCTCAGATGCAGGGTACTTGGACACGCTTCTGCCGCAAGGCGTTCTCTTGGTAGTGCTTTCGCTACGAGCCGTGTGGCTCGAGAGGGACTGAGGCCGCCTTTTTTGGTGCACACTTCTCCCTTTGCAAGGGTCCCTAGAGGTATGACCAGCTTCGACATTCGCCGACGTTGGGACTTCTTCCACTATAGCTTCACTCGGTTTCTAGGTGACTCCTCTCCCGCGACTTGGAGGAGGCCAGCTTTCGAGTCCACGTTCTCTTTCTTGCAGCTAGAGGCATTGAGGCCCTGGACACAACAGTGGGTTTCTCCTTTCTGTTGTGTGGTAGGGATCTCACAGAGTGGACCCAGCACACAGTCCTTGACCGGCTCCAGATTCAGGCTACTGAGTTCTCGCACCACACAGGGGACTTAGCGGTGACAGATCTGGTGCAAACACTTTGGCCTCTTGCCAAGTTCAGTGTGACACCTCCAGATGCAGCGGGCTGCAGGCACATTGTGTTGCATTTGTTTGCTGACACTCAATGCCCTCCAGGTTATGTATTTGGGCATGAGGATTCTTAAATAGAGGATGTAGCCCTTCGAGATACATGCTCCGCTTGGGCTTGGGGGGGACAGTCACTTCTTGCGCGGCTTGTCTAGAGGTGGTTCGGATGCGGATTACTTCCCATCCAAACCGGCCTCAAAGATAGCGAGGTTGGCTGCTGTGGTAGCATCAGTTTTCTCTCACTGACTCCATGAGGATCATCTCATGGAATGTGCAGGGATTAGGAGGGCCCCAGTTTCAGCGTCAGAGGGGTCGGTTGCGTCAAGAGCTGCAAAGATGCCTTGTGGGTGGTGAGATTGACATTCTTATGCTACAGGAGCATCATCTTTGTGAGAGCCGCATTCGGCGATGTGGTCAGATTTTGCGTGGTCGCTATGAGACGTTTTGGTCAGCTGCTTTTGGACCTGGAGGCATCCAAGGTGGGGTATGTATGACCATTGCATACTCTTTGCAGCAGGCCATTGTGGGCAGAGGGTTTATTGTGCCAGGCAGGGTTCAGTGGATTACTAAGGAGGTTCAGGGTTGCCTCATGGGCTTCCTGAACATCTACGCGCCCAACGTGGCGAGCGCACGTGCAGAGTTTTGGGCTCACATTGCAGAGTCTCTGCCGCACGCAGAGGAATGGTGCATTGGGGGAGACTTCAACATGTTGTAGGACCCAACAGACAGGATTGGAGGTAGCCATACTATTGTGCATGGTGATGAGTTGGCACCTTGGGAGAGGTTATGTATGACTCTGCAGATTTCAGATGTGTGGCAACATTCTAGCTTTGTGAGGCCACCTGATAGCCTAGCCTTCCCTCATTCGGACCGTAGAGTGGGAGGAGTGAATCTATCTAGGATAGATCGCTTCTACACTAGTGATCACTTCAGTGACTTGGGTGGGACTGTTGGCATTTTGGCAGAGTTGTAGTGGGCAACCAGGTGTTGTTGGCTACTATGTGGTACATCACTTCTTGTTGGATCTTTTCGAGTTCTTGCATCAACCAGGTAGAGAGGCTGATCAAGAACTTTCTTTGGTCAGGGCGTGACACTCAGATAGCCCGGGCCAAAGTGGCATGGCAGGTCATCATCATTCCTTGTTCTCAGGGAGGGTTGGGGATCATAGACCCAACACAACAAAGCAAAGCCCTTTTAGGGAAGTTCATCGTTAGAGGACTTCTTCCAAGAGAGGAGCCCTGGAAGGAGTTCTTGCTTCAGCGGCTTAGTGCTAGAGTGCCTCAACTGGAGGCCCCTGGCGACCTTCAACCAAATGGATTTTCACAGAGATGCGCGGAGTTGGCTTGAGCAGGAGACTAGAGGATCCCTTCGCTGTGAGTCTGCTCCGATCCTGGGAGCAGCTACGGAGAGGCCTAGAGCAACGACAACCTACTTGCACGGAGGAGCGCCTAAGACAGCCCCTTGTTTGGAACCCCATGGTTAGCACTCAGAGAGGCCACTTGGTTGGTAGTAGGCCTCTGTGACGTGACACATCCAACCATGTGTGTCCATGGACAAGCTACAGCATGATTAGGGTTCAGTCAGTCCAGTCAGTCTAGATTAGAAGTGATCTGGCACTTTTGTGAGTCTATTCGTAGACCGTACATGCCCAATCACTTAGTGTAGATGCATATCCTATGGTTGCACACAACATGATCATAAGCATTCCCATCAGAATCCTTCAGGGGAATTTTCCAGCGCATTTAGCCTATTTTATCTATTTTTGACATTTGTCACTTATTATTTTTAAGTGACTTTTGTTGGAAAGTAGGTAGGGCAAATTGAGTAAGTTTGTATATAAGCAAACTAGAGCTAGCACTATTTGGCAGAAGAGGCAACAGGAGCCAAGCTCAGCAGGCAACTTCTCAGCAAGACCAAGCCTTGGTGGTTTCCCTCCAAGCAAAGACCCCCATCATTGGCGTTTCCCAACAAGCATCATAGCCTGGCGTTTTTGCATCGGCCTTGCCATCGCCAAAAGTCTCATCCCCTAGTGTCTAAAGAAGATCATCGCCACAGATTTCCTCAGCCAGCGTTTTTGCAAGCACCAACATACCTAGCGTTTTTGTTCCCCATCAACCTAGCGTTTTGACAAATTACAACTTGGCGATTTCATGAGGATTTGCATTCAGATCTGCAGCAGTAGACATCGCAATTTTCAATATTAGAAGACCTTCAAGTTCAGCCCTAACGAGTAGCAGATTCAGCCCGGTAAGAACCTCAGTTTTCAGCCTTAAGGAACCTCAGTTTTCAGCCCTAAACCTGCAGATTTTCAGCGTCAAAGACCCACAGAAAAGAGCCCCCAAGTCAGCGTTTTTGGACTAGTTGCAGATCTCAGCCCATAGCGTTTTTGGACAGCAGTAGAAAGATTGCAGATTTCAGCCCTAGTGTCGACCTCGTCATCCCCGTCGTCATCGTCGACATAGCCTAGAATTGCATCAATCACATGCATTCAGTTTGTACCAGTTTGTGCAATCATAAGTAGACCACTCTCGCCGACGAGAGTGGGGCCTTCGGAGGAGGGTTTTACGACGTCTCTGGTGTCGTATTTCTCTTCTCTCTCTATCTCTCAGAAGGCTCTCCCTTCCATAAGAACAAAAGGAACCTTGAGCACAGTTCGGAGCACTCATCTTGAGCAAAGCGCAAACATTCATCCCGCTGCACCTAACATTGGTATCAAAGCTTTGGCAGTGTTCTGTGTCATTCAAGGAAAGAACCACAAGAATCACAAGAATCTTTTTTTACTTGTTGCGGTCGCACGAACCCAAGTTCGCTTGGGCGTGTCGATTCCTAATCGTGTTTTTGAAGAGTGACAGGAATCCCAGGAAAGAAGGGCTTGTCCAACCTCCCCTTGTGTCTCTTTTCACTCATTGAGAGCGAACCGTGCACTTAACGGCCGTCCAATCGACGTGAGGTGCGAAAAAGCAACCTTGGTGTGAGCGCAAGGCCGCCAAGGGATGCGCCCGCAGAAAGAAGTAGAACTCGGGTGAAGAGAAGATCCTTCTCAAATACGGTTTGCAAGCGAAAGAAAACCTCAAGAACCTCACGACCCTCAAGAACCAAGACCCCCAAGAACCCAAGTTCCTCGTGAACTTAAGAACCCAAGACCACAAGAACCCCAGACTTCAATGGATGGTCATCACTCGAAGCGGAAAGGATACTTCGCTTGGAGATGATGAGCATGAGAGAGGCGAAGAAGAATTTTCCCCACCAGGAGGTTTTTCCGACCCTCCCTCTTCCCCATTTACGTCAAGGATTGCACTAACTCCTATGGAGGAGTTGAAGCAGTTGTTTCTGGAAAGAAAGTTAGAACGCGAAGCAAGAAATGCAGAAAGAAAAGTAGTAATGGATCGCAGAAATGCAGAAAGAATGGCAGAAATGGAACGCAAACACGCAGAAAGAAGAGCAGAAAGAGAAGCAGAACGAGAAGCAACAAGGAAGGAAGCCAAAGCAATACAAGAACAGAGCGACCGACAGAACAAAGAGTTATGGCGACTCTATTCTCAAGTTCGAGCACAGATGCAAGAGATTTGGGGAAAGGAGACTCTCTCAGTCTCTTCTTCTCCCACGCATGATACACACGATTTGCATGATGATTTGCATGATCAAGATGTGATTTCTCACAAGCGTGATGAGTTGCATAAAGATGATGTGATTGTTCACAAGGATGATGTGTTAGTGAATGCTTTTTCTAGCGAAGCTAACCTCGTTGTAGATTCGATCAATCACGAAGAACCGATCTTGGCTTTTGAGTCGAGGTCCAAAGAACCCCCACAGGACGATTCGATCATTCAGGAAGAACCGATCTTTGCTCTCGAGCCTAGGTCCACAGAACCCTCACAGGAAGTATTATGTGTTCGCATGATTGATACGCACGCATTGTTCGAGTGTTTCATTCGTGATCATTTCCTGTATTTTACTCAGCGTCTTCGTGTGATCCCTTTTATTAGGCATGACATATTGTACGTTGAGCACGTTTCACTCATAGATGAGTACGAATGTATGCGGATTTTTTTCAGGAAAAGCTGAAAAGTATGTATGTAAGAAAGTCACATTCCATGTCTCTTCCTTGGCATGACACAGTACCCAAAGAGCACATAAAAGTATGAGCACCAAGAATGGGCATTTCCATTGTGAATTTCCACAGTTGATTGCTCTAGATCAAAAGAGAAAGATTAGATTTCATTGTTTACGTGTGTGTGGTGAAAGGTTTAGCACTCCGTCTCTTTGTTCATCTACATTGCATGCACAGTCTTTGAGGAAGACAAGATTTTTTCCACTCACTTTACATGGAATAGAAATGTTCATGGTTTTGTGTTGGAAATGGTTTCAGGAATTTTCAGCCATGGAGATTCTTGAAGAAGAAAGAAGCATGACTCTCGACGAAGTTAAAGCATCGAAGGAAACACAGAAGACTTTGTATCGCTTTCGGCGCGGCCCAAAGAAGCAAGCGTTGCAGACCTTTATGAAGTTCAAGTACCGCACAACCCACACATCAGAGTGGGCCGGCGAAGAGTCCCTTCCAGGATTCTGGATGCTATTGGCGATCTCCCTCGGCACCATACAGTTCGGTACCAGTACCTCACTTTGAAAAGGAGGGGATGTCACGTGACACATCCAACCCTATGTGTCCGTGGACAACCTACAGCATGATCAAGGTTCAGACAGTCCAGTCAGTCTAGATTAGAAGTGATCTGGCACTTTTGTGAGTCTATTCGTAGACAATGCATGCCCAGTCACTTAGTGTAGATGCATATCCTATGGTTGCACACAGCATGATCATAAGCATTCCCATCAAAATCCTTCAGGGGAATTTTCCAATGCATTTAGCCTATTTTACCTATTTTTGACATTTTTCACTTATTATTTTTAAGTGACTTTTGTTGGAAAGTAGGTAGGGCAAATTGAGTAAGTTTGTAGATACGCAAACTAGAGCTAGCACTATTTGGCAGAAGAGGCAACAGGAGCCAAGCTCAGCAGACAACTTCTCAGCAAGACCAAGCCTTGGTGGTTTCCCTCCAAGCAAAGACCCCCATCATTGGCATTTCCCAACAAGCATCATGGCCTGGCGCTTTTGCATCAGCCTTGCCATCGCCAAAAGTCTCATCCCCTAGCATCTGAAGAAGATCATCGCCACAGATTTCCTCAGCCAGCGTTTTTGCAAGGACCAGCATACCTAGCGTTTTTGTTCCCCATCAGCCTAGCGTTTTGACAGATTACAGCCTGGCGTTTTCATGAGGATTTGCATTCAGATCTGCAGCAATACACATCGCCATTTTCAGTATTAGAAGACCTTCAAGTTCAGCCCTAACGAGTAGCAGATTCAGCCCGGTAAGAACCTCAGTTTTCAGCCTTAAGGAACCTCAGTTTTCAGCCCTAAACCTGCAGATTTTCAGCGTCAAAGACCCACAGAAAAGAGCCCCCAAGTCAGCGTTTTGGACTAGTCGCAGATCTCAGCCCATAGCGTTTTTGGACAGCAGTAGAAAGATTGCAGATTTCAGCCCTAGTGTCGACCTCGTCATCCCCGTCGTCATCGTCGACATAGCCTAGAATTGCATCAATCACATGCATTCAGTTTGTACCAGTTTGTGCAATCATAAGTAGACCACTCTCGCCGACGAGAGTGGGGCCTTCAGAGGAGGGTTTTACGACGTCTCTCGTGTCGTATTTCTCTTCTCTCTCTTTCTCTCAGTCTCATACACTTTCACGCATAGTGTCCATTCACTTTGTTTGTGATCATAGCACTCTCTCATTAAGAACAGAAGGCTCTCCCTACCATAAGAACAAAAGGAACCTTGAGCACAGTTCGGAGCACTCATCTTAAGCAAAGCGCAAACATTCATTCCGCTGCACTTAACAGCCTCATGTTTCCTGGGGTCCCATGGCAGAGGGTCCAGCACGCACTTTAGGTGATTGGCTTCAGTTTTCACGCTTGTCAGAGGAGCTCAGGACATTCAGCTACAAGGCATGAGAGGGGTGCAGAGCATGTGTCAGGACATCGCAGAGGCAGTACCTGCTGAGTGGCTCACACATCTCGAGTCAGCAGCAGATGGATGGGGGCCTTCACACGACTGGAGGTTCTCATCTCAGTTCGGGCTTGCTCAGAGACTGTACCCTCCCTGTTCTTCGAGCTACAGGGTAAGGGACGCTTACACCGAGTTGCAGTAGAGCCCCACAAGTGGCAGAGTGGTGTTTTCATAGGGTCTGAATGGTGGGCATCCGCGGTAGAACTTGTGTCATTGATCCTGACCCAGCAGCTCTTGCGACTCGCCACTGGAGACTGTGGGCTTGGGAGAGCTGCCCACTGGCACGGGTGCAGTGGGACCCTAGAGAGTGGTTCTGGAGGGACCCTTCTCCTCAGCAGATCATCCAGGTGTCCCATTCTTTCAGTACACTGTTCAACTAGGACGTCACATACTGGCAGCGTAGAGAGAGGCTCGCCCTGCTGCAGCACCTCATTGGCAGGAGGAGGGTCTCACATCTGAGTTCTTGGTAGCTTTTTGGGAGAGGTTGTGGGACTCCAGACAACCGAGGGGAGTCACTCTGTTCCAGTGGCTGGTTGCACATCGAGCTACAGCAGTTGGGAGTTGGCTAGTACATAGTGGTCTCTCAACAGCATGTGCAGCTTGTGACAATCTTGTGGAGAGTCAGCGGCATTGTCTTTAAAACTGTCCTACGGCACAGCAGGTTTGGCTTCGTGTTCTCCGGCTGATGCCAGCTCTTTCCACTGCTCAGCACTACACTTGGGGGTGCAGCTGCTTGGTTCACTCTCACGGGTCTGGCACTTCAGTTTGAGCTATCCTCCACCAGCACGATGATAGTGATGCAGGGGGGTCGACTTACACTCCAGCCTGCTACAGAGCTTACGCCACAAGAGTCGTGCAGTGAGAGAGAGGAATGTTGGGAGCTCATCTACGGCCTAACACTTTGGTTCATCTAGCAGGCCCGTTGCTTCCGCATCTTCGAGGCTCGCCAGGTACCACTAGCAGAGACTGTTCGGGATTTTTGGCTAGAGCTGATCCATACTCTCAGTGGACACTCCGAGAGACTCCAAGGCAACTCCGACCGCATGAGGGAGCGCAGAGAGGCTTTTCTTCGACTCTGGCGCCCTGGGCCTTTCTTCACCATGGTCCAGGGTGTGCTCAGATTGTATTACCGTTCACCTGTGTGGCTTTTCCCTCCTCCCATCTCTTGATTTAGCCTCATTGTACATATGCTGTTTTTTCATTGGGAGAGTCTCGTGTCATGATTGTTGTAGCCCTCTCTAGTAGAGGTGGTTGTAGCCCTATGGGCAATTTCATTAACTAATAGAAGGATCCTTTCTAAATTTTTTTTTAAAAAAGAATTATGAAGAAGTATCGGAATCAGTTCATAGTGCATCGGAGGGTTCCAAAGAAGCAAGGGAATCAGTTGATGGTTCATCAGAGAATTCCGACGATTCAAATTGAGGTGCCAATGGATTAGGGAGGCCAGATGGGGCTACCAACAAGCCATAGGGCACAAGAAAAGAACAGAAACGTAAGCTAGGTCCACCGGCTAATTTGGTCAAGGGAACTTTTTTGGCTCTCGATGCAATGTGGATGGGGAAGGAGAACCTCGTAAAGTTTTGAGTTGAAGCTTTTGGATTATTAGCATTGTCGATTCCGAAAGTTACCGATGAATCAGCAGGTTGAATCTCGTGCGCTATGGACTGCATACGAGGAGAGCCACTCCACTCCTTTGTCATCGATTGCCTAGATCAAATAAAGTCACTAATTTCTCCTTGAGATTTTAGAGATACTAACCAGGCTAACAATATATGTACATTGAATTGGAAGTTTCCGTGATTACAATTCTTTCTGGAGAGAGAGAGAGAGAGAGAGAGAGAGAGAGAGAGAGAGAGAGAGAGAGAGAGAGGAGAATGACACCCAATGGGGTCCCAACCAACCCTCTCAAGGGCCTCCAACACCGTTGCCGATGTGGTATTTTCTTTCAATTGCATAAATGGAATGTACACACATGCAAATACCTCAAGTGTAGACTCTACTGACTCGAATGATGATTGTCGCCACGATAACTCCTCAAGATGAGGCACCTCCGAAGTTGATTGGATGCACTGTTGGAACCCTCTCGATGTGGGATATCACGTGAAAATGGCTTTGGGTGCAAAGGACATGCTAAGCCAGTTTTCCCCTTCTTCCTGGATAGGAGTGTCTAGAATCCTAAGAGGATTAGTACCAGCAAATTTTTTAGCATGTTCCCAAGACTTGCATGTCCGGACAAGTCCATTAGGTTAGGTTTTCCAGTTTTGGAACCCTCTTGCATAAATGGTTTATACATGCGTTTTGACCATAGTTACCCGGAACGGGAAATCGGAACGTGGAACGGGGAACGGCAACATGCATGAAATGCCATTCCCTGTTTCGGATACTCACGTTTGAAACATGGAACGGGGAGCCAGAACGGGAAATTGGGATGGAAACGGGGAACGGGGACCTAAAAATGGCCATTCCCTGTAACTATGGTTTTGACAGATGTTATTACACTACGGTGGGCGTCTGGCACGACATGCATGTAGTTTTAGGTTAGAGGTGATACAGTCTTGGACACTCCAAGCAAGAAATCAATAGCAACACACGAACAAAAACTTCAAAATCAATGAACGTTAAGAGAGAGAGAGATAGATAGTCGACACGGCACGACGGAGTTTCGCGCCTAGAAGCACTGACCCCAAAGACCGGCGCCCCTTTCGATATTTCTTTATTATTGCTCATATCAAAGTACAACTCCCAAGGGTCCTCTGCTCTCAGACTTTGCGTCCACTGCTCTACAAAGTGAGGCCCCAAGGGCTCTTATAAACTGTACAAGGGATGCCCAAAAGCAAAGCCCCAAAAACATCAGGTTCAAAAGCACTTTCACCCAAAAGCATCTAATCCCAAAAGCTAGCACTGAAGCTGCCATGTCATCAACTCAACGCAAATCGCGAAATTTGTTTAGCCTGCCGCGTGGCACCAACAACGCAAAATCCATACAACCTGCCACATCAACATGTCAACGCAATTTACAAAATTTCTCCTACAGTCCAAGCTTCTGTCTTTTAGGGTTTTGGGCCCCACGGCCGATGCTCCATCAAATCATTCATCAGATAAAACGCTGCAGACATTTCATCTTTCTCTACATGTCTCTAACAATGCTCATATGAAAGAGCATATGTTTCATTTCAATCAAGGAAATTTCCTAATTCAGTGCACACAGTTCATAAAGTCATTCCACAAAATACTGTAAGCCCGTCAATACCCTAAAATCTCAAAGATAAATTAGTGACTGTATTCAATCTAGGTAATCTGTGACAAAGGAGTAGAGTGGCTCCCATTTTGTGCAATCGGCACCACACCAGATTCAACCTTGCTAATTTATCAGTAACTTTTGGCACAGACACCGCTAATGGCCCAAAAGCTTCAAGGTACAGCTCTCTTTGAAGAGAATTTGCGAGGTTCTCTGCCTCCATCCACTTTGCATTGAGCGCCAAAAAGTATCCTTGACCAAATTATCCGGTGGACCTAGTTTACCTTTCTATTCTTTTCTCGTGCCCTTTGACGTGTTGGTAGCCTTGTTGACCTCCCTGTCCTTGGCACCTCAATCTGGATCTGTGGAATTCTTTGATCTACCAGCTAATTCCATTTCCTTTCTGTAGTCGGTTAAAGGATGTCTGCAAAATCTGGATCTGTGGCGTACTGTCTACCATATCCTCAAAGTTGTGGTAATTAACTGCCGAAATAGCCAAAACCAAAGGCTTACGAGATAGTGCATCAGCCACCACACTCTTCTATCCATGATCACGCAAAATTTGAAAGTGAAATTATGACAAAATGTTTGCCCACTACATTTGCTTGTCCAAAAGACAAACAATAGCGCAAACTCTAATGATCGGTGAACATTCCAAAATTGACTCCAAGTAGAAAGTGTCGCCACTGAGTAAGAGCATGGATAACTGCCAATAGCTCCTTCTCATTAATCTGTGTAACCCATTCTGGTCTAGAAAACATTCGGCTCTCATAAGCTACAACATGGCCTTCTTGCAATAAGACCACTCCCAGACTGCGACCACTGTCATCACAATGTACCTCAAATGGCTATATTGTCACAAACTGCTGTGTCACGTGACACATCCAACCCTATGTGTCCGTGGACAAGCTACAGCATGACCAAGGTTCAGTTCAGCCAAGTCACTCTAGAATAGGAAGTGATCTGGCACTTTTGTGAGTCTTTCGCAGACCGTGCATGTCCAGTCACTTAGAGTAGATGCATATCCTCTGGTTGCACATAGCATGATCATCAGATTTCCATTACTACCCATCAATAGCATTTTTACAGTGCATAGACCTATTTTTGACATTTTTTATCTATTATTTTTAAGTGACTTTTGTTGGAAACTAGGTAGGGCAATTTTGCTAATGAAATATATAAGCAAACAGAGCTAGCACTTTCTAGCAGAAGAGGCGGTAGGAGCATTGCTCACAGGCAACTTCTCAGCAGGACCCCAAGTTCTCTAGCGTTCTTGCATCACAGCAAAAGAGCTAGCATTTTTGGACAAGAACCCAGATCAGCCAGCGTTTTTGCATCTACATCAGCCTAGCGACAGCAAAGGAGAATTCAGCCCTAGCGTTAGCAGTTGCATCAGCAGATCCACAACAGATTGCACCAGACAGCAGAATTCAGCCCTAGCGTTTTTGGTTTACATATCAACTACAACATTTTTGCAAATCTTCACGACGAAATCAGCCCTAGGACCAGCGTTTTCAGTTTTCAGCCTTTAGACACCGCACAACAAGTCTCAAACCTCGCAGACCTCACCTTCCCGCAGTAGATCCTCGCCACACGGTCAGATCCCACGAACTTTGTAGTTTCAGCCCGGAAAACGCAGATTTCAGCATCTTCGTTTTCAGTGCATCATCGTCGTACCGTCGTCATCGACATAGAGTCAGAATTCAGCAGATAAAGATTTGCAGATTTCAGCCCTTAGCATTCTCAGATTTCAGCCCATCTCTCATCGTCGTCAACATCGTCAACAAGTCCAAGCATTGTAGAGAATTGTGCAATCATAAGAAGACCGCTCTCGCCATAGAGAGTGGGGCCTTCGCAAGAGGGTTTGACAACATTTCTAGTGTCGTATTCTCTTCTCTCTATCTCTCAGTCTTATGCACCTTCATTCACAGTGTTCATCCACTTTGTTTGTGTCCAGTGCACTCTCTCACTAAAGGAACGGAAGGCTCTCCCTTCCCTAAGTAAAAGGAACCTTAAGCACAGTCCGGAGCACTCATCTTGAACAAAGTTCAACATTCACTTCCGCTGCACCGCAAGCGAAAGAAGAACCTCAAGGACCTCAAGAACTCAAGACCCCCAAGAACCCAAGAACCCAAGACCCACAAGAACCCAAGTTCCTCGTGAACTTAAGAACCAAGATTATAGTGTATTGTCATCACTCGAAGCGGAATGGATACTTCGCTTGGAAGTGATGAGCATGAGAGAGGCGAAGAAAAATTCTCCCCACCAGGAGGTTTTTCTAACCCTCCCTTCATCTACGCCACGGATTGCACCAGATCCTATGGAGGCTTGGTGCAAGACGATAATGGACATGATGACAACGTGGCACGAAGCAAGAATGGCAGACATGGAGCGCGAGCAATTACGCTTGGAGGCCAAAGAATTTGATCACAAGTACGCAGAAAGAAAAACGGAATTGGATCGCAAGAACGTTGTTCATTCTTCCTCTCTCATTTCTAATGTGCACGCGAATTTTAAAGAGATTCGGGAAAAGGAGACTCTCTTAGTCTCTTCTTCTCCCAAGCATGACACACAAGATTTGCATGATGATTTGAATGACAAGCATAATGATTTGCATGATGATCAAGATGTGATTTCTCACAAGCATGATGATTTGCATGATGATCACGATGTGATTTCTCACAAGCATGATGATTTGCGTGAAGATGATGTGATTGTTCACAAGGATGATGTGTTAGTTGATACTTTCTCTACTGAAGCTAACCTCATTGCAGATTCGATCAATCACGAAGAACCGATCTTGGCTCTCGAGTCGAGGTCCACAGAACCCCCAACGGACGATTCGATCAAACACGAAGAATCGATCTTGGCTCTCGAGCCTCGGTCCAAAGAACCCTCACAGGAAGTATTATGTGTTCGAATGATTAGTCAGCACGCATTGTTCGAGTGTTTCATTCGTGATCGTTTCCTGTATTTTAGTCAGCGTCTTTATGTAATCCCTTTTCATAGGCATGCCATATTGTACGTTGAGCAAGATTCACTCATGAATGAGCACGGATGTATGCGGATTCCTCATGAAAAGATGAAATGTTTGCACCCAAGGAATTCACATTCCATGTCTCTTCCTTGGCATGACACAGTTTTTGAAAGAGCACAAGAAGGATTGAGCATCAAGCATCGGCATTTCCGTTGTGCATTGCCATAGTTGATTGATTTAGAACAGCAAGACAAGATTCGATCTCATTGTTTGCGTGTATGTGGTGAACGGTTTGGCACTCCGTCTATTTGTTCATCTACATTGCATGCACACTCTTTGAGGAAGACGAGATTTTTTCCAATCACTTTACACAGAATAGGTATGTTCATGTTTTTGTCTTGGAAGTGGTTTCAAGAATTTTCAGCCCTGGAGATTCTTGAAGAAGGTAGACGCATGACTATAGACAAAGTTGATGCATTGAAGGAGCCACAGAAGACTTTGTGTTGCTTTCGGCGTGGCCCAAAGAAGAAGGCGTTGCAGACATTTATAAAGATCAAGTATCGCATGACCCACGCATCAGAGTGGGCCGGCGAAGAGTCCTTCCCAGAATTCTTCCAGACCCTGTTGGCGATCTCCCTCGATGCCATACAGTTCGGTACCAATACCTCACTTTGAAAAGGAGGGGATGTCACGTGACACATCCAACCCTATGTGTCCGTGGACAAGCTACAGCATGACCACAGTTCAGTTCAATCAAGTCAGTCTAGAATAGGAAGTGATCTGGCACTTTTGTGAGTCTGTTCGCAGACCGTGCATGTCCATACACTTAAGAGTAGATGCATATCCAACAGCTGGACATAGCATGATCATCAGATTTCCATCAAAACCCATTAGTAGCATTTTTACAGTGCATAGACCTATTTTCCCTATTTTTGAAATTTTTCACTTATTATTTTTAAGTGACATTTGTTGGGAACTAGGTAGGGCAATTTTGCTAATGAAATATATAAGCAAACAGAGCTAGCACTTTCTAGCAGAAGAGGCAACAGGAGCATTGCTCACAAGCAACTTCTTAGCATGACCCCAAGTTCTCTAGCCTTTTTGCATCACAGCAGAAGAGCTGGCGTTCTTGGACAAGAATCCAAATCAGCCAACTTTTTTGCATCTGCATCAGCCTGGTGACAGCAGAGGAGAATTCAGCCATAGCATTAGCAGTTGCATCAACAGATCCACAACAGATTGCACCAGATAGCAGAATTCAGCCCTATCGTTTTTGGTTTGCAGATCAACTTCAGCGTTTTTTGTAAATCTTCGCGACGGAATCAGCCCTAGGACCAGCGTTTTCAGTTTTCAGCCTTTAGACACCGCAGAACAAGCCCCAAACCTCGCAAACCTCACCTTCCCGCTACAGATCCTCGCTGCACAGTCAGAGCCCGCGAAGTTTGTAGTTTCAGCCCGGAAAACGCAGATTTCAGCATCTTCGTTTTTCAGCGCATCGTCGTCGTACCGTCGTCATCGACATCATCACCGACATAGAGTCAGAATTCAGCAGATAAAGATTTGCAGATTTCAGCACTTAGCATTCTCAAATTTCAGCCCGTCTCGTCATCGTCCTCATCGTCTGCAAGTCCAAGCATTGTAGAGATTTGTGCAATCATAGGCAGACCGCTCTCGCCATAGAGAGTGGGGCCTTCGGAGGAGGGTTTGACAACATTTCTGGTGTCGTATTCTCTTCTCTCTATCTCTCAGTCTCATGCACCTTCATTCACAGTGTTCATCCACTTTGTTTGTGTCCATTGCACTCTCTCACTAAAGATCTCCCTTCCCTAAGTAAAAGAAACCTTGAGCACACTCCGGAGCACTCATCTTGAGCAAAGTTCAACATTCACTTCCGCTGCACCGCAAGCGAAAGAAGAACCTCAAGAACCTTAAGAACTCAAGACCCCCAAGAACCCAAGAACCCAAGACCCACAAGAACCCAAGTTCCTCGTGAACTTAAGAACCAAGATTATAGTGTATGTTCATCACCCGAAGCGGAATGGATACTTCGCTTGGAAGTGACGAGCATGAGAAAAGCGAAGAAGAATTCTCCCCACCAGGAGGTTTTTCTGACCCTCCCCCTTCCCCATCTCTGCCACGGATTGCACCAGATCCTATGGAGGCTTGGTGCAAGACGATGATGGACATGATGACAACGTGGCAGGAAGCAAGAATGGCAACCATGGAGCGCGAGCGCAAGCAATTACGCTTGGAGGCCAAAGAATTTGATCACAAGTACGCAGAAAGAAAAACGGAATTGGATCGCAAGAACGTTGTTCATTCTTCCTCTCTCATTTCTAATGTGCATGCGAAGATTGAAAAGATTCGGGAAAAGGAGACTCTCTTAGTCTCTTCTTCTCCCAAGCATGACACACAAGATTTGCATGATGATTTGAATGACAAGCATAATGATTTGCATGATGATCAAGATGTGATTTCTCACAAGCATGATGATTTGCATGATGATCACGATGTGATTTCTCACAAGCATGATGGTTTGCATGAAGATGATGTGATTGTTTACAAGGATGATGTGTTAGTTGATACTTTCTCTAGTGAAGCTAACCTCATTACAGATTCGATCAATCACGAAGAACCGATCTTGGCTCTCGAGTCGAGGTCCACAGAACCCCCAACGGACGATTCGATCAAACACGAAGAATCGATCTTGGCTCTCGAGCCTCGGTCCAAAGAACCCTCACAGGAAGTATTATGTGTTCAAATGATTACTCAGCACGCATTGTTCGAGTGTTTCATTCGTGATCGTTTCCTATATTTTAGTCAACGTCTTTATGTGATCCCTTTCAATAGGCATGCCATAATGTACGTTGAGCACGATTCACTCATGAATGAGCACGGATGTATGCAGATTCCTCATGGAAAGATGAAATGTTTGCACCCAAGGAATTCACATTTTATGTCTCTTCCTTGGCATGACACAGTTTCCGAAAGAGCACAAGATGTGGGGGAGCAGGAGAGAGAGCCCACTTGCTATCCTATGCAATGAGAGTGAAGGAGAAGAGGAGAGTGGCGCAGAAGAAGCTCACGCAGAGAGAAAACGTGAGAGAGAGAGAGAGAACGCTCGTCAAAATCTGGGAGAAGTCACAATTCTTTTGGGCTTCACCTTCGAGTATATGAGTAAGTGACTAGGGGGCCATTCACACTTGGGCCCCCTCACTTATAAGTCTTTTAACTTATAAGTTAATAAGTACAAGGCACTTAGGCCTTTATTCCCTAACAACCTCCCACCTAAAGGCAATGTACCTTGGGAGAGCAAAGAATCAACTAACTATGATACATCAGCTGATCATGCACTTACTCATCCAACACCCATCATCTGTCGGCAATATGCAAACCGCTCTGCTGGAAGACTCTTGGTCAAAAGATCTGCAGGATTGTCATCTGTGTACCTTGACAAGTGTAATGCTCTTGTCATCAAGCACACTCCTAATAAAATGATACTTCACCTCTATGTGCTTTGTCTTGGCATGAAAAACAGGATTCCTTGCAAGCATAATAGCACTCTGACTATCACAGTGGAGCACAGGAACCGGTGACTTAATGCCAAGCTCTTCTACCAAACGCATGAGCCACAAAGCTTCTTTGCATGCCTCAGTGGCAGCCACATACTCAGCCTCAGTGGTAGACAAAACAACACATTTTTGCAGTCTAGAAATCCAAGAAACTGCACCTCCTGTGAATGTAAACACATATCTAGAGGTAGACTTCCTGCAATCTGGATGTCCAGCAAAATCTGCATCTGTAAAGCCATGCACAGATATCTCACTCTTCCCAAAACAAATGCACAAGTCTTTAGTGCCTTTCAAGTATCTCAAGATACACTTCACTGCTTCCCAATGCTTTTTGCCAGGATTGCTCATGTACCTGCTTACCACTCCCACCGCAAATGCAATGTCCGGACGTGTAGCAACCATAGCATACATCAAACTGCCAACGGCTGATGCATAAGGAACCTTGGCCATTTCAGCCCGCATATCATCTGTGTTTGGGCAGTCATGTGCAGTCAGTTTTACATATGGAGGCAGCGGAGTACCAAGTGCCTTTCCCCCATCCATATGAAAACGATGTAGCACCTTATTAACATAATCTCGTTGAGATAGATACAGACGCATGTTGGGTCTATCTCGAGAGATACGCATGCCCAAAATATGATTAGCTTCACCAAGATCCTTCATGTCAAAGCGATTCTTTAAGCTTTGTTGTAATGCATCCAACTTCGTGACATTTTTACCCGCAATAAGCATGTCATCAACATACAAAATCAGCAATAGACGAGATCCATCACTTGCCGTTTTGATATACAAACAGTGATCACAATTACTTCTTTTGTATCCTTGAGACCTCATGAATGTATCAAACTTGTGATACCATGCACGGGGAGACTGTTTCAAACCATACAAGCTCTTCAAGAGTCTACATACTTTCTTCTCTTGCCCCTTTGACACAAAACCTTCTGGCTGCATCATATACATCATCTCAAGCAAATCGCCATGCAAAAACGCTGTTTTGACATCCATTTGCTTTAACTCCATATCTTCAGAAGCAACCAGGCCTAAAACAAGACGTAATGTGGCAAGCTTTACAACAGGAGAAAAAATCTCATCAAAATCAACACCATGCTTTTGCTTGTACCCTTTAGCAACCAAACGTGCCTTGTACTTAGAAGAAGCATCAGATGTGACCTTGGTCTTGTAAACCCATTTACATGGCAGAGCCTTATGCCCTTTAGGCAAATCAACCAAGTCCCATGTATGGTTTTTCTCCAAAGACTGCATTTCCGAAACCATTGCTTTGAACCATTTCTTACTGTCTTCTTGTTGCATAGCCTCTTTATAGCAAGACGGCTCACCACAATCAGTAAGCATGACATAGTCCAAAGACGGTTCATATCTATCGGGGGGCCTTGTCACCCGAGTAGACCTACGCACCCAATGATCCATAACAGGTGGATTTTCAGCCTGTAAACCATCAAAAACAGCAGGCTGTTCAGCCGGTTGCATCGCAACAATGGGCGGTCTACGAGCATCAACCTGTTCCCCTACCTGTGGTGCATCAATGGCAACTTGTTGGGGCTGATTTTCAACAGCTAATGGCTGATTTTCAGCACCATTTTCAGCATGTAAAGGCTGCTGAACATTGGGCCTTCTTGGTTGTCCATATGTAACATCTTCACGAAAAACAACCCGGCGCACTTCCTCGACCTTTGTGGGCTGTTTGTGCATGCAATTCTCATTGAAGATGACATCATTGCTGCGTATGATTTTCCGTAATGCGGGATCCCATAATCTATACCCCATTTCACCATCCTCACCATATCCTAGGAAAATGCATTTATGAGACTTTGGTTCTAGTTTGGTGCGCAGTTCACTCCGGATGTGAACATAGGTCTCACAACCAAACACTCTTAAATGTGCATATGAGGGTGGCTTGCCAGACCACACCTCCTCAGGCACCTTTCCACCCAAAGCCTTGCTAGGCGAGCGATTAATCAAGTGAATAGCTATTTGTACAGCTTCTGCCCAAAAACCATGAGGTAATGCAGCATGTGACAGCATACTCCGAACTTTCTCTTGGATAGTCCGGTTCAACCTCTCTGCAACTCCATTCTGAGAGGGATTAAAAGGAGCCGTGAGCTCTCTTTTAATACCTTTAGTAGCACAAAAGTCAATAAATGCTTTTGATACATACTCCCCCCCATTGTCTGAGCGCAAAGACCTAAGCTTCTTGTCAGTTTGATTCTCAACAAACGCAAGAAACTTCTTGAAAGTATCCAAAACATAGCTTTTAGCACGTATTGGATACACCCACACCTTACGTGTAGCATCATCGATAAACGAGACAAAATATTTCTTTCCCCCTAAGGACAACTGTGGCATTTCACATACATCGGAATGCACTAAGTCTAACCTGTCAGACTTCAAAGAAAGAGACCTTTTGTGCGGTGTTTGACTGTGCTTACCATAAATACAGTGCTCACAATGAGAAAAATCAGCATACCTCAAACACGGCAAATAACCACAACGAAACAGAGTTTCCATTCCTCTTTTACTCATGTGTCCCAACCGGCCATGCCACAAAGAAACACTTGGCTGCTCGGTTACAGCAACAACATGGTCACGCACACTAGATACATGCAAAGGATACAAAGTGTCCGATTTACAACCCTTGGCTACAATCCGGGCCCCTTTACAAATTTTCCACTTGCTATCACCAAAAGTGGTGTGATAGCCTGCATCATCTAGCTGCCCTGTACTAATCAAACTCTTCTTGGGTTGTGGCACATGGCGCACTTTGTGCAAAACAAAAGTCATACCATCAGCAAAGGAAAACTGGACACTGCCAATACCTGCAATGTCACATGCATAGTTATCTCCCAAATAAACAGTACCCTGCACCTCACCTGAGTACTGTGTAAACCAATCCCTATGAGGTGTTACATGAAAGGAGGCACCTGAATCAAGAATCCAAGTATGCATGTCCACATCAGAACCCATAGCAAGGGTATGTGCATCCACAGAAGAGGCATTGAGTACATCAGTGCTGCTGTCACTGTCACAACTACTAGCAACATTGATTTCCTCAATCAACACAGTGCTCTTCTTGGCATTTCCCTTGTCCTTTGCATCAGTTTCAGCACCCTTGTTCTTCTCTTTCTTCCACTCATAGCATTCCCGTTTATAATGCCCTTTCTTTCCACAATGATGACACACAACATCTTTCCTACGAGATTTGCTGCGTGCCCTGTCCTTACTGTCAGATTTCTCCCTCTGTTGAGACCTGCCTCTCAAGTGCAATGCATTAGAAGACCCACCTGTGGTGTTCTTCCTGTTCATCTCTTCCATCAAGAGAGAACTCTCTACATCTGCATACTTAAGTGACGCACTTGAGTTACTAAGAGCTGTCCGGAATACATCCCAACTCTCGGGCAATGTGCATAGCAGAAAAATAGCTTTGAACTCCTCATCAATCGTGAATTTCAGCTCTGTCAGTTGGCTGAAAATAGAATTGAATTCATTGAGGTGCACTGACATGTGCGTGCCCTCCTTCATGCGGAGATCCATAAGCTTCTTAAGCCAATACACTTTACTGGCAGCACTCTGCTGTGCATACAACTCGTCTAAACGCTTCCACATGCCCCATGCTGTCTGCTCATTCTCTACATTGAAGAGTAAATTGTCAAACACCGAAAGCATGATCGTGGAGCGAGCCAACTCGTCCACTTCTTCCCATTCTTCAACCTCCATATCAACCGGTTTCACACCCTGTAACTTAATAGGTTTCGCCTGTTTCTTCTGCAACATCACATTATAACATTGCTTCTTCCATATAGCAAAGTTATGGGCACCTTCAAGCTTGCGAATGTGCAACAAATTGCCACTTTCACTGCTAGAAGCCATTCTGAGTGATTGCAAACACTGAAACCCTGTTTTGCCGACCTAAACACGCCCAAATGTGCGCAATCGGGCAAAAAACAGCTTGCTGTTACAGAAAAACAGCGAGCAAATTTCACGCGAAATCACCCCAAAACGGCGTACATTCACTGCCAAACCCTTACCAAAGGTTTCCACAAGGTGTATACATCATTTGCTTGCTGAAATTCCCTGTTTTAGGGAAAAAATCAGACCTGTAAACACCTGTTTTGCTGAATTTTCAGAACCTCGTTGGTGGAAACACCTGTAAGATTGACCTGTGAGACTTGCCCTAATGAAATTGCATCAAATTGACCCCGAAATTGGTCAATTTCAGCAGAAATAGGCTGCTGTTCGCTAGTTTTTGAAACCCTAATTTTGGGGAAACTGTCACCGGAGGTCGATTCTACACGGTGAGAGGATCCCTTCGCGACAGAGTTGATCAAAAACGGTTGAATATCCTTCCCGCAGCGAGCAAGAACAGAATTCTGATCTGTGTTGCGAAAATGGCTCTCTTGGAAACCCTAAAGCTCTGATACCATGTGTGGGGGAGCAGGAGAGAGAGCCCACTTGCTATCCTATGCAATGAGAGTGAAGGAGAAGAGGAGAGTGGCGCAGAAGAAGCTCACGCAGAGAGAAAACGTGAGAGAGAGAGAGAACGCTCGTCAAAATCTGGGAGAAGTCACAATTCTTTTGGGCTTCACCTTTGAGTATATGAGTAAGTGACTAGGGGGCCATTCACACTTGGGCCCCCTCACTTATAAGTCTTTTAACTTATAAGTTAATAAGTACAAGGCACTTAGGCCTTTATTCCCTAACACAAGAAGGATTGAGCATCAAGCATCGGCATTTCCATTGTGCATTGCCACAGTTTTTTTTTTCCCCGAGAAAAAGATCTTTCTATTAGTTGATAAAACTGCCCATAGGGCTACAACCTCCTCTACAACAGAGGACTACAACAATCATGATGGGGAAACGCTCCCAATGAAAAAACAACATATGTACAATGAGGCTAGATCAGGGGATGGGAGGAGGGAAGAGCCACACAGGTGGACGGTAGTGCCATCTGAGCACAGCTTGGACCATGGTGAAAAATGGCCCAAGACACCAAAGTCGAAGGAAAGCCTCTCTGCCCTCCCGCATGCGGTCGGAACTGCCCTGGAGTCTCTCAAACTATCGTCTGAGAGTATGAACCAGCTCAAGCCAAAGATCCCAAACAGTCTCTGCTGGTGGTGCAGGGCGAGCCTCGAAGATGGGGAAGCAACAGGCCCGCCAGATAACCAGAGTGTCAGGCCACTGATGAGCTCCCAACAAACCTCTCTCTCACTACACCACTCCTGTGGAGTAATCTCTGTGAGTGTAGGTCGCCCCCCCTACATCACTATCATCATGCTGGTGGATGATAGCTCAAACTGAAGTGCCGGGCCCGTGAGAGTGGACCAAGCAGCTGCCCCCCAAGTGTACTGCTGAGCCGTGGAAAGAGCGGGCAATAGCCGAAGAACACAAAGCCACACCTGCTGTGCCAACTTCCAAGGGACAGTCCCAAAGACAGTGACGTTGACTCTCCACAAGATGGTCACAAGCTGTGCATGCGGACGAGAGACCACTATGCACCGGCCAGCTCCAAACTGCTGTAGCTCTGTGTGCGACAAGCCACTGAAACAAAGTGACTTTCCTCAACAGTCTGGAGTCCCACAGCCTCTCCCAAAGAGCTGCCAAGAACTCAGTTGTGAGACCCTCCTCCTGCCAATGAGCCTTGAGGTGCTGCAGAGCAGGGCGAGCCTCTCTCTGTGCTGCCAGTATGTGACATCCCAGTCGAACAATGTACTGAAAGAAAGGGACACCTAGGTGGTCTGCAGAAGAGAAGGGGTCCCTCCAAAGCCACTCTTCAGGATCCCACTGTACTCGTGCCAGTGGACAGTACTCCCAAGCCCACAGTCTCCAATGTCCAGTCGCAAGAGCAGCTGGGTCAGACACAAGTCCTCCCACAAATGCCCACCACTCGGATCCTCTGAAAACAACACTCTGCCACCTGCGGGGCCTCTCCTACAACTCGCTCTAAGCGTCCGCCACCCTGTAGCTCGAAAAACAGAGAGGAAACAGTCTCTAAGCAAGCCAGTCATCTAAAGAGCGTGCTGGACCCGCTGCCATGAAACCCCAGGATACATGAGGCCAACTACCAACCAAGTGCACTCTATGAGTGCTAACCATGGGGTTCCAAACAAAGGACACCCCAGAAAACATGAGGCCGACTACCAACCAAGTGCACTCTCTGAGTGCTAACCATGGGGTTCCAAACAAAGGGTTGTCGCAGGCGCTCCTCCTGCAAGTAGGCTGACGCTGCTCCAAGCCTCGCCGCAAGTGCTCCCAAGATCGTAGCAACCCGACAGCGAAGCGATCCTCCAGTCTCCTGCTCAAACCAACTCTACACATCTCTGTGAAGATCCATCTGGTCGAAGGTTGCCAAGGGCCTCCTGCCTGAGGCACCCTAGCACGAAGCTGCTGTAACAAGATCTCCTTCCATGGTGTCGTGCAGCTCCCCTTTCATGAAGAGAAAAAGAGCAAAGAAATGCATGCTAAGCTTCTTTAAAGCCTACACATTTAGTGAGCAGTGATCAGGGCTTGATAACAGGTCAAGTTTAATGATTAATGTATGCCAAATGCGGCTTAAAAGGGCCAATATATATCTTAATGATGCTAAAAATGAGTATGCTTGAAGTGAGCACAAATGGAAGGTTATGATCTAGAACTGCATTGCTTAAAGTGCTCTACCAGCCTGTCTTTACAGCTCGTTGATTGGAGCTACGGTGAAGAAGTTATGGTAGTTTAAAGTTTGAGTCGATTGCAGATCTGTACCGGATTGGGCAACTGCATCTGAGGTGACAGAAATGAAATGAATGAACAAGCCTAAAGTGCTCACTTTGTGGAGCGCGTCGATGTTTTCAGATCAGTGATCGGAGTCCCTGTCGCCAAGATATTGGCCGTTAAAGATTCACCAGGGGTCGGTTCCGTACCAGTCTGGTCCGCTCGGACGGTGTGCCATCTGGGAATTTTGATGAGCAGCAAGGGTTTTGAATACAGCAAAATAAGTGCTTGAGATAACAATGCTTTAATCGATATGTACGCCAAATTTGATGCCTACTACATTTGCCTGGCCAGTATGTACACCAATGACTGCCCAATGTTGGCCGACGGTAGTCGTAATTGGCAATGCCTGGCTAGTCTGACACTCTTTGACTGAATGTGATGGGAAGACCTTACGTCAAATGTAATCACTTATACTTGCATCTTAATGGCCAGTGGCAAAGTCCGCAACACTGAGATGGGCAACAAAAACCCACGATGATAATGTTAGTCGGTAGCTACTGTGGGGAAAGTTGTTGAGCTTGGTGATGCTTTGCCCAACTTGTGCGACTGTGGCGCCTTTACAAGAGCATGACATGCATATCAAATGTGGTGCCATCCACTATGTACCTATGGCCGCCCAAGGTCAAACAAGTGAGAGGCCGCCCACTAAGGGCCGCCCACTTAATAAATTAAGGGTTGATAGTGTGTAAGGGGAGAAAGGAAGAAAAAGCAAGGCATGCAAGCAGAGGCAGAAAACGACGACGGGGGAGAGGAGTGTTGTGCTCACGTTGGCGTGCACGAGGCTCGGACGAGCTCGCGGCATGAACAAGAACTACGCGGATCAGTAGGGCGCACCATTTTGGCACCTATGTCGCCAATTTTGGCGCTGGTCCGCAGCCGGCCCTGCCACGTCATAGAGACGATTCATGCCACGTCAGTGGCGCCGGCACTACTGAGGGAAGGCTATTTTTAACAAGCGAGGAAGGAGGAGTAGGGCATCAACGAAAAGAGATATAGAAGGCAAGACGAAGGAACGGGGAGAAGGGCAAGGCGAGGTGGAGCAGAAGGAGCTTGCACTAGGGCGCTCTCTCTCTCTCTCTCTCTCTCTCTCTCTCTCTCTCTCTCTCTCTCTCTCTCTCTCTTTTTTTTTTTTTGGAAAAAGTCAGGGCTGTATATTACTGAGTACAATATAATCCCCAGCGGATGCCAAAATAGCCTATCACGTGGGGTGTACAAGCTGAATGTAAGGAGGAGAGCCACTATAGTGACAACTCGACTAGAACAATCTCATGGTGGTCGGTGTGATGAGTGGAGGAGAAACCACCGAGGAGGGGCATAATGCCACGTAATCTGGCCACCTGTAAGTGTGAAGAAGAGTGGGGATCGTGCCCAACGCCGAAGGAAGGCAAATCGGCGAGCCTCGGCTGCTCGAGATATACCTGAGAAAGAATCCCACTGTCAAATCAGGGTATGAATGATGTCCAGCCAAATGGCAGTGAGGGTATCCTGAAGGAGCTGTGGAGCCGCACTTAGAATGTGGAGACAACAAGCTCTCCAAACATTCCATAGTATAATACTAGTGATGACTAAAAAAACTTCATCACGTGTCTGAGAATCCCCCTGCCAAGCAATCTGTGGTAGCATAGCCAAAGTCCCTCGTCGATAACCAGCCGATGTGAGCATAAAGGCTGGATCTGTGTCTGAGCCCTGATGTGAGCATAAAGGCTAGATCTGTGTCTGAGCCCTCGTAGAAAAGATAGGGGCCGGGCATCAGCATCAACCATGAGACAAATCCCCAAGTAAGAAATCCATGTTGAACACCTACTCTGCTAAGTAGAAAGCAAACTGCAAGCCACACTACATGGGAAGCTGAGCATGACCAAAGACAGTGTGCAAGTGACTCAAGTAGTCGCAAAGGACAACGAGTACATAACGGATCATGACCCATAGTAGCTAGCCAAGTCCCAACTGGAAGTCCCGCATGTGCAATCATCCACATGAAAAAAGAAATACGACGAGCCGCATGTAAATCCCAGATGGCGGACCAAAACTGTTGCAGATAGGCATGGGAGAGGCCTGAATGTAACCAAAAACGCATACCAGTGGGCTGCTCTGGCTGCTGTCTCATCAATGCTAACCGTCCAATCATGACAGTGTACTCAAAGAAGGATACAGGTGCACCAGTGGGGCAGAGTGAGGCCAATGCCACTCGCCTGGGTCCCAATAAAGCTGAGATAGGGCACGACCCTCCCACACCCAAAGCCTCCAAAGTGCAGCATCAGCGGAAGCGAAACGAGGGTCAACACAACGCCGCTTCCCGCGGGAGCCAACTACTCTGATGGCCTCCCATCGAGCTCCGGGAAGGGCAAGGTGCGGAGAGGTGGCATCATATGTCAATCTAGCATGAATCCCCTGAGACTAGTCAGTATCAACTGTGAATAGCATGGTGTCTAAACGAGCTAATAAGAGAGTGCTCTGAGCAAAGAGGCCTTCCCAGCCACAATGGGGAGGCATCTGAACCGTGCCTCTCATGACTGCATCCCACTGTGAAGGAACGGCGGAATCAATCTCAAGCAGTCTGTCTGTCACCCCGCGACCAATGTCATAATGTTCTACCACAAAATCAGCATCCAGCATACGTGTCTCATGAAACAACCGCATAGAGGCAGCAGGGCCATTGTCACAGGCAGCCCAATCAATGTGAGTCCTCTCTCCAAGCTGACGGGGTGGATCAACCGAAGAATCAAGATCTGCAGCATTCCAAATGAGAGGCTGGCGCTCAATCTCCTCACGACATGAGGGAGCTGAGCGTATGATAGCCCGTCGCATGGAAACCCAAATCTGAAGGAGCGATCGGATGAAGGGTGAGAGGGAGGCGGTGGACAAGGGGGCATCAGTAAAGAGAAAACGATACCCTGTCTGCCAAGTATGACCATCTCTAGTGCCGAGTCGTGGAGTCACTGCGCAAAGAGCGGCCTGAAGAAGCATCTTCCAAGGTTCTTGTCCGGGAAAAAGACCCCGAACAATAAGCTTGGTAAGAAGGGCGCGGCTCTGTAACTCTGGATCAATAATGCCAAGGCCTCCCTCTGACCTAGGACGAATAATCGTGGACCAACGAACTCGAGCATGGGTATCAGTAGTCCCATCGCAACTCCATAAAAAGTTCCGCACTAAGCGGCGGAGCGGAGCTATCACACCAGAATGTAACATCCAGCAAGAATCCGTATACCATACTGTAGCCAGAATGACCTGGTTGGCGACCAATGCACGGCTAGCCAACGACAGATGACGTGAAGACCAATGGCATAGCTTCCTGCAAATAGATTGTAGTACGGGTGCAAACTGCTGCTGTGAGGTAACATCAAATCCAACCTGAAAGCCCAGATATCTGCATGTCTGACCCGGTCGCAGCCATGTGAAACCATCAGCTACCGCACAAGTAGGTATGTCATCACTGCCAACCAGTAAGCCATAGGATTTATGCCAATTAATGCATGCGCCACTAGCAATGCAAAAAACCTCTAGGGCCTCCCGCATAGCATCAAGAGCAGCTAGCAAATAGCGTAACATGAGCATAGTGTCATCAGCAAACTCCTGATCGATAAGGTCTGGAGCTGTAGGTACTGGCATGGTCAAGCCACAAAATGCATGACTCTGAGCACGAAGAAAGTCGGACATAGTCTCTCCTACAAACAGATATAGATATGCTGCTAGAGGACATCCCTGACGGACAAATCGAGAAAGCTCAAAACTGCGACTGACACGGCCACCAATAGTAATAGCACTGCTCGCAATCCTGAAGAGAGCGGAAATGCCTGAGATCCATCTCGAAGGGAAACCCATCCTGGCTAAAGTTCCTTCAAGAAAGTCCCACTCAACACGATCGTATGCTTTCTCGAAGTCAAGGATGGAAAAAGCGAGAGGCTCAGAAGATGATCTGGCCCACTCTACTGCCTCATAAAAAGTGAAGATATTATCCAGGATGCATCGATCCATGACAAAGCCTGTCTGAGAAGTATGAATAATATCTGGTAAGAACGGCCGCAAGCGATGGCTAATCATTAACGCTAATATCTTATAGACCGAAGGGAGTAGGGTAATAGGTCTCCACTGTCGGAGCTGAGTGGTGTCACCTCTCTTCGGAATAAGAGATATGAGACCTGAACAAAGATCCGGATGCATATATCCTGATGCAAAGATGTCCTGACAACCACGAAGCAATGGTATATGCAATACATCCCAATATGTCAAAAAGAAAGCTCTAGTGAGGCCATCCTCTCCTGGACAGGAGGATGGATCAAGACTCTCTATAGCAGCATGGAGCTCTGCAAGTGTGAAGGGTGCCAATAAGATCTTTGCCGTAGTGTATGTACAACGGTGTCGCGTGTGATGCCAGATCTGCTCACGGGCAAGTAAAACCTCAGTAGTGCATACATCAGCAGTGAACAATGTCTCAAAATAATTTGCAGACATATCAAGTATAACATCAAGATGCATATGTAGTGTCCCCTGAGCATCGCACAAAGTCCGAAGGGTGGTGCCAGGAGGGCGCTCTTTATGCGCAGCGAAGAAGTCTTTATTCATTCGATCAGCTTTAGCTATCCAATGAGATACTGAAGCATGATGAGTGAACTCAGACCTAGCATCCTGTACGCGACGAATCTCCTCTATGAGCTCAGTCTGTCTAGCAGCAAGGTATGCATCCTGAGGCCACTCCTCAAGCAAGCGCTGAGTGGAACCAAGAGGGATGTGAAGATCAGACTCCCGTACTCTCAACTAACGATGAATAATAGCGGTCTGATCACGGCAGTAAATAGTAGACTGAGTAATGCAATGAGCAAGAAACTCTCAAGGGGGTCCACAATAAGAAGCATCCGTGGACCATAAGTCACGAATCTGCTGCTGCAATACTAGGGTGGTGAGAACACTGTCAGGGATGCGGCAGCCTCGTCTCTGTGCAAAGGATCTAGTGAAGGAGATAAACAATGAGATGGGTAAATGATCTGAGAGGCTGGTCCCTCTCCATATAGTAGTGAATCCGCCTAGAGCTGCTGCCCAAGGGCCAATGTAAAAATGATCAAGTCGCTCTAATAATCTCCCCTGCTGTCTCTGAAACCCCCAAGAGTAATGAAGTGTAGCAGGGTGATGACCAAAAGAGGGTATGTGCCAGGAGTCAACACCTTGAATAGCTAGAAGAAATCGATTCCAAGCTGGCTGCTCATCGGGAGAGATGGATGACAGAACTGGAGGTGTGATGGCTCGCCAATCAGAGTCGCTCTCAACGTTGTTGAAGTCACCTCCAACAACCCAAGAGTCTACAGCAAGTAGAACAGCAGCCAAAGAGGACCAAAATGTAGCCCTCTCCCGAGGAGTAGTGGGTGCATAGACTGACATAAAACCAATGATAGATTCCCGAATCCGAATAGAAACATAAACTGCTCTGCCAGCGACAAGGGTGCCATGCTGTTGAACTGAGGCCAAGTAATGTGGTCCCACTGAGATGCATACACCGCAACTCTGTCCATGAAGGCCCAGAGCACGCTCCCAAAAAGTACGGGCGCCCGAGGGCATGAGATTGCCAAAGGGAGTGGCAATCTTATGCTCCTGTACTAGCAATATATCCACAGTGCCCACTACATGAGTGTGTAAATCTCTGCGAAGTAAAAGCTTACGGGAACCTTTTACCCGAGAAGTCCGTAAACCATTAGCATTCCAAGAAACTACATGTAAATCCATAGACTGCATGAAAGAGTTTGAATAGCATCTGACTAACTGCGCATCTTCTTGGAGGCAGCTGGGCCATCCAAGGGGTGAGCTTCAGGCGGTAGGAAAGCTACCCGCAAGCCCTCTCTAAGATATGGTGTCTCATTGCACCAATTGCGTACCTCACCTTGTTTACATTGCATTACCGATGCTGTAGCTTTGACACCCCAAATGCGCATAGACATAGGAAGCACCACATCTGAGGATACATGAATGACCATAGGCAATGAATAGCAAGCATAAACATCACTCCACTCCATAGCACCAATACATGAAGGGTAGTGAGGATACAAAGCATCAGGAGCGGAAGTAGACAACCATAAATGAAGCTGAGCCATAGTCTGTGCGTGCACAAAATGTAGAACCTTATCCTCGGACCATTCCTGAGCAACGTGGAATGGAAGGAAAAAGGAATGGGTAGGCTGAGAGCGACTGCCTATTAAAGAGGGAACACAACCTGTCTTGTGATGCATAAGATAGAGTTGCACCCGCAATGGCCCTTCTGAGTCACCGCACATCTTAGCCCGATGAGTGCCCCAAGAAAGAGGGCAAGAGCTGAGAAAACTGCGTGAGACGTAGGTATGAGCTGCTGAGGGAGGGGGAGGACCAGAAGGCGGAGGGGGGAGAGTAAGGGCGAGAGGAAGAGGAGAAGGGAGAGGTAGTAGCGGTGAATGATCCATCTGCATGGGAACAGGGACCTCGGGAAGAGGGGAAGGAGCGGGCGGGGGAATTGCAGGTGAAGGAGGAGCTGGTAGCAGAGGCAAGTGATCTTGTCGCAAAGAAGAAGAATGGCGAGGAGATGCAGGGGGTAAGGGGGTGGTGGAAACTTGAGAGGGAGCAGGAGAGGTAACACTGGGAGCTGGCTGCGTTGTTGGTTGCTGACGAGGACGGAAGGAATGATTACGACCCACTGTCTGCCATGCTACCTCAATGGGAGCTGAAGTGGAGGGAGAAACATGGAGGACAGGAGCTCGAGGAGCGCTTGTAGGCTGTTGAGGTGCTTGAGTAGTAGATGGGAAAGAAGAAGGAACCAGCTGTTGACGCTGATCACATGGCTGAGCATGACTGCCGCGGGCCGGCTGTTGTTGCCGCCGATGTCGTGGCAGGGTGGGGCAATCTCGCACCAAGTGTCCCATCTCGTAACAACGTAAGCACTGTCCTGGGCAGCCAGTGATTACCATACGGAGAGAGTAGTCTCGATCACGCACAGCCACAGTAACTCTATCTGGTAATGAAGTATCCCCAAACACCAAGACCTGAATGCGAGGTGGGCCAGATGAGAAGATGCAGGATCCTGGAACTATCGTGCCAAAATGAGCAGCAATCATCTGGAGGAGATGTTCATCGATAAAATGGAGAGGCATATCCGGGAAGGAGAGCGTCAGAGGGAATCTGGGAATAAGGTGTCGACTGTCAAACTCCTCAGTGGAAAACTCGAGATACCACCTAGTCAAGTATATCATCTTGCGATCAGAGAGTATCGAAGAGCGAGCCAAGAGAGCTGAGGCGGTGGCGGGATCCGAAAGACGTACCATGAATATGCCTCTGCCAAGGAGTGTAAGCTCTCAGATCCGTCCCTGAGTAGTGCCCAATGCAGTCTGACACCAATCACGAATAGAAGATCGGGGTGGAGACTGTCCAATCATCCGGCCAACTAAGGCATGCTGAGCCAAGTGTTGTACTTTGGAGTCAATGCGTGTCAATAGGTCGCCAGTGCAATCCACGCGACAGGTAAGTGGCGATGGAGCGCCGTGAGGAGCACTCGAGACCGGCAAAGCCGCCATGAAGAATGGGCAAGACTGGCAAATGATAAAAGTAGGACCCAAAGTGAAGCTTGGACTCTCTCTCTCTCTCTCTCTCTCTCTCTCTCTCTCTCTCTCTCTCTCTCTCTCTCTCTCTCTCTCTCTCTCTCTCTCGCAGGCAGTAGGCAAATGCACGCAGCCCACAGTTAGGGTTTCGGGCAAGCGGCAGTTCGCACAGTTAGGGTTTCGGGCTGGCAACAGCAGCTTCGCACAGGCAACAGGTTCGCCACGCGCAGGCAGCAGAGTCGCGCGCAGCCACAGTTAAGTGCGCAACTCCTGCAGCGCTCCACACCTGCAACCCCTTGCGCGCCAACAAACTGGTATCAAACACGCACACAGCAGGCAGCAGCGCGCAGTAGGGGGCAGAGTTAGGATTCTCGCGCAAAATTAGGGTTCGCGCAGCAGAGGCAGGTAGCAGCAGATTCGCGTCAAAACTCTCTCTCTCTCTCTCTCTCTCTCTCTCTCTCTCTCTCTCTCTCTTCCTCGGCAAGGAAGAAGCATCGTGTGGGAAGTGGATGAGCAAGAAGAGCATTGCAAGGAGAAGAAGCTTGGGGAAAGGAGGGCTCGGAGCAAGAAAAGATCCCTCTCTCTCGCTTTCGTCCTCGAGGCAAGCAAGGCTTTCTCTCTCCCTCTCGAGCTTGAACAAGAAGCAAGCAAGGAGAGTGGAAGCGAAGCAAAACGAGGGAGAGGAAGTAGAACTAAGGAGAGCTTAACAAGGGAAGAAAGATAGAGCTTGGTCGAAGCAACCAAGGGAGCAAGCCAAGGCAAGAAAGACAGATCGAGGTCGAGGCTTGAGCAAGCCAAGGCAAGAAGGAGATTTACAAGAAAACGAAAAACTTGAAGCAAGCAAGAGCAAGCTTAGCAAAGGGTTTCAAGTTGAAGGGGATCAGTGCATGCAAACAGAGTAGGAGGCTGCATATCATTTCTGAAGCCTGAAGATTGAGACAATGAGTCGAGATAAAGTTTACAGAAGTTACTTCATCGTCATCAGCTAATGTTTGATTAATCATTCTGTTAAGCCCGGTGTCGTTAACGGCCCGGTTAATTCTGTAAAGCGGGAGCTTAAACTCCTAGTTAGCAGTTGATCCAAGTGACGGTGCTGTTAACAGGCCGCCTTGGCTAAGGACTAAGTTGTACTCAAAGTAATATTCAATTAATTGAAGGCTACGGTGATTGACAGAGCCTTTTTCACCTATTGTTCTTGTTCTCTTTCACTCCTCCCACAGCCAGAGACCCGACGCCTGCCCGGCTCACGTAGCGAACACATATCCCCTGACATCTTTGGTGAACCCGACGCGAAATGAGCCGGGGTGGGAGGTAAAGATGGAGAATTTAGAGCACATGATGAAGATGATTGCAGAATTAAGTGCGAACGATTTTGATGATAAGTCAACAGTTCCCGATTTTTTGAAGATGCTTCAATTGGTTCAAGAATCTCTGCTTGAAATAGAGACCGTAAAGAAGAAAAATCAAATCGATGAAGCTTTGGATGCAGCTTTAGGTGCAGTATACGATGAGAGACGACTCTTTGATGGATACGATCCAGAGGGCTACCTAGAGTGCTACGAGATGGAGACCAAGGTAAGAGGGATACCAGAAGAATTGACGATCAAATCTTTTGAGCAGTTAGTGAGTTCAGATGTGAAGGAGCAAATTCAAGAAGTTACCAAAGCTTGCAACGATGATTGGGAGTATTTCAAAGAAGCTATTGTGCAAGTACGTTATGAGCAGTATGAATGCTATCAAGAACAGAGTGCAAGTCTACCGGGCTACGGAGATATTCGAGGACAAGTACGATCAAAGTTAGAAGCTGTGATTGATGAGTTTATTGTGCAAGATGCTACTTTCTTACAAGCTAATGATGAAGACATAGTCAAAGCTGTGTATGAAAAGTTGGGTTTTGCAGATGCCTTGCATGAAGTAGAAGTCCTTGAGGGAGAGTCTCTACAGCCTCAAACTACACAGGGTGAATTTTTCAAAGAACATATACCTGTAGTACAAGAAGAAAAGAAATCAGGGGATCAAGACAATGAATTGGCTAAAGATCAAGAAGAAATTGTGCAAGTAAACGAGTGAAGACATATTCAGGTAGACATGCGGGAAGATTCAGTTACAGCTAATACTTTTGCTACTGAACCAGAATTAGAGCAAAAATTTTCTGGTACAAATTCTCTCGTTGAGGTGATTGAAGATACTGGTATAGGTTTTGCCAAAGAGTTGATTAATGATACAGATGTCATAGGTCAAAGCAGGGCTATTGTTAAGAGTAGCAAGATCATGGATTTTGATATACCAGGTTTACTGAATTTGGATGTACCAGATTTTGAGGACTTGGCTAAGCAAGAGTATGTGCTTGAAGATCTGCAAAATGTTGATTCAGAGGAGGTGCACACTCCTTCATTGACAAGTTTTTGTGAAGCACAGCTACAAAAGTGGAAAATTGGTCTTGAATGTGATGATAATGAATCAGAGGGGGTGCAAACTCCTTCTTTGAAAAGTTTATATGACCTAGGGCTACTGATCTGGCAGACTGATCCTGAATTTGATGATGGTGATTTAGAGAGGGAGCAAACTTCTTCTCTATCGAGAATTTGTGACACAGGGATTACACTATGGCAAAATGATCATGAACTTGATGATGCTGATTCAGAGGGGGTGCATAGTGAAGTGCAATCTCTTGTTGATGACTATGATTGGTTTCATTGTGCCGATGATACAGACAGGGCAGTAGATGAAATTTTCAATGTGCATGCCGAACTTTGTGCTACAGAAGTGCAAAGATATCTGGATGAGGGTGAAAGACTTGAAGAGCAGTTTACTGCAGATGCGTTTAGTATGCATGTCATATGTGAAAATCCTCGTTTATTGCAGCAACCTGAGATGTGCAGGATAGAGGAACCTTCTGAAGCAGTGGACCTGGACCTTATGTGCTTACTGAATGAAGCTTTGGAAGGGTTCTCAAGTACAGATGCTAAGGATACCAATCAATCTATATTCATGCATGAGAAAGTTTGTTCAGATGTAGCAGATGATGAACTTATGCAGTTGCTAGATGATGCACTACTTGATTTTGAGCCTCTACGAGATAGAGAATTGTTTTCAGATGCATCTTTTGAGCCTAATGAAGAGGATTTTATCAGAGACTTGATGTATTCAGATATGCATGATTGGGATTTCAATACTAGTGAGAGTGAAGGTGAATTGCCAATGCTTTTACCTGTGATTGATAAACAACAATTGGATGAGCCAATTGCACAGGGGATATGGCAGTATCTGATGCTACCTGATGCTATATGGAATCTGATGTTACCCTATGATATAGGGGATGTTGAGCAAGATTTTGACCCAGGAGGTGACAGATATATGCATGGTCCTGGGCAATGGACTTATATGCCATATGATCCAGGCGGTTGACATGACGATTTATGGGCTAATTTATGTTTATGTTGTAATGATTGGAAATTATTGTATTTTCCCTATGATCCTGGAGGATGGTGCAAAATTTTTAAAGGAATGCTCACAGTGGGACAGATGATTAGTTTCCCGTTTGATCCCGGGGCTACTGAGGTGCAAGTTCCAGATTTGAAGAGTACCGATTATTTGTTGTAGCAGGTTTCGTGGTACAAAGTTTTGTTTTCTAGATTTATGCAGAGTCAGTATAGTTTTGGTTATGCATTCAATAAGATTACATGGTTGGCTTCCAATTGACTTCTTTGGACAATTGATAAAGTATCTTCACATCTTTTGAGTTGGTTCTGCTACCAGAACTTGTGGAAAAGGACACAGTATCCGAAAGAGCACAAGAAGGATTGAGCATCAAGCATCGGCATTTCCATTGTGATTTGCCACATTTGATTGATTTAGATCAGAAAGTCAAGATCCGACCCATGGTTTGCGTGTTTTTGGTGAATGGTTTGACACTCCCTCACTTCGTTCATCTACATTGCATGCATAGTAGTCTTCATAGATGACTAGAATATTTCCAGTCACTTTACATGGAATGGGTATGTTCATGTTTTTGTGTTGGAAGTTGTTTCAGGAATTTTCATCCACGGAGATTCTTGAAGAAGGTAGGCGTATGACTATAGACGAAGTTGAAGCATTCAAGGAGCCACAGATGACTTTGTGTTGCTTTCGGCGCGGCCCAGAGAAGCAAGCGTTGCAGACCTTTATGAAGTCCAAGTATCGACATAACCCACGCATCAGAGTGGGCCGGTGAAACCGGCATGTGGGGCGGTAGGCGTTAGCTTTCACCCGAAATTCTTTACTTTAGACACACACACAAAGAATGTGCAAAGGAAACCTACGACGGGAATTAACACTTGAATACACACGGCTCGAAAGCTAGAATGCCCTGAGCAGACGCCGACAACCTGTAGGCCCCAAAATTGGCGCCCCTTTCGGTATTTCTTTATTCTTTAGGAGGGTAAATTACAAAGAAGAGTCCTGGGAATCCTTCACCTGTATCCAGCTAGATACCATCTGTTTTGGCCAAAATTCGGCAACAAAACAACCCCAAAACTTGCACGAAACCAATTCCCCTGCTAGAACTCACTTCTACTGGCGTATACCCTCAGATTCCTGCCCAAAAACAACAAATTCAGAACGCTGCATTTACTGGTTTTTGCTCTGTTTTCAGCCCCAAACAATCCCCTAGTTGTCCTCTGCCACTGGGGCACGATTCCCAAGGGTTCTGGCGTTCGTATGGCTGAAAAACAATCAATTTTCTGTGTATACACAGCGCTGATTTCGCACATGTATGGTAAGGTTATGACCCTCACCGGTGCTGCTTTGGAGTAGCAACTAGCTACCCCTGTTCCTGCACATTTCACGGCCCAAAATAGCAATTCCCTAAATTTTAGGAAATGATCCGTTGGGCTCCCACTGGTCATCTGACCATCTATCCTCATTGGGACCGCATCCAAAAGTGCAATGTGGCCCAACTGTCGGATACTTTCTGTCGGTAGTCCCACCTTGACTTTATGCCTTTATTGAATTCACTTCCTAGTATCCACCAACTTGCTAAGTGCGATGGGGGGACCTACATGATCTTGCTCTGAGCCTAGACATCCTCTTACTATACGAATTCCAGTGCCGACCACTTCCCGTCTGCGGGTGAAACTACCGTTCACATTGGCCATACAATGTCCGACCGTTTGCTACTTCAAAAAGAGGGTCTCAAAAATAAAACAAAAATCATTGGAAAGAAACCAACAACTAAGGTTAGCAGTTGCCACGTCCTCGTGACATAGTTAACAACTGCCACATCCCCATGACATAACCCCCCTCTTGAAATCGCAAACGTCCTCGATTGCATACCATAAATACACGCCACTGATGATCTTGTGCTATTAACACTCTTTTATCATCGCATGTATCCGCAAGAAAGGTCGTAACACATAGATACAAATGACTTAATGAGACCTTCATACTTTTGTCATTTCCATCTATTATTCATATGTACATTTGATGTGCCAGCTCTATCATTACCCCTCCTTTGCACACGTTGGGTTGGGGCATAAGTAGGTTGTAACCCAAAGGCTTCAAGGTAAAGCTGCAATACATTTGGTGACTCTGACAGTTCATGCTCTTCCATCCACTTTGCATCCATAGGTGAATAGTTCTTGAACTTCACCAAATAATGTCTTGCAACTTGTCCTTGAACTTTTCTGTCTTTATGTGCCAAAATTTGCTCAGATACCAGGATCTCATCAAGTTCCTCAACTGCTTGTTGATCCTCATCTGGCATATCTATTGGCACATCACCCACGAAGGGTCTTAGAAGACTCACATGAAACGCATTATGAATCTTCCACACATCAAGCAATTCCAGTCTGTAAGCCACATCGTTGATCTTGTCAAGCACTTGAAAAGGCCCATAGTAACGCATGTTGAGCTTAGGAAACAGCTGTTCCTTGCCCTTCATCTTCTTTAACCTTGCCTTTTCGAACCTTAACAGTACCCAATCACCATGTGATAACAGCAATTCACGACGGTGATGATCAGCAACCTTTTTCTGCTTTGCTTGAGTCTTCTCCAAGGCAACTTTAATTTTCTTATACATTTCATCCATGTTCTCAACATATCGATCTGTCTCAAAGATCTTGTCCTTTGTATGCAAAATGGGAGGAACTTTTTTGCCGCCTTCAACAATCTCAAATGGTGCCTTGCCTGTGGACGAATGCACCATATTATTGTACGCATACTCAAGCATAGGCAAATACTGTTCCCACTTGCCCTTATTATCTGATACATAGCATTTCAGCAGATCTAAGATAGTAGAATTAGCCTCTTCTGACTGTCCATCAGTTTGTGGATGAAACGAAGACGAGAAGTTGAGCGTAGTGCCCATGTTCTCAAATAATCCTCTCCAGAACAAATTGGTCATGCGAGGATCACGATCACTAATAATCGATTGTGGCATACCATAATAACACATACATAAACAAGCAGATTTTATCTTCTTCCTGATAGCGATAAAATGGGCCTGCTTGCTGGACCTGCAAATAATGGTCCATATACCATCATTCCCTGTTGGCGTTCTTGGAAGATCAAAGATAAAGTCCATAGCAATGGTTTCCCATGGCTTATCCGGAATCGGCAGTGGTGTAACAACCCTAGTGCCTTTTGCCTATCAAACTTGACCTTTTGGCAAATTATGCATGCTCACACAAAGGCAACCACATCTCTCCTCAAGGTAGGCCAGTAGAAGAATGTCTACGGCTTTCGTTGTCGCATCAATACCACAATGCCCTACATGCAGTGGGACATGACTCTCTTCCATGACCTTATGTCGCAATGCCCTAGTGACACAAAGTCTGCCATGCATCATCATAAAACCATCTCTGAGGAGGTAGTGCTCATGATATTGCCCCTCTTGCAACTATTCAAAGATCCTTACAAAATCTTCACCAGTAGTATATTGAATCTGATTGCTAATGCAGGCAAGCTCCATCTTCTCCAAAAAGTCTTCCACATCTTCATCACTTCTTCCATGAAACTCCGGATAAGAGAAAGCCATGGCTACCCAAGTTTCAATGCTTTGAGAACCCCTTTGAACACACGTGCAAGAACCCAAAACTTTTGACTTACTCAATCCCCAGAAACTTCAATGGTGCTTGTCTTTAGATAAGAACAAACACATGCACATCAAATGAGTTTTCATAGTTAATCATTGGAATTACAACAGGCAAAGGGCATTCCAGTATCTCTCTTAATCTTCTTGGTCCAAACATAAAGACTATGCGCTGTTGCAAAAAAATCTTCCTGGACACATGAACATTTATCTGGATTCTTTGTGTTAAGTCAAAAAGAGTGAATGAAGGTCCATTTTGATCATCCATTAAAGCCAACCATGCAGCTCCCAAGAAGGCACCCCTTACTTATCCTCTGATTTTGCCAGAATTTCAGCAACATAACAACATAAATGGGTCAAAAGACCAAAAAACCAGTCATCATAACTTGGAAAAATTTTGGAGAGTTTCCCCAGAAGTAAAGAGCAGTGAGAACCCAAAATATAGACTGTATATGTATGCATAACTTGCCAACAATAGAACTCGAGCATCAAGTAAAAATCACTAGTACATTGAATATGGCGAGGTCACGAAAAGGGTGCTCCAACCACCTGTATCACCGAAAGGATCTCACATTTGAGAATCCCCCAGCTCAATAAAACCTCACGCTATCGACCCTCTTACGAAAGCTTATACAAATCTCGTACAGTCAAGTCTCAGAAATGACTATCTTCTAGACCAAGTCTCAGAAATGGCTGGGACTGCCAAATAAAACCAAGTATGGCTCCACAAAGGCGTACAATGGCAGTATCCACAAGTAACGTACAATACAAAACAATGCACTCAAACAGGCGCCAAATGATGCATACCCACGGCAACTCCAAGTGACTCCCACTTGCCAGTGCTGTATCTGTACTTGTTCCTGTAATCTGTAACCTGTAATCTGTAACCTGTAATCTACAACCTGTAATCTGTACTCCCGAAGCTGAAGGTACTCGAAGAAGATCCTCCATGGGGGCACCAAAAAAATGTGAGCCGGATGAAAACACACACAATGCCTCTATAATGACCCGACACACACTCTTGGGATGATACACACACACTATGGGACACCACTCGTCTTACACAACCCGCCTGGCCGAGACAGGAAACACACCGATGGAGTGAGAGGAGAGAGACTACCCATTTACCCACTCCACACGGAGAGACACACACACTGTTTTTGCCAAATTCCTCACTGTTTATCCATTGACCCATCGCGTCTGGAACGGCCCAAAACCCTAGTCTACAATGTCAAAGTGCTCAAATCCGACCTCAGATGAGCAGTTTATGGCCAAAACAGGCTCCAAAAACAGCAAAAACACAGTTGCGGTTGTTCCTCCTCTTCTCTCCACGTTTTTTCTGGTCTTCTCTCAATTTTTTCAGTTCCCACACTTAGCTTTATTACTTAGGCACCCTTGGCCTTTTAGTTGACCTCAAACGGACCCCGAACAGGCCAAAAAGTGGCCTCGCAGTGCATAGTTGTCACCCTGCTGCATCCATCCGCACACCTGGCACTCAATTCTTTCCAATAATGCATCCCGCCACCACGTGAAGTGGCCCCAAAAGATGGTCCTCATGATGACTTTTTTTCATAATTATCACAAGAAAACACCCACGTTGTGTACGTACTTATCCAAGTGCAAGTATTGACCCCATTCTGTGAGGATTCTAAGTACTAATCCTTTACTAAGTACTTAAACTCATGATTAAGACTTAAGAAACTTGAATTGTACTCGAGACGAGACTTAGAAGACTCTATGTTTGATTGATTGAATGTGTGATACAAGGGTTCCTTTATATAGGAGACGAATAGACAGATAAAAAGGCACGTCTCTTGGTGAAGAGACATGACTTTAGACGTAAAGACACATCCTTTCACCGAAGAGCTGCAACCATTGGGCGAAGAGTCACACCCATAGAGCGAAGGGGTGTGACCAGTCGTCGAAGGAGTGTGACTTTTGGCAAAGAGACACGTCCTTTGGGCGAAGGGGTGTGACCATCCAAGCGCAGGGGTCCTCCTTGGCATGGCACTTCCCGTATCTGCAACTAGGAGTAGATGTATTGCTGTTAACATAGTCACAATCGTGACACATTCGACCTCCTGACGCCACTAGATGTCATCTGACGCACCTACTTACCTCATGTCTTCGGCCCGCAAATAGCTTCCTCGAGAAGTTTTACGCGCTACCAACTCCTCATTATTATAGAAAAAACACTCATACTGGTGATAGTGAAAATCGATGTACTATGTACATGTTGTCCTACCTGTACACATGTGGGCCCCACGTAACCACCTGGCTCTGGAAAATGGGCAATCCTTTATTTGATGCACCATGCATGTGTATGTACATATGCGCAATCCCTTGCTCCAAAAAACTCCTAACAACTCGTCACACTGGACCACAAATGACTTCCTGAGATCTGGCAAAACAATTACTGGATCTGAAGTCAATTTTTCCTTTAAGAGACTAAAAGCTGAAATCTCTTTTTGGGTCCATCTGAAAATGACCTCTTTCTTTTGCAAAGCGTGAAGAGGCGATGCTATGTCTGCAAAATTTCTGATAAACCTTCTATAGTAGGAACACAATCCGAAGAAGCTTCTGACATCGTGCACAATCTTCAAGTCTAGCCATGTCTTAATAGCTTCGACCTTGCGGGATCCATTCTGACACCATCCTTTGAGACTATGTGGCCGAGAAAGTGGATCTCTTCGGAAGAATTCACTTTTCTTAGGATTGACAAGTAACTTGTGACTGCGCAGCTCTTCAAACACAATGATCAAGTGACGCCTATGCTCCTCTTCATTCTTCGAATAGACTATCATGTCATCGAAGAACGTCCCAACAAACTGTTGATGTGAGCGAAAAATCCGGTCCATCATTCTGTTGAACGTGGCAGGAGCATTTGTTAGCCCAAACGGCATCACTAGAAACTCATAAAGACCAAACGTCATTCTAAACGCAGTCTTGTGCACATCCTCTGACCTTATATGAATCCGATGGTACCCACTCTTAAGGTCTATCCTGCTGAAAATTACAGCACCTTGTAAACGATCGAGAATATCATCAATTCTAGGAATAGGAAACCTATTCTTGATGATATTCTTATTCAACGCACGGTAATCAATACACATGCGCTACGAGCCAACCTTCTTCTGCACTAGGAGCACTGGGGAGCAAAAAGATAAAGAACTAGGCTGAATCAGCTCCTTCTCTAATAACTCCTCAACCTGGCCCATAATCTCTTTCTGTTGGGCCGCAATAACCCTGTAGGGAGGTCTATTCGGTGGGCTACACCCTTAGTGGATGCTTTTTCTAGCGAAGCTAACCTCGTTGTAGATTCGATCAATTACGAAGAACCGATCTTGGCTTTCGAGTCGAGGTCCAAAGAACCCCCACAAGACGATTCGATCATTCAGGAAGAACCCATCTTTGCTCTTGAGCCTAGGTCCAAAGAACCCTCACAGGAAGTATTATGTGTTCGCATGATTGATACGCACACATTGTTCAAGTGTTTCATTCGTAATCGTTGCCTATATTTTAGTCAGCATCTTTATGTGATCCCTTTTACTACGCATGACATATTGTACGTTGAGCGCGTTTCACTCATGAATGAGCACGGATGTATGCGGATTGTTCATGAAAAGCTGAAAAGTATGTATGTAAGGAAGTCACATTCCATGTCTCTTCCTTGGCATGAATAGTTATAGAAAGAGTACATGAAAGTATGAGCACTAAGCATGGGCATTTCCGTTGTGAATTGCCACAGTTGATTGATTTAGATCAGAAAGACAAGATTCGATCTCATTGTTTGCGTGTGTGTGGTGAACGGTTTGGCACTCCGTCTATTTGTTCATCTACATTGCATGCACAGTCTTTGAGGAAGACAAGATTTTTTCCACTCACTTTACATGGAATAGGTATGTTCATGGTTTTGTGTTGGAAATGGTTTCGGGAATTTTTAGCCATGGAGATTCTTCAAGAAGAAAGAAGCATGACTCGACGAAGTTGAAGCATCGAAGGAGACTCAGAAGACTGTCGCTTTCGACGCGGCCCAAAGAAGCAAGCGTTGCATACCTTTATGAAGTTCAAGTACCGCACGACCCACACATCAAAGTGGGCCGACGAAGAGTCCCTTCCAGGATTCTGGATGCTATTGGCGATCTCCCTCGACGCCATACAATTCGGTACCAGTGCCTCACTTTAAAAAGGAGGGGATGTCACGTGACACATCCAACTCCATGTGTCCGTGGACAAGCTACAGCATGATCAAGGTTCAATCAATCCAATCAGTCTAGATTAGAAGTGATCTGACACTTTTGTGAGTCTATTCGTAGATCGTGCATGCCAAGTCACTTAGTGTAGATGCATATCCTCTGGTTGCACACAGCATGATCATAAGCATTTCCATCAAAATCCTTCAGGGAAATTTTCTAGTACATTTAGCCTGTTTTACCTATTTTTGACATTTTTCACTTATTATTTTTGAATAACTTTTGTTGGAAAGTAGGTAGGGCAAATTGAGTAAGTTTGTATATAAGCAAACCTAGACTAGCACTAAATGGCAGAAGAGGCAACAGGAGCCAAGCCCAGCAAGCAACTTCTCAGCAAAACCCCTTGGTAGACTTCCCTCCAAGCAAGACCCAGATCTAGCGTTTCCTTCATCAAGCACCATCGCCATCCACAAGCATCCCCCGCGTTTTGCATCAAGCATCATCGCCCAAGCTTGCATCAGCCATTAGCCTAGCATTTTTCGTTCAAGCAAGGATCGCCAGCAGAACCAGCCCCTAGCGTTTTACAAATTCCAATCTCTAGCGTTTTTGGTCCCCACCTCAGCCACTACATATCTCAGCCTTTTCCAGCCTTCAGCCCGGCGAATTTCAGCAATAGAAGACCAGCAAGATTCAACCCTAAAGCGTAGCAGATTCAGCCCGGAAAGACCACTAGTTTTCAGCCTAAAGAAACCTCAGTTTTGAACCCTAAACCTGCAAATTTTCAGCAACAAAGACTCACAGAAACAGCCCCCCTAATCAGCATTTTGGAGTAGTCGCAGATTTCAACCTATAGCATTTTTGGACAGCAGATAAGAGATTGCAGATTTCAGCCCTTAGCTCAACTTCGTCATCACCGTCGTCATCGTCGACATAGCCTAGACTTGCATCATTCACATGGATTCAGTTTGTTCCAGATTGTGAAATCATAAGTAGACCACTCTCGTCAGCGAGAGTGGTCTACTGGTGTCATATCTCTCTTCTCTCTCTATCTCTCAATCTCATACACTTGCACGCACAGTGTCCATTCACTTTGTTTGTGATCATAGCATTCTCTCATTAAGAACGGAAGGCTCTACCTTCCATAAGAACGAAAAGGAGCCTTGAGCACAGTTCGGAGCACTCATCTTGAGCAAAGCGCAAATATACACCTGACACTTCTGTAGGGGAATCACATGTGCAATGCTAACTCCAAGACTCTAGGTGTGTCCATGTTAATCTGTGGCTAGCAAATGAGTATAACCATAGCCTGCGTCATGTCATGGACACAAGATCAACCTCGGTGGACATTAACATCAGCCTTGTACCATAAAACTCTCACAGATTTTTTCTTATTCTTCATCAAACAATTGTGCAAATCCAAAATATCAGACATAAAGCATTGTATACACAAAAAATACACTAGCACCTGACATAAACTTCCCTTCAATGAACATGTTGCAAAACACAGTTTTTTTGTACAGGAAAATATGGGTACGAGTTATATAGGTTTGAAGGAATTATTAGCCCAAACATACATGACCTTGATTTTCAAAAACAATACAGCTTGCCAGATTACCATAACATTCTTCACGCCTTTGATGTTAATCTTCGTCCTCATCTGAGCTTCCATCCTCATCACTGTAGTCACTGCCAAAGTCTTCTTCAAGCTCAGGGTTCAAGTCAAGCTGGACAAAAGGCACCTGAATAACATTAGAGGGAGGTGTTGGAGGAGGAGCAGCAGAGAGGGGTGCCACAGGCTTTTGGTCTTGTGATCGAGGGCCCACAACAGAAGGGGGAAGCACAACCGCATCTCCTGGCTTCCATCCAGGTGGCAAGGGTGGAATGCCCAAGCCTGGTGGCAAAGGAATAGGATCACCAGGTTTCCATCCGGGTGGCATTGGGGGCAGATCTGTTGGGAGCTCTATTGGCAAGCCAGGACGCCATCCTGGAGGTGGTGCAGGTAAACCAACAGCTGATGGCAGCTTCAGAGACTGAGGGCTTTCTTCCCCTTTCACCTTGGCCACATCTGATGGCTCACGTAAAGGGGTGGGTGACAATGCCACAACTAAAGGTCTTGGTATACCTATATCAATGTCTGCAGTATGATAGAGTTGTGAAGCTCTCATTTGCTCGTCCTGAGGGGCAGGCGGAAAAGCCCCACGAAGAGGAAACTGACCGGTTGCATACTCTGGAGGTGCAAATGTGGTATAACTGATGCGATGCGCATAAGCAACAAGCTCTGCAACATCGATGGGTATGCCCAGACCAGCACCTACTGTGGCTCTGCCCTTGATGCGTTTAAGGTTTCTATACTCCCCGTACTCTTCTAGGGTATTCTCGAGAAGTTGTTCTGCTTCTCTCAGCCTCCTGGCGAACTCCCGCATTACGAAGTCCTTGTCAGGAAGCCTCTCCTGGTCCAAGTCCTGAAGTTTCGTGATGTCTCCGATCGAGTCAAACAGCATATCTTGATGAGGGTCCATCATCGCTCCTGCTCAGACGGCCTGCCACGTTAATGCCCTGATTCTTGAGAGAAAATGGCAGTGGCTTGCCATGAGGGATTCAAGTTGATAAAGATTAGGTGGAAATGAATATCCATTGTTGACAATAGTGTTGCTTTGAAACCTTCGTGGGATATGGGGTAGAGGAGCCAATTTAGAGACGTCAAAAGAAAGATCTCTCGCTGATCAAGCGAGTCTTGGAGCAGTCGATGGCTCATCAAATTTGACAAAGGCATTTAGAAGACGTGGGTTGGAATCTTTTCAAAAGCTTTCATAATCTAGTGTAACAAACAAGTCGATATAAAAGGAGACAAACTTGAGCCAAAAGTGAGAAATGTAGCCATGAGGGTTTGAACCCAGCACCAAATCAAAGGAGCGCTCTATTTAAAAATGCTTGCCCGGATTACACATTGAAAAGGTGGTTGAAAATTTTCTTTATATAGGAGGGACATGCAGCTCATCACAAGGGACCGTCCACTTATTGGTGCCTCTACCCTATTGTCGAGTCATGAGTTTTCAATGCTAGTTTGGAAAACCTTGTGTTCTTTTATCCCAAGATGAGAGCATTATTGCAAAATTTACATGCTCTTTTATCGCAAAATTTACCTTGGGTTGTTTTATCCTAAGACAAGAGCATTACCACAAAATTTACATGCTCTTGTAGACTCGAATTGGGTTCGTTGCTATGAGACACGAGTGTCCACTATTGGGTTTTGTTTCATGCTTGGCAGCTCATGCATATCTTGGTTGACCAAGAAGCAGCCTATAGTACCCACTTCTAGTTGTGAGACTGAGTACACAACACCTTTCACAAATGTTGTTGAGTGTGTTTGCCTCATTTGCATTTTGACTGACGTGGGTTTTGGACAACAATCTGTCGCCCACATTTATGCTAATAGTCAAAGTGCTTTGGAAATTACAAGGAATCCAGGAGAGGTCAGCTTGGCTTATGTGCCTATGCAGGACAATCCTATTGATCTTTTCAAAAAGGCTTTGCATGAGGTCAAAGCTTTCCGTAAAGCTTTGGGCTTACTCTCCTTTGTGCATTGACCACATAGGGTCTTACTCTTCCCTATACATGAGCATCAACTCTTGTTCACTGCATCACTCCCAAAGGGAGTTGTTACCATATTATGGCAGTGATGTCTATGAGCACACTTAGGACCACCATAGCACTTTTTTCCCTCTTTATGGATTTTTTTCCCCTTGGCTTGGATATATGCCCACATCACTCTAGGGAAAGCCTTGTCTTTGTATTGGCCCCCTTAGTAAGAGTACTTCTTGTGTTGTGTTTTCTTGAGCTTCTCCTTCATCTCTCCATCTTTGTGTGCATTCTTGTAGTCGTATTTCCAACTAAGAGGAGGTGGATGTTGAAGCTAAGAATCTATTCGATGAAAGATAGGTTGAAATAGACTATGAATTATTTTCGTGGATAGATCTAGGGGGGTTTATGTGAATAGTCTTGAATGTATGGCAATTTTTGAAATTACTTTACGATCCAAGTGAAATTGATAGACAAGTTATGGTCTACACAGGTCTATCAAGGTGTCAAACATTTATTTGGAATGCATTTAGGATGATGCATAAAGCACTTGATCCGGGAGGTTGGATGTTACCATGGGTTCCTATCTTGAATTGTGCACTTCTCCCACACGTGTCGGAGGCTGGGTGTAACATTTAATGTCCTAGTAACTTGTGTGTAGCGGAAAATAGCATGAACATAGTGAGCATTTCATTAGAATAGTTTCCTAATGAGAATAACAAGAGTGCTTGGGTGGAGAGAGCAACAAAAAGCATAACACCTAGTTAGATAGCATGAACAATACTTTCAAAAGAGAGAGAAATTAAGCTATTGACAATAGTTGAGGACCGGATTTGCATGGAGCCGGTCCCCCCTCCAAAAGGATTTGTATTATGGTTTCTCCCATCAAGAGAGACATTGTACAATACAATTCTTTGTGTTCCTTCAAGACTAGCTAGTGCAATGAAGGATGGAAACTTCATGCACTTAGCAAAACACTTATCAAACACAACATTAATTCCCTCATGGTCTCAGACCCAAGACCTCACACACCTTCGAAGATGGTGAGAGCTAGCCGGGTATGAGAGTAGATTGAGAGGAAGAAGGAGTATTCTCACGAGAAAGATGTACATCTCCTCACATAATCACTCATATTAGCATAGCTTAGCTTAGTAATTAGCATGGTAGAGGAGATGAGCATGCATTGAAGCTTGGCTCTTGGTTGGATTTGCATCACAAAGCCAAGAGTTGTTGGTGTAGGCCTCCCTTCTCACAAGCTTGGAGTAGGTGATAAGCTTTCCATTAAAGCTTGAGAAGAGAGAGAGAGTCTTCTTACTTCCACACATGAGTTGTGTGTGTGTGAGAGTCAATAATGCCCTTGAAAATTCAGCCCCCTCTCTCTCTTGGTGTACCCCTCTTGCTATTTGCTCATGCTACAGCCTCATTGGACCTCCCCAGAGCGAGCCAATGATAATTAAGCAATATAAGTGATAGCCTTCTGACATGTGTCTCCCTTTCCCCTTTTGTGAGAGCTTTAGGTAATTAATAAATGCAACTAAACTCTCATTGGACCCCTTTGCCTCCTGGCCAATAGGAATCAGTCAAACCATTGGGCTGCTGAATGCTCATTGGTCCCCTTGGGAGACTATCTAATAGTCTTCTAGAGAGCTTAATTCTCATTGGTTCTTTTATTAAGTTCTTTTAAATTAATTAAACTAGATTTACTCTAGCCTAATTCTCATTGGTCCACCTCCAAGGCCATCCAATAGGATTTGAGTACACCTTGTGGGAATCTAGGCTAGGGAGCTGACATGTGTCCCTCTTTCCCCTTGTGTACAAAGGGAGCTTGTGTGTGTGTGTGTGTGTGTGTGTGTGTGTGTGTGTGTGTGTGTGTGTGTGTGTGAGTTTCTCGCGCATCCCCTACTTGCTAGGCTCGCCCCCTACTATGTAGGCATTGACAAAGACTTTTGGGACACACACAAAGCGTCCAATTTTCCCAAAGTTTGACCTTTGGACACAACCTTTGAATTTTGGAACCTTAGCATTTTGGAAGTCTTTTGGGCTGAATCTTAGGGTCTTTTAAGCCCATTGTTGTACATTGCTCTTCTGCAGATGGCCCCCCCTTTGGATCCCTATTTTCCCTCCTTTGGATCCCTACTATGGCCGGTCTGCTAGCTTAACCAATATTCTAGTTTTTTCTCCCCTGGCACTTCCCCATATTAAATGATCAGTTTAACATGAGAAAATCATTTAGGAGAATTAGATATTGATTATTATGACATTACCTCTCTCTTGAAATCATAGTCGTCCTCGACTATGGGGTAGAGAAGATAAAGCATATTCATGAGTCCTTTTCTTAGCGGGTAGAGGATCCCTATGTTACCCTACGACATCATTCCACAATGGATGACTAGTTCATTTGGCGCTTGAGAGCCTGAGGCTGCCGCAAGCATGTCTACACATTATTCCTATCAATCTTCCATAGTAGAGTGACAAGCTCTACTTGGTATTCGGGAGACGTCGTCTCCGCAAACTTGATCTAAGCATGCATACTACTTCATTTTTGTGCACAATAAAGAAAAAGACAGTCTTATAAGACGAAAATTTTGTTCATTTTTAACATTTGTACATTTGCTGACTTTTGGGAAGCATTGTAAGCATTGACAAGGTTTAGGTTATCCTTTAATTGTATGCCTTGCATCCATCTAGCATCTTCAAAAGGATAATTCTTAAACTTAATAAGATATCGTCGAATAGTCTTACCACCTCTTAATACCTTGTCTTCATGTTGGAGAATGGACTCGGGCTGGAACACCTCTTCTTGGTCCTCGATCTCTGGTGGGTCTTCAGTAGTTGGTTCTTGAGGTGGCTCTCCTTTGTAAGGATTTAATAGGCTCACATGGAAAGCATTGTGTATGAACCAGTGATTGGGCAATTTGAGTTGATAGGCCATCTCATTGATTGGCCTAAGAATCTGGAAGGGACCATAGTACCTTTTTGCTAGTTTAGCAAAAACTAGCAAAAAGGTACTAGTTTAATAGGCTCACATGGAAAGCATTGTGTATGAACCAGTGATTGGGCAATTTGAGTTGATAGGCCATCTCATTGATTGGCCTAAGAATCTGGAAGGGACCATAGTACCTTTTTGCTAGTTTAGCATAGTACTTTTGGTGTCCCGTAGGATTCTTGCCCGTTGTGTGCCTTAGTCGAGCCTTGGGAAATTTTAATAAGACCCAATCATTTTCTTTAAAGGCTTGGGCTCTTCTGTGCTTGTCAGCAGCAGCCTTTTGCCTTTGCTGTGAGATAGAGATAGCATCCTTAATCTTTTGAAAAGATTCTTGTAGGTCTCGGCTATACTCATCTACAACGAAGATCTTCCCATGTACCTTAAGTAGCAAGGGACTTTTTGATCTTCCCTCTATTACCTCGAAAGGTGCTTTTCCCGTGGAAGTATGTACAGTGTTATTGTAAGCATACTCCACTAAGGGTAAGTACTTCTCCCATTGGGATCTTTGATCTACTTCCGTCACATAGGCTTTTAGTAGATCGAGAATTGTTAGGTTAGCTATTTCACTTTGGCCATCCATTTGTGGACGATAGGCCGAAGAGAAGTTTAGCCTTGTCCCTAAATTCTCAAAGAGACCCTTCCAGAAGTTACTGGTCATTCTAGGATCTCTATCCGACACTATGGACATTGGCAAGCCATGGTACTTGAAAATTTGTGAAATGAAGAGGGTTGCCATTTGATGGGCTTTGATAGTCTTTTTGACAGGTATAAAATGAGCTTGTTTACTGAACCTGACTATTATCGTCCATATTCCCGTATTCACATAGATACACTTAGGCAATCCAAAGATAAAATCCATGGATATGCTCTCCCATGGTGAATTAGGGATTGTCAAGGGTTGAAGCTTCCCTCTTGTATGTTCGCTTTCATGGTAGGCCAATAGAAATATGTTTCAATTCCCTTTAGGGTAGACTGAATCCCTCTATGCCCCGCATAAGGAGGAGCATGAGATTTATACATTACTTTCTAACGTAGTGAGTTAGTAACGCATAGTCTATTGCCATAGAGAAGATAACCATCTTGTAAAGTAAATGGTTCCTCTTTCTCCCTAATGCAAGGGCTGAAATCATATCTCTAAAATCGGGATCAATAGCATACTCATCTATCATTGAAGATAGATCATTGTGAGTTGCTATGGAAACTGCATTCACTCTCGGCCGTCTTGAGAGTGCATCGGCTACTTGATTATGCTTGCCAGCAATGTGAGCAATATGAAAATGAAATTGCGAAAGGAAATTTGCCCACCTCATTTGTTTGTCGGAGAGCTTGGTCTGCGTCGTGAAGTACTTAAGACTTTGGTGATCCGTTCGCAGAATGAAAGGAGTCCCCAATAAAAGTGTTGCATGTAGAACTGCAAGGAGTTCCTTTTCATATACGCCTAGAGATTGCTCAACAGGGTCGAGCCTTCGACTTTCATAGCCTATGGCGTGCCCTTCTTGAAGCAAAACAGCTCCAAGGCAATCACCACAAGCATCACATTGGACCTCAAATCGTTTTGAGAGATCCGGTAGTGTAAGCACAGGTTGAGAGATAAGCGTTTCTTTAAGCTTTTCGAAAGCATTGTTCTCCTTAGCAGACCATGTATACCTAACGCTTTTCTTTGTTAGGTCATGTAATGGTCCCACAATTTGTGAGAACTTTTCTATGAAGCGTCTATAGTATACACACATACCTATAAAGCTTCTTAGTTCATGAAGATTCCTTGGTTTAGGCCATCCTTTTATTACCTCTAACTTTGATGGAACCATTTGGATGCCATCTTGAGAGATAATGTGACCTAAATACTGAATCTCTTGCAAGAAAAATTCACTTTTCTTTCGATTAACATAAAGTTTATTCTCTCTTAAAACTTGAAATATTACCTGGAGACGTTGCTTGTGTTCGTCTAATGAATCAGAGTAGATGATAATATCATCAAAGAACACTCAAGTGAAGGTTCGGTGAGGCCTAAATAGCTTCTCCATCAAGCGGTTGAATATGGCTGGTGCATTGGTCAAGCCAAAAGGCATGACAATGTATTCGTAAAGACCAAACGCGGTGCGAAATGTGGTCTTTACAATGTCTTGATCAACTATCCTTATTTGATGATAGCCACTTTTTAGGTCAATCCTACTGAAGTAGGTCGATCCTTGTAGCTTATCAAATAGGTCTTCTACCCGTGGAACGGGAAACCTATTCTTGATAGTGATCCTATTTAGTGCTCTATAGTCGACACACATGCGATATGTGCCGTCTTTCTTTTGCACTAATAGCACAAGTGAGCAAAATGGAGATGAGCTAGGCCTAACCATGCCCTTCTCAACTAACTCATGCACTTGCCGGATAATCTCCTCTTGTTGAGCTTGAGAAACTCTATAAGGAGGTTTGTTAGGTGGTGAACTTCCTGGAAGAAGTTCAATTGCATGGTCATCATTACCTCGTTGAGGAGGTAGCTCACAAGGGATGTCGTCAATAAAGGCATCTTGAAACCCCTTGAGAAAATTGGATAACTCTAATTCCTTTTGGTTGCTTTTATTTTCTTTTGCTAAAGCATTATGTTCATTTTGAGAATCTTTAACAAAAATCATGTACACGGAAATAGAGCTCTTTATTGACTTGTTGAAAGCTAGTGTATGTACAATGGGGATAGTGTTACCCATTTCCTTAGCATCTATATATATATCTTTTTCCTTGAACTTAAAGGAGATTCTCCTTTCAGGGAATTTAACATTGGCAGCCAGGCGATCAAACCATGGTGCCCCTAGGATTACATCCTCATGCTTGAGAGGAGGGACAAAGAAGTCCTCTTTGTCCACATAGCTTTGGACATGGAGACTCAATTTCCCGATTAAGGGAGTGACTGAAGCTTGTGCCCCTTGAAAGCACTGTCTGCGGGTAGAACATCTCCCATCTCGTAGGCTTGTATGCCTAGCTTGGTGGCCAACTCTATAACTATAAAATTGTGAGTAGAACCAGGGTCAAAGAGAATAAAAGCATCATGTTCTCTTACCTTTCCCCAAGCATGGCATAGAGGAGATCCTTTGTGGTGAGTTTCCTCCTCTTGAAATTCGACCAAGGTAGCTCTAGGAGGATCACGGCGGGTGTTATTTTGGGGACAAGCGCGGTACGCATGTCCTTGTTCACCGCACTTGAAACACCCATTATCCTTGTGATAACGCTCAAGCTCTTCAGGAGAAAGTTTGTTTTTACCTTTGTAAACTCCCTTCTCTTTAGCTTTGTTGGAGTTGCCCTTAGGAGGCTTTTGGACATTTTCCTTCCCCTTAGGCTCGTTGGAACCCTTGTTTTCCATGGGATTATTTCTTTTAGCCCCCGTTTGGAAATTGATTCGAGAGGCCACCATAGTATGGTGTATTACCGCCGATATGGTGCGTGGCCTTTGGGAGTTGACATACTCCGCCATTTCTTCGGTTAAGCCAGCACAAAATTGTTGCTTTTGCTCTCCAAAATCCAACTTTTTGAAGACAGTGGCTTTGAGTTGTAGGTCCCAAAACTTGTCTACATATTTGTGGATGGATTCATAGGGAGAGAGCTTCAAGCTTCGCCACTCGGTGAGTACTTTGTCTTTGGTATCGATGGCCAAAAACTGCTTCATTATGGAAGCTCTTAAAGCTTTCCATGTTCATGGAGCTTCACCGTTGGCCCCTAGGCTAGACCACCATTGCCTGACTGACTTTTGAAAGTGCATAGCTACATGGCGTAGCTTAGAGAACCCTTCGTTCAACACCAAAACAACACCGGCTCTTGTCAAGCTTCTAATAGCTCAATAGTGGTTAAGCCGTAGGCAAGCCCCGTAGGACTCCACTATTAAGACCATAGCTCTCGACGGTGATGCCCCGTTAACTGCATGAGGGCAGGCGCACTGCAAGGCTGAAAAATCCCTATTCTACTTACTCACATGCAATTAATAATACCAACCATTTATAGCTAGCTTGAGGACCTCCCTTCTTGAGCAAGAAAAGAGAAACCTTGTGCTCTGATACCAATGTAACATTTAATGGCCTAGTAACTTGTGTGTAGCAGAAAATAGCATGAACATAGTGAGCATTTCATTAGAATAGTTTCCTAATGAGAATAACAAGAGTGCTTGGGTGGAGAGAGCAACAAAAAGCATAACACCTAGTTAGATAGCATGAACAATACTTTCAAAAGAGAGAGAAATTAAGCTATTGACAACAGTTGAGGACCGGATTTGCATGGAGCCGGTCCCCCCTCCAAAAGGCTTTGTATTATGGTTTCTTCCATCAAGAGAGACATTGTTCAATACAATTCTTTGTGTTCCTTCAAGACTAGCTAGTGCATTGAAGGATGGAAACTTCATGCACTTAGCAAAACACTTATCAAACACAACATTAATTCCCTCACGGTCTCAGACCCAAGACCTCACACACCTTGTGGGCATCTGGGCTAGGGAGCTGACATGTGTCCCTATTTCCCCTTGTGTACAAAGGGAGCTTGTGTGTGTGTGTGTGTGTGTGAGAGTTTCTCTCTCATCCCCTACTTGCTAGGCTCGCCCCCTCCTATGTAGGGATTGACAAAGACTTTTGGGACACACACAAAGCATCCAATTTTCCCAAAGTTTGACCTTTGGACACAACCTTTGAATTTTGGAACCTTAGCATTTTGGAAGTCTTTTGGGCTGAACCTTAGGGTCTTTTAAGCCCATTGTTGTACATTGCTCTTTGTAGATGGCCCCCCCTTTGGATCCCTACTTTCCCTCCTTTGGATCCCTACTGTGGCCGGTCTGCTAGCTTAACCAATATTCTAGTTTTTTCTCCCCTGGCACTTCCCCATATTAAATGATCAGTTTAATATTAGAAAATCATTTAGGAGAATTAGATATTGATTATTATGACATTGGGGACTTGCCAAACATTGTGTGCAAGCCACAAATGGTTGCAAGCACACAACCAGACTTAGGAAGCTTAAAGGGGGCAAATGGTGTGTCACTCACCGTTCTATGCTTGCCATCTTGAAGGATTCCGTGCCACAAAGAAGAGGGAGCCGTCTTTGCCGCTCTCAACCGTCTCGCCACCTCCGATGCCACCACAATGCTCGATCTCTCTCTCTCTCTCTCTCTCTCTCTCTCTCTCTCTCTCTCTTTCTCTCTCTCTCTCAAGCATACACACACACACACACACACATTCGTGAGCACACAATGGAGAAGAAGGTAGAGGAAGAGCAAGAGCACTTCTTGAGCATGCACCTCAAGAATGAGGATGTTAGGTCAACATGGACCTTTTATATGAATCTGATGCATTCACACATGGGAGCCCACATGTTGGAATTAGGGTTGCAGAGAAACGCACATAGCTTGGAGAAGACGAAGGAAGCTCAAGGCACACAATAGAGAGTGTGTTACTTAGAGTGCAATGGAAAGATAGGTAGCCCTAGAGTGATGGGCATATATACAATGCACGGGGGAAAAAACCTCCTAAAGAGAAAAAATGCCCTGGAGGTCCTAGTGTGTTCACACACATCACTACCACATGTATATGGTAACACCATAATGGCCGGTCATAGCAAAAATAATAAAAATGAGATAAGTGGTGCACCTCTCATCGGTGATCACCTACACGTCTATAGGACCGACAAGCCACGTCCATGACTCCAATAAAGTGATAAGGCATCCGTCAAAGGTGATAGGGTGTCCATAAGTGGTCAACATGTCCCCCTTCTTGATGTAGATTCCGTCCTCGGAAGCTAGTGAGGTGAATCCTGTTCGTCAAGGTGGAAGAGCATCTGAGATTGAATGTCTTTAGCTTTGATCAAACACTACAAAATCAACCAAAAATGGCATAGTAATTGCATTCTCATAGAACATATATAATTAAAAAGCATATGCAGTGAATAGACACATAGATTGATTGGTAACAAAATATTGAACAATTTTTCAGCAATAAACATTAAACTATAATATAATCACAATCATAAGCACTTATAAATGTCAAAAAATAAACAAGTTGTTAGAAGCTAGACACACCCCACGAGACTAACTACTCGGAGGATTATCATTTTTTGTAATTATTCATTTATTGAGAAACCTGATTTTTCACTTTGTAAATATTGGGACTTACAGAAGTTTCTAGATTGTATCCTAGTTTTGATAGATAGATGGAGTAGTTGGTTGATTTTGGAACTTTAGGGTTTGAGAATTGTAAGGTATATATACCACTTTTTGACCTTAATGAAAAACCTTTTGTCATTTTAAAAAACAAGTTTTGAAGTCTGTGAGTGAGCGTACTGTGTACGAGAGAGAGAGTGTGAGCTTCATCTTGACGCTACGTGTGCACCGGTGGTTGGAATCGAGTGCGGAGAAGTGCAGCGTGTTGCCCCGACGAGAGCTACGCGCCGATACCTACATTGCGCGCATACGGTCCTGTTCTGCGAGCTCCTTCTACGAGCTTCATCGGGTGATTGGGTGAGCATACATTGTCCGATTTTGCATTGCAGCATATCCACACGTTCACATTGAGTAGAACTACACATTAGGCACTTTAGATTTTGGAAACGAAAACTTGCAAATTTCGGCCAGATATCCTACGTGATTTTGCACCGGGTGTTTTGGGTTGGGGTTTTGGTTCATAGACCTTAGGGAGAGCGACCTATTGGTATTAGTAGGGTCTCCTTCAAGTTCTATGGTGTTTCGAGATTGTTTGATGGGTGCTCGGCTTTAGAAAGCGTTGTAGGAAGTTTCCTCTTATGCACTTTTGAAGGCTGTGACTTAGACAATTGGTAGAGACCTCTGTAGGAATTAGTTAGGAGTCGATCGAGTGTAGGTTGACGCCTTATGCTTGCTTCCACACGTCTGCGGGTCGAACTTTGTCCTTAGCTGACATTTATGTTAGGTGAGTTCTCGCTGTGCAGACGTTCGTTGCGGTGTATCCGTCCAACATTGGCGCCATTGCCGGGGACGAAAACCTTAGGTAGGTGATCGAGACTAATCCTTGAGGATTGGGATTTTTGGCTTGCCAAGAGTATCGTTTTACATTTAGATAGGATCAGAGGGTGGAGGACTCTTTAGGTCTTAGAGGGAGTTTAAGAAGCGTGTGTCTGGCCTAGATCCTTCGACTTAGGTAGATTAGGTAGACCAAGATAGTTTTAGGTAGTAGTGGAGTTCTTAAGTAGGAATTGGAGTGGTAGAAGTGGTGAGAGGAGAGCTTGAGAGTCCGGAGAGGCCAGAAAGCAACCAAAACACCATTATCACCATTTCACATGATGAGTAGGAGTAGAGTAAGTAGGACATCATGATTGAGGATCTAGAGCATTTCATGTATGTATACTTGCTTGGTAAAGTCATCACAAGTTTGTAAAAGACGCAAAAAGTGTGTTTGAAAGCCTAAGAGAAATCCAAAAGTTACTGTGAGTGTTTCTGATAGAGCTACAGAGCATTAAGAGCATTTCTGTCAGGAAAAAAATTAATTTTAAGCCAAGAGACATCCTACGCGTAGGATGTCTACATGCTAATCTGGTGGGAATTTTGGGATTTTGAGTTGACCAGTGTGTTCAGAGGGTGGGGTTTACCCTAAAGTCAACTGGAAAGTGAAAATTTGACCATATCTTGACAGGATAAGGCCAGATAGACTGAAATTGCCAGACATCCTACCCAAATTGTGCCAAAGCATTATTTTGAGACCAAAACCATAAGATGGCTGCATGAGCATGTCTTGCATAATATATTGAGTGACTGAGAGGGGTTTCACCTCATTTGGGTGAGAAAATTGGGTTCAGAGCAGACTTTAGTACTTTTGACTGAAAAAGGCAATAACAGCTAAAATTTGGGACTTTTGAAATCCAAACCAAAATCTAAGCATACCACTAGGTTAGTGACATCAAAGGGAAACTGTGGGTCAAGTCTGGGGTCAGACAGGCCAAAAAGACATCATACGTGTAGGATGTCTTCTGTGTGATTTTTGACTCCAAACCAAATTTTGAGTATACCAAAGTGATCAGCAACTCAAGGGGAGCATGTGCTTTGAGTTTGAAGCCATTCTGATGAAAAAGACATCCTAAGCGTAGGATGTCTAAAGCAAGAAATTGAAGCCAGACATTGACAGTGGGCATAGCAAGGTGTTGTATAGCCTAAGGCAAGCCTCCTAGTCAATTTTGGTCCAAATTAGAGTTGATTAGACTGATCAAGATCAGCAACAGGCTGTCGGAACAGATTTTTGACTCATTGACTAGCTAATAGGTGTCCAAATCAAAAAGTAAAAACAGTTGTGGGCTCACCACATCAAGGGGAAACCATAGCGCAAAAATCCAGGCAAAACAAAGCAGGAGACATCCTACGGGTAGGATGTCTATTGGGGCTTACTGAAGAGAAAATTTGATTGAGCTTAGACAGGGAGATTCCATTTGGCTTAAGGGTTCCAGAAGTTCTTTCAGAAGTGAATTTGGACCTTGTTTGTCCATTTGACGGAGCAAAGACTGAATTCAGACTTTTTCGCGTAACTTGACCAACACCCGAGGGAAGTACAGTTTCAGATTAGCAGACCTAATCCAAAACATCAGTAGTGTATAAAATACAATAGTGGTTGAGATTAACTCTCCAGTTATACCAATCATTACTAAGATAACCTCTAGCAGATAAATACTTTGATTCGATTGCCAAAATTAAACGCTTGTGTACATGTATATTTAGCAACAAAGCAAGAAGTTGTGCAGAAACTGACCCTTTGCCAGGTGAGTGGTTGGATTTGTGATAAATTACATTGATAAGTTTGATGAATTGAAGATCAAGAAGATACATTGTTAGAGACCAGAAGGTGGCAGGTGACCAAGGTAGCTTAGTGTCCACCGAAGAGACTGTAACTCAAGCAAGGCTAGATCCACTAGCCCCAATTATTGAGGAAGGTAGTGATACTGACACTTCGTCATACAAATATTTCTTCATAATGGGTAGTCAACAGCCAAGAGATTTCACCTATGACGGACCGATGCCAGGAGGAAGCACCTCCCAAAATCCTTTGAATGATTCCAAGCTCGCTGTGATCTTCTTGGAGGGAACAAACTCGAGGGTAGCCCTAGTCTATTCTGACTATCGAGGACGCAAGTGCATTTGTATCGAAGAGAGGCCAACTCAGAGATTGGAGATAATCCGAGTCTATGATGATGGAGATAGATTCCAAAACGAAAAGGGGAACCACTATCTGATAGTTAGTAACCCTGAAGATTACAACAAATATGGAGATAATGTGGCGAAAGGGAAAATGGTTTCAGAAGCTCGAGAACCGCCACCAAACATTGATCGGCCCGGAGCTATTTTTATGTATGATAAGAAAACAACCAGGGTTCCAACTTATAACGAGAACGTGGGAATCTACAAGCATGAGAGTGAGGGCATAGTCACTCACTTTCGTAGCAAAGAACCATACGTAAACGAATTAAGCAAAGCCAAGGTTCTTTACTTATTCTCTTATGAAATTGCTATGGGGAAGGGTATAGTTTTTGTTGATAGATACGGGCGAGAATACCAACGTATTCTCCCAGAGGAGGTAGAAAGGGCAATAGGTCCAGGAGCATCAGCATATTCCCCTGAGGAAGTGCCAAGAGCCACCTACACCCCAAGCAAGTCGACGAATCCTTTTTCAGAAGATTATGACGCTACCTCACATTCCCCCCGACCGCAAGCATTCAACAACCAAAACCAACCAGCAAACCAGCAACCATTGCAGGCATGGCTTCGACAGTCGACAACAATGGAACAAGACCGAAACCAAGATGGTTATCCAGCCGCACGAGGGCTAAGGGATCTGCAAGAACCACCACTCTATTCAAGGTATCAAGGAGAGAGTTAGCCAAAGACTCAAGGATCAACAGAGCCTGTAGGACCTCCCATAGAACGATTTCGAAGAGATAAACAACCTCCAGCGAGAACCATTAGAAATTATGGCTTAGGAGAACCACTGTGAGAGGAACCACCATATTACAGAAGACCTGATGAGGTATATCGATTAGGATGTGGAGATCCAATGATGAGGCTTGTAGACCATCAGAGAATTAGACCTTCTCAAGTGCAAAAATGGGTAAACAAGAAATACACAAAAAGCAGAGACCGAAGAGATCATGTAGCAGCCTTTGTGCGTGTAATTAGAGCCGAAGAGGTGTTAGACTTTCCTACCCAATTTGCAGGGTTTGGACTAACCCTAGAGGATGATGTTGCCACTTGGTTTGACTCTGTAGAGGGTAGAGTGGAGGAAGTGTTTGACGAGATTCTCGAGGAATTCTCACAAAGGGGGATAGCTCATAATAACGTCTCACAAATCCATAAATTCAAATAGAAAGATAGGGAATTTGTACGAAAGGCAGCTCTAAGATTAAAAAGATATGTTATGTTCTGTCCTATGGAAGAACTACCAACTCAGTCCAGACTCATGCTGATATTCATCCAAGGGCTAAGGAATGCGGATCTCTAGAAAGACTTACATATGAAGAGGAGCACGATGTTGAATGAGTTGACCAAGGAGGGTCTTTACCTTGTGGACGATTGTGATGTCTACAAAGAGGGGGAGTTCAAGGACCTTGTCGACGTTTCATCTTCACAACAAAGTGGAAGCAAGTCTTCTAAGACAGCACCGAAAGGAGAAGTAGCTGTAAACCAAGAGCAGCTTGTAGATGAAGTGCTAAAAAAGACTAACTTGTACGCCAAACCCCAGGCTAAACAGCCCAAGTGGTGTGCTATTGAACAAAAATGGACAAACCATGGGACCGAGGAATGTTATTATAACAAGGGATATGTGAGAGAGAGGCCTTACGCTCCCCAAGCTCCGGTAGCTTCTCCTCATGTTCCACCGATGCCTAGATATCAAGCAGGCAACCTACCAGGACCTGTAGGAGTAGAAAGACCACAACCAGTGTTGGGGCAACAACCACCCCTACCATGATTACGACCAATCGGTATAAGATATACACCAATCGTAACCGAATCAGAGGATAAGGCTTTGGTGCCTATGCATGCATATTATGAAGATCCCAATGGATATGCGGAAAACTCTGTCTATTATCCACCAGAAGAACCCTCGACACCAAAACCATGGAGCATGATAGGAAGTACAAGACCACCAACAACTGCACAGGCAGCAGGAGAAGGAAGGGATAGCTTAGATGAACGAACATTGTTGTTCATAGCCAACGGAGGCATGGGCGAACAGAGACATGCATACCAACAAAGGGGAGCTCAAGGAGCACCTGAACAACCCAAGGGGCCCTGCTACAAGTGTGGTGGAGACCATTGGCTACGAGACTGTCCTCATGATGAAATCATTAGAGTCAACGCGTATTGCACTGAGTGTGGAGTTACTCATTTGATTTCCGATTGCCCTAAAAACCCGAGCAAAGGAGCAAAAACCACCTTGAACATGCTAGAAACAGTACCTTTCAATGGAGGGTCGGAAAATGAAACAACCATACCTATTAAAGCAGTAACACGAGCCCAAGCTCAAAGAATGACGAACCAACCCATAGTTGAAGAGCCAAAAATTGATGCCCAAAGTTCAGAAATGAAAGATCAGAAAAGCACTTGGAAAGCTAGAAAGACGCGTATGAAAGCCAGGAAGGAACGAGAGCAAACAGCTCTATCCGAGGAGTTGAAACATACAAAGGATAGAGCAAATAGCTCTATCCGAGGAGTTGAAACATACAAAGGATAGATTAGAGCGGTTAGAGGATCTAACTAGCTTAAGCTCACACACCACGGAAACCATAGCACCCAAGGAAATAGTAGAGCCCAAAAGTGCAGGATTAGGAGGATTTGTACTGGCAGACAAGGTAAATGAGCAGTTGGATGCGCTTCTAAAGTCTTATGAAGCTAGACTTAAAAAGAACCAAACCTAGGAGCAAAGGTGGATGACTTATCCATATGCAGGAATAGAAAAACAAAGGTTGGAAATGTGTAAAAAGATGATCGAAACAGCTCAATCATTGATGGAAGACCCGCTTGGTAAACTTGCAAATTGGCATGAGGCACCGGCTCCAACCCCTATCCAACCAACTTTAGAGAAACATGCAGAAACAAAGGAAAGACTCACTAATGCCTATGAGTCCAGAGGAGAGCCTATCATAGTGCCAAATACAATAGATGAGGCAAGTGATGGGTTCCAGCCTAAAACATTGGCAGAAATGGGTAAGGACTGTAACGGTCTAGACAATCTGTGGAAGCAAATCCGTGAGGCCAACGAGGCTAATAGGATGAGTAACCACATGAATAGCACAAGAAAAGAAGAGAATGTAACCTTACCTCCTATTGAAGAATTTGAGGCACGGTCACAATTGAACTTTGAGATACATTCACAAGGGGGAGACCAAGGATCAATTAGTTCGGGGCACAGCCAACCAGATTCGTTGAGAACTTTACCCTCGTACCTAGGAGAGTATGAAGGCAAGTCGGAAGTGAGAGCAATCCCATCTCAAAAACTTTCTTCTAACAAAGTGATGGATTAACAAGGATTGATTGAGTTATTGTCCACCCCGGTGGCATGCACAATCACATTAGCCGAACTCCTAAGGTTATGACCAAACATGTGGACCATAGTAGGAAAATGCCTAGAAAAATTTGGAGTGAAAGACCCCACCTTGAGGCTACAGGAAGGGATCAGAGAGTTGGACAGGCCTCAATTAAACACTAGGCCAGTACCATTAAACAAGGTTGGAGAGTATTGCGAGGGAGAAGATGGAAACATCACGCTACCAGTAGAATTCCAAGGAGTAGTGTCCAAAGCTATTCTTGATAGTGGAGCGGGAGTTGCTATCGCCACCAAGGAAATATGAAAAAATGGAGAAAACAAGCTTTGAGAGCTACCAGAATGAAATTACAATTGGTAGATGGGTTCATGGAGAAGCCTCTAGGACTCTTAGAAAAAGTGATTGTCACTTCGTGCGGAATCGAGTATGAGCATACATTTGCAATAGTCGATTTCGACAAAAAGAACAATTATGAGATCATCTTGGGAAGACCATTCATGCGAAAATTGAAGATGGTCCAAGATTGGGTTTACAACCACATATACCTCAGACATGGCGAGACAACAACTAAAATACACCTGAAAGACCATAGTTACAAAGATGTGAACCAAACACCGGTGGAAGAGTTTGATTCAGCTACAGTAGCAGGATCAGAACTCCCAGCATGGTTAGGGCAACAAAAAGAGCTATGGATGTGCGGAGCTTCAGATTGTGGAAGCTTAAGAAGAGAGGAATGCGTCTTAGAAAGAGCGATAGAGGACAAGGAGTATATTCCGGAACCTTTCCCTGAAGATTCCTTAAAACCTCTAGAATGGAAACACATACTAGCAACATTGGATGTATGTACCATTACAGATAGTCCAACAATAAAATTTTGCGATAAAGATGGCTATGATGTGCCACCCTATTACATGGTAAGCATTATACCAGGAGAAGATGAAACGATAGAACCACCAGGACAAGAAGAGTTTTATAACTCCTCAGGACATCTGGAAGTAAATGATGATGCAGATAATGAGTGTTCAGACACCTCAAGTGAGAGAGGAAGGAAAGCCGAGAATATCAAGTTTTATGATTTTGCTAATCAACACCCTAGACGCCAGGAACGCTATAGGAGGAAACCAGCAGGAAACAAAGTGCTAGAGAACCTGATACCCAGGATAAAAGGAAAAAATCACTATTTGATGCTTGTAAAAGCAGAGGATTGTGTAAAAGATCAAATATCAGGAAGATTCTCAAAAGATCGAAGGGAAAGAACACGAGAGGAAATAAAACAAGAACGAAAAGCTAAAACAGAAACAAAATCACAAAAATCTCAAAAATAAAAAAAAAGAAACAACAAAAGACCAATAGTGGACCAAACTAGAGCGTAAACAGAAATACCAAGAACTGAAACGGTCTTTACGAGAGATATGGACTACTGAAGAAGATAGTGATGGTAAAGGGGAGTCAGAAAAGGGAAACATGAATGTACCATCACACTATCGAAAATTTACCGTCCAGGACAGAAAAATCATCATGACACCACCAGTCAGGGGAAGAACCAACCAAGAATCTTACGATGGGCCAGAAAATGCAAAAAGGATAGACCTTGCAGAACCAGGTGAAAAGCCTCAGCCGGTCTATATAGCAAACGATTTAGAGCATGAAGAAGAAGAACGGCTAACACAACTTCTCAAGAAGTATAAAAATGTGTTCGCATGGTCCTATAAAGACCTCAAAGGAGTTGATCCATCGATATACCAACATACAATTCCTTTGAAATCAGAGGCAAAACCTAGCAAACAACGTCCTTATACATATAATGACACATTTGCTAAATGAATCAAAGAAGAGATTGATAAACTGATGGAAGCTGAATTCATCTATGAAATCGAACATACAGATTGGGTGTCACCCATTGTGGTAGTTCCCAAAAAGAATGGAAAACTGCGAATGTGTGTAAACCTCAAAAAGGTAAATGCAGCCACCATAAGGGATAATTATCCCTTGCCAATCATAGAACATGTACTTGAGCGGGTGGCCGGGAAACGGGCTTATTCCTTTCTGGATGGGTTTTCAGGATACAACCAACTGGCAATAGCAAGGGAGGATCAACACAAAACAGCGTTTGCCACAGAATGGGGAATTTTTGCGTATCAAGTTATGCCGTTTGGCTTAACTAAGGCCCCAACTACCTTCCAAAGGTTAATGACGCACGCATTCAAGGAATACTCAAGAATATTCTTAGAAATTTACATGGATGATCTTTGTGTACACTCTCTTCTACGAGAGGAACATATTGACCATTTGCAAAAGGTCTTTGAAAAATGCAGGACATATCGAATCTGTCTTAACCCGGAAAAGTGTGTATTCATGGTTAAGCAAGGCCGCATCTTAGGACACATTGTCTCAAGAAATGGCAGAACAACTGACCTAGACAAAGTCAAAGTCATTGTAGACCTACCCAGGCCTACTAATGCGAAACAAGTGCAATCCTTCATGGGCCACTGCAGATATTATCGAAGATTCATATACATGTATGCGGTTATCACACAACCTCTGTATCGTTTGCTAGTCAATTTTGATTGGACTAAGGAGTGTGAAACTTCATTCCAAAAGCTGAAGGAAAACCTTATATCAGCACCTGTACTGAAGGCACCAAATTGGAAAAAGATATTCCATGTTCACATTGATGCTTCTGCATATGCCATTGGAAGTATTCTGGCTCAACCCGGAGACGGAACAATGGATTTTCCAGTTTGTTATGCAAGCCGACAGTTAAACAGCGCGAAAAAGAACTACACAACCACCGAACGGGAAGAGTTAGGAATGATTTATGCTGTAAAGAAATTTCAGCATTATTTACTCACAAACAAATTTGTGTTCTTCACACATCATCAAGCTCTGTTGTATCTGGTAAATAAACCATGCAATACAGGGAGAATTGTACGTTGGTTTATTATATTGCTAGAATTTGACTTCATAGTGGTGGTCAAAAAGGGTAAAACCCATCTACGAGCGGATCATCTTTCAAGGATACACAATGGGGAAGCCCCTGAAGGAGTCGATGATGACATACCAGATACTTATCTTTTCAATATTGAAATGATACCCAAATGGTCTCAGGAAATTGTTAGCATTCTTTCCTTTGGAAGTGGGTTTGATAATACGGAATACAGATCCAAACAACAAACAATTCGACAAACAAAAAACTTCCAGTTGATAGCAGGACGGCTGTATCATCTAGGATCGGACCAAATCCTACAATTATGTATAAATCCGGAAGAATTCGAGTGCTACCTTGAAGAAGCACATATCCAGGATTGTGCATTTCATTGTTCAACAGTGAAAACACACCAGAGACTGAAACAGTTAGGGGTTTATTGGCCAACTATGTATGCGGACACACATTCTTATGTTACCAATTGTACTATATGTAGTGCCAAATGATCAGTGGATCACGCAACATTGTTTCAGGTAAACATTGCACCTGCATGGAGTCAATATATCATTGATTTCTTAACCACCAGGACGTTCCCTGAGAACATCACAAGAGCACGGAAAAAAGCTATAGAGCTGGAAGCTCGTGACTTTCAGTTAATTGGGAACCAACTCTATAAGCGAGGAAGGGACAATCAACTTAGAATCTGTGCAAGTGAAAGCGAATACCTGCTGATTTTAGAACATGCACATAGTGGAATAAGTGGAGGTCATTTTTCAGGCGATAAGATGAAAAAAATAGTCTTAACCGCAGATATATGGTGGCCTACATTGCACATGGATGCTGAAGAGTTTGTAAAGCGTTGTGATGCGTGTCAATGCACCAAGGTACCAATAAAAAGAGATGAGATGCCACTACGGCCAATGATGGGAGCAAGAGCATTTGCAAAATGGGGCATTGATTTTGTGGGACCTATCTCATCCCCTGCATATCGCACCCATACCCAATATATCATTGTGGCTACGGACTATCTCACAAAATGGACGGAAGCCAAGGCAACGCAAAAAGCAGATGCACGCACCACTGCACAATTTTTGTATGAGAATGTTTTTGTACGATACGGGTTACCAATAGAAATTGTCAGTGATCATGGGACACATTTTCTCAATGAAGTCATTGAATATCTGCTAGAAGAATTCATGGTCATACATAGGAAATCTGCGCCATACCATCCACAGGAAAATAGACAAGCTGAGGTCACAAATAAAACATTATGCACAGTTTTCACTAAAATAGTGTCAGCATCAAGAACATTTTGGGATCAACAGCTACACTCAACACTATGGGCATACATGGTAGCTTACAAAACATCGATAGGAACAACACCGTACAACATGGTGTTTGGTCTAAATGCTATACTACCCATAGAGTTTTTAATTCCAACTCTACAAGTAGCAAAACGCTTAGAATGGACAGGCCATGAGCTCTCTTCGAGAATAGATGATCTTGAAAAGCTAGATGAACTGCGCTTGAGAGCTGTAGCTTCAATCTATGCTAAAAAGAGAAGACAAAAAGAATTTTTTGACAAACATGTGCGCACTAAAGAGTTCAAAACAGGTGATTATGTACTTGTTTATACTTTGAAGCAACATGCCAAGAAACTTAAAAAGCGAGGGATGGGACTATTTGTGATTAGTGATCTATCACAAAGTGGAGCTGTCAAGCTTGCTACATTAGCAGGTGAAGAAATGCCGAACTGGATTAGTGGATGTCGACTGAAGAAATATCATCTACCACTCACACAGGAGATGCTCCAACAAATCCATAAAGGAAAACAACGGATGAAGGAAAAACAGAGAGTACGCAAGGAAGCTCATGCAGAAGCAAAGGAACGTATGGCAAAACAAAGACTTTTGCGACAACAACAACAAAGTGGAGCACCATTGCGAATCAATGCCATTCAACTGACGAAGCTGGATGAAGACACAGTGGAGCCAATAATTGCAGTCAAAGTGGGCAGCAATCAGGTTGAATCAACGGCATTGCTTGATTCTGGAGCCCAAGCAAATTTAATCTCTTACGGATTATACCAACATCTCAAATCCACAGGTCAACTTCATCCTACTCCTCAAGTGCTGGAAAGTAGTACATCACACCCGTTGAAAAAATTGGGATGGACTATATTGCATGTACAAATACATCAATATATTTCCCCACACAAATTCTATGTGGTGGAGGATGATAGCACACAACACCCAATGATGTTGGGACAACCTTGGCAAAAAGAGTACAATGTGTAGATAGATTGGAATGCAAAGGCAGTCAAAATTCAGCATGCACATGAACAACAGGTGATAGCCTTTGCTCAGCAATACCGAAATAATCAGCTGCAAGCAATGCAATCATTGGAAAAAGAGCCAAAAGCAAGAATGCCACCAAAGAACAACATGATACCCGAGACCAACAGATAGGTAAAAGCCAACCATGCTAATTACAGACATACGAAGTCACCGGCTGCAATGCAAAGATCTAGGTTACCAAAACAAGGGAAACAAGTATGGATGCGGAAGGATAGAAATGACATGGCAGACAAACAACAATGCAACGAAAGAATTCAACCGAAGCAGATAGTTCAACCAAAAACCAAGGGCATAAAACAGATATGGATCCCAAAGAAAATGCTAAGCCATAACCCAAATGTCACTCGCATTTGGATACCCAAACCAAAGCAAAAGGAACTCCCTTCAGTACAAGCAACAATGGAAGGCAGACAACTGCATTTAAAAAACAACAACCGACTTATGTGGATGCCAATCAGCAACAAAACAGTAACAACAAAGGAAGTAGCCAAACATCTACAAAAACCGGCAGAAGCAAAATACCAATGGAAAGCAAAGGCAATACGACCCATAGCCATTCCGGCCAAGCCAATCCTCTCCATAGAAACAACTACGGCTCTATCAACAATGTTGGCAAAGCGATTGCCTTTTGCAAAAAAGACAATTAAACGGAGAGCTGTAGAGTTACAGTTGTTACTTGCAAAGAAAACAGGAAACCTCGATGACGAATGCCAATAAGCATCTTGCTTATTCCCTTCTCTTGCACAACATTAATTTTTCCATGCATTGACCGAGTATGCATAAAATAGGGCCACATTAATCGGCCAAGCATTAGCACAAATTTTTCAACCTATGCACCGCACATACTCCGAGGCGATACCTTGTCGTCCGGGAGGACTCCGGCTAGGAGGGGGGGAGGCATTCTCAAATGCGGAACCAATAGCAGAAAGAGCAAAAAAAAAAGGGGCATGATTTTTGACTATTTTAAAGGTTGTTGTTTGATTGCAAATTTTTTTGGAGTAACCCAAGTACATATGCCCTTATACAACATGTATCTATAGGTATATGGGGCCAAACGCCAAATCAAGCCCCTAGGTGTATGTATATAAGTAGAAATAGCCATTTTCCGAGCAAAATATTGATAAAACAGAGAAATCCGGCCATAAAAATTGCATATGAGTGTATATAACGTTTTGCGGTGATGTTTGTGATGTATTATGATTTTTGAGGATTTTCTGGGTTTGATTTGCTATTTTCCTTTTAATTTTGCTAATCTTCGAAAGAAAAACTTCAAAAATACAAAAAGAAGGTGAAAAACGGTCGTAATGAAAAACAAAAAATATGGGGATGATCAATGACTATAGGACAACCTATGGTACAGTGGGGGTGTAATTATGAGACCGGAGCGGAAAGCGTGTTTTGGCCAGGTTTTGACCGAAATGCCAAATTTTTGGTAAACAGAGCAAATGGAGTCCAAATCAAAATTTTTTTGAGCCTAAACCGCATGTCGCAAGAAGATGGGAGCACATGTCAAATTTCATGAAAAGTGGTTCGGGGACTTCCATTATAAGAAATTTTCACCTCATTTTTAGCTCATTCTCACTATTGACTTTGTGGAGAGAGCTTCTGTCACCTAGAGCGGACGGACCTTCCAACAGCTTCTACGACGCGTACGACTACCCGACGAGCTCCAGACATGAGAGGTAGGCTCACCACCTTGAGCTTTTCGCGCATGTTTGTCGTTTTGTCGCGAAAACTAGCGTAGGGTTCACACACAAAGCGGACGGTAGAGACCTACAAGTAGAGACGGCGGCCTAATGGCTAACCCAAAAGCAACAAGACTTCATCGGCAACTTACCCTAGCCTAGGAGACCAGTCCTGGATGTCCAAAGGCAGTAGAAAACCATCGGAAAAAACCCTAATTCCTAAAAACCCGCAAGAGGCCACCAAATGGAAAACCAGCGAAACGGCGACCAAATGCTACCAAAATTCATGGGAAGGAGCATCTCGACATGCTCAACAAGTTTATGTGACCCGCATGACCAAAAAGTGACCCAAAGTGGCACTAAACTTCAGAAATGGCATCAGACACACAAAGCGTCAAATTGCTCTTGCGGCCAAACCGCAAGCCCGTTTGCCACCAAACTTCACGAGCGGCTTTCCTAGACCATCAACAACCAAGTCCTATGGTGGTAGACCACCACAAATCATCGAAGGTATGTAAACGCAACCACGGGTGCTTCCAGAGCGACAAATTGCCAAATGAAGCTCCGGTGAAGCCAAAGTCGAAAAAAACCATACGGCAAGGATCCCCAAGGGATTGGGAAGCTATGGAGACCAACATCAAGAAATTTCATCGCCAAAAAGCACTCCAAAAGTCAGAAAACGGCTCGGAGGCTCTGAAGTCCACACATGGAGTTATTCTCTATCCATTTGACTTTTTTGTTGAAATTAGGCTTAAAAAGGACTCAAGGGGGCCAAGGGCAGGCACTAGGAGCACAATCCATGAAAAAATCATAAGGAGACATCCTACGCGTAGGATGTATCAAGGCACTTCTGGGCACAAACTCCAACATTTTTCATGATACACATTTTCTGAATGACCTTTACATGCTATCCACCAAGTCTCATCACATTTGGACCAAAATTGACCTCATATGCATGAAAAAAAGCAAAGTTAGGGCATAGAGGCAATAATGGGCCATAGACCTACCAAATCTTGTCCAAATCACATGAAATTTGCACAACACATTCACCAACACATCACCAACCAATCTGTGTGGTCAGAAGCAAAAATTGATGAAGTAGACATCCTACGCGTAGGATGTCTATTTGACTTTTTTGGCCTGCAGAGGATGTTTGTTCATTCCAGATCCAATCATCTCATCATCAAGAGCTCATATATCAATTTTGAAGCCATTCTAATCATTTTTGACCCCCAACACCTTCAAGATACACTTTTGGAGCCCAAAAACACCACACAGGCTCTTACAAGCATCAATCCTTGTCCAAATCCAAATCCAAGAGAATAGCCATGTTCCATTGGCCAAGGACTACCCACAGAACAAATTTCATGACATTTTGATGAAATAGACATCCTACCCGTAGGATGTCTCCAGCATAATTCAGGCCTTCTGTGCAAAGAGTGACATCATGGGAGCCAATACCATGCTACAAAGAGCCCATATACCAATTTTCAACCCATTTGGACATCAATTGCTACCTATGATGGACTTTCCATCCAATGTGTGACCTAAAGCCTGAATCAACCCAAAAATCCACTTTTTGATATCCAAATCCAAATCCAGGCACATAGCCATGTTCCATGAGCCATGTTCCATGAGCCATGCACTACCAGTATGCCAAGTATGAACCAATTCTGATGAAAAAGACATCCTACGCGTAGGATGTCTAAATGGAAAATTTTGGCCACATTTGCACTGTGAGCACATGCACAGCTTCACAAGTTCCTTTTAAGCTTTATTTTCAATTTTCAAGTCATTTGGATAGTTAAAACTCAGTTTCTCAGCTAATATAGAAAAAATGCTAACTTCGGACTACTTAGTGCAACAGGATCTATGGCAGCCGCGAAGTCACCGGCAAAGAAGAAAAGAATGACCATCAAGGACTACCTAGAAGAAGTGGAGCCCTTTGTCATACCAGAAGGAACACTAAAGCCCACCAGCACATGGATCCAAGAAGATCTATTAGAGTCCAACGATCTAAAGATCTACCAAGGAGTATTCAAAGACACTGAAGGCAATATGATCGAGCTACCAATGCTGCCGTGAGAACTCAATGAGTTCGTAAGAAGCAAGATGGCCGGGTACTTAGAGAAGATTGATCTCCACAACTACTTTGAAGCAGTGCCGGCAGGGGTGGACATTAAGAGAGTCTGGGAGTTTGTGACAACCATCAAGGAAGATGGAGCGGCCAAAGTAACAGATCTACAAGGCAGACCAGAAGCAGAAATAATCATCACTGAGCAGGTTGTAGCAGATGCACTAGACCTCTCCAACAAGGGAGATAGTGTAACGAAAAGAAGGGATGAAGTTAAGGTGTACAATGAGAAGAAAGGAAACTACACCTTTGAAGATATTGCCAACCGAAGAGTGGCAATCATGAGCCAGTTGTACAACCAATACTTCCACATGTGTACGAAGAGGCCACAGAAGTACAGAATGCCGCCAGGTGCAATTGCCACGACATTCACTTGGGCAATGACGAAAGGCACCCCAAAGATAATCAATTATGCAACGTATATACAGGACAACCTAGTAAAGATGGGTAACAAGAAGCCAACATATATTGTGCCAGGAGAACTAATCACAAAGGTGATTTATGGGGCACTACACGCAAAAGGAAGATGGCTTGACCCCCCGTCTCAGAACGACTGGCTGAGGCTAAAAGAAGACAAAGAAGACGAGCCCCAAAGAGCACCAAGGGTGGCCACAAGACTGAAAAGACGGCTAGAGCCGGTCCTAGAAGAGCAGCCAGAGCAAAAGAAGGGGAAGAAAGAGTTTGCCCAAGTGTCGGTGAAAGAAACAAAGTCACAAAAAGCGGCAGGATTAGAGAGGCTGATGGAGAGCTTCAGAACAGAGAGAGCCCTTAAAGGTGATTTAAGTGAACTCTGGAAGCCTTCTCTAGAAGCTATGTCAAGGTCATCCCGAAGAGTGCAAAGGGACAGATTCGAGGATTATATCAAGAATTTTGAGATTCTTGATGCCGCATCAAAGAATATACCGCATGTCCTTTTCATAGAGGAGGAAGTGGAGCAAATACGACAGAAACTGCTAGATGAGCAAGAGAGCCAAGAGAGAGAAAGAAAAACTAAAGCAGACAGAGATTTAAAGGGCAAGCCTACATCTCTATCGGCCAGCCCTAAACCCAGCCCACATCCCTCACCACCGCCCCCACCACCTCCTAGTAGCCCTCCACAAGAAGATAAAGAGGCCGAAGACAAACTAGAAGAACGAGAAGAGGCCCAGCAAGAGCAGAGCCAAGAGCCGGAGCCAAAGGAAGAGGCTAAGCATCAAAGTGAGCAACAAGAGTCAGATGATTCTTATCACACATTTTTGGACCTGCTAGCTGCAGGATACACGAAGGAAGAAGCGGCCACAATCGCATTCGACTTGGCAAGCACAGGGACTAAAGAACAAATGCAAGGCATCAGGCTAGTGGAACTAAAAGAAATTGCCACAGATATAGTGGATCTGCACTCACCCTCCAATGACTAGGATGTGGTGATGGCGAAGCTAACGGGGTTGAGAGCGCAGTCCATAGCTTTAGAAAGTGAGATGGCAGCTCTCAAGGCCACGGAAATAAAGATAAAGCTGGAAGTAGATTCTCTACAAGGACAAAGCCAAAGGCAAAAAGAGAGAGAAGCTGAGCTACAAGCTAGCCTAGCAAGGGCACTGCAAAGATGCCAGGCAATGGAGGAAGAAAATCAAGCAGCAGCAAAAAGAATGCAAGGAGTTGAAGAAGAATGTCAGCAGCTCAGCAAATCACTGCTAGATGCCGAGAGGGAAAGAGACAACCTGACCCTACAGCTGGCGGAAGAGTCTAAAGAAGTTGAAGCCATGAGAAATGCCAAAGAAAAGGCGGAGATAGATCAAGAAGCCAGCCAGGATGAGGTGCTTGAGCTCAAGGACCAGCTCAAAGTGAAAGATCAGACCATCCAGAGGCTGCGAGCATCCCCTATCGGAGTCAGAGCTACTAGCTTGAATCACATCACTACGGAGAGTCAACTCTATGAAGAACAGATGCAAGAACTTCAGAAGGAGCTGACTCTAGAGAAAAAGCAAAGATTGATGATGGCAGAAGGGTCTATTGTCATGCAAACAAGAATGGAAGAAGGCCAAAAAGCCCTGCAAGAGGAAGTAGAAAGTATGAAAAGAAAGCTCGAGGAGGCGGAGAGAATAAACGCCGAATTAAATGACCTCCTCGTGAATATGGGAGAAGCAGCTGAATCAGAAAAGCAAAAACTCCTAAAGCAGATTGAGGAGCTACGAGGACAGCAAGCAGGAGAGCAAGAGGGCATAGGGCCAGCAGCCAATGAGGGCATCGATTTAGAGAATGTGGCAGATCCGGTGGACATGCCTATGCAAGAGGAAATCCTAGAAGGATCCTCTCAAGAGCCACAGGATCTAACACAGGAAGAGGAAGAAAAGTTGAGTAAAGCAATAGAGGTGGAGATCAGAGAGACATCAAAGGAATCCTTGGAGTGGGAGCAGAGGGTTTTCAAGTCCATGACCATCCAGAAGATCGACGCCAGCAACCTCAGGTGCGAATGGCTTCAACCCTCTCTCCCATATCCATTGCTGAAATATGAAGCAACCACCATCAACAAGCGGATAAGAGAAGAGCCGACCATATCACTTTACAACGCAGATACCTCACAACCAGAAGGGGTCAGGCTAATGGTTGACTCTCAGCCAAAATGGAGGAAGGCCTGGCTCACAAAGTACCCACAATACCTCATCCACTTGGTAGAGGCACCGAAAAATAGTAGAGACAACCTCAGCTTTTGTCCTCTACCAAGGATCAGGACGTGGAAAGCGCAGGAGATCTTGCAAAGGAGCCAACCCACTTGGTTGAATTACCCAAAGCTGCCGGGCTTGAAGGCAGGTGAGAGAATAAGTGTCCAATACATGGTGAAAACCCTAACGGGTGTCATCAAATTGTTCACTGGCTCACCTGGCCTTACGTGCATCATGATGAAGAAAATATGCCAAACACTTTTAGTAGTATTTGAGACTTTCAAGCCAGGCCAGGTGACAGACATTATCTTTTTCTTCCAAGATACTTACAGATGCGCTTATGATATGTCTGGTCAGCCTTCCAAGGAGATGATACATGCAATGTATCAGAGGATAATGTTTCTACCATCCTATCACCTCCAGGCCTTTGAAGAAGCGTTCTACACAGGCTTCTTCACAATAAACACACATATTTTTGGCCCAACAATGATGAACCTGCATGCAAGATACGAATCACTAATCAAGATGCGCGAGACCATACGATGAAGAAGCGGATCAGCGGCCATGTCGGGGACGACATGAGCAAGGAGGGGGGGAGTGTTAGAAGCTGGACACACCCCACGGAGACTAACTACTTGGAGGATTATCATTTTTTGTAATTATTCATTTCTTGAGGAAACCTGATTTTTCACCTTGTACATATTGGGACTTACAGAAGTTTCCAGATTGTATCCCAGTTTTGATAGATAGATGGAGTAGTTGGTTGATTTTGGAACTTTAGGGTTTGAGAATTGTAACGTACATATACCACTTTTTGACCTTAATGAAAAACCTTTTGTCATTTTAAAAAACAAGTTTTGAAGTCTGTGAGTGAGGGTACTGTGTACGAGAGACAGTGTGAGCTTCATCTTGACGCTACGTGTGCACTGATGGTCGGAATCGAGTGCGTAGAAGTGCAGCGGGTTGCCCCCGACGAGAGCTACGCGCAAATACCTACATTGTGCGCGTACGGTCTGGTTCTGCGAGCTCCTTCTACGAGCTTCATCGGGTGATTGGGTGAGCATACGTTGTCCGATTTTGCATTGCAGCATATCCACACGTTCACATTGAGTAGAACTACACATTAGGCACTTTAGATTTTGGAAACAAAGACCTGCAAATTTCAGCCAGACATCCTACGTGATTTTGCACCGGGTGTTTTGGGTTGGGGTTTTGGTTCATAGACCTTAGGGAGAGCGACCTATTGGTATTAGTAGGGTCTCCTTCAAGTTCTATGGTGTTTCAAGATTGTTTGATGGGTGTTCGGCTTTAGAAAGCGTTGTAGGAAGTTTCCTCTTATGCACTCTTGAAGGCTGTGACTTAGACAATTGGTAGAGACCTCTGTAGGAATTAGTTAGGAGTTGGTCGAGTGTAGGTTGACGCCTTATGGTTGCTTCCACGCGCCTGCGGGTCGAACTTCGTCCTTAGTTGACATTTATGTTAGGTGAGTTCTCGCTGTGCTAACGTCCGTCGCGGCGTATCCGTCCAACACAAGTCTAGGGTCGTTAATTTAACGGTCGAGAGGCACTAGGGGTCAACTATTAATACCATGGGCAAGCTTCTCAATTCTCTCTGGTCAATTAAGTTGTTTAATCTTGAGAGCAAAGTATTTCATGTCCGAGGGCTGACTAGAGGCTATACCTAGAAGACCTTCTAGTTAAGCTACGATAAAAGTAATTACATATGAAATCATCTCCTAAATTATCCCCTTTGTTTGACTCCCCAAAGTTTTTTCCACGTTGATTCAATTTTTGACGTGTGTGCTTATTTTGTATGCCTTGGGTTTTTTGCTTTTGAAGGAAAAGCGCCCACACTGGGAACCTCTAGGGGTCTAGTACCATACACAATATATGTGAGTGAAGTACCAAATCAAGCTGGGATTTCTCTTCCAGCTTAAAGTTTTACATTTTTGGCACTTTTGTTGTTTTTGTTTGTTTGTTTTTCACTGCATTTCAATTTTGTAACTTTAAGGGGTCATGTTGACACTGTTACCCTCCCCAGGCTCATCACAATAGTAAACTCCCTTTATAATACTTAAGTTAAAGGTCAAGAGGATTAAGCCCACTAGAAAGCACTAGTACATTGCACACAATGCTTCATAATATCAGATTAAGAACCTAAAGTGACCATTGACAATTAAGAAGACGTTTCCCATGGTAATAAGAGACGATCTCCAATGTCTATCTTGGTCAAACTAGCTTGGTCAGACTTCTTGAATCATAAACCTAGACAAGGGACTATGACATAAGCTTATATTGAATCTAATGTTTAATACTAAGAAAATGTGTTTAATGTTATGCTACCAATGACAATTAAAACAGACAAACATGGATGCTAAAAAGACAAGAGGCAATGATAATGGACAAGAAACACCTGTTTGTGTTGATGATCGCGCTCGATCCGAAGAGTGAACTAGACAAAGATTGCATAAAGTTCAAAATCCCAACTACTGCAATGCGTTCTTATACACACTAGAAAACACAAGGAATACCTCTAGGAGGCACATTAGTAGGAAGACGCACCAACCTTTATTGAGCACAATCAAAACAACATAAAGAACCCTAACCTAAGTATTTACACCCCCCTAGAGGGTTAAGGGAGCAGGATATTGTATAGATGGATGGGTAGCCCTAAGTCTAAGCCCCTATCCTCGTCATCGTTAAGAAAATAGTCATCAACATCAGTGAGACCATATGTGCCATCCGTATAATCATGTAAATCTTCCTCATAATTAGATGCATATGTGTTCATTAAGAATGTCACAAGGCTTGTATAGTCATCTTGCTCAAAAGGGTAAGCTTGTGCAATCGGAGAGACGTTCTCTACTAAGTAGGGATCAGTCGTGGTCAAGAGACGTATCAGCCATTCTAATTCCTTAAAATTTTTCTCACACACTTGATCTACCAAATCCCATCACGGAGCCCCGGGTAGACTATGTGAAACACTTGTGAAAAGTAAAGAGGGTACCTCTCACCCAAGGTAGGAGTGGATGACTCTAGCATACACATAGACAGATTTTGGTTAGTATGCAAATGTTATAAAGGTCATGTCAAAAGGTCGTGTCCTTGTGCACAATGTGTTATTATGATTTTTGGGCCATGTACTAAAATTCATAAGTTTCAAGCTTTTTGTTTGGTGGCTCTTGTTCTTTTACTTTTTTTATTTTTGTTTTCTTGAGTATAGGGCTATGTATATACATTCCCTAAGATTGGGAGTTTAAGAGGTCAGAGAGGAAGGTTAAGAGGGGAGCAAGTGAATGATGGATGCCAACAAACACTCCCCCCTTCCGGGGTAGATCATACCTTTTGGAACGATGTCGTCACCTTTTGAAACCAATTGTTCCAAATTGTAATGGGTGACCAATAGTTTTTCACCACCCTAGACGTTTCATCTAGTTGCAAAGGTGAGGTACTCTCCCATGATTTTACTTAAAATGTTGTTTTAGGTTATGAATTTACAATGGGAGGTGCTATTCTTTCCTTGTTTTTTTGTACAATTTTGGTGGTAGGTGGAAGTTGTGAAGAAGTTTTTTTTTGTAGAAGAACCACATGAAGAGCAAGAAGCTTCATTTGTTCTTTGTATGTTTGAGCCGAGCGATACAAGTCGTCTGGCTTGGGTACCCAAACTAGCTCTGGATGAGGTATATAGTATTTTGTGATCTTTTCCTTCCCACAGTCTTCAATCGATTTTATCGTTACAGGATTTGACTCACATGGGTCTATAGGTGACAGGTAAGAACACAATTTACATTTAGGCACCCAGATTTGATCATTCCCTTCATAGTAGCCTTGGGCTTCCAATAGTTGTTTAGGAATCCAGCGCAATGTTTTCTTACATTTCTTAGAGCGAGTGGGACATCTCTTACAAGGCTTCTGTTTTCTAGTTTCAGTATGTTTTCTTTGTTTTATTAGGATGAGTCTTGTGTGTCTCATGCTTTGTTTCAACTACAAAAGTTGAAGCTCTAGAGGTTTGGGCTATAGGTACAGATGGTTCAACCCCTTGGACATGCAATGTTTTGGGTTGTATTTCCTCAAGAGGTGATGTCTCAAGGACTATCGCTAGTGGCAGGGCTAAGAGTTGGTTTCTGCGTTGTGACACTCATAGTCCCCCAATCAATAGTGCATTTGGTTGCTAACATCTACTTGCGTCCTAGGTTTATATTGCCTCCCATAGTTCCAGTAGGCATGACCAAAAAGTCTTGAGCTACGACCTTGTTGTCATGACTGACAGAAGTGTGCTAGGTTCCAAAAACAATAGTTTTTTTCTTGTTGATACCCTTGGCTTGTATGGTACCCTCAAATAGAGATGGCCCACCACACTCCATATGATAGATATTATATTTAGCAAATGTGTCCAATAAGGCGTTATATAGCACTTTCCCATAGGCGTTATTTAACTCAATAGGGTATCGTAGAGGTGTGTCAGAGTCCAACCAATCATCCCTTATTTCAACTTGAAATGCAAGTGTAACTCCAAGGTTGGCCTCTCGTTGGCGTCTAATACGTTGTTGTTGCTCCTTAGCCTCAGCTTGAGCTTGTATCTTTTTCGATTCTGCTTGTGCCTTGGCTGCCTTTTTTTAATGGATGGCACGTAGATCCTCTTGGCTTAAAGGATCATAGTATCTTTTAAATTTACTCCCATTGAGGAATCCAATGGTTTCAACTCCATCAAGAGTTTCCACACGAATGGTACCTTGTGGGGTGATTTCGCATACTCTATATGGTCATTTTCCCGCATATTTCAACCTTTTCTTCTCATTACGCACTCCTTACATAAGGACTTATCCCCAACCTTGGTATCTTTGTTCTTTAAATGACGGTCAAACCATTTATTTCTCCTATCTTTCTCCACAAATGCATTTTGCACAACCAGTTGTCTTTCTGCATCTAACCTCTCAAGGATATATAAACGCTCAACTAAAGGGTAACCATCCCAACTTTCTTGTGAAGCTACCCGCAGAGACTGGGAATTACAAACTCCCATGGCATAACTGTCTCTTGGCCATATACCATCTTGAATGTTGTACAATTAATAGCCACTTTGCACGTAGTACGATAAGCCCATAGAGCTTTTGTTAGCTTCAAATCCCAATTTGTGCGATGATCTTCCACTGTTTTGGTCGAGATAAAAATTAAAGTCTTGTTAGTGCTCTCAACTTGGCCATTTTTTTGTGGATAATAAGGTGTAGAATTATGGTGGGCTATCATGAAGTTTGTCGTGAGTTCCTTTATCACTCCATTTATAAAATGAGTACCATTGTCACTCACAATCTCAAGGGGACAACCAAATTGTGTAATAATGTTCTCAAAGAGAAACTTAGCAGTTGACCTTGCATCAACCTTGCGTGTCACCTTGGCTTCCACCCACTTTGTCACATAGTCAGTGGCAACAATAATATATCCAGATTGAGTGTTACGAGGAGCTACCGGACTAATTGGGCCTACAAATTCTAAACCCCATTTTTCAAATGGTTGAGTCACTTTAACAGGATGTAAGGACATCTTATTCTTTCGTTGTGTGATCTTGTAACGTTGACATTCATCACATCCTTTTGCAAAATGTGATGCATCCTTGAATAAGGTAGGTCACCAATAGCCTGATTGCAACACCTTTCTAGTAATTAGTTCCCCTAAAAAATGTCCTCCGATTATACCATGTGGGCTTCTTGCAGTATGTATAAATACTCATCCTCACGAGCACAACATCTAAGGATATCGTCATTCCCTAGCTTGTAGAGAGTTCCTGCAATTAGAGAATAAGGTTCACAATCCTTTAATAGTTTTTGAGCTATATCGTTACGAAGCTCTTTGGGTGAAAAAACATTAACTAAAAATATCACAATCTTCTCACTCCATTCAGGCATGGTCTCGACTAGGACTAGGGAAGTATCACAATTTATCATCGATTCCAGAAGGGGCTTTACCATTGGGTATGCGAGACAAATGATCCGCCGTGACATGTCTTTTATCGGGGCTCACCACAACGGTAAAATCAAACTCAAGAAGAATTAATAACCATCGTGTAATTCTTCTTGTGGATCAAGCTTTATTTGCTAGATACAACAACACTTGATGATCCACATAGAAAACAAACTTGTTGGCAAGAAGGTAGTAGAAAAATTTCTTTACTGCGTAAAGCATAGTTAAATCTTCCCGCTCTATAGTGGTGTAGTTTCTCTCAGCATCATTTGATTGACGACTTGAAAATCTAATGAGGTAGTCCAATTTATGTTCTCTTGGTTGAGCTAGAACACATCCAATAGCAAAGTTTGATGTATCAATATGCACATGGAAAATTACATTCCAATCGGGCACTTGTAGGATGGGAACACTTGTCAAGGCCTTTTTTAATAACTCAAAAGCATGGTCACACTCCGCGGTCCAATGGAACTCAATAAGAAGCTTGTACAATGGGCGAGCTATTTTGGCAAAGTTTAAAATAAACCGTCGGTAATAACCAACATGGCCCATGAACCTTTGAACTCCTTTATAGTTTGTAGGTGGTGGCAAATTGGAAATGGCTTTAATTTTGCTCTCATATGTGGAAATCCCATTTTTGGACACTATATGCCCTAAAATGACTCCATGTTTAACCCAAAATTGGCATTTGAAAGGGTTTAATGAGACGCGATACAATGTGCACTTTTCAAACGCTTTTTGTAGACATGATATATATTATTTCAAGAAGAATAAACACAAAGGTCATCTAAAAAAGCTTTGCAAAACTCCCTCAAATATTCCATAAAAGCAGTGTTTATGAATCTTTGGAAGGTAGCAAGGGCATTGGTTAAGCCAAAATCCATAACATGAAATGCAAACACTCCAAATTTGTTTATAAAAGCAGTTTTAGCTTGGTCGTCTAGTGAAATTGTGATTTGATTGTAGCCAGAGTACCCATCTAAAAAGCTATAAGCTTCCTTCCCTGTAACTCTTTCAAGCACATGTTCCGAATATGGCAAGGGATAATGGTGTCTCGTAGTGGCGGCATTGACCTTCTTGAGATCCACGCACACTCTAAGTTCATTCTTTTTTGGCACATGTTCCGAATATGGCAAGGGATAACGGTCTCTCCTAGTGGCGGCATTGACCTTCTTGAGATCCACGCACACTCTAAGTTCATTCTTTTTTGACACAATAACTATTGGAGACACCCATTCTGAGTGCTCAATAGGGTATATGAATCCACAGTTGACAAGCTTTTCATCTCTTCTTGAACAATCTTTGCATACTTAGGATTCATCGGGTAGGGTCATTGCTAGACTGGTTTAGCCATGCTATTCATGGGAATTGTGTGTTGCACCACGGAAAGTGGAACACCTTTCATGATATGTCCAAGCAAATATATCCTTGAATTCCTTGAGAAGCTTCTTTACATATTCCTCTGTCTCTATCAGATTTTGGGCAATGAAAACAGGTTTGGACTCCTCACCTGGGTTTGCTAACTCTATTTCCTTAACTATCGTTGGACCATCATAGACTCCATTACTTTCATCGATAGGTGTTCTCTGAGCCTTTGTATACACAACCTTCTCCGTGGTGCAGGATTTGAAATGCTTAGATGTAGGTGTTGGTGTTCTGTGGACTGTGATTTCTCTTTTGCTTCCTTTTGTTGTTGAGCACTCTTGATTTTGTCGTCTCCTTACAGTACGGCTCAACCTTGTCTTCTCTGTAGCTTCTAGTTGTGCAATGTCAATGGGTTGTGGGCTGCACCACATGAAGCTTTGAAGGTATTCACCCAAATTATCTACCAACTTTCGATGAGCATCACATGCCCCCTTATAACTGAGCCATTTTGCGATAGATTTCTTTTCATTTATCCTAGTACGCACATTTTCTCGATATTGTTGCCTCTTATATCTCTTATTTGTCTTGTTTAATTTTTGATTACGACCTTCCTCCAATGAAGAGTCACTAGATGAATCACTACTCATGTCTTCTCCTCTCCCAGATAGATTGTCAATTAGGGCACTATTGGGCTCCGTATGGTTCATTTCCATATTTGTGCCAAAATTCAATTCAAATTCTTCATCCTCATAGTCAGTTTCAATTGATGATTTAGAATCTGATCATGTGAGCTATAGTCTTTTGAGATGCTACTGGTTTTAGTGTCAATCAAGCCTTCACCTTGTAGGTCCCCACGAGCTATATGCATTGATCCTATCATATTTAAAGGTATGGGCATTTCATCCCCCTCAGGTGTTACCCAGGTTGTCCCCCTATTTCCCGAAATGTCTATGGTTGTTGCTAAATGGACCCAATCCACGTTGTCAGACTCAGTCATTCCAAGTAGAACATCCATATAAGGGGAATCTTTCCCAACATTAGTGTCCTTTTTACACGTGTAACAATACTACAATGGGGCCGAGTGAATTGTGGTGTTAGATCTATGATCAATTATGAACTTGTTTCCTAGAGGATGTGCTCTACTAGTTACAAGATCCACTCGAATGACAAAATACTGGAACTGCAAGTAGACATGGTGTTTAGACCATCCATGCACCATTTTTGCTTACCTCATGAAAGGACGTCCTAAGATCATCTCAGATGACATAATATGCCTTATTTTGTGTCCAAAAGACCTTGATCTTGAGATCTTCTAGCATCCCAATAGGTTTAACAATAGTCCCATTGGCCATCTTTACCACTATGTTTGTAGTCCCAACGTGAGGTCTTGCCATAGATTCCCATTATTTTTTAGTTACAACGCTAGCCCCAATGCCACCATCAAGGATTTCCTTCACAGTTAATCCCTTGGTCGTGATTGTTATGGTCGCATTGGATTCATTGTCTTCAAAAGATTGTCCCAACTTGTTAACAAGTATTTCAACAACATAGTTCTCATCTAGGTTGGGTTGTGGATCTAAGTGCTCCTCCTCTATTGGCACCTCCCTAGCTCCATCCATCTGTGCAAATTGTGGCAAGCGGACTTTCAGTTTTCCATTGAGGAAAGCTCGGAGAGCTAAGAATAGCTCGGGGTCTTCATATAGTTTAGACATGATGGTGGTTCTTACTTCTGAAGCTATGAAATCCATCAAGTTGGCAATATTTAACGATACTTTTTGGGCTTCAGTCCCTTGACATGGGAATGATAGGATCTCCATTTCTTCGATAGGGTTCGGTAATTCCTCTATAAACATTCCAACAAGAAGGAAGTACACCTGTTAGAAGCTGGACACACCCCACGAAAACTAACTACTCGGAAGATTATCGTTTTTTTGTAATTATTCATTTATTGAGGAAACCTGATTTTTCACCTTGTAAATATTGAAACTTACAGAAGTTTCCAGATTGTATCCTAGTTTTGATAGATAGATTGAGTAGATGGTTGATTTGGAACTTTAGGGTTTGAGAATTGTAAGGTATATATATACCACTTTTTGACCTTAATGAAAAAACCTTTTGTTATTTTTAAAGACAAGTTTTGAAGTCTGTGAGTGAGCGTACTGTGTATGAGAGAGAGTGTGAAGAGGATCGGGGAGCACCATAGACGGAGAGTGAGAGAGAGAAGGAGACACACGACACACAGATATGGGTGGGGAGACTCCAAAGAGTGAGCAGCCCCCTATACACTTATGCTATGTATAAGGTATACAAGTCAGTGGGCGCCCAGACTCTGGGCGGCCGGGCAAGGCAAAGACGCCTATACCCCAACAACCTCCCACTTAAAGGCGACTGTGCCTTTAAGCAAGAGAACCTAGTCTAAAGACTACAAAAGGAGAGAGAAAACCGCTCTCAACCGATGCCCACTGGCTGGCTGTGATCGTGTGCATCCGGCTGTCCTGCTCCTGTGTAAGTCCATACACCACCAGACGTACCGCACACGTACTGCAAGTATGTACGCAATACCTGCATATCTCCCTCGTGCACTATGCCATCATCAGTCAACAAACGACTGACAACCCCAACTGCAAATGCTCCCACTACAGCTGCGATATCCGGTCTCAAGATCAGCATCTCATACATGAGACCACCGAATGCCGATGCAATGCTAGCGGGCCCTGCTAGCTCTACGGAGCATGCATCAATATATATATCCCTGGAAATAGGCATCTCTGACTGACAAGGCGTGTCAGCCACATGCATCTCCTGAGTGTCCACAAAAGACGCATCAACTTGTCGTGCAACCTCATAGCAAACCAGCTGCTCTAGGTGTCTACTGGAAGACATATCCTGCACAACTATATCCCCATGCTCACTGTCGAGCATAGAAAGGAATGACTGCATAATCGCTGACATCTCAGTCTCCTCTGCAATCATCCACTGCAAACATGACCACTCAATCTGCTGTGACTCACTAGAGCTCTCATGCTCTAACTCCGTATGCATAGACTCTTGCACAACGTCCTCCTGTCGTGACTCACTAGAGCAAGACCGCTCTACCTGTCTATCCTGCATAGAAGTATCTCGCACAACTGACTCTCTTCTTTGTTCAGTCACTAGCAAAGCATGCATGTCTGACTCTGTCACCTCTCTGTGTGACTGCTCAAGTCATGCCCCAACTGTGTGCACAACGAGCTCACTACTCTGCACTCCATGCAAAGTACCCTGCAACCCATGAGTAAAAGAGACTCGCCTGCTCTCTCGCTCTCTACCTGGCTGCGTGATCACAGAGACAACACTGTCTCTCGCGTGATCCACATGCAATGGGTAACCTGTACCACTCCTGGCACCTCTCGTAATCACTAGCGAACCCAAATGCATCACAAAATCTCGCTCTCGTAGCGAAATCTGACATCCACAATCTCTAAGCTGACCAATCGAGATCAAACTCACTGTCAAATCTGGTACATAGCGCACATGTAGTAACAAGTAAGATGCACCACTCGGTAATGACAGTCTCACATCTCCTGCACCTGCTATCGCATGCACCGATCCATCGGTCAAACGTACACTGCCAAGCATCCCGCTAGAATAGCTACAAAACCATGCACGATGCGGCGTGACATGAAACATAGCATCTGCGTCTAGCAACCACTGTGAAGGGAGTGCACTATCCATATGTATAGCATCTCGTGCATAGCTCGAGGTAAAAGTGACATCCCCGTCACTAGTATACTCCGACACTACATGTGCCTCAACTGTCAAAGCAACTGAGTCCATGGCATCACTACATACATCTCTGAGACTGCCATGTCTCCTATGATGTCGCATACGACGAAAACAACGCAGTCTAACGTGTCCAGAATGACCACAATACCAACATATCACCTGTCGGCGTACTCGTGAATGTACATGTCTCACACGAGTCCTTGATGACTCAGATCTATCATACATATCATGTAATCTGCGCCAAAGTGCTCTCGAAGTAGCCTCATACATAACAAGAGCATATACAGATTCCGCAAGGTGAAAAGAGAGTGTAGATAGTGCCATCTCCTCTAGCTCCTGCCATTGATCGTCAGACATGTTTGAAGGTCTACCTGCATCACCACTCAATGGTCGATGCAACCCTCGCTGTGTCAATGCATCAACCATACACTCTCTCCATGCTGCAAAGTCTGACCCATCAAACATGCGCATTTCGGAGAGATCATAATCTGAGCGATCACGTGTCTCTGCCATGAGCACAATGTAGCAAACTAGAAAGCAAAATCACCTCACCAACAACACCTGGAAACTGTCTACAAATATGGCCAGAAACACAATGTAAAACCTGTGAGACACACTCCAAAATAGAGCTCCCACAATGTCAATACAAGTCAGCCCTAAACTCGCTCGAATCGCATCAACAAAAGTCTGCAAATATGGCTCAATCGCGCATAAATATCTGACAAAATTTTGGCAGAGTCTCCTTTGTAACTGGAGCAAAATCTCAACAGTAAACCTCAAAGAGACAATAATATATGCCACAATGGCCAATCCGGGAATAAACTCGACCGGAATCACCTCACAAAGTCATACATATGAGCATACCTGCTCTTGCCGGAGTACCACTCAACGGCACCTCAAATGACATACATGTGAGTGATGATTGCTGCCAAAATACCTTTCAATCGATGACCAAATGTCTGCCAGATAACTATAGCAACATTTCGCAAAACCTTGAAAGATCTGTCGCTATGCGCAATGCGAAATACGGCACACAAGGGCATACACAAGTGACTCCAAACTCCAACCAAATGATGACTGAAAATCACCTGTCAAAGTGGGAGTAAACTCAACCACTAAACTGTCAAAGAGCAACCTACGGATACATAGAAGCTATGGCAAGAACCTGGATAAAATCCAACAGAGTTTCTTCTATAAATTGAGCCAAATCTCAAATAATCTCAGCCACAAACAAATACACAAATCCATATATGGCATACATAAACCGCCAAGACCATGGCAACATAGCTCACTCTCGCATGAGTGGCTCTCTGGACAAATGCATATCCAAAAATCTGTGTACACCTATGAATTTGCTGGTTGCTGCAGAAAATACTCCGTGTGTGTGAGATATACCAAAACAGTGTTTTTGGGACCCGAAAGTGCACAAATAAACCTGCTGCTGTACCTGCTATAATTCAAAGCATAATTTCAGCAAATAGACATCACCATCGCGTCCAGAGCGTGCCAAAACCCTGACCTAGACTCCTGGATCATGTAGATCTGACTCTGTATGACGGAGCTACGCAAAAAACTGCGTTTTAGAGCCCGAAAATGGCAAAAACGAGCTGCACACAGTCTTGAACCTGCTCCTGCTCCACACTGCGTGATGCAATGTCCTCTCAATGCAAGCTCCAATGCAAGAGCTCTGCCACAAAAACATCCAAGCACTCGAATGTCAAGCTCTCCTCCGCCGAGCACTTCTCTAACGAGCTCCACTGAGCTCAAAAGCTCCTCTCACGAAGGAAGCCGCAACCGCCTCCTCGACCAAGCTTGACCACACCAAGCTCCTAAGCTCCAAAGACAATGCTCCTCAAGCTAAAATCTCTCTCCGTGAAACTCCGTGATCGAAATCCACCGTCGAGAGCGAGCGAGCTATCGCCTCGAAGCTCTCAAAGCCGTCGTGCTCTCCACGATCACCATAGCTCTGATACCAATTGAAGGGGATTGGGGAGCACCACAGACGGAGAGTGAGAGAGAGAAGGAGACACACGACACACAGATATGGGTGGGGAGACTCCAAAGAGTGAGCAACCCCCTATACACTTATGCTATGTATAAGGTATACAAGTCAGTGGGCGCCCAGACTCTGGGCGGCCGGGCAAGGCACATACGCCTATACCCCAACAGAGTGTGAGCTTCATCTTGATGCTACGTGTGCACCGGTGGTCGGAATCGAGTGCGGAGAAGTACAGCGTGTTGCCCCCGACGAGAGCTACGCGTCGATACCTACATTGCGCGCGTACGGTCCGGATTTGCGAGCTCCTTCTACGAGCTTCATCTAGCGATTGGGTGAGCATACGTTGTCCGATTTTGCATTGCAGCATATCCACGTGATCACATTCAGTAGAGCTACACATTAGACACTTTAGATTTTGAAAACGAAGACCTGCAGATTTCGGCCAGACATCCTACGTGATTTTGTACCGGGTGTTTTGGGTTGGGTTTTTGGTTCATAGACCTTAAGGAGAGCGACCTATTGGTGTTAGTAGGATTTCCTTCACGTTCTATGGTGTTTCGAGATTGTTTGATGGGTGTTCGGCTCTAGACAACGTTGTAGGAAAGTCTTATGCACTCTTGAAGGCTGTGACTTAGACAATTGGTAGAGACCTCTGTACGAATTAGTTAGGAGTCGGTCGAGTGTAGGTTGACACCTTATGCTTGCTTCCACGCGCCTGCGGGTCGAGCTTCGTCCTTAGCTGACATTATATGTTAGGTGAGTTCTCAATGTGCTGACGTCCGTCGCGGCGTATCCGTCCAACATTGGCGCCGCTGCCGGGGACGAAAACCTTAGGTAGGTGACCAAGACTAGTTCTTGAAGATAGGGATTTTTGGCTTGCCAAGAGTTTCGTTTTACATTTAGAAAGGATCAGAGGGTGGAGGACTCTCTAGGTCTTAGAGGGAGTCTAGGAAGCGTGTGTCTGGCCTAGATCCTTCGACCTAGGTAGAATTAGGTAGACTAAGATTGTTTTAGGTAGTAGTCGAGTTCTTGAGTAGAAGTTGGAGTGGTAGAAGCGGTGAGAGGAGAGCTTGAGAGTCCGGAGAGGCCAGAAAGCAACCAAAACACCATTATCACCATTTCACATGATGAGTAGGATTAGGGTAAGTAGGACATCATGATTCAGGATCTAGAGTACTTCATGCATGTATACTTGCTTGGTAAAGTCATCATAAGTTTGTAAAAGACGCAAAAAGATGCAAAAGTGTGTTTGAAAGCCTAAGTGAAGTCCAAAAGTTACTGTGAGTGTTTCTGATAGAGCTACAGAGCATCAGGAGCATTTCTGTCAGAAAAAAATTAATTTCAAGCCAGGAGACATCCTACGCGTAGGATGTCTACAGGCTAATCTGGTGGGAATTTTGGGATTTTGAGTTGACCAGTGTGTTCAGAAGGTGGGGTTTACCCTACTTTCAACTGAAAAGTGGAAATTTAAGCATATCTTGACAGGATAAGGCCAGATAGACTGAAATTGCCAGACATCCTACCCAAATTGTGCCAAAGCATTATTTTAAGACCAAAACCATAAGATGACTGCATGAGCATAACTTGCATGATATATTGAGTGACTGAGAGGGGTTTCACCTCATTTGGATGAGAAAATTGGATTCAAAGCAGACTTTAGCACTTTTGACTGAAAAAAAGACAAGAACAGCTAAAATTGGGGACTTTTGAAATTCAAACCAAAATCTAAGCATACCACTGGGTTGCTGACATCAAGGGGAAGCTGTGGGTCAAGTCTGGGGTCAAACATGCCAAAAAGACATCCTACGCGTAGGATGTCTTCAGTGTGATTTTGCACTCCAACCCAAATTTTGAGCATACCAAAGTGATCAGCAACTCAAGGGGAGCCTGTGTTTTGAATTTGAAGCCATTCTGATGAAAAAGACATCCTACATGTAGGATGTCTAAAGCAAGAAATTGAAGCCAGATATTGACTATGGGCAAAGCAAGGTGTTGTATAGCCTAAGGCAAGCCTCCTAATCAATTTTGGTCCAAATTGGAGTTGATTAAAATGATCAAGATTAACAACAGGCTGTTGGAACAGATTTTTGACTCATTGACCAGCTTATAGGTGTCCAAATCAAAAAGTAAAAACAGCTGTGGGCTCAGCACATCAAGGGGAATCCATAGTACAAAAACCCAGGTAAAACAAAGCAGGAGACATCCTACGCGTAGGATGTCTATTGGGGTCTACTGAAGAGAAAATTTGACTGGGCTTAAACAGTGAGATTCCGTTTGGCTTAAGGGTTCCAAAACTTCTTTCAGAAGTGAATTTCAACCTTGTTTGTCCATTTGACAAAGCAAAGACTGAATTCAGACTTTTTCACGTAAATTGACTAACATCCGAGGGAAGTACAGTTCCAGATTAGCAGACCTAATCCAGAACATCATCAATGTATAAAATACAGTAGTGGTTGAGATTCACTCTCTAGTTATACCAATCATCACTAAGATAACCTCTAGCAGATAAATGCTTTGATTCGATTCCGAAATTAAACGCTTGTGTACAGGTGTATTCAGCAGCAAAGCAAGAAGTTGTGCAGAGACTGATCTTTTGCCAGGTGAGTGGTTGGATTTGTGATAAATTGCATTGATAAGTTTGATGAATTTAAGATCAGGAAGATACATTTTTAGAGACCAGAAGGTGGCAGGTTACTAAGGTAGTTTAGTATCCACTGAGGAGAGTGTAAGTCAGGCAAGGCTAGATCCACTAGCACCGATTATTGAGGAAGGTAGTGTTACTGACACTTCGTCAGACAAATCTTTCTTCATAATGGGTAGTCAACAGCCAGTAGGTTTCACCGATGACGAATCGATGCCAGGAGGAAGCACCTCCCTAAATCCTTTAAATGATTCCAAGCTCACTGTGATCTTCTTAGAGGGAACAAACTCGAGGGGAGCCCTAGTGTACTCTGACTATCGAGGACGCAAGTGCATTTGTATCGAAGAGAGGCCGGCTCAGAGATTGGAGATAATCCGAGTCTATGATGATGGAGATAGATTCCAAAACGAAAAGGGGAACCACTACCTGATAGTCAGTAACCCTGAAGATTACAACAGATATGGAGATAACGTGGCGAAAGGGAAAATGGTTTCAGAAGCTCCAGAACCGTCACCAAACATAGATCGGTTCGGAGCTATTTTTATGTATGATAAGAAAACAACCAAGGTTCCAACTTATAATGAGAACGTGGGAATCTACAAGCATGAGAGTGAGGGCATAGTCGCTCACTTTCGCAGCAAAGAACCATACGTAAACGAATTAAGCAAAGACAAGGTTCTTTACTTATTCTCTTATGAAACTGCTATGGGGAAGGGTATAGTTTTTGTTGATAGATACGGGCGAGAATACCAACGTATTCTCCCAGAGGAGGTAGAAAGGGCAACAGGTCCAGGAGCATCAACATATGCCCCTGAAGAAGTGCCGAGAGCCATCTACACCCCAAGTAAGTCAACGAATCCTTTTTCAGAAGATTATTACGCTACCTCACATTCCAAACCAAAATCTAAGCATACCACTAGGTTAGTGACATCAAAGGGAAACTGTGGGTCAAGTTTGGGGTCATCAGACAGGCCAAAAAGACATCCTACGCGTAGGATGTCTTTTGTGTGATTTTGGACTCCAAACCAAATTCTGAGCATACTAAAGTGATCAGCAACTCAAGGGGAGCCTGTGTTTTGAATTTGAAGCCATTCTGATGAAAAAGACATCCTACGCGTAGGATGTCTAAAGCAAGAAATTGAAGCCAGACATTGACAGTGGGCATAGCAAGGTGTTGTATAGCCTAAGGCAAGCTTCCTAGTCAATTTTGGTCCAAATTAGAGTTGATTAGACTGATCAAGATCAACAACAGGCTGTTGAAACAGATTTCTGACTCATTGACCAGCTAATAGGTGTCCAAATCAAAAAGTAAAAACAGGTGTGGACTTACCACATCAATGGGAAACCATAGTGCAAAAATCCAGGCAAAACAAAGCAGGAGACATCCTACGCGTAGGATGTCTATTGGGGCTTACTGAAGAGAAAATTTTACTGAGCTTAGATAGTGAGATTCCATTTGGCTTAAGGGTTCCAGAAATTCTTTCAGAAGTGAATTTGGACCTTGTTTGTCCATTTGACGGAGCAAAGACTGAATTCAGACTTTTTCGCGTAACTTGACCAACACCCGAGGGAAGTATAGTTTCAAATTAGCAGACCTAATCCAAAACATCAGTAGTGTATAAAATACAGTAGTGGTTGAGATTAACTCTGCAGTTATACCAATCGTTACTAAGATAACCTCTAGCAGATCATGCTTTGATTCGATTGCCGAAATTAAACGCTTGTGTACAGGTATATTTAGCAACAAAGCAAGATGTTGTGCGGAAACTGACCCTTTGCCAGGTGAGTGGTTGGATTTGTGATAAATTACATTGATAAGTTTGATGAATTTAACATCAAGAAGATACATTGTTAGAGACCAGAAGGTGGCAGGTGACCAAGGTAGCTAAGTGTCCACCGAAGAGAGTGTAACTCAGGCAAGGCTAGATCCACTAGCACCAATTATTGAGGAAGGTAGTGATACTGACACTTCGTCATACAAATATTTCTTCATAATGGGTAGTCAACAGCCAGGAGATTTCACCTATGACGGACTGATGCCAGGAGGAAGCACCTCCCAAAATCCTTTGAATGATTCCAAGCTCATTGTGATCTTCTTGGAGGGAACAAACTCGAGGGTAGCCCTAGTCTATTCTGACTATCGAGGACGCAAGTGCATTTGTATCGAAGAGAGGCCAGCTAAGAGATCGGAGATAATCCGAGTCTATGATGATGGAGATAGATTCCAAAACGAAAAGGGGAACCACTATCTGATAGTTAGTAACCCTGAAGATTACAACAGATATGGAGATAATGTGGCGAAAGGGAAAATGGTTTCAGAAGCTCGAGAACCGCCACCAAACATTGATCGGCCCGGAGCTATTTTTATGTATGATAAGAAAACAACCAGGGTTCCAACTTATAACGAGAACGTGGGAATCTACAAGCATGAGAGTGAGGGCATAGTCGCTCACTTTTGCAACAAAGAACCATACGTAAACGAATTAAGCAAAGCTAAGGTTCTTTACTTATTCTCTTATGAAACTGCTATGGGGAAGGGTACAGGTCCAGGAGCATCAGCATATTCCCCTGAGAAAGTGCCAAGAGCCACCTACGCCCCAAGCAAGTCGACGAATCCTTTTTCAGAAGATTATGATGCTACCTCACATTCCTCGCGACCGCAAGCATTCAACAACCAAAACCAACCAGCAAACCAGCAACCATTGCAGGCATGGCTTCGACAGTCGACAACAATGGAGAAAGACCGAAACGAAGATGGTTATCCAGCCGCACGAGGGCTAAGGGATCTGCAAGAACCACCACTCTATTCAAGGTATCAAGGAGAGAGTTAGCCAAAGACTCAAGGATCAACAGAGCCTGAAGGGCCACCCATAGAACGAGTTCGAAGAGATGAACCATCTCTGGCTAGAACTGTTAGAAATTATGGCTTAGGAGCACCTCTGGGAGAGGAACCAACCTACTACCAAAAACTTGAGGAGGTATATCGATTACGACGTGGAGATCCAATGATGAGGTTTGTAGACCATCGGAGAATTAGACCTTCTCATGTGCAAAAATGGGTAAACAAGAAATACACAGGGAACAGAGACCCAAGAGATCATGTAGCAACCTTTGTGCAGGTAATTAGAGTTGAAGAGGTGTTAGACTTCCCTACCCAATTTGCAGGGTTTGGACTAACCCTAGAGGATGACGCTGCCACTTGGTTTGACTCTATAGATCATAGAGACTTTGAGTCTATGGAGGAAGTGTTTGACGAGTTTATCGAGGAATTCTCACAAAGGGGAATAGCTCATAATACCGTCTCACAAATCCATAAATTCAAACAGAAAGATGGGGAATCTGTACGAAAGGCAGCCCTAAGACTAAAAAGATATGTTAAGTTCTGTCGTGTGGAAGAACTACCAACTCAGTCCAGACTCATGCTGATATTCATCCAAGGACTAAGCAATGTGGATCTCCAAAAAGACTTACATTTGAAGAGAAGCACGACGTTGAATGAGTTGACCAAGGAGGCTCTTTACCTTGTGGACAATTGTGCTGTCTACAAAGAGGGGGAGTTCAAGGACCTTGATGACGATTCATCTTCACAACAAAGTGGAAGCAAGTCTTCTAAGATAGCACCGAAAGGAGAAGTAGCGGTAAACCAAGAGCAGCTTGTAGATGAAGTGCTAAAAAAGATTAACTTGTATGCCAAACCCTAGGCTAAACAGCCCAAGTGGTGTGCAATTGAACAAAAATGGACAAACCATGGGACCGAGGAATGTTATTATAACAAGGGATATGTGAGAGAGAGACCTTACGCTCCCTAAGCTCCGGTAGCTTCTCCTCAAGTTCCACCGATGCCTAGGTATCAAGCAGGAAACCTACCAGGACCTGTAGGTGTAGAAAGACCACAACCGGTGTTGGGGCAAAAACCACCCCTACCAGGATTACGACCAGTCAGTATAAGATACACACCAACCGTAACCGAATCAGAGGATAAGGCTTTGGTGCCTATGCATGCATATTATGAAGATCCCAATGGATATGCGGCAAACTCTGTCTATTGTCCACCGGATGAACCCTTGACACCAGAACCATGGAGCATGATAGGAAGTACAAGACCACCAACAACTGCACAGGCAGCAGGAGAAGGAAGGGATAGCTTAGATGAACGAACATTGTTGTTCATAGCCAACGGAGGCATGGGCTAAGGGATCTGCAAGAACCACCACTCTATTCAAGGTATCAAGGAGAGAGTTAGCCAAAGACTCAAGGATCAACAGAGCCTGTAGGACCACCCATAGAACGAGTTCGAAGAGATGAACAACCTCCAGCGAGAACCATTAGAAATTATGGCTTAGGAGAACCACTAGGAGAGGAACCACCATATTATAGAAGACCTGATGAGGTATATCGATTAGGATGTGGAGATCCAATGATGAGGCTTGTAGACCATCAGAGAATTAGACCTTCTCAAGTGCAAAAATGGGTAAACAAGAAATACACAAAGAGTAGAGACCGAAGAGATCATGTAGCAGCCTTTATGCGTGTAATTAGAGCCGAAGAGGTGTTAGACTTTGCTACCCAATTTGCAGGGTTTGGACTAACCCTAGAGGATGATGTTGCCACTTGGTTTGACTCTGTAGAGAGTAGAGTGGAGGAAGTGTTTGACGAGATTCTCGAGGAATTCTCACAAAGGGGGATAGCTCATAATAACGTCTCACAAATCCATAAATTCAAACAGAAAGATAGGGAATCTGTACGAAAGGCAGCTCTAAGATTAAAAAGATATGTTAAGTTCTGTCCTATGGAAGAACTACCAACTCAGTCCAGACTCATGCTGATATTCATCCAAGGGCTAAGGAATGCGGATCTCTAGAAAGACTTACATATGAAGAGGAGCACGATGTTGAATGAGTTGACCAAGGAGGCTCTTTACCTTGTGGACGATTGTGATGTCTACAAAGAGGGGGAGTTCAAGGACCTTGACGACGTTTCATCTTCACAACAAAGTGGAAGCAAGTCTTCTAAGACAACACCAAAAGGAGAAGTAGCTGTTGAGGCGGTCCGGGGCGGGCAACAAGAGAGGCGACCTCTAAACACCCCTTAAGGTTCCCGTGCTGCTCAATTGGGGCTGGGGCAACCACAAGCACAACATAACAACAAACCCACAGCCAAACCCAAACAAGATAGGGGCACCACCTAGTTATGGTATGCGAACTAGGACACAAGAGAGATTTTTGGTAAAACGAAGAAGATGCACCAACCAACACACACAAGCAACCTCACACCAAAACACACACAAAATGGATCAGAGAGAGCTAGAGAAAAGGTAAGAGAGAGAGAAAAGGATCTTGCATAATACCTTATTTGTGACTTGCAAATGGAGATGGTTCGTTAGGTTGCTATCGTAGAACTTGTACAAAACTCACTCAATGCTTAGTGATTGCTAAACATTGCCAAAACACACACACACTGTCTTAGGGTGTGGGAGACCTCTCACCACAATACCCTCTTACAATGGACACAAAACTGGCAATGAAAAACACACTATAACACTTTCTAAAATCAAGATCAACCGATAAAACTCAAAATACACAAGTCACCTTGAATTCACCAAACCGTATTGCACAAATGGAAGGACGAAGATTTAAACGTCGAATCACGCCTTTGATGCACCAAACCTCAATTTATTGATGATGAAGGAGCATGTACAATAGTGGTTTTGAGATTTGTGGAACTCACGCTCTCTCACTTGCAATGTGTAGCTTGAAGGCTTCTCTCACACCAAGAGTGAAGCTCACAAGTGGTTGCTACACCTAAGTCTCTCCTCACGCATAGAGTGTTGGGGTGCTATGTGAAATGTTGGAGGTTGTTTTACAAGAAGGAGACGGGCCTATTTATAGGTTGGAGACCCCTCATTAAGATGATTGGAAATCCTAATTTACAAGCTAACAAATCAGGATTATGATTTTTTTGAATATCAAAACATTGTGGGCCTTCTTTGTCTGCTTGAGTCATGGGTGTGGGCTCAAAAGAGAGCATTATTGATGGTAGATAAGGTGAAAGTAAGTTTTAAGGAAGGGAGAGAGAGAGAGAGAGAGAGAGAGAGAGAGAGAGAGAGAGAGTTACTATACATGTCTTGAGGTGAGGTGTCTTTTATGGTTAGGTCAATGCTATTTTGTGTTAGTATGTTAGTCGTTAGTAATCACTAGAAAGTTAATGTTACATTTACAATGGGTAGAGTGAGTTGATTTGATGAAGGAAGAGGGGTGAATTAAAAGAGAATCATTGAGATGGTGAAGCTTTGAAGAAGCTTGAACTCACCCTTGTGTAGATTGTGGAAAAAATGACCGCTGGTCTTCTTCTTCTTCTTCGCTTCTTTACGCCGCCGCCACGGTTGACCACCACGATGAAAAGAGGATTTGTTGATGAAAAATCCTCAATTTGCAGAAGTTATCATGGTTAAGATGCTGAATTTTAGATATTTTAGGAGAGGTAAATGAAATTGTAACATAGAAGCAATAGAGAGAGACATGGAGAGGGTGTATGTATGTAGAGGTTCATAAAAGAACTATAGGGATGAGAGAGAAGGGTAATGGTGAAGAGGGTGGGAGAAGCCATGGAAATTGCAGGTTTGAGTGAGGGAAGGAGAGGGAGGGATGTGTAAGAGTGAGTAGGTGTGTGGAAGGGTGAGAGAAGACTAAGGGCTACTTGTGAGAAAAGTGGGCAGATTGGGGTCCACTCAAAAAATCATAGCTCACCGCTGGTAGCTCCAAAAAACATGAAAAAATTTGAGGTGATTATTCAGAGTGTGGGCTACATTTTCTCTTTTGACCACCGCTCCAAATTCGGAGTGGAGATAGGTGCCAAAATTCTCACCAAAAAGCCTGTTTATCCAGGAATTAGACACATTGTCTAATGAGAGAATTAGAGCATCTTGCTCTACTTTACCTGCCACATTGGCCTCCGATGTTGGCTTGTTGTCTTGAGACTGTGTCTCCTTCTTCTTCTTGGACTAGCAATCCTTCTTGACGAAGCCCTTCTTGCCGCAGTTCCAACATTCAAGAACTGACTTTGTGCGTGACTTGCTTCGCCTTGAGCGATCACGACCCTTTTGGTTTTTGAACCTCTCCTTAAGCCTTCCTCTTGTTTCCACTGATAGTGCAGCACTTGATGATTCTCCTGTGCTTCTCCTTCGCATTTCCTCGCTTAGGAGAACACCCACAACATCATCAAACTTAAGAGTATTTGTGCCAGAGATAGAATTACTTACAACCATCACAAGGCTGTCCCAACTATCCGGTAGAGATGATAGTATAAGGAGAGCTCGCACTTCGTCATCGAAATTGATTTTCACTGATCAAAGTTGACTTATGTTTGTGTTAAAGTCATTTAGGTGTTCTGCAACTGAACCATTCTCTACCATCTTTAGATTGAACAAGCGCTTCATAAGAAATACCTTATTGGATGCCGATGGTTTCTCGTAGAAGTCGTCAAGTGACTTCATCAAGTCCTCCGTGGTCTTCATCTCCGAAACATTGAAGGCCACCGTTGACGCCAAGCTTAACCGGATTGTTCCCAGTGCCTTTCGATCAAGGACAATCCATGCTTCATCTGCGATTGTTGCGGGCTTCTTCGCAAGACCGCCTAGTGGCAAAAAGAGGTCCTTCTGGTAGAGATAGTCTTCAATCTGCATCTTCCAATGCTGGTAGTTTTTGCCGTTGAACTTCGCAATCTTGAGCTTCCCTTCCTCCGCCATAACTCCCACTCAATTCAAGGAATCCTTTCCTTGAGATAATTTAGCTACGAGCAAACCTTGCTCTGATACCAGTTGTTAGGAAATAAGACGTAGCTAAATAGATAGTTGAGTAGATTACTTAATGGAGAGAGACAGATTTACATACATGAGATTATAGAGTAGAGAGAGAGAGAGAGAGTACACACGATATACGTGGTTCACCCAATGTGGGCTACGTCCACGGGAAAGCAGCCACTCAATGGCTTTAGTACTTCAAAACAAGAAGTAGTTTACAAAGGGATTATACCCTTAATGGAGCTCCCGCCTTGCTTCACTCTCACCACCTCACACTCACCTTGTTGCATCAACTTCACACTCTGAAATGTGTGTAGAAATGGCCTCCTTTTATAGGCCAAAAGGGTTGCCCTCTCTTATGAGACATAACCATGTGTAGCCGCCCTTGTGCGAATAAGTCCAAATCGGACCCTCCAATCCGCCCATGTGTGGCCGCCCTTGAGAAGACAAGTCAGCTTTTGAATTCGGCCATCGGCCATTGACTTCCGACCACCGGCCAACCGACCGGTTGTTTTGTGACCACTTTTCGGCCGCCGTCTGGCCATAATATTCCGGCGAAAAAGTATATTCCGGTGAAAAAAAGTCTCCGGGGCCTCCGCCCCCGAGGCCTTTAAAGTTGCCCCTGATTCTTGTCCGTGAAAATTTTGGTTTCCGGTGAGTGATTTTCCTTCACGCACGATGGCGTCTCGTCATAATGGGGGCCTTACAAATGTGCGCTTTTACCACAGAAAATTACAAGGTAAATCAGGCTCCATACTTAACAGTTCATGCTGAATTTTGATTGCATTTGCATTCCAATCTATCTTCACATTGTATTCTTTTTGCCAAGGTTGTCCCAACATCATTGGGTGTTGTGTGCTTTCATCCTCCACCACATAGAATTTGTGTGGATAAATATATTGATGTATTTGTACATGCAATATAGTCCATCCCAATGTTTTCAACGAGTGTGATGTACTACTTTCCAGCACCTGAGGAGTAGGATGAAGTTAGCCTGCAGATTTGAGATGTTGGTATAATCCGTAAGAGATCAAATTTGCTTGACCTCCAGAATCAAGCAATGTCGTCGATTCAACTTGATTGCTGCCCACTTTGACTGCAATTATTGGCTCCACTGTGTCTTCATCCAACTTCGTCAGTCGAATGGCATTGATTTGTAATGGTTCTCCACTTTGTTGTTGTTGTCGTAGAAGTCTTCGTTTTGCAATGCGTTCCTTTGCTTCTACTTGAGCTTCCTCTCGTACTCTCTATTTTTCCTTCATTCGTTGTTTTTCTTGATGGATTTGTTGGAGCATCTCCTGTGTGAGTGGTAGATGATATTTCTTCAGTCGACATGCACTAATCCAATTCGGCATTTCTTCACCTGCTAATGTAGCAAGCTTGACAACTCCACTTTGTGATAGATCACTAATCACAAATGGTCCCATTCCTCGCTTTTTAATCTTCTTGGCATGTTGCTTCAAAGTATAAACAAGTACATAATCACCTGTTTTGAACTCTTTAGTGCGCACATGCTTGTGAAAAAACTCTTTTTGTCTTCTCTTTTTAGCATAGATTGAAGCTACAGCTCTCAAGTGGAGTTCATCTAGCTTTTCAAGATCATCTATTCTTGAAGAGAGCTCATGCCCTATCCATTCTAAGGGTTTCGCTACTCGTAGAGTTGGAATTAAAAACTCTGTGGGTAGTATAGCATTTAGGCCATACACCATGTTGTACGGTGTTGTTCCTATTGATGTTTTGTAAGCTACCCTATATGCCTTAGTGTTGAGTGTAGCTATTGATCCCAATCTGTTCTTGACTCTGACACTATTTTAGTGAGAACCGTGCATAGTGTTTTATTTGTGGCCTCGGCTTGTCCATTGGCCTGTGGATGGTATGGAGCCGATTTCCTATGTATGACCATGAATTCCTCTAGCAGATATTCAATGACTTCATTAAGAAAATGTATCCCACGATCACTAACAATTTCTATTGGTAAACCGTATCGTACAAAAACATTCTCATACAAAAATTGTGCAGTAGTTCGTGCATCTGCTTTTTGCGTTGCCTTGGCTTCGACCCATTTTGTGAGATAGTCCGTAGCCACAATGATATATTGGGTATGGGCGCGATATGCAGGAGGTGAGATAGGTCCCACAAAATCAATGCCCCATTTTGCAAATGCTCTTGCTCCCATCATTGGCCATAGTGGCATCTCATCTCTTTTTATCGGCACCTTGGTGCGCTCACAAGCGTCACAACGCTTTACAATTTCTTCCGCATCCATGTGCAATGTAGGCCACCATATACCTACGGTTAAGACAATTTTGTTGTTTTGTCGCCCAAAAAATGGTCTCCACTTATTCCGCTATGTGCGTTACTTGCGCAGATTCTAAGTTGATTGTCCTTTCCTCGCTTATAGAGTTGGTTCTCAACTAACTGAAAGTCACGAGCTTCCAGCTCTATAGTCCTTTTCCGTGCTCTTGTGATGTTCTCAGGAAACGTCCTCGTGGTTAAGAAATCAATGATATATTGACTCCATGCAGGTGCAATGTTTACCTGAAACAATGTCGCGTGATTCACTAGTCGTTTGGCACTACATATAGTACAAGTGGTAACATAAGAATGTGTGTCCAAATACATAGTTGGCCAATAAACCCCTAACTGTTTCAGTCTCTGGTGTGTTTTCACTCTTGAACAATGAAATTCATAATCCTGGATATGTGCTTCTTCAAGGTAGCACTCGAATTCTTCCGGATTTATACATAATTATAGGATTTGGTCCGATCCTAGATGATACAGCCGTCCTGCTATCAACTGGAAGTTTTTTGTTTGTCGAATTGTTTGTTGTTTGGATCTGTATTCCGTATTATCAAATCTACTTCCAAAGAAAAGAATGCTAACAATTTCTTGAGACCATTTGGGTATCATTTCAATGTTGAAAAGATAAGCATCTGGTATGTCATCATGTACTCCTTCAGGAGACTCCCCGTTGTGTATCCTTGAAAGATGATCTGCTCATACCTGGGTTTTACCCTTTTTGACCACCACTGTGAAGTCAACTCTAGCAATATAATAAACCAGCGTACAATTCTCCCTGTATTGCATGGTTTATTTACCAGATACAAAAGAGCTTGATGATCTGTGAAGAACAAAAATTTATTTGCGAGCAAATAATGCCGAAATTTCTTTATAGCATAAATCATTCCTAACCCTTCCCGTTCGGTGGTTGTGTAGTTCTTTTCCGCACTATTTAACTGTTGACTTGCATAACAAACTGGAAAATCCATTGTTCCGTCTCCAGGTTGAGCCAGAATACTTCCAATTGCATATGCAGAAGCATCAATGTGAACATGGAATATCTTTTCCCAATCTGGTGCTTTAAGTACAGGTGCTGATATAAGGTTTTCCTTCAGCTTTTGAAATGAAGTTTCACACTCCTCGGTCCAATCGAAATTGACTAGCAAACGATACAGAGGGCGTGCGATGACCGCATACATGTATATGAATCTTCGATAATATCCGCAGTGTCCCATGAAGGATTGCACTTGTTTTGCATTAGTAGGCCTAGGTAGGTCTACTATGACTTTGACTTTGTCTAGGTCAGTGGTTATGCCATTTCTTGAGACAATGTGTCCTAAGATGCGGCCTTGCTTAACCATAAATATACACTTTTCCGGGTTAAGGCAGATTCGATATGTCCTGCATTTTTCAAAGACCTTTTGCAAATGGTTAATATGTTCCTCTCGTAGAAGAGAGTGTACACAAAGATCATGTCTGTATATTTCTAAGAATATTCTTAGGTATTCCTTGAATGCGTGCGTCATTAACCTTTGGAAGGTAGCTGGGACATTAGTTAAGCCAAACGGCATAACTCGATACGCAAAAATTCCCCATTCTGTGGCAAACGCTGTTTTGTGTTGATCCTCCCTTGCTATTGCCAGTTGGTTGTATCCTGAAAACTCATCCAGAAAGGAATAAGCCCGTTTCCCGGCCAGCCGCTCAAGTACTTGTTCTGTGATTGGCAAGGGATAATTATCCCTTATGGTGGCTGCATTTACCTTTTTGAGGTTTACACACACTCGCAGTTTTCCGTTCTTTTTGGGAACTACCACAATGGGTGACACCCAATCTGTATGTTCGATTTCATAGATGAATTCAGCTTCCATCATCTTGTCAATATCCTCTTTGATTCGTTTAGCAAATGTGTCATTATATATATAAGGACGTTGTTTGCTAGGTTTTGCATCTGATTTCAAAGGAATTGTATGTTGGCATATTAATGGATCAACTCCTTTGAGGTCTTTATAGGACCATGCAAACACATCTTTATACTTCTTGAGAAGTTGTGTTAGCCGTTCTTCTTCTTTAGGCTCTAAATCGTTTGCTATATAGACCGGCTAAGGCTTTTCACGTGGTTCAACGAGGTCTATCCTTTTTGCATTTTCTGGCCCATCGTAAGATTATTGGTTGGTTCTTCTCCGGACTGGTGGTGTCATGATGATTTTTTTGTCCTGGATGGTAAATTTCCGATAGTGTGATGGTACATTCATGTTTCCTTTCTCTGACTCCCCTTTACCATCACAATCTTCTTTCGTAGTCCATATCTCACGTAAAGACCGTTTCAGTTCTTGGTATTTCTGTTTACGCTCCAGTTTGGTCCACTCTTGTTTCTTTTTTTTATTTTTGTGATTTGTTTCTGTTTTAGCTTTTTGTTCCTGTTTTATTTCCTCTCGTGTTCTTTCCCTTCGATCTTTTGAGAATCTTCCTGATATGTGATCTTTTACACAATCCTCTGCTTTTACAAGCATCAAATAGTGAGTTTTACCTTCTATCCTAGGCATCAGGTTCTCTCTCACTTTGTTTCCTGCTCGTTTCCTCCTATAGCGTTCCTGGCGTCTAGGGTGTTGATTAGAAAAATCATAAAACTTGATATTCTCGGTTTCCCTTACACGCTCACTTGAGGTGTCTGAACACTCATTATCTGCATCATCATTTACTTCCAGATGTTCAGAGGAGTTATAAAACTCTTCTTTTCCTGGTGGTTCTATCGTCTCATCTTCTCCTGGTATAATGCTTACCATATAGTAGGGTAGCACATCATAGCCATCCTTATCGCAAAATTTTGTTTTTGGACTATCTGTAATGGTACAAACATCCAATGTTGCTAGTATGTGTTCTCATTCTAGAGGTTCCAAGGCATCTTCAGGGAAAGGTTCCGGAATATACTCCTTGTCCACTATTGCTCTTTCTAAGACGCATTCCTTCTTTCTTAAGCTTCCACAATGTGAAGCTCCGCACATCCATATCTCTTTTTGTTGCCCTAACCATGCTGGGAGTTCCGATCCTGCTACTGTAGCTGAATCAAACTCATCCACAGGTGTTTGGTTCACATCTTTGTAACTATGGTCTTTCAGGTGTATTTTAGTTGTTGTCTGGCCATGTCTGAGGTATATGTGGTCGTAACCCCAATCTTGGACCATCTTCAATTGTCGCATGAATGGTCTTCCCAAGATTATCTCATAATTGTTCTTTTTGTTGAAATCGACTATTGCAAATGTATGCTCATACTCGATCCCGCACGAAGTGACAATCACTTTTTCTAAGAGTCCTAGAGGCTTCTCCATGAACCCATCCGTCAATTGCAATTTCATTCTGGTAGCTCTTAAAGCTAGTGTTCCCCATTTTTTCCAGATTTCCTTGGTGGCGATAGCAACTCCCGCTCCACTGCCAAGAATAGCTTTGGAAACTAGTCCTTGGAATTCTATTGGTAGCGTGGTGTTTCCATCTTCTCCCTCGCAATACTCTCCAATCTTGTTTAATGGTTCTGGCCTAGTGTTTAGTTGCGGCCTTTCCAACTCTCTGATTCTTGCTTGTAGCCTCAAGGTGGGGTCTTTACCTCCAAATTTTTCCAGGCATTTACCTACGTGGTCCACATGTTTGGTCGTAACCTGAGGAGTTCTGCTAATGTGATTATGCATGCCACCGTGGTGGACAATAACTCAATAAATCCTTGAAAATCCATTACTTTTTTAGAGAAAAGTTTTTGAGATGGGATTGCTCTCACTTCCGACTTGGCTTCATACTCTCCTAGGTAAGAGGGTAAAGTTCTCAACGAGTCTGGTTGGCTCTGCCCTGAACTAATTGATCCTTTGTCTCCCCCTTGTGAATGTATCTCAAAGTTCATTTGTGACCTTGCCTCAAATTCTTCAACAGGAGGTAAAATTACATTCTTTTCTTTTCTCGTGCTATTTATGTGGTTACTCATCCTATTAGCCTCGTTGGCCTCACAGTTTGTTTAAATCTTCGTCCTTCCATTTGTGCAATACGGTTTGGTGAATTCAAGGTGACTTGTGTATTTTGAGTTTTATCGGTTGATCTTGATTTTAGAAAGTGTTATAGTGTGTTTTTCATTGCCAGTTTTGTGTCCATTGTAAGAGGGTATTGTGGTGAGAGGTCTCCCACACCCTAAGACAGTGTGTGTGTGTTTTGGCAATGTTTAGCAATCACTAAGCATTGAGTGAGTTTTGTACAAGTTCTACGATAGCAACCTAACGAACCATCTCCATTTGCAAGTCACAAATAAGGTATTATGCAAGATCCTTTTCTCTCTCTCTTACCTTTTCTCTAGCTCTCTCTGATCCATTTTGTGTGTGTCTTGGTGTGAGGTTGCTTGTGTGTGTTGTGTGGTGCATCTTCTTTGTTTTACCAAAAATCTCTCTTGCGTCCTAGTTCGCATACCATAACTAGGTGGTGCCCCTATCTTGTTTGGGTTTGGCTGTGGGTTTGTTGTTGTGTTGTGCTTGTGGTTGCCCCAGCCCCAATTGAGCAGCACGGGAGCCTTGAGGGGTGTTTAGAGGTCGCCTCTCTTGTTGCCCGCCCCGGACCGCCTCAATTTTGGTGCCCCCACTGAGGAGCGATTGTGTGCTTAGTGTTGTTGTATTGCATGAATGCTTGAATTTCAGCATAATCAAGTAGATTTTATGAATCATGAATACAGACCGAGTTTAATTTCAAGGAAACAGAAATTGATCTAGAATATGGTTCGGATTATGCATAACATAAGAAAGGAAAAAAACATTTTCACATAAAAGTCTAGAATTCATGTTGAAAGACCTTTCAAAAGTTTGTGTAGTTAGTTGATGATTGTTTGGAACTAATCTTTGTGTGGTTCTAGCATTGAGAGACTATGACACGCTATACCTTTGATGATATCCCAATCTTCTTCGGAAATCCAGAAGAAGATGTTGATGATTTTCTTGCTGATTTTAGAATGGTTTGTCATATCCTTGGTAAAAGGGATGACATTGAAAAAGGGGATTTTCTATTGCTATGCCTTAGAGGCAACGCTGAGCAATGGTTTTGGAGTATGTCTTCTCATATTGAAGATGGATATACCCAAATTTCCAAAGCTTTGAAGGCCAGATTCTCTAAAGTTCCAACAACGGAGAAAGCATGGGCTTCACTACGGAGACTTCAACAACATGGTGAAGACTACTATGCTTATGAGGATATTTTTTCTCGTCAATGGGAAGGATGTGGATTTAGTTCTACATTTCCAGATTATGTAAAAATGGATCAATTTATTTCGGGTTTGTCTCCTTTCCTAAAGACTAAGGTTACTTGTAGTGGACCCTCTACCTTTGAAGAAGCGGTCACTATTGCCCGAAGGAAGTTTCACAAGTACTTCTACATCAAAAATGGTTTCCATCATGCTGGAAGAACCAACCATCATGAAAGTGTTTCTATCAAGGAGTCATCTCCTTTGCCATACTTGTCTCCTTCTACTCCGACAAATGTTGAAGAAGTTACTTACATGCCAACTGATTATTCAAGTGCTAAAGTGTGTGGCCAAGATTCAAATGTGGAATCTCTTTCTTCTACCTTTATCACAAGCATGCAAAAATCGACACAAGATATCTCAAATGGCATTGATGATTCAATAATGGATACATCCAACCTTTTGGCGGAGGATCAATTTCTAGTCCGAGCAGACGAAGCTTTTGTGCAACATGACTCTATGGAGAATGAAGAACTTGAAGGTAACCTTGATCTTATGGAATGTTCTGAGAGTGTATCTTGTCTAAAAGAAGAGAGTGAAGAAGAAGATGGAATCATAGGTGGAGAGATCATAGACCACATTGATCATAAAGAGATGATTGTGTACATGGAATGCCAACTCCAAAACAAAGTAGAAGAGTGTGAGTTGAATCCAGGTGAGGATAATCTTGAAGAAGTGTTTGAGGATGTTGAAAAGCATTGGTATGACCCATGTATGTTAAGCATAGAGGAACCTATCATGCAAGAAGCCAAATGTTTCACAAAATCAAACAGTATTCCATCAACCTTTGAGGTGGTACAATGTGAGGAGTTACAACCTTGCCAAAGGGGGGGCTTAGAAGGGGATGAAGAACATGGGAGAGTAGTAAAAGATAAAATCATAAAAGGAAACTATCAGAAGGGTATCATTCTCTCCAATGGTGTTTTAGTGGGTGGCTCTTTATTCATGGGACAATCTCTTAGCAAGGAAATCCAAGCTTTTGAAGCCCCAATCATCTTCATATTGGGTTTCACCTCTTCAAGGTCAACTTCTCCTCTCTTCACATATACCTTTCATCGGGGACACCATACCTTCTTAAGTGGAAGAGGACATGAATACTTGGTGATAAACGGATGTTTCCAAATCTTCTTCACTTGGTTCTTTGTTGTATGGAGGTCGCACATTGTGATGCTTCTGGTCTTCATCATAGATGAAAAACTTTTTGATTGCTACATGTGGATATTTCATCAATCAGTACCAAAATCTATTCTCTTCCAATGTGTTGGAAGCAATAGAAACCTTCATCTATTATCTACTTATGTGGTAAACTATCTGCAATATCTTCCAATAGCAGTTGGAAGCATGGATCAAGCTTTCCTAAATCATGAAGGTCATAGAATTTTTTACTTGTTGATGAGCCTACCCAGGTTGAATGAATTTTATGAGCTACAGTTCAAGAATTTTCTCATACAAGCTCTTGAAGATCGTAGCAGATACATCAACTTTACACAGGAGGAAGAGCAACCAATCTTTTATATCACATTCATAGTGATAGATGCAATGATGGACAACAGTAAAATCTACAAGTTTCTTCAACCGAAATCAGTAAGTGATTCCATACCATACATCTCGCTTTGGGAAAGATATTTCAAGATCTTTGATCCTGGGGGGTGCTTATGGAAACTTTCTCAATGGAGGAGGTTTACTCCGTCACTTCATTTCATCTTGCTATTGGCTCGGAGAACCTTTCATATCACACAAGGTTTTTTAATCATACAACAAAGGTTCTTCAAAGATGAGAGCAGACAAAGACAGACGTTACATTATCTACATGTTGTATGATCGGATAAATGGTACATGAATGTACCATTATCTAAGGGGGGGGCTAATGATAGCCGTTTTTCGGCTTTCCATAATTGCCATAGTAAGTTACTCCACCCTACCAAATTCACCCAAACGCTATGGCTATCTCTACCATTTCACTGTACATAGGCGTGTGTGAGTTAGGGGGCTTTTCCCATATCTTCTTAAAAACCCTCAGCTAGCTAGTCACTAGGTTAGTTGAGCCAAAAAAATAAAAAAAATAAAAAAATAAAAGTATATTATGGCCTCTTTGTGTGTAAATATTTCATTGTATATATGGCCTAAATATAGGGATTTTTTATAATTATTTTGGTATTTTATTTAAATATTTCTACTTAGGTGTGTGTTTTATTAAACCTATGTACACCTTCTTTCATCCTCTTACACCATAATTATATTTTTTGCCAATATGTACATACTCTAACCTCATATTTTTCTTTTATACAAATCACTTCCACATTTTCACCCTCACCCTCGTGAAAACAAAAAATTGATTTCTACTCATTGGTTACTTTTATTATATTATTTACTTGCATACCTTTTCCTCTTTCACCCAAAATAATTCAAGGAGGGACCATATCATATGATTCCAATATCTTTCCATATCCATAACTCCTCCATATTTTTATTATTATTTTTACTCATTATTCTAACACCATGTGCTCATTGAGCTAAAGTCCATGAATAGTCCATACACTAGTCCCACCATGTATATATTTCTTATTTCACCAATAATCCTCCTCCATGCATGGGTCAAGGGTGACTTGAATGCTTTGTATTATAATATGACAAAGGAGGGGCTCACTCTTGGATGCATTGTACAAATTCAACAAAGGAGGGGGCCACTAAAAGACTTTTGGACTACAGAGGATGTTTGTTCATTCCAGATCAAATCACCTCATCATCAAGAGCTCATATATCAATTTTGAAGCCATTCTAATCATTTTTGACCCCCAACACCTTCAAGATACACTTTTGGAGCCCAAAAACACCACACAGGCTCTTACAAGCATCAATCCTTGTCCAAATCCAAATCCAAGAGAATAGCCATGTTCCATTGGCCAAGGACTACCCACATAACAAATTTCATGACATTTTGATGAAATAGACATCCTATGCGTAGGATGTCTCCAGCATAATTCAGGCCTTCTGTGCAAAGAGTGACATCATGGGAGCCAATACCATGCTACAAAGAGCCCATATACCAATTTTCAACCCATTTGGACATCAATTGCTACCTATGATGGACTTTCCATCCAATGTGTGACCTAAAGCCTGAATCAACCCAAAAATCCACTTTTTGATATCCAAATCCAAATCCAGGCACATAGCCATGTTCCATGAGCCATGCACTACCAGCATGCCAAGTATGAACCAATTCTGATGAAAAAGACATCCTACACGTAGGATGGTTATATGGAAAATTTTGGCCAGATTTGCACTGTGAGCACATGCACAGCTTCACAAGTTCCTTTTAAGCTTTATTTTCAATTTTCAAGTCATTTGGATAGTTAAAACTCAGCTTCTCAGCCAATATGGAAAAAAGGCTAACTTCGGACTATTGAGTGCAACAAGATCTATTGCAGCCGCGAAGTCATTGGCAAAGAAGAAAATAATGACCATTAAGGACTACCTAGAAGAAGTGGAGCCAAATGATTCATATAACACATTTTGGACCTGCTAGCTGTAGGATACACAAAAGAAGAGGCTGCAACAGTCGCATTTGACTTGGCAAGCACAGGGCAAAGAACAAATGCAAGGCATCAGGCTAGTAGAACTAAAAGAAATGGCCACAGATACAGTGGATCTGCACCCGCCCTCCAACGACTGGATGTGGTGATGACAAAGTTAACTGGATTAAGAGCGCATTCCATGGATTCAGAAAGTGAGATGGCAGCTCTCAAGGCCACTGAAGTGAAGATAAAGATGGAAGTAGACTCTCTACAAGGACAAAGTCAAAGGCAGAAAGAGAAAGAAGCGGAGCTACAGGCCAGCCTAGCAAGGGCATTGCAAAGATGCCAGGCAATGGAGGAAGAAAATCAGGCAGCAGCACAAAGAATGCAAGGAGTTGAAGAGGAATGTCAGCAACTCAGCAAATCATTGATAGATGCCGAGAGGGAAAGGGATAACCTGACCCTATAGCTGGCTGAGAAATCTAAAGAAGTTGAAGCCATGTAAAACACCAAAGAAAAGGCGGAGATAGATCAGGAAGCCAGCCAGGATGAGGTCCTTGAGCTCAAGGACCAGCTCAAAGTGAAAGATCAAACCATCCAGAGGCTGCGGGCATCTCTTGCCAGAGTCAGAGCTACTAGCTCGACTCACATCACTACGGAAAGTCAACTTTATGAAGATCAAATGCAAGAACTTCAGAAGGAGTTGACTCTAGAGAAAATCCAAAGATTGATGATGGCAGAAGGGTCTATTGTCATGCAAACACGAATGGAAGAAGACCAAAAATCCCTGCAAGAAGAATTGGAAAGTATCAAAAGAAAGCTCGAGGAGGCAGAGAAGATAAACGCCAAATTGAATGGCCTCCTCGTAAATATGGGCGAAGAAGCGGAAATAGAAAAACAGAAACTCCTAAGGAAAATTGAGGAGCTGAGAGGACAGCAAGCAGGAGAATAGGAGGGCACAGGGCCAGCAGCCAATGAAGGCATAGATTTAGAAAATGTGGCAGATCCGGTGGACACACCTATGCAAGAGGAAATCCTAGAAGGATCCTCTCAAGAGCCACAGGATCTAACACAGGAGGAGGAAGAGAAGCTGCGTAAGGCAATAGAGGTGGAAATCAGAGAGACGACAAAGGAAGCCTTGGAGTGGGAGCAGAGGGTTTTCAAGTCCATGACCATCCAGAAGATTGACGCCAGCAACCTCAGGCGCGAATGGCTTCAACCCTCTCTCCCATATCCTTTGCTGAAATATGAAGCAGCCACCATCAATAAGAGGATTAGAGAAGAGTCGACCGTGCCGCTCTACAATGCAAATATCTCCCAACCAGAAGGGGTCAGGCTAATTGTTGACTCTTAGCCCAAATGGAGGAAGCCTTGGCTCACAAAGTACCCACAATACCTAATCCACTTGGTAGAGGCACCGAAAAATAGTAGAGACAACCTTAGCTTTTGTTCTCTACCAAGGATCAAGACGTGGAAAGTCCAAGAGATATTACAAAGGATCCAACCCACTTGGCTGAATTACCATAAGCTACCGGGCTTGAAGGCAGGTGAGAGAATAAGTGTCCAATACATGGTGAAACCCTAACGGGCGCCATCAAATTGTTCACTGGCTCACGTGACCTTACGTGCATCATGATGAAGAAAATCTGCAAAACCCTTTTAGCAGTATTTGAGACATTCAAGCCAGGCTAGGTGACAGACAATATCTTCTTCTTCCAAGATACTTACATATGTGCCTATGATCTTTCTGGTCAGCCTTCCAAGGAGGTGATACATGCGTTGTATCAAAGGATAATGTTTCTACCATCCTATCACTTCCAGGCCTTTGAAGAAGCGTTCTACAGAGGCTTCTTCACAATAAACACTGATATTTTTGGCCCAACAATGATGAATCTACATGCAAGATACGAATCACTGATCAAGATGTGTGAAACCATACTACTTACATAGACGAGCAAAAGAAAACATAAGATATGTATAGGAGTAAGGTTGGGGTCCGAGGTGTGACAACAATAACAAGCTGTGGGGATTGATTGATATACCTGTCACCCATTTAGTGTAAATTAAGTCTAATTAATTGTACTTATGGTTGGTTGGCAGGTAAAGATCCCTGCTCTCATCTGGTAGGAGTTCCGGCTTTAACTCCTACTTTGTCATGTATCAAAGTATCTTGTAATCTACTTTTTTATCAAGAAATGGTTCTATATTTTGTTCTTTACACAATGTGGTTTTGCAAATATTATTTAATTTTATCAGTATATGGTTATGAAAGATGGGATTTTTAAATTCAAACACACACACACACACACACACACACACACACACACACACACACACACACACACACACACACACACACACACACACACACACACATTACATAATGCAGTTGAAATCGAGACCCATCTCTCTCTCTCTCTCTCACACACACACACACACACACACACATAGCACAGTTGCAAATGAGATCCATCTCTCTCTCTCTCTCTCACACACACACACACACACACACACACACGTGCACACACACACACACACACACACACACACACACACACACACACACACACACACACACACACACACACACACACACACACACACACACACACACACACACACACACACTTTGTCACAGCAAGCTGACCATAGCTACACACATACACACACACACACACACTCACTTTGTGAGGTCCCCATCCCGTCGTATCAAACAACGGATCTGATGGTAAACCTGGTGGCCACTAGATCTATAGCGGAAGCAAACAAAAAGGTTCAGGGTTCACTAGTGGACGATCTCTCATCACAAAGTGAGTCGAGTTTGAGCCTACTAGCAACGAGATCTAGCTCCACCTCGCAGGGGAAGCGTACTTAATTATCTAGCGATCCTAAGACCCACCTTCCAAGAGGAGAGAAACCCCGAGTGCCTTTTTCCCCATGTTTCAGAGGCACGTACTCTCGAGGATTCGCCGCTCTAGGGGCAATGAGTGATACCAATATCGAGTAAGCACTATGGGGACAGAGAGTTCCCGACCAATTGGGACCACCCATCTCGTAGGCATTGGCAACCTGAGCCAAGCCCCCACTTTCCACCCCCACACTCACACTTCCTTGTGTGACCTAATTACTACCACAAAGGTTGTTCAACATGAAGATTCCTTGTTTAATTCCGAATCACATTGTTCGTTGATACAGCCCTTCAACCAGTATTGCAAACAACACCAAGACAGAATTCTAGTAAAAATTCTACTCAAACTTATTCATAAAAATTCCAATGTTCCGGAGGTACAACATCCCCCCCTCCAGCGAGAGTTTACTCCTCCCGTTGTCGCCTAGCTGCCCATACAACTAGGTATGTCCACCGCATAGAAAGCACGACATGGACATTCCCACCGCAAAGAAAGCAAGACGTGGGTTCCCACCGCTTAACCAGCAGTCGTGGATTCAAGAGCCCTTAACCAGGAACTCTGTCCCTGTGATCAGGAGGGGTTCATGACTAATTCAACATTGGAAATAGAATGAACATGCCGAGCTAAATTTTCCCTAGCAGACATTCTTTCCTATTGCAAACAGCATTCCCATCAATCATTTCCTTCCTACTTTAGAACTTAATGTACAATGCTTTCAATGTCGAGGTTTCCCGTCGGATTTCTCCAACATGTTTGGGGATATGAGCATTCCTAACTAGCGTATGCAATGTTAGTTTAAACAACTTGAATAAAAATATGATCTACCTCTTCCCCTTCTTCATCGATGGCCTGTGAGATGGCCGGTATTTGCTCGTCCATGGGAGCCTTTCCTTTTCCGTTGACATTGCTTGTTCTTGCCTCGCGGTCGTGGGCTCCACCGAAGCGAGTTCTCTTAACCGGGGCCATTTCTCACTACTTTAAATGATTAGCTTGGAGAAAGAGCTACGGTTCACAGCATCATAACAGTCCAATGGGTAGATTAGTGACATCAATTAATCCCTCCTATATGAGAGTCTAGATTTCTTTCATAAAGCAATCATTAAGGATGGCACATAATCCTATGGGAACCGGCTCTAAGATAATTATTCGGCTTACATGATCAAGAATAATTAGGATTTCACTATTGGAATTACCAGAGAATTGGATTAAGTATGATTAAACTATTTCCTAGCAATTAGATGATGCAGATTTACCCTATGCATATGTGTGGGGAAAAACCAATTCTTAGAGACTTATTGACGGATTAATTTCTCCTTAATTACGTCTTAATGCATAAGAGAAATGAATTCAATTAAGCTACAATGTTAATGAGTGATTACAATAGTGATTCTCTTCAATCTGCACAAATACTAGCTTACCGATTAATTACTATGCTATCTAGAGAGAGAAGATTCTGATAATTATGCTCTAATCATTAATCGAGAGTGAAGAATGGCTGATAATTCAGCTATGGGATGATGATTACATAATAGAGTACGAATAAAGAGAATTTAGAGAGTAGTCATAGAGATTTTTGACTAGGAATAAGCATAATAGACAAGGGATTTAGATGGTAGAGAAAAAGATTCACAGATGGCATTAATTAAACTGTCGTTACCGTGATTAAGAGCTGGTAATCTTCTCGATTTTCTGATCTAATCGAGCCTCTTGAGATGAAAATTCGGCAGCACCTCCCTCCTAGCTTCTTCTTCAATAAGTGTGTGATTGGGCAGCACCTCCCCAATGTATGTGGGTGTGTGTGTATGCACTGTGTGTGTGTGTGATCATAAGTGTGTGTGTGTGTGTATGCAGGTCTTTAAATAGGCTCCTACAGGCTGAAAATCGATCTGGGTTGCTAAATGCATCTGGGAGCTTCTCCAGTTAAGCATGGCAAGTCCAGTTCTCTGCCCACCAAGTGTCAGGTTGGCTTGGTTAACTGGTTCTGAGACTGAGTTGCAATCTTGGCAGCTTTCCCAAGACTCCCACAAAGCAAGAGGGCGCCCCCTAGCTGCTAAAGCTGATCTGGAGTGGCCTGGGACCTCTTCCCACACAGTCCCGGGCCCCCGGTACCTCCCCGGATAATTTTTAGGAAATTTGGTTCTAGGCTAAAACGGGTCATACGAGTCGGATTTTGATGCCGAAAATTGCTATACGAAGCTCTAACTAAGATGTACTAGCCCAAGTACCTCCCATATTTAGCAGCCCCCGGGGTCCGAAAATGCATTTTTTTCAAATTCGGGGTACAGGTGCAGATTTTCGAGACGGTCAAAACTAGACGGGTCGGGTGACCAAAAACTTACTATTTTTGGAAATTTTTCACAAAAATTATTTTAATTCACATTTTGAAGCTTTACAACATGCTAAACATCATGGCACTGACAGAATCTGGAAAACTGCTAAAATTTAGTAACTTATTCCATTATGATTATTTCATGGTACAAGGGTGTTCCTTTTGATCGGGGTCAGAAACCTTACACACTTGGTAAAACTGAGTTGCTACCCAGTGCTGTACAAACTGCTCGTGAAGTGAGTGATTTTTTACCAGGTTTTGGGGATACCCTATGGATACTACCCCTAATCTATCTCTTAACTTATACTTTGGCCTCTTGAGTATTTTGGGCGGCTTTCGAGTTCATTAACTCTGCTTGGTTTCCATCAAACCGTCGCGGCTATCATACTACATCGCGGCCCGGATCTCTTTGGGGATTGCCTCTGTTGCGGAATCTTACCTTCACTATGTCTCTAAACCAGGCAGCTATCACATGAAGGAGTGCATTAGATGATCCTCCTTGGTGCTTCAAGACCATACATAAAAAGGCGAGGGATCTTCTGCTCCCTCACTTAGACTTTGTTGTTTTTTCTTGAGAAAAAGTGAGAGGAAGGAATGGTGTCGTTGATTCATCTCTTGAAAAACATAGTGCTGGACACCTGGTGCCTCACATGTAGGATTGTTTTAAATCTGATGGCTTTGTTAAGTTGTAATACTAGTAGATGGCATCGAATATTTCATATGGTGATTATTTTGGTGTTTTGACACTGATGGGGAATATAAAGGCTGAATGCCTGGTGAGTTGCTGGTTATCCATGCCTTTTTCTGAGTAATGGAAGGAGAGTTACTGGTTATACTGCCATTCTGTGATGGCTGCAGTTGGATGGCTGCAGTTGGTGATGTTACAAAAAGGGGGGAGCTTTTACTTGGCCTAATCTAGATGGTTATACACAGTCTCTACATCTTCATGCTTAATCTTTGGTATGTTTGAAATAATAGCAGGGTCTGGTTTTTCCATTTAATAGAGTTGGGCTGATTTAACTGATCTTTACAAATGGGGCCTTCTTCTTTTTGCTTGATACTAACTGCATACATTCACTCTAACTTTTTGATTGCTACTGTGCTAGAATATAACATCTAACTTATCATATATATACTTTTTTGGATTTGTTTACAATCAGATGGTGAGTGTAAAGGCTAAAAGCCAGGTGGTGGTGCTCGTTATGTATAGATTTTCTGGATTACTAGAATACTGCCATATTCTGATAGTTATAATTGTAGCTGTCATTGGATCTATGTCTCTCTCTCTCTCTCACACACACACACACACACACACACACACACACACACACACACACACACACACACACACACACACACACACACACACACACACACACACACACAGAGCACAATTGCAAACGAGACCCATCTCTCTGTCTCTCTCTCTCTCTCTCTCTCTCTCTCTCTCTCTCTCACACACACACACACACACACACACACACACACACACACACACACACACACACACACACACACACACTCACACACAGAAATCGGCCTCCGTAGGATTTACTTATAAACTGGTGGACAAAGCGAAGTTTCTAAATACTCAGGGTTTATAAAGGCTAATACACGGAGATTTAGAAGGTGTAGAAGGTGCTCAATGTGGACAGGGTTAGAGAGCAACGGAGTGAAGTTGGTGTTCCCAAGCAGGTTTTGCCGGCACGACTCTCTCTCGTGAAACTTGTAGAAACCAGTCTGCGTCGGCGCGGATTGGTTTCAACAGGTTCCCAATTAGAGCTTTTCAAAGCTACCTATTGTGAAGGTTTTTTTATGTTTTAAAATAATATCATTTCAGCAGGAGTTCATATGACACTCATAATCATAATTCAAACCAATCCATGGTGGTGCAGACCGATTTCAGCACGGGAAATTTCCCATTGCAAGCGGTGATGGCAGATCCGAGCCCTGTTGTGGCACGGGCGGACGCTATTGTTGTATATTTTTTTAGTTTTATATAAGCTTAGAAACTTGGTAAATCTTGATCATAGTTATATTAACAAAAGGGCTCTCAGGCATGTTGGAGAAGCCAAACGGAATGGGTCCATGGCACTGCAAACCAATTTTAGTAGTTGTCTAACTTTGCCAACATGCTGGAGAACCTTTTTTTGAAGGGGAAATTACCAAAATACCCCTCAAATTTAAAAATTTCCCAATTAATTCCTCACATTTGGCCAAAAATTCTCAAAATGTCCTTAGTCGTACCAAAATTCCCATACACCCTTAATTAACCTTGCAAACATCTCTAAAATATATTTGTTTTGCAACTCTTTATAGGACGATTGATTCTCCTCAATAAAAGATGATAGATATAGGATTTTAGATGGTATTGAGGTCTCTTCAGATGAAATTGTTCATCATTTTGGAGGCAAATGCCTCTCTTTGTGAGCTTATTGGTGAATAAATTTGTCTACATACTAAAAATAGATTTCCATTGTCATAAACATTAGACTGTGTTAAAATTGGGGCAAATACATCCCAAAATGATGCAAGGGTATATCGAGAACTTTTGAAATTTGAGGGGTATTTTGGGAATTTCCATAAATTTCAAGGGTATTTTGTTTTTCTTTTTCTTTTTCTAAATATAATTATGATTAAGTTTGATACATTCTTTAAAAAAATTGTTGTAGTTTTAGTCAAGTAATATGTGTTTTAGCGTTTATGAGAGTATCATGAGTTCACATTGTTGGCCAGTTCAAAGTGTATATCTCATATATGTAAAAATTAAATACTCAAATAATGAGGCCATTTAATTACGTAGTGTAGTACTTGGTGATGGTTCCCAAAGATGGGGAAGGGCTTTCTTGACTCATGATCCTCTCTACAGTGAGCAATTCAGTGTAGTGTCTGTCACCAAAGATTGATGATTCTGATAATCATGTTGATGAGAGTGAGAGTACAGACACACGTGGATGATAGCGACCAAATCTCGGAGGACCCACTCTATGTACAAAACGGAACGCCACCTGCAAGTGGACAACTTTGATAAAACCCCTATATATGACTCATATTAGTGGAGACTGGAGTCGAGGACCAGCCAGTTCTACTCTTTGTAAGCAAAGAGAGCTATGAGTGAAGTATAAAAATTATTTCGTTCTTTGATTTTTCCTATGCTTGAAAAGGATTGTTTCACCATACATTTTGTTGTCATTTTTGCATTGTTAAATTCATTTATGTTTGTAGATACATTTTAGTTTATAGGAGTAGGTTAAGTAACAATCGGGAAAGTGTTTTTTTGGGGTCAGCTTTTCATATTTGATGCTTTTAGGCTTTGGGCCTTTAAATATGAGCCTTGGGGGCCCTCTCTAGCACTCTTCAGTGCGCAAATTGCAGAGGAGGTGCTCCTCGGCTGTTGTACTTTGTGAATCTCCAATAATAAAGAAATATCGAAAGAGGCGCCAGCGTTTGGAGCAAATCTCTGCCATCAATTGGGGCCAAAAGGATCAGGGTAAAAACTGTTCGACGAAACATTATTTTGGTACCAAAGACCATAACTCTAAAAATTTACAAAATTGATGGTCAAAGCTTCAAAGATGAGTTAAACTCAACAAAACCTGGCAAAAAGAGATATACAAGCTTGCAGGAGGCAAACAGGACAATTTTTTCCTAGATTGACTGACAAACATGGATCGCGATCTTTGTACCTTTATGGCCAATTGACTAGAAATTGCCCTCATTTTTTCAAACTGACTCTCAGATACCAAAATCTTGAGTTTGGCCAAAAATGGATTGCTAAAGGAACATCCAAATCAAGAAATTGGGCCAATCTGTACAAAACATTGAAAAATCAAGTAAAATTTGGGGGAACTAAACTTGAAGTTGTTCAAATTCAAAAAGGGGTGAGATTTCGGTTCAATAAGAGGCAAGGAATCAACAAGACAAATTTCATGATCAGATGATTCCAAACATGGATCGCGATCCATGTACCAAGTTGACATTTGGACATGATAATTGACCAGTATACTCCTGAGAACTGAGGGAACAACTTTTCCAAAAGAGACCTTAGCAAAAAAGTGTAAAGAATTAATAAAAAACAATATTTCTTCCTGATTGCCAAAAACCACAAAGCAGACACAAAATCTTGGCTTTGGGTGGGTATAAGTGATCCAAATTCAAAAATATTAAGGGAGTAGGTTCATCTTAACATAAGTAAGGATATTTTTTTCATGTATTTACGATCTAAAAGATTGTTCCAGAATAGAAACCCCAACATAAAAGACCAAGTAAGCAAACACTCAACTAAAGGTAGTGTGAATCAAAATGCATTGCATCCGCTAGTAGCCATTGTAGAGGAAAGTTTCTCTGATACTTCATCAAAAAGATCATACACCATTATGATTGAGGAGTTAAAGAGGGTGAACTTTAAGGAAGGAACTTCCACGGGGGTAGGTCGTTCTCGACCCGCATCTGACGTCAAACTATTGTATCTAAAAATTTCAATTCAAGAATGAGCTTAAAGCCAAAATCTATAAGGATGGAATGGATTGCTACTATTTTAAGTTGGAAAACAAACCAAGCAAGTTCAATGACCTTGTAGACGTGTACTATAATGGAGACAAATACTTTGATCAGGAAGGAATGATGTATCTAGTTGTACGCAACCTCTTTATTGTGGAAAAATGGGGATTGATTGTCACTAAGGACAAAGTAGATGAGGAGTTAGTGGATGAACCGCCTAAGTTGGACAAGAAAAATGTTGTGCTGAGGTGCACTAACAAGACGGAGCGGTTTAATACAGACAACACTTACGTGGGCTTTATAAGTTCAATAATCAAGAACATACACTCTATTATAGATGTGATGAACCCCGCATTGAAGAGCTTACCGGCCAGAAGGTTACCTTTGACCAAGTCACTAAGGAAGCATTGTACCTAATAGACAACTCCAAGGCATACGGGGAGGTATTTGAGGACACTGACCAAGGGACAAGTAGCACCTCTTAGACCGTTAGTGAATTCACATTGAATTTGGGGGGCCAAATCCCAATTGTGCAAAACTTTGATCAAATGATCGAGGAAGTGATCAGAAGGATGAACCAAAGTAACATACCAAACCCGAACTTACGACAACCGGACCCACGAAAAATGTGACACTTGTGGAGAAGATCATCCTACTCACTGGTACAATATGCATCCAAGACCAGGAGCAAATATATCATGTATATTGAATTGGTGTGCTATCAAGCAAAAATGGACAAATCATGAGACCCACAAGTGTTTCTATAACAGAAAATATGTTAGGGAAAGACATTATGGGCCTTAGGGAGCGCAACATTTGCCACCACCTCCAAGATACCCAATAGGGAAAAATAATGCAGCCAGTGTTGGGACAACAACCTCCCTTATCACAAGAAAACAGGGCTATCATGATAATTTTGCAACCAATAGAGGCGCTAGTGGATCAAAGAATGATGCCGATGGCCACTTACTTTGAAGAGTTCGACAACACCTATGAGAGAGGGATAGATAGCACTGTTTATACAACAGGAGACAAAACCCTCTGGATATATTCCGAAGAAATGACTGAACCATCTTACATAACACAACCCATAAAAAGCCATTACCTCATCAATGAAAATATGCTCATGTTCATAGCAAACCAAAATGACAAACCGAGGGGATATCCTCCTAGAATGGGACCACCTATGGGAGCTCCTCAAGCTTCTCCACCAACAATAGAACCTTGCTATGAGTGTGGAGGTGATCATTGGGCAAGAAGATGTCTGTACAAAGGAGAGTGCATCAAGATCTTTGGATATTGTGAAGGATGCGCAGTTAACCATTTGGTTCCGCAATGTCCAAAAGCCCCAGATAACAAAGGGAAAGCCCCCTTAAACAGAATTGGAATCATACCTAGCTCAAGTGGATGAGAAATGGAACCAACCATCCTGATAGAAGCGGTGACCAAAGCAGAAGCTCATGAAGCAAAAATAAAAAAGCCCATGGGAGACAAAAATGCTTCATCATGTCAAATTGAAATAGAAAGTGGGGCCTATGTGCCTTGACTGGTCGCCCAGGTCATGGGTGGCCGCCCACTGTTACCCTTTACTTATAATGAGTATACTGTATAGGGGGAGCTGCCACTTCACAGTCTCCCCACTCACATTGTGTGTGTGTATCCTTCTCTCTCTCACTCTCCGTCTGTGGTGCTCCCCGATCCCCTTCAATTGGTATCAGAGCGTCTGTGCGGAGGGAGCGCGTGTGTGCACAGTCACGACGACAACGGAGATGGAGCTTGTGGCCATGGAAGCTTGGAGATCAGATCTATGAGCGTGAGCTTTGTAGGAGCTTGAGGGAGAGTCGGCGTGAGATCGCTGTCTCCGCCTTTTCAAAGAAGCTTTGGAAGGTTGGATTTATAGATTTGTGTGGAGCAAGGAGAGTGGAGCAAGGAGAAGACATTCAGGCAGAAAACGTGGGCATCAATTTTGCAGGTCGTTTTTAGTGATGAATAGCAAATTTTCTACAAATCAATAGTTTTTGACATTCTGTCCACTAGGGAAGTAGAAATTGACGTTCTACAACTTTTTGCGTCTCACGTGCTAGGGCTAATTCTGCACGGTCTGGAAGATATTCTAGAAATACATGCTGTAAGTCTATTGTGGAGCTAGCTGATAGGTGGTAGTGGTTGAGAGTTTCTCCCACTTTGGCATCCTGGATGCAGGTTATGGTTGCAGAGAAGAGCCTGTATGGTTGTGTTTTAGCACAGGTGTAGCTACGAGCAAGTGTTGCTGCGTGAGAAGCTACGCTCTGGGAGTGAGCCTTGTGGCCTTTGCAGTCTCTGTGATCATTGCGGTGTTGTGCGGTTGCCAGGCAGCTGATTTGAGTTTTGAATTGCATTTTCTCACAGGTAAGAGATTCACAGATTGGATTCAGAAGAGCTAGAGAGAGATATTAGAGAGACTGATTCTCTCTGGGGTGATGCATTTGAGGCTATGTGAGCCATGGGTTATGCATCGGTGGATGCTACTCACACATGATACATGTACTCTTGCTGCAGGTAGAGATCTCTCGGAGATCTGAGACAGCAGGTTGCTTCATGTACGCTGTACGTGGGAGATTTATGCTTGTTTGAGCATGTTTTCTCTCTTGGATAGGTTTCTTCCGATTGCCAGGATCTTGGATGGATTCTCTTACAAGTTTCTGCATTCTTCTCTGAGTAGATTTTGTGAGCTCAAGACTGAGGCACATGTATGGTCATATGAGGTGATTTACATGAGAGCTTACTTGACTCAGGTTTGTGGAGATTTGAGTATGCAGTGAGTGTGGATGATACGCATTTGGTAGCTCTTGTTGTGAGCTTGGTGTTTACTTTATGGTTATTTGGGGTTATAGCCATTTTATGTTGAAACTCTGGTGAAAATTTTCAAAGAGTTTTATGCGCATCATGTTCAGTATGGAGCCTGATTTACCCTTGTAATTTTTTGTGGTAAAAGCACACATTTGTAAGGCCCCCATTATGAGGAGAAGCCATCGTGCGTGAAGGAAAATCACTCACCGGAAACCAAAATTTTCACGGACAAGAATCAGGGGCAACTTTAAAGGCCTTGGGGGCGGAGGCCCCCGAGACTTTTTTTTTCACCAGAATATTCTTTTTCGCCGGAATATTATGGCCGGACGGCGGCCGGAAAGAGGTCGGAAAACAACCGGTCGGTTGGCCGGTGGCCGGTAGTCAATGGCCGATGGCCGGTGGTCGGAAGTCAATGGCCGGTGGCCGGTGGCCGAATTCAATGGCCAGTGGCCGAATTCAAAAGCGGACTTTTCTTCTCAAGGGTGGCCACACATGGGCGGATTGGAGGGTTCGATTTGGACTTATTCGCACAAGGGCGGCTACACATGGCTGTCTCTCATAAGAGAGGGCAGCCCTTTTGGCCTATAAAAGGAGGCCATTTCTACACACATTTCATAGTGTGAAGTTGATGCAACAAGGTGTGTGAGGTGGTGAGAGTGAAGCAAGGCGAGAGCTCCATTAAGGGTATAATCCCTTTGTAAACTACTTCTTGTTTTGAAGTACTAAAGCCATTGAGTGGCTGCTTTCCCGTGGACGTAGCCCACATGGGTGAACCACGTATATCGTGTGTACTCTCTCTCTCTCTCTCTACTCTATAATCTTGTGTATATAAATCTGTCTCTCTCCATTAAGTAATCTACTCAATTATCTATTTAGCTACGTCTTATTTCCTAACAACTGTTATCAGGGCAAGGTTTGCTCGTAGCTAAATTATCTCAAGGAAAGGATTCCTTGAATTGAGTGGGAGTTATGGCGGAGGAAGGGAAGCTCAAGATTGAGAAGTTCAACGGCAAAAACTACCAACATTGGAAGATGCAGATTGAAGACTATCTCTACCAGAAGGACCTCTATTTGCCACTAGGCGGTCTTGCGAAGAAGCCCGCAACAATGGCAGATGAAGCATGGATTGTCCTTGATCGAAAGGCACTGGGAACAATCCGGTTAAGCTTGGCGTCAATGGTGGCCTTCAATGTTTCGGAGATGAAGACCACGGAGGACTTGATGAAGTCACTTGACGACTTCTACGAGAAACCATCGGCATCCAATAAGGTATTTCTTATGAAGCGCTTGTTCAATCTAAAGATGGCAGAGAATGGTTTAGTTGCAGAACACCTAAATGACTTTAACACAAACATAAGTCAACTTCGATCAGTGAAAATCAATTTCGATGACGAAGTGCGAGCTCTCCTTATACTATCATCTCTACCGGATAGTTGGGACAGCCTTGTGATGGCTGTAAGTAATTCTATCTCTGGCACAAATACTCTTAAGTTTGATGATGTTGTGGGTGTTCTTCTAAGCGAGGAAATGCGAAGGAGAAGCACAGGAGAATCATCAAGTGCTGCACTATCAGTGGAAACAAGAGGAAGGCTTAAGGAGAGGTTCAAAAACCAAAAGGGTCGTGATCGCTCAAGATGGAGCAAGTCACGCACAAAGTCAGTTCTTTAATGTTGGAACTGCGGCAAGAAAGGCCACGTCAAGAAGGATTGCTGGTCCAAGAAGAAGAAGGAGACAGAGTCTCAAGACAACAAGCCAACATCGGAGGCCAATGTGGCAGGTAAAGTAGAGCAAGATGCTCTAATTCTCTCATTAGACAATGTGTCTAATTCGTGGATAGTAGATTTCGGGGCTTCATTCCATGCGACACCACACAAGCAACATTTCCAAGACTACACCAAAGGTAATTTTGGGTATGTATACTTGGGAGATGATGAAGCTTGTGAGATTGTCGGCAAAGGTACAGTTTCTGTCAAAACTGCTAACGGAAATGAATGGAAGCTTAAAGGTGTTAGGCATGTTCCTTCTCTTCGCAAAAATTTGATCTCTACAGGACAATTGGACGATGAAGGTCACAACATTGCATTCGGAAACAAACGGTGGAAGATCTCAAAGGGATCTTTGGTGGTTGCCAAGGGTGAAAAAGTCGGTACACTTTACTTGTGTACTCTTAGCACGCTACCTTCAACTTGTGCAGCAACTACAGAAGTTGACAGTGCAGTGTGGCACTACCGACTTGGGCATATGAGTGCCAAAGGAATGCAAATCCTTCAAACAAAGAAGCTTCTACCAAGTTTGAAAGAAGTGGACTTAGAGTTCTGTGAAGATTGTGTTTATGGTAAACAAAAGAGGGTAAAATTTCAAAAATCAGGAAATGAAAGAAAAAATAAAAAACTTGAGTTGGTTCATTTTGATGTTTGGGGTCCTGCAAGTACACCATCACTTGGTGGCTCATTGTACTATGTAACATTCATAGACGATGCGACTAGAAAAACATGGGTTTATGTCATGAAGAATAAATCCGATGTATTTTCCATATTTCAAAGGTGGAAAGCCTTTGTGGAGAATGAAACACGTACCAAGGTTAAATGCCTCAGATCCGACAATGGAGGCGAATATTGCAGCCAAGCTTTTGAAAGCTTCTGTGCTAGCAATGGCATTCGGAGGCAAAGGACAACCCCAAGGACACCTCAACCAAATGGGATTTCGGAAAGGATGAACAGGACAATCATGGAACGAGCACGAAGCATGCGGCTACATGCAGACCTACTGCTTGAGCTTTGGGCGGAAGCTGTAAGTACGTCTGTGTACTTAATCAATCGGTCACCCTCAACGGCTTTGGATGGAGGAGTTCCAGAAGAGGCATGGACAGGTAAACCAGTGAATTATGCATTTCTCAAAGTGTTTGGGTGTGAGGCTTTCATGCACATAGATAGAAGCCTAGATCAAAGTTAGATGCAAAGTACAAAAAGTGTTTCTTCATTGGCTATGGAGAAGGAGACTTTGGGTATCGCCTATGGAATCCTGAAGATGGTAAAATCTTAAGGAGCAGGGATGTAATTTTTAACGAACAAAATATGTACAAAGATTACTTGGAAAGAAAACAAACAAAAGAAATAGGTGATGAGTACATGGAGCTTGAGGACGGTGAAGACTCAAGGACTGCAAACGGTGACAATGTGCAACAACGTCAACCAAATGAGGAGCCTCAACCTATTCCCCGAAGATCTACAAGAGCAAGTAGACCTCCAGAAAGGTTTGTTCCTTCCTTCAACCATCTCTTGATCTCAGATTCTGGAGAGCCGGAATCATAGGAAGAAGCTATGCAACATGAATCCAAAGAAGAATGGACGAAGAGCATGCAAGTGGAGATGGACTCATTACATCGCAACCACACATGGGAGTTGGTTGAGTTGCCTAAAGGTAAGCGGGCACTTCAAAACAAATGGGTGTACAAGGTGAAGGAAAAAGAAGGTGGTAAGAAAAGGTACAAGTCTAGGCTTGTGGTAAAAGGGTTTTCTCAAAAGAAAGGTATTGAATTCAATGAAATATTTTCTCCTGTTGTAAAAATGAACTCAATTAGGCTTGTCTTAAGCCTTGTGGCTGCTCATGATTTAAATCTCGAGCAAATGGATGTAAATACGGCATTCCCTCACGGTGACTTAGAGGAGGAAATCTACATGCTTCAACCAAAGGGGTATGAAGTAAAAGGTAAGGAGAAAATGGTTTGCAGATTAAAGAAGAGCTTGTATGGTTTAAAGCAAGCATCAAGAAAATGGTACTTGAAGTTTGATCGATGGATGTTGGATCATGGATTCAGAAGATGCAACTTGGATCACTGCGTCTACACGAAGAATTTGGAAGATGGGAAGTTCATCATCCTAATGTTGTATGTTGATGACATGCTGATTGCAAGTGCTAACATGCAGGACATCAAAGACCTAAAAGAGGAGCTGTCTAAATCTTTTTCAATGAAAGATTTAGGTGCTGCAAAGAGGATACTTGGTATGAAAATATCAAGGGACAGGACGAAGAAGAAAATAAAGCTATCTCAAGAAGATTACATCAAGAAGGTACTAGAAAGGTTTGCAATGCAAAATGCAAAACCAGTTTCTACACCTTTGGCTGGTCATTTTAAACTAACGAAGGATATGTGTCCAAAGACACAAGAGGAGATAGCCTATATGTCTAATGTTCCATATGCTGCAGCGGTAGGTTCTCTAATGTATGCTATGGTCTGGACAAGGCCAGACATTGCACATGCAGTGGGAGTTGTGAGTAGGTTCATGGACAACCCAGGTAAAGAGCATTGGCAAGCTGTGAAGTGGATACTCAGGTATCTAAAAGGGACAACAACAAATGCTTTGTATTTTGGAGGAACTGATATTTTCCTAGAAGGGTATGCTGATGCAGATATGGCAGGTGACAAAGATACTCGAAGGAGCACTACTGGCTATGTGTTCACGGTTGGAGGCACAGCAGTAAGGTGGGCTTCAATGCTGCAGAAAGTGGTTTCACTTTCTACCATAGAAGCAGAGTATGTAGCAATGACGGAGGCAAGCAAAGAAATTCTGTGGCTTCACAGATTCTTAGAAGAGCTTGGATTCAAACAAGACAATTGTGTCTTGTACAGTGATAGCCAAAGCGCTATCCATCTTGCGAAGAACTCAGCCTTTCATTCAAGGACAAAGCACATTGAGGTGAGATATCACTTCATACGCACTCTTTTGGAAGAGGGACAACTAAAGCTAGGAAAGGTGCATACAAGTGAAAATCCTGCAGACATGTTTACAAAGGTGGTCAACAAGGAGAAGTTGATCTTTTTCTCATCTTCAATCGGCATTCAAGGATAAGAAGCCAGAATGGAAAGTAGTCACAGGTTTGGTTTGGAGATCAGTCTCCAAGTGGGAGATTGTTAAGTATGGAGCCTGATTTACCCTTGTAATTTTCTGTGGTAAAAGCACACATTTGTAAGGCCCCGATTATGAGGAGTAGCCATCGTGCGTGAAGGAAAATCACTCACCAGAAACCAAAACCCCGAGACTTTTTTTTTTGCCAGAATATTCTTTTTCGCCGGAATATTATGAACGGACGACGGCCGGAAAGTGGTCGGAAAACAACCGGTCGGTTGGCCGGTGGCTGGTAGTCAATGGCCGATGGCCGGTGGTCGGAAGTCAATGGCCGGTGGCCGAATTCAAAAGCCGGTGGCCGAATTCAAAAGCGGACTTTTCTTCTCAATGGCGGCCACACATGGGCGGATTGGAGGGTCCGATTTGGACTTATTCGCACAAGGGCGGCTACACATGGCTGTCTCTCATAAGAGAGGGCAGCCCTTTTGGCCTATAAAAGGAGGCCATTTCTACACACATTTCATAGTGTGAAGTTGACGCAACAAGGTGAGTGTGAGGTGGTGAGAGTGAAGCCAGGCGGGAGCTCCATTAAGGGTATAATCCCTTTGTAAACTACTTCTTGTTTTGAAGTACTAAAGCCATTGAGTGGCTGCTTTCCCGTGGACGTAGCCCACATTGGGTGAACCACGTATATCGTGTGTACTCTCTCTCTCTCTCTCTCTACTCTATAATCTCGTGTATATAAATATGTCTCTCTCCATTAAGTAATCTACTCAATTATCTATTTAGCTACGTCTTATTTCCTAACACATCATTTATGCGATCTAGGTAGAGATTGCGGGTTGCACTTAGCATTTGCGTGCGGTGTTCTCTGCAGGTGGGAGATTTGTGCGTGTGTATGCATCGATACCACACAATGTGGGCTTGGTGATTAGCTCACAGATGTATGCTCTATGACGGCGTGTGTGCAGGTGATCTTCAAACCGAACAAGTCATAACTTCTTAGAGAAGTTTTGGGCTGATTCTTGATGCGCTACGGTTGGTAGTGTGAGGCTGAATTACGGACTGTTTTTGGCCATGCAAGAGGGCTGAGAATTTTGTAATTTTGGGCTGAATTTCAGGGATGATTCGGTGAAGATTATGCACATGGTTATGGTCGTCATGAATGCGTCTTGTAACTAGTACGTTTGATTGCAGTGTGATACTAGAGCATGCGAGGCTTGTATTGACATTGGGGGAGCTCTATTTTGGAGTGTGTCTCACAGGTTTTACATTGTGTTTCTAGCCATATTTGTAGACAGTTTCCAGGTGTTGCTGGTGAGGTGCTTTTTCTATCTAGCTTGCTACTTGTGCTCATGGCAGAGATAGGTGATCGATCAGATTGTGACCTCTCACAGATGCGCGTGTTTGATGGGTCCGACTTTGCAGTGATAGCCGTTTTTCGGCTCTCTGTAATTGCCATAGTGAGTTATCTCACCCTATCAAATCACTCAAACACTGTGGTTATCCTCACCCTTTCACTGTATATAGGTGCGTGTGAGTTAGGGGACTTTTCCCATATCTCCTTACTGAAATAAAAAACCCTCAATTAGCTAGTCATTGGGCTAGTTGAGCCAAAAAAATAAAAAAATAAAAAATATAAGTATATTATGGCCCATGCGTATGTAAATATTTCTTTGTATATAGGGCCTAAATAAAATATTTTTTTATAATTATTTTGGTATTTATTTAAATATTTCTACCTAGGTGTGTGTTATTTATGCTCTGTACATTGCCTCACCATTACCACAATTTTTCTTACCATTTTTCATACTCTTTATTCCATATAGAAATAGTTTCATGTAAGCTTCTCTTATATTTGGTGTAACTCCACCCCAACAAAAATCCAAAAAAACTAGTTTTATTTATGTGTATATTTTTTCACTATTGTGATTTTTCCCTTCCTACATCTATTTTGTTTTTTTTCTAAAAAATTAGAACACCAAAAATATTTATCTTTTTATGGTAGCCTCATAATGAGAGAGATTTCTTTTGACCCCTTTATATTTTTTCCACTTATATTATTTATATTTGACATGTACATATTTTTTAGACCCCTCAATATTTGATTTTCTTAGTTGTAAAATTCACTTATATCATGATCTCAACAATATCTTCAATTATAGACCTACCAAATAAGGTCAAGGGTAGGTGGCATGCATACATGCACTATGGAGGGCTCACTCTTGGAGGTATTCAAAAGAATCATCCAAAGAAGGACCCCACAAGGACCTTGTGCAGTGGAAAAAAACGGTCGGTTTTCCTGAATTTTTAAAGTTCACTTGCTCTCCGAATTTGAAAAGGTGATACAAACAAAAGTTGTAGCTCGTGGGTTGAACTTTTGCCTCAAATTTTTTCATATTTTTTTTGAGCTACGAGCTGTGAGCTATGATTTAATTAGTGGACCCCAATTTTCCCATGCTATGCAGCCACACTCTCTCTTCCACTTTATCATTTTCCTCTTTCACACACACTTCTCCACTCATCATCCCCACCTCTCTCACCACTCCTCCCTGCACCCTACTCACCTTCTCCTCAACCTTGAAGAATAAGAGAAACCATGGTGAACTCATACCTCCCACACACAATTCCATTCCAAAATCGACCACCTAGTCTCATTTTTCCTCCTCCAAATTACCCATATCTATAAAAAAAACCACAAAATTCAGCCTCTTCTCTTAAAAGACAGCATCATGGTGGTTGATTACTCAGCTTCAATTACCTTGTCTCTCAAGGAAGGTCAAGAGTGGAGAAAAAATGTACCGTCAAAGCTAGTGGACCGTCAACAAGCGTCAAAATTGGCCCTACTCAAGACACTTGGAGCATCAACCTTGTAAGAAATCCACCTTTTCTTACCTCTTAAGATTTTTTCTTCCTTATTTGTATCCTACATGGATACTCCCATTGTAAATATCCAATTCCATTTGTAAATTAATACTAACTCTACTAACACTACCCCACTATGAAAAGTCCTATCACCTCCATTTCTCTCCTCTCTCTTTCCCCACCAACTTCTTGATAATTCCAAGCAAAGAAATTAGATAAATTGCTGAAAATCTAACCCAACCATGGTTAGAGGAGTAACCCTAGCCTTCAAAATTGCTATAAAAGGAGGGTGTAGCTAGCACAAAAAGAGGGAGAAGAAAGAGCACTATGCTATAGCTTGAGAAGCCAAGCTCAACCTCTTGAGAAGGAGCTCTTGAGTGGAATCTCATTGGCATTAGGCATATGTATGTGTTGTATTAGGGGTGATTAGCAAGGGAACTCTATGCCATTGTAAGAAAGAGTGATCATTAAATTGAGAGTAGGAAATCTATCATTTCTCCTACTACAGTAAGCCCAACATTTGCTGAATCAAGGAGGGTGAATTTAGACTAAGCATGGATAGCTTGTCTCCCTTCCAACGTGAAGTCATGGAAAATAATGATGTGTAAGTGTCTTGGTGTTTTATTTAAGTTCTTGATAGCTTGTCTCCGAGTATTGTTATCAATTTAGTCATAAATCCCACATGCTATAAGAGGGCGACAGGGTGGAGAGGACTCCCCTGGCCTTAAGACAGTGATTGGGGTGGCTTTCTTCTTGTGATGTGTTGTGGTGTAATTTACTCAGGCTATGTTGAACAAATACTAATCTCACTTTGATATGTCATGATAGATTTGTAAGAAGGCATTAATGCAACAAGCACCCTCTTCCCCCTTCTCTCTCTTTCTTACATATATATATTTATGTTTGCTTGATCATTAACGATACACTTCAAAGCAGCCCGAGCACCAACTCTCTCTCTCTCTCTCTCTCTCTCTCTCTCTCTCTCTCCCTCCCTCTCTCTCTCTCGTGTTTTAGTGTGTGAGAGTGTTCCATTGGTGTTAGGGTTAGTGTAAATTCCTTGCTTGTTTGTGGGTTGCTCTAACGATTCTCCTCTTTTGTGTCCTAGTTCGCTCTTAAACTAGGTGGTGCCCCTTGTGTAGTTGGGATTTGGCTGTGGGTTTGTTGTTTTGGTTTGTGTTGTGTTGTGCCCCAGTCCCATTGAGCAGCACGGGAGCCTTGAAGGGTGTCTAGAGGTTGCTCTTCTTGTTGCCCGCCCCGGACCGCCTCAAATTGGTGCCCCCACTGAGGAAAACAACTCGTGTATGTTTTTGTGTAGGATCAACTTTTAGCATAGTCAAGTAGTTTGCATGAATCACGAGAGTTTGTATGATCCTTTCATTCCCATTGCAAGGCAAAAGATACACATAATTGTTAATACTAAGTTGCAATTTCAACGGGTAATTCGTAGGATTTTAGGTCCTCTTAGGTCAGCCAAGATAAACACTTCGGTAAATCCTTTTATTTTGCCTCTCATTAGGTACGATATTAGCTTGGACGTCTATATTTTTGTGTTATTTTAAGCATTAGGACATGCATAGGCCATGGATAATGGCCCAGGAATAGAGGTTTTTCCCTTTCATTTCACTCCACACATTACAATAAACGTTGCAATTAGTAGAAAGATCCATTTTCAACAACGAATGGTGTTCATGTTTGGTGCCCAAAGAGTAGGAGAAATTCTCGCGTCACCAAACCTTGTCATTCTACCTCTTATTGATTATCATAGGTCATTTGATGTGAATATTTTTATTTTGTTGTAGAATAGATTGCAATTTAGAAAATATTATTGTGTAAATCTTTTAAAGAAAGAAAAAACAAAAACGCGTCACTTTGAAATCAATTCAATGGAGAGCCAACGCCAAATGTCTGGATATCCTCTTTTCTTTGGAGAGCCTGGAGAGGATGCAGAATTATTTTTAGCAAATTTCAAGATGTCTTGCCGTATCAAGAGGATAGTAACCGATCAAGAACGTGTAGAAATGTTTGAGGTGGTTCTTAGGAAAGATGCTAGTACTTGGTTTGACTCTTTGCCTGAGGAAGTTAAGGGGAATTACACAGAAGTTTTGAATCGTTTTAAGAGATACTTCTTTGATCCCCAAAACACTCAAAAACTATGGCAAGACATTGTTTCTCATAAGCAAAAAGACTTAGATGACTACTACTTGTACAAGCAAGAGTTTCTACGTCTTTGGGCTCTATGGATACGAAATGTTGCTAACCCTGGTGATGGTGCATAATTTTTAAAGAAGAAGAGGTTCATAGCCGGACTCTTTCCTAACCTTAAGGTAAAAGTTGAGGCGGGTGCACCTGCTACTTTTGATGCACCTGAAACTAGGGCTGCTGAGAAGTATAGGAAACTCAAGTGCTTAAGGGGAGAGGTTCCAATAGAAGGTCTTCGGACCCAAAGGTATGTCACAAGCATCAACATCTAGGGAGCTTCCTGAGGTAACGGCTGAAGTGATTGAGAAGTTAAATGAATCTTTAAGCAGCCTGTCAATTCACCTTGCACAAGTTGTAGGTCCAAAGGGACAAGCAAAGAAGTCAGAAGAGAGAGAGCCATGAACTAGGAGAGTCTTGCAATGTTGGAATTGCGGAGAGTCTGGACATGGGATGTATAATTGTCCTTGGCCCCGTGGAGAGCCAGGGAGACCTAACTTGAATTACCCAGTGATGAATGCAGGAGAAGGAGCTGGTCAACAACCAAGGCTTCCACAAAGGCCAAATGGACCAAGACCACCTCCACAAGGGGTAGAAGGAGTTCCACCTTTGCCAGATCCAAATGTGCATGTGGTAGAGGTGACAAATTCAAATGAGGTTGACATGGAAGCCAATGGCATTAAGCGTGGCCGAGGAAAAGGTAAAGAGAAGGAAGGAGTCACATCACAGAGTGACCATGGACAAGGCAAAAAGGCAAAGGAGAACAAGGAAACCAAGAGGACTCGACGTCGTATCAACCTCCAAGACTTCCCTCTTGGACATGGTATGGCTCCGTACAACTTGTTGGAAGACATGAGAGGTAAGGGTCCTGATATTTCATGGCCTCAATTTCTTGCATTATGTCCACAAGTTAGGAGGGATTTAACAAGGGCAGTTAGCACTAGGAGAAAGGTAAAAGAGAGTGTGCCTGTTGTAAAAATTGCACAAGCTGAAATGAATGAGGACATTACACCTGTGCTAGATTGTTACATAAAAGGGAGATTGGTTAGGAAAGGTCTAGTGGATGGGGGTGCACAAATTTGCATCACGACAGAGGGACTCATGCAAAAACTAGGCATGCACATCCATGAGACACCTGAAATTAAGGTCAAGATGGCAAACAATAGCAAGGCTAGGTGCGTAGGCATTTGTAAAAATGTTTTTGTGGAGGCCTTTGGCATTAAGAAGGCAGTGGATTTCTATGTCATGTCTACCAAAGGAAATGGTTACCCATTTATCGTAGGGAGACCATGGCTAATGAAAATGCGAGCTTTGCAGGATTGGGAGAGTGGAAAGCTAATTTGCAGGAATGACAATCATAAGAAGGTTGTCTTTGACATGAAGGAGCAACGCCAAGAGGAGCTCCATGAAGAATCATCTCAAAGTGAGACGGAAGAAGGTTGGACCGATAGCACTTCAGAAGAAGAAAGTAGCGGCAGCATTACTGAAGAGGAGTCTTCCATCGATGTCATGGGGGTAAGGTTTAAGCCAAGCAACCAAGCGACCTCTTGTCAAGGCTTGGAGGAGGTAGGTCCTCAAGAGAACGAAGGTGTTCAAGATGAAGGGATGCTGGAAGGTATGCTATCAACAACACTTACAAAGGATGAAAGAGAGGAGTTCAAATGTGTGCTAAGGAAGTTTCCTAGGCTTTTTGCTAAAGACTATACCGATGTGCGTGGGGTAGATGTTGTTCAACACAAGATTGAGTTAAAGCCTGAGGCTACACCTAAAGCTCAGAAGCTAAGAAGGCTAGGAGTTATAAAGGAGCAGGCTCTACTCAAGGAGGTAAGAAAGCTTCTAGCAGCAGGTTTCATTTATCTAGTGGAGAATTCAGAGTGGGTCTCTCCTGTTGCTGTCACTCCTAAGAAAAATGGCAAGTGGAGGGTGTGTGTGGATTACCGTCCCCTCAATGAGGCAACAAAAAGAGATCACTTTCCCCTCCCATTCCAGGATGAGATACTAAATGAGGTAGCTGGTCATGAGAAGTACACTGTGTGCGATGGTTACTCAGGTTACTGTCAAATAGGGATTGCATTGGAGGATCAATTGAAAACAACCTTTATCACTCCTTGGGGTTGTTATGCTTTTAGAGTCATGCCATTTGGTCTGACAAATGCTCCTGCAACATTCCAACGTTTCATGAATATGGTGTTTCAAGCATTCTTTGGAAAGTCAATTAGGGTGTTCATTGATGATTTCTGTATTTATAGCTCAAAATCATTGCATCTACAAAGGGTAGAAGAAGGTTTAAAGAAGCTCTACGACATGGGAGGTCAACTCAACCCCGACAAGTGCCATATAGGTGAGGATGAAGTAATCTTGCTTGGTCATAAAGTTTCTTACAAAGGCATTGAAGTGGATCCTTCAAAGGCAAGGGCTCTTATTGAGCTACCATCACCCAAGAGTCTTAAGGAGGTCATCTCATTCATTCAAAAGGTGAAGTATATGTCACGCTTCATTCACTTAGCCTCGGAGTTACTTCACCCTTTGCAAAAGTTGACACAACAAGTAGAATTTGCATGGTCTGATGAGCTTGAAGAGTACTTTTGTAACATTAAATCCATTTTGTCAGAGCTACCAACACTCATGCCTCCTTGTTGGGAGTACACATTCTTTGTTAGCTGTAGTGCTGGGAAAGAAACAATTGGTGCAGTTTTGTTACAACAAGATCCCTATAGTACTAGGATGCGGCCCATCTACTTTGCTAGTAGGGTCATGAATGCTTTAGAGAGAGGCTACACGGAGGCAGAACTCATGATGCTTTCTCTCATGTTTGCGATAAGGAAGTTTAGATCCTACTTGCTCCCAAAACCTTTTGTAATCCTCACCGCAGAGAATTTGTTCCCTTGGGTGTCATCTCAAATGAATCTTAGTACTAGGATCTCAAAGTGGATTATGGAGTTGCAAGAGTTTCAATACTCTTTCAAGGTAGAAGATAGTGTGCGTGCACAATTGGCAGGGATTCTCACTTATAGGGTGCATGAAAAGGAGATTAAGGTGCCTGAAGCAAAGACCCTACCATTGCCACCACCAAAAAGTATTCCTAATGCTTTTACCTTGTTCTTTGATGGAGCTTTTTTTCGAGCCACAGGAAAAGCAGGGGGAGGGCTAGTGTTGCTCAACCCAAGTGGAGAGGTGGTCATGAAAGAGAAGTTCAATCTACCAAGTTCAGCTAGCAACAATGAAGCAGAATACGACACACTACTTCATGGTTTGAAGATGTGCATTGGCCAAGGGATAAAACGTCTCATGGTAAAGGGAGATGCACTTCTCATTGTTAAACAGATTTTAGGCATTTGGGCATGCAAGAATGAAAGCTTAAGGACAAAAGTTCATGCCATTCGTAGGATGTTTAATCAGTTTGAAGAAGTGCAACTATATCATATTCCGAGGAAACAAAATGAAGATGCCGATTTACTTGCACAACAAACAGTTACATGTGTTGAGAGAGAAGTGCAGGTCATCATGGTGGCGGCTGCTGTGAAGCAACCGAGGTACCAGGGATTGGAGTCATTGGATCCCATCATTGGCTACATTTTGGAGGGTGAGTTTCCACCAGACTTCACAAAAGCTCAGAAGAGGAGACTCATGAAGAAGGCAAGTATGTATCTCTTCCTAGAAGGCAGAAGAGTACCAACTATCGCGGAAATTCCAGCCATTCTAAAAGGTTTGCATGAAGAGGCATGTGGTGGTCATTTTTCCCAAGAATTAATTGTGAAGAAGATTTTGCTTGCGGGGTATGTTTGGCCAAGTCTGCATGTGGATGTCCAACATTGGTGTAAAAGTTGTCACAATTGTCAGGTAAATGGGAATAGAAGATTGATTTATGGTCCAAGGCAAATTGTGCTTGCAAATGGACCCTTTGAAAAGTGGGGCATTGATGCTATGGGTCCTCTGCCTAGGACAAAAAATTGTAAACTCTACATTCTAGTGGCTGTAGACTATATGACTAGGTGGGTGGAAGCACAAAGTGTGGCAAAGGTAAATGAGAGGACAGTGAGCAAATTCGTCTACACTCACATTTGTTGTAGATTTGGCACACCTTTAGAGATTGTTTCTGGTAATGGTCCAGGGTTTAGAAAGGGATTGCTCACAGAAGTCTGTGAAGAACTTCACATTCTACATCGTCACAGTACACCCTACTATCCCCAATCAAATGGTTTGGTAGAAAAAGCTAATGGTGTCATTGCAGGCATCATTAGAAAGATGGTGAAAAACAAGACAAAGTTGTGGGATGACTTCTTGGATGGTGCCTTGTGGGCGTATCGAACCACATATAGGGAAGCCACGGAGTTCACACCATTTCACTTGGTCTATGGTCAAGAGGCTTTACAGCCAATTGAACTAAACATTCCAACAATGCGACTTCATGGCAAATCAGCACAAGATGATCAAGAAGCATGGATGGATCGACTTCTTACCTTAGCTGAGCTTGAGTGAAAAAGAGAAGCAGCATACGAGTGCTATAAGAGGAAAGCCACATAGACAAAGGAGAAGCTTGACAAGAAACTGAAGGACAAAGGCATCAATGAAGGAGATCTTGTGCTAAGGTATGACAATCGACTCGATAATCGTTTTGATGCCAAATTTGAAACAAGATGGCAGGGGCTATACATAGTCAAGAAGGCTTTCAATTCAAGTTACTATCAACTTATGGACTTGAATGGGAAAGAGCACTCCAGGAAGGTAAACGGCTATCGCTTGAAGCCTTACTTGAGTCGCCTTCTACCAAAGGATCTACCAGAGCAAAAGGCAACTATCCCATGTAAGTATTGTTCCATGAAGCATGAGTGTAACACAAACCAAAATTCCAAGGGGCCAAACAATGAAGATCTTGTCAAAGACTCTGAAGCACTCTCTTTGGAAAAGATTCTTTATGATGGTACATGAAGGCAGGGGCCATACATAGTCAAGAAGTCTTTCAATTCAAGTTACTATCAACTTATGGACTTGAATGGGAAAGAGCACTCCAGGAAAGTAAACGGCTATCGCTTGAAGCCTTACTTGAGTCGCCTTCTACCAAAGGATCTACCAGAGCAAAAGGCAACTATCCCATGTAAGTATTGTTCCATGAAGCATGAGTGTAACACAAACCAAAATTCCAAGGGACCAAACAATGAAGATCTTGTCAAAGACTCTGAAGCACTCTCTTTGGAAAAGATTCTTTATGATGCTACATGGATATACCATCATCTTGGGGGAGGGCTAATGATAGCCGTTTTTCGGCTCTCTGTAATTTCCATAGTGAGTTATCTCACCCTATCAAATCACTCAAACACTGTGGTTACCCTCACCCTTTCATTGTATATAGGTGCGTGTGAGTTAGGGGACTTTTCCCATATCTCCTTACTGAAATAAAAAACCCTCAATTAGCTAGTCATTGGGCTAGTTGAGCCCAAAAAATAAAAAATATAAAAAATATAAGTATATTATGGCCCATGCGTATGTAAATATTTCTTTGTATATAGGGCATAAATAAAAGATTTTTTCATAATTATTTTGGTATTTATTTAAATATTTCTACCTAGGTGTGTGCTATTTATGCTCTGTACATTGCCTCACCATTACCACAATTTTTCTTACCATTTTTCATACTCTTTATTCCATATAGAAATATTTTCATGTAAGCTTCTCTTATATTTGGTGTAACTCCACCCCAACAAAAATCCAAAAAAACTAGTTTTATTTATGTGTATATTTTTTCACTATTGTGATTTTTCCCTTCCTACATCTATTTTGTTTTTTTTCTAAAAAATTAGAACACCAAAAATATTTATCTTTTTATGGTAGCCTCATAATGAGAGAGATTTCTTTTGACCCCTTTATATTTTTTCCACTTATATTATTTATATTTGACATGTACATATTTTTTAGACCCCTCAATATTTGATTTTCTTAGTTGTACTATTCACTTATATCATGATCTCAACAATATCTTCAATTATAGACCTACCAAATAAGGTCAAGGGTAGGTGGCATGCATACATGCACTATGGAGGGCTCACTCTTGGAGGTATTCAAAAGAATCATCCAAAGAAGGACCCCACAAGGACCTTGTGTAGTGGAAAAAAACGGTCTGTTTTCCTGAATTTTTAAAGTTCACTTGCTCTCCGAATTTGAAAAGGTGATACAAACAAAAGTTGTAGCTCGTGGGCTGAACTTTTGCCTCAAAGTTTTTCTTTTTTTTTTTGAGCTACGAGCTGTGAGCTATGATTTTATTAGTGGACCCCAGTTTTCCCATGCTATGCAGTCACACTCTCTCTTCCACTTTATCATTTTCCTCTTTCACACACACTTCTCCACTCATCATCCCCACCTCTCTCACCACTCCTCCCTGCACCCTACTCACCTTTTCCTCAACCTTGAAGAATAAGAGAAACCATGGTGAACTCATACCTCCCACACACAATTCCATTCCAAAATCGACCACCTAGTCTCATTTTTCCTCCTCCAAATTACCCATATCTATAGAAAAAACCACAAAATTCAGCTTCTTCTCTTAAAAGACAGCATCATGGTGGTTAATTACTCAGCTTCAATTACCTTCATTAACTACAAGATTAAGACCCAACTTAATCAACCTAATTAGTGATGCTAAACATCACAAATCAAATCCTTGTAGAAGAATAGGAGTGGTTACCTCTCTCAAATCTATAATAATGAGAGTGTAATACTACTTCATGACATAATGAAATGTAGAGAAGAAGTAGACTAATGAGAAAATAAGGATTAGATTAATGAAGAAGAGCTTACTCTGATTACAATGATTAGCACTAGCCTCTTAACCATGGACAATAATAAGGAGACTAATGAGAAAATAAGGATTAGATTAATGAAGAAGAGCTTACTCTGATTACAATGATTAGCACTAGCCTCTTAACCATGGACAATAAGCTCAAGGCTAGGCCATAGAGTGAACACTCAAGAGAGACAGAGCTCTCAAAAGTGGATCCTCAAGAGTGGATACTCAAGAATGAAGCCTCCTTGCATAAAGGCTTCCTTTTAAAGGCTTTCACCATAATCCCTTCTACTATGGGTTTAAGTTTGAGCCCTCTAGCAAGCATATACAACTTTGGAACTCCAAGTGAGCCCAAGACTTATACAAAGTATGTTGAAAATATTCTGCACAACCATAGATATCTCCCGCTTGATGCATATTCGGTGTAGCTTGTGTTAGCCGCTACTAACATTCCCCCCTTCCTAATTTGGCACACGTCCTCATGTGCCGGTGAAGCAAAACACGGTGACATGGTAGAAAGCAAGTCCATGGAAGAAATGTTGAGTTGCAAAACATAAGAACAAGTAATGAGCATCAAAGTTCAACAAGGATACAAAACATGAAGCACAATGAACAATCATGCAAAGTGAATAGTCAAAAACTAGACAACATACAACAAAAAAGACACCTATACTATTGTGAAGATTAAACAACTTGAAATTTCAATTTTATGCATGAAACACAAACAATCAATTAGGACCCTAGGCTAATGCATTCATAAAATTACTAGCCTAGAAACTATGTGAACAATCTTAATAAATCATTCAAGTCTATCATGTCTATGGGCTATAGAACAAGCTTTAAGTTATTATCAAATTATGGTGTTTAAGGTAGCGGTCAAGGCACTTCTCAACCTCATATTTTCCTCTTCTTAGCTGTCTGGCCTTGGAGATATGCCTTTTTTGTATCTTTTTCAATGCAATGGCAACATTCATATCATGCAAGGCAATTAATTGTAGTTTCTCTTTCTCTACAACACAATATAACATCATAAAGGATAAGAAAAGACTATTGGACATGATTGCACAGAGACATAACTATGCCAGCACAATTTTTCTCCATTATAAATTTTCAAAGAGATACATGCCATCAAATATGCATCTTGCTAGCACTTCCAAATTTGGGAACAACAAAGAACAAGTTTAGCATGTGTGAGTGAGTGTCTTTCTTTTCACCTTTGGTAAGTTCGGTTATGTCATCCTTGAGGGATTCACCTCTTAGACATGTAAGTTACCACTTGAGTTCAAATGAATGGGTTTTTTTATTGCCAAAATTTTAAAAAATTTGACAGGATTATATTAACAAAAGGGGTTTTTTAATTAATTTTAGAGAAAAACCTGTAACTTTTTGGAGAAAAATGGGTCATTTTATTACCTTAAGCATGTAAGTAAAGAGGTTTTTTTCATACCCTTTGAGCGCACGTTATATGGATAGTTTCTTAAAGGTGCACCCATCGAGATGTCATCCTAGGTGCTCTTCGGGGAACACAAGCATTCTCTCCAGGCTCTTCTAGATTCTATTCCAAGCCACCTTTCCTCTTCGGCTTCACTTTGTTTACAAAACCCAGGAGACGGTTGTCATCAATGGCATCTTGCACATTCTACCCGTTGCCAGTCTTCATAGCTTCCTCTTGCACAATCCTGACTATTTTCTTTGAAGTACTTATTTCATCAACTACAGGGGGCCTGGGTTTGGCATGAGTAATCATGAGATGAAGTCATCATCGTCATTTTTTTTTAATTGTATATAGCACACCCAAGCAATTTTGATTGCTCTGCGATGTCACATTTCTCCCTTCATGCATTCTATCCAGCTCATCCAGACCATCATTATAGGGTTTCTCTTCTTCTATCATTTGCTTGACATGCTTCTTCTCATGCGTGATTCCCACATCATCAATTCCTGTGTATTCCTTTCAAACATTAATCTTCATATCAAAATTGCTAGTAAAAATGCAAAGTTGGATTGTTAACACAACAATTAATATGCTAAAAATGGTGGTAAGCATGGGATATGTGGTAGTTACATAATGACTATGTACATATATACAATATCCTAGGTACATATCATTATGACTGCTTGTATGCTTATTATGCCAATAAGCATTCCATGTTTTGCATCCCATGTACTTGGAATGCTAACTAGCATAGTTGGGTATGCTAACTAGCATACTTTGTCTACTAGCCACCATACCCTCTATACTAACTAGCATACATACTAATCTAGCTAGCAAAAAAATATGCTTTTAGTCTCTCATAGTATGCCAACTAGCATAGAATGTCCTGACTAACATAACTAGTTATGCTAATTAGAATACTTGAAATACCCAACATACTCAATATGTATACTAACTAGCATAACTTGGTATGCTAGCTAGCATACACACTATGCTAACTAGCATATGTGCTAAGCTAAGAAGCATACAAAGAATAACTAGCATGTATTTAACACCTTACAAAGCTTCTTTAAGCAACCCCATTAGAAAAGAACTCTCAAGTAATTTGTGCACAATCTTGAACCATAAATGCCCATCTGACACGCACATGCCTGGTTTACTGTGAGATGTAGTTAGTGTCATTTAGTGGAAAAGAGAGAGAGAGAGAGAGAGAGAGAGAGAGAGAGAGAGAGAGAGAGAGAGAGAGAGAGAGAGAGAGAGAGAGAGAGAGAGAGAGAACCTGAGTTGTTCTTCCCCTTCCCTGCATGCATGTCCTTTAGCATTGGGGTCCCTTGGGATTTAGATAGCTTTACCCTTTTGCGGGGCGAAGGAGAAGCAACAAAAGCTTTTACCCTTGACTTCCTTCTTGGTGGAGTGTCAAGAGAGTCATCGTCGGAGGTGGCTAGCTAGTGTGTTGGTAACCTCTCAGGGGATTCACTCTCTATAGAAAAGGACATGCCACTTGCAGCAAAGAGTCTTGGAAAAACCCCTATTTATGACTCATGTGAAGTAAAAATGACCCCCCTTTCTACACTTATACGACATGTAGCTACTAAAATTATTATTCCCCTAACATATATATAAGTTTTGGTATAATTTCTCACCTTCAAGTTTTTAAAAACCAAACTTGACGCCGTACAAGTTACAAATTTAAAGGAATACCTTAATAATATTGGCTTGTATTCTCTTTATAGGGGCATGCAATGGGGTAATCACATCATCATGATTCCACCACACCTTCAAAATAACATCTCTACGTAAATTTTCAATCTCATGTGTACTTTGGTCCAATTTTTAAAAAGTATTTATACACTTTATATAGTTCATGATGGAGGCCCACACACTTGAAAGGCATCATTTTCCTTATTCTTATAGGATATGCTTGTTGACACATGCTAACTAGCACAAAAAACATGACACATTAACGTGCTTCCACCCATAGATGGGTACATAGAAAGACTAGTAGGTATGCTAGAACAAATCATTGTATCCTCATGTAAAATATATTATGAGCGAACCTTTGCAATAGTGAATTTTGGAAAGAGAAACAACTTTGATGTCATCTTAGGAAGACCATTCATGCATCAACTTAAGGTGGTGCAAGATTGGGGCTATGACCATATCTACTTGCAGCACAAGGACATTACAACCAGGATCAACATTAAGGACCATAGCTTTAGAGATATTAGTTGAGCTCTTGTAGAGGAATTTGACTCAACAAGGCAAAAGAAAATAAAATACCTGCATAATTTTAAGAAAAAACACATATGTGGATGTGTGGAGCGTTTGAATGCATTTGCAAGATTGAATGCATGAGCCTAACTACAGCTAAGAACCATTTCTAAAAGATTCATTTGAACCATTTCAACAATTGAGACATCGTCAAGAATGACAAAAACTGAGCACAAATGAGAGTACTAGAAACCAAAGAAAATCTTGAAAGAGGTTTGGAAAATAGAAATGGACAGTGAAGAGGATAAAAAACGGACAAATTTGACACACCCTCTCTACAAAAAGTACATGATATAGGATTGAAAGATTATAGTTCAGTAGATGACGTGAGAACTTAAGGAATGGAAGACATCTTATGATGGACCGAAGAATGCCAAGAGCATTGACCTAGCTGAACCTAGAGAGGGACCAAAGCCAGCATATATTACCACTGACCTCACGTAGGAGGAAGACTAGCTATTGATATTGATGCTCAAAAAATATAGAAATGTGTTTGCATGGTCATAAAAAAACCTTAAGGGAGTAGATATGAGCATTTTTCAACACACTATACCCCTTAAGAGCGATATGAAGCCTCATAGACAATGTCCCTAAACATACATTAAAACCTTCACAAAAATACCAAAGAAGAGATAGAAAAGCTAAAGAAAGTGGAGTTTATCTATCAGATAGAGCACATAGGTTGGGTTTCACCAATTGTATAAGGACCAAGAAAAACAAAAAAACTACAATTTTGTGCCAATCTCAAAGAGGTAAATGTTACTACCATCAGAGACAACTATCCCCTACTAATTGTTGATAATATTCAGGCTACAATAAACTTGCTATCAAGCTTGAGGATCAGCATAAGACAACCTTTGCCAAAGAATGGGACGTATTTGGTTATAGAGCTATGCCATTTGGCTTGACCAATGCACTTGCCACATTCCAAAAAATGATGAGTCATGCATTCAAAGAGTATCTAAGACAATTCTTATATATATACATGGCCAATTTATACGTATATTCTCTTTTTAAAAATGAGCACATAGAGTATTTGAAGAAAATATTTGAGAAATGAATAACCTATTGTATTTGCTCGAACCTTGAGAAATGTGTCTTCATGGCCAGACAAGGTAAAATTCTTGGGCACATTTATCCAAAAAATGGCATTTCCCTTGATTTTGAAAAGATTCAAGTGATTGTTTCTCTACCAAAACCGACAAAATTTAGGGATGTACAAGCCTTCATGGGCCATTGCGGTCACTATAGAAGATTCATCTATACGAACACAATCATCACTAAACTTCTCTATGTTCTTATCACAGAATTTGAGTGGACCAACAAATGTGAAGAAGCATTCCAACAATTGAAGAAAAATTTGATTTTTTCTTCAATTTTGAAAGCTCTTGATTGGGCAAATATTTTCCATGTCCATGTTGATGCATCAACCTACACCATGGATGCATCCTAGCACATCTTGGAGAGAACAACATGGATTTTCCCATCTGTTACTCTAGTAGATAGCTTAATAGTGTATAAAAGAATTACATGACCATGGAGAGAGAAGGGTTAGGAATGGTCTATGATGTGAAGTTTAGAAACTACCTTCTTGCTAACAAATTTGTGTTTTTTGTGGATCATTAAGCATTATTTTACTTGGTGAATAAATCCTTGCAATATAGGAAATATTGGTCAATGCTTTATCATATTGCTTGAGCTTAATTTCACCTAGTAATGAAAAAGAGAACCACACATCAAAGGGTTGACCATTTGTCTAGATTGACTCATGGAGAAGCACCCAACGGAGTTGATGATGGCTTGCAAGACTCTTATCTATTCAACATTGAGATGGTGCCAAGGTGGAGTGAGCATGTCATACCTTTTCTCACAAATATTTCATTACGGATTGAAAGACAGCCACCATCAATCATTTAGCAAACTCAAATACTAGTGCTAATAGATGAAAGGCTATACAAGCAAAGAGATGACCGTATATTGAGGCTATGTATAAATCCAACTGAGATACATGTGTACTTGAGCCAAACTCATGTGCAAACCACAAAAATTTACCAACGAGAAAGCTCAAACATTTTAGAGATTGATGAGACTAGGTGTGTATTGGCCGAGAATGTAGAGAAGTATCTATGACTAAATTAGCTCATGCAACATTTGTGCAACTCAAGCATTTGTATAATATGTAGCACAATTCAAAGTAGCAACTGAAGGCTCGTACCTTGTGGATACCTGATGAAAGGAATTCTACCAAAAGGGTTGAGTAGGGCGAGGCTAAAATCCATTCAGATCAAAGCAGAAAGCTACATGTTGATTGAGAATAACCTCTACACAAGAGGAAAGGAGAATCAATTGCAGATGTGTGCCACAAAAGATGAATACATTTTGATTCTTGAGCAAGTTCAAGCAAATGAATATTTTTTTGCTTTAAAAAACCGTGAAAGAAATTCTTGTTGTAGGAATTTGGTGGCCGACCTTGTTCATGGATGCAAAAGCATATGTAAAGATATGTCATGAATGTCAACAAATGAAAGTACCTATGCAGAGAGATGAAATGCCTTTTCTTGGCATTCAACAATCGATTGTATATGCTCAATTGTTTTGTTGTGAACTATGAGTCATTGAGAGCAAAGGAGTATGGACAATGACTTCAGTCAATGGTGGTCCATGGTTGAGTCATTGTCTATCAAATTTATCACTATTTCATTTTCTCTTTGTAATGTAGTCTTCTGAATTGTTATATGGACAAGTTGGTCAATCTGTTCACTAACTAAAATATTTCATTGTGTATACTCTATAATGTACATCTTTAATCCTCATTGCTTTGGATCAGATCCCAAGTCTAACACTCTATGAAGTAAGATCCCATCGTATTATCTTGAAATAGTAGCTTGGCTTCTCTCCATAAGCATACATGATGTAGCAAGATATTGTAGAGGGGATGGTATTTGATGAACTCAACCAATCTTTTATGATGTATGATGGAATTGTCGTAGTTGCCGGTTAAAGGTGTGGGTTGTACACTCAACAATGCTCGCTTTTTTAAAATGTGGCTTTTATGGTACTCAAAGAATGTTAAGTTTTTAACGGCAGTTGGTCTAGCACAATATAAATCAATAGGGTGCATCACAACATTGTGTGATTTAAAAAAGATACATTGTCCAAGTTCGAGAGGAGATGAATCTATGTAGAAAATAGCATTGCTTTTTGTTATGACTAGAATCTACAAGCAGTTCAAAGAAACTTCTATGGTAGAAATTGGCTTTGTGAAAAGTGCAGGAGCTATCTATTGTAGTTTAATCTTGTCAAGTCCTTCCAAGCCAATTTTGTGACTGCCTTTGCAGATATGATTAATGTTCTATTCATTTTAGTCTTCATTGCGTACTTGAGAGTATAATATTGATGGGCTAGATGCAGAAGTGTGCTCTCTAACACCAATGGATTAGCATTAGATTGGAGCCTTAGCTTAGACATGGTGTTAGGGCTAGTGTTAGAGAGATGGAGATTAGGGTTAGTCTATTCCTTGTGCAAGAGCATAGAGAGAGAGAGAGTATAGACACAATTATAATTCTCAAAGTGCAAATGATTCATTAGAGAATAGCCTCTTAAATAGTCTTAGTGCTTTACAATCATTGGCTAGATAGGTTGCATCCTCTTGCTATTGGACTATATCATCATTTATCTTTTTCTAGGTGGATATAAGCATTCCCATATAATTCCACAAGCTGATCTTACCCTAGCATATGCCTCCTTAATCCAATCTTGGCATTGTACAAAGATCTCATGTGTTTTGGTTTATATATTCATGTCATGGTGTACCCCCAGGCTAACATGATTCATCTAGCTGATACAACTTGATGGTTTAATTTGGTTCATACCATGGTTCAATGTCCCATGATAAATCATAGTAGTTCTCAATTGGGCTCATTGCTATGGTTCACAAGTGAGACTTAGTAGGTTCAATAGTAGTCCTAGGTAATAAAAATTATTTCATTCATTCATTCATTCATTTTTCTATGAAGAGGTCATCATGTGTACCCTCTTCAAAATTATCTTCATTTTGTTTTTGTTGTTTGTTGTGCTCATTTTCCTCTTCATGTCGTTTGCTCCATTTGATGTTGTCATCTTCATATTATTATTCATCATCTTCATCTTCATGTCTTGATTTTCATGTTGAGGTCGATCTTCATTGGTCCGATTCATTGAGGGTGCAATCTAGAGACCGCATCACCGTAGAAAATGTTTTTTGGAACCATGGGAACATTGTGGCATTAACCAAATCTCATTGTGTCTACACAAAAAAAAAAAGTGATGGCATATCTATGATTATTGTCAATCTTTTTGACGATGTTTGTACATAGGAAGTGGATGAGAGAAAAATCTCACCTTCTCCTTGTTGACCACCTTTGTAAACATGTTTGCAGGATTTTCACTTGTATGCACCTTTCGTAGCTTTAGCTGTCCCTCTTACAAAAGAGTGCGTATGAAGTGATATCTCACCTCTATGGGCTTTGTCCTAGAATGAAAGGCTGATTTCTTTGCAATATGGATAGCATTTTGGCTATCACTATACAAGACACAATTGTCTTGTTTGCTTCCAAGCTCTTCTAAGAATCTGTGAAGCCATAGAATTTCTTTGCTTGCCTCCGTCATTGTGACATGCTCTACTTCCATGGTAGAAAGTGAGACCACTTTCTACAGCTTTGAAGCCCAACTTATTGCTATGCCTCCAATCTTGAAGACATAGCCAATAGTGCTCCTTCGAGTGTCTTTGTCACCTGCCATATCTGCATTGGCATACCCTTGAAGAAAAGTATCACTTCCTCCAAATACAAAGCATTTTTTTTTGTCCATTTCAAATACTTAAGTATTCACTTCAAAACTTGCCAATGCTCTTTACCTTGGTTGTCCATGAACCTACTCACAACTCCCACTGCATGTGCAATATCTTGCCTTGTCCAGACCATAGCATACGTTCGAGAACCTACCGCTGCAGCATATGGAACTTTAGACATATAGGCTATCTTCTCTTGTGTCTTTGGACACATATCCTTGGTTAGTTTAAAATGACCAGCCAAAGGTGTAGAAACCGTTTTTGCATTTTGCATTGCAAACCTTTCTAGTACCTTCTTAATGTAATACTGTTGAGATAGATTTATTGTCTTCTTCGTCCTGTCCCTTGATATTTTCATAAAAAGTATCCTCTTTGCAACACCTAAATCTTTCATTGAAAAAGGTTCAGACAACTCCTCTTTTAGGTCTTTAATGTCTTGCATGTTAGCTCTTGCAATGAGCATGTCATCAACATAAAAAATTAAGATGATGAACTTCCTATCTCCCAAATTCTTCGTGTAGAAGCAATGATGCGAGTTGGATCTTGTGAATCCATGATCCAACATCCATCAATCAAACTTCAAGTACCATTGTCTTGATGCTTGCTTTAAACCATACAAACTCTTCTTTAATCTGCAAACCATTTTCTCCTTACCTTTTACTTCATACCCCTTTGGTTGAATCATGTAAATTTCCTCCTCTAAGTCACCATGAGGGAATGCCGTATTCACATCCATTTTGCTCAAGATTTAAATCATGAACAGCCACAAGGCTTAAGAAAAGCCTAATTGAGTTCATTTTTACAACAAGAGAAATACCTTTCTTTTGAGAAAACCCCTTTACCACAAGCCTAGACTTGTACCTTTTCTTCCCACCTTCTTCTTCCTGCGCCTTATACACCCATTTGTTATGTAGTGCCCGCTTACCTTTAGGCAACTCAACCAACTCCTATGTTTGGTTGCGATGTAGTGAGTCCATCTCCACTTGCATGATCTTCATCCATTCTTCTTTGGATTCATGATGCATAGCTTCTTCGTATGATTCTGGCTCTCCAGAATCTGAGATCAAGAGATGATTGAAAGAAGGAACAAACCTTTTTGGAGGTCTGCTTGCTCTTGTGGATCTTCGAAAAATAGGTTGAGACTCCTCATTTTGTTGATGTTCTTGCACATTGTCACCATTTGTAGTCCTTGAGTCTTAACCGTCCTCAACCTCCATGTACTCATCACCTGTTTCTTTTCTTTGTTTTCTTTCCAAGTAGTCTTTGTACATATTTTGTTCGTTAAAAATTACATCCCTACTCCTAAAGATTTTACCATCTTCATGATTCCATAGGCGATACCCAAAGTCACCTTCTCCATAGCCAATGAAGAAACACTTTTTGGACTTTGCATCTAGCTTTGATCTTAGGCTTCTATCTATGTGCATGAAAACCTCACACCCAAACAATTTGAGAAATGCATAATTCACCAGTTTACCTATCCATGCCTCTTATGGAACTCCGCCATCCAATGCCATTGAGGGTGGTGGGTTGATTAAGTATAGAGACCTACTTACAGCTTCCACCCAAAGCTCAATCGGTAGGCCTGCATATAGCCACATGATTTGTGCTCGGTCCATGATTGTCCTATTCATCGTTTTCAAAATCCCATTATGTTGAGGTGTCCTTGGGGTTGTCCTTTGCCTCCAAATTCCATTGCTTACACAAAAGCTTTCAAAAGCTTGGGTGCAATATTTGCCTCCATGGTTGGATCTGAGGCATTTAACCTTAGTACCTGTTTCATTCTCCACAAAGGCTTTCCACCTTTGAAATATGGAAAACACATCGGATTTATTCTTCATTACATAAACCCATGTTTTCCTAGTCGCATCGTCTATGAGTGTTACATAGTACAATGAGCAACCAAGTGATGGTGTACTTGCAGGTCCCAACGTCAGAATGAACCAACTCAAGTTTTTTTTTTTTTCTTTCATTTCCAAATTTTTGAAATTATACCCTCTTTTGTTTACCATAAACACAATATTCACAGAACTCTAAGTCCACTTCTTTCAAATCTGGTAGAAGCTTCTTTTTTTAAAGGATTTGCATTCCTTTGGCATTGATATGCCCAAGCCGGTAGTGCCACACCGCACTGTCAACTTCTGTAGTTTCTGCACAAGCTGAAGGTTGCCTGGTAACAGTACACAAGTAAAGTGTACCAACCTTTTCTCCCTTGGCAACCACCAAAGATCCCTTTGAGATCTTCCACCGTTTGTTTCCAAATGCAATGTTGTGACCTTCATCGTTTAATTGTCTTGAAGAGATCAAATTTTTACGAAGAGAGGGAACATGCCTAACATCTTTAAGCTTCCATTCATTTCCGTTAGCAGTTTTGACAGAAAATGTATCTTTGCCGACAATATCACAAGCTTCATCATCTCCCAAGTATACATACCCAAAATTACCTTTGGTGTAATCTTGGAAATGTTGCTTGTGTGGTGTTGCATGGAATGAAGCCCTGAAATCTACTATCCAGAAATTAGACACAGTGTCTAATGAGAGAATTACAGCATCTTGCCCTACTTTACCTGCCACATTGGCCTCCGATGTTGACTTGTTGTCTTGAGACTCCGACTCCTTTTTCTTCTTGGACCAGAAATCCTTCTTGACGTGGCCCTTCTTGCCGCAATTCCAACATTCAAGAACTGACTTTGTGTGTGACTTGCTCCGCCTTGAGCGATCACGAACCTTTTGGTTTTTGAACCTCTCCTTAGGCCTTCCTCTTGTTTCCACTTACAATGTAGCAATTGATGATTCTCTTGTGCTTCTCCTTCGCATTTCCTTGCTTAGGAGAACACCCACAACATCATCAAACTTAAGAGTATTTGTGCCAAAGATAGAATTAGTTACAGCCATAACAAGGATTTCCCAACTATCCGATGGAGATGATAGTATAAGGAGATCTCGCAATTCATCATTGAAATTGATTTTCACCGATTGAAGTTAAGTTATGTTTGTGTTAAAGCCATTTAGGTGTTCTGAAACTGAACCATTCTCTGCCATGTTTTGATTGAATAAGTGCTTCATGAGAAATACCTTATTGGATGTCGATGGTTTCACATAGAAATAGTCAAGTGACTTCATCAAGTCCTCCATGGTCTTCATCTCTGAAACATTGAAGGCCACCGTTGATGCCAAGCTTAAACGAATTGTTCGCAGTACCTTTCAGTCAAGGACAATCCATGCTTCATCTGCCATCATTGCGGGCTTCTTTGCAAGACCACATAGTGGCAAATAGAGGTCCTTCTGGTAGAGATAGTCTTCAATCTGCATCTTCCAATGTTGGTAGTTTTTACCGTTGAACTTCTCAATCTTGATCTTCCCTTCCTCTGCCATTACTCCCACTCAATTCAAGGAATCCTTTCCTTGAGATAATTTAGCTACGAGCAAACCTTGCTCTGATACCAATTTTTAGGAAATATGACGTAGCTAAGTAGATAATTGAGTAGATTACTTAATGGAGAGATAATTTTCACACACAAGAGATTGTAGAGTAGAGTAGAGAGAGAGAGAGAGTACACACGATATACGTGGTTCGCACAATGTGGGCTACGTCCACGGGAAAGAATCCACTCAAGGGGTTTAGTACTTCAAAACAAGAAGTAGGTTACAAAGGGATTATACCCTTAATGGATCTCCCACCTTACTTCACTCTCACCACCTCACACCCACCTTGTTGCATCAACTTCACACTATGAAATGTGTGTAGAAATGGCCTCCTTCTATAGGTCAAAAGGGTTGCGCTCTCTTATGAGAGGCAGCCATGTGTAGCCACCCTTGTGTAGATAAGTCCAAATCGGACTCTCCAATCCACCCATGTGTGGCCTCCCTTGAGAAGACAAGTCCTCCTTTGAAATCGGCCATCGGCCATTGACTACTGGCCACCGGCCAACCGGCCAAATGACCGGCGGATTTTCGACCACTTTTTGACCGTCGTCTGGCCATAATATTCCGGTGAAAATGAATATTCCGGTGAGTGGTTTTATTTTTCGGTGAGTTATTTCTCTTTAGGCAAGATGTCTTCTCCTCATGATAGGGGCCTTACAAATGTGCATTTTTAACACAAAAAATTACAAGGCGTAAATCAGGCTCCAAACTTAACACAATGTCCTCTTCTAAATAAAAAAATGGCCAACCTCTATTCATGCAAGCATAAAAGGGGGATTCATGATGAGGAATGTAGAAACCGGCTACAAAAAAGGGTGCTCTTTTTGGTGTCATAATTTTCAACCATAATAATGTTTGTATTTCTTATCTTTCACAATTGATACAAAATCTTCCAATCCTTTCTTAACCATACATGCTACCCCTCCTTGCCCTTTTTGTTGCTTTAGATTCTTTAACCACATCTATGAATGTACATTGTAATCCTCCAAACCATTAATCCTTTGTGTATCATGCTTCCAAGTTTCAACAAGAAGTACAACATAGGCTTTGCTTGTTAGTTCATCATTGGCAACCCCCACATTCCATGGATATCCATTACAATTCCAAAAACATATTTTCAATTGTAACTCAATCTCATAGGTCACGCATCCCTATTTTCTCCAGGAATTTTCCTCCTCCTTGGGCACATTTTCTTTGTGAGAGATCTCCTTGTTTTTCTTATTCTTTTCCTCATATGCCTTGCGATGTATATTTTGTTGATTAACAGTGCTATCTTCACATACAAATTATTTTGTGTCCCTCAAATAGTAAAAAACAATTCAAAGCAACAAGCTACACAAGCAATGCTCTATCAATCAATATACTGATCAAAATATGTCCACCTTAATCAGTTAGACTCATGCTACATTATCAATTAACAATAAGCAATAATAGTCTTAATTATCTTTCTTCATGTATAAACTCATGTCAATTAAATCATATTTTCAAGCGCAAAATAACTTCATCACTTCAAACAAAACATTTCAATCACAATGCTCACATTGCACTACATCGATTTATCTAAAGTGCAAGCTTTTGGCTTTGACACATTACGATAATCGATAGTCTTAATAACTTATTTAAAACAATACAAATAAATCTCATCATCATGTTGCACTATATCGATTTATCTAAAGTGTAAGCGTACAACTTTCACACATTATGATAATCAATAATATTAATCAAATCTTGCAATTGATTCTCATTGTAACATGAGGATTAATTGCAAACCTTGACGATTGCCATATCTATCTGAAGTGCAAATATGAAGTTCTCATACTCCACGGTAGATATTTAATAGCTTATCTAGCTATTTGTAGTTGTTGCATGTGTACGATCACACCATCTGATAGACGTAGCAATATAAATAAAGATAATTTAATATCAATGTATTTGGACATGAGATTCCTAAATCTTAATTCCAGTGAGAGCATAGTGTGATGGCTCTACACATGACAAAAAAATTTCTACCTATGTTCACTTTGAGGTGAGAAAATAAATGCAGGTCAAAATAGAACCTACCTGAGTAAAATTGACCTCTATTCTATTATATTTTGCAGACTCACTACCTCATGTGAAAGTACACTCTGCACACAATGACAACCTCTAAATTATATCACTAATTCACTTCCACATGTCAACTAATTGAGCACATAGCAAGTGACTCCTAAAAAATGAACACCTTGTATGAGTGAGAGTTTGAGCTCTACACAACATACAAAGCTCACACAATTTGAACTTGAAAAAAAGAATTAATCAAATTAAAAAAAAATAAAATTGATTTTCAACAAAAGATTTTAAAACCATTCTAAATTTCAATGATTTTTGAGTTATAATGTTTTTTAATTTTTTCTCTGATAATGACATGGATTACCTTTTGTGATGAAATTAGTCTCAACAAGGCGCGCTGCCGCTATCTATACTTTTTTTTTCCGATCAGTGTATTTTTTGATCAACAAAAATATTTGCACAAAGTTTTTTCAATCGAAAAGATTTTTGATCGAAATTTCTTTCGATCGAAAAACTAGGAAAAAAAATGGTTGCCCGTTTTTGCTGACATGGCATCGTGTAATACGCCCGTATAATATGAGGTCATGTAAAATACACTCGTATATGATGTATTATACGTATTCCGTATAACGTATAATGCAACTTAGCTTGTGGTAGATCACACTACCCTTTCCATTTCCACTTGTGGTGCATATCCATTCAACCATTAATTGCATTTCTCTACATTGAGCCTATATATGGCCAATACCCAAACCTTGTAAACTCTCTCTCCAATTCTAATCAATCAAGTAAGCCATTTTTGTTATACATTGTGTATTGAGCTCATTCTCTAATCTATTCGAATTATCTATTGGCTATGGTGCAACCATGAATGTCTTGTTGGTCTATCCACCATTGCTTTACATGTGACATTAGAGCTACTATGCAATCTTCATTTTTTAATTGCATTGATTAAGGTCCTATGCTATATTTAGTGCTCTCTCTTTAAGCACTAGATCAATTCATAACTCTTTAGGAGTAAACAATTAAGCACAATCCTAATTATCTCTTCCTGCTTGGAATTGGGTACGTCTACATGGCCACTTCCCTAACCAAGTGATTAGAGTTAATTAGGATTGAGCATTAGGTGGTGTTTTTTTTTTCTTTCATTAAACTTGCTTTGCGAGTGCATTGGCTCTTTGATTTTTTGTCTCTTTATGAGCCACATTGCTTCCTTGGAGAACCTCAACTAAGAATTTCAATGTGTGTTTGTGCATAGACACCTTCAAAAGAATTTTGACACACTATCCTATGCCATTTTTGGCCCCAAGTATCAAGCTATAACACATCAATTATAATTTTTTTAATGCTTGATTTCTCTAATAATTTCTTGCTTAAGTGTGTGAGTATGTTTTGAGTATGTATGTGTGTGTGTGGCTTTGAAGACAAGAGTGTGTTTTGAGTATGTATGTGTGTGTGTGTGGCTTTGAAGACAAGAGCCTCTAGGACCACATAAGGCAGAGGAGAGTACAGGAAGTGTCAACCCATGGAGTGGTCGTTTGTGAGATAAGAAGCAAGACGAGAAAGGCAAGAAGAAAGTGGTTGAGGAGAGTTCTGGAGATGAAAGATTTAATGAAGAGCATGATTTACCACATTTGAGCACATTTGGCAGTAAGCATGTTGAGAAATATGTTCCCCCATATGCAAGAATTGAAGAGAAGAGTGCACCATAGTTGAGAAGATCAGAGAGGGTGCGTTATTCAGTTGATAGATTGACATACAACGGTTACATGCATACACATTATACATACATGGTTTCACGTGTGCAACAGAAAGAGCCTACATGTTTTCAAGAGGCAATTGGAAAATCAGAACGGGAGTCAGCTATGCATGATGAGATGGATGCTCTTGTGAAGAATGACACTTGGATTTGGTTTCCTTGCCAAGTGGAAAAAAAGCAATTGGTTCAAAATGGGTATACAAAGTCAAGTGCAAGTCAGATGGTAGTGTGGAAAGATACAAAGCGAGGCTTGTTGCTAAAGGTTATGCACAAACAAAAGGTCTTGATTATGATGAGACATTTGATCCAGTTGCAAAGATGACAACAGTCATATTGGTGATAGCAATGGCAAGTATGTTCGGCTGGAAGTTATAGCAAATGGATGTCGATAATGCATTCTTGAATGGTGACTTGGAAGAAGATGTTTATATGATATAGTCAGAGGGTTATCAACATCCAGAGTTTCCATATTACGTGTGTAAGTTGAAGAAATCATTGTATGGTTTGAAGCAAGCATCTAGAGCTTGGTGTGAAAAGATAACCAGATTCTTGAAGAAGATTGGATTTAAACAGTCTACTACTGATCACTCATTGTTTTTGAATCATGTTGATGGAGAGATCATCGTTATTGTTATCTATGTTGATGACTTGATTCTCACTGGAAGTCATGATGAGCAAATTTTGCATGTAAAGAAGAGTTTGTTGAGAGAATTCAACATGAAGGACCTTGGTGAGTTGAGATATTTTTTGGGAATTGAAATTGTCAACACTATATCAAGAATTTGGATGATACAAAGACAATACGCATTGGATATGCTTGAGAAGTATGGAATGATAGCGTTAATACACCTCTTGATCAAAATGTGAAGTTGATTGATGATGGACATTACATTGAGGATGTCACTACGTATCGCAAGATGGTTGGAAGTCTTATTTACTTGACAATAACAAGGCAAGATTTGAGTTATGCAGTGGGTGTTGTGAGTCAATTCATGCAAAAACCATGTAAAAGTCATCTTGATGGAGTGAGACAAATTATGAGATATGTGAAAGCCACTTTCAGTCATGGAATGTTTTATGAAAAGAACGGGAAGCTTTGTCTTTATGGTTACATAGATGCAGATTGGGTAGGAGATTTTATGGATAGAAGATCTACAAGTGGTTATGCATTTTCCATTGGCAATGGTATGATAAGTTGGAGTAGCAAGAAGCAATTAACTGAGCATTATCAAGTACTGAAGCTGAATATCGTGGAGCAGCTTTGGCAGCATGTGAAGAGTCCTGGTTGAGAGTACTTATGGTAGAATTTGGTTTTGACAATCTTGACAATGTCAGTATATATTGTGACAATATTAGCAGCATCATGTTGGCAAAGAATCCAGTTTACAATGCTCGCACCAAACACATTAAAGTACATTATCTCTTCATTAGAGAAAAAGTTTTGGCAAGTGAGATTGATTTGGTGTTTGTGAAGACAAATGATCAAGTTGCGGATATATTTACAAAAGCTCTTGGAAAGGAGAAGTTTTGCTACCTTCGTGAAGCATTGGGAATCCATCATATGAAAGCTCATTCTAAGCTTGAGGGTGAGTGTTAAAGAATATGATGTTAAAGAATATGGCCGTTGTGCTATGGGCGGCCGGACACTGACTATACTATGTTGTAAATATACTTTGGATAATAGTTCAAAAAGAAGAAGAGTGAGAGCAGCATATTGAATGGCTGCAGCAGGGTAACGATTGTGTGTGTGTGTGTGTGTGTGTGTGTGTGTGTGTCTGGATGTGTGTTAGTGTGTGTGCGTAGTCTTCTTTCCTACCTTCTCCATCACCTGTGCACTCTCCAATGAAGATTATTCCACACAGTGACTGATGAGGATATTGATAGTACTACCAGCAGTGATGAGGATGTTGATGTTGCATTTCTTTCTATGGACAAAGAAATCCATGAGTTTGGTTTAGTCACGTTTGCAAATGAGGTTGAAGATGAAAGTGAAGGGCCTTATGAAGTGATTGAAGGGTTGATGCAAACCAAGGTTGAATTGTCAAAGAAGCAGGAATTGATGACACAAATGATCAATGGAGACCTCTCAGCTATGGAGAAGGAGATATATCTGCACATGCTGGCTAGTTTTCCTTATTTGTTCATTACTTCATATGAAGAGATTAGAGGGTTCAAAGGAGAAGAGATGCATATAGAGATGAAAGAAGGTGCTAAGCCAGTGCAACAAAGGCTAAGAAGGATGGGTCAAGAGCAAATGGAAGCCTTGAGGGAAGAGGTGGACAAGTTATTGAAGGCAGGGTTCATAGTCCCTATGGAGACCACAAAATGGGTGAGTCCAGTAGTAGTCAGTCCAAAGAAGGATGGAAAGTGGAGGATTTGTGTAGATTTCAAACCCTTAAATGCAGCCACTAAGAAGAACCCATATCCTCTTCCATTTTTTGATCAGATCTTGGATTTAGTGGCTGGTTATGAGAGGTACAGTGTGTGATATGGTTTTTCAGGCTATTTTCAATTGAAGATTGCTCTTAAAGACCGAACAAAGACAACTTTCATTACGCCATGGGGTTGTTATTGTTACACGGTATTGCCATTTGGGTTAACAAATGGACCATATTTCTATCAAGAGAGAGCAAATTGGGTATTGGCACCATTCATTGGTAGTTGTGTTAAAGCTTTTATGGACGACTTCTGTGTCTACAGCAGTAGGGTTGAACACCATGAGAAGCTGCAGATGGTATTGGCTCGATATGATGAATGTGGAGGACAATTAAATCCAAAGAAATGTCATCTAGCACATCCAGAGTGAAGTTATTAGGCCATATGGTGTCAAAAAATGGCACTGAGGCTGATCTGGACAAGGCTAACTCTATTATTCTTCTTCCATCACCTACGAGTACAAAGCAATTGGAAACCTTTATACACAAAATGAAGTACATGGCGTGGTTTATTCCATTGTCTTTGCAGCTCCTTTATCCATTACAACAAGTGGCAAAGCATGATCCATTGCAATGGGATGACAAGTGTGAAGAAGTGTTTCAAGAGGTGAAAGAGGTGTTAGGGGGGTTGTCAGCCATGCAGGCTCTTGATTGGGAGCAAGCGTTTAATGTAAATTCATGAGTAGGGGATGATGCCATTGGAGCCATGCTATTGAAAAAGGGAAAGGGCAGCCATTATATGAGGGTAGTGTATTGTGCAAGCCGAGTGAAGTTAGTAGCAGAGAGAAAATTCTCAAAGGTAGAGCTAGTGATGGCCAGTGTAATATTTTCTTGTCGATGATTTCGTCATTACTTGCTACCACGACCTTTTGTTTTCTTGATGAGTTATGCCTTTTTTTCCACAGTTAATTAATGGCACTAACAGGTCACATGTGGTCAAGAAATGGGTAATTGAGCTGCAAGAGTTTGAGTCCTCTTTTTTAGTGGAAGACAGTACAAAAGCTACCCTAGCTGATTTGTTGACTTACAAGGAGAATCCCCTTCTTGTTAAGGAAGAGGTGGTAAGAAGGGTAGGTGAAGAAGTGCCACAGATCAGCAATGCACATGTGTTGTTCTTTGATGGCTCCTACAAAAAGAGCCATGATGCGGCTTCAGGGGGTATAGCACTTTATGATCCAGAGGGGAATCTAGCATGCAAGAGAGGGTTCAAATTGGATGCACATAGTAACAATGAGGCTGAATATGCTACGTTGGAAGCCGGATTACACATTGGTTTGAAGCATGGGATTAGAAGGTTGAGCATAAAAGGTGATTCCTTCTTAGTTGTGAAGCAAGTGCTGAGTGTGCAGAAGAGCAAGAACACCTCATTGAAGGAAATGTGTTTCAGAATTAAAGGCATGTTAAAAAAGTTTGAAGCATGGAGAATCCGACACATTGAACGTGCTCTAAATGGAGAGGCACATGAAGCAGCTCAAAGCATGATTGGGGAGCTATTTGTGTTGAGGACCAATTTATGAGTCTTACCATGTGGCGAGCAAATATTTCCGAGCAAGGCAATTATCGAGCGAGCATTTTTAAAGAGAGACAGAGAAAAAGATAGAGATAAAGAGATAAAATTTTCTCTAATTGCTCTTGACCAAGCAATTGAAGGTATACTAGAAAGGTTTCTACTAGAAAGGTTTCTCTCTCCGCTTATTCCATTCCATACTATATAAAGAAAATGTTATCTGCCATATTTACTAAGTTATATTCGGCTTGAATCTTTCATATAGCTACAACACAGACCAATGCTTTTCATAGTACAAAATTTGAGGTGAATTTCTTAAAGAAGCAAGTCTTTCTCCTTGGTATAATCCCAAGGCACCTTGTAGGTGTGTAGGTGTATTACATATGCTCGACAAGAGGGTATATTATAGATTCATACAAGTTACAAATTTACACTTACAAGTGGGTCATTTAAACTTGATTTTTAGAAAATGTTAAAGGTTTGTGAAGAAACAGGGCCGGGGTACAAAATGTGTAAAGGGGGGCTTTTATTGGGCTTTAGTTGCAGAATGTCAAATATTACAAAAGAGAGAATGATGGATATCAAAGTAGACATGATTGACACAATGATGAAGATTATAGTAGACATGACCGGCATGAAATTGGCATGATGGAAAAAGTTGCAAAAGAGATGATGATGGAGATCATAGTAGACATGATCAATGCAATGATAGAGATCATCATAGTAGACATGATTAACATGAGACAAGGTATGAAGCCAAAGCGACCATGACAAAAAGGATGAATACAAAAGGGACTTTTAGCATTAAGACCAACAATGGCAGAGGGAGAACCAACACGAGCTTGAGCACGAGGGTAAGTTGAAAGAAGAGGAACAACACACAAGTAGTGGTGATGGTAAACATGACATCCAAAGTGATCACAAAAATCGGTACAATGGTAGAAGTTGTTAAAGAGCTGATGGTGGAGATAGAAGGAGAGATTATTGACACCATGATGGAGATCGCAGTATGCATGATCAACCTAAGAGAAGGTATAAATCTAAAGAGATCATCAAAAAGAAAATTAATATAGAAGGGATGGTACCCACATGGATGGTGATCGATGGACTCTTAGACAACATGATGACCACAACAATAGATACAATGGATATACTAGTAGTGATGATGATGATGCACATAGAGATCATTGTATTGACGGGAGCAAAGCGAACCCCGAACCCCGACGGCCTCTAAAACACCGGGGACCGAATGGCACGCCTCGAGCCTGTCATGGTAAAGCAAACAGGGGGCACCACCTAGCTTCAGCGGCTAGGACGCAAACAACACACCACCATAACAAAGTTTTCATCCAAGAGAGATGGATGCTTGGGAGTAATGATGAAGAGGAAAGGGAATGAGATCAAGTGAGAGAGAGAGAGAGAGAGAGAGAGAGAGAGAGAGAGAGAGAGAGAGAGAGAGAGAAAGAGAGTGAGGGAGGGGGTATAGCGGCTTAGTACTTAGGCACCACAAAAGGATGGAGAATCCGCACACCCTTCACACATACACAAGCTCACTCCAAAACACAAGACTAGGTGGCGATTCCGCACACCTCACATGGGCAAAACATTGCAAGAAAACATACTCACAAAACCTCAAGCTTTATTTAGAGAATTAGGCGATAAAATGGGGAGCATAGGGTAGGGGAATGAGAAGGGAGAGAGTGGTAGAGCACATGGTGGATAGGTGGGAGTTGATGGCGAAGACTCGCACGAGGGTTATGGCCATCATCCTTCATTTAGTTGCCCTTCATCTTCCATAGCCAAGGGTGTAGAGGTCATGCTCAAGACAAGCATGGTGATTGCGGTGATGGTGATGGTGTGGGTGTGGGTGTGTGTGTGTGCACTAGGCACACACAGTGCATAGTGTGTTCTTTGGTGATGTTGTGTGTTTTTGTGTGATGGTGACCCCTCTTTATATAGGGGAGGAGGGGGGAGAAATTCTAGAATTTAGAAATGAAGAAATCATTATCTACATAGGCCATGTGACTGTGGGCCCCACTTGTCTGGCTGTGTGTATATGTGCCAGAACAGCAGTCTCATGAGAGAGAGACTAAGAGAGAGAGATGGGTTGATGAAAAAAAAGTGAGAGGTGACATGGAGAATAAAGTAATTACAAGAGGGGAGAGAGGGGAGTGTGTTCAGAGGTGAATCTGTGTGCAGATGTGTGTGAACACAAGAAAAATCAGGTAACCACCGGGTGGGGATGGGTCTGTGGGCACCTTTTTTAGTGAAACTGAGTGTGTGTGAGTGTGGGGGAGGTTATTTAGCTACAAGACAAGAGACATGGCGCCCTTTAGAGAGAGAGGGGGGTATTTGGGTCATGGGATATGATAGGAGAGAGAAAGAGGGGGTGGGGTATACTATTTTGGAAGATAGGGTAAGTTGCATGTGAGTTAGGGTGCATTATTGGTGAGTTATAATGCATTATTGGTGAGAGGTGGGGTAGCTTGAGGGGAGAGAGAAAGGAGAAAGGACAAGGGGAAGAGAGAGGGGGTTGACCTTTTGAGTGGAGGAGAGGAAAAGGGACACCCGGCGGGGCAACAGTGAAGAAAAAGGAGGCAAGGTGGGGATGGGCTACCCCGCAAGCATGAGGTGGCCTATTTTACCTTTCTTATATATTTACATAATCATACTTTATTTTTTTCTTACTTTTTCCAATGCCTTTTATCACTCCCTCCCTAAGAGGGGGTTTTCATGGGGTGGGGACGAGAGAAGAGGGGTATGGGAGCTTGGCTTGTGAAAAGCCCCCATCAGTATCAAGACAAAGGAGCTTGAAATTGAGCTCAATGAGGATGAGCCAAACTTCTTAAGAGGTCAAACAAGGTACTCCACGTATGTATCACCAATGAAAATCATAAGAAATTTTTATGGATCATTTGATATAGCTCCAATGACACATTCTACTTCAGCCAAAGAGAGGAGAGAGCGACGTGAGCAGTAGAAAACGACCCTGGTTAATTCTATCCCAAAGGATCTGATTTGTCTTTGGGAAGATCCCATGCGAGAAACAAGAGAGAATCATGAGAAGATTATTTATAGAATTAAAATAGAGAATGAGGCAGTGTAAACACACACAGTTAAGGCCCAAGATGATAGAGTGAGAACCAATAAGATCTTGAGCATGAGCTTGAGATCATAAGGCTAAGTTGAAATTTGCTAACTCTTATTTTCTCTATTCTTGCAAGGTTTGGACATTGAATAAACTGTAACCAAACAATCAAGGATACAACTACAATGCAAAATTTAGGTACAATCATCAGAACATACCATATTCAATGCTAGTTTGCATTATGGAACGATCATGGGATATAGTTTTGAAGGACGAGGCCATGTGGCTCTATATTTTTTTGAATAAAAATTATGTGAGGGCTTAGACTTGCACTCCACAATTATTTATGGGTTGAGTTGAGCAAGTTCATAGTAAGTAATCATGGCACACCGCTTCTGTCTCGAGCCATCCATCCCGATAGAAATGGCTAGACACGGATTTTGGTGCATAGACAATGCTACTTAAGAGTTGAGTCACAACAGGACGAGTGGGTTTAGCTAGGGTTAAGTGGATGTACGCTTTGTACTAGGTCGCCCTCTCATGGTGATCGGAACTCATAGCAAACATAGAGGAAAATATTTCTAGACTTTCTTTTTCTCATTGGCTCGTCTTCTTATATGAATGAGAAGAGACTGCTCAACAGAATTCTCTTTCAATTTTCAAGGCTGAAGCTTTCGGCCTTTTTGTTTTTAGGCAAGACTTTCACCCCACTGTCCCGGAGTGCAGTTCATCAGCTCTAATATCAATGCAAAGGGGTCAAGAACCTAAAAATCTTCAGGGCCCTGTAAAAGTTCAAATACTTCATCATAAACATTACGAATTTAAGGGTAATGCTTGTTTGATAAAGAATGCAGCTCCACTCTTTTTGCTCCACTCTGCCGATTTTGGTAGAGTTGGAGATTTCTTTTGCTACCCCCGTCGGATGCTGCGAGCAAACAATTTGCGTACATGAAGACTACTGGTTTAAATAAGAAAACTCCGAAATAGCTCATGCACGGCAGGGGTAGCACCCCCGCCCATGCGAAATTGCTCCACGGAGTCACCCTTCTTGCACAGTGCGTTGCGGTTCTCCATGGTCATCAGCTTCTGTCGTCGCCGTTGTAGCTCTCCATGGCCATCGGCTTCTGCAGTCTCGTTTTATTTTCACCAATGGTATCTTCCAATTATTCGGTGATTTTCCCATTTTCCCCCTACTTGCACATGTCTTTAGATTTTAAAATCTTTAGACCTTGTGCAATATCAAGTTCACTTTGTAGAGCAGTGGTTTGTCCTTTTCTGGCTAATCATTTAAAAGCTACTTCTTTTCAAGCAATATTCTAGAGAGAAAATTTCCATTTCTTGCATGGTTCTCGAAAAAAGCTCAAAAATCTCCTTCTACCTTGAAGGCTTTTGTATACATAATATAATTTGAACCTTTTAGATTACAAATTATTAAATATTTGTACTGTTTAGATTACAAATTCCTAATTAATAAATAACAAAGTACTGTTGAACATGCAAAGAGGATGGACGGTTGGGAATTCCAACTGACATATTTCTTGGATTGACTGAATGATGACATGCTTACCAACTAAATCCAAAGGTAGTCAACTCTGTTAATGGGGATTGTAGAAATGTAGTGCGCTCATTGATTAACTTAAGTTGCTAATGGGCGTAAGTGTGTACGGTCAAAAGCAGTGCTTTCTAGTTGGGCTCAACCACTTCCACTTATGGAGGACCATTTGCATGCAGGGAAAGTGGAAGCGTGAAGTGGCAAAGGGGGTCATGATGAGGAGCCATATTGACGGATAGAGTGGTCAAGGCAATATTGCCAGGAGACGAGAGAGCCATGAAGATAACCAAGGTTTACACCTTTGTGCATCAGGAAAACTCCACGTGCAGAAGAGGTATAGTAGAACGCACTAAAATTAGCCTTCTGCCGACCACGTGCTTGAAGAATAAAGGGGAGCTGAACAACGCAGCTACCATTAAAGCTCCAGATTGAGCACAAAGCTTTAACATTTCAGCATCAACAATTTAGCAGTATGATGAAGCACGCAGCTGACCTCGCCATTGCAGCTTGCTGCTGTGTGGCCGTTTGCACAACGTTATTGCTGCAGGGAGCTGCAGCAGAAAATCCAGTTGTGGTGTTGGAAAATTACTACGATCCGAGGGGGATGATCCCACAAGGAAGCCATTTCTGGAGCCACTTGGGGTATCTACTGTATCTACTGGGCAAAAACACGCCTTATACACCCTACTACTCCTTCAAGACGCGCGTGGGAGGCGGCGATGCCCCGGCCTTCGGTGAGGCCTAGCTACAAAGGTTCGTGCTTCACCTTACAGAGGCAACGTGCTCGCCCTAGCAATGCCAGGCCTGCCTCCGCTGCCTCTCCTCCGACATCTGCCACATCTGCAATAACGCGCTCGACGCCCGCGTCGAGTACCTCAACTGTTGGATCCACTACAAGGACATACTTGTTTGGTGAAGAAAGCAACTACTTGTAGCCATCCGCGCCGGCGGGGATGACTAGAGGCAGGTTTCATTTGGACACATTCGGCATCTGTGACACTCAGCGACCATAACAATATTCAAGCTGCCAAGTGCTTAATTTGGATGCTTTTTAAATTGTTGGTGAAGAAAAAAAACTGCCTGTAGCTGTCCGCGCCGGCGTGGATGGCTACAGAGAGGTTTTAAATGGAAATCACTCCCTCATTCGGACGCATTGGGGGGACGTGCATGGGAGAAGGCTAAGGCTAAGGGTCATGAGGGCGGCCCTGTGCGGTGGCGCGGCTGCTGCAGGCGGGCGCAGATCAGGTTGAGAATCAGGAGGGGATGATCGGGGTTCCGGACGGCCTTCCAGCGGACACCGAGCACCGTGTGGTGAGCAAGGAGTACGTGCGAATGCTCGAGAGGGTGGTCTAGGAGATGGAGGCTTGCCTGCGCTCTCTATTGGCTGAGCCGCACGTGCCGCCCATCACCTGCATGCTGGCCGACGTCTTCCTCGACTCTGCCCATTCCATGCTCACGCGCCTCCGCCTGCTACGCTGTGCCTTCTGGCCCATGTCTGCCACCATCCTCTCTATCCATCTGCTTCTCTCCACCTTTCGAGCCCAGGGATTTGATCCACTCCAGCGCGAGGGTAAGTCCTCCTCCTCCTCCTCATCTAGATCCCCCTTTTTCCTTCCGCCTCCACACACACACGCACGCGCGCGCACATTCCTAGTGCTTCATTTTCTTAATTATGTCATTTATAATGAGCTTCTTCTTCTCAAAACTTGCAGTCCCTCCCTTCTCGCTCATGGATACCTGGGAGAATTCTGCTTACTTGACCTGTGTCCCTGGGCTGCCGAAGCTCCACAAGCATTACCTTCCATACTACACAGGCCTCGGTGAGATGATCCTACAACCCACTTTGGAGTGGATACAAAACACAATCGACCACCTAAGTGAGGAGTGCATTTGTATACTCACCAACAATGTGGAGGGCTTGGAGCCGGAACAATGCCAAGCCCTAGGGGCCAAGTTCCATCCCGTAGGGCCCTTGGTAGCGTCTGCTCATTTGGGCGATAGCTCGCAACAAGATGGTGGTGCCAGCATGAGCAGTAGTAACGTGGGGGGGGTTAATGCCTGAATTATGTCCCTCGTCCAAGCCAAAGCAGCAACAGTCGGAGCAGCAGCCGTCAAACCAGCAGTGGGATCGAAGCGTAGCTGCACCACCCGTTTGGTAGATGAAGCACCCTAAGCCCTCTAGTGCAGCACCCGTTTGGTAGACGAAGCAAAGCAGCAGGAGATGGAGATGCACTGAGGAGGCCAAGGCAGAGTCTCTCTCTCTCTCTCTCTCTCTCTCTCTCTCTCTCTCTCTCTCTCTCTCTCTCTCTCAAGGTATCAAGCCGGAGATGATCAAATGGACGGGAGATTTTACCCATGAGTGGATGTGTGATATGTTCAACCTTGCACTTCAACATGGTATGCCTTATGATTGGAGTACTAATTGGGTTAAGCCTTTGCATAAAGGAGGGGATGTAAAGAATGTAAGCAACTACCGGACTATAATGATTGGGTCTCTTATGGCAAAGTTGTTTGGGTGCATAATGGAGATGAAATTGAGTGATTGGGCTGAAGAGAATGACAAGCGTGCAAAGGGACAAGTGGGTTTTCGTCGATGCCATAGCACCATTGATCATCTTGTCACTCTTCGTGTTCTCATGGAGGAAAGTCGGTTGAAAGGCAAGCGATTGTATTGTTGTTTTGTGGACTTTAAAAAGTCTTTGATATGATTCCACGTAAAAATTTGTGGAGAAGGATGGAAGAACTCCAAGTGCCAACTGAGTTTATGTTTGTGGTTTCTCGAATCTATGAGAAGGTGATTTGTCAATTGCGCATGGGAAGAGAAATTTCAGAAATTTTTGTAAGCACTATTGGGGTTAAACAAGGATGTCCATTGTCACCAACTCTCTTTGGTCTATGCATCGATCAATTGGAACAAATGGTACTTGACTTTATGCAAGAAGAAGCCATTGAAGAGGCCACTATTTGCAATGCGGTAATCATGCTTTTGTTGTATGCGGATGATCTAGTGCTTCTAGCACACACTTTAGAAGATGCACAAAAGCTTATGGTTGTCCTTGAGAACTTTTTCTTGCATAGTGGGCTGATTGTAAATGAATCCAAAACAAAGGTTATGCTTGTGAAAACCAACCATAAGGAGAAGCCATGCATTGTGTACAACAACGAGACACTTGAAGTTGTTGAGAGCTTTAAGTACCTTGGCCTTGAGGTTCCATCCAATCACAAGTGGCATGAATGTGCTATGCGTCATTTGGAAGCGGGAAAGAGATCATATTATGCATTTGAGAACATGTGTAATGCGGGAAACATCAAGTGTTGGGTTCTCAAGAAGTATCTTTTTGATGCATTGGTGACACCGGTTCTTCTTTATGGAGTTGAAGTGTGGGGCGGGAGCATCTCAAAGTCTACTTGGAAAGAGTTTGAGAATGTCCAAAAGAGTTTTCTTACAAACTTTCTCCAAGTCAAGACACAAACACCATATATGCTCCTACTTCTTGAGTCGGGATCTCTTCCAATTGAGGTTATGGGCATGGAAAGGGTTGTGGAGTACATGATAAAGATGCGTCAAAACCCCTCACATCGACTTCCTACAATTGCATGGGAAGCAAGCAAAAAAGTTCGAAAGACGCATAAAAGCAAGATCTTGAGCACGGGATGGATGCAAGACATAAAGAAGTGGTTTGGGAGATGGGATGCATTACACTTGCTACATGATGCTTCAATTGACTCTCAAGTGAATGAAGCTTTTCTACAACGCCAATGTATTACGGCTTGGGAGAAATCTGGTGGGTCACGCTTCATACATTACACCACCTATATTGCCCCCAACTACAAAACCATGTTCTTCGCTGAGAGAGGAAACCGTACTCACACTTACATGCTTGAGCCTATTCCCTTGTCCACGATACGCACTATCGCAGCAATTCGGCTTAGCTCCCATTTCCTTCGATGCGAGATAGGGCATTGGGGCAATGGAGAAGAGTCAAATCGATTGTGCACATTATGCTCACTGCAAGTTCAAGAGTCTGAGTACCACACACTACTAGAGTGCTCAGCTTTTGATCACATCCGAACTTGCTTCTCTCACATTTTCAACCATAACTTAGACCTACACACTTTCCTCTCCCAGCCAAAGTGTGGGCTCTCCATTGCGACTCTCATCACTACAATTTTGGAGCATCGAGAGTCACTCATCAGCCATACACATACTACATCACATGTAACTTTGTTCCCATAGGTCATATTTGACCTCCGAGGACGATAATAAAATCTATCTATCTATCTCTCTCTCTCTCTCTCTCTCTCTCTCTCTCTCTTCTCGAACCCTAAGTCCTCTCGTGGAACCCTAAGCCTTGGCTGCCTGTAGCGAGCCCACAGCATCTTGGTACTGCACAAATCGCCTCCCCCAACCTCGGACAGTATCTCAAAACAGAGCTAACTTGTAGCTGTGTGTTGCGCCAGGGGTCGAAAAATTCAAAGCGACCAAGTGATTAAATTCGGACGCATTGGGTTTTTGTGTGATGCTTCTTAAATTGCTTTGAACTTCAGACGCGGCCGCGAGAGAGAGAGAGAGAGAGAGAGAGAGAGAGAGAGAGAGAGAGAGAGAGAGAGAGAGAGAGAGAGAGAGAGAGAGAGATAGTTCTATTATCGTCCTGGGAGGTCAAATATGACCTATGGGACCAAATGAACATGTCACGTGGTGTGAGTGGAGTTCATAAGTGACTCTCGATGCTCAAAAATGGCTGAAATGAGCGTCGCAATAGAGAGTCCACATCGTGGTTGGGAGAGGAAGGTATGTAGGGAGAGCTCATGGCTGAATATATGGGGAAAAGAGGACCTAATGTGGTCAAAAGCTGAGCACTCAAGTAGTGTGTGGTACTCACTCTCTCGCACTTGACGAGGGCATAAGGTGCAAAGTCGATGACACTCCTCGCCAGTGCCCCAACGTCCTGTCTCGCAGCGTAGAGAATGGGAGCTAAGACGAATGGAGGCAATGGTGCGGATCGCACTCAACGGGATGGGCTCAAGGATGTAGGAATGGGTTCGGTTACCTCGTTCCGAGAAGAAGAGAGATTTGTAGTTTGGGGCAACGTGTGTGGTGTAATGGCTGAAGCGAGAACCTCCGGATTTCTCCCAAGCCATGATACATTGGCGTTGTAAGAAGGCCTCATTAACTTGGGAGTCGATCGACGCATCCTTGACCAAGTGACATGCATCCCATCTTCCAAACCATTTCTTGATATCAAGCATCCACCCCAAACTTAGTATTTTGCTCTTGCATGTCTTTTGAACCTTTTGACTTGCTTCATATGCGATTCTAGGAAGTCGATGCAAAGGGCTACGTTGTGTCTTACGCATGTACTCCACAACCCTTTCCATGCCCAAGACCTCAATGGGAAGCGATCCGGACTCAAGAAGTAAGAGCATGTAGGGTGTTTGTGTCTTGACTTGGAGAAAGTTGGTGAGAAAACGCTTTTGGACATTCTCAAACTCTTTCCAAGTAGACTTCCCGATGCTTCCACCCCACACCTCCACTCCATAAAGAAGCACCGGTGTCACCAATGTGTCAAAGAGGTACTTTTTGAGAGCCCAACACTTGATCTCTCCTGCATTGCACATGTTCTCAAATGCATAATAAGCCCTCTTTCCGGCTTCCAAGCGACGCATTGCACAATCCTTCCATTTATGATTGGATGGAACCTCAAGGCCAAGGTACTTGAAGTGATCTACCACTTCAAGTTTCTCATTATTGTATACAATGCATGGATTTTCGTCATTGAGGGTCTTTACAAGCATAACCTTGGTTTTGGATCCATTCACGATCAGCCCGCTATGTACGCAAAAGCGTTCCAAGACACTCATAAGCTTTTGTGCATCTTCTAAGGTATGTGCCAAGAGCACTACATCATCGGCATAAAGCAAAAGCATGATCACCGCATTTCCAATCTTAACCTCTTCTATGCCTTCTTGCTGCATAAAATCAAGAACCATGTATTCCAATTCATCAATGAGTAGCCCAAAGAGGGTTGGGGAAAGTGGGCATCCTTGTTTGACACCAATAGTGCTTGCAAAAAATTCTGAAATTCCATCTCCCATACGTAATCGACATATCACTTTTTGGTAGATGCGAAAGACTGCATGCATAAATTCTCTCGGCACTTGAAGGCTTTGCATACGTCTCCAAAGATTTCCTCGTGGTACCATGTCAAAAGCTTTCTTGAAATCCACAAAACAACAATACAACTTTTTTCCTTTCAATCGAGACGCTTCCATAAGAACTCGAAGAGTGACAAGGTGATCAATAGTGCTATGATGCTTTCGAAAACCTGCTTGGCCAAGCGCACGTTTGTAATTCTTTTCAGCCCATTCACTTATCTTCATCTCCATGATACATCCAAATAACTTTGCCATCAAAGAACCAACCATTATAGTGCGATAGTTGTTCACATTGTTTACATCTCCTCCTTTGTGCAAAGGTTTGATCCAATTTGCACTCCAATCATGAGGCATGCCATACTGAAGTGCAAGGTTAAACATATCGCATATCCAATATCGTGTTTTCTTGCTTGTCCATTTAATCATTTCAGCCTTGACACCTTGAAGGTCACCTGCCTTGCGAGTAGCAAGTTTCTCAAGCGCGCGGCATACATCTTCAATGGTAAAGAAGGGAGACATAAATGGAATGGAGCTACAACCCTCCATCTTATCAACATTGGGTTGCTCATAGAGGTTCTTACAATGCATATACATATCCTCAAGAGTCAAGTCACCAAAGCTCTCAACGCGCTTGCCTTTTAGATTTTGCCAAAACTTGCCACATGCATGTGCTTTCTCTTGTGCTAAAAGAAGTTGTTTTTCGACTTCCCACCTTCTCCTCTTCTTTTGAACAAGTGCTTTGTATGTGTGTGAACATTCCAAGTAAACTTCCTTGTCTTTGATTGCATCCAATCTTAGCAAGTGTTTTCGGGCTTGACTACATTCCATGTCAAACCATTTCTTCTTGGTGCTACCCTTCTTAGACCTTTTGCAAGACATGTGTTTCGTCGAAAAGCATTCCTTCGCACAAGAGAAAATTACTTCTTTGAAAACTTTCCACTTGCATTCTAATGTTGGGCTCCCTTGATGCTCTATCATGCTTAACATTTGGTCCACCATATCAGCATATATAAGTGCTCGTTTGAAGTCTAGACGTAGGTACAAATGATTCACATCATGATTGGAGGCTACATGCTCGGGCCGTTTACCACACTTGAGGTCAATACATAACATCCTATGATCCGATTCCGGATTCCATTCACCAAGTGTAAAGCTTTGTATGCATTCTAGAGTGGCTTCTGAGAACAACATATAGTCAATCACGCTAGCACCATTGTGCTTTCTACATGTAAAGTCATTGGTGCCTTGCCATAGAGATACACCATTTGCAATGAGCATTCCGGTACTATTGCACATATGTAGAAGTGACTTTCCATAGTGATCCACTTCTTTTGCATCATTAGAACTTCGATTATACATGTATGAGTCATCCACTCTTCTTGATACATGCGGCATGTCGACTTGTTGTGTGTCGTGTTGTAACATATTTGTGCGAGCATTCATGTCTCCAAAAACAATGACTTCACCTTGATCCTTGTAATGAGCAATGTCTTCCTCTAGTTCAACAAAGGGCTGATCTCTATCCATATTCAAGCGAGCATAAAAGTTGGAGTCATAGTGAGGAATGTAGCAGCCGGCCACAAACATGACTTGACCATTTGGTGGGCTGATTTTCAGCCATAAGTAGCGTTTATACTTATCTTCTTTGACAATGGAAACATCTTTCAAACCCTTTTTGGTCATACATGCTACGCCTCCTTGGCCTCTTCGTTGCTTTGCATTTTTGGCCCACATCAAAGAATGTACATCGTATTTGTCAAATCCAAGAATTCGTTGCGCATCATGCTCCCATGTTTTGACAAGAAGTATCACATCGGAGTCATTGGTAAGCTCATCAATGCCAATTCCCGCATTCCATGGATACCCATTACAATTCCAAAAGCTTATTCGCAAGCGTGAGTTGGTCTCATAGATCATGTGTCCCTATTTGTTGGGTGGACTTGCATCCTCCTCAAGTGCCTTTTCTTCTTGAGATGATACCTTAACCTTCTTGCTTCTTTCCTCGTATGCTTTGCGACGTACATTTTGTTGCATAAGAGTGCGATCCTCATATACATTACAACCCGTTCCTTTGAGGTAGATCCAACCATTGTCAAGGATGATCTTTCTCTTTACCTCATCAGCCATGGTACATACAATAGGTCTTTCTCCCGAGCGAGGGACTCCTTGTTTTCCAACTCGATGTGCACCATAAGCCATGATTCCTGACATGCCAAAGTGTGTAGCAAAAAACTCTTCAATAGCAACCGCAAGAGATTGGGGTGTTTCCATGCTTTCCTCCTTGATTCCACGAATGACGATGTTCTTTGAGCGTTTTTGTCGTTCTTGCAATTCTTGAGTGTCCACATTCTCTACATTCTTTGCTTGGACAACGGCTTGCGTGATAGGAGATGTAGAAACCACATTATCCTTACATATATCAGCCCATGATTTGGATGCATTTCTCATCTCACATACATCATGTCGTATTGTATATATCGTTTCCTCTTTCAATACATGATCACTCTCAACTTTGCTCAAGCGCTCTTTCACTACATTCATGTCCACAAGAGAGCGTTTACATTCTTGAACTTCATTCTCAAGATGCATCAAGCGTGTTGTTTGCATTTCAAGAACCTTCTTGAGGTGCTCATTCTCCACAACGAGAACTCTTAAAGTACCATTCTCCATTGCAAGTGCGCGCAACTCTTCACCTTGCTTGTTGACGGTTTCTTGTAACGAGATCAAGTAAGCCATGATCATTGCTTCCGTTGTTGTAGACGATGTGGTTGGATTAGCATCCAAATTCCTTGGAGATTTTGCATCATTCTCCATGGCGAGTGTGGCTTTTCCACCCTTGCGAGTTTTGTCTGACATTGCCTTCAAGTCGGCAACAAAAACGCAAAGTTTTGACAGTTTTTTCAGTTCTGAGATGCTATTACAGCAAAGCCTTCCATTACAGCAAAGCAGAGAGAGAGAGAGAGAGAGAGAGAGAGAGAGAGAGAGAGAGAGAGAGAGAGAGAGAGAGAGAGAGAGAGAGAGAGAGAGAGAGAGAGAGATATGAGCATCTTTGTCTTCTTGCAGTCGAATGTCTGCAGCACTTCATGTTGATTTCAGATCTTTGCAGCACTTCATGTTGATTACAAACGTTTGTTGGTCTTGAATAGAAGCTCTTGAACCTCCCTAAGCGGTAGGCCCGCTACAGGTTTGTCAGCTTTGAGGAAGACGAAGGCTTGTTGATCCAAGAAGGAGCAGCATAATTAGCCAAAGAATGTTGAGCGAGCGCCAGCAGGTGCACTTGCAGCTTCCATCATGCTATTGCCCATTCTACGCTTGATTGACAATTAGCAATGAGGGTATTGGACCTCTTGGTGCGAGCAATCCTCTACTTGTCTGGATTTTTCTCGGCGTAGCAATTCTTATATGGGGATTTTCTTATATACGTAAGCGCCGCCTGCAAAGGGGAAAAGATGAATTTGGTGTTGACTACCATCAGCACGTTCGCAATGGTCTGAAGACCTTCTAGTGCTACGCTGAAGCAGATCAATAGCAGCACTGTCTGAAGATACAGAATTTGACATCGTTCATTTTTTCTTGTTCTTCTTTTTCATCCTTTCACACTCAATTAAGAGGGCTTTCACACCTATAAAGACTACAATCTCAAGTGAAATCTCCATCATCAATTGCATTTCAAAACATTGTATTAAGACACAGTGGTAAATGCTATTGAGTGTTGAAAAATCGACAAATTTGAAGTCCGTAGCAATTGCAATGGCGGACAATAAGTGTAAGGAGGCCAAGGCTAAATGAAAAGCATTTCAAACACTCTCTCAGTGAAGGATGATCTGGCCTCGCATTGTAATCAGAGTTGTGAAATGTGCTTCTAAAATATTTGCTTCAATTTTTCTAACCTTTATGTTTTTTTTGAAGAGAGAGAGAGAGAGAGAGAGAGAGAGAGAGAGAGAGAGAGAGAGAGAGAGAGAAGAAGAAGAAGAAGAAGAAGAAGAAGAAGAAGAAGAAGAGAATTTTAACGTTGTAGAAAATATCCCAAGAGACCTTAAAGATCTATTTGACGAGGAGATTTGAGCTCAAGACCTGTTTTATAAGAGGGAAATGGCATAACCAATCCACCACACTTGGGTGATAGAAAGGTTATATCATTTTCCTCTTCGTATTAGCGCGCACGCGCACACACACACACACTAGAGAGAGAGAGAGAGAGAGAGAGAGAGAGAGAGAGAGAGAGAGAGAGAGAGAGAGAGAGAGAGAGAGAGAGAGAGAGAGAGAGAGAGAGAGAGAGAGAGAGAGAGAGAAATGTCTAAATGTATTGCAATTTTTCCTACAATAATCTACTATTGTTTCCCACATAAGTACAAGGTGTGCCCACTGTCTACCTAGCGAACATAAATATCTATTTGGATGATTCAACAGCAAGGGATCCTTGAATATTGAGTGGATAGTGGTATCTCCATTTATGTAAATGAAACCCATGTCTTCTATTTGACCATGAAGGGACTGTCTTCAAAGTGGGCCGCTTCGGGTTAAAGAGCCAGTAGAGTTACGACCACTAGTGCTATGACGGATCACATTCCACTTATTGGATAATTTGGGACCAATACTAGCATGGATAAGTGGAAGTTGAATGGTTAGATCATTTGAAATAGAGACACCTTACTGGCATGGCATGGTTTCAAGCCTTTGTGGATGCACCTTACTCTTTTGAGCCCTAAAGGGCATTCTCCTTGGCCCCCAATGTTTATACACCCGGTTCCAAACATCGTACCATAATTATCGAATCCAAAATCCGACAAACTCACAAATTATTTTCATGAAACCTCATGGCAAGACGAATGCAATGAGATAGCTACTCTGGACTCAAAATTGAGCTCGAAGGAAGAAGATTGAAGCTCCCCAAGTTAAGCCTTCTGCTACTGGCCCCTTTACCCTACAACGTGATGATTTCAAATATTCAAAGATATGCATGTAAGGATTTTTTTTTTAAAATGTCAGTAAATGAATCACATTCATGCCTTAAAATTTTCCTTGTCATGGGTTGCTTAAGGTGCTTGGATTGGACTCTCAAGCTCATGGATTTTTATATCATCCTCTTTAACAAAGGTTGACTTGTTGGAAGGACTAGAAAATGTAAGGATGAATATGAAATTGTAGCATTGCATATGGGGGAGGGATTTGCATGGAAATAGAGTTGTGTCTCGTTGTATTGAGTGGACGTTGCTTTTGATCTACATATATTTATACAGTGGGTCATGTATTTTGGCATAAACTTATTGATATGCATGGATGTTTTTTATCAATCCAAAGAACATCGTCATGGTAGGTGTATTCTCCCAAAAAAAACATATTTTTAGTTTGCTATCAAGCATGGCACATTGTTAATGACTAATTTTTTCCTTATAGTGTCTTTTTATCAATGTTTGAGACAAGTCTTGCATATGTTGGTAAGGAAAAACATGTGCTTATTGTAATTTTTGTAACATTTAATGGCCTAATAACTTATGTGTAGCGGAAATTAGCATGAACACTATATAGTGGGCATTTCATTAGAATAGATTCCTAATGACAATTACAAGAGTGCTTGGGTAGACAGAGCAACACAAAGCATAACACCTAGCTAGATAGCATCAACAATACTTTCAAAAGAGAGAGAAACTAAGCTATTGACAACAGTTGAGGACCGGATTTGCATGGAGCCGGTCCCCCCTCCAAAAGGCTTTGTATTATGGTTTCTCCCATCAAGAGAGACATTGTACAATACAATTCTTTGTGTTCCTTCAAGACTAGCTAGTGCAATGAAGATGAAAGCCTCATGCACTAAGAAAAACACTTAACAAAGACAACTTTAATTATCCCCGTTCTCATACCCAAGACCTCACACACCTTCGAAGATGGTGAGAGCTAGCAGGGTATGAGAGTAGATTGAGAGGAAGAAGGAGTATCTTACGAGAAAGATGTACATCTCCTCACATAATCACTCATATTAGCATAGCTTAGCTTAGTAATTAGCTTGGTACAGGAGATGAGCATGCATTGAAGCTTGGCTCTTGGTTGGATTTGCATCCACATGCCAAGAGAGTGTTGATGTAGGCTTCTATCTCACAAGCTTGGAGTAGGTGATGAGCTCTCCATTAAAGCTTGGGAGGAGATAGAGTATTCTTCCTTCACACATGAGATTGTGTGAGTGTGTGTGTGATAATGGCTTGCAAAAATCATCCCCCTCTCTCTCTTGGGCGAGCCCCCTTGCTAATTTCTCTTGCTCTCATCCCATTGGACCTCCCCAAGGCTAGCCTATCACCATTAAGCAACATAAGTGATAGCCTTTTGACATATGTCCCCCTTTCCCCTTTTGTGAGGGCTTTAGGTAATTAAATAATTAAACTAAACTCTCATTGGACCCCTTTGCCTCCTGGCCAATAGGAATTAGGCAAGCCATTGGGCTCCTGAATGCTCATTGGACCCCTTGGGAGACTGCCCAATAGTCTTCTAGGAGACTTAATTCTCATTGGTTTCTTTTATTAAATGTTTTTAATTCATTAAACTAGATTTATTCTAGCCTAATTCTCATTGGTCCACTTCAAGGGTCATCCAATAGGAACTGGGCACACCTTGTGGGCATCTGGCCTAGGGAGCTGACATGTGTCCCTCATTCCCTTTGTGTAAAGGGGCTTGTGTGTGTGTGTGGCTTTCTCTCTCATCCCCTAGAAGAAGGGCTCGCCCCCTCCCATCTAGGGATATGCATTGACTTTGGAGAGCACACAAAGCATCCAATTCCCCCTAAGCTTTAACCCTTTGGACACAACCTTTGAATTTTGGAACCTTAGCATTTTGGAAGTCTTAATGGGCTGAGCCTTAGGGTCTTTTTAGCCCATTGTTGCACATGGCTCTTTTGCAGATGGCCCCTCCTTTGGATCCCTATTTTCCCTCCTTTGGATCCCTACTGTGGCCGGTATGCTAGCTTAACCAATATTCTAGCTTTTTCTTCCCTGGCACTTCCCCACATTAAATGATCTGTTTAATATGAGAAAATCATTTAGGAGAATTAGATATTGATTATTATGACATTACCTCTCTCTTGAAATCATAGTCGTCCTCGACTATGGTGTAGAGAAGATAAAGCATATTCATGAGTCCTTTTCTTAGCGGGTAGAGGATCCCTATGTTACCCTACGACATCATTCCACAATGGATGACTAGTCCATTTGGGGCTTGAGAGCCTAAGGCTGCCGCAAGCATGTCTGCACATTAGTCCTATCAGTCTTCCATAGTAGAGTGACAAGCTCTACTTGGTGTTTGGGAGACGTCGTCTCCACAAACTTGATCTAAGCATGCATACTACTTCATTTTTGTGCACAAATAAAGAAAAAGAGAGTCTTATAAGACAAAAACTTTGTTCATTTTTAACATTTTGTACATTTGCTTACTCTTGGGAAGCATTGTAAGCATTGACAAGGTTTAGGTAATCCTTTAATTGTATGCCTTGCATCCATCTAGCATCTTCAAAAGGATAATTTTTAAACTTAATAAGATATCGTCGGATAGTCTTACCGCCTCTTAATACCTTGTCTTCATGTCGGAGAATGGACTCGGGCTACAGAACCTCCTCTTGGTCCTCGATATCCGGTGGGTCTTCAATAGTTGGTTCTTGAGGTGGCTCTCCTTTGTAAGGCGTTAATAGGCTCACATGGAAAGCATTGTGTATGAGCCAATGATTGGGCAACTTGAGTTGATAGGCCATCTCATTGATTGGCCTAAGAATTTAGAAGGGACCATAGTACCTTTTTGCTAGTTTAGCATAGTACTTTTGGTGACCCGTAGGATTGTTGCCCGTCGTATGCCTTAATCGAGCCTTGGGAAACTTTAACAAGACCCAATCATTTTCTTTAAAGACTTGGGCTCTTCTGTGCTTGTCAGCAGCAGCCTTTTGCCTTTGCTGTGAGATAGAGATAGCATCCTTAATCTTTTGAAAAGATTCTTGTAGGTCTCGGCTATACTCATCTGCAGCGAAGATCTTCCCATGTACCTTAAGTAGCAAGGGACTTTTTGATCTTCCCTCAATTACCTCGAAAGGTGCTTTTCCCGTGGAAGTATGTATAGTGTTATTGTAAGCATACTCCACTAAGAGTAAGTACTTCTCCCATTGAGATCTTTGATCTACTTCCGTTACATAGGCTTTTAGTAGATTGAGAATGGTTAGGTTAGCTATTTCACTTTGGCCATCCGTTTGTGGATGATAGGCCGAAGAGAAGTTTAACCTTGTCCCTAAATTCTCAAAGAGACCCTTCCAGAAATTACTGGTCATTCTAGGATCTCTATCCGACACTATGGACATTGGCAAGCCTTGGTACTTGAAAATTTGTGAAATGAAGAGGGTTGCCATTTGATGGGCTTTGATAGTCTTTTTGACAGGTATAAAATGAGCTTGTTTACTGAACCTGTCTACTATCGTCCATATTCCCGTATTCCCATGGATAGACTTAGGCAATCCAAAGATAAAATCCATGGATATGCTCTCCCATGGTGAATTAGGGATTGGAAAGGGTTGAAGCAATCCAAGTTGCTTCCCTCTATCAAATTTTTTCTTTTGGCACACCACACATTTAGAAACATACTCTTGTATGTTCATTTTCATGGTAGGCCAATAGAAATATCTTTCAATTCCCTTTAAGGTAGACTGAATCCCTCTATGCCCCGCATAAGGTGGAGCATGAGATTCATACATTACTTTCTCACGTAGTGAGTTAGTAACACATAGTCTATTGCCATAGAGAAGATAACCATCTTGTAAGGTAAATGGTTCTTCTTTTTTCCCTAATCCAAGGGCTGAAATCACATCTCTAAAATCGGGATCAAAGGCATACTCATCTATCATTGAAGATAGATCATTGTGAGTTGCTATGGAAACTGCATTCACTCTCGGCCGTCTTGAGAGTGCATCAGCTACTTGATTATGCTTGCCAGCAATGTGAGCAATATGAAAATGAAATTGTGAAAGGAAATTTGCCCACCTCATTTGTTTGTCGGAGAGCTTGGTCTGCGTCATGAAGTACTTAAGACTTTGGTGATCCGTTCGCAGAATGAAAGGAGTCCCCAATAAATAGTGCTTCCATGAGTCTAAGGCATGTAGAACTGCAAGAAGTTCCTTTTCGTATATGCCTAGAGCTTGCTCAACAGGGTCGAGCCTTCGACTCTCATAGCCTATGGCGTGCCCTTCTTGGAGCAAAACAGCTCCAAGGCAATCACCACAATCATCACATTGGACCTCAAATGGTTTTGAGAGATCCGGTAATGTAAGCACAGGTTGAGAGATAATCTTTTCTTTAATCTTTTCGAAAGCATTGTTCTCCTTAGCAGACCATGTATACCTAACGCTTTTCTTTGTTAGGTCATGTAATGGTCCCGTAATTTGTGAGAACTTTTCTATGAAGCGTCTATAGTATGCACACATACCTATAAAGCTTCTTAGTTCATGAAGATTCCTTGGTTTAGGCCATCCTTTTATTACCTCTAATTTTGATGGATCCATTTGGATCCCATCTTGAGAGATAAAGTGACCTAAATACTGAATCTCTTGTAAGAAAAATTCACCTTTCTTTCGATTAACATAAAGTTTATTCTCTCTTAAAACTTGAAATATTACTTGGAGGTGTTGCTTGTGTTCCTCCAATGAATTAGAGTAGATGATAATATCATCAAAGAACACTCCAGTGAAGGTTCGATGAGGCCTGAACAGCTTCTCCATCAAGCGGTTGAATGTGGCTGGTGCATTGGTCAAGCAAAAGGCATGACAATGTATTCGTAAAGACCAAATGTGGTGCAAAATGCGGTCTTTACAATGTCTTGATCAACTATCCTTATTTGATGATAGCCACTTTTTAGGTCAATCCTACTGAAGAAGGTCGATCCTTGTAGCTTATCAAATAGGTCTTCTACCCGTGGAACGGGAAACCTATTCTTGACAGTGATCCTATTTAGTGCTCTATAGTCGACACACATACGATATGTGCCGTCTTTCTTTTGCACTAATAGCACAGGTGAGCAAAATGGAGATGAGCTAGGCCTAACCATTCCCTTCTCAACTAACTCATGCACTTGCCGCATAATTGTAAGGTCTCTGACCCGATCACAAGAGCACCCTTGTACTACGAAATGAATACAATATGGAATAAGTTACTATTTTTAGCAGTTTTCCAGATTCTGTCAGTGCCATGATGTTTAGAATGTTATAAAGCTTCAAAAATGTGAATTAAAATAATTTTTGTGAAAATTTTCCAAAAATAGTAAGTTTTGGTCACCCGACCCGTCCAGTCTCGACCGTCTCGAAAATCTGCACCCGTACCCCGAATTTGAAAAAAATGCATTTTTGGACCCCGGGGGCTGCTAAATATGGCAGGTACTCAGGCCAGTACGCCTTAGTTAGAGCTTCGTATGGCAATTTACGGCATCAAAATCCGATTCGTATGACCCATTTTAGCCTAGCACCAAATTTCCTAAAAATTGTCCGGGGAGGCACCGGGGGCCCGGGACCGTGTGGGAACAGGTCCCAGGCCACTCCAGATCAGCTTTAGCAGCCAGGGGGCGCCCTCTTGCTTTGTGGCAGTCTTGGGAAAGCTGCCAAGCTTGCAACTCAGTCTCAGAGCCAGTTAACCAAGCCAACCTGACACTTGGTGGGCAGAGAACTGGACTTGCCATGCTTAACTGGAGAAGCTCCCAGATGCATTTAGCAACCCAGATCGATTTTCAGCCTGTAGGAGCCTATTTAAAGACCTGCATACACACACACACACACACACACTTATGATCACACATACACACAGTGCATACACACACACCCACACACATTGGGGAGGTGCTGCCGAATCACACACCTATTGAAGAGGAAGCTAGGAGGGAGGTGCTGCCGAATTTTCATCTCAAGAAGCTCGATTAGATCAGAAAATCGAGAAGATTACCAGCTCTTAATCACGGTAATAACAGTTTAATTAATGCCATCTGTGAATCTTTTTCTCTACCATCTAAATTCCTTGTCTATTATGCCTATTCCTAGTCGAAAATCTCTATGACTACTCTCTAAATTCTCCTTATTCGTACTCTATTATGTAATCATCATTCCATAGCTGAATTATCAGCCATTTTTCACTCTCGAATTAATGATTAGAGCATAATTATCAGAATCTTCTCTCTCTAGATAGCATAGTAATTAATCGGTAAGCTAGTATTTGTGCAGATTGAAGAGAATCACTATTGTAATCACTCATTAACATTGCAGCTTAATTGAATTCATTTTTTCTTATGCATTAAGACGTAATTAAGGAGAAATTAATCCGTCATTAAGTCTCTAAGAATTGGTTTTTCCTCACACATATGCATAGGGTAAATCTGCATCATCTAATTGCTAGGAAATAGTTTAATCATACTTAATCCAATTCTCTGGTAATTCTGAAATCTTAATTATTCTTGATCATGCAAGCCGAATAATTATCTTAGAGCCGGTTCCCATAGGATTATGTGCCATCCTTAATGATTGCTTATGAAAGAAATCTAGACTCTCATATAGGAGGGATTAATTGATGTCACTAATCTACCCATTGGACTGTTATGATGCTTGTGAACCTTAGCTCTATCTCCAAGCTAATCATTTAAAGTAGTGAGAAATGGCCCCGGTTAAGAGGACGCGCTTCGGTGGTGCCCATGATCGCGAAGCAGGAACGAGCAATGTCAACGGAAAGGGGAAGGCTCCCATGGACGAGCAAATACCGGCCATCTCACGGGCCATCGATGAAGAAGTGGAAGAGGTAGATCATATTTTTATTCAAGTTGTTTAAATTAACATTGCATACGCTAGTTAGGAATGCTCATATCCCCAAACATGTTGGAGAAATCCGACGGAAACCTCGGCATTGAAATCATTGTACATTAAGTTCTAAAGTAGGAAGGTAATGTCTGATGGGTATGCTGTTTGCAAGAGGAAAGAATGTTTGCTAGGGAAAATTTAGCTCGACATGTTCATTTTATTTCCAATGTTGAATCAGTCCTGACCCCCCTACTGATCATAGGGGGCAGAGTTCCTCGTTAGGACTCTTGAATCCACAACATGCTTTCTATGCGGTGGATACTCACGACTTGCTTTCTATGCGGTGGGAACCCACGACTTGCTTTCTATGCGGTGGGAGTGTCCATGACGTGCTTTCTATGCGGTGGACATACCTAGTTGTATGGGTAGCTAGGCGACAACGGGAGGAGTGAACTCTCGCTGGAGGGGGGATGTTGTACCTCCAGAACATTGGAATTTTTATGAATAAGTTTGAGTAGAATTTTTACTAGAATTCTGTCTGCAATACTGGTTGAAGGGCTGTTTTAACGAACCATGTGATTCGAAATTAAACAAGGAATATTTATGTTGAACAACCTTTGTGGTAGTAATTAGGTCACACGAGGAAGTGTGAGTGTGGGGGTGGAAAGTGGGGGCTTGGCTCAGGTTGCCAATGCCTACGAGATGGGTGGTCCCGATTGGTCGGGAACTCTCTGTCCCCATAGTGCTTACTCGATATTAGTAATGCTCATTGCCCCTAGAGCGGGGAATTCTCGAGAGTACGTGCCTCTGAAACATGGGGAAAAAGGCACTCGGGGTTTCTCTCCTCTTGGAAGGTGGGTCTTAGGATCGCTAGATAGTTAAGTACGCTTCCCCTGCGAGGTGGAGCTAGATCTCGTTGCTAGTAGGCTCGAACTCGACTCACTTTGTGATGAGAGATTGTCCGCTAGTTGAACCCTGAACCATTTTGTTTGCTTCCGCTATAGATCTATTGGCCACCAGGTTTACCATCAGATCCGTTGTTTGATACGACGGGGTGGGGACCTCACAATAATCTCCTCTTGTGGGCTTGAGAAACTCTATAAGGAGGTTTGTTAGGCGGTGAACTTCCTGGAAGAAGTTCAATTGCATGGTCATCATTACCTCGTTTAGGAGGTAGCTCACAAGGGATGTCGTCAATAAAAACATCTTTAAACCCCTTGAGAAAATTGGATAACTCTAATTACTTTTGGTTGCTTTTATTTTCTTTTGTTAAAGCATTAGGTTCATTTTGAGAATCTTTAACAAAAATCATGTACACAGAAATAGAGCTCTTTATTGACTTGTTGAAAGCTGGTGTATGTACAATGGGAATAGTGTTACCCATTCCCTTAGCATCTATATACATGTGTGCGCTCCTTGCCGCACTGTCGAAGCAAGGGACTTGCCAATACACCGTATGCGAGCCACAAATGGCTCCAAGCACACAACAAGCCTAAACTAGCAAGCTCAAGAAAACAAAGGGTGTGTCACTCACTGCTCTACGCTCGCCTTCGTGGTGGATTCCTCGCCGCGATGAAGAAGAAGCTGCAGTCGTGCCGCGCTCAACCGCTTCGCCGCCGTCGTGCCTTCGTAATGCTCGATCGCACACACACTCTCCCTCTCTCTCTCTCTCTCTCACACACACACACACAAGGAGGTGAAGAAGAAGAAGATGGAGATGGAGCAAGAGCACTCTTCAATTGCACAAATGAGAGAATGAGTAAAAATTAGGTTTAGTTGGCTTTTATAGGAGCTCACCCCATTCACACTTGGGCGCCCATGCTTAGCCAACTAATCCCTTGAATGTCCAAGTTAAAGTGCGCCTCTCATCGGCGATCACTCTACCTTTCCCTATTGGACCGACAAGCCCGGTACCTGACTCTACCAAATACATAATACGCGTCCATCGTAGGTGATGGGGTGTCCGTGAGCCGTGAGGGTTAACATGCCCCCCTTCCTGATGTAGATTCCGTCCTCGGAAGCTATTGAGTTGAAGCTGGGTCGTCGAGGTGGAAGAGCATTTGAGATGAATGTCCTTAGCCTTCTTCAGTCACTGCAAAATCAAACAACATTGGCACAGTAATGGCATTCTCTTAAAAAGCATATGCAGTTTTAGGTAGACAAATTGATTGGTCAAAGAATTTCAAACAATTTGGTAGCAATGAAAATTAAATTGCAATGTAATCAAATGCATAAACAGATGTAAAGGTAGAAAATTAAACAAGTCTGGGGTTGCTAATTTGACGGTCGAAAAGCACTAGAGATCGAATATTAATACCATGGGTAAGCTTCTTAATTTTCAGTGGTCAATTAAGTTGTTTAATCGCGAGAGCCAAGTATTCATGTTCGAGGGCTGACTAGAGGCTATATCTAGAAAACTTTGTAGTTAAGCTACCATAAAAGGAATTTCTCATGAAATCATCGCCTGACTGATTACTTTTTCTTTGACCCCTCAAAGTCTTTTCACACTGATTCAATTTTGAAGTGGGTGCTTATTTTGTATGCCTTGGGTTTTTTGCTTTTCAAGGAAAAGCGCCCACACTGGGAACCTCTAGGGCTCTAGTACCATAGGCAATACATGTGAGTGAAGTACCAATTTAAGCAGGGATTTCTCTTCATGCTTAAAATTTTACATTGTGGCACTTTGATTTTTTGCTTGTTCATTTTCAGCATTTTAATTTTGTAACTTTGGGAGGTCATATAACACTGTTACATTCCCCAGGCTCATCACATTAGTAAACTCCCTTTATAATACTTAAGCTAAAGGTCACTAGTGTTAAGCCCACTAGAAAGCCCTAGTACATGTCATACAATGCTGCCTAAATCGGATTAAGAACCTAAGTAACCATTGCTTATTAGGAAGGCATTCCCCATGGTATTAAGAGAAGATTTCTAATACCTAGCTTGGTCAAACTAGCTTAGTCGGACTGCTTGATTTTTACACCTAAACAAGTGATTATGACAAAACATTACATTGAATTAAATGTTTGATACTAAGCAAATGCGCTGAATATTATGCTACCAATCACAATCAAAGCAGACAAACATGGATGCAAAAAGATAAGGGCAATGCTAATGGACAAGAAACACCTGTTTGTGTCGATGGTCGCGCTTGATCTGAAGGTTCCATGAAGGTCCAAATCCTAACCACAGCAACACGCTCCTGTACACACTAGGAAACAAAAGGAATACCTCCAGGAGGCACATTAGTGGGAAAAGAGAACTTTGCTAATCTCTCAACTCTAAAACAGAAACACTCCTATCGTACTAATCTTACCTACCCTCCATCACTCTAGTGATGAGGATCAAAGGTGTTTCATGGCATAGGTTTCTGTTTCACTGTACCAGATGTGACATGTGTAGGTCTGAGTCAATGTTTTGACTTTTATGTGCATACTCGTTTGCTAATTGCTCTTGCTCTTTTTTTTTTTGTTTTTTTTTGTTTTTTGTTTTTTTTGTGAGTATAAAGCTTTATATGTACATTCCCTAAGATCGGAGATTAAGAGGTCAGGGAGAAAGGTTGAGAGGGAAACAAATGAATGATGACAGTCAGCAAACACTCCCCCCTTCCTTGGGTAAATCATACCGTTTGAAATGAGCTTGTCACCCTTTGAAACCAATTGTTCCAGTTGGTTATAGGTGAGGAATTTTGCCAGTAGTTTTCTATTACCCTAGGTGCCTCGTCAAGTTGCAAGGGTGGTAAGGTACTCTCCCAGGATCGAACTTGAAGTGGTTCATCAGGTGATTCTTGAACACTGGGAGGTGTGGATTCTTTTGTAGCTTCATGGAGGTCCACTACTATAGATGGAGGCTGTGTAGAAGCTTTTACCTCTATGGATGTATTACATGAGGAGCTAGAAGCTTCATGGGACTCCCCCCTTCCTGAGCTAGGTGGAACAAATCGTTCTTTCTTTGGTACCCAAACTAGCTCGGGAGCGGGTGTGTAGCAGTCTGTGATTTTTTTCTTTCCACGATCATTGATTCATTTTGGAGCTACGGATTGGGCTCACTTGGGTCAGGTGATAGGTAAGAGCACAATCTACGTTTTGGCACCCAGATTTGATCATTTCCTTGATAGTAGCCTTGGGCTTCCAATAGTCGTTTAGGGATCCATCGCAACATTTTCTTACTTTTCTTGGAGCGAGTGGTACGTTTCTTACAAGGCTTCTGTTTTTTTGCACTAGCTATGGTCACTAAAGAAGCTTTAGGGACCCACTTGTATGTTTTCTTCGTTACATTAGGATGAGTCTTGTCGGAAGCGATATGCATTGCTTGTAGCATATTTACGGGTATAGGCATTTCATCCCCCTCAGGTGTTACCCAGGTCGTCCCCCTATTTCCCCAAGTGTCTATGGTTGATGCTAGGTGGACCCAATCCACATTGTCTGATTCAGTCATCCCAGGTAGGATATCCATATAAGGAGAATCTTGGCCAATGTCTGTATCCTTCTTACAAGTGTAACAATATTGTAGTGGGGCCGAGTGAACTGTGGTATCAGAGCGATGATCAATAATGGTTTTACTCCCTAAGGGGTGTACCTTACCAGTCACCAAATCCACTCTAAGGATAGAGTCTTGGAATTGCAAATAGACATGATTTTTAGACCAATCGTGAACCATTTGTGCTTCCCTCATGAATGGTCGTCCTAAAATCATTTCATATGACATAAGGTGGTTAGAGAAATCCATTACAATGAACGTATGTCGTACCTTGTGTCCTAGAACTTTGATCTTAAGATCCTTGAGCATCCCCATAGGTTTGGCTATGGTACCATTTGCCATCTTTACCACAATGTTAGTAACACTGAGGCGGGGTTTTCCCATGGATTCCCAACAATCTTTTGTAACGATGCTAACTCCCGCACCACCATCAAGAATTCCCTTTATAGTTAATCCCTTGGTAGTGATGGGTAGGGTCGCATTAGACTCGTCGCCTTCAAAATACTGCCCTAATTCGTTAATGGGTACCTCGATCACAGACTCGTGTCCATCTAAGTCAAGTGATTGCACATGATTTTCCTCATCAATCATAATCGAGTCAGGCCTATTTGGTTGCGCAAACTGCGGTAATCCCGTTCGTAGCTCTCCGTTAAGGAATGCTCGAAGTGCAAGGAATAACTCAGGATCTCCATACAGCTTTGCTATGATCGTGGTTCGGACCTCAGAAGACATGAAGTCCACTAGTTTGGCAACATTCATTGGCGTTTTGCAGGGTGTAGGTCCTTGACTAGGAACTGGTGAGGATGGAATCTCATATTCCTCAATGGGATCAGGTATTCCTTCGTTAAACATCCTTTCCAACAAGAAGGGTGTATGCTCACTTTCTGATGTCCCGTCCTCACTCCCTTCTTGGATGATACTAGATATGGCTAACGGTCTATGGTTCATGTGGGGTGGATGAACTTGCGTGGGAAACACTGTGTCATGAATTTTGACCTGCATGGGTTCTGGTTCTAGTTTCCTTTGAGTCTCCTCCACTAAACCTCTTAGATGTTTCACCTGCTTAATCTCGTCTACTGGGTTTGGGTACGTCCCAATCTTCTTTTTACGATTCTTCCCTTTTTGCCCCTGCGGTTTATCTTGGGGGTCTTGGATTGGATTTGGAAACACTTGTGGTGTTTTCAGAGGCTCTTTATGGTTTTCTCTTATTCGGTTTTCATTTGGTTCCATGTTACGGTTTTCTTTGTCGGTCTTTCCCTTTGTGGTATTGGTTCTAGTCTCCATTGTCTCGACTGAATCTGAATCATCCTCGAGGTCATTCATATACACGGGGTCATCTCCTGTTCCTATGTTTGTTTTGGAACTTGGCTTTGAATTTTCCGTATTCTGCGACTTCTTCCTTCGTGTCTTCTTTTTCTTTGCTTGGATAACTGACGCGGTATCTCTCTCTTCGAGGATATGTCCTGGCCCTTGAAGCATGGACCGTGTAATCGCATAAGCGGGTGCGACGGGTGGTATTGGCGATGTCACACTAGCAATTTCGACCAAATTCAGGGGTGTGATTTTAGGCGCATTTGGGTTATAGGGGCATTGGGCAATCAAGTGATCTATGCCACAACGATTACATGTGAGTATTGGCATTGCAGACGTGCTCCCTTGATTCATTTGCATCTGTGCAGCATTCTTTTGCAGCCTAATAGGGCACTCCGCTACTCGATGTGGTCCACCACACTCGTAGCATTGAAGAGGTGGCCTCCTAGCCTGGGTGTTGATATTTTGACCTCTGGATGCGAGAGCAGCAGCTTGATAAACCGGCTTGACTTGCCCCCAACAATCTTCCATGTAGTATATAGGACACTCTTCCAATGTATCAAGTCCGTAGGCAATACTAGTGTCTATTTCCTCCTCACAGCCATCTGCATAAGCATTAGATGGCTCGCAACCCACTTGGTTCATAGGGGCGACTCTTGGATGCGGGGGCTGCGGTCCTAGCACAGGAGGTGGTAGCGGTGTAGCTTGTACAACATTTTGAGATCTAGGGACCATGTGTTGCGGTAGTTGCTCAACAGGTGGAGTAGGCATCAATACAGGAGCTCGAGGCGCATCCGTCCAGGCTACAGGTGGTCTATTTGCATCATACGTTTGATCATTAAACAATCCTTAGCTTGGTGACCATACCTACCACATGCGTTGCAAGTTCCATTAAATTTTACTCTAAACGTAGGGCACTCACTAGTGCTATGTGGACCTAAGCAAATGGAACACCATTGTTGCTCCCTTCTTGGATACATGTGACTATTTTGAGGGGGTCGATTATCCTTAAGAGACTCTTGGATTGCCTTGGTGAGGTCTGTCAAGAATGTCTCAAATACCTTTGGCTCATTGGCAATGGGCTTTGCAGTCATGGGTTCATACTCAATGGCTTGTGAGCTAGTGGATCTCGTGTCAGTAGACACCCTCATGCCTGCTATCATCAAGTTGTCCTCTAATTGGATTGCATTGGCAGTGACATCTTCCCAGGTTGTGATACCTCTAATCACTAGTCCATTATAGATTCCTTCATTCCTCAACCCTCGAATGAATCGATCAAGCAGTTGGTTATTGTTGAAGCGCTCATTTACAGGGCAGCGAGAGTTTAAGTGCTTTAGACGACTAATGAAGTCCCTTACTGACTCTCCTTCCTTACGTTCGGCCTTCTGTAGCTGAGATGCTACACCCCAAAGCACACCTTCTCGTATGTACTCCTTTAGAAACAACCTTCGAAGGGTAGGGTAGATTGTTTTCTCGTCCACCCTTAGGGTCCTATACCAATCTCCAGCCTTCCCACTTAATGTCAAGCTTAAGGCATTGCACTTATGTAGTTCGTTGCGTTCCCCTAAGGAATCACATACTTGTTCAAACACTTCAATGTGTTTTCTAGCATCTTCGTCCCCATTGAATTTTTGCGTGAGTTTGGCAATTTGTACTGCCTTACTTCTAGGCTCTCTATCAGATGCATGACGCATATTTTCCGCGATAGATCGACCTATGGTTTGAGCAAACGCTGCCAAGTCACCTATGTGAGGAGGTAGGGCCGGTGGAGGTACTCTTGGAATCATATGTGGGAGAGGAACGGGTACCGGTCTTGGCATATGTGTGGATGATGCAGTATATGGAACATAACCGGGCATAGGTCCACTCGGATAAGAGCTAGGGAGCGGCACTCGAGGAGCATAAGCAAGTGGTACAATTGGAGGTGTGGGGGCCATGTGTGCATAAGGGGCTAGAGGCACATATGGTCGAGGCCCCATATTAGGTACTACGACACTAGGTAGTGGCACTGCGCTAACCGTAGATGTCATCGGTACATTTTCTGTCAGGCTTATCCCTGGAGTGAGCATTGTGTTTTCCTTGATAGAGGGTTGAGCCAAGTTAGGGAAGCTAAAGTTTTCTCTCGGAGGCTCAGATTGCATAGAGACCCCAGGTGAAATGACGTAAGATGGGTCCATGGGGCTCATTAGAGGAGTCTCCATTTGTGATAGAGTAGGCTGTTGAGCCTTGCTCGTATCCAAAAATCTCATGGGGCCAGTTGAGAGTATATTTACCCCTCGTTTTTGCCTTTCTGATTGAATAATGCCATGGATAACATTACAGATCATTTTCTGTTGATCTTCGATGCTCGTGGCACTAGAGGTGGATTGTACAATCTCTATCCATCCTACATGGTAGGCGTGGCCAGAGTGTAGATCCGTCAACACCTCAGTGTGGAGGTCGTATGTCCAATGATCATTAATGAACCATCCTTCTAGAGTCGACGTGTTAACGGTTTCTTGTGAGGTAGAAGCAATGTTGCTCCCCGTGGTTTTACTTGTCGCCAACGGTACTCTAGAGGGAACTTCTGAAAGAGGCAGCTCAACAGGGCCTTCTTGGTAAGAAGTTGGTAGGATATCCACATGGACACTCTTTGGGGGTGTGGGGTCCACGTGCGATGTGAAAGGAGAGTCCACTTCCCCACCCCCTTCGTGTGCTTCATTTGCATCAGGTTCCGAGCGAGTAGCTCTACCTAATGTTTCCATGAAACGGCTAAACATACTAGTACTAGGCTGTGGAGCTTCGGGAGGTGCATGGCCTTCTCTCTCAGTGTTTTGGGTAGGGTATGCTTCCATGATTTCTGAGTCGGAGGAGGAATCACTAGCGGCTATTTTAGGGTCTTGGGTGGTGCTACCTTGTGTCCCCGCTGAGGGTCTAGAGCTTATCGTGGATGGGTAATGGGTGTCCGTATGAACAGAGGCACTCTCAATATGCTCGTGTTCTAGCACCCACCCAGAGCGTAAGTGCATGTGCTTTTGATACCCTAAGGTGTCAAAAAGCTGCTCTAGGAGGCCTTGTGACTAGTTTTTAGCGTGTTTTTTGTTTGTTTTTTTGCTAGATTTTTTAGAGCGTGTCGTGGAATGGGCCGTGTGATAGCTCGAAACGAGCGTATCGGTCAGAGGGTCGTGCCGTGCTTTACAACCCTCCGTTTGGTCACTCTATGCCCTCGGAATCCCTAAAACTGTCAATTTCCAGTAGGGAACTAGGCCCAAACTAGAAAGTCTAAGGGTGCAAGTGGGAAGAGAAAGGAGGAGAGTGGAGGACTTGTCCCACATGCTCTCATTCTCTCTTGAGGGAGTAGGGTATATATATAAGAGTGAGTCTAGTATATATCATAAGACTGAGGACTGAGGCCTAGGCTTGGGCTTGGGCTTGGGCTTGGGCTTGGGCTTGGGAAACCGATCCCGATCTATCTTTTATACAAACCAACCCGTCCGTTTTAAGAGTCACGTTTTTTATTTTCGAAAAATTTCCCGCCCGCTCACTTGCGTTTTTAATTTCCTTTTTTTTTTTTTGAAAATATTTTTTTTTCCAGAATTTTTTTTTTCTTTTTGGTGCAGAAAATACAGAAATTGAAAACGCAGATATGCAAAAATTGCAAAAAACGCAGATATGTAGAAATTTCAGAAAACGCAGAAATTGAAAAAACGCAGATACGCAGAAAATCGAAAAACGCAGAAATTGCAGAAAAAACGCAGAAATTGCAGAAAATGCAGAAATTGCAGAAAATTAAAAAAACGCACAAATGCAAAAAATTGCAGAAATTGAAAACGCCGAACTTGAAAATGCAGAAATTGCGGAAATTGAAAAAACGCAGATAATAGCAGAAATTGAAACTTGACAACAAATGCAGAAAACGCAAAAAACAGAAATCTCCACGCACTCCTTCCCTGCCTTTCCTATGATAGAAATTGCACCACAAGGAAGCGTAAAGTGCTAACCGAGCTTAGTGTAGGGCATATCCCCGGCAACGGCGCCAAAAATGTGTGCTCCTTGCCGCACTGTCGAAGCAAGGGACTTGCCAATACACCGTATGCGAGCCACAAATGGCTCCAAGCACACAACAAGCCTAAACTAGCAAGCTCAAGAAAACAAAGGGTGTGTCACTCACCGCTCTATGCTCGCCTTCGTGGTGGATTCCTCGCCGCGATGAAGAAGAAGCTGCAGTCGTGCCGCGCTCAACCACTTCGCCGCCGTCGTGCCTTCGTAATGCTCGATCGCACACACACTCTCCCTCTCTCTCTCTCTCACACACACACACACACAAGGAGGTGAAGAAGAAGAAGATGGAGATGGAGCAAGAGAACTCTTCAATTGCACAAATGAGAGAATGAGTAAAAATTAGGTTTAGTTGGCTTTTATAGGAGCTCACCCCATTCACACTTGGGCGCCCATGCTTAGCCAACTAATCCCTTGAATGTCCAAGTTAAAGTGCGCCTCTCATCGGCGATCACTCTACCTTTTCCTATTGGACCGACAAGCCCGGTACCTGACTCTACCAAATACATAATACGCGTCCATCGTAGGTGATGGGGTGTCCGTGAGCCGTGAGGGTTAACAACATGTCCTTCTCCCTGAACTTAAAGGAGATTCTCCTTTCAGGAAATTTAACATCGGCAGCAAGGCGGTCAAACCATGGTGCCCCTAGGATTACATTGAGGAGAGATAAAGAAGTCCTCTTTGTCCACATAGCCTTGGACATGAAGCCTCAATTTCCCGATTAACGGAGTGACTGAAGCTTCTTGCCCCTTGAAGGCACTGTCTGCGGGTAGGACATCTCCCATCTCGTAGGATTGTATGCCTAGCTTGGTGGCCAACTCTATAGATATAGAATTGTGAGTAGAACCAGGGTCAAAGAGAATAAAATCATCATGTTCTCTTAGCTTTCCCCAAGCATGGCATAGAGGAGATCCTTTGTGAGTTTTTTGGTGAGTCTCCTCCTCTTGGATTTCAACCAAGGAAGCTCTAGGAGGATCTTGGCGGTTGTTCTTTTGGGGACAAGCGCGGTACGCATGCCCTTGTTCGCCGCACTTGAAACACCGGTTATCCTTGCGATAACGCTCAAGCTCTTCAAGAGAGAGTTTGTTCTTACCTTTGTAAACTCCCTTCTCTTTAGATTTGTTGGAGTTGCCCTTAGGAGACTTTTGGACATTTTCCTTCCCCTTAGGCTCATTGGAACCCTTGTTTTCCGGGGGCTTATTATTTCTTTTAACCCCCGTTTGGAAATTGATTCGAGAGGCCACCATAGTATGGTGTATTACTGCCGATATGGTACGTGGCCTTTGGGAGTTGACATACTCCGCCATTTCTTCGGTTAAGCCCGCACAAAACTGTTGCTTTTGCTCTCCAAAATCCAACTTTGAAGACAGTGGCTTTGAGTTGTAAGTCCCAAAACTTGTCTACATATTTGTGGATGGATTCATTGGGAGAGAGCTTTAAGCTTCGCCATTCGGTGAGTACTTTGTCTTTGGCATCGGTGGCCGAAAACTGATTCATAATGGAAGCTCTTAAAGCCTTCCATGTTCTTGGAGCTTCACCGTTGGCTCGTAGGCTAGACCACCATTGCCTGGCGGACTTTTGAAAGTGCATAGCTACATGACGTAGCTTAGAGGACTCCGTGAAGCCCTCATCTCCAAACGCCGCATCAAATTTTTGGATAAAGGCCAAGACTTTGTCCGTAGCACCAAAGGTGCCATCATAGGTAAGGAAAGAGATGCTCTTCCCTCCCTCTTTGAATTTCTTCAGCTTGGACGACCTCTTCCATGCGGCATAGGATTTCCTATGGCCTCTTCTTTTTGATGGTTCAAAGGTTGCACCATCACTTTCTTCAGAAGGTGAAGAATTTGAAGAAGGTGGAGAAGAGGGTGACCTCTTTCTCGCCTTTTTCTTGTCTTGATCTTTGTCGTCTTCACCATCACTTTCATAAGAGGAAGAGGATGAAGAAGATGGAGAAGAGGGTGTCCTCTTTCTCGCCTTTTTCTTCTCTTGCTTTTTATCATCCCTCTTTGAATTGTGGTGAGGAGAAGAATACGATGGTCTTCTCCGCTTTGGTGGTGATGGAGAGCGTTTAGCCCGCCGTCTTCGTGGAGCCATCTCCGCTGAAGTGGCGGGATACTCACTTCTTTCTCGTTCCTTCGGTGGAGGCTCTTGAGTTCTCCTTTGGGAAGGAGATGCATCATCAAGAAGTAAATTCTTGAGCCCTTCATATGGATTCTATTCTTCTTCCCGAATCGGAGAGAGACCTCTTTTGGTAGTCTCACAAGGAGGCTTCCTAGGTGTTCTCTCGTCATGGTGATTAGCTTGAATAATCCCGTGAGCACGGAGCTGCCGTTGCACTTCACTTTGGAGAGATGGATTGCCCATGGCTTGTTGAAGCCTAGAAACAAGATAGTTAACAAGCATTGAAGCATCATTAGTAGCTTGCTCATGAGAAAAATCAAAGTTATCAACATTAATTTTACTCTCTTTACTATTGTCAGCCATTCTAACAACTTTTAGGTGTAAAGTTTTTAGGTGTACTTTGGCACTTCAAGCCCTAGTTGCTACTCCTCTTTACCCCTTTAGAAAAAGCACTCAAGCTACTGTACCCGCGGCTCGAATACCATTAATTGCAAGGAATAGAAGAGAGGGTCTTTCAACACCAAAACAGCACCAGCTCCTGTCAAGCTTCTAATAGCTCAATAGTGGTTAAGCCGTAGACAAGCCCCGTAGGACTCCACTATTAAGACCATAGCTCTCGACGGTGATGCCCCGTTAACTGCACAAAGCCAGGCGCACTGCAAGGCTGAAAAATCCCTATTCTACTTACTCACAGGCAATTAATAATACCAACCATTTATAGCTAGCTTGAGGACCTCCCTTCTTGAGCAAGAAAAGAGAAACCTTGTGCTCTGACCAATGTAACATTTAATGTCCTAATAACTTATGTGTAGCGGAAATTAGCATGAACATAGTGGGCATTTCATTAGAATAGATTCCTAATGAGAATTACAAGAGTGCTTGGGTGGAGAGAGCAACAAAAAGCATAACACCTAGCTAGATAGCATCAACAATACTTTCAAAAGAGAGAGAAATTAAGCTATTGACAACAGTTGAGGACTGTATTTGCATGGAGCCGGTCCCCCCTCCAAAAGGCTTTGTATTATGGTTTCTCCCATCAAGAGAGACATTGTACAATACAATTATTTGTGTTCCTTCAAGACTAGCTAGTGCAATGAAGATGAAAGCTTCATGCACTAAGCAAAACACTTAACAAACACAACTTTAATTATCCCCGTTCTCAGACCCAAGACCTCACACACCTTCGAAGATGGTGAGAGCTAGCAGGGTATGAGGGTAGATTGAGAGGAAGAAGGAGTATCTTATGTCAGGACACGGGTCCTATGGGCAGGGCCATACCCTAAAGGGGGGTCACGGACCTAGGCCACGGGCCAGCTAGCAGTGTGGACAGGGGATCCTAGGACTAAGATCCTTTAAGTAAGGGCGGTTGGGTGGAGGATCCAGCTCTCTAGCTCCTAGGGTTCTTACATTGGTATCTGAGCTCAAGGTTGAAGGCATCCATGGAGGAGGAGGGAAGGGAAGAGGCAGGCCTTGCATGATCTCTCTCTCTCTCTCTCTCTCTCTCTCTCTCTCTCTCTCTCTCTCTCTCTCTCTCTCTCTCTCTCTCTCAACTGGAGGGCGTGCATGGAGGGGGCCGAAGCCGTAGGAGTAACCTCTTACATGAGAGCTTCCATGGCAGGATCAAGAAGCCAAAACAGGCCGTGGGCAAGAGCCCTTAACAGTCAAAAGACATCGGCATGCAGAGCCGTGGGCACGCCCGCTTAAGGGAGGAGGCCGACTTGGACCTGCATGGAATTGCGAAGTTAGGGGCTTGAATGGTGCGCTTTGAGCAGGAGAACAAAACGCGTTTCGGTAGCGTTTTGAGCCACGCCTTGTAGTATGCATGATCTTCTTCCCTTGCCTCTGTGCAGCGGCCGCCATAGCTGTGGAAGCTATTTTCGGTTCTTTTTTTTTTTTTTTGGTTCAAATTGGGCGCCCTAAAAGTGCCCTAAAGCACCGTAAGGGGCCACTCCCATTGGCTGCAAGCTTTCAACCGCTTGCAGCAGCACGGTCGGGACGAACGCCATGGCTTTGGCTCCCAAGTGAGCTCATTCTCAGCCGCATGCATGCACAATGCAAGCATCCTCAGTATTTTGTTGCAGAAGCTCTGCAATTTATGCCATGGTTTTGATAACCCATTCAAGTTTTCTTGCAATAAGTTTTCCAAAGATTATGGAAAGCAGCGGACAGAAACTTGGGATATTGTTCGACTGTAAGCATGCGGAGTACTACAAGGGCTATGCGCCATCAAACGGATTCCAGGCCGCCACGAACATATCCATTATATGGCCATCGAGTGGAGTTTTGATAAGGGAATCAAAACTCCGTGCATGGCAATCTCCACATGGTCATGAGGTATTCTATTTCTTTCAAGTTGGGTTTTTAATCGATATGTGCGGTTCTTTTACAGGAACCTATCAATGGAAATCAACAATGTTATTTTGATACACAAGCAAGGCTTCTTGCTAGTCTTGATCGTGCATGCCAGCAGTAACGGGCAACAGGTACACTTTGTTCCTGCAGTTACTATAATTGTCCTCAAGTTCCATACATTGTTTGACAAGGTCAACAATATCCAGGGATAATTTACTTTAAACTCTGTTTCCTTTGACAATGTCATAAGATGCACCATGGTACATCAAATTTAACTAGGGAGCAAGGCTCCACGCATTGGATACATAAAGCATATTTTTCCTATGCAGTAGGACTCTGTATGCGGCCACCACGAGCAAGGCTTGGGTCAAAACTTGTTGTCTTCCAGTTTTCATAACGTTGACGCTTGTATCTCTGACCTAGTGTCGAGGAAGAGATAAGCCACTCAAAATCAAGACAAAAGAAAGGTTTTCACGAGAAAAGCTTCATACCTATGTATATGCATTGGGTGCATGGTCACTCCATAGTATTTATCACTTGCCACAATACGGGCAAAAACACTATATATGAATGGGCATCACCAACTGTGCTACACCTTCCAATGCCAAGGGCAGTGGTTACAAAAAATGTGTTTGGAAATACTTGACACTCTCTTGATAGTTCAGCTATAAATGTTGTCTCTATCAGTATTGAGCAATTCTCTGGTTCTCAATACGCTTCTGGATTCGGCAAGGCCAATTTTCTATAACATTTTGAGAACGCTTCACTCTATGCGCTGGATTCAAGTGCACTACCAACACCCTCGCCACAAGTCGGAGACAAGGTTAGTACATTTCAAGTTATGTTTGTTCTTGTCTATGTTTTATTTTTTATTTTGGAGAAGCTCTCTCTGTTGGGCAAAGAAAAGTGCTTGATAGACTCCATAAGCAGCCGTTGTACAAAGCAAACTGCTTTGCCGGACTTCGTGTGAAGCACGGCTTCTCGTATGTGCCAACGTATTATCAATTGAGTACTTCAGATAGATGATAATGGCACACATCTTTGACACTATGTGGTTGTCATGGTTGAGATTGTGAACGCACACTACCACTAAATGGAACCTAAATCTACGACATATTTCACAGGCAAAATGCCATTTTAAGACATTTTTCTAAAGTCACGACCCCATACATGGTAAGAGGTAAAGCTGTGGCTTGTGTTTTCTGTCCCCTCTCGCGATGAGAGCATTATACAAACAGATTGTGGAATGCTTATAGGATAAGCTGCAATTCAGGCATACGATGTCTAAGAGCACACATTCTGGGCACACACTCTACAAAATTAAGGAAAGTTCCTCAGCCCAGCATGCTCTTCTTTTCGCTCTTTTTCTTATTTCTTCAAGAATAACGAAACTCTTCTAAGAAGCTTTTGCTACATATTCTGCTCGTGGGTCAGCTTGAGACAAGGTGCTCTAACTCATAGCTAGCACGTAGCTAAGATGCTACTCAAATTAGTCTTCATTGGTTCGTCGATTGAACACTATTTTGCATAAGGGCTATGAGCCAAACAAGCTAAGAGCCAATGCCAGGAGAAGGGTAAGACCCAACTATTGGCATCCTTTGGGTGATTGTTTTCAAGCGATACCCCAGGAAGTATACATCGCCGTTAATGTACAAGCAAGAGTCTTGTCATTACGGATGTTTACAGTGTCAATTTTTCCCCTACATGTTTTCAGTGCGACACTCAAGTTGAGTTTTTGATCAATCTTAAACTCACACCAGCTACTCTCTACCACGGAGTATAGACGCAGCAATCATTTGTGACAGCATGGCTGTCCATAAGAGATCGGTAGTTCACTTGTGTGGGTCTCCTGCTCTCTCTATAGCACTACGGAGTGTCTATGGACATACTGTTTTGGGGTAAGACCCGACAGGTGAGTTCTACATCACCCCATAGGCATTAAGGATCACAGTTCGATATGCATTGAGGATCACAATTGATATCTCCTAGTTACACTTTCAAGGAAAGAATTCCGCAATCTACCACGCGGTAGCAGACGAACACAGTTTTCAAGTTGATTCCAATCAACCTACACGGTTGACTATGTTGGTTAATGTTACCTGCTAGTTGAGCAGTTTCTACAATGGGTCTTACCAAAGGGCTTGACTATGTAGATTTTAATCAAAGGGGTTGGATTGCGAGGGCAACACCCATGGTTCCCACTGCAATGCTGTTGTTTTTTCAGGTAGGAGACGTGCTCCTCTCCGTTTGCATACGGGTAAGTGAAGATTACGTTCAAATCTCCAGGTACGCATCTATTGCTTTGGTGTTATTCCATGTTTAGTCTGCTTTGCTTGGTTTTTCAAGTCGTACAAATATGCTTGAATGTTTTAGAGCCATGCCAAGGGCATGTCAAACCAAAGTATTTTGGGCCGTAGCCTCCAATATACATTATGATGTTACGAATCCATGTGTAGGGTTCAATTTGGCACATGTTGTCACATGGGATACAACATGGTCTAGGAACTCAAGGAGTTCGGTTTAGCCAGTGTGGAGTCATGAATGAGGGTCCCTCTCACTATTGTCGCAGAGTGTTTGTCGTTACCTCCACACACAAGTACCAGCTCGTACTTGATGGATGTCTCTTTTCTTGATATCCTTGTTTGAGACATATTCCACATGTGGAGAATATGAGTCTCTGGGACTGACACTGGCGCCAACTATCTAACAATGTGTCACGACGAAGTCCCTAGGTGCTGGTCGCATCCATGGATTTGACCATTTTGAGCACACAGTATCAGGAGCAATTTCAGTGGCCAGAAATTGTTGGGTACTAAGTACAAACTTGTTACGATTACAAGTGTTGTGAAACCACCTTAACGGGGGGTTGTTTCTACATATAGCTAAGTATGCTATGTACATGAGAATGTCTCATGGTTGATACCTAGGTGTGACCGGGTTGTCACATTCTGTTATGGTCCAAAGTCCCGTTATGGAATTGCGGTTCGGATATGTTTGTGTTAAATGCATGCACACTAGGTGTTATGGGCCCTAGTGTTTAACACAAATTTATTCGGAGCAGCATGCAACTTCATGGACATTATTGTTTCTGCAATTTTTTGCACTGTCAGTGCAATTTCTCTTGCAAATTTAGTATGGGTTTACACCCTGCCATACAAAGTGATGGCTAAGTATGGGTGTTTGTGATTGGATGCTTGAAACTCCAATCTGCTTTCAACCTAGTTGGTTGTCTCCATTCCATATCGAGTATATGGTTGGATACTCAATGATTGAGTCATAGTTTGTCGTCAGTCGTGGGCTACTTTTTGTAAGTGGTTGGGGGAAAGCACCTCACTCTTACTGATGCTATTCATCCCGCGTAGGATGGACAGTTTACAAGCATTCTATTTAGTACTAAAGGATATGCAAAGTGCATACGTTAAATCACGCTAAAGGATATGCTAAGTGCATACGTTAGCAAGAAGTGGAACAACTGGATCGGTTACCTTTCTAGTTTGGAGTTTGCTTCATATGATGCAAGGCATGTTACGGCTAGTTTTAGTCTCTGCCTGTTACTCTCAAGTTATCAACCTTAATCATCAGTTGTGATGCGGTTGGCTAATGGCAAGAAACCATATCAAGTCAAGGACTTGGTTGCTTCTGATGAGTATGTCAGCATAGTACTTTCATGGAAAGATGAGCCGAGGTTATATTGCACATTCAAATACCTCCAGAAATTCTAAAACTTGGGTATACATTTAGACACCTCTTCGTTATGATAACTCGTTTAACATACTCAAGTGAGTTTTAAATGGAGTCTTCACATTATGTTGGTTACGGGTCGGTTAACCAAGACGGTTGTACAGGACAACAATGTGGAAAATCCAGATGTTATTCTGGATTTCATTGAACCTCCCAATGAACTGGGTTCCGATTCAACAAACCGTTGGATCCATGAGGGATGCCACGGTGGAAAAAATTAGTGTTCTTATGAAGATACCACCACTTGTGTTTTCAAGGACGAAAACTCTTCCAAAGGGGGGAGTAATGTCAGGACATGGGTCATACGGGCAGGGCCCTACCCTAAAGGGAGGTCACGGACCCCGGCCACGGGCCAGCTAGCAGTGTGGACAGGGGATCCTAGCGCTAAGAGCCTATAAGTAAGGGCGGTTGGGTGGAGGATCCAGCTCTCTAGCTCCTAGGGTTCTTACATATTACGAGAAAGATGTACATATCCTCGCATAATCACTCATATTAGCATAGCTTAGCTTAGTAATTAGCTTGGTAGAGGAGATGAGCATGCATTGAAGCTTGGCTCTTGGTTGGATTTGCATCCACATGCCAAGAGAGTGTTGATGTAGGCTTCTATCTCACAAGCTTGGAGTAGGTGATGAGTTCTCCATTAAAGCTTGGGAAGAGATAGTCTTCTCTTTCTTCACACATGAGATTGTGTGAGTGTGTGTGTGATAATGCCTTGCAAAAATCAGCCCCCTCTCTCTCTCTTGGGCGAGCCCCCTTGCTAATTGCTCTTGTTCTCATCCCATTGGACCTCCCCAGGGCTAGCCTATCACCATTAAGCAGCATAAGTGATAGCCTTTTGACATGTGTCCCCCTTTCCCCTTTTGTGAGAGCTTTAGGTAATTAAATAATTAAACTAAACTTTCATTGGACCCCTTTGCCTCCTGGCCAATAGGAATCAGGCAAGCCATTGGGCTCCTAAAAACTCATTGGACCCCTTGGGAGACTGCCCAATAGTCTTCTAGGAGACTTAATTCTCATTGGTTTCTTTTATTAAATGTTTTTAAATTCATTAAACTAGATTTATTCTAGCCTAATTCTCATTGGTCCACTTCAAGGGTCATCCAATAGGAATTGGGCACACCTTGTGGGCATCTGGCCTAGGGAGCTGACATGTGTCCCTCATTCCCTTTGTGTAAAGGGGCTTGTGTGTGTGTGTGGCTTTCTCTCTCATCCCCTAGAAGAAGGGCTCGCCCCCTCCCATCTAGGGATATGCATTGACTTTGGAGAGCACACAAAGCATCCAATTCCCCCTAAGCTTTAACCCTTTGGACACAACCTTTGAATTTTGGAACCTTAGCATTTTGGAAGTCTTAATGGGCTGAACCTTAGGGTCTTTTTAGCCCATTGTTGCACATGGCTCTTTTGCAGATGGACCCCCCTTTGGATCCCTATTTTCCCTCCTTTGGATCCCTACTGTGGCCGGTCTGCTAGCTTAACGAATATTCTAGCTTTTTCTCCCCTGGCACTTCCCCACATTAAATGATCAGTTTAATATGAGAAAATCATTTAGGAGAATTAGATATTGATTATTATGACATTTTAGTTAAACTGCAAGTTTAACAACAAACAAAAAACTTTGATGCTTTCTATAGGTTTGGAATGTGCTTTTGCAAGGCTATGTCTCTCTCCTCTTTATGTTATGCTGAGACACTTTGCTAGATTTTTCTCGGTCTTGCATTATCTCGGAAAATTTTGCTCGGGATTTGGGATTCCTCCGAATTTATCTCTTTATCATGGCCGGGAAAGTTTGGCTCAAGAAGAGGAGTTTTTGCTAACAGGAATCATTCCGAAGGACATTCACAAGTCTAAGAAGTATGGTTTTGTGCATAGAGCATCCAAGTAAAAATTGATTGGTGATGTCTTATACATGAAAGGGGCTGATCTCGTGTTGAGACGTGTACCTTGGTGGGAGGAGCTTTATAGAGTGTTGGAAGAGAATCATGAAGGCACATGTTGCGGACATTTTTCTCTAAAGATCACCTTGCATAAGATCTTGCAAGAGGGTATGTATGGCCTAGTTTGCACAAGGATGTTCACCATTGGTGTAGGTCTTGCAATAGATGTCAATCATTTGGGAAGAGAGTGTTGAAGCCAGAGCTACGAAAAACCATTATTGCATTTGATGTTTTTGAAAAGTGGGGGATTGATGCAATCGACCCGTTACCTATCACAAACAAGGGCAAAAGCTATATTTTGACAGCAGTGGACTATCTCTCTAGATGGGCAGAGGCTATAGCAGTGAAGCAAATCACTGCAAAGGATGTGGGAAAATTTGTGTATGATGAAATATGTTGCAAGTTTGGGGTGCCACTAGAGCTACTTTCGGATAAGGGGCCAGGATTTAGAGCTAAACTGCTAGACTTCTTATGCACAAAGATGAAGATTAGGCACCAATATACCACTCCTTATTACCCACAATGTAATGGCTTAAATGAAAGATTCAATGGTGAGTTGGTACAAATTCTTTCGAAAGTAACAGAGCACCAAGGAAAGAATTGGGATTTGGAATTGCCTAGTGCATTATGGGCTTATCGTACTTCAGTAAAGACAGGTACAGGGTTTACTCCATTTCATTTGGTATATGGAAAGGAAGCACTATTGCCTGTGGAAGTAGAGTTACCTGCGGTCAAGATGCTAGAGAAGTTGCTTGGGCCGCCTAGTGATACATTCAAAGAGAGGCTCTTACAATTACAAGAGGTTCAACTGGATAGGACGAGCGCATTGGAGCACTATGGGCAGATGCAAGATAAAGCTTTAGAAAGATAAATAAAAAGGTCAAAAGTAAGGGTATCAAGAAACATGACTTGGTTTTGCGCTACAATAGTAAGCCGGACAAGACATTCCAAAATAAGTTTCAAATTAAGTGGGAAGGCCCTTTCAAGGTAGTGGAGTGTTTTTCGAATGGTACATATCAGGTGGCTAACCTGGATGGGATTCTACATAAGTCAAGGGTAAATGGATTGTGTCGTAAATTGTATCATGCTATATTGATGATGGTGGATCAAGATGAGCTATTTGTAGAACAAGTAATGTATGTGAGGAATGAGGAGACCTGTGACGCGGAAAATCTCATATCTCTTTTTGTTGCTGCTGATCATGAATGATCTAGCAGGCTAGGGGATGGGCAAATTATGTTAGGAGTTTTTTGAAAGAAGTGATTGCACATATATGCATACACATGCATGGTGCATCAAATAAAGGATTGCCCATTTTCTAGAGCTAGGTGGTTATGTTGGGCCCACATGTGTACAGATAGGACAGCATGTACATAGTGCATCGATTTTCATCGTCACCAGTATCAGTGTGTTTTTCTATAATAATGAGGAGTTGGTAGCTCGTAAAACTTCTCAAGGAAGCTATCCGCGAGTCGATGACATGAGGTAAGCAGGTGCATCAGATGGCATCTAGTGGCGTCAGGAGGTCGAACCGGGTCAATACTTGCACGGGGATAAGTACGGACACAACGTGGGTGTTTTCTTGTAATAATTATGCAAAAAGTTCATCATTGAGGACTATATATGGGGGCCACTTCACGTGGTTACGATATGCATTATTGGAAAAATTTGAGTTCCAGGTGTGTGGATGATGCAAAAAGGTAACAAAAATGCACTACGTGGCTAGTTCTTGGCATGTTCGGGGTTCGTTTGAGGTGAACTAAAAGGCCAAAGGTGCCCAAGGGATAAAGTGAAGTGTGGACACTGAAAAACCTGAGTGAAATACCATAAAAAACATGGAGAAGAGGAGCAATACCCGCAGCTCAATTTTTGCTCATTTTGGAGCATTTTTTGGCCCTAAACAGCTCTTCCGATGTCGGATTTGAGCACTGTGACATTGTAGACTGGGGTTTTTTGTTGTTCCAAATGCAATGGCACTGTTCATTTTTCCAAATTCCTTACAAATTTTTTGTTGTTTTTCTGTGTAATCTTCTCCGATGAGTGTGGTTGTATTTGGTGTATTTCCTCAATATTGTAGTAAACTATTTACCCCATTGGTGTTGGGCTGAGCTTCATTAGGTCTAAATAGCAACAATTTGCCTCCTTTGAGTTGAATTGATAGTGTGTGTGTGAGTGTGTATGTGTGAGTGTTGAGTGGGCAAGTGGGAAATCTCTCTCTTCTCACTCCATTTGTGTGTTAATTTCCTGTCTCGGCCAGGCGGGTTGTGTAAGCCGAGTGGTGCCCCATAATGTGTATGTGTGTTATTCCAAGAGTGTGTGTCGGCTTATCATAGAGGCTTTGTGTGTGTTTCCAACCCGCTCACACCGCAAAGCAAACACAAAATTTTTCTTTTGGTTGGGCAAAAGTGATTCAAATTTAAAAAGATTTGGGGAAGAGTGTTGACCAAGTTTCATGTCAAAATGAGGTCAAACATGGATTGTGATCCATGTACCTCATCATGTGTGTGGTTGAAATCATTTGGAATAACTTTCCCAAAAGGCATAATGTCAAAAAACTGAAAAAGAGTTGGTCAAAATAGCCAAATACAAAAACTAGTCAAAAACTGTAGCACCAAAAAAAAAAAACTTGCTTTTGAATGACAAGAACTAGTCCAAATCCAAAACTTTTGATACCATAGCATCCAATAAACATGTTGATCCTAATGGTACCAAGAAAAGTCAATTTGGCTTCCAAACATGGATTGCACTCCATATACCTTTTTTGAAATTTTTCTCATAAACTCAACAAGTAGGTAGCTAGTTCCATTTGGAACAAATTTCCTAAAAGAACCATATGCAAAAAAGTTCAAAAATTGGGTCAAAAGTGCCATAAATAGTTCAAAGTAAAAACCCTAAAATAGACATAGGGATTGACTTTCTCCTAACCTAAACAAGTCCAATTCACACAAAAACCATATAGCAAGGATCAGTGGACCAAGGATAAGCTGTGTGCCACATTTCGGTGCAATCTGACAAGGGTACATAGATCACGATCCATGTTCCCCTGTTACAGACTGAGACCAAACTTGTATTATAGCTAGAGCCCATCACAAGGAGTCTAGTGGTCTTTTCAAAACTAAATTTGGATATCAAAAATCAGACCAAAAGCCCAGAATTGCCAAGTACTCTGACAAAGTGTCAGAATTGACCTAATTTTCAATCCAGAGGTCCATTTTCAAAAAATTTAATACCATAGGACCTACTAATTATGTTGATTTATGGTACCAAGAAAAGTTAGTTTGGCCTCTAAACACGGATTGATCCATGTACCCATAGTGACAGCTTGACCTAAAATTTTCCAGATCAGTAGTGCAAACATAAGGAAACATATCCCCAAGCCTAGTTGTGAAAAAATTTGAGCAAATTTGGGTCAAAAGAAAGCAAAACAGGTGACAGACTATAAATTGATGTGCAAACTTAGTGTTGTCTATTTGACTTGTCAAAACAAGTCCAAATCCAAAAATATTTGAGAGTTAGCTTGTGGACATAGTCAGGAACAAACTCCTCAGATATCAACTCCAGATGTCGTTGAACATGGATCGGGATCCATGTACCCCAACCTCAGAATTTGATGAAAATTGGTACAGAGCCTTCATATGACCTTGTCTACATATTGTGAAAAATTGGAGAAAAACATTTGACAGGGGAACATGGATCACAGTCCATGTACCTCAGCATAGTGGGGGTATTTGACTTAATGATCTTGTAAACACTTGAGAACATCACAAATCTAACATTTGAGCTAAAAATAACCTCTAGAGATCAAGATACAAACCAAAGTTCCCATGTCCTGAAACTATTTTGAGTGTAGTTCACTAAAATTGCTCTAACTTTTGATAGACAACTTCAAATTGAGTTAGGTATAGCCCGGAAGAAAGCTTGCAATCAAAAGCTGAATTTTTTTAGGTTTCCTAAATCCAAACTTTTAGGGTACCCAAAGCTAATTTCCAAAGATAAAAGGATCACAGAGACCTAACTTTCCATGCTATGAATGTGGAGGTGACCATTTGGCGTGAGGTTGCCCAAACAAGGATCCACAAATAGAAATATATGTATTCTGTGACGGATGTGGGAGAGACCATCTATTCCAACACTGTGCTAAGAATCCAAACTACAAGGAAAAAGCAACAATGAACGTTGTAGGAGCGATGCCTTCATTAAATTAAGTGGATCTTGGGTAGAACCGACAATTCCTTTAAATGTGATGACTCGAGCTCAAGCTCAAGAAGCTGCCAGAAACAAACCGACTGAAGAACCCACATTGCCACCTCAATTAGAAATCAAGAACATATCGATGAGAACTGCAAGAAAATCATGGAAAGCCAAAAGGTACAAAATGAAAGCGAAGAGGCTGTAGGAGAAAACTAATTGGAAACTGAATTGAACCAAACAAAGGAACAACTTAGACAAGAGCAAGATAGCAAGAAAAATGCAAAGGGACTTGAAGAGTCAAAGACTGATTCCGTTGAACAAATACTAATCTCACTTTGATTTGTCATGATAGATTTGTAAGAAGGCATTAATGCAACAAGCACCCTCTTCCCCCTTCTCTCTCTTTCTTACATATATATATTTATGTTTGCTTGATCATTAACGATACACTTCAAAGCAGCCCGAGCACCAACTCTCTCTCTCTCTCTCTCTCTCTCTCTCTCGTGTTTTAGTGTGTGAGAGTGTTCCATTGGTGTTAGGGTTAGTGTAAATTCCTTGCTTGTTTGTGGGTTTCTCTAACGATTCTCCTCTTTTGCGTCCTAGTTCGCTCTTAAACTAGGTGGTGCCCCTTGTGTAGTTGGGATTTGGCTGTGGGTTTGTTGTTTTGGTTTGTGTTGTGTTGTGCCCCAGCCCCATTGAGTAGCACGGGAGCCTTGAAGGGTGTCTAGAGGTTGCTCTTCTTGTTGCCCGCCCCGGACCGCCTCAGTAGCATGGAGAGATTGTATGCTTGATGCACTGACACAACGAGGGTTGCATCGACCATTGAGTGGTGATGCGGGTAGACCTTCAAACATGTCTGATGATCAGTGGCAGGAGCTAGCGGAGATGGCACTATCTACGCTCTCTTTGCACCTTGCGGAATCTGTATATGCTCTTGTTATGTATGAGACTACTTCGAGATCACTTTGGCACATATTACATGATATGTATGATAGATTTGAGTCATCAAGGACTCATGTGAGACATGTACATTCACGAGTATGCCGATAGGTTATATGTTGGTATTGTGGTCTTTCTGGACACGTTAAACGGCGTTGTTTTTGTCGTATGCGACATGGCAGTCTCAGAGATGTATGTAGTGCTGCCATGGACTCAGTTGCTTTGACAGTTAGACAGATGTAGTGTCCGAGTATACTAGTGATGGGGATGTCACTTTTACCTCGAGCTATGCACAAGATGCTATACGTGTGGATAGTGCACTCCCTTCGCATTGGTTGCTAGACGCAGATGCTATGTTTCATGTCACGTCGCATCGTGAATGGTTTTGTAGCTATTCTAGCGGGATGCTTGGCAATGTATGTTTGACCAATGGATCGGTGCATGCGATAGAAGGTGCAGGAGATGTGAGACTGTCATTACCGAGTGGTGCATCTTACTTGTTACGACATGTGCGCTATGTACCAGATTTGATAGTGAGTTTGATCTCGATTGGTCAGCTTAGAGATTGCGGATGTCAGATTTCGCTTTGAGAGCGAGATTTTGTGATGCATTTGGGTTCGCTAGTGATTACGAGAGGTGCCAGGAGTGGTCCAGGTTACCCATTGCATGTGGATCACGGGAGAGACGGTGTTGTCTCTGTGATCATGCAACCAGGTAGATAGCGAGAGAGCAGGTGAGTCATGTTTGCTTGTGGGTTGCAGGATGCTTTTCATGGAGTGCAGAGTAGTGACCTTGTTGTGCAGGTTGCGTCTACGGATGCACAGGTAGAGCGGGACAGCTCTAGTGAGTCACATCAGGATGAGTCATCAGAGGCGATGACAGAGATGACTCACATGGATGCTGAGATGTCGGCTATTGTGGAGTCATTTCTTGATATGCTTATGCCAGAGCTTGATGCAGATTTAGGAGAGATGGATACTCTTGATACACATGTGATATGCGGTGGGAACGAGGAGTCACTCCACAGCTCGGAGTCAGAGTGCCATGTTCTCTATGATAGGGGATAGGATTGCCATGAGTTGAGTTCTGAGTTGGAGGTGGCAGAGGTTGCCAGGGTTGCATCAACATTCGGTGTCCTCATGTACGAGATGCTGATCTCGAGGCCCGACATAGCAGCTGCAGTGGGAGCATTTGCAACAGGGTTGATTAGCTATTTGATGACTGATTTTGACATAGAGCATAGGGGAGGTTTGCAGGTATTGGACCAATACTTGCAGGAGTGCATGAGCTCTTGTAGACTCTTTGCAGAGCTTGGAGCTAGCTCTGTGTGGCTTCCACAGTGGGATGTATGTCTATCAGTAGAGCCGGATACACTAGCTCATCGAGAGTCAATGGGCATAGGTTGAGAAAATCTCTCACTTTCTATTAGTTGTACACTAGTAGATCTTGCTTAAAGGCACATTGGCCTTTAAGTGGGAGGTTGTTGGGTTAAGGCCTATGTGCCTTGATCGGTCGCCCAGGTCATGGGCGCCTACCCACTGTTACCCTATACTTATAGTGAGTATACTGTATAGGGGGAGCTGCCACTTCACAGTATCCCCACCCACATCGTGTGTGTGTCTCCTTCTCTCTCTCACTCTCCATCTGTGGTGCTCCCCGATCCCCTTCAGAAAGCTTGTCTGTTAAAACCCCAAAAAAGCTTGGACGGGAGAAAGGGACAAGATAAAAGCCAAAAGAATGAAAGAAAATCAACCTTAGAAACCAAACTACAGCAAATAGAAGAGCAATTGGATTTGGAGCTAAACCATAATGTAAAAGCAAATGCAAAAAAACATCTGAAATAACTTTGGGAGGGTGATGTTGGTGGACAAGCATTCAGGGCCTCTAGACACTATTCTGAAGGCTTTTGAAGCCGGATTAGAATCCAATCAAACCCAAGTTTAGGGTTTCTCTATTCTTGATCTAAGGGTCAAGGAGGAGCCACATTACCAAAAGTATGGCACTTTTGTACACAAGTCAAGATCTCCTTCAGTTGCTTTTGAAATATTTTCACTATTTTACCCATAACTTTTGCATATGAACTCCAAATTTAGTGCTCAAATGGTCCATGGGTGGCGCTTGATGAGCTCTATCCAATGAGTATCCATGTTGAATAGTTTTGGTAAGACCTTCACATTCGTTTTTAGGTTGCCCCTTTTTAGATCCTTACACAACCCTTTTTTCATCCAAATTGGCCCTAATGGGGAGACTTCATTCAACATAATTACAAGTACAGATGACAAGCTCAACAATTCAAAGAGTGTTTGGGTAATTTTTTGTGATGATCTAGTGGTATCAGTGGTGAATTTTGCAAAGAATTACTCCTTCAAGGTGCATACTGAGATTCAATCAATGCATTGGTATTAAATGCAAGTGACAATCTTCATTCACATTTATTAGTTATATGATGCGCTTGGTGCCACTCAAAAGATGAACCACTTCTACATCTTTGATGACAAAATCCATGACACTTTATATGTGCAGCATTGCTTTCTTCTGCATAATGAGTGGCTAAAAGTTCAGTGTCAAACAACACTGTGTGTGGTCTAATGGTGTTGCTTCACAATTCACAGCAAGGTGTCCATTATATTTTGTAGCCATATACTTCAATATGACGGGTATTGAGATGATGCACAAATTCTTTGCATCGGCCATGGGAAGGGCGAGAACGATGGGGTTGGTGTGATGCTCAAAAGAGATCTCACACTGGAGAAATTTCAATCTGATGGATGGGTGTTACATAATGCTTTAAGTGTAGGCATATTCCTCAGTGCAACCCTCCAAAAACAATGTCCATTGACAAGGAAGACGATAGATCATATGTTCTAGGAGGTCAAGATCGGTGATGTAGATAGAGACAAAGAGTGGGATTGCATGCAGATCCAAGGGTCCTTCCACTATAGCAATGGCTACAATCAATGAGATACGCACGGGCTAAGGTGTAGACAACTATCTTGATTTTCACATGTGTGCATGAAAGCCCAATGGAGGAAATGTGTAAACAAAGACCACGTCGAGGGGTGGGGTACTTGCAGATACAACCAACTATCCATGATGAAAGCAATAGCAAAACATCCAGTGATGAAGAGTTACCAAGAGCACTCAAGTATGCTAGCCACCATGATTTCATGAATGATGCCTTGATGGTTGGACAAAACTTTGCAATGAACACAAAAGAGCTAGGTGAAGACTTCTACCTTTTGAAGTGCACTAACACCAGGCACTTGACCATAAAATGTGAAAGGGATAAATGGCATAATCGTATTTAGAAAAACTCATTTGTCATTGAGGGAATCTTCTACAACAAGGTAAATGGGTGTGATGATACCTATGTCCTTTAGGATCACAAGTCCCCCTGCTTTTATCTACTCCCACCTAGTGCGATGCATCAGGTTTCTAATGTGCGTGGTGGAAGGAGCCTAATGTATTGAATTGTCAAATGAACAAATCTATGATAGCAGTAGAACTTGTAAGTTGAAACTTTGAAGCACTCCCGTAACATGTTCATCTCTTTGATAACAATGTCTTCCACCTTCACACCACACATGACTACTTTCAAGCCACTTGGAGAGCACTATGAGTTGACAACCACTTAGTGATAACTTCCAGTTCACTTGATCAGCACTTTTGGGACACTTGACAAGCACTTTTGGACCACTTGGCAAGCACTCTCCGGCAACACGAGAACTTTCCAAAACCACATTCATATACTTTTGTATGTATTATAAGGAGTATTGGAAATTAGCTATATGATTGGGAGCCTACTATCATGGCAGTTAGCTATACAGGGAGTGTAGGGGCTACAAGAGGTCCTCTGTAGTCATCTTTGGAATGATTGGAGCTGAATATTTCTCCTTTTGACAACATTGTCCCCATTAATAGTGCAGTTCTACGGTTGCAAAGACTCATCTGTGGCATCAAAAGGGCACTCTTTGACAATTTTTGCTCTATCAATCAGCACTTTCTGTCCATTTCATCACAAACTTAGCCACATCCTCTTTTAGAAAATTTTGTCATAGCCCCTTATTTTGCCTTTCTTATTCCCAAAGAATTACATAGCATGGAGGACCATTAAAGTACATTTTATATGAGGAATCATCTAGCACAAGTGTGTTTTACTTATTGAACGTGGGGAAGAGATGCCAAAAGGTATCCTGGTTTTTTGAAAACATTGGCCTAGGAGGATTATCAAAGAGATTACTACTAACATGGTAGAACTTTTGTGAGATCCATCCACTCAAGCATTTTTTGGTTTGAGGTAGGCAGTTATCCATGGGAGACTCCAATTTTTGTCCCACACATGAGGTCCGCACAGACACCTGTGCAACCTAACTCAATGCTAGCAAGAAAAACTCTTCATCTTGTCATAGGTAGTAGGTGATGTTTGCATCCTTAGAGACTATAGAAAAGTATAGCATTGAGACATTTGGGGGAATCCTTGACTTGCATTTATTGTGCACGCATGCAAGAACATTGTTGAAGTCAACAATGACTGCCAAGTCTTGGGATTCATTGAAGCATCAAAAGTGATAGAGTGGAGGCAAACACTCAATGTGCTCTAGATCATCAATAGGTTGAAGGGTCTTTGAGCTTGCTTCTTGAATTTTAACTACACAATAGTTAAGTTGGTCAAAACAAATGAGCTTAAGACACACCATAGACATTGAGACAAAGGACTTATATATTATAGTGCCACAAAATAATACGACATGAATAAAAATCTACAAAGCTAGAAGAATCTAAAGCTTCTAACTCGCTTGGGTTTTGGGGGAAAGTGGGTTAGTATTTTTCTGGGGTCCCAAGGACACACATCCTCCATCTGCCTTTTCCTCTTCTTTTGCAGCTCTTCTCCCAAGAACTAGAGAGTCTCTCCCATGTTTGAGTCCAATTGATCCTCTTCAAACTACACACCGTTATCGGCATGGCTTGGCTCTCTAGTTGGAGTAGTAACCTGACTCAATGGCTTATTGACATCAATACCTGGGTTGGAAATAGGAATCAAGTTAGGCACATAGGTATTTGGTGGTGATCACATTGACCATGAATAATCGTATGTCTGAGGACAACATGTGGGCAATGACCAATATTACCTTGTGTGCTTGTAGAACTAGGTGCCTTCTTTAGGATGTCTACATCTCAAAGCTCATCACTATTTTTGACATCCACAAACTGACTACAACCCTCAAATTTTCTGTATTTCCTCATTAGGGCATCCAAGTCAAAAGGCTTTTCCATAGAATGCATGAATGAGGTGGAATTCCCCTCGTCAACCTCTGGCTCACCTGAGACATGACATACATATAAAAAATATCATGATTCATGTTTTATGAGGGAGTCATGCCTTACCTATGGACTCCTCATATGCATTCCTAAGTGTCCAACATCTTGTTATAGCAGGTATCTCCCACTGACAATCCAAGACAATGCGCTTGGGCTCGGTCGCACAGACAATGGAAAGCCAAAAAGGGCGGTACTTGTGGGCACATGGAAGATAGTAAACATTGGACACATGTTTATTGCTTAATAGCAAGTGGACACAGGCAACACAAGATCCAGGAATCAGGTCAATGTCAGCACCTAAGACAAACTTGGTAGGTGGGGTAGTCACTAGAAGGTCCAAGTGCCTTCTCTCTTCAAGAAGGTGCATGCCTCCTTCTTGAAGTAAGCTTGTCTCCTCAGCTCACATATCACATGATCCATCTCATTAACCAAATCCTACACATAATGGAAAAAAACCATTAGTACTTTCAAGCACTTCCAAATGCTCTTAGCACTCCCAAGTGGTCTAAGCACTTGTAATTGGTGGTAGCACTTCCAAGTGGTCTGAGCTCTTGAAGTGGTCCTAGCACCTACAAGTTTGAGTCCTTGCAAGTTTTCTTAACACCTGCAAGTGGTCTTAGCACCTCCAAATTTTAGCCCTTGCAAGTGGTCTTAGCACTTTCAAGTAGCCTGAGAACTTGTAAGTGGTATGAGCACCTACAATTTGAGAAATTGCAAGTGATGTTAGCACTTGCAAGTGGTCTGAGCACTTGTAAGTTCGCTTCCCACCTACAACTTGAGACATTTCAAGTGGTGTTAGCACTTGCAAGTGGTTAGAGCACTTGTAAGTCTGCTTAGCACCTACAAGTCTGAGCCCTTGCAAGTGGTCTTAGCACATGCAAGTGGTCTCATCATTTGCAAGTGGTCTAAGAACATGTGTGTAAGTCCTACTAGTGGTTTAAGTTCTAGCAAGTGGTCTTAGCACTTTTAGGTGGTTTGTGTAAATCTATGGTGGATAGACCAATGAGGCATTCATGGTTGCACCATAGCCAATAGATAATTAGGAGTAGACTAGAGAATGAGCTCAATACACAATGTATAATGAAAATAGCTTGGTTAATTGATAAGAATTGGAGATAGAATTTACAAGCTTTGGGTATTGGTCATATATAGGCTCAATGTAGAGAAGTGCAATCAATGGTTGAATGGATATGCAACACAAGTGAAAATGGAAAGGGTAGTGTGAGCTACCACAAGTGGCATGTGGCTATCAAGTGTGTAGCATGTGTGTAAGGAATGAGTAGCATGTGTGAGGCTTTGTAGGTTCCATAGGAAAAAATGTGACTATGCACTTAAATGGTGCATGCTTCTATTTTAGGGATTGTTCTCACCATGAGTGAGCTAAGGATTGCCCAATAGACGCCCCTGTCAATTGAAGCTTACACAAAATGCCTGGATTTTGATCAGGGAGTCTAGCATGGGTTATATTGGGTATCTACATGGAACTCATAATATATAATTTGATGCAGTGTCTAAGCACTTAAAAATGTAGGTCATCAATTTCTTTTGGGAGCTTCATTTGAATCTCATCTCCTATGCTTTAGTAACCCTGCTTTGGTAATCTGAAGGATTTTGATGATGGTGCACATGGATTGGTGCTAAGTGCGTATACATCATGGAAGCACGCTTTTTGTGTATGCATGATGAAGTTGATGCTTTGGATATAGGGTGGCCGTATCAATAGATGTTGGTAGTGTTTATAACATGCATAGCATAAATGGTTGCACTTTTATGTAGGAGTTTTGATGACTCAATTTTTTTATACACTACAATTCTACCAAAAGGCTTGAATGCATGAATGCCTTGAATTCTCATGCCTGGTTACTTTGAAATTTCTGTGAAGCTTGGATGCCTTCTTGCAACTCAAAAGTCGGGGCCTTAGTGCTGAAATAACATCAAATGGGAGCACTTTATGAGGTCAAGGGATTTAGTTAATGGCCATGGGAGGAATTCCTTGTGGGAAGTATACAATTGTAGCTTTAGACCATGGGAAGGGTGTCTTGCGTGAATTTAGGAGGCCAAGGGGTGTTGATGTGTGTGAGAATAGGTGCTTGAAGGTAAAAACCAAGAAACTGATTCTTTGCAAAGCCGATTATTGAGTGGGCCACCTAGTTCATGATGAGTGCAAGTCGCTGATGAGGCAACATGAGGCAGGGTTGGGTAGCTCAAGCCAGGTAGAGAGCGCACAGAGGCAAGCTTTGTATGGTGTTGAAAAAGCACCAAGGCACGGACTACATGGTAGCAAGGGCACATGAGGTGGTAGATATTGTAGGTGGATTGCAACCGGCTGCAGTTTGTGATGAAAGATGGGATGAAACTTGAAAGCAAGGCACAAAGTGGGCAAGGCTGATGTCAAATAGAGAGAGAATCATATGATGGGGTAGCAAACCTTGACACACTTCAATTGGTTGGCCACGGTTCTGCCAAGTAGAGGTGCAAAAGAACAAGCAACTTGATGCAATTTTGTCTTTCTAAGTGGGGCCAGTAGGAGCTTCTAAAAGAATCCAAAGAAAAACACTTTTGGAGGCTAATAGGGAGTTGATCTCACTGTCAATAGCTTGATGGTCCTGGCTTATCAACAACATGATACACATTCTCTTGCTCTTCATACTTATCTTCTATCATAAATGGCTTTGGTTTACACCATGGTTCATGCTCACAAAATCTGACATCTCTACTGACATAAACTTGTCTTGTCGTAGGATGATAGCACTTGTAACCTTTATTTTCAACTGGATAGCCCAAGAATATACACTTCACTACCTTTGGCTCCATCTTCTTTCTTGCGTCATTTGGCACATGAACATAGCAAACACATCCAAAAACTTTCATGTAGGAAATTGTTGGTTGATCCCATAAAGTCTCTCATAAGGTGACAAATGGTATCTGTTGGTGTTTGATTCAAAATGTGTATTGCTGTATGAACTGCTTCAGCCCAACATGTTTATGGCATATTCATCTCATTCATCATGGCTCTTGCAATCTTTGCTATGACTCTATTCTTTCTCTCAGCAACTCCATTTTGTTGTGGTGTGTATTTGCAAGTAATCTGTCTTCTTATGCCTTTTTCACGTAAGTAATCATCAAAACTGTGTGACATGTACTCTCCCCCTCCATCTGTAAGTAGGCAGTTAATTTGACAACCATTCTCTTTCTCAACCATAACTTTGAACTCCAAGAATACCTCGAAGGCCTCTGACTTTGCCTTTAGAAAGTAAACCCATGTCATTCTGCTGTAATCATCTATGAATGTGATAAAATATCGACAACCATTTGGTGTAGCATGATCACAAGGTCCCCAAATATCTGAATGAACAATTTCCAAAGGACTTTGGCTAATTCTTCCCCTCTTTGGAAATGGTAAACGAGATTGCTTTCCAAATTGACAAGCTTCACAAACATAATCAAAATTCAATCTGCCAAACTTTGGTAATCCACGTACAATTTGATTTGATTGCATATGCTTTAGTCTTCTAAAATTGACACGACCAATCCTCTTATGCCATATTTCTGCCCAGTCATCTTGAGTGGCTGATTTGTTTGCATACATATCATGGTGTAAACATGGATCTCTAGCTTCCAATGAGAACAAGCGACCTTTCTTTTTTCCACGTGCCAATATCTTGCCTGGTTTGCCTTTGTGAAACTCCTCTATGAAGCAGCCATAATGATTAAAATGGACTTGCAACCCTTGATCTTTCATTTGTCCAACTGATGCTGAATTCTTTGTGATTGAAGGCACATATAGAACATCTCCCAATGTGTTGTATGTCCCGTCTTTTTCTAGCAATGGAACTGAACCAGCATGCATAATCCTATGCATAGTATCATCACCTGTAGTGACAAACTCATCGTCTTCTAACTTCTCTTTTCTGTCAAACCATTCACCATGATATGCCATATGATTTGTGGCACCACTATCTAAATACCAATCATCTGTATGATGTGGCTCCACCATGCTTCCAAAAACATGCTCCATAGGAAATAAATGTCCACTCGATCTATTGTCATATATATTTTGATAATGAGGATTGTATCCAACAAAGTGTCCTCCATGTCTGCCATAACCTTGGCCTCTTCCACCACGATCACAATTTTGATTTAGACTTGTGTAACATTCTCTTTCAAAGTGACATAAATGCCACATCTGTTAAGTATCCATCTCTTTCAGGATTTACAAATCGTCCACCTCCACGTCCACAAGGTTGGGCTCTCCCCCTGCCTCTATGGATGTAATCATTGTAACTTTGGCTTTGTTGGTTTTTCCATTGACCTCTTCTAGCATTGTTTCCATGACCATAGTTTCCTCTTCCACCTCTATTGTTTCCACGACCTCTAGAGTAAAAAACCTGATCTCTGGAATTGTTTTTTGAAGTAGAAGGACGTGACTTGCGTAACTTCACCTCTTCCTTCAAACAAAGGTTTACTAACTCTTCAAAATCAGGTATGTGTCCTCGAACAGATATAGATGTATCCAATGACTTGTATTCCGGTCCCAAACCATTCAACGTCACTCAAACTAAGTCATCATTTGGAACTTCAACATTAATGCTCACAAGACCTTCCTGTATTTGCTTTATCTCTGTCACATAATCTGATATGGATCTGTTTCCTCGCCATACACAATGTAACCTTTGCTTCAAGTGAATTTTTCATGGTTCTGTATTGGAGCTGTTCATCCTTGCTAGTATCTCCCATGCTTCCTTTGGAGATTGAGCCTTATTCACATGTGGTATAAAGAAGTCACTAATGCATAATGAAATCCAATGCATCACTTTCCTTGAATTTGCGATCCACTTCTTGTAAGCTTCTACTCCTGCTTGCCATGTTTTACGTGCTTCAACATTCTCTCTGTTTGGTTCCAAACCAACCTCGGGACACTCTTGTTCACCTGTAATGTAGTCCCATAAACCTTTGCCCATGATAAAGTTCTCCATCCTGTAAGACCATATGTTGTAGTTCTCTCTAGTTAGCTTTTCTCCAACAATCTGTGTGACTTGAGTTGAACTTTCTGCCATCCTCACTCTCTCAATTGCTTCCAAAGGATCTTGATAAAATTTTGGCAGAGTTCCATTTGTATTTGGACAATATCTCAAGTCACAATCTCAACCAAATTACTCATAAACACTGACAGAAAATCTCTCACTGCCAAGGGAAAAACCACTGATTCACTTTGCCACAGACCTACTCAATACTATGCATAAATACTCTAAAACAATGTCCACATGGACCTGTATGCAAATTCAATCCATACGCTGTCCTATACCACATATCCATACATCCACCTTTATCCCATAGTCGTAAACGACATATGAGGTCTTTAGCGGGGCCAGTCGGGGGTTCGCTCCAGTATCTAATCCACCTTGCCAAGGTACCAAAGCTCCCAAGGCAAGGCTTCAAAAAACCTCACTCGACCTCACAGAGGCTACAGTTTTCCAAAATACATTAACCACATATCCATACATAACCACAAGGTACTCAATCTGACAATATAACGGCCTCAACTTCTTCTCACAACCTTTCTTACATAGGCGGCTGTCCATAACGGACCCACAACAACCAAACATAATCTTTGATAACACAATATCATGATGCAAAAGCTCTATGTTACTCTCCAAAACCTATGTAAATGCTGAATTCTTTACCTGTAACCTGTAAATCTATTGCCGAGTGCAAAACTGGAAATCTCCTATGCCTGTGTGAGCTGGCTGTTTACTGCCTAAAATTTCTATTGCAGATTTTGGCAAATATTAGTATTCCAATGCGTCTAAAATGCCCAAAAACATAAAGATAGACTCCTAGATCACTGTATTCCGAGTTCGGGTGAGGGAGTTATGACCAAAAAACCTCTCTTTTTGACTTTTCTAGAGCTGCGGAAATCTGTGTATTGACTATAGCTCCTTAAACTGTGCTCTGATACCACTTTGTAGAGTGCGTAGGTGATGGAGAAGGTAGGAAAGAAGACTATGCACACACACTAACACACATCAAGACACACACACACACACACACACACACACACACACACACACACACACACAATCATTACCCTGCAGCAACAGCCATTCAACATGCTGCTCTCACTCTTCTTCTTTTTGAACTATTATCCAAAGTATACTTACAACATAGTATAGTCAGTGTCCAGCCACCCATAGCACAACGTCCATATTCTTTAACATCATATTCTTTAACTTTCATCACTAACTTAAAACTCGGCAAGGAAGATTCTCCCAAGACAGAAGCCAACAAGGAAAAGTCTACCGGCTCGCTACTGCTTTTCGCCCCCCCTGCTTCGCCATTGCTAACCCCCCTCCCGCGGCCCCCCGCCCTTGCCAGTCCCTGCACACTGTCCCTCAGCCCGCCTGCTGCCCGCATTTTTGCGCTGCCTCTCTGCTCGCCCACTGCCTCCCTTTCGCGCCGCCATCCCCCCCCCCCCCCCCCCCCCCCCCCCCCCCCCCCCCCCCCCCCCCCCCCCCTTTCTCCCTGCTCGTTGCTGCTTGTGCACCCGCACATTACCCGCCTGTTCCGCCCTCCCCCCCCACCTTCCTTTTTCCCCAAAGCCTCCTACAAATTGGCTCTTGCAGCACTGTCTTTTTGGGCAGTGGTCGGCACGCTCGTTTGTAGATTCTCTCCATCGTCCGTTTTTTCGCCACAACAGTAGACATAGATGGAGGCTCCAACTCTGCCACAGAGGGACTCGTCCGAAGCCCCCTCGCCCGACCCCGCTGAGCCCACCATTTGACTTTCTCTTTTGCCGAGAGAGCAAGCGAGCCTAGCCACAGAGGTAGAGCAATTGCAGGCGACTTCTATCATCTGCAAGATTCTCGGCACCCGACGTAGCAGAGGAGAGCTGCGTGACCTTCTCCAGGCCCGCCTTCTTGCAGAGGTGGGAAAGATCTTGGACGTACAAATACTTGAACAAGGTTACTATCAAATCAAATTTGAGACCCTCGAGATTGCGTCCAAGGTCATCTCCATGAGTCCACTGATCATCCGAGCAGTACGTGCCCACTTTTGACAGTGGAGACATGGTTTCGACCATTCTTCGGATGTTCTAGTAGAGGAGGCAGACAACCCCATCTTTGTCTGCTTTCCGGGTTTGCGGAGGGAGTACTTACCAATTTTTTCCACGATCGGCTCAGCCATTGGGACTGTCCTGGAGACACCTCGCATGACAGCCTTAGTAGCTACCAAGGCGGCTGGCATTCCCTTAGTTTGTGTTTTGGTCAGAGACAATCACACGCACCCCGAAGGTTATTCTTTTGCCTCGGGTGAGTGGGGGTTGGTTTAGACAGAGTGTGGAGTATTTGGGCCTCTCGAGCTAGTGCTTCATTTGTCAACAGATGGGCCATCTAGCGAAGGCCTGTCCATGGAGGAGGGCTCGACCTACACCACAGCCTCAGCCCCAGCCTGCAAGATCTGGCCAGCAGACACAGATAGAGACACAACGCACACATGTAGAGCCACCCTTTGAGACTGGGCTCCAACGGAGGAGAGATGGAAACAGGCCCGTGGTAGAAGACGACAGGGGCCACAACATTAGCCTGGCACTCAGAGTGGTCCTTAGGCGCCTACTCAGCAGCAGTTGGTTCCCACGTGGAATCGGTTTGGTCCTCTTGAGTAGGATGAGGTCCCTGCTCCAGCCCCCACCCTAGCTTCACCCTCGACAACCCCTCCCCCCCCAGAGTTCCCCTCCTCTTCCTCATAATCCCCCCCACCTCCTGCTCCTGCCGCCTCTTTCCCCTGCCCCTCTATCTCTACTACTCCCTCCTGCCCCTCTTCTCGACCGCTCCCCCCAGCTCCTTCTCCCCCCCCCTCCTGCTTCAGTTCCAGAGTCAACCCAGGGGGCAGGGCCTTCTCCGGTGGCTAGGAGATCTCTTGGCAGTGCCTTTTCCACAAGTCTCTTAGCGAGAGAGGGATAACCGTTCTTGCGACCCCCTCTGCAGGTACAGACATCTCCCCTTGCAGCTATCCCTTGTGGTCAGATGAGCATTGACATCCGGCACCGATGGGACTTCTTCGACTACGGATTCACTCGTTTTCTTGGTGACCCCTTAGCAGACCATGAGGCAGCCTGTTTCAGGATCCATGTTCTATTCCTCGCCGCTAGGGGGACATAGGCCTTGGAATCAGCAATTGGCTTCTCCTTCCCCCTTTGCGGCAGGGACCAGACAGAGTGGACTCTTGACTCAGTGTTGGGATGGTCGCACACACAGGTCCTAGAGTTCTCTCACCACATGGGAGAACTAGGAGTTACAGACATGCTCCAGACTTTGTGGCCATTAGCCAAGTTTGAGGTGACACCTCCAGACTCAGTAGGATTTAGACACATTGTGGTTTACTTCTTTGCCGATACACAGTGCTTGCCATGCTATGTATACATTCATGAGGACTCCTGGATAGAGGAGGTTGATTTACGTATGGATCGATCTACTTGGGCTTGGGCCAGACACTCGTTGCAGTCATGCCTATCTAGAGGACGCTCAGATGCGGATGACTCCCCATCCAAGCCAGCCTCGAAGATAGCCCGTTTAGCTACTGCGGCAATATTGGTTCTCTCTCGCTCCCCATGAGGATCGTCTCATGAAACGTGCAGAGACTAGGTGGGCCCCAGTTTCAGCGTCAGTAGGGAGGACTGCATCAGGAGCTTCAATGCTACCTTGTGGGAGGAGAGATTGATCTCCTTATGCTTCAGGAGAACCATCTGTGTGAGAGCCGCATTAGACGTTGTGGTCAGCTCTTGCGTGGACGATATGATACTTTTTGGTCAGCTGCTTTTGGACCTGGAGGCATCCAAGGTGGGATATGTATGACTATTGCGGACTCTATGCAGCAGGCCATTGTGGGCAGAGGGATTATTGTGCCAGGTAGGGCTCAGTGGATTACTATGCAGGTTCAGGGTGGCCTAGTGGGTTTCCTGAACATCTATGCGCCCAATGTGGCAAGTGCTTGTGCAGAGTTTAAGTCACAGATAGTTGAGTCTCTGCTAGGCAGAACACTGGTGCATAGAAGGGGACTTCAACGTGTTGGAGGACCCTTCTGGCAGGATTGGTGGTAGCCATGCTACTGTGCATGGAGTTGAGATGGTAGCTTGGGAGAGGTTTTGTATGACTCTGAGGGTTTCAGATGTTTGTCAACACTCTGGTTTTGTGAGGCCCCCAGACAGCCTTGCCTTCTCTCGGTCGGACCGCAGAGTGGGAGGAGTGAATCTATCGTGGATATATTGATTCTACACTAGTGACCACTTCAGTGACTTGGGAGGGACAGTGGGCATTCTAGCAGGGACCTCCTTCTCGGACCATGCACCAGTGATCCTCACAGTGGCAGACAGGCAGAGGAGTGGGAGCAAGATGCTTCGCATCCCAGAGAGGATCTTGTTGGACTCATCACTCAGAGAGTGGGTAGAGGCTCTCTGGACAGAGAGCTTGGACAGGAAGGATTCTCCTGCTTACAGAGTGGCCTCAAGCCTAGCCCAGATTAGCCACTTTTTTCTCCAGGAGTCTCTTGCTCGCCGGGCTGTAGAGAGAGAGGAGAAGCAGCTTCTCAGATGGGGCATTGCTTTGTTACAGAGGATGCAGGAGCAGCATCCAGACAGTCCTTGGTTTGAGGAGCAGTTACAAGAGGCTCAACATGAGCTTGCTAGCACAGAGGAGAGGAGACATCAGTTTGATTTCCATCGACAGTCATCTCAGTGGACCCAGGTGGGCGACAGAGTGACTCGTGCTTTCTTTGAGGTAGTGGGACCTCGACACTCGCATGCGAAGGTCAGTCAATTGAGGAGGCTCGACGGGTCAGTTGCTTTTGAGCCCGAGGATATGCGTGGCGTTGCTACTGACTTTTACCATGAGTTACTGTCTGCAGAGTCCCAGTCATAGCGTCAGGATGCATGCAGGGAGAAAAAGGTTTGGGTACAGTTCCTTGTCTTGTGACTGAGGAAATGCATCAGAGGATTGAGCTGCCACTTCATCTTGAGGAGCTGCACATGACTCTTAGGGCTCTCCCACGTGGTAGCTGTCCAGGTGAGGATGGGTTGACTCCCAGTTTTTTCTTGGAGTACTGGGACCTGCTTGGCCCAGATCTCTATACTGATTTTCAGTACATTTTGCACACAGGAGTGATGCATGACAGCATGAGTGAGGTCCTGCTCTACCTCATTCCCAAGGAGGGTGGCTCCTTGGATGAGATTCGACAGTGGCACCCCATCACCATCCTCAACTCAACCTACAAAATTCTTGCCAAGGATCTGAGTTTGAGGATTTAGCCACTTCTAGAGAGCCTTATACATGGTACTCAGACAGGTTTTGTCAAGGAACACACTATCCTTGACAACATCTTTACTTTTTGGGAGGCTTCTGCCCTGGCACGGCTCCGTGGTGAGGACCTCATAATTCTTCTTCTTGATTTTGAGAAGGCATGCACCAGAGTTGACTGGGAATTTCTAGAGGGCACTCTACACAGGATGGGCTTCTCAGATGTTTGGATCAGAGGGGTGTCAGCTTTGTACAGACAGGCTCATAGTCAGGTACTCTTGGAAGGAGGTAGAGGTGATCACTTTATGCTTGCACGCTCAGTCAGACAGGGCTGTCCTCTTGCCCCCTTCCTCTTTCTGTTCTATGTGGAGGCGATGAGCAGATTTTTGGTGTCGTAGCAGGTTGGTCTACAGGGCTTAGCACTCCCTATTCGGGTAGATGAGCTACTGGACACTGAGTTTGCCGACGATTCAGCCTTGTACTTAGATGGCTAGGAGGCCAACCTTCACAGGTGTGAGTAGGATTTGGAGACCTTCTGTTGTGCATCGGGCACACTGATCAACTGGAGAAAGATAGTGGCTTTCTCGATTGGTAGTGCTTTGTGCCCGATTGGATGCCAGGAGAGGGTTTTAGGTGGATTCCCCTAGGGACTGCAGTTCGGTACTTGGGTTTTCAGGTTGGTTTGGACTTGTCTCACGAGTAGCAGATTGCTTCCCTTGTCCTATCTATCAGGAGAAAGTTGTTACATTGGAGCTTAGCACGACTTTCTTTGGCTGGCAGAGTAGTAGTTGCCAACCAGGTGTTGTTGGCGACTATGTGGTACATCACTTCTTGCTGGATCTTCTCGAGTTCTTGTATCAGCCAGGTAGAGAGGTTGATTAGGAACTTCCTTTGGTCAGGACGTGACACTTAGATAGCCTGAGCCAAAGTGGCTTGGCAGGTCATCACTCTTTCTTGTTCACAGGAAGGACTTGGGATTATTGATCCAGCACAGCAGAGCAGAGCCCTTCTTGGGAAGTTCATCGTCAGAGGACTTCTTCCAGGTGAGGAGCCCTGGAAGAAGTTCTTGCTACAACGGCTTTGTGCTAGGGTGCCTCAGGCAGGAGGCCCTTGGCAACCTTCGACCAGATGGATCTTTACAGAGATGCGCATATTTGGTTTGAGCAGGAGACTAGAGGATCTCTTCGTTGTGAGTTTTCTTTGATCTTGGGAGCTCTTGCGGCATGGCCTAGAGCAGAGACAACCTACATGCACGGAGGAGTGCCTACAATAGCCCCTCGTCTAGAACCCCATGGTTAACACTTAGAGAGGCCACTTGGTTGGTAGTCGGCCTCATGTTTCCTGGGGCCCCATGGCAGCGTGTCCAACGCGCTCTTTAGGTGATTGGCTAGAGTTCACAGGTTTGTCAAAGGAGGTGCCGGGTTTCCAACTACAGGGCATGAGAGGGGTGCATAGGATGTGCTAGGACATCTTAGAGTCAGTTCCAGCTGAGTGGCTCACACCTCTCGAGCCAGTAGCACCCCGGTGGATGGGAGCCTTCACATGACTGGAGGTTCTCATCTCAGTCAGGACCTGCTTAGAGACTGTTCCATCCCTGTTCTTCGAGCTTCGGGGTGGGGGACGCCTTCAATGAGTTGCAGTAGAGGCCCTGTAGGTGGCAGAGTGCTGTTTTTAGAGGATCCGAGTAGTGGGCATTTGTGGAAGGACTTGTGTCATAGATCCTGACCCAACACCTCTTGAGACTGGACATTGGAGGTTGTGGGCTTGGGAGTGTTGTCCACTAGCACGAGTACAATGGGATCCTAGTGAGTAGCTATGGAGGGATCCCTTCTCTTCTACACACCACCCAGGAGTCCCGTTCTTTCAATACACTGTTCAACTCGGACATCATATACTAGCAGCACAGAGAGAGGCCCGCCCCGCTGCAACACCTCATTGGCAGGAGGAGGGTCTCACAACTAAGTTCTTGGCAGAATTTTGGGAGAGGTTGTGGGACTCCAGACAGCCGAGGCGAGTCACCTTGTTTCAGTTCCTGGGCCTTTCTACACCATGGTCCAGGGTGTACTCTGATGGCACTACCGACCTCCTGTGTGGATTTTCCCTCCCCTCATTTCTTGATTTAGCCCCATTGTACATATGCTGGTTTTTTCATTGGGAGAGTCTCCCACCATGGTTGTTGTAGCCCTCTCTTGAAGAGGTGGTTGTAGCCCTATGGGCAGTTTCAGTAACTAATAGAAGAATCTTTTTCTCGGAAAAAAAACATTCATCACTAGACTCATCCTCATCTTCAAAAAGCTCTTCCAATACTTTTCGTGTGTCCATATTATATAGCTTCTTGGCACCTGTCTTTCCATAGAGGCTAATCGTACCACGTCTCCAATCTTGAACATCTCTCACTGCATGTAACCATGGTCTGCCTAGTATAATAGGATATGCTCCCAACCCCGTTGGCATCACATGAAAATCAACCACCACCTTTGCATCATACGCCTCCACTTCTATGCTCTTAACCTCATGGGCAAAGACTCTACTCCTAGCTGGCTCATTTTCCTCAGCTTCCACTCTTTGTTCCTTGCCACCTCCAATGCATCTTCATATGTTCTATGCTTCTTTAGCTCCACTCTCGAATGTATATTCTCCCAAAGACCAGCCAAGAATCTGTCCTTCTTCATCATGTCAGATGGGGGTACTTGTGGTGCTAAGGCCTTGCACATCCGCTCCCATGGCCATGAAAACTTCTGTATGTACGCATCTACTGGCTCACCTTCCTTTTGCACCAAACCTTGTACTTCTTGCCACACTGTCAAGATCTTCTGTCTCACAAACTCCACTTCCAATCCATGCCTTAATTTATCCCAACTCAATCTTATAGGTGGATCAGCCACACGCAACTCCTCTTCAAATGCTTTGGACCAAACTCGTGCATCACTCTTTAAACAAATTTGGAGAAGACATAACATCTGTGCCGGGTCATTAATCTGGTTGCTAATGCAGGCAACCTCCATCTTTTCCAAAAATTCTTCCACATCTTCATCACTTCTTCCATGAAATCCAGATAAGAGAAAGCAATGGATACCCAAGTTACGATGTTTTGAGAACCCCTTTGAACACACGTGCAAGAACCCAAAACTTTTGGCTGACTCAATCCCTAGAAACTTCAATGGAGCTTGTCTTTAGATAAGGACAAACACATGCACATCAAATGAGTTTTCATAGTTAATCATCGGAATTACAATAGGCAAAGGGCATTCTAGTATCTCTCTTAATCTTCTTGGCGCGAACATGAAGCCTATGCGCTGCTAGAAAAAAATCTTCCTAGAGACATGAACATTTATCAGGATTATTTGTGTTAAATGAAAAGGAGTGAATTGAGGTGTGTTTTGATCATTCTTTAAAGCCAACCATGCAGCTCCCAAGAAGGCACATCTAAGTTATCCTCTGATTTTGCCAGAATTTCAGTAGCATAACAGCATAAATGGCTCAAAAGACCAAAAAACCAGCCATCACAACTTGGAAAGATTTTGGCAGAGTTTTCCTAGAAGTAGAGCAGTAAGAACCCAAAATATAGATTGTATATGTATGCATAGCGTGCCAACAATAGAACCCGAGAATCAAGTAGGAATCACTAGTACATAGCCTATGGCGAGGTCACGAAAAGGGTGCTCTATCCACCTGTATCATCGAAAGGATCTCACATTTGAGAATCCCCTAGCTCAATAAAACCTCACGCTATCGACCCTCTCACGAAAGCTTATGCAAATCTCATATGGTCAAGTCTCAGAAATGACTATCTTCCAGACCAAGTCTCAAAAATGGCTGGGGCTGCCAAATAAAACCAAGTATAGCTTCACAAAGGCGTACTATGGCAGTATCCAGAATTAACGTACAATACCAGACAATGCGCTCAAACAGGCACCAAATGATGCATACCCACCACAATTGCAAGTGACTTCCATTGTCAGCATATCACTCTACTCCAACTACTTGTACCTGTGTGAATCACCTGTACCTATACCTTCCCCTATAACCTGTAACCTGCAATCTGCAACTTGTAATCCCAACGTTGAAGTTACTCGAAGAAGATCCACCGTGGGGGCGCCAAAATAATGTGAGCTACAAATGGCATAAAGCCCCTTTGAGCCGACATGTGGTGCTACAAGAAGCTCCACAAAGTGCTTAAATTAGCTCCTTTGAAACTTCCTTTAGCACTATGTTCCGACACATGGTGCTATGGAAAGCTCCGTAAAGTGCTCAAATTAGCCTTTAGGAATCTTTAAATAGCACCACATGCAAACACTTGGCGCTACAAGCAAGTTCACCAAGGGCTTAAAGCCCCTATGAAGATCTTTATAGCACCACCTGGTGACACATGGTGCTATAGGTAGCTCCACAAAGTGGAGTCTTACCAAACACCAACCAAACACAAACCCACATGCACCCTCACATCACAATGGAGAGGCAAATCACATTGCCACCACTAGCTTCTTTGACAATTTCTTCTTGCGTGATCTTTTTCATGGGAGATGTGATTGATTTGCTATATGGTGGTTGTGTTGTAATTGCAGTGACTTTGTTGTCTTTTTGTTTATTTTCATTAATTGAAGGCTACCAATTGCCAAGTTCTTCAGATGCAAAAAATTACAAACACCTTTTGTTGGCAGCTATTGGGTGCAACCTAGTTATAGTGGGGGTAGCATGAATCCCACCCTATATTTATGGGAGCCCCACTACCCCCAAGCATGACTCAGCTCTAAATCAAATCTCTATCTAGCAGTCCACACCGACATGGACTGAGAGAGAGAGAGAGAGAGAGAGAGAGAGAGAGAGAGAGAGAGAGAGAATTCTACCAGGTTTCTACCTACTCTCCTTTCAAAGAAATTCTTAAATCAAATCTCTCTTTACTAATCCACCTCTCTAGCTCATCTTTTATCTAGACTCACCATCAAGAAGCATTCAGGGCTCCATGTGTATGTGTAGTACCACCCATCACAATTTGTTTTGGAGAAGCTCTATTGTGGAGCCCCGCGAAGCTATGGAAGTTCGGGTAATAGAACTAACACACAAGAGCTACCTCTGGCTCCTTCAAGGAGGAACATACTTTGCAAGTAGTGTCAAGGAATTGGGGTTGTAGTATGCTCACAATGCAAGGGTGATGGGGTAAGCCTCTATGATAAGCCGACACACACTCTTGGAATAAAACACACACACACATTATGGGGCACCACTCGGCTTACACAACCCACCTGGCCGAGACAGGAGACACACAAATGGAGTGAGAAGAGAGAGATTTCCCACTTGCCCACTCAACACCACACTCACACACACTATCAATTCAACTTAAAGGAGGCAAATTGTTGCTGTTTAGACTCAATGAAGCTCAACCCAACACCAATGGGGAAAATAGTTTACACAGTATTGAGGAAATACACCAGATACAACCACAAAGTTAAGCAGAGGCTTCACTCACCGGAGAAGATTACACAAAAAAACAACAGAAAATCTGCAAGGAATTTGGAAAAATAGCGCCATTGCATCCGGAACGGCCAAAAATCCCACCCTACAATGTTAGAGGGCTCAAATCCGACCTCGAATGAGCTGTTTAGGGCCAAAAAATGCTCCAAAATGAGCAAAAATTGAGTTGTGGGTATTGATCCTCTTCTCCATGTTTTTTTTGGTCTTTCTCTCGGGTTTTTCGGTGTCCACACTCTCTTTATCCCTTGGGCACCTTTGGCCTTTTAGTTGACCTCAAACGGACCCTGAACATGCCAAGAATTGGCCACGCAGTGCATTTTTGTTACCTTTTTGCATCATCCACACACCTGGCACTCATCTTTTTCCAATAATGCATACTGCAACCACATGAAGTGGCCCCGAAATATAGTCCTCATGATGCTTTTTTTGCATAATTATCACAAGAAAACACCCACGTTGTGTCCGTACTTATCCACGTGTAAGTATTGACCCCATTCGACCTCCTGACGCCACTGGATGCCATGTGACGCACCTGCTTACCTCATGTTGTCGACCCGCGGATAGATTTCTCGAGAAGTTTTACGCGCTACCAATTCCTCATTATTATAGAAAAAACACACTGATACTGGTGACGATGAAAATCAATGCACTATGTACATGTTGTTCTACCTGTACACATGTGGGCCCCACGTAACCACCTAGCTCTGGAAAATGGGCAATCCTTTATTTGATGCACCATGTATGTGTATATACATATGTGCAATCACTTCTTCCAAAAAACTCCTAACAGCTGTTTTTGGCTATCTGGTAGAATTGTGGTGTTTTGATCAACTTTTTGCAATTTTTTGCTATAGTCCCTTTTGGCAAAGTTGTTCCACTAGTTATTAGGAATGTACTTGTCAAATATCAGCCCCAAATGTCAAAAGGTACATGAATTGCAATCCATGTTTGACAGTATTTTGTCATGATTTTTTTTTCTGTTGGTTCTTTACTCCATGTAGAAGCCAAATATCACCCCTTTTTGAATTTGGAACCCAAACAGTTAAAAAACCCTAAATTTTGTGTCTACAATGCCTATTTTGCTGTTTTTGCCCTATTAGCCAGTTTTGATGTGATTTTTAAGTTTTTCTTTCAAGGAATTTGAGGAGAGCAATGTCCCATTGATACAGAGTTTCACTAATCAATCTTTTGCAAAATTGGTCTCTTGGGTACATGGATTCCGATCCATGTTTCTCCACAGAATCTGGTCTGACTTTTTAGATTGCCTCTAGAGAGTCCGCTAATGCCCTTGATCTAGGAAAAAAAGAATTTGGACCACTTTTGATGTCTCTACCATCAAATTTTCAGAATTTTAGAGTTGTGGTCATTTAGGCCAAAATATGATTTTTACCTTTTTCTCCCTTGATCTTTCAGCCCAAATTTGATGGTGGTAGTTTTTACTTACCCTACTCCTAATAAGTAGTAAAATGAAACATGAAATAAAAACAAACAAAACGGTAAAAAATAAAGTCAAAATGGAAAACGGTACAACACTCTAAAAGCATAGAGAATATCGAAGAATGAAATGCTTTTGGCTATCTCACTCACAACCCTCTTTACCTCTCGAGTATAGACCTAGTAAATGCTCGACTTATAGATTCTACCAAGCACTAAACCCCGTGTGTAGCTGCTCCACTACTAAGGTGTAAATGGAATGGAGAGACAAATCTTAAAAAAAAGATGCTCTAAATACACACTAGGTCACTCACCATCTAAGGATCATTATCCTTGACATCGGCGCCAATGTTAGTGGGTCGCCGCGCGAGGGATGTCTGTAGCATAGCTATTTGGCACTAACATAATGTCAGTACTCAGGGAAGTGACTCGAATGGGGCACGGAGACTCTTTGAGGTTTTCAATCTCAAGAAGTGAACCTAGCAAGCTAAACACAACAATTCAACAGACAAATCAATCACTCAATGATCATAGAAATTTGCCTATGTCCTTTCTCACCGCTCTAGGTCATCACGCCATTTTGGCACTCGAACAGACTCAAAATGCAACGAAACATTACGAGGAGGTCTAGGACACCTAGGGTCACTATCCTTTTGATAAGGTACCAAAATCACAATCCATCATGAAATAGGTATTGAAGATTGCAATAGATCAATTCAAAAAAGTCAGCCTAGGATCTAGGAACACTCTCTTATGGTCAAAACGACTAAAAACAGCAATTTAAGCACTCAAATCTGCAATTAAGTTTCACAAACACGTAGTTGCAAACCACAACAAGATTAAATGCTTACACTTGAATGAAAAAGCAAAGAGAGAGGAACACAATGCAAGTTTCGAAATTAAAAAAAGTCCTGAAAATTGCAATAAGTTGGTCTAGAAATGTCGCCCTATGATCTAGGAACACTGTCTTATGGTCAAAACGACTAAAAACAGTGATTTAAGTACTCAAATATGTAATTAAGACTCATAAACACACACTTGCAAACCACAATAGAACTTACAATGCTTACACTTGAATGATGTAGAGTGCGCAGGTGATGGAGAAGGTAGAAAAGAAGACTACGCACACACACCAACACACATCGAGACACACACACACACACAATCGTTACCCTGCAACAGCCATTCAACGATTTGCTCTTTTCTTCTTCTCTTTTAACTATTATCCAAAGTATATTTACAACATAGTATAGTCAGTGTCCAGCCGCCCATAGAACAATGGACATATTCTTTAACACCATATTCTTTAACACTCCCCCTCAAGCTCAGAGTGAGCTTGCATATGATGGATTCCCAATGCTTCACGAAAGTAGCAAAAATTCTCCTTTCCAAGAGCTTTTGTGAATATATCCGCAACTTGATTATTTGTCTTCATATACACCAAATCAATCTCATTTGCCAAAACTTTTTCTCTAATGAAGTGATAATGTACCTCAATGTGTTTAGTGCGATCATGGTAGACTTGTGCGATCATGGTAGACTTGATTCTTTGCCAACATGATGCTGCTAATATTATCACAATATATAATGACACTGTCAAGATAGTCAAAACCAAATTCTACCATAAGTACTCTCAACCATGACTCTTCACATGCTGCCAAAGCTGCTCCACGATATTCAGCTTCTGTACTTGATAATGCTACAGTTGATTGCCTCTTGCTACTCCAACTTATCATACCATTGCCAATGGAAAATGCATAACCACTTGTAGATCTTCTATCCATAAATTCTCCTGCCCAATCTGCATCTGTGTAACCATAAAGACAAAGCTTCCCATTCTTTTCATAAAACATTCCATAACTGAAAATGGATTTCACATATCTCATAATCCGTCTCACTGCATCAAGATGACTTTTACATGGATTTTGCATGAATTGACTCACAACACCCACTGCATAACTCAAATCTGGCCTTGTTATTGTCAAGTAAACAAGTCTTCCAGCCATCTTCCGGTACATAGTGACATCCTCAATGTAATGTCGATCATCAAACAACTTCACATTTTGATCAAGAGGTGTATCAACCGGTTTGCACGCTGTCATTCCATACTTCTCAAGCATATCCAATGCGTATTGTCTTTGTATCATCTAAATTCCTGATAAAGTATTGAAAATTTCAATTCCCAAGAAATATCTCAACTCACCAAGGTCCTTCATGTTGAATTCTCCAACAAACTCTTCTTGACATGCAAAATTTGCTCATCATGACTTCCAGTGAGAATCAAGTCATCAACATAGATAACAATAACGACGATCTCTCCATCAACATGCTTCAAAAACAATGAGTGATCAACAGTAAACTGTTTAAACTTTCCAATCTTCTTCAAGAATCTGGGTATATTTTCACACCAAGCTCTAGATGCTTGCTTCAAACCATACAATGATTTCTTCAACTTACACACATAATATGGAAACTCTGGATGTTGATAACCCTCTCGTTGTATCATATAAAATTCTTCTTCCAAGTCACCATTCAAGAATGCATTATCCACATCCATTTGCCATAACTTCCAACCAAACATACTTGCCATTGCTATCACCAATCTGACTGTGGTCATCTTTGCAACTAGCATTAGGCAAAATTTGGACTCACAAAGGGGCTCTTTAAGGAGTTTGACTTTACCTCTCTCTACCAAAACGGGCGCATGGATAAATTTTTTCAAACAAACTCCAAAGTTGGCGGAGGTTTGACAGTTAGAATGTCCTCTTCAAGCTCTATCTACTGATATATAGCACGCCATGAGATTCCTCATATTTTAGAATATTCTTTTTTTTTAAAATTCCGACAGAGTTGTCACATCATAGGTGAATAAAAAAAAAAGAATCTTCTAAAATATGAGGAATCTCATGGCGTGCTATATATCAGTAGATAGAGCTTGAAGAGGACATTCTAAGTGTCAAACCTCCGCCAACTTTGGAGTTTGTTTGCAAAAAATTATCCATGCGCCCGTTTTGGTAGAGAGAGGTAAAGTCAAACTCCTTAAAGGGCCCCTTTGTGAGTCCAAATTTTGCCTAATGACTAAATGTCTCATCATAATCAAAACCTTTTGTTTGTGTATAACCTTTAGCAACAAGCCTCACTTTGTATCTTTCCACGCTACCATCTGACTTGGACTTGACTTTGTCTACCCATTTTGAACCAATTGCTTTCTTTCCAATTGGCAAGCAAACCAAATCCCAAGTGTCATTCTTCACAAGAGCATCCATCTCATCATCCATAGCTGACTCCCATTCTCATTTTCCAATTTCCTCTTGAAAACATGTAGGCTCTTTATGTTGCACACGTGAAACCATATATGCATAATGTGTACGCATGTAACCGTTGTATGTCAATCTATCAACTGGATAACGCACCCTCTCTGATCTTCTCAATTGTGGTGCACTCTTCTCTTCAACTCTTGCATATGGGGGTACATATTTCTCAATATGCTTACTGCCAGGTGTCCTCAAATGTGGTAAACCATGCTCTTCATCGAGGCTTTCATCTCCAGAACTCTCTTCAACCACTTTCTTCTTGCCTTTCTCGTCTTGCTTCTTATCTCGCAAAAGACCGCTCCATGGGTTGATACTTCCTGTACTCTCCTCTGCCATATGTGGTCCTAAAATAGTTTTTGTTGATGGTCCTGGCTTATCAACAACATGACGCACATTCTCTTGCTCTTCATACTCATCTTCTATCATCACTGGCTTTGGATTATACCATGGTTCATGCTCACAAAATATGACATCTCTACTGACATAAACTTGTCTTGTCATAGGATCATAGCACTTGTAACCTTTCTTTTCAACTGGGTAGCCCAAGCATATACACTTCACTGCCTTTGGCTCCATCTTCTTTCTTGCTTCATTTGGCACATGAACATAACAAACACATCCAGAAACTTTCATGTAGGAAACTGTTGGCTTGATCCCATAAAGTCTCTCATAAGGTGAAATTTCATGAATGGCAGTTGTTGGTGTTCGATTCATAATGTGTACTGCTGTTTGAACTGCTTCAGCCCAATATGTTAATGGCATATTCATCTCATTCATCATGGCTCTTGCAATCTCTGCTATGACTCTATTCTTTCTCTCAGCAACTCCATTTTGTTGTGGTGTGTATTTGCAAGTAATCTGTCTTCTTATGCCTTTTTCACATAAGTAATCATCAAAGCTGTGTGACATGTACTCTCCCCCTCCATCTATACATAGGCATTTAATTTGACAACCATTCTCTTTCTCAACCATAGCTTTGAACTCCAAGAATACCTCAAATGCCTTTGATTTTGCCTTTAGAAAGTAAACCCATGTCATTCTATTGTAATCATCCATAAATGTGATAAAATATCGACAACCATTTGGTGTAGCATGATCACAAGGTCCCAATGAACAATTTCCAAAGGACTTTGGCTAATTCTCCCCCTCTTTGGAAATGGTAAACGAGATTGCTTTCCAAATTGACAAGCTTCACAAACATGATCAAAATTCAATCTGCCAAACTTTGGTAATCCACGTACAATTTGATTTGATTGCATATGCTTTAGTCTTCTAAAATTGACATAACCAATCCTCTTATGCCATAACTCTGCCCAATTATCTTGAGTGGCTGATTTGTTTGCATACATACCACTGTGTAAACATGGATCTCCAGCTTCCAATGAGAACAAGTGACCTTTCTTTCTTCCACGTGCCAATATCTTGCCTGGTCTGCCTTTGTGAAACTCCTCTATGAAGCAGCCATAACGATTAAAATGGACTTGCAACCCTTGATCTGTCATTTGTCCAATTGATGCTAAATTCTTTGTGATTGAAGGCACATATAGAACATCTCCCAATGTGTTGTATGTCCCATCCTTTTCTAGCAATGGAACTAAACCAACATGTGTAATCCGATGCATAGTATCATCTCCTGTAGCGACAAACTCATCCTCTTCTAATTGCTCTTTTCTGTCAAAACATTCACCATGATATGTCATATGATTTGTGGCACCACTATCTAAATACCAATCATCTGTATGATGTGGCTCCACCATGCTTCCAACAACATGCTCCATAGGAAATAAATGTCCACTTGATCTATTGTCATATATATTTTGATCATGAGGATTGTATCCAACAAAGTTTCCTCCATGTCTGCTATAACCTCGGGCTCTTCCACCACGATCACGATTTTGATTTAGCCTTGTGTAACATTCTCTTTCAAAGTGACCATAAATGCCACATCTGTTACAATATGCATCTCTTTAAGGATGTAAAAATTGTCCACCTCCACGTCCAAGAGTTCGGGCTCTCCCCCTACCTCTTTGGCTATAATCATTGTAACTTTGGCTTTGTTGGTTTTGCCATTGACCTCTTCCAACATTGTTTCCACGACCATAGTTTCCTCTTCCACCTCTATTGTTTTCACGACCTCTAGAGTAAAAAACCTGACATCTGGAATTGTTATTTGATGTAGAAGGACGTGACTTGCGTAACTTCACCTCTTCTTGCAAACAAAGGTTTACTAACTCTTCAAAATTAGGCATGTGTCCTCGAACAGATATAGATGTATCCAATGACTTGTATTCCGGTCCCAAACCATTCAATGTCACTAAAACTAAGTCATCAACTAAAACTTCAACATTAATGCTTGCAAGATCTTCCTGTATTTGCTTTATCTCTTTCACATAATCTGATATGGATCTATTTCCTCGCCATACACAATGTAACCTTTGCTTCAAGTGAACTTTTCGTGGTTCTGTATTGGAGCTGTTCATTCTTACTAGTATCTCCCATGCTTCCTTTGGATATTGAGCCTTCTTCACATGTGGTATAAAAAAGTCACAAATGTATAGTGAGATCCAATGCATCACTTTCCTTGAATTCTCGATCCACTTCTTGTAAGATTCTACTCCTGCTTGCCATGTTTTATATGCTTCAACATTCTCTCTATTTGGTTCCAAACCAACCTCGGGACACTCTTGTTCACCTGTAATATAATCCCATAAACCTTTGCCCATGATAAAGTTCTCCATCCTGTAAGACCATATGCTGTAGTTCTCTCTGGTGAGCTTCTCTCCAAAAATCTGTGTGACTTGAGTTGAACTTTCTGCCATCTTCAATCTCTCAATTTCTTCCAAAGGATTTTAACAAAATTTCGACAGAGTTTCATTTGTATTTGGACAATATCTCAAGTGACAATCTCAACCAAAGTGTTCATAAACACTGACAGAAAATCTCTCACTGCCAAGGGAAAATCCACTGACTCACTTTGCCACAGACTGACTCATTACTATGCATAAATACTCTAAAACAATGTCCACATGGACCTGTATGCAAATGCAATCCATACACTGTCCCGTACCACATATCCATACATCCACCTTCTTCCCATAGTCGTAAACGACATATGAGGTCTTTCGCGGGGCCAGTCGGGGGTTCACTCCAGTACCTAATCCACCTTGCCAAGGTACCAAAGCTCCCAAGGCAAGGCTTCAAAAAACCTCACTCGACCCTCACAAAGGCTGCAGTTTTCCAAAATACATTTACTGCATATCCATACATAACCACAAAGTACCCAATCTGACAATATAACGGCCTCAACTTCTTCCCACAACCTTTCTTACATAGGCGGCTGTCCATAACGGACCCACAACAACCAAACATAATCTTCGATAACACAATATCATGATGAAAAAGCTCTATGTCACTCTCCAAAACCTGTGTAAATGCTGAATTCTTCACCTGTAACCTGTAAATCTACTGTCGAGTGCAAAACTGGACATCTCCTATGCTAGTGTGAGATGGTTGTTTGCTGTAAAAAATTGCATATTTTGGAAAATTTGAGTATGGAAATGCGTCCGGAATGCCCAAAAACATAAAGATAGACTCTTGGATCACTGTATTCCAAGTTTGGGTGAGGGAGTTATGTTCAAAAAACCTCTCTTTTTTGCTGTTTTCTAGAGCTGCGAAAACCTGTGTATTGACTGTAGCTCCTTAAATTGAGCTCTGATACCACTTTGTAGAGTGCGCAGGTGATGGAGAAGGTAGAAAAGAAGACTACACACACACACACACCAACACACATCGAAACACACACACACACACACACACACACACACACACACACACACACATACACACACACACACACACAATCGTTTCCCTGCAGCAGCCATTCAACGAGCTGCTCTTCTCTTCTTCTCTTTTAACTATTATCCAAAGTATATTTACAACATAGTATAGTCAGTGTCCAGCAGCCCATAGCACAATGGACATATTCTTTAACAAATGAGAGCAAAGAGAGAGGAACACAATGAAAGTTTCAAAATTGAAAGTGGATTACCCAATCATTGGAGCAGCTTCATATCTTGAGTGTACGTACAACAATAGGGAGGAGCATGGATTCATACATGACTTTCTCACGAAGGGAGTGGTTAACACATAGCCTATTTCCATGGAGAAGATAACCATCTTGCAAGCTAAATGGATCCTCTTTCTTCCCCAAAACAAGGACTAACATTACATCTTTAAAGTCAGGGTCAATAGCATACTCATCTATCATAGAAGATAGATCATTGTGTGTTGCTATAGACACCACATTAGCTTTTGGTCATCGTGAAAGTGCATTAGCCACTTGATTGTGCTTACCACCAATGTGAGCAATATGAAAATAAAATTCCGAAAGAAAATTTTCCCATCTCATTTGTTTGTTGGAAAGTTTGGTTTGCGTCATGAAGAACTTAAGACTTTGGTGGTCTGTTAGTAGTCCCCAACAAATAGTGCTTCCATGTATCTAAGGCATGAAGAACAACTAAAAGCTCTTTCTCATAAATGCCCAAGACCCGTTCATCCGTATTGAGCCTTCGGTTCTCATATGCTATGGCATGCCCTTCTTGAAGCAAGACTGCTCCAAGACAATCACCACAAGCATCACATTGGACCTCAAATGGCTCTGAGAGATCCGGAAGCATGAGGACTGGCTGAGAGGTAAGCTTCTCTTTGAGCTTGTCAAAAGCATTTTTCTCCTTAACACTCCATGAATACTTAACGTTCTTCTTTGTTAAGTCATGTAATGGCCCTATTATTTGATAAAACTTTGCTATGAAGCATTTATAATATGCACATATACCAATAAAGCTTATTAGCTCATGTAGATTCCTTGGATCAGTCCATGGTTCTATTACCTCTAACTTCAATGGATCCATACAAAAGTCTGGATTCTTAGCATAGTGGTGGAGTAGATGGTCTGTCCCCCATAACTATCACAGAATCCAAATATTTGTCTGTGAGCAACAACTACACTCAACAAAGTGTACTAGTTTCCATCAAACATAGGTTTTCCTAGCTAGGTTTCTCAATTGTGGGAGTTAATGTATGTGTGGGTAAAGTCTGGTCAAAATCTTGCACTGAGGTACACCGATCGCGATCGTAGTTTGGAGCCCAAATTGGATGAAACTTCACCAGCTTGTTCACTAGGATATTTTAAGACTACCTGCCAGACACTTTTGAATTTGGACTCAAAAAAGTCAAGATTTTACAGTTTCTTGGTCTGAAGTGCCTGATTTTTCAATTTTATCAGGTTTGATTGATTTTGATGTTTGATTTGGGATATGAGAGATACCTAGGCTTGTCCTATGCACAGGCTATCCCTCTGCATGGTTTCTTCCCAGTTTTGATGTGTTTTGGTCTACTGAAAGTCAATTTCTATGCCAATTTAGCAGTTTTTGACTTGGATCTGTATTCAAATGGTTTGACCAGTTTTTTGTGGTTTTTGACCCTAGGTCCTTTAGAATTTTATGTTTGTATACACCTGAGGATCCCACAGATGAAATCTGGTCAAAATCTAGCACTTAGGTACACCGATCGTGATCGTAGTTCTGAGCCCAAATTAGACCAAATTTGGCATGCTTGTAGACACTGATGTTTTAAGGCTATCCCCCAAGTCTTTTTGCATTTGGATCACGAAAAGTCAAGATTTTGCAGTTTCTGGGTCTGTCAGGCTACTTTTACCCAAGTGGCCTGATTTCCTTGATTTTTGATGTTTTTGGGTGTGGTTGCTTTAAACAAACTTGTTTAGAATTTTATCAGGAAGGCACATGTCAAATCTTGTACAATTCTGACACCGAGGTACACCGATCGCGATCGTAGTACCTGGGCCAAATCTGATGAAATTTTGTCTGCTCCCTCTGACAAGTGTCTCCCAGTGTTTGATGCTACGACTTTGTGATTTAAATCAATTTCAGCTCTGTTTGGTCAGATTTTAAAAATTTCAGAGTCTTATGGCCTTTTTGCCAAAGTTATGGTTTTCTGGTTTCTCGACTCTAACTTTTACCCCAAATCTGACTGGAATGTGATTTACTTATCCTACTCCTAAGTACAGAAATGAAAGAACATAAGAAAATGAATCAAACAAAACAAACATGATAAAAAACGGATGATGGATCAGTCCTCAATCGATACAAAGAAATTTGAAGAGAAAAAATGCTTAAAGCAACCTCACTCACAACTCCCTATATCTCTCAAGAGTAGATCTAGCCAGTCCACTGACCCTAGACTCCACTAAGCACTAAACCCCTGTCTAGATGCACTGAAATGTAAATGGAATGGAAATTATCTTTTGGAACAATAAGCAAACTCTGAATACGCACTCGGTCACTCATCACCTAAGATTCATTCCCCGGCAACGGCGCCAATGTTTGCGAGTCGCCGCGACGGACATCCATAGCATAGCTCTCAAGCATCAACATAAAATTATTGATACGGGGGAAGCGACTCGGATGAGGCATGGAAACTCACTAGGATGTCAACCCTAATGAAGTAACTCGAAGAGATGCAACTACTAACTCTACAAGCAAATCGATTGCACTAAAGCCAAGTAATTTGCCTATGTCCTTCTACACAGCTCTAAAGTCATCACGCCCGTTCACCATGCAAATCATATCAGAATCACATGAAACTTGAAGGGAAGCTACATGGGTCTATCAGGAACATATCCTATCACTGTCACAGCATTCTGGAGAGGTACAAAGATCGTGATCATTTGTCTCACAGTACGCAAAAACAGTAAACGGATGATTCTAAAGGGTCGGTTTTGGGTCCCTAAAGTCTCTCATAGGGTCAAAACAACATAAAATACACATATAAACACTCAAAACAGCGATTTAAGGCCTAAATGGATGTGTTTGAAACCTTCACCAAATCTTGAATGCTTACGCTTGTATGAAAGAGCAGAGTAAGAGGAACACAATGCAAGAAACAAAACTAAATTTGGATTAACGTAGCCACATACGCGATGATTACAAGTTGGAGCAAAGAGGTAGCTCTCTGTGCATAACGCAATAGTCACTTATCTTCAAAAAATGATCCCCCCTTTCCCAGTAAACTTAGTGTATTATATACCTAGGGCTTTCTAAAGTGGCCGGCCGCCAACTTCTCATGGACCTTTACATACATCATTGGAAAAATTACATCTTTGACTCAGACTTGACATAGACGATTGTCATTAGACTTTTACAGGGTTTGATGTATTAAACATCGGAAAAATAATGTGACCACATCAAAACTTTGGCCGCCTGACCCAACGGGCGCCTTGGCTAAGTGGGCACTTGTATGTTGTTATCACCTCCAAAAAATCATCGACGCAAATATCTTCGTTCGCCAAATGAAGAATCCAGTGTAGAATGCTTCTTCAAAGGCTAGCATATTATTCAATGGCAGGAACATGCATCTGGCATAGAATCCGTAAAGGACCTCTTCTGAAGGTTGCCCACTCAGATCGTAGCATAAGCCTTTGTTTCCTTCCAAGAATGATAGCCATGGGGCTCCTGTTTGCTTATGCTCATTAAAAACTTGTATACATGTGAGAATCATTCTACAGATCTTACATAACATGGCACCGGAGAGATCTGGTAGACTCTTGTAGAAAAACATGGCACTCGTTAGGGTTTTTTACCATGTATTCCTCCGTCGCTTGGACTCTCTCTCGAGTTGTTAGCCTGGGGAAGTTGAGCCAAGTTGGCCTCTTGTTTTGAAGTGCTTCATGCGCTTGCCATGTCCTTTCTCTGGGTACAGGGCAGAAGGTTTGATCTCTATGAAGGGATGCAGGTGCTCTTGTGAACAAAATCAGGTATCTCGGATTCTTGTTCAGCCAGCTTAACCTCCACTTTGGGTGGTCTTTATCTGCGCCATCTTCTTGCATATCCTTTTACAGCCTTTATTTCACCTGTAATAGTTCTACTTTGATCAGAGAGAACGGCAGGAATTGTTGGTTCCATTGAGCGTTGATCTAATTGGGAGTGAGCTCAATGACGTTGATAGAGTGTAAAACTCTCAACTCCCAATCCATAGCGGCTTTCCACTGCTCATGCACCTCTAGGGTGATCTTCTCCTTCAGCGCGTCTTGTTCAGCTTTTGACAGCTGGACCATTGGTGCTATGTCTTCAACCGTGATGTTAATCTGAAAATATTCATTACCACTCGGCTCTGCTGTTAACTGTGTCTCAAACTCAACAAACGAGACCGAGCGTATGTCTTTCTGTGGTGGCTCTGAAGTGCTTGCCTCTTCCTGCATGTTTGTTTTCTATCTATGAGGAGTTGATTAATCCGCTTGAGTTCTGCTATCTCCTTTAGAATCTCCTGCTCTCTCTAAACCCACATCAATGCCAGGTCCCTGCGCTGTGATTGTTCTAGTTTTAATTCCAATTCTAAGTCCTTTTTTTTTCAAGTGCCTTGTACACTTAATCAGTTCCTTTGATCGAGGCCACGACTGGGTTTTCTATGATTTTCCGTAAGAAAATGGCTTGATCATTGATCCTCTGTTCAGAATACTGCAGAGAAGCATTGGCAACATCTAATTGCACCTGAATTTTCTGAGATGACAGAGATGTCGTAAGAAGTTCATTTGTAACTTTTGTCAGTTGCTCATCTTTTGCTTTGCAGGCATCGGACAGTTTAGTGAGTAGATCACCTAGATCCTCCATTTCTTTTTGTTGTTTTTCTCTAGCCAACTGATGTTGTTCCGCTTCTGCCTTCAGCTCTTGCACCTACCTTTGGAGATCAGTGATGATAGTCATCCTGTCTTCTAGCTCTCCTTGGAGATCATCGATCACCATTTCAAGTTCCTTGGCCTTTGTGCTGCGGTTTAAAGATGTTGAACGGAGTCTCTCCATCATTTCCTGCATCTGACGTGCATATTCATTTACTTGGACTATTACCTTGTTGTTTGATTGCCACTCCTCCTGGCGTGCTAGTTGAGATGTGCCTGCAGAATCATGTGTTGCTTCTTGCTACATCGTAACTGCAGGTGGTTCTTGTGGGGAGGTAGATGGTAGGTCTTCTTCTTGGCCATCCTGAGCCTTTGATGCGTCGACAACTTTTGGCTGAGTAGAAGTAGAGGGTGTTGTCTCAACCCTTGCTGTCTCTTCAGGTGCCATCCCTTCTTCCTCCTCTAGCTCGGGCTCCGTCTCATGTGCAGTTGTAGGCACTTTTTTCGCTTCTACTTCTTTAACTGTCTCTTTTTCAGATCTACTTGCCTTTTTCTATTTTGGCTTTTGAGTAGCTTCTACTGCCTTCTCCTGTTCCAGCTCAGCTTCTTTTTCTTTTTGTCCGTCAGGGTGGTCAGCCTCTTGTGTAGATTTTGTTTGTTGGGTGGGCTCAAAATATTTCTCTTTCTCAGGCTCTGCTTCTTCATTGGTGTCTTTGCTTGCAGGTGATGGTGGTGCGCTAGGCATGGGATGGTCTTGTTGTTCTGTATGCGGTGAGATGGGTCGGGGAGATCCATGACTCTGCTCTTGGCTAGCCGTTTCCTCGGCTTGCCTTTGGTCTTTGCCTTTGGTCTTCCGCTTCCTTGGATTTCTTTGCAGCTTCTTCTGCTTCCTTCAGCTTTAGCGCTCTAGCCTCTTGGTACATTCTTTCGAAATGCTATCGGATCATCCACCTCTTTTCTTGTATGAGTCAAAACAAAAATTTGCAACCAAAGTAAATAATCGCGATTATTTATAGTTGAGAAAAATTTCCAACTTTTTGCAAACTTGGCTTTATAAGCTTGAAGTATATACCAAATACATGCTTTGAGTAAAATATAGGCTCATTTGGATGCACCAGGTGAAAATGGTAACAGATTTTGGCTTTAGGTCTCTGAAACAATAGATATAAAGGAAATTTGAGATTTTGAGCTCCAAATTGATTCAAAATTGGCTAGTGGGCTTATCACGTCATGTACTTTGGATGTATGATGACAAAATATATCCAAATTCTCTAATTTTGACCAGAAAGTAAATAATCGTGATTATTAACTTTTCTTCCAAACTTGACATTTTTTGGTACAATTTGGTTCGGAATTTTATGGACCTTGGGTATGAGATATGAAGTGATTTGGATAAATAAATGTGGTTCATAACCCAAATTCTGGCTTGCAAAGACTTCTTTGCATTTTTTGGCAATTTTACAAGTAATGGGTGGTCGTTTTGGCTCATACTTGATTTTTGGCATGTAATAGGTGTGTACACATGATAGGTGAGGTGATTTGATAATTTCCAAACAAAACTGATGAAAAAGTAGATAATCACGATTATTTACAACAGTGATAAAAACTTTGCAAACCCTACAAATTTTGACCTAGACATGTTTCATACAGCTAATACAAGTCCTAAATTGAATTTGGTCAAGTTTGGTCATGCCGGCATCACTTTGTGCTCTGTCGACTCTGAAATCACTGTTTTTTGTGACTACTCTGTCTGTTGGGCTGGTCGGTCAACTTTGAGGTTTTGGACTTGTCCGTAACACAGTCGTGAAGCAACCTGTCCAATTCTGGCTCATTTGGAGTTAGTTTGACCTCGCATGTCAAATTTGACGCTTTGTAACCTTCGAGCCGTTTTTTGCTTTTCGACGGCTTTGCTTGATGGATTTCACCAAGCCAATCATATACATTGTATATGGATCTCATAAGCAAGCCATCTGTGGAGTCAGGTTGGAATTCTTGCATTTGCCAAAAACCTAACTTTTCTACTGGGGACCCCCTTGACCCCAGCCGTGACCCTAGCCGAATGGTCATCTGATGGTATAGAAAGGTTCTATTATGTTAGGGCATGCTATGGTTCAAATCCCATTCGATTTGGTCAAGACGGCAGGCCGCTATGGTCAGTTTTAGGTAGTAGATCTTTGTGCACTGCTCGGTTTCTAGGGTTTTTTTTAGGGCTTTAGACTAGCTACCGGCCGTACAAAATAGATCATTGTCAAGTAAAGAACTTACCCCTCATGTCTCGTGTGAGACGGCGCTGAAAATGGTTAACTGTGGGCTCCAGAAAAGTCGTGTGAAAGAGGTCGAAATTTTTCTCTGCAAAGGCTCCAAGTGGAAATGAGGTGGTTTTAGACTACCATGGATATCTATACCCGGACTTCCCGAATCAAATTTCCCCAGATTCCCCCGTTAGTCCTTCTAGGCCGTGAAATCTATGTTAGACTAAAAAATTTCCCTGTTTGGATTCCTGTAGCTCATTCTGCAAGAATTTTGCAAAAGTAGGCCTGGCCGCCTAGTTTAGGCTTCCCGCTTCCATCTTCAAATTTCATTGAAAGTTTTTGTGTTTGTCCACCTTATCTTTCTGATCACCATCTTGTCTTCCATTTTTCCATCTAAGCTTCCCTGCTATTTATTATTAATTTTTGACCCGTTTATTTGAAAAAATCAAAGAAAATAGAAAAATGATCTAAAAAAGTAAAGTAAAAATCCAATAATTAAGAAAATCCCTTAAAAAACACAGCTTTATTGTTTTTTGTTGGATTTTTCTATTTTGAAGCCTCACTATTAACAAAAATGATGAAAAATACCCAAAAAAGGACTATTTTTAATGATTTTTTGATAGTATATGCACTATTTACACTCATCGGGGAGATATTATCAGTGAATTTTTCCTTGGTGATGAATTAAAAGGGAATTATTAGGTAATTTTGCAAAAAATTCACACGTTAACATAGAACTTTTTCCTCCCTCTTCAAACATTGCCCTTAATTACGTACTACTTAGTACTTAGTTCTTAGTGCCCTTTCACCCCTCCTAGATGGCGTACTCCGAGACGATTGTGTGCATGGGTTGAACAACCGTGTCTATGCATAGCCGAGGTTGGCTCTACCATGATATGAAGATCAATGCAATTATAACCAATATGCTGTGCAAGAGCTAGGTCTTGAGTAATCAACTCAAGGGTTTCCGATTGCGAGGTTTGCTGTTGATGTCTTCCAAAGAGAAAATATTGTAGTTTGTGTGCTCTCTGTTTGATTGTACCATCAGGATGCTTTAGCACGCTGATTGATTTAGGTTTTGGTAGCACTTTTGACTGTTGTCGAGCTTTTTCTCACCTTTGGTAATTTGGTCGACACGGTGCTGCATGGTTTGGTGGAGTCTGTTGAGACTTAACTCACCATTTCTTGATTGGTTTCGTGGGTTGTGGAGAAGATACGTGCTCCTTTTTCTTCCAAAACATTTCCATGTTAGGTTCCTTGCTTGGAGATGCTCGTCTCTGTGTTCGAATCCTTGGAACCTTCTTTTGTTTCATCGGTGAAGTTTTAGGCACCCAGATTTGAATTGGTTTATCCTTAAGCTGTGCTTTTGATACCCAAATTTGCTTGACTCCTTGCATGCTATATGTACCATTTGATTGTCGAGGGGATGGAGAAGATTGACTTTGTGGATTGGTCTACCGATCGCTTCTTTTCCATTCCTCCTTGCTTGGTGCAATTGGAACAATGAGTTTCCTTCCTTTAGGTGATAGCTTTAGTTGATTCGTATCCCAATCTGGTACTGCTTTGTATGCACGCATCCAGGGAATTCCAAGAATCATCGTTTCATTTATGTGTTCATCTGGTAAGCATACAAACTGATGAGGACATGAACATCCATGTACTATCACGTTCAAGTTGACTCTCCCAATGTTGGAGTTGGGTTCTTGTTGCATCCTTTGATTGTCGGTATTTTTGCCATCAATTCTTGACTTGTTGCCTTCTTGTATGTGGAATAATTGCCTGCATTTACTCTAGCTCTTGTGTTGACCAAAGCATTGGTGCTATGATTGTTGAGTTGTACTTTGATGCGCAGGTCCATTCCATCTAACCGGTCATCATTTGTTGAAACTGCTTCTTTAGGTAATTCCCATTGTCAATCATCTATTTCCAAAGTGTTGATGGGAATCGATATTTGTTGATTCTTGGGAGCAGCTTTCCGCTTGAGTACCCAAAGTCGAGCTTCCTCTCGGGTTTCATCAATAACCTACTGTCATTTGATCTTCCTTTGTTTGGTTGCATGCACCTTTCTAGCAATTCATTGGTTAATGGAAAATTGTATTTCTTTAAACGACATCCACTAATCCAATTAGCCATTGATTCAATATCTAGGGTAGACAATTTTACTGCTCCACTTGGAGATACATTTTCAATGGTAAATGGTCCGTTTCCCTTTTTCTTAAAATTGGGAATGTGTTGCTTAAGGGAATAGACTAGAACTAAGTCCCCTTTCTTGAAGATCTTTGTGATTAAGTGGGAATCAAAAAACTGTTTTTGTTTCCTCTTTTGTGCATAGATATAAGCTACACCAGTTAGCCTTTTCTCGTCTAGCTTTTCCAAATCTACGAGTCTTTCTGACAATTCATGTCCCATCCACTCAAGGTTCTATGATACCCTTAATGTCGATAATAGAAATTCTATTGGCAGTATGGCATCAAGACCATAAACAAGGTTCAAGGGTGTAGCTTTTAGAGCTGTTTTGAATGAAACTTGATAAGCCCATAGAGGAGAATGGAGATTCATTTCCCAGTTTGTCCTTCCTAAACTAACCACTTTAGTCAGCACCGAGCTAAGAATTTTATTCGTATGCTCAGCTTGTCCGTTTTCTTGTGGGTGATAGGGAGTTGATTTGTTATGGATGACCATAAACTCATTAAGCAAATACTCTATTACCTCATTGAGGAAATGAGTTCCCCGATCACTGACAATATCTATTGGCAGTCCATATCTCGTGAATACATACTCATATAAGAATGCAGTAGTGGTTCTCGCATCATTCTTTTGAGTTGATTTAGCCTCGGCCCACTTGGTCAAATAGTTCGTAGCTACAATGATAAGTAGGTGGTTGTATTGGTCCAACAAAATCTATACCCCATTAGTGAAATCTCTAACCCCCATCATTGGTCTTAAGGGCATGCTATATACTCGTGTTGGCATTTTTGCTCATTGAAAAGCATCACATCTTTGAACATATTCTTTGGCATCTGCAAAAAGTGTTGGCCACCATATGCTTGCCATCAAGATTTCTCTTGTGGTTGTCTCACTAGAAAAGTGACCTCCAGCTAATCCAGCATGTGCTTGTTCTATAATTGAAATATATTCGTTTTCATTTGCACAAAGACGCAAATGTTGATCTTTAACTCTCCAATACAATTGGTTCCCAACAAGAGCATAGTCTCTTGCTTCAGTTTCAATTGCTCTTTGACGGCGTTTACTCATATCCTCAGGAAATGTTCGGCTCGATAAGTAAGTAACCAGATACTTACTCCACTTAGGAACAAGTTACATTTGAAACAATGTTACGTGAGGTATGGTGTTTGTTTTTGACATTGAGGGCAATCCTTTAGAAAGGATCAAACATCTCTCCTCATAGTTGGCCAAAATACTCCAAGTCTCAAGATTCGTTGCATAGTTTGGTCTTCCGCAAAGTGACATCCTACTATGGTAATTTGTGCTTGACTTAGGTACTGTTCTTTTTCTTCAGGGTTAATTCATAAGAGCAATATCCCATCTTGATTTCTTTTGTATAGACTTCCAAATAGTAATTCATACATAGACGATTGCTCGATTAATCCGATTGTGATAGGAAGTGGTATTTGTGAATCCACTTGAGCTATTGTCATTAATGACACAATGTTTTCCGAACATCTAGGTATCATTTCTACGAAGAACAAATAGGCATCTGGTCGATCATCGTCTACCCCTTTAGGTGATTCCCCTGAAATAATCCTTGACAAATGATCTGCTCGTTGATGTGTAGTGCCTTTTTTTACAACCACAGTGAAATCAAATTCAAGAAGAATGATGAACCATCTCACTATTCTCCCTGTGTTGCATGGCTTGTTGACCAATTACAACAAAGCTTGGTGGTCCACAAAGAACACAAACTTGTTAGCTAATAGGTAATGTCTATAATTATTAACGGCATAGATCATTCCTAGTCCTTCTCTTTCAATGGTGGTATAATTATTTTCTACCATGTTCAATTGTCGGCTAGCATAAGAAATAGGAAATTCAATTTTCCAGTCTCTTGGTTGAGCTAGTATACAACTGATAGCAAAATTAGAAGCATTTACATGTATGTGGAATACCTTATCCCAATCTGGTGCTTTCAATATTGGAGTTGAGTTGAGAGCTTGCTTAAGCTTCATGAAGGATTCTTCACATGCCTCGGTCCATTCAAAGTGTGTAATCAAGCTATACATGGGTTTTGCAATTATAACATACATGTAGATGAATCGTCGGTAATATCCACAATGCCCCATGAAGGCTCGTACCCCCTTTACTATTGTTGGTCTAGGCAATTCAACAATGACATGAATTTTCTCAATATTAGTAGCTATGCCATTTTTATACACTATATATCCAAGAACTTTTCCTTTTCCCATGAATATGCACTTTTCAAGATTTAAGCAAATCCTATAAAGTCTACATTTTTCAAATACCTTTCTAAGGTGTTCAAAATGATCAACCCGGATTGATGAATGTACGCATAGATCATCCATATATACTTCTAAGAGTTTCCTAAGATATTCTTTGAAAGCATGGCTCATCAACCTTTAAAACGTGGCTGGAGCATTAGTTAACTCAAACGGCATAACCCGATAGGCAAATATACCCCATTTTCTTGCAAAAGAAGTTTTGTGCTGATCTTTTGGGTCAACCAAAAGTTGATTATATCCCAAAAAGCCGTCTAAGAAGTTGTAAGCTTCTTTTCCTACAACTCGTTCTAAAACATGCTCAGTTATCGGAAGAGGAAAGTTGTCTATGATGGTAGCTACATTCACCTTTTTGAGAATAATACACACTCGTAATTTCCCATTCTTCTTGGGTACTACCACAATTGGAGACACCCAATCTGTGTGTTCAATTTCGTAAATGAATTCAACTTCCTTTAGATTTTAAATCTCTTCTTTGATCTTCCTGGAAAATGTTTCGTTATACGTTTATGGTCTCTGTCTACTTGGTTTTGTGTCATCTCTCATGGGTATGGTATGTTGATAGATTTTTGGATTGACACCCTTGAGATCCTTGTAAGACCAAGCAAAGACATCTCGGCATTCCTTTAACAAGCTTAGCAAAAGCTTTTCTTCTTCTTCTGTTAGGTCATTCGCAATGTAAGCAGGTCTAGGCTCTTCTCTTGGTTTAGCCAAGTCTACCCTTTTAGCGTTTTCAGGCCCTTCGTAAGATTTGCCTTGTTTATATAGTTCCCTAACAGGCTATTCGAATATGATTTTATGAGTTTGGAGGGTATACTTGTTGTAATAGGATGGAACATGCATTACATCCTTACTATCCTCTTCCGTGGTTTCCATTTCGGTTGTGTATATCTCCTTTAGTGTTTTTTTCAACTCTTGATATTTTTTTTTCTGCTCAACTCTGGTCATGAGTGGTTTCTTATCGTGTGATTTTTCTTGAGTACCCTTCCTTGTTTTTCTCGATGTCTGAGACATTTTTGAGTTTTTGTTTGAAGGATATCTGCCAATTATTTTATCCTTGACACAATCATTAGCATTTATCTGCATGAGGAATCGTGTTTTGTTGGAGATTGATGGCATAGGTCGTGTTTTCACAATTTTGGTGTCTCTCTTTCGTCTATACCATTTTTGTCTTCTAAATTTTTGGTTTGGAAAGTAAAAAAACTTTTCCTCCCCTCCTTTTAAGAGTAACTTAGCTCTCGTATGCTCTTTTTATGACCCCGAATATTCTGAGGTAGTTGAGTGTTCATCTTACTCATCAGTTGCATCATAATAGAGGTCTGAAAAGACCTATTGAGCTTTCATTAAGTCCTTGGGTTCCTTATCTTCGTTTTCAATATTGAGGATTGAAATCATTTGGATGGGAATTATGTAGTAGCCATCCTCATTGAAAAATTGAGTAGGCATAGACGTATTCACACATACATCCATTGTCGCTAAAATTTGAGTCCACTCAAATGGCTCAAATAAATGTTCTGGAAAGGGTTCAGGTACGTAGGCTTCGTTTGTGTAGTCCCTTTCTAGGATACATTCTTCTCGTCTTAGGCTTCCGTTTTCTAAAGTCCCACACATCCAAATAGGAGTGCCTTTGTTTAACCAGGATGGGAGTTTAGTTTCAGCCGAAGAGACTGAATCAAACTCTTGGATGGGTGTTTTTAAGACATCTCTATAAGTGTGATATTTTAGATTGACTCTTGTTATAGATCCCACTTGCTTCAAGTACAGATAGTTGTTTCCCCAATCTTGGATAAGCTGTACCTGTCGTATGAAAGGTCTTTCCAATATAATTTCGATAGTTGAGTTTTTTCCCAAAGTCTACTATGGCAAAAGTGTGTTGATATTCAATTCCACAGGAATTAACTATCACTTTTTCAAGCATCCCTAAGGGTCTCTCAATGTGTCCATTAGCCAACTGCAATTTCATTTGTGTTTTTCTAATGGCTGGCTATCCCCAGGATTCCCATACTGCTTTAGTGGCTATGGCAATGCCATCTCTACTATCCAGTATTGCCATGGTTTCAATGTCATTATATCTCAGTAGGAGGGTGGTGTTTCCTTCTTACCCTTCATAATATTCTCCAACTTTGTTCATAGAAACTGATCGAATCTCTTTGTTTTCCATTTCAGTTTTCAATTTTCCCAAATTCTTCTAGATTAACCCTGTTATCCCCACCTTCTCTAGGGTTTTCTGTAAATCATTCCACAAGTATGGTTTGAGTTTTAGTAGTTCTCCCAAGGTAAGAGTGCATTGCATGGGTGTAGACATGATTGAATGAATGTTGTCTACTTCTAGGGTCTGTTTAGCTCTTTTTACTTGAATGGTCCTGCATACGATGGATTCATTCATTATCTCCCAAGTAAGAAGGTAATGTTTTTAATATCAATGGTTTTGACATTCCTAATGATTCCGATCCGCAATCCCCGTACAAGGATTGTAAATCCATGTTCATATCAGAAGGTAGGTTATCCAACAAAACTTCCTCTATAGGAGCTGACTTTAGATTTAGGCTCCCATCATTGATCTCTCTCACTTTTTTCCATAAGTGTCCTGGCCAGCCTTCCTCTACGAATGGAATTCCGTCTAAGGCATCTTTGTTGCTTGGCACTATAAGCTCTGGTTCATTTGTTTCAAGGTGGGGTTTTGCCACCACATCGGATTTTGCTTTCGTTTCTTCTACCGCAAGCTCTTCAGGTTTTGCAATACTTTCAAGGTTGGGTTTTTGTTTTTATAGCATTTCTTGCGTGATTCTTACCAAATTTTGATAAGCTTCTAGCTTAGCTGCTTCCATGTCTGGAGATGGATAGTTTTGCCACTTGTTTTCCATGTTTTGGCCTGCTTTAAGTCTTGCTTGGTAGGCTTCCAAGGCGGAATTGATAGGCTCAAAAATTTTAACAACCAGAATGGATCCTCTAGATTTCACGGTTTTTTCCTTGAATTCACTGCCAGTTTCTTTCAATTTGTCGTGGACTAGCTTCTTTGCTTTCTCCTCAATTTTAACCCGTTGTTTTTGTTTTCTCATCTCATATCTTTTGCTTCTACTCCTTTTGATTCTTTGAGAAGAAACTTTCATATTTTTCAAATCATCATAGGAGTTTTGTCTCTCTTTCTTTGCCTGGGCTCTAGTGATTTCCTTGATTGGAACAATTGGTTCACTCTCTAATGAGCTACTAGGTATCACTTGGACTACGTTTAATATGGTTTTACCCTTGTTCAAAGGATTCTTATGAAAATCTTCTGAAAAGTGTCCTCCCTTTTTGCAACATTGTATGCAATAAGCTTCAACTGGTTTGAGGTTTTTGTCAGGCTCTCGACATTTGTTTTTCCAATGGTCATCAGCACCACAGTTATGACAGTTTCCTGTTCTAGGCTTCATCATGGGTCTTCCCATGGGAGGTGTGACACCTTGATTAGCTACATAATACATTGGCTCTAGCTCTAGTGGAGCATAAGTCAGTGTTTCTTCCATTGGTGGTGGACGTGGATTATACCAATCTCCTTCTACCATTACTGTAGATGGACTAGGCTCTGCATAGGGTGTAATAGGCACTAATGCTTGTTCATCTATGACTCCTTCAGAGTGCATGTACTTTACATGCACTGCATTATGTCCTGGATACGGAGGTTGTTGTCCCAACATAGGTTGAGGTCTTTCCATACCCATTGGTGGTCTTTGAGCTGGGGCCATATTAGGTTGATATCTGTACATGGGTTGTCCTTGTGGCCTCATGGGCACGTACTGAACATTCCCATCATACTTTGGTTTGAAGTAGCACTCATGTGTCTCATGGTTGGTCCATTTACCCTCCATTGCACACCATTTTTGTGGCCTAATTGAATGTCCCTGTGGAGGTATCCCTTGTCTTGGTCCTATCATAGTTGCTTTTTGCATATTGTTCATCATGTCATTCATCCTTTTTAGCATACCTTCTATGGCTGAGAGTGGGGCCGCAACAACCGTTCCCACTTGTGCTAGTTTTGTGGACAATGTCTTCTCACTTTGGTTATCCTTAGGGACATATTCTTTGTTGAAGATCTCGTAATTGTCTCCTAGGTCAATAGCATCAGACACACACGCTTCTAGGGTTGTATGCTTTTTACTATAGAGTATAGCATGAAGTTCTTTATTTAGCAGTCCCTCCAAAAACAAAGATACAAGTTATTCTTCTACATGTATCTCCATCTTTGGGCATCTGGCAATGTATTGTTTCATTTGAGTTGCACAATCCCTAACAGACTCACCATGTTTCTGTTTAAAGTTGTAGATTTGAGCTATTGTATTAGGTCTGATCCCCGTTTTGGAACAAGCAGCTACAAATCCTTGAGCTAATGTATTTAAGTCCATGATTGACCTTGGTGGAATGTTTTGGAACCATGTTAGTGCTTTTCCTTCTAATGTCATTCCAAACCCCTCGAATTGAGTATAGAAATTGAATATACACTCTGCTCTTAGCACTTGCTTAAATCTTGCTAAGTGGTCGTATGGATCCCTTGATCCACTGTATTTTCTAACCCATTTTTCTAAAAACCAGCTGGTTTGATGTGTATGTTTGGTTCAACTCCAGGTCTTCTGGGAGTTGGTGCTGTTTCGAGTCCTTCAAACCAGTTTGTTGGAAATAGTGACTCATGTAGTCCTGGACTGGCCTTCGTGTCATCCGGTTTTCTACATGATGAGGTGGTTCTTGGTTTATTCACATTACCCTCAGACGATCTCTCACGGTGTTCATCCCTTGAAATTGTTTCTTTTCCTTGCCCCAATATCGAATCCCGCATGGAATACCCTTGGTATTTGGTTTGTTCTACCTCCTCGGAAGTCATCATAACAAAGTTGTTGTTATAACAATCCCTAAACAGGTAGGTTGGTAGGTCTCTTGATCCTTTATTTTTTATCTTGAAGACATAAGATGATCTTGATGGCCGTTAATTGTCTTGGTTTGACATGAGAAGTCCACAAAAGATCTTTTATGTTTCTATTTTCCCAACAATAGACTCCGATCCTAGGATTATCCGTACTAAGCCGGTTCAAAGGCTTCAAGTCTACTTGATCGTATCCCTCAAATTCTAAAGTTGGTGGTTCTTCTTTTGCTGACATATCTAGGATTATGGTGTTTACTTCTAACCCCCATTTGTCTATCACATCAGGGTTTTTGACCTGTAAATACTGAGTTCCATTTTGATCCATGTACATTTTTCCTTGTTTGTTTTCCCTAACCTCTTCTTCGAACTCAATACCATGGTCATCAATGCGAATAGCATACTCCTTGTTAGGATCCAAGTAAACCTGGGCTCCATGACGGTTAGTCTTGTAAAAAGATAGTATATGCTTATAGTACACTGTCATTCCGGTTTTTGAGTGAGTCGAGTAAGAAGACATTTCGGATGTTGAATCTAAAAAAGTGTTGTGTGCAAGGAATTGCCTTGATTCACGCTTTCTTTGGTAGATACTCTACTGGAGGTTTCTTCGAGTATGCCTTGATTTCATAGTACACGGCCAGATCTAAGGTTCATATAGACTTATGAAGCCCTCTATAGAGTACACACCTTTGGATTGACTGTCGTCAATTTCCACTTGATTTAATTCAGCTTTCTATTAAGCCACGGATACCTCGTCTGCAACCTGATTCATGTACAAATTGGATCAAGTTAGCTATTCTTCTATAAAGACAATAGAGTTTTTGCTAACTCTCGTGATTGGTCTCTGTGTATCACTTCAAATTGAGCTATGAGAGTCAAAATTTGACTTTCAAATTCGACTTTAGCAAAAATCAAAGGTTTGATTTGCAACCTGAAAACTGAGTGTATATGTATCAATTTTGATCCTATTGAACCCAAAATTGCCTTGTGGCTTTATATTATGTTGGTCTATCACTATATAAGTTCAAAAGTAAAAAATGATGTCTTTGGATAGCAGAAGTAAATAATTACAATTATTTACTTTTGTCATTTTTTAACACTTTTTTGATAGGTTTGGCAAGTTTACAACTTGTTAGAGTCCCTGGACAAGTTTCAACAAGTTTGGACAAAATTTGATCAAGTTTATCAACTGTTTGGTGTCCTCGGACTCTGATTTCAAGAATCTAGTTGAAGTCCCACTTTTGGGATCCAAATTTCACCAAAATTGATTTGCGAGGTCTAATTGATATGCTTGACCTTGTGATGTACTCAAATTTGTAAAATCATCAAGTTTTGAAGCAGATGTAAATAATCATGATTATTTAATCTAGCTATGTTTTTGCAATTTTTTGCCCCAACTTTGACACAGATCTGTTAAGCATCTTAAGTTAAGGTCACTAGCCAAGTTTCATCAAGTTTGGACAATTTTTGGTCAAACGGTCATCAATTATCTGTCCGCAGACTAACTTTTCAATTCTAGTCACAAATTTCACTCCAGTGGTCCAAATCTTACCAAATTTGGTTTGTGGGCTTATTACAACATGGTGAAACTAGTGGTATGCAGACTTGGTCCAAAAAGTGAAAAATAGAGCAAATGAAAATAATCATGATTATTTACTTTTGACAAATTTTTGATCAACTGAGCATGTACACATGTTTATCACATCAACATAAGCCTATGAATCAAATTTCAACAAGTTTGGATAAATTTTTCCCCAATTTATACTCAAGATTCAAAAAGTTAGTACAAACTTTAGTTTTTACCTAGTTTTTTGCAAGTTTAGTGACCCAAATCTCTTGGGCCTCTACAAAAGTTGTTTGTACACATGCAATGAGTCAGTGGTATGAACCTTGGTCAGTTTAGAGCCTAAAGTTAATAATCACAATTATTAACTTTAGGCTTGAAATGAGTACTTTTTTGCAATTTCTTCAAGGACAGTCTTTATATGATGTATTTTAAGCCTATGAATCAAGTCAAAACTTAATTTGGCCTAAAATGTCAAGAAAAAGTAAATAATCTAAGGTTTGACCAACTCTTGAAATTTTTACCTCGAAGTGTCTTTGAGCTTACCCACTGGTTCAGACAACTATTAGGCTTAATCTCTAGTCGGATTGAGTGGATTCGAGTCTTTTTATGCTATTTCTAGCCGTAGACCTAAAATTTTGCAACTTCCAATAACAACTCATACTTGATTCTTTTAGAGAGAGCAATGTTTTGAAATCCACCTCGGATCCTACTTACCCTACTCCTAGATTCTCAAGCAATGGGGTTGTGGAAAGTGTTCACAAACACTCGTTTTCTTGTGTTTTTTATGTTTTTCAGAGCCTTGATGTTAAGATTTGTCTCGTCTAACAATCATTATCCAAATCCTAATCTAAATCTACAGTCCTACAATCCTAAAGGTACTTGGCAAGTACGATTACTTCCAAGCTACCTCTACACAGTAAAAGAGGACAATCTTAAGCTATACGGTTTCTAAAAGAAAGTTTTGAACTCTAGGTGAACCTAGAGGAAGTTAAAGGACAACTACACAAGACGCTCGTATTTTTTCATAGTTTAGGTCTCTTCGATCCCCGGAAGCGGCGCCAAATATGGGACACATCTCTAACCTCACCATCCTATCTTATTGCAGTATTAGCGAGAACCACGATTAATTTGTCAAACCATGGGACGAAGCTGACTCGACTAGTGCATAGAGGCTACAAGAGGTTGTCAATCTCGCAGAAAACAACTAACCACTCGCATCTAACTCAAGCTACACTCAAGTGACTGAAATTACCAAAAACCAATCGCTCATCGGCAAGCAAATCACATGTGTTATAACATCAAATGACATCCAAATGTAATGAAATTTCTAGGAAAAGTTTGTAAGACCTAAGCACACATGTCTATGGTCTCAAACCCCACTTTAGGTCAAGTTCCAAAATCTTGATTATTAACAGCAGTGGATTTTTGAGCTAGTCATTTTTGACCCAAAATGCATCTAAATGCTTAGCAATGATGCCCCAATACCCCGCCTATGCTTAGTTTTTGATTTAAAAGTATAAATTCCTAATTATGATGAAATTAGGCCGTGGGTCGGCGATGCCAAAATCTAGAAAATACTGTGATGTGTTTACGTCAATGCATAGAGCTCTTACCTACGGTTGCAATGCAACAAATGCAATTGCAATGTAACATTCGGAGAGGGAGTAGGAAGCGCGAGAAGGAGAGAAGTGAGCGCCGTTAGCTCACGCTGTGTATTTCTTATCCAAAACTTATAAAAAACTTACAAAAAATGGCTTTTATACCTTAGCCAAGGTTTTTGAATGGTCAAAACTAATAATCTGGAGTTCTACCAAAGCTAGGTGATGACTAGCTGATACAATCTGGAAGCTTGTAGCCCCGGATTATTAATTACAGAGTTTATCCAAGAAAATAGGAGTTACAATATTCTCAATTTATCAAAATAATAAATGTTTTACAAAGAGAACTCCGAAAAATAGTGTCCGTGTTAGCTTGCTACTAACACTACCTTCAGAAAAAAGGCTCCGTGCATGGTTTCTAAATGAATTTGGCAACAAGAAGCTAATAGAGCAAGAGGTACTTGCACCCACAAACAAGTTTAATGACTTGGTCTAGAGAGCTCTGAAGCTCAAGCACCGAGCCAAGAAGGAACGGAGTCATAAGAAGTAGAGGTCTATCAGTAATAGCTCCATTGATATCATTTATAAGAAGATTAAGCATGCTAGGTTATGGTGGCAAACCGTGATAGCGAATGTACAAATTTTTTGCAAGACTTGTGATATATGTTAAGGAATGGGTAGACCAACAACAACTGATATGACTCCACTCACTCCAGTACAGCCGTCACGGGGAGTATTCATAAAATGGGGTCTGGACTTCATGGGACCTTTAAAGAAGGTCACTCCAAGGAAGAATCGGTACATCTTGATGGCTACTTGTTATGTTACTAAATGGGTAGAGTCCAAGGACCTTCTAGATAATACTGTCAAGTCCACTACTGTTTTTTGTTTGAAAACATTATCTGCCGCTATGGATGTGCCATTGAAATTGTGTCTGATCAAGGGACACATCTCATTAATGACACAATGGAAATTCTGATGGATATGCTCTCAGTTAATCACAGAAAATTGACTGCATATTATCCCAGGTGCAATGGTGAAGCAGAGAGCAGTCAAATGTATAGTGAGATTGAAAGACTTGTCTAAATTACTACTTCTAAGTGTTTATAATGGATCCAAGATCAAGTTATATTATTCTAGTGACAAGGAGACCTCCAAAGGTGAATATACGGGTATTCCAGGTACTGATGACTAGGGATTGTTAGACTCGATTGTTCTAAATTTGTAAGGTTTCCAGTTTTCGAAACCTTAAAAATTGTACAAAGCTTGTAAAATTAAAGTGAAAACCATTGTTGAAGGATTCAAATACGGCTAATATTGGTATTTTTGGAATCAAAACCAGAACTTTACTATGGTTAGAAATTTTCAGAATCAGATTCTGATAAAAACTGGAAAAGTTACAGACCCTGGAAGGTTACAATAGGAATTCAATTTATTAATAAAAATTGGATGGTTTCAGTAATAATTATTAACAAAGACTTCTTAACCTAAGGTTTTAGAATTAGTTGATATTTCAAATTTTCATCATTAGAAATCTACAAATTCGACCAAAATCGATTCTGAAGGTATGGGGGCTATGTAGAGCTAGGGGAAACCTGCTAGGGACAGATATAGGAGCAGATGGCACCATTTGCAAGTTGGGGGGCTGCTTGGAGTGTAGAAACCTGCCAGAAACTGCCCGGTGCCTAGAAAAGCTATAAAAGGACCCCCTTCTCTTCATAATTTTTCAAACTCGGAGCCTTGAGATTTTCTCTCTCATTTAGAGAGAACACTACGCAGAAATCACTAGAGATTAATCTTTAGTCGATTAACCTAAATGGTAATTAGCCTAATCCTTCTTAATTAGCAAGGCTAGATTAATCTATTTTGTTGATAAATCAAAGATTAGGCTTATGTATACTCATAAACCCTCTCTTAATTAATAATCCTTTGCTGATTGTTATAACTAAGCATGGTAATGTTAAGCTAGTTAATTGTCCTATCATATTAGGGCTAAAATTAGCCAAAGTAACCATAAATTAATGGGAAATATATCAATTAAGCTTAGATTAAGTTGTGGTAATTATCAGAGCTGCATTAGATGGTCATTAAACTATGAAAATTATCCTATAATTTTTTGAGTAATTTTCCTAGTTATATAGGCACAATTACACTTTTTTTGGGCAAATTAAATAGGGAAAATTATTAAATTGATTTCAAATGCTTTGAGTTATTTATCAGTGGTTGTTAAGGAACACATAATAATTAGGAGAAGCTCAAATAAATAATTTTTCTAATTACTTTAGCAAAAATACTCTGTTTTTAGGACAAATTAAATAGGGGAAATTAGTAAATTGATTTCAAATGCTTTGAGTTATTTATCAGTGATTAGGTAGGTGTTCAAGAACATGTGATAATTAGGAGAAGCTCAGATAATTAATTTTCCTAATTACTTTAGCAAAAATACTCTGTTTTAGGACCAATTAAATAGGGGAAATTAGTAAATTGATTTCAAATGCTTTAAGTTATTTATTAGTGGTTAGTTAGGTGATAAGGAACCCATGATAATTAGGAGAAGCTCAGATAAGTACTTTTCCTAATTACTTGAGCAGAAATACTTTGTGTTTAGGACAAATTAAATAGGGGAAATTAGTAAATTGATTTTCAATGCTTTGAGTTATTTATCAGTGGTTACTTAGGTGTTAAGGAACCCTTGATAATTAGAAAAATCTCAGATAATTAATTTTTTTAATTACTTTAGCAGAAATACTATGTTTTTTGAACAAATTAAATAGGAGAAATTAGTAAATTGATTTCAAATGCTTTGAGTTATTTTTAAGTGGTTAATTAGGTGGTAAGAAGCCAATGATAATTAGGAGAAGCTTAGATAAAAAGTTTATCCAATTACTTTAGCAAAAATACCCTGTTTTTAGGACAATTTAGATAGGGGAAATTAGTAAATTGATCCTAAATGAATTGAGCTATTTATCAAAGGTTAATTAGATGTTAGGAAACTTTTGATAATTAGAAAAATCTAAAATAATTAATCTACCTAATTACTTTAGCAGAAATACCCTATTTTTGGGACAAATTAAATAGGGGAAATTAGCAAATAGGTTCAAATTGAATCTATCTATTTGTTAGAGGTAAATTAGGTGTTAGGAAACCCGTGATAATTAGTAAAAGCTCAAATAACTAATCTACCTAATTACTTTAGAAGAAATACCCTATTTTTGGGACAAATTAAATAGGGAAAACTAGCAAATAAGTTCAAATTGAATTGAGCTATTTATTAGAGGTTAATTAGGTGCTCAAAAACCCATGATAATTAGGACAAGCTCAAATAATTAATTTATATAATTACTTTAGCAAAAATACCCTATTGTTTGAGATAATTTAAATAGGGAAAATTAACAAATGAACTCAAATGGAATTGAATTATTTAGTAGAGGTTAATTAAACCTTTGGGCATCCAAAAAAATTATGTTACCATCAGATAATTAGTTTACCTAAATATCCCAAAAAATTTACATTATTTTTAGGGAAAAATAAAAGGGGTAATATAGTAAATTAACCCAAAAACCTTTGATATAGATATCAGAGGAAGAACACACCTTGAGGAATCAATGATACATATCCCAACCTTATATAAATAGTTTAGGAATGTATCTTCAATAAAAATGATCGATTTTTGTATAAAAGAGACAAGGAAAATTAGTAAATGAATTTATCTAGTTTCCAAATAAATACCCGAGGTCCAAAATCATTATTGAAGAGTGGAAAATATTACTTATAGCATAAATAAGTTATAGAAGGAATATTTCATCAAATTGACTATACCTACTTACTCCAAAAATCCTTATTTTTGGGTAAACAAGGAAAAAAAAGATTATTCAATTAAGCTTCTAATGGGTTAAGTCTTTTCATAAGGCTGCCGACATGGCTCCCAAGAGAACCAGGGGAAATCCTCTTACTAAGGAAGAGGATGTTAGCAACAAGAGAAACAAAGCTACAAATGAACATGAAGCTGGGCCTAGCCATAGGCCAACAGAGGAGAGTCTACGGGCACCCGCCCCACAGCACATGGACGACTAGTCCTAGGTGGATTTCTATCTCATTCACTTAAGTCTTTAAGTATTTTAAAGTTCATTTTTAAGTTAACATTGCATACGTAAGGTTAGGAAGGATAAACTGGCTGTAACTGGAAGGTAACTTCCATGAAACGAACGAGCAATGACTGTAAATAGAAAAGAAATGATTGGGTTATGACCGATTTACCTAGGAAAGAAATGTTTGACCATCCTTAAGACAGCTTGTCTCAAGACACCTCTGATTCCTTGGAAATATTTTACTCCAGGTAATGAGTAATGATAGAGATACCATCATGGAAGAGTCGGTTTCCTCGGCACGTGTGGAGTCTTTACCCCGTGCTTGTTTCTGTTTATGGATAGTACTTTCAAGTATATTCTAGAGGAACCGCCCGGTTGTATGGGCAATTGGTTTTGGCGTATGGGCGCCCAGACTTTGGATGATGGTTTTTTTTTTCCACCCCGGTTTTTATAAATAAGGAATGGGTGTCATTTTTCACCCCTGTATAGGTGGTCTTGAGACAAGCCAGTACTGGTTAGAGATACTTCAGAAAGAATGAAAGAATGTCTTCAATACTATTTTCAAAGGTTGTCGTAATGAAAGTCAGTTATGAAAGTTAAAAGGAATCATTGTTTTAATTGTGAAAAGAATGTGGTAGTAATTAAACAACACAAAAGAATCATGTGTGAGTGCGGGGTGGTGAGTGGGGATTGACTAAGGTTATCAATCATGGACGGGTGGACCTGATTAGTCAGGTAACTATCCATTCCCGTTCACTAAAACGTTTAGAAACTTCTTCCCTTGGAAGAGGAATCCACCAACGAAAATAGACTACAAAAGCGGAAAGCCAATCATTGTGACGGTTGACACAAGTCCCACATGTATTGGGTGAGATATTGGATACATAGGTAAAAAGGAACTTTGGGGTGTAGCAATTGCACTAAGGTGTGACAAAAGAGGTTCTTTATTGGTGCTTCTGTAATAGTGTAGATAGATTGCTTGCCATTACTTGGGATGATCACAAGTTTTTCTACACCATACATATAGCCGTTTAGATAATCAGTACATAGCTAGCTACATGCAGAATAGTTAAGTGGTATTTTGGTCCCTATGTGGTCAAACATGCTTTTCCTAATGCTACCTACAAGTTAAGTGAAATGGATGGCACATAGTTAAAGGCTCCAATTGTAGATAAATGTGTCAAAATGTATAAAAAAAGGATGCATAGCTTCCAATTGGAGATGGAGACTTCCGTGTGTCTGAAGAAGGGATTTATATGATGAAAATGGGTCTTTTGATGAAGGTGTTGCCTTGGAGGACTTCTAAATATTGGCACATACCGGAGGATGTGAAGGTTTAGAGGGGGTGGATGTCGTGCTGCTTTGCAAGCACGGGGTAAAAGTTATAAATCTACATACATATTCAAGGTTTACCAAACTTATGAACAATGTTAGCAGCAGTTAGTATGTCAATAAGAGGACTGAGATGTATGTTAAATGTGGGTTTTGGGTGCCTAGAAATGGAGTTGCTGCTTGCAAGACGACTTGTAAGTGATGCTACCAAAATGTGATTTTATAAGACAAATGTGCAGTGTTCGAAGTGTTCTATAGACATGTCTTTACGGCTCGTCAATTGGAGCTATGGTAAGGAGGTTATGGTAGCTTGAAGTAGAGATGGTTTGCATATCCGTATTGAATAGGGAAGCTATTGATAAAGGGTCAAAGTTGATATGAATGCATGGGCCTGAAGTGTTTTTCAGTGGAGCATGTTGATCTTTTCAGTTCGCCAGCTGGAAAGTTTCATAGGGGGGGCAGTTCCATACTAGTTTGGTCATCCTGATTAGTGTTCCATCTTGCTATTTTCATGCTTCAACAAGGTACTCAAGTATGGTGCACTTAAAAGGGAAATAAGTGCTCAAGAAGAATCTTGCATGGACTATCATTTGTTGTAGTGCATTGATTGCCCAATATTTTGGTAAGATTATGCTTGTTCGGCACTACTGTGGTCAAGGTTTATGTATAAAGCGGTGATTTGGCAATGCCAATGTGGATGTGGCAAGGGTTTTGTAAAGAATTTTAACCGAATGAGAAGGGAGGGCTTTTCGTCAAATGAAATCACCTATATCTGCATCTTGAATGCATGTGTCACTCTCCAAAAAATTGAAGTATGCAATTAAATTTAGGATGATATCATTAGTCAAGGGTTGTTAAACATGCAAGGCAATGCCTTAGTCGCGAGATGTATGCGCAATGTGGTGACCATTGAGGACAATGGACCCACAAAAATGGCCGCCCAAGGGAAGGGGGGAACAACTGCCCAAAGCAAAAGGGTGGCGAACCGTTTATTAATGAAGGGCTTTATGTTCAATGTGAAGGGGAAAACAAAAAGGGATGGTAGATGGAAATGATGGCGAGGGGAGAAAAGAAATGGTAGAGGGAGCCTCACCTAGTGAAAAATCCCGATGTCTACTTTCATAGCGGCTTAGATGCCTGCTTGCTAGACTCTCTCTTTCGCCTTCCTTTCATTTCTCTTCTTTTTGAGAGTCTCTTCGTGCTTGGCACGCTTCACACCCCCATGGCATCCACTTCTTCTACTTCTGCTTTCCCTTTGTGCTACTCACAAACCGGTTCTTCTACCTTTGCTTTCCTTTAGCTTCCAAGCTAATAACACTTACTGCTGGTTTACAGCAGGTGGTGGGGGGTATGGGTGGAATAAGAGGTGGTGGTCATGGTTGTTGTTGTACAGTGGTCAAAAGATTTGGACCATGGAATCAGCCCTGGTTGCCTGGGTGGTGGGGTCTTGCCCTTGGCAGAGAGATCTGATTCTGTCTCCCTCCTCTCCTCTATGAAATTCTACCTTCTTGGATGTGGACAGTAGTACATGCCATGGCCGTTCTCCCCGCAATTATAGAAGTGGTACTCTTGGTTTTGCCTTCCTTGTTTTGGATTTCTAACAGGTGCATGCCCTTGCTACACCAGATGCACGGATAAACTCTCGGTCTTGCTGCTCTTTTGATGCCTCTTGTGGTTGGGCTCTATGAACGGTTGTTGCAGTCACTGGGGTTAGTCGAACTAAGCTCGATTCCTCTGACTCGTTGACTCTTGCTTGCATGTGCAGTTTCTTGTCTTTAAGGTGGGCTACTTCCACTGCCAATTCATACGTTGCAAGAAACCTTCCCTTCATCTTCTCCTTAAGCGGCGACCACAGTCCAGTCCAGCAATGAAATGGTCCTTCTTCAGAAAATTAGGCAGTCCTTCACCTTCCTCCAGTGACGCAACCCATTTCTCCCACAAATCCACAAACTTGGACTCCTAGATGGCATACTCTAGCAGACTTCCCTGCTTTAATTCCGTCAGTAGCTGCCCTAGCTTCTCCGAGGTTGTGCCTCCACCAAACCTCTTCATAAAGGCAGCACGTAATACCTCCCATGCATTTTTGGTAGCTTGGGGCAAAGCATTGTACCAAGACTTGGCTTCTACTTTCATCAGTAGAGAAAAATTCGTAGCCGTGAGGCGTCGTCATCCTTGTTGGAAACCACACAAGCGATGTCGAAATCATCCCAAAAGTCGGTGGTGACGTCTTCTCCCCTTTTTCCCACTGAATGTGGGAAAGAAACACTTGCCATGGTAGTGACTCAAGAAATTACAAACCTTTTTTTAATTTATAAGATTAATGACAGTAGCGGCTCATAGCGGCTTTTTACAGGGTTGGGTGGATAGATTAAAACAGGATAAAGATGGATACATTGAAGGAGTGGTGGTAATACAATATGGGAAAAATGATAGGGTTTGGGGAGCTAAGGATTTCTCTTAGCACCGTAGCACCGAACAAATACACAATCTTTTGTGGTAGAAGATTTTCCTATCTACAAAATATTCACATGCATATGTTGCAAAAATCTAAACGGAACGTTGTTGGCCCATTTTCCATCATGCACAGAGGGTGGAGCACTTACTTATACTCTTACCATGCCAGTGTTGATGATTCGGCACATCCACAGGAGGTTGTCGCCTTTCATAGGCTCCACTTTTCCTTCGTCGCTCAGCACGTACGAGGTGATGGCGACGCGTTTGACTACTCCCAGTCTTTTGGCTAGAAGCAACTGCAAGATAATTATCGTAGTTGGTGCGTTGCATGAACTCCACTTCATTCATCTATAACTCGTCTTCAGCCCACTGGGTTTCACCCGTGGTGGAGAGCTTCTTCAGGATGAGTTGTACGGGGAGAGGAAGAAGACCCTCTACCCGTCCTCCAAAATAGTGAGAGCAGTAGCCAAACCACTCCTCTTTAGGGCATGGAAACCTTCTTACCACTTTTGCTTCAGGATTGTCGAAATAGACTGGTAGTACTTGCATGCGCCATGCGAATCGGGAGGCGACCTTCCGCCTCTTAGCCTTGGATGACCTTATCTTTGGCAAACTGGGTATGACCCGGCTTTTCGAACTTGAAGCACTCATGTGGCCAGATGCTTCTTCCTTTGGGGTCATGTGTCTCCAGACTGGCTTAGCCTTTCCTTACCGTTGGCTCGAGCACCCCTTTAGGCCATTTTGGAGTAGAGGTTATACCTTTGATTGCAGTTTCCTTGGGGAAGAGAGGCCTTACCGTTTTCTTTCCTCTTTTGATATGGACAACCTCCTCGCGGTGAATGTCAATGTAGACAATTTCAGCCTCTTCGCTGCCTTCGCACTAACTTAGGGTGTGCAGATTGAGAACAAAATGTAGAAAAAATCAATTGAAGGTTCTAGCAGGAATAGGACCTTCTGGTTGTATGCTATGGCAACATCAAAAAAAGCACTAACTCACGGTGTGCAGATTGAGAACAAAATGCAAAAAAAACCAATTGAAGGTTCTAGTAGGAATGAGACCTTCTGGCTGTATGCTATGTCAATAGCAAAAAAAGAAAAAGTTTTGTATCAACAGTTGTATCAAGAGGGAAATTTTATTAGACAGACTATTGGGTGGGAAGACCCTGTAGATTCCGTCTCAGCATATGCATACATAGCTAAATCTCAAACAATGAGTCTTTTGTAGAAGAAAAGAAAAAGAGGGAAGAGGACCTTGCAGGAAATTCAAAGAGGAAAACGAGATTAGAGGTACAAAAGGGAAAAGAGTATAGCTCACGAGTGCCTCCTACCTTGCCTAATGTCTCAATAAATGAGTTCGAGAAGGAGAAAAAGGCAAGAAAAACACCAGGCCCCTCATATAAGTCGAGATTTGATATTGATTAGGCTACTGATGTGAAGAAGGTACTTTAGGAGTGCATTCTAAATAGTACAATGCAATTCACCCTAGGTGAGATCCTAGGTATTGCAAAGCCATAATTATATGACAGCATCATTGATATCATGAGAAGAAAGCACCAAATATTGTACAACCCTAATAATGACCCACCGAGGTCACATAGAGTGCAGGGCATTTATGAACAAATTGAAGCTATTTTGGGCAGTGTGAATGAAGAAGAACTAGGTGAAGATGAATGGTAAAGCATAGTGGAAAACAATGAGCTTCCAAGACAGGTAAAACATATCAAATTTCATGAGGATGAGTGTGGAGAAGATGTACCTCGCAGCCATTTTACACAAAATTATTGGGCCAGGTCTACTGCTGAAACTTTGGTAAAGGTAGGTGATTTAGAGGAGCTGGTTCTTGCCCTGGTATCTGATTATGGGTCAAAAGTAAACCTTATGTCAAATAGCTTATTATTGAAAGGAAAGTGGCTTGTTGATGTGGAACATGGGTGGCGTATCAGAGCTCCCAATGCACGATCAAGGGATTTGTATGGTGCATGCTCTAATGTTAAAATAACTATAGGGGATGTAAGCAGTAATTTTATTTTTTTTGTACAAGATCACTCTTACAATCATCTTAGGGCAGCCTTACATTACAGTGGTGCGGATGGAAACCAAGGTTTTGAATGATGGATCTGTATATGCTAGGATCAAAAGTCTTGATGGTAAGAGAGTAATTTCTAAATGTTTGTGTGGATCATGCCAGGAATACCTTAAGAGATCATCCATTGCCAAGTTTGACAAAAGAATTCAAAGAGAACATAGGTTTCCAAGATTATTTCCAAGTGCCATTGTAAAGCGGGACTACGGTGGTGCTTTTGAGAAGAAGTTCTTGTTGGAAGTCGATAATTACAGAGATACTTTTTCTTTAGGATTTGTGTGATTGTCTTTAGTGGGCTTGGTATCTTACAAAAAACTCAATTATTTGTGAAAATGGGAGAGGAAACATGTTTGCAATGTCAAAGGCATACTTCAAGGATGTGAAATATTGGACCCAAATGAAGCAATTTCAGGTATTTTTGAAGAATACGCATTTGTGGATACGATTGGGGAATTGGATATAATCATACAATCTAATGATCAAATTGAGATTAAGATTGTTAAGGTCAACTCTCTTGATATGTATGACTTCCTTTTTCATTTCAAAGAAGATCTAGATGTAGAGGAGGTATATGTGAATAAAAAATACAAAACAGTGGAAAGAAGGTCAAACCTGCATCCATTCCATTGACAAAAGAGAGTGACATAGTCATGGAGAAAGCATATCAATAGCGTATCCTTCAAGATCCAGGTAATATTGGGCACTCATTTACCAAGGGATCTCTACAAGAATTAAAGATTAGTGATGCAAATTTTCTAAATCAAGAAGAGATAGAATGTTTCTAAGAAATTATAAAGAAGCATGGGAAGGCTTTTGATTTCCAACCAGGTGAAATCAGTTGTACCGATCCTAATTTTGTAGCTCTTATGGAGATATTTACTATTCCGCACTTGACTTGGAATCTACGGCCTATTCTTGTTCCAAAGGCTCATCTTCCTAAGTTGTCTAATCTATTAAATGAGAAAATTAAGATGGACATTTTGGATCCCTCTTGTGCTCCTTACTCTAACAGGAGGTTTATGGCTCCCAAGAAGAATGGTATATTGAGGTTTATACAGGATATGCAACTGGTAATCTATTGTCTACTATCTTTTATGTCTTGTCTATTTTGGTCAAGTGTCAATATATGGTTCTCTAAGAGGGGATATCAAATCTAATCCCGAGAGAGAGAGAGAGAGAGAGAGAGAGAGAGAGAGAGAGAGAGAGAGAGAGAGAGAGAGAGAGAGAGAGAGAGAGAGAGAGAGAGAGAGAGAGAGAGAGGCACAAAGGAGGAAAGATGAACGAAGAGAGAAGCTCCGACCTTGAGGTTGGTGGAGTTGAGGGAAAGGAGGGGCTCTAAAAGGGAGATGAAGTAAACAAGGACAAAAAGCAGAGAGTTTTACCTGGCAATTACAATTTGCTTTTATCCGATTGGGTTTTCTTTATTAGGGTTTTTCAAATAAACAGGTATACCATCAATGGCTTATGGAAACGATTTGTAACCCAATTATTGGGGATCAATAATTGGAAGTAAATACTGATTTCCAGCATCAAATAATTGTCAATATCTTCTTTCAATATGTTTTAACCATAAATTGTGTTTCCAATTGTGTCCGTTTCTCTAAAACACTCTTACCTACTCTTAATTTTTTCCTATTTGCATTGGATTCCCTTGATTTGAGCCTACACTAAATGTGTGTTTACAGCCAAAAGCCCGACGCTTTCCTCGTCCACCCCGGAGACGTGCGCACTCTGACACTGGTCCCCCCTTCAATAGGCTTTTGTATTATAGATTCTCCCATCAACAGAGACTTGGTACAATACAATCTTTGTGTTCCTTTGGACCTAGGTGATGCAATGAATATGGAAAGCTTCATGCATTAACCATCCCCATCCTTAGTCCTAAGACCTCAAACACCTTCAAAGGTGGGGAGAGCTAGCGGGGAATTACAGTAGGGAAGAGGAAGAAGAAACATCCATAGGAGAAAGAAAGAGTTCTTCACTTATCATCACTCTTCTTGCTAGCATACATAATAGCATAGTAATGAAGATGGAGAAGATGGCAAGCTTAAGTATTGAAGCATGGATCTTCTTTGGATTTGGATTCCATAGCTAAGAGTGTTGGTATAGGCTCTTAGCTTCTCTACTAGCTTGGAGAAGGAGATGGAGATCTTGCACTTTGCACTTTGCACTTTACACAATGAGAGTTTGTGTGTGTGTACGTGTGTGTGTGTTAGAAGCTGGACACACCCCACGACAACTAACTACTTGGAAGATTATTATTTTTGTAATTATTCATTCATTGAGGAAAACCTGATTTTTCACCTTGTAACTATTGGGACTTACAGAAGTTTCCAGATTGTATCCCAGTTTTGATAGTTAGATTGAGTAGACGGTTGATTTTGGAACTTTAGGGTTTGAGAATTGTAAGGTATATATACCACAGTTTGACCTTACTGAAAAACCTTTTGTCATTTTTAAAACAAGTTTTGAAGTCTGTGAGTGAGCGTACTGTGTACGAGAGAGAGAGTGAGCTTCATCTTGACGCTACGTGTGCACCGGTGGTTGGAATCAAGTGCAGAGAAGTGCAGCGTGTTGCCCTCGACGAGAGCTACGCGCCAATACCTACATTGCATGCGTACGGTCGGGTTTTGCGAGCTCCTTCTACGAGCTTCATCTGGTGTTTGGGTGAGCATATGTTGTCCGATTTTGCATTGCAGCATATCCACGCGTTCACATTGAGTAAAACTACACATTAGACACTTTAGATTTCGGAAATGAAGACCTACAGATTTCGGCCAGACATCCTACGTGATTTTGCACCGGGTGTTTTGGGTTGGGATTTTTGTTCATAGACCTTAAGGAGAGTGACCTATTGGTATTAGTAGGGTCTCCTTCAAGTTCTATGGTGTTTCAAGATTGTTTGATGGGTGTTCGGCTCTAGAAAGCGTTGTAGGAAGTTTCCTCTTATGCACTCTTGAAGGCTGTGACTTAGACAATTGGTAGAGACCTCTGTAGGAATTAGTTAGGAGTCGGTCGAGTGTAGGTTGACACCTTATGCTTGCTTCCACGCGCCTGTGGGTCGAGCTTCGTCCTTAGCTGACATTATATGTTAGGTGAGTTCTTGCTGTGCTGACGTCCGTCGCGGCGTATCCGTCCAACATTGGCGCCGCTGCCGGGGACGAAAACCTTAGGTAGGTGACCGAGACTAATCCTTGAGGATTGGGATTTTTGGCTTGCCAAGAGTCTTGTTTTACATTTAAATAGGATCAGAGGGTGGAGGACTCTCTAGGTCTTAGAGGGAGTCTAGGAAGCGTGCGTCTGGCTTAGATCCTTCGATTTAGGTAGATTAGGTAGACCAAGATAGTTTTAGCTAGTAGTTGAGTTCTTGAGTAGGAGTTGGAATGGTAGAAGCGGTGAGAGGAGAGCTTGAGAGTCCGGAGAGGCCAGAAAGAAACCAAAAACACCATTATCACCATTTCACATGATAAGTAGGAGTAGAGTAAGTAGGACATCATGATTCAGGATCTAGAGCATTTCATGCATGAATACTTGCTTGGTAAAGTCATCACAAGTTTGTAAAAGACGCAAAAGTGTGTTTAAAAGCCTAATTGAAGTCCAAAAGTTACTGTGAGTGTTTCTGATAGATCTACAGAGCATCAGGAGCATTCTTGTCAGAAAAAAATTAATTTCAAGCCAGGAGACATCCTATGCGTAGGATGTCAACAGGCTAATTTGGGGGGAATTTTGGGATTTTGAGTTGACCAGTGTGTTCAGAAGGTAGGTTTTACCCTAATTTCAATTGGAAAGTGGAAATTTGACCATATCTTGACAGGATAAGGCCAGATAGACTGAAATTGCCAGACATCCTATCCAAATTGTGCCAAAACATTATTTTGAGACCAAAACCATAAGATGGCTGCGGGAGCATGTCTTGCATGATATATTGAGTGACTGAGAGGGGTTTCACCTCATTAGGGTGAGAAAATTGGGTTCAAAGAGGACTTTAGCACTTTTGACTGAAAAATTCAAGAACAGCTAAAATTGGGGACTTTTGAAATCCAAACCAAAATCTAAGCATACCACTGGGTTACTGACATCAAGGGGAAGCTGTGGGACAAGTCTGGGGTCAAACAGGCCAAAAAGACATCCTACACGTAGGATGCCTTCTGTGTGATTTTGGACTCCAAACCAAATTTTGAGTATACCAAAGTGATCAACAACTCAAGGGGAGCCTTGGCTTTGAGTTTGAAGCCATTCTGATGAAAAATAAATCCTACGCGTAGGATGTCTAAAGCTAGAAATTGAAGCCAGACTTTGACAGTGAGCATAGCAAGGTGTTGTATAGCCTAAGGCAAGCCTCCTAGTCAATTTTGGTCCAAATTGGAGTTGATTAGACTGATCAAGATCAGCAACAGGCTGTCGGAACAGATTTCTGACTCATTGACCAGCTTATAGGTGTCCAAATCAAAAAGTAAAAATAACTGTAGACTCAGCACATCAAGCGGAAACCATAGTACAAAAATCCAGGCAAAACAAAGCAGGAGACATCCTACACGTAGGATGTCTATTGGGGCCTACTGAAGAGAAAATTTGACTGGACATAGACAGTGAGATTCCATTTGGCTTAAGGGTTCCAGAACTTCTTGCAGAAGTGAATTTGGACCTTGTTTGCCCATTTGACGGAGCAAAGACTGAACTTAGACTTTTTCGCATGAATTGACCAACATCCGAGGGAAGAACAATTTCAGATTAGCAGACCTAATCCAGAACATCAACAGTGTATAAAATACAGTAGTGGTTGAGATTAACTCTCCAGTTATACCAATCATTACTAAGATAACCTCTAGCAGATAAATGCTTTGATTTGATTGCCGAAGTTAAAACGCTTGTGTACAGGTATATTCAACAACAAAGCAAGAAGTTGTGCAGAAACTGATCCTTTGCCAGGTGAGTGGTTGGATTTGTGATAAATTTCATTGATAAGTTTGAGGAATTCAAGATCAGGAAGATACATTGTTAGAGACGAGAAGGTGGCAGGTGACCAAGGTAGCTTAGTGTCCATCGAAGAGAGTGTAACTTAGGCAAGGATAGATCCGCTAGCACCAATTATTGAGGAAGGTAGTGATACTGACACTTTGTCAGACAAATCTTTCTTCATGATGGGTAGTCAACAGCCGGGAGGTTTCACCTATGACGGATCGATGCCAGGAGGAAGCACCTCTCAAAATCCTTTGAATGATTCCAAACTCACTGTGATCTTCTTAGAGGGAACAAACTCGAGGGGAGCCCTAGTCTATTCTGATTATCGAGGACACAAGTGCATTTGTATAGAAGAGAGGCCAGCTCAAAGATTGGAGATAATCCGAGTCTATGATGATGGAGATAGATTCCGAGACGAAAAGGGGAACCACTATCTCATAGTTAGTAACCTTGAAGATTACAACAGATATGGAGATAACGTGGCAAAAGAGAAAATGGTTTCAGAAGCTCAAGAACCGCCACCAAACATTGATCGGCCCGAAGCTATATTTATGTATGATAGGAAAACAACCAGGGTTCCAACTTATAATGAGAACGTGGGAATCTACAAGCATGAGAGTGAGGGTATAGTCTCTTACTTTTGCAGCAAAGAACCAAACGTAAACAAATTAAGCAAAGACAAGGTTCTTTACTTATTCTCTTATGAAACTGCTATGGGGAAGGGTATAGTTTTTGTTGATAGATACGGGCGAGAATACGGGCGAGGTAGAAAGGGCAATAGGTCTAGGAGCATCAGCATATGCCCCTGAAGAAGTGCCAAGAGCCACCTACACCCCAAGCAAGTCAAGGAATCCTTTTTCAGAAGATTATGATGCTACCTCACATTCCCCCGACCGCAAGCATTCAACAACCAAGACCAACCGGCAAACCAGCCATCATTGTAGGCATGGCTTCGATAGAGTGCAACAATGGAACAAGACCGAAACTGAGATGGTTATCAAGCCGCACGAGGGCTAAGGGATTTGCAAGAACCACCACTCTATTCAAGGTATCAAGGAGAGAGTAAGCCAAAGACTCAAGGGTCAACAGATCCTGGAGGACCACCCATAGAGTGAGTTCGAAGAGAAGAACCACCTCTAGCGAGAACCGTTAGAAATTATGGCTTAGGAGCACCACTGGGAGAGGAACCAACCTATTACAGAAGACCTGAGGAGGTATATCAATTAGGACGTGGAGATCCAATGTTGAGGTTTGTAAACCATCAGAGAATTAGACCTTCTCAAGTGCAAAAATGGGTAAACAAGAAATACACAGGAAGCAGGGACCCAAGAGATCATGTAGCAGCCTTTGTGCGTGTAATTAGAGCCGAAGAGGTGTTAGACTTCCCTACCTAATTTGCAGGGTTTGGACTAACCCTAGAGGATGATGCTGCCACTTGGTTTGACTCTGTAGAGTGTAGAGACTTTGAGTCTATGGAGGAAGTGTTTGACGAGTTTATCGAGGAATTCTCACAAAGGGGAATAGCTCATAATACCGTCTCACAGATCCATAAATTCAAATAGAAAGATGGAGAATCTATACGAAAGGTAGCCCTAAGACTCAAAAAGATATGTTAAGTTCTGTCCTATTGAAGAACTGCCAACTCAGTCCAGACTTATGCTGATATTCATCCAAGGACTAAGGAATGCAGATCTCCAGAAAGATTTACATATGAAGAGGAGCATGATGTTGAATCAGTTGACCAAGGAGGCTCTTTACCTGGTGGACAATTGTGCAGTCTACAAAGAGGGGGAGTTCAAGGACCTTGATGACGATTCATCTTCACAACAAAGTGGAAGCAAGTCTTCTAAGATAGCACCGAAAGGAGAAGTAGCTGTAAACCATGAGCAGCTTGTAGATGAAGTGCTAAAAAATATCAACTTGTACGCCAAACCCCAGGCTAAACAGCCCAAGTGGTGTGCTATTGAACAAAAATGGACAAACCATGGGACCGAGGAATGTAATTATAACAAGGGGTATGTGAGAGAGAGACCTTACGCTCCCCAAGCTCCGATAGCTTCTCCTCAAGTTCCACCAATGCCTAGATATCAAGCAGGCAACCTACTAGGACCTGTAGGTGTAGAAAGACCACAACCGGTGTTGGGGCAACAACCACCCCTACCGGGATTACGACTAGTTGGTATAAGATACACACCAACCGTAACTGAATCAGAGGAAAAGGCTTTGGTGCCTATACATGCATATCATGAAGACCCCAATGGATATGCGGCAAACCCTGTCTATTATCCACGAGAAGATCCCTCGACACCAGAACCCTGGAGCATGATAGGAAATACAGGACATGATAGGAAATACAGGACCACAACTGCTGCACAGGCAGCAGGAGAAGGAAGATATAGCTTAGATGAACGGACATTGTTGTTCATAGCCAATGGAGGCATGGGCAGACAAAGACATGCATACCAACAAATTAAGAGGAGCTCAAGGAGCACCTCAACAACCCAAGGAACCCTGCTACAAGTGTGGTGGAGACCATTGGCTGAGAGACTGTCCTCATGATGAAATCATTGAGTCAATGCGTATTGCCCAGAGTGTGAAATTACTCATTGGATTCTTGAATGCCCTAAAAACCCGAGCAAAGGAGCAAAAACCACCTTGAACATGCTAGAAACAGTAAAGTTCCAGTGGAGGGTCGAAAAATGAAACAATCATACCTATTCAGGTGGTAACACGAACCCAAGCTCAAAGAAGGACGAACGAACCCATAGTTGAAGAACCAAAAGCCGACGCCCAAAGTTCAGAAACAAGAAATTAGAGAAGCACTTGGAAAGCTAGAAAGGCGCGTAGGAAAGCCAGGAAGGAACGAGAGCAAACAGCTCTATCCGAGGAGTTAAAACATACAAAGGATAGATTAGAGCGGTTGGAGGATCTAGCTAGCTTAAGCTCACAAACCACGACAACCATAGCACCCAAGGAAATAGCAGAACCCAAAAGTGCGGGATCAGGAGTATCTGTACTGGCAGACAAGGTAAATGAGCAGTTGGATGCACTGCTAAAAGCTTATGAAGCTAGACTAAAAAAGAATCAAACCCAGGAGCAAAGGTGGATGACTTATCCATATGCAGAAATAGAAAAACAAAGGTTGGAAATGTGTCAAAAGATGATCGAGACAGCTCAATCATTGATGGAAGACCCACTGGGTAAACCTGCAAATTGGCAAGAGGCACCAGCTCCAACCCCTATCTAACCAACTTTAGAGAAACATGTAGAAACAAAGGAAAGACTCACTAATGCCTATGAGTCCAGAGGAGAGCCTATCATAGTGCGAAATACCACAGATGGGACAAGTGACGGGTTCCAGCCTAAAATATTGGAAGAAATGGGTAAGGACTGTAACGGTCTAGACGATCTGTGGAAGCAAATCTGTGAGGCCAACGAGGCTAATAGGATGAGTAACCACATGAATAGTATGAGAAAAGAAAAAAATGTAATCTTACCTCCTATGGAAGAATTTGAGACGAGATCACAAATGAACTTTGAGATACATTCACAAGGGGGAGACCAAGGATCAATTAGTTCGGGGCACAGCCAACCAGACTCGCTGAGAACTTTACCCTCTTACCTAGGAGAGTATGAAACTAAGTCGGAAGTGAGAGCAATCCCATCTCAAAGACTTTCTTCTAACAAAGTGATGGATTCGCAAGGATTGATTGAGTTGTTGTCCACTCCGGTGGCATGCACAATCACATTGGCAGAACTCCTAAGGTTACGACCAAACATGTGGACCACAGTAGGTAAATGCCTAGAAAAATTTGGAGTGAAAGACCCCACCTTGAAGCTTCAGGAAGGGATCAGAGAGTTGGACAGGCCTCAACTAAACACTAGGCCAGTACCATTGAACAAGGTTGGAGAGTACTGTGAGGGAGAAGATGGAAACACCACGCTACCAGTAGAATTCCAAGGAGTAGTTTCCAAAGCTATTCTTGACAGTGGAGTGGGAGTTGCTATTGCCACCAAGGAAATCTGGAAAAAATGGGGAAAACCAGCATTAAGGGCTACCAGAATGAAATTGCAATTGGCAAATGGATTCATGGATAAGCCTATAGGACTCTTAGAAAAAGTGATTGTCACTTCATGCGGAATCGAGTATGAGCATACATTTGCAATAGTCGATTTCGACAAAAAGAACAATTATGAGATCATCTTGGGACGACCATTCATGCGACAATTGAAGATGGTCCAAGATTGGGGTTATGATGACATATACCTCAGACATGGTGAGACAACAACTAAAATACACCTAAAAGACCATAGTTACAAAGATGTGAACCAAACACCTATGGCAGAGTTTGATTCAGCTACAGTAGAAGGATCAGAACTCCCAGCATGGTTAGGCTATGATCTTAGGCTTCTATCTATGTGTATGAAAGCCTCACACCCAAACACTTTGAGAAATGCATAATTCAATGGTTTACCTGTCCATGCCTCTTCTAGAACTCCCCCGTCCAATGCCGTTGAGGGTGACCGGTTGATTAAGTACACAGACGTACTTACAGCTTCCACCCAAAGATTAAGCGGTGGGCCTGCATGTAGCCGCATGCTTCGTGCTCGCTCCATGATTGTCTCGTTCATCCTTTCCAAAATCCCATTTTGTTGAGGTGTCCTTGGGGTTTTCCTTTGCCTCTAAATGCCATTGCTAGCACAAAAGCTTTCAAAAGCTTGGCTGCAATATTTGCCTCTATTGTCGGATCTTAGGCATTTAACCTTGGTACCTGTTTCATTCTCCACAAAGGCTTTCCACCTTTAAAATATGGAAAATACATCAGACTTATTCTTCATGACATAAACCCATGTTTTTCTAGTCGCATCGTCTATGAATGTTACATAGTACAATGAGCCACCGAATGATGGTGTACTTGCCGGACCCCAAACATCAGAATGAACCAACTCAAGTTTTTTATTTTTTTTTCTTTCATTTCCGGATTTTTGAAATTTTACCGTCTTTTGTTTACCATAAACACAATCTTCACAGAAATCTAAGTCCACTTCTTTCAAACATGGTAGAAGCTTCTTTGTTTGAAGGATTTTCATTCCTTTTGCACTCATATTCCCAAGCCGGTAGTGCCACACCGCACTGTCAACTTTTGTAGTTGCTGCACAAGCTGAAGGTTGCATGCTGATAGTACACAAGTAAAGTGCATCGACCTTTTCTCCCTTGGAAACCACCAAAGATCCCTTTGATATCTTCCACTGTTTGTTTCCAAATGCAATGTTGTGACCTTCATCATCCAATTGTCCTGTAGAGATCAAATTTTTGAAGAGAAAGAACATGCGTAACATCTTTAAGCTTCCATTCATTTCCGTTAGCAGTTTTGACAGAAACTCTACCTTTGCCGACAATCTCACAAGCTTCATCATCTCCCAAGTATACATACCCAAAATTACCTTTGGTGTAATCTTAAAAATGTTGCTTGTGTGGTGTTGCATGGAATGAAGCCCCGAAATCTATCTAGGAATTAGACACATTGTCTAATGAGAGAATTAGAGTATCTTGCTCTACTTTACCTTCCACATTGGCCTCCGATGTTGCTTGTTGTCTTGAGACTCAGTCTCCTTCTTCTTTTTGGACCAGCAATCCTTCTTGACGTGGCTCTTCTTGCCACAGTTCCAACATTCAAGAACTGACTTTGTGCGTGACTTGCTCCACCTTGAGCGATCACGACCCTTTTGGTTTTTGAACCTCTCCTTAGGCCTTCCTCTTGTTTCCACTGACAGTGCATCACTTGATGATTCTGTTGTGCTTCTACTTCTTATTTTCTTGCTTAGGAGAACACCCAGAACATCATCAAACTTAAGAGTATTTGTGCTAGAAAAAAAATTACTTACAGCCATCGCAAGGATGTCCCAACTATCCAGTAGATATGATAGTATAAGGAGAGCTCACACTTCGTCATCGAAATTGATTTTCACCGATCGAAGTTGACTTATGTTTGTGTTAAATTCATTTAGGTGTTCTGCAACTGAGCCATTATCTACCATCTTTAGATTAAACAAGCGCTTTATAAGAAATACCTTATTCGATGCCGATGGTTTTTCATAGAAGTCGTCAAGTGACTTCATAAAGTCCTCTGTGGTCTTCATCTCCGAAACGTTGAAGACCACCATTGACTCCAAGCTTAGCCAGATTGTTCCAAGTGCCTTTCGATCAAGGACAATCCATGCTTCATCTGCCATCATTGTGGGCTTCTTTGCAAGATCACCTAGTGGCAAATAGGGTCCTTCTCGTAGAGATAGTCTTCAATTTGCATCTTACAATGTTGGTAGTTTTTGCCGTTGAACTTCTCAATCTTGATCTTCCCTTCCTCCACCATAACTCCCACTCAATTCAAGAAATCCTTTCCTTGAGATAACTTAGCTATGAGAAAACTTTGCTCTAATACCAGTTGTTAGGAAATAAGATGTAGCTAAATAGATATTTGAGTAGATTACTTAATGGAGAGAGATAGATTTCACACACAAGAGATTATAGAGTAGAGAGAGAGAGAGAGAGAGAGAGAGAGTACACATGATATACGTGGTTCACCCAATGTGTGCTACGTCCACGGGAAAGCAGCCACTCAATGGCTTTAGTACTTCAAAACAAGAAGTAGGTTACAAAGGGATTATACCCTTTTGGAGTTCTTGCCTTGCTTCACTCTCACCACCTCACACCCACCTTGTTGCATCAACTTCACACTATGAAATGTGTGTAGAAATGGTCTCCTTTTATAGGCCAAAAGGGCTGCCCTCTCTCATGAGAGGCAGCCATGTGTAGCCGCCCTTGTGTAGATAAACCCAAACCGGACCCTCCAATCCGCCCATGTGTGGTCGCCCTTGAGAAGACAAGTCCGCTTTTGAATTCGACCACCAGCCATTGAATTTGGCCACCAGCCACCACCGGCCAACCGACCAACCGACCGATTGTTTTCCGACCACTTTTCGACCGCCGTCCAGCCATAATATTCCGGCAAAAAGGAATATTCAAATTTTGTTTCCGACGAGGGATTTTATTTTCTGGCAAGTTATTTTCTTCACGCAAGATGGCTTCTCCTCATAATGGGGTCCTTACAAATGTGCGTTTTTAACACAAAAAATTACTAGGGTAAATCAGGCTCCATACTTAACACCGGCCACAGTAGGGACCCAAAGGAGAGAAAATAGGGATCCAAAGGGGGGGGATATGCAAAAGAGCAAGGTACAAAAATGGGCTTAAAAGACCCTAAGGTTTAGCCCATTAAGACTTCCAAAATGCTAAGGTTTCAAAATTCAAAGGTTTTGTCCAAAGGTCAAACAATAGGAAAATTGGATGCTTAGTGTGTGCAAAAAGTCTTCACAAGTCCTACATAGGAGGGGGCGAGTCCTGGAAGTAGAGATTTAGAGAGAAACACAAACACACACACACACACATACACACACACACACACACTTACAAGCTTCTTTTACACAAAGAGGGAGACAGGTCAGCTCCCTAGCCTAGATGCCCAAAAGGTATACTCAAATCCTATTGGATGGCCATGGAGGTGGACCAATGAGAATTAGGCTATAGTAAATCTACTTTAATTTATTTAAAAACACTTAATAAAGAACCAATAGGAATTAAGCTCTCTAGAAGACTATTGGATAGTCTCCCAAGGGGTCCAATGAGCATTTAGTAGTCCAATGGCTTGCCTGATTCCTATTGGCCAGCAGACAAAGGGGTCCAATGAGAGTTTAGTTGCAATAATTAATTACCTAAAGCTATCAAAAAAGGGAAAAGGGGGACACATGTCAAAAGGCTATCACTTATGCTCTTGAAATTCCATTGGCTAAAGCGTGGGGAGGTCCAATAGGGTGTAAGCGTGAGCAAATAGCAAGAGGGGTTGACAAAGAGAGGGGGCTGATTTTCTCAAGGCATTATTGCATACACACTACACTAATCTATGTGTGAAGTAAGAAAACTCTCGCTCTCCTTCTCAAGCTTCAATGGAAAGCTTATCACCTACTCCAATCTTGTGAGAAGGGAGGTCTACACCAGCAACTCTTGGCTTTGTGATGCAAATCCAACCAAGAGCCAAGATTCAATGCATGCTCATCTCCTCTACCATGCTAATTACTAAGCTAAGCTATGCTAATATGAATGATTATGTGAGGAGATGTACATCTTTCTCGTAAGACTACTCCTTCTTCCTCTCAATCTACTCTCATAACTCTCACCATCTTCAAAGGTGTGTGAGGTCTTGGGTTTGGGACCATGAGGGAATTGATGTTGTGTTTAATAAGTGTTTTGCTAAGTGCTTGAAGTTTTCATCTTCATTGCACTAGCTAGTATTGAAGGAACACAAAGAATTGTATTGTAAAATGTTTCTGTTGATGGGAGAAACCATAATACAAAGCCTTTTGGAGGGGGAACTGGCTCCATGTAAACCCGGTCCTCAACTGTTGTCAGTAGCTTAATTTCTCTCTCTTTTGAAATATTATACATGCTATCTAACTAGGTGTTATTCTTTTTGTTGCTGTGTCCACCCAAGCGCTCTTGTTATTCTCATTAGGAATCTATTCTCCTGAAAGGCTCACTATGTTTATGCTATTTTCCGCTACACACAAATTACTAGGCCATCAAATGTTACAGATAAAGTCATTGATCTATGCTAAAAATCTTGCTCACTAGCCTCGAGTACATAGGTGTACATAATGCTTCGAGATTTCAAAGTGCCCCTGTAAAATTTATGTATAAAGGCTTGGCCCTGCTAAGTTATTTTCTGGAGTTTCTGGTTGGTCAAACTTTCAAATGGTGGTTTTCAATGAGTATTTTCAATTGTGCTTGATAGCTTGTGAATTGGACTTATACATCATGAGTTACATGCACTTGAAGTGGCGGTTCCTTACTTAGAAAGTGGTTGCAAATGCATGTGAAGACAGGAAAGTGGGCCAATTTGATAGATTCAATTAGAAATTATGTGGTCGAGTATTTTTGGAGCTAGCCAAAGTGATAAGCTCCAAGCAGTGCTGTACGGCCTCGCATTTGGTGCTCGGAGTCATCCGCCACTCTTCCGCCAAGATTGCTCTGTGTGGGGAGCAAAAAAGAAAATTTGTGTGCTTATGTGGGGAGGTGGGAGGATGGTGCCAAGTGGCAATGAAGTAATCCCACATGGGGGGGAGCAAGTGAAAAATGGGGGTATAAAGGGGGGAGTGGGTACCCCCTAAGGTTGTATCAAAGGGGGAAGTGGTGCTCTCTTGCCTTGCCAATGGGGGCTTGTGGGTGTTGGGGGAGAGAGTGAGTGCCCATTTTGGGTTCCCACCAGTTGGACAAGCACTTGGGAATTTTTTTGGGCCTTTGGATACTCCACATTGCCCACTCCCCAAGTCAAAGTGACCGACATAGAGCCCTCCTTTCCCAAAAAATGGTCAAAATGAGCCAATAAAAAGGGGAGATGATAAAGTAGGATGTTGGCTAAGATAAGGAAGAGAAATCCACTCCAATAAAGTGAAAAAAAAACCCATGATTATATTTGCAATTCTCTGCATGCTTACAGAGACTTGTTTTTTTGGAGCTTTTTGAGAGACTCCCATCTTCGAAAGCTTGTACACTTTCATCTGTTTTTGGAATCAAGCATATGGATACTCTATAGAGGTCTACATGATACAAGATTTGTCTTTATGGTCTCGAGTTTTAGCAATTTTAATCATGGTTTGACTTTAGAGGTGTTTGACATAGGTGTTTTTTGCAGATTAACAATGTTTCTTTCCAACGGTGTGGTGTGTGCAAGGCTATATAGGTTCTCATTTTCCATCTCGTTTGCACATTATCATCATTTTGGTGCCCCCATGGAGGAGCAAGCGTTCTTATGATCCCAATTTAATGAAATATGTCTATTCTGTAGGTAGTGAATGTAAAAGGGATGTGGGTCCTTATGGGGATAACCGCATCTATATGTACAAATTGTGGGCAGACTTGAGGCGATCGTATAATTGGGATTGCAGCCTTTGGAGGGTCATGAGGTTTGGTGAAGCTAAGCACTGGGGGCCAGGTTACCCAGGGTGAGGAGGATTAGGTATTGGAGTGATCCATCAACATCCCGTAAGTTTTTGACGTACATGTAAGTGTTTTTGTGGCAATCAAACATGTCACCCAAATTCCCACAGTTTCATGGATTTCCTAATGAGAATGCACAGACATTTATTGAAAAGTTTGAAGCTAATTTCTTGCTGCAAAATATACTAGAACAAGCTATATTGTTGCAGTTATTGCAATATAGTTTACATGATGAGGCAAACGTTTGGTTACACAATTATGAGGAGTTGATGCAAGCACAAAATCTAGGGGTAGTTTTGGACTACAATCGTGTGAAGCAAGCTTTCCTGGCACAGTATAGATCCATTGACCTAGCACAATATAGATCCATTGAAGTACTCGATGAAGTTTGACATGAAATTCTGGGGTACACTTAGAGGGCTAATCAAAGTGTTGATGATTTTGTCTTGTAGTTCACCCATTTATAGGATAGATGGGCTCGGGCTTTAGGAAATGGAATCCCTCCATCCATTTTAAAGAAGGACCATTTTGTGGCAAATCTAAAAGGAAGCCTGAAGTTCAAAGTCGAGCTAAAAGGACCCGTCACCTTTGAGGAGGAAATTACTATTGCTAGAGAGAAAGAATGGAAGACTCAAAGACTTAATGAATATGGAAAATCGGTCCCTCTTCAAAATAATGGTGGACAAAAGGAGTAGAATCAGGAAGAATCTGGAGGCCAACCTATTCAAAGGCCTGCTAATATCGAATAGTTACAACAAAATATGCAAGACATGATGACCATGATGCAAGAATTGAGACTTAGTGTTCTTGGAGGAGGTGTTTGTGGTCAGGGACGTGGTAGAGGAATGGCTCAGGCATGTGAAGCCCAACCTAATGAAAATGCCGGTCATGTACAAGGAGATTCTGAGCCGCAGAGGAGGTTCATCCCCACTTGTTATAATTGCGGAGAACTTGGTCATATTAGCATTTATTTTTCAAAGCCAGCAAGGATGGGAGGTGATATGTTTCGAGTTCCTCAAAAGATTCCTAATAGGTCTAATGATTATGCGTTGGATATACGAGGAGATCAAGGTACTGAACAGGAAAATCAAGCCTCAACCTCTAGTGGTCATGTGGGTATTGCGCGGGTTGAAAAGAAAGACACAGATGTATTGCAAGAAGGAAAAAGAGAGAGGGAAGGATATGCCGCGCCAAGGCCTAGCAGAAAGAAAGGGAAGGAGAATAAGGATGAAGATGCAAAAGCCAAGAGAAAGAGAAAACCTCGTAGACAAATTGAAGTGGCAAATTTGCCTTTGGGGGATGGCCAAACAACTTACAATTTAAAAGAAGACCTGATTGGGAGGAAAGTGGATTATACTTTTGGACAGTTGATGAATATGGTGCCCAAACTTGAAAGGCAGTGGAAGTCAATAGTGAATCCAAAAAAAGATCCAAAGCATGGATAAGTCAGAGTGTTGTCTATGGGAGAGTTACCCAACATATGTCCTATCGAAACGCTTGGCACAACGGTATGGGCATGGCAGAAGCCTACATTGATGGAGGTGCTCAAGTTTGTGTGATCACATAGTCATGTGACAAGAGACTAGGCCTCATTACATGCGGATGCTCTAGGTTTTGGATTCGACTAGAAAACCACGCCAAAGTGAAATGTTTGGGAATGATCAAGAATTTGGAAGTTGAAGTCTTTAAGTGAAGGTTATGGTCAACTTTCATGCTATGCCAGCTAGTCTGGGAGCCTTTCCTCTCATTGTGGGACGACCTTGGTTGAGAGCTGTTGGTGCCATGCAAGATTGAGGCAAGGGCACAATCGGTGTGTAGGGTAAGAAGGGTAAAAAGAAAGTGTTTGATATGACTACCAAACAACCTATGGCACTTGAAGATGTGAGTGAGAATGATGAATCCGAAACTACCAACGATGATAGTTCCAAAGACTCAAAAAGTAGCACTCTTTTGAGTTCCAGTAATGAGGGTGAAGTGTCATTTTTGTTGTTGGACGAGGAACAAAGAGAAGTTAGTGAAGTGTTGCACTTATCATGGAATATAAATGCTTCAAGCCATTTACAGCAACTAGATGAATTGATGTAACCAAAACAGAAATTGCCAGTGAAGAAAGAGTTAATTCAAAATGTGTTGAGTATTGATTTGACACAAGGAGAAAGAAGGGAGTACTTAGCAATTTTCAACAAATTTCCAAATCTTTTCATTACCTCATATGAAGAAATAAGGGGTTTTGTTGAGGATCCTGTGAAGATCGAGCTAGTCGAAGGGTGTTAATTGAGTCAACGTCAGCTAACAAAAGCTGCTAAATATCGACGGAGTACGAATGCACATCGAGGATGAATACGAAGAAGCAGTAAAGATTGGAATTACACATTTTTCACGTTTTCCAAAAATGGTCACGTATTGTAAATTCCCGATTTATTTCAAGCCATTGTAATATTTCTAATGTGTTACGGGCTCAATGGGAGTTCCAAGTTGTAAAGAATAGGTCACTTACTAGTGCCTAGGTTGCAGACTCAAGTGGTGAGCCCTAAAGGCCTTGGGCGCCCGGACATTGCATATTTTTAACCTAGGTATATAAGGCAATGTGTAAAAGAATTTAGGGTTCTCAAGTCATTTGTTGAGAGCACTCTTTGGTTAGAGCTCTTGAGGTGTGTGGCTATGGAGTCCTTGAGATTATTCTTGCTCATGAGACTTGATTAACACTAATCAATGATTCATTCTCTCTCACTATGCCTCTCTCTTACTTCTTATGATTGCCTATGATTCTTAGATTAACTAGATCTTAACTAATTAGTGGTTAATCCCTCTCTAATCTTGTCTGATTGCCCTCTTTTGCTTGTGTGTGCATGTAGGTTTGATTGGCGTGTGGTGCTTGATAGATCTATGTGTGTGTGCTTGCGATTAGTGTGATGCATGACATGATTAGTGTTGTGTGTGTCTTGCAATCATAGTGTGTGTTGTTGGGGTATAAAGCCCAATGTGGTCGCCCAAGTAAGTGGGCGGGCCGCCAGGTATGTACACATATTCTTTTGTAAAAACCTAATAATAACTCACTATGCTCTACACATTACAGTAGAGCGAGTTCACCATATCGTCGTGCTCTTCTTCTCGCACTCTCTCTCGCGTCGCACTTCCGCTCATACTCCTTCAACTGGTATCAGAGCTCAGATCAAGGCTAGGGGCAGCACTGCAGGAGGCTAGAGTCACCAGCTCAGATTGGAGTGAAATTTGACAGGCAAAGACACGGCCCCAAATCTCGTGGGACCGCCCGAAGGACTTGGTGTTGTCAGAATTTCATTCTGAGGTCATCTCGGCTACCGTTCGGCTTCGACAAAGGTCTGCGAAGGCCATTTTCGACTACGTGGTCTCAGCGGGTGCAGATCCGACTCTACAAATTTGGGGTTTTCGGCCTACGACTCCAGGTGCTGAGGATATCGACACTCCCAGAGTGTTGATTTGTGGCTATCTACACATCGAAGGACAACTCATAGTTCTTGGAGACGTGTCACATACGACACGGGCGTATCTACACACAGACTGTAGGCGACATCCACTAGTTCATCAGTTAGCTTGTGTTTGCTGCTTGATATTCCAGATTTCATCCTGACATTGCAGGTACTTCCACATGGGATGTATTGTCAGAGATGATGTATGTCTGTTGAGGGTTTGCTGACTATGAGTCACGCAGCAAACAACCGCCACAGCGGTTACAGCATACAGTGGGAAATTTGTGGATGTATGACTTTATGGGAAGTCTATGTACTGTCAGATTTACTGCAGCCTTTGTTGAGGGTCGAGTGAGGTTTTATTGAGCTAGGGGATTCTCGAATGTTGAGATCCTTTCGGTGATTCAGGTCTTGGAGAGATCCCTCGAGCACCCTTAGATAGGCAGCTAGGATGTATTGATTGTGAGTTAGACAGTTGGGATTGCATCTTTTCTTTACTGCCGTTGAGGCATTGTCGCAGTCTATGCTTACAGGACAGTGACAGGACAGTCAGAGACAGTACATGTGCACGACAGGTTTACCCACAACTTACAGTGTTAGAGAGACAGTGGTTTTTTGAGCTGTTTTTTGGTCTGTTTTTAGTACACTAGAGCCATTTTACAAAGGAGACTCTGCCAAAATTTCTGCAGAATCTGAAGCTTTCTTGGTTCATTTGACAGGTTGATATTGGTTCAGAGGTCAGTTTACAGGGGAAACTCTGCCGAATTTTGCCCAGGAAAGTAAACTACTGTGAAGCGTAGCTATGGCTGGATCACAAGACACTGCTCTTTACAATATCAAGAAGCTGGATGGAACCAATTTCCCATTGTAGAAGAAGCAGATTTAGCACGTGTTGGTACAAAAGAAGCAGATAAAACCTATAAAGCTCAAGGGGATAAAACCAGAAGATATGGACGAAGATGAATGGAGCGAAATGGATGAATTGGCACTTTCTACCATTATGCTGACTTTGGCAGAAAGCGTTTACTTCAATGTAGCAGACGAGATGTCGGCTTATCTAGCATGGTTAAAGCTGAGTGATCTTTATGAGAAGCAGAGTGAAGCTTAACAGGTATACTAGCTTAAGAAGCTTGTTGACTTGAAGATGAAAGAAGGAACACCTATGTCCAATCATCTGAATGAATTCAACACAATCTATAGTCAGTTGTCAGCTCAAGGTGTCAAGTTTGATGAACCTGTTAGAGCTATGTTCCTATTGATCACATTGCCGGAAAGTTGGGACACTTTTCGCACAGCTTTGAGTAATTCTGCACCTCTAGATGGTTTGAACATAGCAGGTGTAGAAGGAAGTCTACTTACTGAAGAAACCAATAGAAAGACAATGTACAAAGGCAAAGGAACAGCCTTAGTTGTCAGGGGAAGGACCAAAGAAAAGTACAAAGGTGGAAAGAGGAATCAGTCTCGTAGCAAGTCCCGCAGTGCTAAAGGAAAGAGTGACATAGAATGCTACCATTGTGGCAAGAAGGGTCACATGAAAAGAGACTGCAGAGAATGGAAAGCAGAAAAAGGCAAAGATAAAGCTGAAGACCATGGTGAGAAGAACAAGTCCTCAATGAAGATTCAAGAAATAAATGTGACAAACACTGTTGCAGAGGATGACAGTCTAGTGTCAGGAGACATCTACTTCTTGAAGAATACAATGGACTCAGCTCTTCTTACAACATCTGATGGAAATGCACTGAGTGATTGGATTATAGACTCAAGGGCATCACTTCATGTGTCTCCAAACAAGGAGTGGTTTACCTCTTATGTGACCACTAAAGATCATGTTCGGCTAGGCAATGGGCAGACATGTGAGATCTTAGGTGTTGGAGATGTTCAATTGAAGTTTCAGAATGGCTCTTCTTTCACGCTGAAGAATGTGAGACATGTTCTCGCAATTACAAAGAGCTTGATCAGCACATGTTTACTTGATGATGCTGGCTACGTCACCACTTTTGGACAGAACATGTGGAAGATATCCAAGGGTTCTATGACAGTAGCACATGGAGTAAAGTCTGGAGGACTTTACATGATTTATGTATCAAATGTCTTTAAAAATGTAATCAATGTAACCGAGCAGCCGAACGTTTCTTTGTGGCATAGCCGGTTAGGACATATGTCCAAGAAGGGAATGGAAATCTTGTCTCGTTCTGGTTATTTGCCTGGCTTTTCATTTAATGATTTTGAATTCTGTGAACATTGTCTGTATGGTAAGCAAACACAGCAGCCACATAAGCATAGAAGCAGTAGAAGAGTCACACAGTTGGCACTTGTTCATAGTGATTTGTGTGGACCTATGCCTAACCTATCTCTAGGGGGAGCTTCTTACTTTATGACATTTATAGATGATTACTCAAGGAAAGTATGGGTTTACTTTCTCAAGCACAAGGATGAAGCATTTAGTGTTTTCAAAACGTTTGTGACACTTGTGGAGAATCAGAGTGGCAAGAAGCTTAAATGCTTACGCACTGACAATGGTGGAGAGTATGTTTCAAAGGCCTTTCAGGACTTTTGTGAGTCAAAAGGTATAAAATGTGAACTTACTGCTCCTTACAATCCTCCTCAAAATGGTGTTGCTGAGAGGATGAATAGGACCATACAAGAGAAGGTCAGAAGTATGTTGTCTAATGCACAACTGCCAAATGGGTTTTGGGCTGAAGCTGTATCAACAGCTGTTCATCTTGTAAATAGATCTCCTAACAAGGCGTTGTAGAAGGATTCAGTGCCAAAGATGGTATGGTCAGGCAAAATGCCCTCATACAAGCATCTCAGAGTCTTTGGCTGTGAGGCATATACTCACGTTCCAAAGGAATTTAGGAACAAACTTGAGCCAAAGAGTAGAAAGTGCATCTTTCTAGGCTATGGTAATTCTGGTGAGATGGGGTACATACTTTGGGATCCCGAATCCAGAAAGGTTGTCCGCAGCAATGATGTTCACTTTAATGAATCCAAATATCATTCTAAACCAGAGAGGGTTGAGGAGATTAGAAGAGTTGTCTTCCAAGAAGATGGACCTGCACGTGCAAGACAAAATGTCAGGGCTCAAGAGGAGCAAGGACAGGATAGAGTGGAACCACAGGTTGTGGTTGAGCCTGAGCCACCTATTGTGCGTAGATCTGGACGTGTCACGCGACCTCCTGATAGGTTTGTTCCATCATTGAACTATGTCATGTTGACTGATTGCAATGAGCCTTCATGTTACAAGGAAGCACTGCAAATGAAGGACTCCGGGAATTGGCAATTGGCCATGCAGTCAGAGATGACAGCTCTGCATAAAAACAAGACATGGAAGCTAGTTAAATTACCACAGGGCAAAAAGGCTCTACCTTGTAAATGGGTTTACAGGTATAAGATCACTGCTCATGATAGTCAGCCAAAGTACAAAGCAAGGCTTGTTGCCAAGGGCTTTAAGCAAGAACAAGGCATTGACTTTGATGAAGTCTTCTCTCCGGTGGTCAAGATGACTACATTGAGATGCTTTCTTGCATTGGTTGCCATATTAGATTTGGTGTTGCACCAAATGGATGTCAAGACAACGTTCTTGCATGGTGATTTAGATGTGGAAATTTACATGCAGCAGCCAGAAGGGTTTGTTGAGAAAGGAAAGGAAGGTTGGGTATGCCAGTTGTTAAAGAGTCTTTATGGCTTAAAACAATCACCGAGGGCATGGTACCATAAATTCCACAAGTTTATGCTTTCTCAAGGCTACAAACGTAGTGAGTTCGATCACTATCTATATACAAAGAAGGCTAAGGATGGTAGTTGGCTGATCCTTATTTTGTATGTGGATGACATGTTGATTGCTGGCAAGCACTTGGAAGAAATTTCATCTTTGAAGTCAAAGATGGCAAAATCGTTTGACATGAAAGACATGGGTGAGGCAATTCATATACTTGGTATGCACATTGAGAGAGACAGATCAAAGAAGTTGATTTGGTTATCTCAAACAGAGTATATTGAAAAGGTTTTGCAACGTTTCAATATGGAGAAGGGAAAGGCATTGAGTGTTCCATTGCCACCATATGTGAAACTTAGCAAACAAGATTGTCCTGTGTCTGAGGAAGAACAGGCTGAAATGGATAAGATTCCATATGCATCTGCAGTGGGTAGTTTGATGTATGCAATGATTGCTACTCGCCCAGACATTGCATTTGCAGTGGGAGTAGTAAGTCGATACATGTCAAACCCAGGCAAGAAACATTGGGAGGCAGTGAAAGGAATATTGAGATACCTGAAAGCTACAAAGAGTATGTGTATATGCTATGGGAGTCAGGAGCTAAGTGTAAAGGGTTTTACAGACTCAGATTATACAGGTGACTTAGACAATCGAAGGTCTACGTCAGGGTATGTCTTTACATTGGCTGGTGGAGCAGTATCATGGCGTTCTAGATTACAAGATTGTGTTACTCAGTCTACTACAGAGGCTGAATATGTTGCAACATCAGAGGCATGCAAAGAATCAATTTGGCTTAATCGACTAGTAATAGATTTGGGAATCAAAGAAGAGATGCCTGTGTTATATTGTGATAGTCAAAGTGCTATACAATTGGCTCGCAATCCAGTTTATCACTCAAAGACAAAGCATGTGGATGTGAAGTATCATTTCATCAGGGAAATGCTTGAGCATAAGCAACTTCAGCTTGTCAAAGTTCACACCACAGAAAATCCTGCTGATCTACTTAGGACTTCCGTCAGAGAGCTTTGCACATTTTCGCAAGCAGTTAGGTGTAGGGTAGTACATCACTTCTCTACATCTCTTGTATATTAGCTTGTATAGTAGCTTCTCTCACACTTAAAGTACCACATTGGACTTTAAGTGGGAGGTTGTTGGGGTATAAAGCTCAATGTGGTCGCCCAGGTAAGTGGGCGGGCCGCCATGTATGTACACATATTCTTTTGTAAAAACCTAATAAGAACTCACTATGCTCTACACATTACAGTAGAGAGAGTTCACCATATCATCATGCTCTTCTTCTCGCACTCTCTCTCGCGTCGCACTTCCACTCGTACTCCTTCATGTGTAATTGGGTTTATTAGAGGTGAAGAGAAATGGATATGGAGATTGCCCTTCATTGCCGCTTAGCTCCTCCATAGGCCGAGAAGTTCACCTTGTAGAGTTAACCATTTGTGTTGCCACGATTAGCTCACTAACCGTGTGAGTGTTTCCATGCCCTGGCCGGGTAGCTCATCGCTCCGGATTGATAATTATGTTGGTCATTGGAGCTATTGCAAGGTTGGGACCCCCAACATTTGGCACCGCTACCGGGGACGATGGCCTACACTAGTGTAATTGTGGCATAAACGAATGAGTTCCCTCACTAATTTCACTACTAATTTCAGTTGCGTGTTTATGTTTTAGTGGATTTTGAATGTATGTTCATAAAGCATTGTGTTCATAATTCCCTAATGTGTGACCATATCTTGCCAATTGTGTGTTTACACACTCTAATTTCACACTAATCCCTTGCTAATTTGACTAATTTTTGCTAATTTACTAATGTGCTATGAAGGATTGGAGCATTCGACCATTCAATTGATCTTCAACGGAAACGTAATTAAGGTGGTATTCTCAACCTCCCTAGAATCTAGAGATGTGTAGAATTGTGTAGATATCTCACCAAGATGCAATGTAATGTGATGCAATGTAATGCTATGCTATGTTGATGCAATGCAATGTTGATGTTAGGGATGGAAAATTTTGCGATTTTTCATTTTCACGTCGTCGTAATGCCAAAATTTTTAAGAATTGGTGGCGCATGAATTTGATAAGTTTCAATTACTAATTCATGAATGTGTGTTGCTAATTGGGTGCCTAATCGAGTTAATTGCATGCTTGGATAGTCAATTTGAGGTGTGTGCGCACTAATTTCAAGTGTATGTGCATTCTAATTGAGTGTGTGCATGCTAATTTTAGGTGTGTGTGCACTATCTTGCCCATGTTTGAGCACTTAGAAATTAATGTGTGCGTTATGATTTTTGAATTGTGATGATTGATTTGTGTTGTGCTCATGCCTACTATTGATTTGTGAAGTCATATTGCAAATCCGACAAATTTAACCCTTTTGTGTGCGCACCTAAAAATTGGTAAAAACTGCCAATTTTTTAGTGTGTGTATGCGTCTAAAAGTGTGTAATGTGCATGGTTAATTCAATGTTTTGATTGCATAAATGATGTGTGTAATGATTATTTTTTGCGTTTTTGTGCGCAAAACAAGGATTTATACACTCTAATTGCGTCGATTTTTGACCTAATTTTGTCGTTAATTTTGCCGGTTTAATTGCCTAGTCTTAATTTTATAGATAAAATTGTTGGCAATTGAATTGATGTGATTTTTGCAATTTTATTTGGCTGCACCATTCCCCAATGTATGGAGAATTTGTAGAAAAATTTTGGGTATTTTTCGGATAATTTTTGCAAATTTTTGGCAACTGTTTACTAATTTTGCATTAGTTTTTGGATAATTCCATAAAAATTTAATTTTGCGATCTTTACGAGCTATTTTGTGTGTGCATATTTACAGCATCATTTTGTTCGCATTTGTGCCCTCCGTGGTCAAGTTTTGAGCGTTTTACTATTTCCGAGGGTCGGGTGGACAATTTTGTCGATATTGGCGTTTTTGGTAAAATCTGCTATTTTCGGTGTGCTTTGGCGTGTCGAAAATGATCGATTGTGAATGACAATAATTTTCTAGTATTCCTTAAATTGTCCGAGAATGTTTGGGATTTTTTGGAGTTTCGGCTAATTTTTGGCCTATTTTTAGCATTTTTGAAAATAAAAAATCAAAATAAAAAATTAAAAAAAGAAAGATGGGTTCGGCTTCCGCCGTGCCTTGCGGCATATAAAATTCTCCATCAGGTAGATCTTTCCGGTCTCTTGGGACAGTTTCCTTCGACGTTAAAAAATAAAATTAAAAAAACACCTCTTCTTTTTCCTCTACTGTCTGCTCTCGTCTCCCTCTGCGCGAACTCACCTCCACTCACTCTCTCTCTTTCCGTCACACTCCCTCATTTTCTCTCTGCCCTTGCCAGCGCGCAGTGTAAAAAAGAAAAAAAACTTGGTCCAGTGTATTTTAACCAGGCGAATCCTAAAATCCCGGTTAGATTTTGAGCTTGCCTTGAAGAAAATCTTTTTGTTTTAGTGTAATTACCGGCAAAAGCTTTAAATTTTGACCTAAAAACCGAGAGAATTTCAAGCCGCATTTTTTTGGCCGCATCTTTCTCTCTCTCCCTCTCTCTCTCTCTCTCTCTCTAACTCTCACTCCCTCTCTATCTCTCGTTTTCTCTCTCTCTCCACTCTCCCACTCTCCCTCTCTATCTCTAACTTTTCTTTCTCTTTCCCCCGCTGCCCCACGCGTGTGCACCCTCCCCTACTCTCTCTCTCTCTCTCTCTCTCTCTCTCTCTCTCTCTCTCTCTCTCTCTCTCTCTCTCTCTCTCTCTCTCTCTCTCTCTCTCTCGACTAACTCTCTCTCTCGCGTGCCTTCCGCCTGCCAGGCCGCGTCTCTTTCTCCCTCTCTTACGCTGACACAACGGCTCTCCTCAGAGCGCGCTGAGCCGCAACCCCCTCGATTGGCGCTCTCTCTCCACCCGCTGTAGAGTCTTTGGGCGTCAGTCAATGCTGCCCTGTGCTAGTGACAAGTAAGGTAGTAAGTTTATTGTATTTATTTATTTATTTTTTAAAATCCAATTAAATAATTAAAAAAGGCTTTAAAAAAAACATAAAACAATTTAAAAATTCAAAATTAAACAAAAAACAAACAAAATCATAAAAAAATCCCTAAAAAATATTTTTAAAAATCATTAAAAATTTTAAAAACTTATAAAATCTTCAAAATTGATTAGGAAAAAATCACAAAAAAGTAAAATTTTTCATGAATTCTCAAAAAATAAAAAAATTCACAAAAAATTAAAAACCTCATAAAAAATTACAAAAAATTTAAAAATTACAAAAACACACAGATAAACTAAAATTGACCAAAAATTCATAGAAAATCCAAAATCGTCCAAAAAATTAAAAAAATCAATAAATTCAAAAAATCTTAAAAAAATTCATAAAAAATCAAAACTCTTCGAAAAAAATACGAAAAAAAGAAAATTCAAAATTTCACAAATAATTAGGAGAAATAAAAAGAAAGTCACGAAAAAAGCCAGCTAAAGCCAGAAAAAAAAAAAAAGCCAGGAAAAGCCAGCAACACTCCGAAAAAATACAAAATTAGCAAAAAAGCACCGTCGGAGAGTCACACCAAGCAGACCGTGCCAAAGAGAATCAGATCAGCAGTTGAGCGGCAGTCAAATTCCAAAAGTTTTGCATGCTAGAAATTGGCTAGTATGAGTAATTGCGCTGCAAATTAGCTTCCAATTGAACGAACAGGGGCACGACTCACATGTGATTGCAAATTAGGCTAGTACGAGCAGGAGAAATTCTGCTAATCAACACTAATATCTGTCAATTGACAGTTTTTGTAGATTGAGTCAACATGGACTCAAATCGAGCTGTGAGTTCAAGTACAATAGAGCAAGCCAATAGCAGTGGCAGCACAAGTGCAACTGCAATCGACTAGATTTTACAACTATATGGCTACAATAGAGACAAAGTCTTATATGTAGATACAGAAGATCATAGGTATCTTATGAGCAGTAAAAGCAGCACAAGAGCCAAGATCCTATTGATTAGAGTAAAGCCAGATTCAGAGAACTCCCAGATGTTCACAGACTTCAATAGAGCCAGGTATTGCAAGCTCAAAGATGAAGTGCAGATAGAAGTGCAAAAAATTGACCCAAGTGGTTATCCAAAAATCTACACAAGTCCGCAAAGCATCCATTTGGTGCATATGCAATCAGGGTCATTGTACATGGATTACAGTGGTCAGATCTATAATCGAGAGCCAGAGTTGCAAGATCCAACAGATCAACCAATAGAAGCAAATCTAATTGAAGAACCAAGCCAAAGACGGTACAAAGGTCAAGATGGAGCAGTCTACAGCTTGATGCTCAGTGTTCTAAAAGAAGATGCCAACAACTTGGCAAGTACAGAAGTTGAAACTTCTCAGCTAGATCTTGACATGATAGAGCCAGATGAAATACCACCAGTCATGGCGTATTGCCCAGATTGCAGACGAAAAGGTGGACATTTTGTTGAAGATTGTCCAAGGAATCCAAACAACAGAGACACATCAACTGCCAACAAGCAAGGTACAGAGAAAATTGGAAATGCGAATTTCAATGTAAGTGCATCTAACTCGTCACTTCTAATACAATCAGATAATTTTGCATTATCATTAGAAGCACCATTAAAAACATTGAAAATTCAAAATCAACATAAGGATGCACAGACACCTGAAAAGATTAAAATTGATTCTTTGAACAACAAATTCTTGCATGAATTTAGTAAAGGTGTCGAGATATCACCAAAGGGTGAAAAGACTGTTAGGTTTGCAAATGATTCTGCATCCACTGACACAAGTGTACAATCATTCACGAGTCCAAGTGACACATCCAACAGAATGATGTTAGCTTTGTATGGCACACATCATCCATATGCACATCATGTAGAACAAAAAGGGAAACTGTACAAAAAGGATCAACCAGTGTTTGAACGGCCCACATACCAGCTCAAAGAAGTGCGTTCAGTGATAGATCAGAAAGGATGGTTCATTTCACAGGAAAGAATCTATTATAGCCCATCCTCTCTAGAGCTGAAGGATATTACCCAGGTGAATCCAAAAAATTGTTCAGAGCCAAATTCTTCTCTATCGGAAATAAAGCTTCGATGTTGTGACCAAACAAACATATACTTTGATCAAAACAGTCCTAGATACAGACAAGAGTCTAGCATCTATGATGCCTTGGGTCCTGAAACCATAGAAGCTAATGTCATGGGAGACCCATGGGATAGACAATATCAGGGCAAAGATAATGCTATCTATAGCTTGACTTGGGGAATAATTTGTCATGTTTCAAGGAGATGCATAGGAAACTATGCAGCAGGTTTACAGATGCCAAATGTCAACAACGCTACCCAAAGTGTACCTTCATAGTCCCAAAAGGTGAGACTAAACCAGAGCCAAACAATTTTGAACTCTTACAATGAATCAGGCTATAGTGAGCACCCTAGGAAGGGGGGAGCTGTAAATCCATCAAGATCAGCTTATGTAGCAAGAAATGCTACACCAACTAGAAGCCCTAGGGCTTCTAGCCAACAGACTTCTTCAAAGCAGAAACCATTGAAAGATCATATGGTTGTTGGAAGTTTCCAATTGACCCAGATTCCATCAGAATTTGCAACAAATGCTTATATGAAGATCATCAAGGATAGAAGTTTCAGCTAATCTCCACAAATCAAAGTCAGCAGTTACATGTGACCAAGCTCACATATGCATATCAAGATGCACATGGTAATGAATATCAGCAAGGTCATGACCTTGTACAAACCCCTACAGATGGCCCGGTTGAAGTCAAAGACTATCTAAAGATGGTGCAAAGCCTCAAGCTACCAGAACAAGTGATAGAAAGGTCAAAGGCAATGAATGCTAAAGTCCATAAGGCTACACAAAGGTCACCACGAAAATATCCTCCGAAGAGACAAATTCTGCCAGAAAGTACGATGGATCTTTTAAGGTCAAAGGTTACTCAGATGCAGGTGGACAATGCTCAAAAATTGCAAAAAAGTGCAATATTACAACCAATAGAGTCAAACTCAATTACAGGTGATCAAAGCAAAGAAGTTGAAGATAAAGTTCAACCAAAGGAGATTGCCACAACAAAAGTAGTCAATTTAGGCACGACTCCTAAGATGATCAAATGCAACATTGTTAATGAAAACGAAGAAAAGCTGTCAAGAAAAGTAAAGCTAGATTTCGAGTTAGACAAGAACCTCATGTCTTTTTGCACTTGGAAAAGATGTGGCCAACCACAGCTAGGAGATGCTCCTGAATTTGTGAGCATATTAGAAGACAAACAAGCAGAATGCTAGGGAATCATCTCCACCACCATTGAAGTAAGTTCATGAAACATCATAGCTCAATTCCATGTGATCACAGCAAAAGATATGCCAGACGACATCATAATGGGAATGCCAATGGCCCAAAATATGTTAGAGATACAGAATGAAAACATGACGAAGTCATCATAGACATCAAATAATGAAGACCAAGACTGGTCACCCACGGACGACAACATAAAGTCCTCAAGCACAGATAAAATGGAGACTGATGCCAAAGAAAAGCTAATTGAAGATGATTCAACTCCATCAATCAGAACTTCAGAAGAGCTTAAAGAAAATCAGGCAATAGCAAGTGCAAATCAAAGAAGGCAAACAACAACCACTGAAGCTATTGAGAAGAGAATTCCATCAAAGCCAGAAGTTAAGAAGAACGGGGTTGCAGATATTCACAAAGTAATAGGAAGTCCAAAGATCAATCAGATATTGCCAGGTAAATCAGCTGATGCAAGTCTGATTGGAAAACAGAGTCTCAAGCTACCCTCTATAGAGACACGGTTAGATAAAGATAAGACCATGGAAAAAACTAGACAAAGATCTTCAATAGAACCAAAAATTCTAGATTCAGAGTTGCAAAAGCTAGAAGAAACAAAGATCAAAATTGCAGACAAAGGCAAAGCGAAAGTGGACCCTCCACCGATTAGCATAAAAGATGTGAAAGCATATGCCTCTACATCAAAGAACCCACATAGATTAGCTTCTTCAAGCAAGTCAAGCTTTCAAAACTTCAAGTGAATTGCTGACCCAACTGAAACCTCTAAGGAGACACCCAGAAAAGCAAAGATATTTCAACCAAAACACTCACAAGAAAGCAAAGGAGAGTCAAGCAAGTGTTTGTTCTGAGCAATTTAGTCAAAGTCAATGATCTTGTTTGGATTAAAGACAGGAAATCAACACAAAAAGACAAACACATGGGGTGGATAGCATCACAATGGAGCCTAAAAGATCAGAAGTACTATCAAGGTAACAGACAGATATGGGTACCAAAACCGCAGGTTAGAGCATATGAAGTAATGTCAACTCCCTCCCAAGAAAGAAGGCCCACAAGGTATCAACATCGACAATATCCTAGGATACCTAAGAAGCAGGTATATAACAGAACAACATTGAAAGATGCTGAAGTCTACCACAACCCGCAAGAGGATAGAGAAAAAAGACGGATCTCAAAGAATGTTCCTCTTGGACAAGGATTCTACATAGGCTATAAAAAGATTTGGCTACCAGTCAATTGCAAGCCAACTGCAACTACACCAGACCTGTATGAAGATGTCAAGAGCTCAACAAGTTCTAGAGCAAAGAAAAGTCAACAAAGGAGATACAAAGGTCATCAAGAGATTTGGATTCCTAAGTCTTCCAATGCTCCTAGTCAAAAGCCAGATGTTGACAGCCCACAGAGGCCTACAACAAAATCTAAGACTCCTATCAACAAGCCTAATTGGAGAATCAAACAGATAATGGAGTCTTCACAGTCAAAGAAGGACAACTCAACCAACACGAATGCAGATTCAAAGATGATAAAACAGGTATGGCAAAAGAAACCTTCAATGCCAACTTGGTCCTTCAATAATCCTTTTTTTGAGGATTCAAGCTTACTTTTACCTGAGGAAATGTTTGTAGTAAGCACAAGAATGTAAAAGTCAAGTCGCCAGGGTGCAAAAAACACTCTTCGGCATAGTGAGAGTCGGGCTGCTAAGCCATAAAATGAGCAAAGCATTAGACCCAAAGCTTCAAGTCATATTAAACTCTGTGCTAAGAGTCATAGTTATTAGGCTTACGCTCAAGCTGGAAGAGTTGAGCATATCAAAGTCGTGTCAATCATGCTGGATGAGATGAGCATAAGAGTCAAAGTCTATTAACTTACAATTGGTGGAGTGTAGTAGAGTCCAACACTCACGCACACTGCACAGTGAGATGAGAGCACATATTCTCGTCAACAAAAACCATTCTTAAAGGGGTGCCAGCTTGCAAATCCATGTCAAATGCTTTTATAGCTACACCATCTTTTTGAATAACCCCTCAAAATCATTCTTGCACAGCATATTGTTTCCCATGCATTTTTGTGTATGCATAAATAGGATGTCCCACCATTGGACATATGCATTAGACACTCTTTTTTGCTTCCACCTATGCACCTTGAGTGGACTACAACAGGCAAAAAATGTTCCATCATGCTAACCTTTCATATTTGTTTCCTTTTTAATTCCATATCTATCAACAAATAATCCCTTGAGTACTTTATTAATATTTTCCATTCTAATAAGTACTCCAATAATGCGCATATCCCAAAGGCACTTTTTTCTCACTGGGTTTTTTCCCTTTGGTCATCCAGGTATTAGACCCTAATTTAGAGCCTCATCATTCTACTTCCCTTGTACATACGTTTCATAAATAAACATCAGTCTCATCATTATGCTATTACAACGGACAAATGCAACATCATCTCTCACACCAGACATATTTGGACCAATGAAGATGCTATAGCAAATTGAACCTCATCAACAAATTCAATGACAAATGAAGACAATCAGCTTATCAACAACCAATCAAATACCTTCCATAGCCTCCACGGACAATTTTCAACAGTACCCAAGGATGGGCACTAAAAGAGGAAGGGGGAATGTTAACTGAGTCAATGTTAACAGAAGCTGCTAAAGACCGAAGACATACGGATGCACATTGAGGATTAATACGAAGAAGTAGTAAAGATTGGAATTACACATTTTTCACGTTTTTCCAAAATGGTCACGTATTGTAAATTCTCGATTTATTTCAAGCCATTGTAATATTTTTAATGTGTTACGGGCTCAATGGGAGTTCCAAGTTGTAAATAATAGGTCACTTACTGTGCTTAGGTTGAAGATTCAGTAAGTGGTGAGCCCTAAAGGCCTTGGGTGCCCGGACATTGCATATTTTCAACCTAGGTATATAAGGCAGTGTGTAAAAGAATTTAGGGTTCTCAAGTCATTTGTTGAGAGCACTCTTTGGTGAGATCTCTTGACGTGTGTGGCTATGGAGTCCTTGAGCTTCTCTTTGCTCATGAGACTTGATTAACACTAATCAATAATTCATTCTCTCTCACTATGCCTCTCTCTTACTTCTTAGATTGCCTATGATGCTTAGACTAACTAGATCTTAACTAATTAGTGGTTAATCCCTCTATAATTTTGTGTGATTGTCCTCTTTTGCTTGTGTGTGCATGTAGGTTTGATTGGAGTGTGGTGCTCGATAGATCTATGTGTGTGTGCTTTCAATTAGTGTGATGCATGATAGGATTAGTGTTGTGTGCATCTTGCAATCATAGTGTGTGTGATTGGGTTGATTAGAGGTGACGAGAAATGGATATGGAGATTTCCCTTCATTGCGGCTTACCTCCTCCATAGGCCGAGAAGTTCACCTTGTAGAGTTAACCATTTGTGTTGCCACGATTAGCTCACTAACCGTGTGAGTGTTTCCATGCCCTAGCCGGGTAGCTCATCCCTCCGGATTGATAATTTTGTTGTTCATTGGAGCTATTGCAACGATGGGACCCCCAACATTCGAAACTGAGTCAACGTCAGTTAACAAAGGGGCAAAGCCAATACAACAAAAATTAAGAAGGATGGGTAAGGAGCAGATGGGTGCTTTAAAGGAAGAAGTGGATAAACTATTGGATGCAGGGTTCATTGTGCAAGTTGATAATGTTGAATGGGTGAGCCCTGTAGTGGTCACTCCTAAGAAACATGGGTGTTGGAGAGTTTGTGTTGATTACAAGACATTAAATGCAGTGACCAAGAAAAATCCTTACCCTTTGCGTTTCATTGATCAACTTCTAGATGCAGTGGCTTGTTTTGAAAGATACAGTGTCTGTGATGGTTATTTAGGATATTTTCAGTTTATTCTTGCTCTTGAAGACCAGAAACTGAGACTACTTTTATCATGCCATGGGGTTGTTTCTGCTTTTTCTGACTTCCTTTTGGGTTGACAAATGGGCCTGGAGCTTTTGAAAGGAAAGTGGATTGAGTTCTTACCCCGTTCCTTGGGAAGTTTGTCAAAGGGTTCATAGATGATTTTTGTGTATACCTTGAAATAAAATAGATATTTAACCTTCTGTGGGTTGACACAAAGGGTAAGGATTTTTCTTGGTCAGTGCACAAAAATCATCTCCAAAAGATACCAGACAGTTGGTCACTTTCAGACATTGAAGGTTAAATATCTATTTTATTTCATACCTTTGGCATCACAGATATTGTATCCGCTGTAGCAAAAAATTAAGAATGATCCCTTGGAGTGGTCTCATGACTGTGACAATGTTTTTGATAGAGTTAAAGAGGTTTTAAGTACATTACCTATTATGCAAGCTCCTCACTGGGAAAAGGAGTTTTATGTTAACCCATCAGTGGGAGATGATGCCACTGGGGTCATGTTGCTGCAAAAAGGAAAAGAATCCCAGTATATGAAGCCTGTTCATTATGCTAGCAGAGCGAAGAATCCTCATGAAAGAGATTTTTTTGAAATTGAATTGGCGATGACTAGTATGTCTTATGCTTGCAGACGATTTAGACACTACTTGCTATAGAAGTCATTCACCTTCCTCACTAGTTATTCATTACTTCCCCAGCTATTCAATAATTCAAATATGAAAAAAACAAGGATGAAATGGGTTATTGAGATTGAGGAGTTTCAATTCCCTTTTTTGGTGGAGGAAATTCCTCGGGCTAACCTGGCAGATCTTTCACTTATAAAGACACTCCTATTTTGGTTAAAGAAGAGGTGGTGCAGAAAAAGAAAGTAGAGACTCTTGCCATCTCTAATGCTTCACTATTATGCTTTGATGGTTCTTATCAAAGAATTCATGATGCTGCTTCAGGAGGCATTGTCATTTATGATGCACAAGGGAAGCTTATGAGAAAGCAAGTCTTGAAACTTGACGCAAAAAGTAACAATGAAGAAGAATACATAGCTCTTGATTGTGGTTTTCATATTTGCTTACAATTTGGAATTAGATGCTTGCAAATTAAAGGAGATGCTTTGTTGGTTGTGAAGCAAGTATTGGGAGTATGGAAGAATAAGAACCCTAAATTGAAGAATTTATGCTTCGAAGTGAAAGCATTGCTCAAAAAATTTGAAGCATGGAGTTTGCAGCATACAACGAAAGGTCTCAAAACAAGGAAGCTCATAATGCTGCCCAAGAAATGATCACTTGTGTGTTTTTGCCAAAGGCAGATGCTCCTTTTTATCATGGGAGGAAAATATTATCAAAAGAAGTGTATTTTCTATTGACAGGTGTCCTTCCTGAAGGTTTACCATCTTCTAAAGTATGCGTTCATAAGAAAATCCAGAAAAATGCTTGATGATGTGCTTTACATGAAAGGAAGTGATGTGGTTTTGCGTTGTGTGCCTTGGAAAGAAGAGATTTATAAAATCCCGAAAGAAAATAATGAGGGATCTTGTGGAAGCCATTTTGCCATGAAGATCATGTTGCATAATTTTTGCAAGAATGCTATGTATGGCCAAGCATTCAGTGGGATGTTAATCAGTGGTGCAAATCATGTTTGCCTTGCTAGAGGATGGGAAAGAGACTTTTGAATCCTAAATTTCAAAAGATAGTTCTAGATTTTGATGTGTTTGAAAAATGGGGTCTTGATGCTATTGGACCCTTACCTATGACTAGTAAAAGAAATGCCTACATTCTGACGGTAGTGGATTATTTTTCACGATGGGCAGAAGCCAAGGCTGTTAAATAGATTACCAATAAGGGGATGCGGAAATTTGTTTATGAGCATATATGTTGCAAATTTGGTGTGCCACTAGAGCTACTTTCTGATAGAGGACAAGGATTTAGAGGAGAGATGTTTGATTTCTTATGCAAAAAGCTCAATATACAACGTAGGTATAGCTCTCCTTATTCTCCACAATGCAATGGTCTCAATGAGAGGTTCAATGGAAAGTTGGTACATATTTTGAAAAAAATGACCCAGACACATGGAAAGACTCGGGATTCAAAATTGCCTTGTGCATTATGGGCCTACAGGACTGCTATCAAAACGAGCACATGATTTTCTCCTTACCACTTAGTTTATGGCAAGGACGCTTTATTTCCAATTGAAGTGGAAATTCCTGCACTCAAGTTATTGTCATTGGGAGATGAAGAGCAAGCAAATGCATGGCAAAATATTGTTGGATTTACAATGTTTGCAATTGGACAGAGTTTTATCTTTTGAGCTACTATGAGGAAGTATCAAAGAAGGCTCAACTAAAAGCCAATGAATGCGGGGAGGATAAAAAAATTGAAAAGGGTGATTTGGTGTTGCAATACAATAGTAAATTGGACAATACCTTTCAAAAGAAGTTTCAAATCAAATGGGAAGGTCCTTTTATTGCTGTAAACAAATTTGAAAATGGCACATATCAATTGGCAGATTTAAATGGTGCACAACATAAATATCGTGTTAATGGTTATAGATTAGAGAAGTATCTGGCGCGTTTAATGACCATTGTGACAGATGAGATGTTATCAATGGAGGGACACAGTGTGGAGATATCTGAGGATGTAGATGAGGTTTTTGGGAACGAGATACAGTAGTTGTTCAACCTAGAAACCTCTACTTGTCATGAATGATCAAGTAGGCAAGGGGGTATTGGCAAGCTATGTCAGATATTTTTTGGGTGAAGATAAAGTCACTGATCTATGCTAAAAAGCTTGCTCACTAGCTTCGAGTACATAGGTGCACATAATTCTTTGAGCTTTCAAAGTGCCCTTGTAAAATTTATGTATAAAGTCTTGGTCTTGCTAACATATTTGCTGGAGTTTTGGGTTTTTCAAACTTTCAAAAGGTGATTTTCAATGAGTATTTACAGTTGTGCTTGATAGCCTATGAATCGGACTCGTACATCATGAGTTACATGCATTTGAAGTAGGGAGTTCCTTACTTAGAAAGTGGTTGCGGATGCATGCAAAGAAAGGCAAGTGGGCCAATTTGATAGATTTAATTAGAAATGATGTGGTCGATGATTTTTGGAGATAGCTCAAGTGATAAGATCTAAACCGTGTTTTACGGTGTCGCATTTGGTGCTCGGAGTCATCCGCCACACTTCCGCCAAGATTGCTCGGTGTGGGGAGCAAAACAGAAAATTTGTGACCTTAGGTGGGGAGGTGGAAGGATGGTGCCAAGTGGCAATGAAGTAATCCCACATGGGGGGAGGAAGTGAAAAATGGAGCGTATAAAGAGGGGAGTGGGTACCCCCTAAGGTTGTACCAAAGGGGGAAATGGTGCTCTCTTGCCTTGCCAATGGGGACTCATGGGTGTTGAGGGAGAGAGGGGGCGCCCAATTTGGGTTCCCACAAGCTGGACATGCGCCTATGAATTTTTTTGCCCTTTGGAAACTCCACATTGACCACTCCTTAAGTCAAAGTGATCGACATAGAGCCCCCCTTTCCCAAAAAATGGTCAAAATGAGCCAATAGAAAGGGGAGATGAGAGAATAGGATGTCGGCTAAGACAAGGAAGAGAAATCCACTCCAATAAAGTGGAAAGAATCCCCATTATTATATCTACAATTATCTGCAAACCTCTTTTGCTTATGGAGACTTGTTTTTTTGGAGCTTTTTGAGAGACTCCCATCTTTGGAAGCTTGTAACTCTCTCATCTGTTATCGGAATCAAGCATATGGATACTCTACACAGGTCTACACAACACAAGCTTCATCTATATGGTCTCCTTCTTCATCAATTTTAATCATGGTTTGGGTTAGAGTTGTTTCTCGCCCGACTTTATAGGTGGTCAAAAGAGGTGTTTTTTGCAGCGTAAATAGTGTTTCTTTCCAACGGTGTGGTGTGTGCAAGGCTATAGAGGTTCTCATTTTCCGTCTTGTTTGCACACTGTCAACGTGATCTTCTTTTAGTTTCTAGACTTGTTGATCTTGGTCTCGTTGTTGGATTTGATCATACAAAATGCTGAATTGAGAAAGATGGAGAGACTATAGCAATTACTTCTTGAAACGGTAATTTGTTTAAAATCTCTCTCAATGATGTTGTAGCAAATGTTGGCACTACTCTAGGTGGTCATGACTGCAAGGTATGTCATCACCATTTTGTTCATGCTGATTTCTCAAAACTCCTTGATCTTCAATATCGTGATCTTGTTTATGGCATGGATCTTAAAGCTCATCCCCAGATGGGAATTTGTGAGTTTTGTGCTCTTGGGAAACATAATAGTAAACCCTTCCCTCTCTCAAATACAAGCCATTCTCATGACATATTGGATCTTGTTCATAATGACATATGTGGACCTTTACCTTCTTTGATATCACAATAGCGCTACTTCAGTACGTTCATTGATGATTTATCTCACGGTATACAACTGTATTTCTACTTACACAAAAATTTGAGGCTTTATCTGTTTTCAAAAAATTCCACAAGGCAGTGGAACTTCAAATTGGTCGTTGCTTCAAGAAGATTCGCAATGACAATGGAGGAGAATATGTTTCTTGAGATGTACACGTCTATCGCACATTTCAATGCAAGGGGCTTGCCGATACACTGTGTGCGAGCCACAAATGGCTCCAAACATGCAACTAGCCTAAACTAGTAAGCTCAAAGATGATGCTGATGTGTCACTCATTGCTCTACGCTTGCTGTCATGGAGGATTCCTCGCTGCGAAGAAGAGGGAGATGCTACTACGCCACGCTCAATCGCTTCACCGTCGTCGTGCCACCGTTGCAATGCTCTCTCTCTCTCTCTCTCTCTCTCTCTCTCTCTCTCTCTCTCTCTCTCTCTCTCTCTCTCTCTCTCTCTCTCTCTCTCTCTCTCTCTCTCTCTCTCTCTCAAGAAAGTGAATTTTATGTTTAGTTGACTTTCATATGAGCTCGCCCCATTCACACTTGGGCACCCATGCTTAGCCAACTAATCCCTTGAATGTTCCAGTTAGAGTGCACCTCTCATTGGCGATCACTCTTACCCTTTTTCTATTGGACCGACAAGCCCGATACTTAACTCTACCAAATAAATAATACGGCGTCCGTCTTAGGTGATAGGAATGTGCGTGAGGGTTAACATGCCCACTTCCTGATGTCATTCCTTCCTCGGAATCTATTGAGTTGAATCTCGTTCGTCGAGGTGAAAGAGCATTTGAGATGAATGTCCTTAGCCTTCTTCAGTCACTGCAAAATCAAACAACATTGGCATAGTAGTTGCATTCTCATATACAATTAAAAATCATATGCAATTGTAGGCAGGCAATTTGATTGGTAACAAAATTTTAAACCATTTGTCAGCAATAAACATTAGATTGCAATATAATCAAACGCATAAATAGTTGTAAAGATAAAAAAATAAACAATTATGGGGTCTCTAATTTAACGATCGAAAGGCACTAAAGATCAACTATTAATACCATGGGCAAGCTTCTTAATTTTCTCTAGTCAATTAAGTTGTTGAATTGAAAGAGCCAAGTATTTCATGTCCAAGGACCGACTAGAAGCTATACCTAGAAGACCTTGTAGTTAAGCTACGATAAAAGGAATTGCTCATGAAATCATCGCCTCACTTATTTCCTTTTCTTTGAGCCCCCAAAGTCTTTTCACATTGTTTCAATTTTGATGTGTGTGCTTATTTTGTATTCCTTGGGTTTTTTTCTTTTCAAGAAAAAGCGCCCACACTGGGAACCTCTAGGGCTCTAGTACCATAGGCGATACATGTGAGTGAAGTACCAGATCAAGCTGAAATTTCTCTTTCAGCTTAAGATTTTACATTGTGGCACTTTGTTTTTTTTTTGTACGTTTTCAGCATTTTAATTTTGTAACTTTGGGGGGTCATATGACATTGTTACCCTTCCCAGGCTCATCACATTAGTATACTCCCTTTATAATACTTAAGCTAAAGGTCAATAGGAACTAAGCCCATTACAAAGCCCTAGTACATTTCACACAATGCTGCCTAAATTGGATTAAGAACCTAAGCAACCATTGATTATTAGGAAGGCATTCCCCATGGTATTAAGAGAAGATCTCTAACACCCAACTTGGTCAAACTAGATTAGTTGGAATGCTTGATATTTAAACCTAGACAAGTAATTATGACTAAGCAGATGTGTTGGATATTATGCTACCAATCACAATTAAAGCAGACAAACATGGATGAAAAAAGATAAGGGGCAATGCTAATGGACAAGAAACACGTGTTTGTGTTGATAATCGCGCTTCGTATGAAGAGTGAGCAAGAGAAAGTTTCCATGAAGGTCCAAATCCTAACACAGCAACACGTTCTTGTACACAATATAAGACACAAAGTATACCTCTAGGAAGCACATCAGTGGGAAGAAAGAACTTTGCTAATCACTAAACTATAAAACAGAAACACTACTATCCTACTAATCTTACCTACCCTCCATCACTTGAGTGATGAGGATCAAAGGTGTTTGATGTCATAGGTTTTTTGTTTCAGTGTACTAGATGTGAATGTGTAGGTCTGGTCAATGTTTTGACTTTTATTGTGCATTCTCGTTTGCTAATGCTCTTGCTCTTTACTTTTTTTCTTTTTTGTGAGTATAAGGCTTTATATATACATTCCCTAATATTGGTGATTGAGAGGTCAGGGAAAGAAGGGTAAGAGGAAAATAATTCAATAGACTGACGTGAATGAAGACGTCCCCCCTTCCTTGGGTAGGTTATACTATTTGAAAATGTGCTCGTCACCCTTTGAAACCAATTGTTCCAGCTGGTAATAGTTGAGGATTTTTGCCAGTAGTTTTCTATTACCTTAGGTGCCTCATTGAGTTGCAAGGGTGGTAAGGTACTCTCCCAGGATCAAACTTGAAGTGATTCATCAGGTGCTTCTTGAATACTGGGAGCTGTGGATTCCTTTGTAGCTTCATGGAGGTCCACTATTGTAAGTGGAGGTTATGGAGAAGCTTTTACCTCTATGGGGCATTACATGAGGAGCTAGAAGCTTCATGGGACTCCCCCTTCCTGAGTTAGGTGGAACAAATAGTTCTTTCTTTGGTACCCAAACTAGCTCTAGAGAGGATGTGTAGCATTCTATCATCAATTTGTTTTGGAGCTACATGATTGGGCTCACATGAGTCAGGTGACAGGAAAGAACACAATCTACGTTTTGGTACCCAGATTTGATCATTTTCTTGATAGTAGCCTTGGGCTTCCAATAATCGTTTAGGAATCCACCGCCACGTTTCCTTAAATTTCTTAGAACGAGTGGGACGGTTCTTACAAGGCTTCTGTTTTTTTAGCACTAGCTATGGTCGCTAAAGAAGCTTTAGGAACCCACTTGTATGTTTTCTTCGTTATATTAGAATGAGTCTTGTCAGAAGCTATATGCAATGCTTCTAGCATATGTAAGGGTACGAGTGGTGGCATTTCATCCCCCTCAGGTGTTACCCAGGTTGTCCCCCTGTTTCCCCAAGTGTCTATGGTTGCTGCTAGGTAAAACCAATCCACATTGTTCGACTCAGTCATCCCAGGTAGTACATCCATATAAGGAGAATCTTCCCCAACATCAGTGTCCACTTTACACCTGTAACAATACTGTAATGGGGCCAAGTGAACTGTGGTGTCAGATCTACAATCAATTATAAACTTGTTTCCTAGGGGATGTGCTAGACCAGTTACAAGATCCACTCGAATGACAGAATCTTGGAGCTACAGGTATACATGGTTCTTAGACTAGTCATGCACCATTTTTTCTTCCCTCATGAAAGGACATCCTAAGATCATCTCTGATGCCATAGTGTGCTTTGAAAAATCCATAACAATGAAGGTAATTCTTATTTTATGTCCAAAGACCTTGATCTTGAGATCTTGTAGCATCCCAATAGGTTTAACAATAGACCCATTAGCCATCTTCACTACTATGCTTGTGGTCACAAGGTGAGGTCCTCCCATAGTTTCCCATCAATCTTTAGTAACAATGATAACCCCAGCACCACCATCAAGGATTCCCTTCACAATTAATCCCTTAGTAGTGATTGGTATGGTCACATTGGATTCATCACCCTCAAAGTATTGTCCCAAGTTGTTAACATGTATATCTATAACAAGGTTCTCATCTAGGTTGGGTTGTGGATCTAAGTGTTCCTCCTCTATTGGCATCTCCCCAGCTCCATCCATCTGTGCAAATTGTGGTAGCCCAAACTTTAGTTCTCCATTGAGGAAGGCTCAAAGAGCTGAGACTAGCTCAAGGTCTTTATATATTTTGGACATGAAGGCTCGAAGAGCTGAGACTAGCTCAAGGTCTTTATATATTTTGGACATGATGGTGGTTCTAACTTCTGCAGACATGAAATCCATCAATTTGGCAATGTTTCAAGACACCTTTTGGGCTTCAGTCCCTTGACAAGAGGAATATGGGATCTTCATTTCTTTGATAGGATCAGGTAGTCCCTCTGTAAACATTCTTTCCATCAAGAAGTGAGTACGCCCACTTTCCCATGACTTTAAGTCACTTCCTTCTTGGATGACACTAGGTATGGCTAAGGGTCTATGGACTTGGTGACATTGTTGTTGCGTAGGGAACATGGTGTCTGTAATTTGGATCTGCCTAGGTGTTGGTTCTAGATACCTTTGGGTATCTTCTACCAAGCTCATTAATTGATTGACTACTCGACCTCCTCTATAGGGTTTGGGTAAGTTCCTATCTTCTTTTTGGATCCTGGCAATTGTGGATCATGAAGATCTTCCTTGTTGGTTTCTATCTTAGTGATCATTTGGTCTCTATGGTTTCTCCTGAATCCGAATCCTCTTCAGTGTTGTTCATATATACGGAATCATCACCAGTCCCTATGTTGGTCTTTGAACTCGGGTCTGACTTCACTACTTTTTGCGATCTCTTCCTTCATGTTTTATTCTTTTTTTGAGATTGGGCAATTGAAAGTCGTGTCTTTTTCCTCAAGAATATAATTTTGTTTTTGGAGCATTGATCATGTGAGTATGTTTACTGGTACCACAGGTGTACTTTGTGATGGCTCCTCGATAACCTCAATCAAGTTTAATGGCGTGGGACATTGGGCAATCAAATGATCTATGCCATATCGATTACACATAATTATCGGCATTGTAGACATGCTCGCTTGATTGGTTTACATTAGTGTGGCATTCTTTTGTAGCCTAATAGGACACTTGGAAACACGATGTGGACCTCCACACTCATAGCATTGAAGAGGTGGTCTCTTAGCAGTGTAATTGATATTTAGGCCTCTTGCAGCAAGAGAAGCTACTTGATAGACAGGTTTGACTTGTCCCTAATAGTCATCCATATAGTATTATGGACTTTCTTCAAGCACATCCATCCCATAGGCAATATTACGATCTATATCTTCCTCACAGCCTTCCAAAAAAGCAATAGATGACTCACAACCCACTTGATTCACAGAAGTGATTCTTGGATTTGGTGGTTGCGGTCCTAGCACTGGATGTGGTAAGGTTGTTCTTTGAACAACATTTTGGGCCCTAGGGACCATGTGTTGTGACGTTTGTTCAAGAGGTGGGTCCGGCATCAATACAAGCACTTGAGGTGTGTCTATCCATGCTAAGGTTGGTCTATTGGCCATCGTGCACTTAAATACTATGCAATCCTTTTCTTTATGACCATACCTCCCACAAACATTGAATTTCCCATTGAATTTTACCGTAAAAGTAGGGCATTCACTGGTACTATGTGGTCCATAGCATACTGAGCACCATTGTTGCTCCCTTCTTGGATACATATGATTGTTTTTCAGAGCACGATTATCTCTAAGACTCTCTTGAATGGCCTTGGTGAGATCTGCTAAAGTCATCTCAGATATCTTTGGCTCCTTAGCAATAGGCTTTAGGGTCATTGGTTGATGCCCCAATGCTTGCAAGCTAGTAAATTTAGGCTCAACAAACACTATTTCTCTTTGAATCATTGAATTATCCTCCAAGTGGATCGCATTGGTGGTGACTGCTTCCCAAGTGGTGATACCTCTAATGACTAGGGCATTGTAGATATCCTCATGTCATAATCCCCTAATGAATCTATCAAGCAATTGATTATTATTGAAGCGCTCATTTGGATTACAACAAGAATTCAAATGCTTCAAGTGACTAATAAAGTCTCTCATCGACTCTCCTCCTCTCGTTGGGCTTTCTAGAGCTGAGAGGCTACACCCCAAAGCACTCCCTCTTGTATGTATTCTTTTAAGAGCAGTCTCCTAAGAGTAGGGTAAATTATTTTTTCTTCTACCCTTAGGGTTCTATACCAATCCCCTGCCTTCCCACTTAAGGTTAGGCTTAAAGCATTGCTCTTATGCAGGTCATTGTGTTCTCCCAGAGAATCGCATATTTGTTCAAACACTTCAATATGATTTCTTACATCCCTGTCTCCACTAAATTTTTGTGTGAGCTTGGCTATTTGTACTGCCTTGCTTCTAGGTTCTCTATCAGGCGTGTTACGCATATTCTCAGCAATAGATCAATTGATAGCTTGAGAAAATTTTGCCAAGTCACCTAAGTGAGCAGGAACCGTGGGTGGAGGTGCTCCAGATACTACATGTGGAGTAGGTATTGGCATTGGGATTGGTGCATAGGAAGCCCTTGGGTTCCACGTTTGGTATGGTGTTGAGCCATGTGGAGGTCCAAAGTTCATATGTGTGGCCCTAGGCATAGCAGACATTGGATGTGACATGCTAATGCTAGCCGGTATGGTTCTATGGAAATAAGAGCTTGGGTGTTGCGGTTGTGGAGCATAGGTTGTTGAAACAATGGGAGGGGTAGGAACTACATGACTACGAGGGCCCATGGGTGTATATGATTGGTACACACTTGTAGGTATTGTTGCAGGTATTGACCTACCATGTAGTGGTGCTTTACTAACAAATGAGGTCCATGGCCTGTTTCTCGGTATGCCCATCATTGGGGTAGGCATGGTAGCCATGGTGTCATCAAGCGAAACATGAGCTAGACTTGGAAAGGTAAAGCTGTCACTTGTGGGTTCAGATTGAACTGAGACCCCTGGAAAAACAACATATGGGGGATCCATCGGACTTACCAAGGGAGTCTCCATTTGCAATAAGGTTGGTTGTTTATCCTTCCCTATATCCAAGAATCTCATGAGACCCGTTGAAGGCATGTGGATCCCCTTGTTCTGTCTCTCTAGCTCAATAACCCTATGGATGACATCACAAACTCTTTGTTGTTGATCCTCCATACTAGTAGCACCCCTTGTGGATTGTAGGACATCTAACCAGCCCACGTGATAGGTGTGACTTGTGTATAGGTCTGTTAGAGTTTCCGTTTGTAGTTCGTACTCCCAGTTCTCATTTAGAAATGCTCCATCTATGCTTGAGGTGCTAGGGGTGTCCTTTGAACTAGATGCAATGTGGCTCTCTATGGGTTGACCCTTAGTGGTTGCTAAGTCAAAAGCACTCGATTGCTCTCCTAGCAAGGATATTGACATAGGAGCTTTTGATTTTAGCTCTCTTAGTTGCTCCGCCTTGCGTAAGCTCTCAATTTCCTTTTTCCTAGCCGCAATGATATACCACTCAACTTCTCATACTCCGGCAAGGCTTCTACCATCAAGTAATATAACCTCGGAGGGGAATAGCTTTGAAGAGTTAGGGGGTGCAATGAATGGAGTATTCACGTGCACACTCTCTAAGAGAATAGGATCTACGTTGGTTATGAATGGATAATTTACTTCCCCACCCCCCTCATTTACATCGTTAGCTCCATGTTTGGAGCGAGTGGCTCTACTAAAGGTTTCCTTCAAGCGGCTAAGCACACTTGGACTGGACCGCGGGTCCATGGCATGCATGTATTGGCTTGAGCTATCGAGATTAGGCATTGGGAAACCCTCCATGACGTCGTAGTCAGAGGAAGAGTCACTAGCCGCTATATTTGGGTCTTGGTTTGTACTACCTTGGGTCTCCACTGAGGACCCGGAACCTAAGGTAGGTGGATATTGAGAACTTGCATAAGTCAAAATTCTCTCTATTTCTCCGTCTCTAGCACACGACTAAAGCACAAATGCATGTGCCTTTGGCACCCTACAAGCGTTGGTGAATAACCTCGAAGGTTAACCGCTTACTTTTTTAAGCGTCCGTTTTCACTCGTTTTTTGATAATTTTTAATGTTTTTTAATGATCGGTTTTTTTATTAAAGTGTGTAATAGCTCCAAATGAACGTAGGGTCGTGGTGTGCTTTACAACATAACGTTCTGTTATGGAATTGATATCTTATTATTTATTGCAGTTGTGACAGGTGGAAAAGTCTTGACCGAGCTAAGCTATTGCAAAAAGATATCATATTTTATGTACATTTTATTATTCAAGTGCTCTTTATGAGCTTTGGCCATTTATGACCGGCCGGCCAGTTTGTACTTAATTTGACCATTTCAGAAATCTATAAATGAAATACGTGCAAGAGGGAAATGGTCACTCTTGCACGGGGGGAGATTGCACCCAGTGCTTGTGTCTTCTTCTCTTCTCTCCTCCCTCCCCTCTCACCATACCAGGTGTAGCACTCCGCCCTAGGAGGTGCGCCTGCTTATGTTCTCTTCTTCTCTCTCGCTCGCTATATCTCTATGTTCGCGTACAACTTCTATTTTGTGCTTGTGGATCTGCCAGGTATGCAATATTTATCGTTTATGGTCTGTAGTGCACGATTCTCAGTATTTTGTAGGGTTCTCCACGCTCCGATTGTAGCAGTGGTATCAGAGCGTAGAGGTTGTTCTTGGGAAGTTGTTCATCGTATCAACAAAGGCCTCCATGTGCAGTAGAATATGAACGGTTCATTCTATTTTTTTTTTCTTTTGTCTATTTTTAGTTTTATTTTTATTTTTGCTAGAAATATTAGGAGAGAGGTCTTGTTATTGAGAAATATTAATGTAAGTATTGCGGAGCCAGTGCATGTATTTTTCCTTAATTATGTATTTATACCTTGAATTAGTTGACTAAATTTAAGACGCGAATTTAAACCTGCTTAGCTTCATCCCCAGTATGCATAAGAGATTATATATTAAGTGTGTGCTTTGGATATAATTATATAATACGAGCAAGTATATACTCACATATATATAGTAGGATAAATATGGAGAAATAGCACTCATAGAACGAAAGAAGGAACCGAGATGAACAGAAAAGAGAATTTTCACATCGAGACCTCACTGACTTTTTGGATGAGTCTAGAACTGAAGATCTCATATTCAGGAGGGTCGACCTTAGGGCATCGGCTAAAGGCTTGCCATCACCATGGCGCCTCCTCTGCAACCAACGAGTTTTATTTCTACTCCTTCATTTTCTTTTCCGGGTGACTTTCTACTTACTCCATCGTGCAATGCCCGCTCACCGACTATGGAAAAATCCCTAACATAAACCCAGGGGCTGCCTGCACAACCCACCCACAAGCCGCCCTCGAGCTCCTATGGCTTGTATCTTGCACTACAGACAGCCTACTGTAAGTAGTTCTCCATATCACGAGCACCGGTCTGAGCCATTCGGCTTCCACCCCTTGCCCAAACCCTCTACCCCTCGCATGCCAACCGATCAACGAGTACCAACTTGAACAACTCCACTCAAAGGACACATGCAGCAATCGCCACTCGATTGCATGGGCAGGGCCAAATTTCAGTAACATTGCTAGTAGCCGATGCACGACCAAAATAAATAAAGAATAAAATTTTATAAAAAATAGTGGAAGCTCAATCATTGCATGGCTGCGCCGTCAAGCAGCCAGTTTTCCACCATGCACAGGCTGCCATGCAGCGAGTTTCTCCGCTCCTCAATCCCACGACCAAGCTCCTGTCCGTTTGGTCTTTTTGACCTACTCAACTGCAGTTATCCCTCTCGCTTCTGCAGGGACCCTCTCTCTCTCTCATCGGCTGGCGGCCATTTCTACGTTGAGCCTCCCTTCCCATGCACCAAACACACACCTCACCATCGTTGATGGCACGTGCTTTCCAGCTTGTAGTGGTAGGTCTATACAACCACCTCACCTATGCAAGCAGACCCCTCATAGCACTACCAGTGTAAGGTCAACTTCACTTACCCCCTCTGCAAACCACGCATGCGCAGGCTGCCATGCAACTCACCCTTGCGCCATCAATATCCACCGAGGGCACTGCAGTATCGTCATGCATCGTAGTAACCAGCCGTCTTTCTCTCTTTGCCCTACTGGAAGCCCCACACGCACAGTAACAACCCTACGCACACGCTTCTGGCTGCATGGTGTACCCCTCCCCCCCCCCTCTCTCTCTCTCTCTCTCATTTCAACAACCCGCTTGCGATGCATGGCACCCTCTTTCTCTCTCTCCCCCTCAGTCACCACTCCACAAACCAACTGGCAAACCACCAGTTGTTTGTGGCACACAACACATCCGCCCACTATCCATCCCAACCCCCCATGCCCTGTGATCTTGGCGCCATCTTTGACTTCCAATGAAAACGCGGGCGCTCATGTACTACCAGTCGTACTCCCTTCGAAATGATTGTAGCCTGCCCGGCTCTCAATTCGCTGCCACTATTTTTCATCATGCATTATTTGCATCGTATAGAAGTCACAAACCACCAAACTCCACCTGTTTCGGCATACTGGCACCGCGCACCCTCCCCAACCACCTACTCTAGCTGCAGGGCGTCCACTACTGCATGGCGACCTTAGTGATGCCTTCTCTGTGTCTTCTCTTCCTTATTCATTACACACACGCACACCTTCCATTTAGAATGAGCCCACACCGTGCAGAAGGTGGATGCCTACGCTATCAACCCTCTATCTCGTCTGTGCCGAACAACCCTCCTTGGGATTCCTCCTCACACTTGTGTTTCCCCATATCCTGATCATGCTCTCCTCTCATGCTTTGCATGTGCTCCTCGAGGCTCCTACTTCATCGTGCACTTGATTGACACCATGGAGGTCATTCGCGCCTTCGTTGCAGCATTGACGTCTTAAAATAAGCAGCCCTGCCCCAGTGGGTGTGGTCCAAGGTGCGGGTGAACGCTGGCGCCATCTCTCAGTAAGCTGGCGTTTGAGGAGCAAGGAGCGGTGCCAGATCTTGAAGCACACTGGCGCAACCTTGACTCCGTGCTTCTAATCTTTCAATCCTACCTCCTCCATTGTGAGGCCATGAATAGCACCATCAGCTCATCAAACATCTAGGGACTTTCCTGCGCTACTTGACATGGCATGGCAATGAATCCGCTATTGCTATAACTTCTACATCTCTGTGTCCTTGTTCCCAAGCGGTGCCTACAGAGAAAGCATGAACCATCACTACGCTCTCAAAGGAAGGACGGGGACTAGCGCAAAGTAAGCCTTCTACAGATTCACAAATTGTTGCGCAATAGCATGATCACATTTTTTTCCTTTCCTTGTAACATCAGAGGAGCATTCTATCACTACTTGTGAAATCTGTCAGCTTGTAGCTCGCCTGTACTTCTAGTCTACACTCATTTTAGGGCTTGTTTTTTTTCAGACGCATTGTAGTCGTCCACAAGACTACATCACCATTATCCATTTATAAAATTTGAGTTAATATTTGAAGGGCTTCCAAATAGATGAACCCTTCATTGGGCAGGGTTCTTTTCCTAGAGAAATTGCTTGTTGAGCTCCTTGAGAGGTGCCATGCTTGTGATGGGAAGTAGTGTTCCAGACAAATCACTTTCCTAACCATACACAAAACAAGGAACGTTTAGAAGAATGACTTGATTTTTCTTCTTTTTACAACATTTTCCTTAAATTTCAAGCGGAATGATTCTTTTTCCGCCTGCTCTCAAGGAGCATTATTGAATTTTCACGTAGCATGATTGTAAGCTGAGACACACTTTCCCCAGGTGGCAAGGGTTTGCAGTTTTCAACCTTGCCGCTCTGTGCCTATTTTTGGATTTGAGATTTGTGTGTCTATATTTAAGGTGGAGATAAGTGCTGCTATGTCTCTTGGTATTTCAGTATTTGTTGTATCCATTCAAAGATGACCATTGAAAGTAGTTCCTATGACATTTTTCACGAGATTCTCTTTGAGAGAGCAACGATGGAAATTAAACTTTGGATCAAAGTAATCATAGCAATGTTTGTTGATCGAGTTAGGGCTTGCCAAAAACAATTTTTCTAAATAAAGACAATAAGGGCACACCTACAGATCTTTTGGCTTTCTAGGTCAAAACTCAAAGAGATTCAGGTATTCACACTAAAATCTGTAAATCTTTGCCAATTTTTTTGAAGGAAAACATGGAATCTAGCTGATGTTATGCTATTTTAGCTCGTTTCAATAACACCGGTGAAATTTTACTAGCTTCTACTTTTCTTGCGACAACAATCAATGGTTTAAAAACTTACTCACATATACAGTCCACCTCAATGATATCTGACACCCATCTGTATGACTTGCACTTTGGTTTGTTCTAACTTGCATAACATTACTCAAATGATGAATTTGGCTGTTGACCTTTGTTTTCAAGAAATTGTTTAGCATTTGTCGATTTGGATACTAGTCACTTCTGCAAACCACCTCCAGGTACGTAATTTCTTGTTGTTTTTCACGGTATTTTAATTCTACTTAATGAATCCATTTCTATTTATATCTACGGCTATCATATTTCTTAAGATCTCATCAATTACGCAACATATCTCAGCTGCCTATACTGCAATGACATCCCTTAACTACTCCTACAATAATACTCACTTCCTCTACTTGCTTGGAAGTTTATATTGTTGGTGCATATATTTAAGGACACAACGTCAAGCAGTTTGCAATAAGGATAATACCACTGGATAATTTGAAAGCAAAAAGATCTTGCATTTTCTTATGGCATATGAAATTACGAATCCATAAAGTTCTGGCTTGTGCTTGCACTGCTGTAATTTCTATTGAGAGGATTCGGCATTAAGCTATGCAGCTACTCATACGAGTTGCGGTGTTTTGAGTTAGTGAATAAAAATTTGTAAGTACTCTGCTACTCAACTACACTTCAATGTTGTGTCACACAGGTAGTACATGTTTTGTCTTTTTATGTCTTGTCTAGTCCATTGGTCACATGCACACAGATCCGCCGATTTAGGCAGTGTGTACATGCTCATCTTGGTGTAGATTCGCCGATTTAAGCAACACTAATTATCTGTGTAGATCCGCCGATTTAGGCAGCACACTGAAAAATTAGAGATTCACAAGGATAAATGTAGATTCGCCGATTTAGGCAGCATTAGTGCAGATCCGCCGATTTAGGCAGCAAGTCTTATTGGTGTAGATTCGCCGATTTAGGCAATACCAATCACAAAATCATGCTGCATTGGCTGGCCACCACTGTAACTGGTATGATTTTGTTACCCGGGTACATAATGAAAGTGATTTGGATTTGGACTTATATTGTGGAATTGGAATTGGATTGGGATTTGGTATCTGGTGATTATTACGGCAGTGTTTATGTGATGAGACTTGACGTTATGAGATTAATGATGAGTGTGACCAATGATATCTTGATTCATCAGGGTATGACATATACTACTTATTCTAGTGGTATGGGACATTAGAATAGGTAGTATGTGGATGACGACAGGCATAAGCTAATGTTGTTTAGTTTCATAAATTTTTCTTTTATTATGTGATGTTTTGACACAACATACTAATCACTGTTTTTGACAAGTATTGTTTGCAGGTTTTTTTCTTCGCAACTGAGGACAGTTTCTTTCCAACGGAGAGGTATGTTATGGAATTGATATCTTATTATTTATTGCAGTTGTGACAGGTGGAAAAGGCTTGACCGAGCTAAGCTATTGCAAAAGGATATCATATTTTATGTACATTTTATTATTCAAGTGCTCTTTATGAGCTTTGGCCATTTATGACCGGCCGGCCAGTTTGTACTTAATTTGACCATTTCAGAAATCTATAAATGAAATACGTGCAAGAGGGAAATGGTCACTCTTGCACGGGGGGAGATTGCACCCAGTGCTTGTGTCTTCTTCTCTTCTCTCCTCCCTCCCCTCTCACCGTACCAGGTGTAGCACTCCGCCCTAGGAGGTGCGCCTGCTTATGTTCTCTTCTTCTCTCTCGCTCGCTATATCTCTATGTTCGCGTACAACTTCTATTTCGTGCTTGTGGATCTGCCAGGTATGCAATATTTATCGTTTATGGTCTGTAGTGCACGATTCTCAGTATTTTGTAGGGTTCTCCACGCTCCGATTGTAGCACGTTCGGTCACTTGAAGCTCCATTGGTCCTCAAAAAGATCGATTTTTAGCTACGTGTGAGGCTAAAATACGTAATTTTAAAGGGCGAGTGAGACCTGAGCCTGAGCATGAGCTTGGGCTTGGGTCTCGGTTTGGGTCTGGGGGATATTTTTGATCCCGGTCCTACCTTTAAATTTTTTAATTTTTTGTGTGGATAAGGTCGCCGCGGCTGAGCTGTGCGTGCGAGCACACACACACCTAATCTACCTACTTACAACTAATATACCTATTGCTATACCCTAACACACTACTACAGTAACTCATTAGCTCTTACAAATCTACTTACTACTTACTGTACTATACACAGAACTAGTGTTATGGATCTACTACCTTAATCCTAACACCTTATCACAGAAAAAACATAGTACCTTTCAATTCCTTATTAACCAAACAATACACAGTAGCAAAACAAACTCCTTCTCAGCACACACACCTTCCTTCTCTACCTTTTCTACAATTGAAATTGCACCACAAAGAAGTATAGAGTGCCATTCAAGATCAGTGTATGGAATTTCCCTGGTAGCGACGCCAAAAATGTGCGCGCTTGTGGATGCAAGGGACTTGCCGATACATTGTGTGCGAGTCACAAATGGCTCCAACCATGCAACTAGCCTAAACTAGTAAGCTCAAAGATGACGATGGTGTGTCACTCACTACTCTACGCTTGCTGTCATGGAGGATTCCTCACCGCGAAGAAGAGGGAGACACCGCTATGCCGCGCTCAACCGCCTCGCCGTCATTGTGTCACTGTCTCAATGCTCGATCACTCTCTCTCTCTCTCTCTCTCTCTCTCTCTCTCACACACACACACACACACACACACACATGCATACACACACACACACACAAGAGGAGATGAAGAAGCAGAAGATGGACATGGAGCAAGAGCACTCTTCAATTGCACAAATGAAAGAATGAGTGAATTTTAGGTTTAGTTGGCTTTTATATGAGCTCTCCCCATTCACACTTGGGTGTCCATGCTTAGCCAACTAATCCCTTGAATGTTCCAATTAGAGTGCACCTCTCATCGACGATCACTCTTACCCTTTTCCTATTGGGCCGACAAATCCGTTACCTGACTCTACCAAATAAATAATACGGCGTCCGTCTTAGGTGATAGGAATGTGTGTGAGGGTTAACGTGAGAGTTTGTGAGTTACTGTGCTGACAGTGAAAGTCATCTCATGAACACACTATTTCATATTCACATCAAAATATTGGCGTTGCTGAACAAAAGAATCTCACTATTCTCAATGTTGTAAGATGTATGCTGATTCATTCTGGGTTATGTCATGTTTTTAGGGCTGAAGCTACTTTGACAACAATATTTATTCAAAATAATCTTCCTACTATTTCACCCTCTCGTAAGATACCCATCACAGCATGGATAGGTGAAATTTCTTCTATATGTCATTTTTGAGCCTTTGGATGTATTGCTTATATTCATTTTCTCAAAGAAACACAAACAAAGTGTTTTTCATAGAACTTGCAAGACAAGGTTTGTTGGCCGAATGTGCAAATTTCATTTCAATAGTATCTACAATAAAATTTGACTGTTGAAGGAATAATATACATTTGTACGCTTCCTTTGAATCTGAATGCCAAGACATGAGTGAACCTCTCCAAGATCCACCATCTCAAATGCAAAAAACAATAACTTTTTCAACTTGCTGAAGAAATCCAAAATCATTGTAAACAAGGATGGTATCATCCACATAAACAAAAGTAATCACAAAACTACTGAGGCGGTCCGGGGCAGGCAATTACAAGAAAGGCGACCTTTAAACACCCCTCAAGGCTCCCGTGCTGCTCAATTGGGGCTGGGGCAACCACAAGCACAACAAAACAACAAACCCACAGCCAAACCCAAACAAGATAGGGGCACCACCTAGTTATGGTATGCGAACTAGGGCGCAAGAGAGATTTTGGCACAACCAAGAAGATGCACCACACAACACACACAAGCAACCTCACACCAAGACACACATGAAATGGACCAGAGAGAGCTAGATAAAAGGGAAGAGAGAGAGGAAAGGATCCTGCTTACTACCTTATTTGTGACTTGCAAATGGAGATGGTTCGTTATGATGCTATCGTAGAACTTGTACAAAACTCACTCAATACTTAGTGATTGCTAAACATTGCCAAAACACACACACACACTGTCTTAGGGTGTGGGAGACCTCTCACCACAATACCCTTTTACAATGGACAAAAAACTAGCAATGAAAAACACACTAAAACACTTTCTAAAATCAAGATCAACCGATAAAAACTCAAAATACACAAGTCACCTTGAATTCACCAAACCGTATTGCACAAATGGAAGGACGAAGATTTGAACGTCGAATCACGCCTTTGATGCACCAAATCTCAATTTATTGATGATGAAGGAGCATATACAATAGTGGTTTTGAGATTTGTGGAACTCACGCTCTCTCACTTGCAATGTGTAGCTTGAAGGCTTCTCTCACACCAAGAGTGAAGCTCACAAGTGGTTGCTACACCTAAGTCTCTCCTCACGCATAGAGTGTTGGGGTGCTATGTGAGATATTGGAGGTTGTTTTACAAGAAGGAGAGGGGCCTATTTATAGGTTGGAGACCCCTCATTAAGATTATTGGAAATCCTAAATCACAAGCTAACAAATCAGGATTATGATTTTTTTGAATATCAAAACATTGCGGGCCTTCTTTGTCTGCTTGAGTCATGGTTGTGGGCTCAAAAGAGAGCATTATTGATGGTAGATAAGGTGAAAGTAAAGTTTTAAGTAAGGAGAGAGAGAGAGAGAGAAAGAGAGAGAGAGAGAGAATTACTTTGTACATGTATTGAGGTGAGGTGTCTTTTATGGTTAGGTCAATGCTATTTTGTGTTAGTATGTTAGTGGTTAGTGTTAGTAATTACTAGAAAGTAAATGTTACATTTACAATGGGTAGAATGAGGTGGATGGTTGAAGTAAGATGGTTGAATGAAGTGAGCAAATCCTTGTGATGGTGAAGCTTGAAGAATTTTTGGACTTACTTGTGTAGGTTCTCAAAATGACTATTGATCTTCTTCTTCGTCTTCCCTTCTTTACGCCACCGCCGCCAAGGTTGATTATCGTGATAAAAATGGTAATTCCGTTGATGAGATCTCTTGATTTGCAGAGATTAAGCGTGGTACACATATTGAATGTATGTATATATATAAGGAGTAAGATGGAATTGTACTTTGGAGATAATAGAGAGAGGCATAGAGATGGTGTATGTACATGGAGAGCTCATATGAGAGCTATGGAAGTAAGAGGGGAGGTTAATGGTGAAGAAGGTGAGAGAAACCATTGAAGGTGGAGGTTTAAGTGAGGGATTGAGAGGAATGTGTGTGTGTAGAAGTGTGGAAAGAGGTGAGAGAAGACTATGGGTTACTTGTGAGAAAAGTGGGCAGATTGGGGTCCACTCAAAAAATCATAGCTCACCGCTAGTAGCTCCAAAAATCATGAAAAAATTTGAGATGATTTTTCAGAGCGTGGGCTACATTTTCTCTTTTGACCATTGCTCCAAATTCAGAGTGGAGACGGATATTTAAAATCCCACCAGAAGACCTGTTTTTACTTCACAAAAAGTCTTCAGTGGCCCCCTCCTTTGTTGAATTTGTACAATGCATCCAAGAGTTAGCCCCTCCTTTGTCATATCATAATACAAAGCATCCAAGTTGCCCTTGACCCATGCATGGAGGAGGATTATTGGTGAATAAAGAAATATATACATGGTGAGACTGTGTATGGACTATTCATGGACTTTAGCTCAATGAGCACATGGTGTTAGAATAATGAGTAAAAATAATAATAAAAATATGGAGGAATTATGGATATGGAAAGATATTGGAATCATATGATATGGTCCCTCTTTGTATTATTTTGGGTGAAAGAGGAAAAGGTATGCAAGTAAATAATATAATAAATGTGACCAATGAGTAGAAATCAATTTTTTTGTTTTCACGAGGGTGAGGGTGAAAATGTGGGGGTGATTCGTATAAAAGAAAAATATGAGGTTAGAGTATGTATACATTGGCAAAATATACTTATGGTGTAAGAGGATGAAAGAAGGCATACACAGGTTTAATAAAACACACACCGAAGTAGAAATATTTAAATAAAATACCAAAATAATTATAAAAAATCCCTATATTTAGGCCATATATACAATGAAATATTTACACACAAAGAGGCCATAATACAATTTTATTTTTTTGATTTTATTTATTTTTTTGACTCAACTAGCCCAGTGACTAGCTAATTGAGGGTTTTTTAAGAAAATATGGGAAAAGTCCCCTAACTCACACACGCCTATTTACAGTGAAATGGTAGGGATAGCCATAGTGTTTGGGTGAATTTGGTAGGGTGGAGTAACTTACTATGGCAATTATGGAGAGCCGAAAAACGGCTATCATTATCCCTCCCCCAGGATGATGGTATATTCATGTACCATCATAGAGCATCTTTTTCGAAGAGAGTGCTTCAGAGTCCTTGACGAGATATTCATTGTTTGGCCCCTCAGAATTTTGGCTGGAGTTACACTCATGCTTCATGTAACGATACTTATATGAGACAGCGGCCTTTGGACAGATCTTTGGTAGATCTTTTGGTAGAAGGCGACTCAAATAGGGCTTCAAGCGATACCCGTTTACCTTCCTGGAGTGCTCTTTACCATTCAAGTTCATAAGCTGATAGTAACTTGAATTGAAAGCCTTCTTGACTATGTATGGCCCTTGCCATCTAGTTTCAAACTTGGCATCAAAACGATTGTCAAGTCGATTGTCATACCTTAGCACAAGCTCTCCTTCCTTGATGCCTTTGTCCTTCAGTTTCTTATCGTGCGTTTCTTTCGCTTGTGTGGCTTTCCTCTTGTAGCACTCGTAAGCTGCTTCTCTTTTCCACTCAAGCTCCACTAACGTAAGAAGTCGATCCATCCATACCTCTTGATCATCTTGTGCTGCTTTGCCATGAAGTCGCATTGTTGGAATGTTGAGCTCGATAGGCTGCAAAGCCTCTTGACCATAGACCAAGTGAAATGGTGTGAACTCGGTGGCTTCCCTATATGTGGTTCGATATGCCCACAAGGCACCATCCAAGAAGTCATCCCATAATTTTGTCTTGTTTTGCACCATCTTTCTAATGATTCCTGCAATGACACCATTAGCCTTCTCCACCAAACCATTTGACTGTGGGTAGTATGGTGTGCTATGAAGATGTAGAATGTAAAGCTCTTCACAAACTTCTGTGAGCAAGCCCTTCCTAAACCCTGGACCATTATCAGAAACAATCTCCAAAGTTGTGCGACAAATGTGAGCAACAAATGTGAGTGTACACAAACTTGCTAATTGTCCTCTCATTCACTCTTGCCACACTTTGAGCTTCCACCCACCTAGTCATATAGTCTACAACCACTAGAATGTAGAGTTTACCATTTTTTGTCCTAGGCAGAGGACCCATAGAATCAATGCCCCACTTTTCAAAGGGTCCATTTGCAAGCACTATTTGCCTCGGGCCATGCACCAACCTTCTATTTCCATTTATCTGACAATTGTGACAGCTTTTACACCAATGTTGAACATCCACATGCAAGCTTGGCCAAACATACCCCGCAAGCAAAATCTTCTTCACAGTTGATTCTTGGGCAAAATGACCACCACATGCCTCTTCATGCAAACCTTTTAGAATGGCTGGAATTTCCTCGATAGTTGGTACTCTTCTGCACACTTGATCCTTCCCTCTTTGATAGAGGGATCCTTCTAGGAAGAGATACGCGCTTGCCTTTTTCATGAGTCTCCTCTTCTGAGCCTTCGTGAAGTCTTGTGGAAACTCACACTCCAAAATGTAGCCAATAATGGGAGCCAATGACTCCAACCCTTGGTATCTTGGTTGCTTGACAACTGCTGCCACCATGATGACCTGCCCTTCTTTCTCAACACATGTCACTGCTTGTTGTGCAAGTAAATAGGCATCTTCATTTTGTTTCCTCGGAATATGATATAGTTGCACTTCTTCAAACTGATTAAACATCCTACGAATGGCATGAAATTTTGTCCTTAAGCTTTCATTCTTGCATGCCCAAATACCTAAAATCTGTTTAACAATGAGAAGTGCATCTCCCTTTACCATGAGACGTTGTATACCTTGGCCAATGCACATCTTCAAACCATGAAGTAGTGTGTCGTATTCTGCTTCATTGTTGCTAGTTGAACCTGGTAGATTGACCTTCTCTTTCATGACCACCTCTCCACTTGGGTTGAGCAATACTAGCCCTCCCCCTGCTTTTCCTGTGACTCGTCGAAAAGCTCCATCAAAGAACAAGGTAAAATCATTAGGAATACTTGTAGGTGGTGGTAATGGTAGGGTCTTTACTTGAGGCACCTTAATTTCCTTCTCATGTACCCTATAAGTGAGAATCCCTGCCAATTGTGCACGCACACTATCTTCTACCCTGAAAGAGTATTGGAACTCTTGCAACTCCATAATCCACTTTGAGATCCTAGTGCTAAGATTCATTTGAGATGACACCCAAGGGAACAAATTTTCTGTAGTGAGAATTACAAAAGGTTTTGGAAGCAGGTAGGATCTAAACTTTCTCACCGCAAACATGAGAGAAAGCATCATGAGTTCTGCCTCCGTGTAGCTTCTCTCCAAAGCATTCATGACCATACTAGCAAAGTAGATGGGTCGCATCCTGGTACTGTGGGGATCTTGTTGTAATAAAACTGCACCAATTGTTTCCTTCCCAACACTAGAGCTAACAAAGAATGTGTACTCCCAACAAAGAGGCATGAGTGTTGGTAACTCTGACAAAATGACTTTAATGTTACAAAAGTGCTCTTCAAGCTCATCAGACCATGCAAATTCTACTTGTGTCAACTTTTGCAAAGGATGAAGCAACTCCGAAGCTAAGTGAATAAAACGTGGCATATACTTCACCTTTTGAATGAATGAGATGACCTCTTTAAGACTCTTCGGTGAGGGGAGCTCAATAAGAGCCTTTGCCTTCGAAGGATCCACCTCAATGCCTTTATAGGAAACCTTGTGACCGAGCAAGATCACTTCATCCTCACCTATGTGGCACTTGTTCGGGTTGAGTTGACCTCCCATGTCATAAAGCTTCTTCAATCCTTCTTCTACCCTTTGTAGAGGCAATGATTTTGAGCTATAAATGCAAAAATCATCAATGAACACCCTAATTGACTTTCCAAAGAATGCTTGAAACACCATGTTCATGAAACGTTGGAAAGTTGCAGGAGCATTTGTCAGGCCAAATGGCATGACTCTAAAAGCATAACAACCCCAAGGAGTGATGAAGGTTGTTTTCAATTGGTCCTCCAATGCAATCCCTATTTGAAAGTAACCTGAGTAGCCATCACACACAGTGTACTTCGCATGACCAGCTACCTCATTTAGTATCTCATCCTGAAATGGGAGGGGAAAGTGATCTCTTCTTGTTGCCTCATTGAGCAGACGGTAATCCACACATACCCTCCACTTCCCGTTTTTCTTGGGAGTGACAACAACGGGAGAGACCCACTCTGAATTCTCTACTAGATAAATGAAACCTGCTGCTAGAAGCTTTCTTACCTCCTTGAGTAGAGCTGCTCCTTGATGAATCCTAGACTTTGTAGCTTTTGAGCTTTAGGTTTGGCCTCTGGCTTTAGCTCAATATTGTGTTGAACATCATCTACTCCACGCACGTCGGTGTAGTCTTTAGCAAAAAGCTTAGGAAATTTCGTTAACACACCTTTGAACTCCTCTCTTTCATCCTTTGTAAGTGTTGTAGATAGCATACCTTCTAGAATTCTTTCATCTTCCACTTTTTGGTTCTCTTGGGAACCTACCTCCTCCAAACCTTGACAAGAGGTCTCTTGGTTGGTTGGCTTAAACCTTACCCCCATGACTTCGATGGAAGATTCCTCTTCAGTAATGTTGCCGCTACTTTCTTCTTCTGAAGTGTTATCGGTCCAATCTTCTTCCGTCTCACTTTGAGATGATTCTTCATGGAGCTCCTCTTGGCGTTGCTCCTTCATGTCAAAGACAACCTTCTTATGATTGTCGTTCCTGCAAATTAATTTTCCACTCTCCCAATCCTACAAAGCTCGCATTTTCATTATCCATGGTCTTCCTAGGATAAATGGATAACCACTTCCCTTGGTCGACATAACATAAAAATCCACCGCCTTCTTAATGCCAAAGGCCTCTACAAAGACATTTTTACAAATGCCTACACACCTAGCCTTGCTATTGTTTGCCATCTTGACTTTGATTTCAGGTGTCTCATGGATGTGCATGCCTAGTCTTTGCATGAGTCCTTCTGTCATGATGCAAATTTGTGCACCCCCATCCACTAGACCTTTCCTAACCAATCTCCCTTTTATGTAACAATCTAGCACAGGTGTAATGTCCTCATTCATTTCAGCTTGTGCAATTTTTACAACAGGAACACTCTCTTTTACCTTTCTCCTAGTGCTAACTGCCCTTGTTAAATCCCTCCTAACTTGTGGACATAATGCAAGAAATTGAGGCCATGAGATATCAGGACCCTTACCTCTCATGTCTTCCAACAGGTTGTATGGAGCCATACCATGTCCAAGAGAGAAGTCTTGGAGGTTGATACGACGTCGAGTCCTCTTAGCTTCCTTGGTCTCCTTTGCCTTCTTTTCTCGTCCATGGTCACTTTGTGATGTAACTCCTTCTTTCTCCTTATCTTTCCCTCGGCCACGGTTAATGCCATTTGCTTCCATGTCAACCTCTCTTGAATTTGTCACCTCTACCACATGCACATTTGGGTCTGGCAAAGGTGGAACTCCTTCCACTCCTTGTGGAGGTGGTCGCTCCATTTGGCCTTTGTAGAAGTCGTGGTTGCTGACTAGTTCCTTCACCTGCATTCATCATCGGGTAATTCAAGTTAGGTCTCCCTAGCTCCCCATGGGGCCAAGGACAATTATACATCCCATGTCCAGACTCTCCGCAATTCCAACATTGCAAGACTCTCCTAGGTCGTGGTGGATCTCGCTCTTTTGACTTCTTTGCTTGTCCCTTTGGACCTACAGCTTGTGCAAGGTGAATTGACAGGCTGCTTAAGGATTCATTTAACTTCTCAATCACTTCCGCCGTTACCTCAAGAAGCTCCCTAGATGTTGATGTTTGTGACTTACCTTTGGGTTTCAGACCTTCTATTGGAACCTCTCCCCTTAAGCAGTTGAGTTTTCTATATTTCTCAGCAGCCCTAGTTTCAGCTGCATCAAAGGTAGCAGGTGCACCCGCCTCAACTTTTACCTTAAGGTCAGGAAAGAGTCCGGCTATGAACCTCTCCTTCTTTAGGAACTCTGCACCATCACCAGGGTTAGCAACATTTCTCACCCATACAGCCCAAAGACGTAGAAACTCTTGCTTGTACAAGTAGTAGTCATCTAAGTCTTTTTGCTTATGAGAAACAATGTCTTGCCATAGCTTTTGAGTGTTTTGGGGATCAAAGAAGTATTTCTTGAAACGATTCAACACTTCCGTGTAATTCCCCTTAACTTCCTCAGGCAAAAAGTCAAACCAAGTGCTAGCATCTTTCCTAAGGACTACCTCAAACATTTCTACACGTTCCTGATCAGTTACTATCCTCTTGATACGGCAAGACATTTTGAAATTTGCTAAAAATAATTCTGCATCCTCCCCAGGCTCTCCAAAGAACAAGGGGTAACCACTCATTTGCCTAGTTGTATCCATGTTGCTGGTTTTACTCAAAAATTTCTTTTTCTTTTTTTATTTTTTGTGTTGCAAAATCAAATTTCAAAGTAGAATGAAAATATAAACGTCAAAGCTTAGATCATAGCGAATCAATGGCAAAATGAACGGATTGACTGAGGCATTGATAGCCGCTACTTGCCTAGGTTCAAACATACGACAGAAAATACGTTGAAATTGTAACTTTGTGCCAACTATTACATGCACGTCTTGTCTAGCCAAAGAAATGAATGTACGATACAAGTCCTCTTGATTCATTACCCTAGCTAAAACAAGATAAACACATGTACATCAAAAGAGACATTATAGTCTACAAGTGGGAGTATAATAGGATTTGGAGATTGTAGAATATCTCTTAATGCTTCGACACCAAAGAGGAATACAATACGTTGTTGAAAAAAGATTTTTCTATCAATGCGAACATTTATCCTAATCTCTTGCACCCAATGAAACTGATGAAATTGAATTGCATGAGCAGGATTAGGAGGTGGTGGATTGTTCATGTAAACACAACTAGTTTTTGAAGACATACCTTGTGTATGATAACACAACCGCTCGTCCTCAGTGGGGGCACCAAAATTGAGGCGGTCCGGGGCGGATAACAAGAAAGGCGACCTCTAAACACCCCTTAAGGATCCCGTGCTGCTCAATTGGGGCTGGGGCAACCACAAGCACAACAAAACAACAAACCCACAGCCAAACCCAAACAAGATAGGGGCACCACCTAGTTATGGTATGCGAACTAGGGCGCAAGAGAGATTTTGGCACAACCAAGAAGATGCACCACACAACACACACAAGCAACCTCACACCAAGACACACATGAAATGGACCAGAGAGAGCTAGATAAAAGGGAAGAGAGAGAGGAAAGGATCTTGTATAATACCTTATTTGTGACTTGCAAATGGAGATGGTTCGTTATGATGCTATCGTAGAACTTGTACAAAACTCACTCAATGCTTAGTGATTGCTAAACATTGCCAAAACACACACACACTGTCTTAGGGTGTGGGAGACCTCTCACCACAATACCCTCTTACAATGGACAAAAAACTGGCAATGAAAAACACACTAAAACACTTTCTAAAATCAAGATCAACCGATAAAAACTCAAAATACACAAGTCACCTTGAATTCACCAAACCGTATTGCACAAATGGGAGGACGAAGATTTGAACGTCGAATCACGCCTTTGATGCACCAAACCTCAATTTATTGATGATGAAGGAGCATATACAATAGTGGTTTTGAGATTTGTGGAGCTCACGCTTTCTGACTTGCAATGTGTAGCTTGAAGGCTTCTCTCACACAGAGAGTGAAGCTCACAAGTGGTTGCTACACCTAAGTCTCTCCTCACGCATAGAGTGTTGGGGTGCTATGTGAGATATTGGAGATTGTTTTACAAGAAGGAGAGGGGCCTATTTATAGGTTGGAGACCCCTCATTAAGATTATTGGAAATCCTAACTTACAAGCTAACAAATCAGGATTATGATTTTTTTGAATATCAAAACATTGCGGGCCTTCTTTGTCTGCTTGAGTCATGGGTGTGGGCTCAAAAGAGAGCATTATTAATGGTAGATAAGGTGAAAGTAAAGTTTTAAGTAAGGAGAGAGAGAGAGAGAGAGAGAGAGAGAGAGAGAGAGTTACTTTGTACATGTATTGAGGTGAGGTGTCTTTTATGGTTAGGTCAATGCTATTTTGTGTTAGTATGTTAGTGGTTAGTGTTAGTAATTATTAGAAAGTAAATGTTACATTTACAATGGGTAGAATGAGGTGGATGGTTGAAGTAAGATGGTTGAATGAAGTGAGAAAATCCTTGTGATGGTGAAGCTTGAAGAATTTTTGGACTTACTTGTGTAAGTTCTCAAAATGACTATTGATCTTCTTCTTCGCCTTCCCTTCTTTACGCCACCGCCGCCAAGGTTGATTATCGTGATGAAAATGGTAATTCCGTTGATGAGATCTCTTGATTTGCAGAGATTAAGCGTGGTACACATATTGAATGTATGTATATATATATAAGGAGTAAGATGGAATTGTACTTTGGAGATAATAGAGAGAGGCATAGAGATGGTGTATGTACATGGAGAGCTCATATGAGAGCTATGGAAGTAAGAGGGGAGGTTAATGGTGAAGAAGGTGAGAGAAACCATTGAAGGTGGAGGTTTGAGTGAGGGATTGAGAGGAATGTGTGTGTGTAGAAGTGTGGAAAGAGGTGAGAGAAGACTATGGGTTACTTGTGAGAAAAGTGGGTAGACTGGGGTCCACTCAAAAAATCATAGCTCACCATTGATAGCTCCAAAAATCATGAAAAAATTTGAGATGATTATTCAGAGCATGGGCTACATTTTCTCTTTTGACCATCGCTCCAAATTGGGAGTGGAGATGGATATTTAAAATCCCACCAGAAGACCTGTTTTTTCTTCACAAAAAGTCTTCAGTGGCCCCCTCCTTTGTTGAATTTGTACAATGCATCCAAGAGTGAGCCCCTCCTTTGTCATATCATAATACAAAGCATCCAAGTTGCCCTTGACCCATGCATGGAGGAGGATTATTGGTGAATAAAGAAATATATACATGGTGAGACTAGTGTATGGACTATTCATGGACTTTAGCTCAATGAGCACATGGTGTTAGAATAATGAGTAAAAATAATAATAAAAATATGGAGGAATTATGGATATGGAAAGATATTGGAATCATATGATATGGTCCCTCTTTGTATTATTTTGGGTGAAAGAGGAAAAGGTATGCAAGTAAATAATATAATAAATGTGACCAATGAGTAGAAATCAATTTTTTTGTTTTCACGAGGGTGAGGGTGAAAATGTGGGGGTGATTCGTATGAAAGAAAAATATGAGATTAGAGTATGTACACATTGGCAAAATATACTTATGGTGTAAGAGGATGAAAGAAGGCATACACAGGTTTAATAAAACACACACCAAAGTAGAAATATTTAAATAAAATACCAAAATAATTATAAAAAATCCCTATATTTAGTACATATATACAATGAAATATTTACACACAAAGAGGCCATAATATACTTTTATTTTTTTGATTTTATTTATTTTTTTGACTCAACTAACCCAGTGACTAGCTAATTGAGGGTTTTTTAAGAAATTATGGAAAAAGTCCCCTAACTCACACACGCCTATTTACAGTGAAATGGTAGGGATAGCCATAGCGTTTGGGTGAATTTGGTAGGGTGGAGTAACTTACTATGGCAATTATGGAGAGCCGAAAAACGGCTATCACTACCACCTTGGCACTTTATATATAAGTTGGGGTATGAGGAGCAAGAGATGAATCCTTTGGAGGTGAAGGAAAGATCAAATTTTGTATACTAGGCCCATGAAGCTTGTTTGAGACCATATAGTGCCTTATGGAGTTAAGCACCAAGGTCTTCTTTACCTAAAATAACAAACCTTTCTAGTTGTTTCACATAAATTTTCTCTTCAAAATTACCATTCAAAAAATTAGTTCGCACATCCATTTGATGAATTTCTAAATCAAATTGAATAGCAAATGGAAATAAAACTTGAACACTTGTAAGGCGAACAACTGGTGAAATTGTCTGTTGATAATCAACATCATCAACTTGGAAGTAGCATTTTGCAACTAAACATACCTTGAACTTGTCAAAAGATCCATCTGCTTTTACTTTTCTCTTACACTTAATAGATGTATGACCAGGAGGTAGTTTGGTTGGTATCCATGTATCTTTAGAAATAAGAGAATCGTAATCTGCTTCCATAGCCTCTTGCCATTGATCCTTTTGTGGTGAATAGATAGCTTTATTATAAGTATCGGGATCTTCAAAAGTAGAGAAAACATTATCAACAATATCGTCTCATCTTAAACATTACATGCACCATGTTCAAAATCAATAGGCAGATCCACAAAAATATCAATATCATCATTGGCAACATTCAGAATTGATGGTTATGAAGATGAAAGCTGCTCTATAGGAAGATTTTCATCATCTGAAAGAAATGGAAAAGCTTGAAGCAACAATTTAGTATTATCAAAATCCACCATGGACCATGAGCCCCACATAAGATGCTCGTTATAAGTAGCATTGCAATTCATAATTACTTTCTTGGAGGAAGGGTCATAGAATTTGTAGCCTTTGGAAGTATGAGAATATCCAATAAAAATAACTTTAAGACCAAGAGTGGTAGTCAACTTGTCACAAATCAACCTAATGCTAACTTGATTGGATGTCTTCAATTTGTTGGCATGAACACTCGCCCTGATATTTTGTTTGTTACTAATTATCTTGGACAACATCTTGCGTGTCCTTCTCTTAAGCATTGGTTTGTAGCAAAGCCTGTATTAAAATACTTAAAAGTCATCGCAGATTTTGGTTTGGTCTATCGACGACAATTGACATCAGATTCTATGAAATTTCTCTCTTTTTTGGGTTACAGTGTAGACGGCTGGAGAGTCACCATGTGGGAACGTGTTCTTAGAAGATGGGCAGCGAATCACTTAGTAATTACTAGAGTAATTACTATAGTAAACCCGAAGTATATAAATAGGGCCCATTACATTGATATCGGGTTGGCAATTGTAATCACTTGTATTAGCGCTTCGGGCTATAATTGCACTTGAGCATCAGTGGCAGTATTGTTGGCTATACTTTTTCTCTGTAATCATATTCGCTGTAATCTCAATCATGGTATATATTTAGTGATACTTACTTCTCAACAGTCTTTTGAATCTGAATCTGAATCTGAATCTGAACTTTATTCCAGTCTATAAGTCTGATTCTCATTTCAGTATCCACATTTCAGTTTAGTCTCTGATTTCTGTCTAGTCTGCTGTCTAAAATCTTTCCACACGAGTAGCTGAAATCCTTCAACACTGGACTTAGCTGTCTCAAGAGATCAGCTCCAATTCCATTTTGGCGATCACGGTGGCTCGAGCTGAAGCTCGTTGACTGAAAGACTCTTCTCCCAGTTGAAGTTTTCAGCAATGGCACCAAAATCCAATCGTGGCCGGAAATCTACCAATCGTGTGGACCCCATTCCTGAGGAGTCAGGAAGAGAGTCTGACCCGAAGCAAGAGAAAATGACTGACACTGAGGCTCAGGAGGAGCATAGTCAGGCTGATGAGGCGTAGGACACACAACACTCCAGTCATTCTCGATGCAGACGGGTAGAACGGTAAGCACGAAAGGCAAAGAGTTCCAAGAGTTCTCAGTCTCGCCAAAAAGATGAGCATAACAAAGGCAGAAAGGGAAGTCACCGTACTTCCAGCAGACAAAACCGAGAAGATACTGATACTGAGATAGAGACAGAGATTGACTGGGATGCTGACACTGACAATTTCAAGAAAGCTCCCAAGCGTCATTATGAAGCCAAGAAGAGAACTGGCGCGGTCAGCAGTAATCAAAATGATTACACCGCTTCCCTGAATATTTCCTTTCCCATGTTCAAAGGAGGGAAAAAGGATGATCCTGATGTTCACATACAAGCTTTCGAGCAGTATGCAAACTAAACAACATCGATGAAGATGATTGGGGGGAATAATTTCCACAAACCTTGAAGGAAGCAACAAGGAAATGGTATTACCATTACCCTGCATGCCAGCTGAGATCATATAATAAATTACTTAAGGCCTTCCGGTTGGAATATTCCGACAATCGGGGAGATGAGGATATTCTCTGTGAATTGGATCAGATCAAACAGAGGAATTTGTTAGTCCGCAGCTATGTTGAAAAGATCAAAGAACTGACCAGGCAGTTGGAAGAACCACCGTCTGAGAAGAGATTGAGGGCATGGTTTCTGAATGGGTTCAGAAGCAAGAAGCTGAGAGAACAAGAAGTACCAGCCCCTACAAAGAAATTTAATGACCTGGTCCAGCGAGCATTAAAACTGGAACAGCAGGCTAAGAAAGAAAAGAGCCACAAGAAACGAAGGACCAGTAGTAGTAGTTCGGCTACTGAAGCATCTGATTCCAGTGCAACATCCAGCAGCTCCGATGAACGGACAAAGGAAAAATCAAAGAAAGGATCATGGACCAAGAAAATTGAAGAAATGGCTAGGCAGATTGCAGAGATTAGCCACACAAGACAGCCGGTTCGGAAGATGGAGACTTGGTGTTCAAGATGTAAATCCAAGGACTACATCTCCACGGAATGCCCACAATGTACCTACTGCAAGGCCTTCGGTTACCTGTGGAATAATCGTGGCACCCAAATTCACCATTTTAAGAAAGGAAAGGATCTATCAGTGGTTGCCTACACTGAACCAGTGAAGGTAGATCCAATTAAAGTAGCCCAAGAAGAGGGACTAGGTACCAGTGGTACTGGTCAAGGACGTGGCAGATACCAACAAGGAATGGACAGGGGAAGAGGAAGAGGCAACTTCCAGACCAGAAGCATGAATTGCTACACCTGTGGGAAGTATGGTCATTTTGCAGCCCAATGTCCACATGCACCAGTAACGACTGCTACTGAGGCTAAGGCACCAGAGCCAGTCCCAGTCAGAGTAGTTACCAGGAGCAAGGGAGTAATCATTGAAGAAATTCCAGACATTTCAGAAGTACGAGCTAATCCTAACACCAGCAAGTGGGCCCAGCAAAGGGAAGTTTGGAAGGCCAAAGGTAAAGAAAAGGTGGTAGATGAGTGGCAAGAGCAGCGGGAACTAGCAGCTAAAATCACAGAGGATTTAGCTAAAAAGATGTCAGAGCAGCCAGAAAGTTCCGAGGCTAGGGTCATTCAGAAAATACCAGCCCAATCGACTGATAAAGATCAGTCAGTACCGGCCGTGATAGAGACCATGCTGGCTGTAGTACATGGACTAGCTCATGAAATGGGAGTGGAAGGAAAGAGTAGTACTAATAAAGAAGAATGGCAGTGTGAAGACACTAGTTCTTCAAGATCTGACAATCAGTCTAACCAGAAGAGAGAGGAAATTCAGGTGAAAATTTGTGATAGAATCCAAAAGCTGATTGTAGAGCTGGAGGATATAAGAAAGACCTTACCTGAGGTGGCCAACTTTATCAGACAACGCAAGAAGACTGAGGTAGAGGCCAGAACAGTGGACCTGACGGCTGTCTGGGATGATGAAGTTCCACTTATTCAGGTAGATTACAAGGTTAAGAAGCAGCGGGAACCTCAGAGTGAGAATTTTTCCTCATAAATCTCCTGCGCGACGCTTTCCTCCTGTCAACCATTCGCCATCGCCGAGCTCCGAGGTTTCTTCAATACAGCCGCAAACTTCGACCTCCGACAAGACAGTTGACGGTCAGACAGCCTCACCAGCGACACCAGGAAATGGCTTTAACACAAGTAAGTCCTCTTCGCCTTCGCCTGTTTCATCGTTGTCGACCTCACAGTGTATGGGTAAAAGGAAACGCTCAGAGAAGATGCAGGAAACTCTTGAAGAAACCCAGGCTATAGTTGCTGAGGCAAAGGCAAGCCTTCCTGTTCTCTCATACAATAAAATCCAAAGATATTTCTTTACTGATCACGCAATGACTCTGCTACAACTGTGGGATTTGCGAGTTGTGTTGCAAGCCACAAGGATTGCTTTTCAGGCAGATATTATTAAGCAAGTTCTTGATTCCTTTGATGCTGAAACTAGCAATGCTGTGATAAATAATAGGAAGGTGTCAGTGACACCAGAGGCCATTGCATTTGCATTTCGGATGCCTAATGAGCCCAAACCGTCTGTGGCAACTGCACATCAAATAAGTACTGCTCTCAAGGAGGACAAAATAGCTAGAAAGAAGCGCAAGGCAAGTGCTCAAGGAGTTCCAGTAGCAGGATTGGAAGCCTCCGTTGCTTACAGGTTTGTAGCCGAAGCAGTCAGTCTTAAGAATAACCCAACGTATGTGTCAGAGAAATTATTTTCTATGCTATTAGCCAAAACACTGGATCCACAAGTCCATATCAACCCGTGTTAAATATTCTTGCATAACGTACTCCAACAGACTGCCAAGCTGAAATATCAAACTGTTTTCAAGGCATGGTATGTTTGGCAATTTCTGTATTGGGGTACTGCTACAGATGTTAATGAGCAGGTAAAGCAGGCATGGAGTGAGCAACCCATTTCTGAACCAAAGAAGATTGAACTATCCTCAGACGACGAGGAAATAGACAGTCAAACAATTTCCAAGGACCTGAAAAGGAAAGCCACTGCAGAGGAAGCTGGCAGTTCAAAGAAACCAAGAATTACACTGACCAAAAGCAGTGAATTCTTGAAGCAAATTGAAAGCCAGGTTAAGGCACCGAGCACTGAGACAACTGTACATACAGTTGCTATTGGCTCTGGGAAAGATCAGGTAAAGCAAGTCACTGAGGCGAAGGTACCAGACCAGTCAGGAGACAAAGGCAAGAATCAACTGGATAAGGGGAAAGGTCCAACGTCCTCAACTGTGTCTGAAACAGTTCCTGCCATTTCTGGACACCCTCTGCAACTGGTTAAAAAGGATAAGTTGCAGCAAATGCAAACTCAGAAATTGAGAGGGCATCTCTTACTCACCAGAACTGATTATGCATCTCTACCTTATGTGGCTCCTGTGGCAATATATGAACCTGTCGATTCTGATCCAACCACGATCAAAGACAGATGTTCAGTACTAATACAATCTTCTTGGAATACCATTGTTAGCTGTATGGGACAATTGGTGGAGGCTGCTAGATCAGAAGACGAGACCAAATAACTTAAGGTTGATTTGGCAGAAGCACATCATCAGATTGCAACACTCCAGAAATCCCAGGAAGTGCAGAACATACAACACAGGGTACTGGAAGCTCAATCAAAAAGAGCTCAAGAGTTGTTGAACAAAAAGCTAGCCAAAGCTGAGTCTGAAATTATGCTCATGAAAAGTGAAAGGAATGAGGCACTGAGAGCTGCAGATTGAACTAAGGTAGGGCTCAGAATGAAGCGGGAAGAATTTAGGAAGCTGCTAATGCGCCATACAGCTCTGAAGCGTTCGCTGACTGACAGATACATTTACAATAGCTTGTCTGAAATTTTAAAACCCGCAGGCAATGCTGTTTTTGACCTAGAAAATTTAAAGTCCTTAATGGAAAGTCTGCAGAGTGATTTGCAGGACAAGGTGGGTGAGTTCAATAATGCTCTGATGAACCAAGCCATAATGGATTATATTGAGCAATAGACTTCCCTGGATGAGGAAGAAGCAGATGAAGAAGATGAACCTGATCAGGAGGAGGATGATGAAGAGACTGGGCATACAAAGGATGATGATGATGCCCCACCACCATCTCCACCCCCAGGACCTGGTACTCGTGGGACAAGGCCAGATGAAGGAGGCCATTCATAGCCAGACCAACCAGACCAGACTGAGGGACAGCAGGAAGGACAAGAAACAGAACACCAATCGGGTCATCAGCAGACTGAAGAACAGCAGCTCAGTAACACTGGGAATCAGCCCACGGATCAGTCCCATCACAGCAGAGAGGCTAAATGGAAAATGAAGGTTCAGGATGAAGGACCAATGAATGATCATTAGCATTCACTACAGCTTATTACCTTGAATAAGCAGCTGAGACATCAACAGGCCTCCATCACCATACAGTATCTGGAGGATGATGCTCTCTGGGCTGATTTAGAAAGGTTCCAAAGACTATATGTGGGAGCCAGGGAAATGGTAGAACATTGGAAATCTGCTGCTTTCCATGATAAAGAAGCTTGTAGACTACCTGCACATCCCAGTACAGTTCAGCTGTTGGAACGAGTTCCGCAATGGATACTCAATGTTGATGAGAAAGTGGTAAACCTGCACGGGCAAAGACAGTCTACTGCAGATTGTTAGTCGTTAGCTCTAGAAATGGAACTTCTGCTGGGTAACAAACCAACTTACCACTGCATGAAGGACGTTAGGGTCCAACTTAAGGATGTTCTGGTACAACTGCAAACTGCCAGAGGTGTTTTGGACCAGAGAGTGAAAGCCATCCTGAAGGACCAGACAGCCACTAGCAGAGGATCTCAAACGCGAATGTCAGTCGGAGCACAGGCAACTGCTCTCCGAACTCTATTCCAGCTAGTAAGAATTACTAGAAAGATGATGCAACAAGAGAACTAGGCAGTTCTGAATTTCCTAGAATTTGTGCCCGATTCTCCAGTTCTCTTGTATGCTGTTCCAACAAGAGAAACTGAGTTGCCAAGATTTTTTCCAGTGTTGTATCCCCAACATCAAGAACCAGTTGATCGACTCACCTATTTCAAAATAACTGATGAGCTTAGGGATTGGTATGAGCGATCAACTGTGGAATGGAAGACTTGGCAGACATTGCTCAATAATGCTCTTCAAATCAATGACATTCAGGCAATGAAGGAAGAGCTACACAGGATTCAGCTGTGTATGGGCCAGTGGAAGATTCAGGTCAGAGGATTGACTAAGATTACTAATCAGCTGCTACAGCTCACAGTTGAATCTTCCAAACTGCCTGAGAAAGACATTGCAGCAAATTCGGGTTTGGCACCGCAGTACAGGGAGATGGCTGAGATTCTTTTCGAAGCTCGCGTCAAAACCAATCAGCCTCTTCCATAAGGATGGATCCATACAGCTTGGCATTGTCATAAACTGGCCAGAACCAGACTGAGCAAGGGCAGGCGTACACTCTATGATCCTGACACCAAAACCTATCATTCTCTCACACCTTATGAGGTAGAGATGACCACAGACCGATGGGATCAGCTTGAGCAGGAGGCCATTTACCTACTGATTCAAAAGGAGAATGCTGATGCTGGGACTTCTAGGGCACCAACACGGCCAAAGAGCAAGGGCAAAAAGAAGATGGTCCAATGGAAGGATACTGGGTAGTTCTATCTCAGAATTCAGGGTCAACTTTTCTTCTCAAGCAGGCAGGGAGAGATGACTGCTCCACCTTAGCCTTTTCAGCTGCCTCTCGAAATCGGTGATCTTTCTAGAGCTCTGCATCCTTCACCATCTTCTCAATGTCAGACTCTGGCAATCCACCAGAAGATGGATTGTCAGCATCAGAACCAGACAATGGATTGTCAACATCAGAACCAGACAATGGATTTTTCAGTTCCACATCAAAACCAGACGATGGATTTTTCAGCCTCACATCAGAATTAGATAGGAGAATTTTTCAAAAATTTTGGAATCTTGCCAAAATTCAAGAAAGAAGGGAAGGATGTAGACGGCTAGAGAGTCACCATATGGGAATGTGTTCTTAGAAGATGGGTAGCGAATCACTTAGTAAGTACTAGAGTAATTACTATAGTAAACCCGAAGTATATAAATAGGGCCCATTACATTGATATCGGGTTGGCAATTGTAATCACTTGTATTAGCGCTTCGGGCTATAATTGCACTTGAGCATCAGTGGCAGTATTGTTGGCTATACTTTTTCTCTGTAATCATATTCGTTGTAATCTCAATCATGGTATATATTCAGTGATACTTACTTCTCAACAGTCTTCTGAATCCGAATCTGAATCTGAACTTTATTCCAGTCTATAAGTCTGATTCTCATTTCAGTATCCACATTTCAGTCTAGTCTGCTGTCTGAAATCTTTCCACACGAGTAGCTGAAATCCATCAACACTGGAATTAGCTGTCTCAAGAGATTAGCTCCAATTCCATACACAGATGTAGATTGGGAAAGACCACATTTATCTATGCAATCTACTAGTGGCAATTTGTTCTTCATAAATGGTTGTCTTGTTTCTTGGACCATTAAGAAACAACACTGTGTTGTAGTTTCTATGACTGAGTCTAAATATGTTGCGGTATCACTTGTAGCTTGTGAGCTGATCCGACTTTGAAAAATACTGGTTAATATTAATCATTCTTCTCTTTCTAGCATACCCTTGTGGTGTGATAACCATAGTATTATTAGTCTTGCAAAAGACTATGTTCAACATATTAAGTCAAAGCACATTGGTGTGCATTATCATTATGTTCGGTATGAAGTCTTGGGGGGTTCACTATGTATAAACCATCTATACAATGTGCGTTCAAAGGGTATTTAAAAAACCCCTTATCTGTGAATCTTGAACCAATAAAACAACCCCGCTTTCTTTATGAACTTACGTGTTTTTTTCAAAGTGCAATTAAAAACCCCTTATTTAACTATATTTACGTAAATTTACCCAAATTTTTTGAATAAAAAAACCCCTCCTGCTGAAATCTCATGTTATACATACATACATAGAGGTGGAACCCCCGAGTATGAAGTACGCAAAGGCACCATAATGGTTGAACACTATGCAAGTGACCAGATAATTGCAGACATTCTTACCAAAGGACTCAATGAGTCACACGCTTCATCCTCTTGCACTCGGAGCTTGAAAGTTTTTTTGTCCTCACTCTTTCTAGATTACCTTCTCTACTATTATGAAATTGTAATCATATAGGTACCATGCACTATGCACACTCCACACTTGCACACTGTGATCTCTTAGTCATTTCTTTGTACCTATGACATTGTAATCATATAGGTACCATGCGCTATGCACACTCCACACTTGCACACTGGGATATCTTAGTCACTTGTATATTTGTACATAGATACACAATGCACTTTAACATCATCATTTTTTATTCATATTTTCACATTTGTATAAGGGCTTGGGTTTTTCCCTTGAACTTCCCAAGGGTTTTTTCATCCAAAGCTAGAGACCTTTCTTTGAGTGGGGGTGTTTGAGCTATATGTCACTCTACTCAACTTGTTCTTACCTATATATTTCTATCTTGTCCTCAATGTGAATCAATCTTTGGGAGCGTACATGATGTGTCTCTAGTCTTGTCTCTCTTTCTCTTTCTCTCTACATCTTAACATTTCTACACCTATGCTACAAAGAGAGGTATATTAGATGTCTGCATACAAGCTCATTTACACATATATACATATATATCCAGGTACTTACATACACATACTCTCTCTCTCTCTCTCTCTCTCTCTCTCTCTCTCTCTCTCTCTCTCTCTCTCTCTCTCTCTCTCTCTCTCTACCTTCTCTCTCGTTCTCTCTTTTTTCCCCTTTAAACCATTTAGTTATTTTAATTTTTTATGATTGAATTTTTAAAAACTCCATTTAGTCATTTTGGGGTCATTTACTAATTAACTCTTTTTTTATTTCACCTAAGTTACTTATTTCTAAACTTAGCTCTCATTCATTCAATTATATATAAGCATCCTCTCATAAAATAACCAACCAAAATGATTTTCTCATATTAAACGGATCATTTAATATGGGAGAATAAATGGGAACAAGGGTTAGAATATAGACATATGCTTACGGGTGTATCTCAACACGGGGCCAATGGTAGAGGGGTCTAAATGAGAGATGGTATGTCAAAGAGCAAGGCTAGATAATGGATCTTGAAGACCTTAGGGTTAGATTCATTAAATACTTCCAAAGGTTTGTGTAAAAGTCCTTAGACCTTAGGTTAAAGATAGGCCTATGCTTCAGGTGCTTGATAATTAAAAGTGCATGAGATGCTTGATAGCTAAGTTGTAACTTAAACTACGCATGTGCTTGAAGTTTTGAGTCAATTCTTACAAGGAGGGGGAAAGCCCCTTGAAGCTAGGGGGATGGTAGAGAGAGAGGCCATACTCTTACTAACCCTATGCTTGATGCCACTAGGTGCTTAAGCAAGTAGGGGGCCAAGTAACTTAGGGATTGAAAGTCAACATGCAAGCCTATAAAAGAGGGGGTGATCCATACAAGTAGGGGCTGACTTCTCTCTCTCCCAAAGGGAACCCCTTGCTCAACAGGCAAGAACGACACATGTCAAGCCCCTAGCTAGGTTGCCCTCAAGGAGTTTCCAAAGCCTATCGGTTGATCCCTAGAGAGGTCCAATGAGGAATTAGCTAATTAAATTAATTTTTTTGAGCTTTTATCAAGCCCTCTCTCTCTAAGAGAAAAGGAGGACACTTGTCCAAGGACTACCTCTATTGCTAGGTAGTGAACAAGCTTGTGATTAGCTAGGCTTAGAAAGGCTGATGAGATTTCAACTTGAGCTAGAAGAGGGGGTCAACCCAAGCAAGGAGGGGGCGTGCTTGCAGGATATAGTCTCCCCCCCCCCGCCCCCCCCACACACTGTTGGACGGATACACCACGACGGACGTCAGCACAACGAGAACTCACCTAACATATAATGTCAGCTAAGGACGAAGCTCGACCCGTAGGCGCGTGGAAGCAAGCATAAGGTGTCAACCTACACTCGGCTGACTCCTAACTAATTCCTATAGAGGTCTCTACCAATTGTCTAAGTCACAGCCATCAAACAATCTTGAAACACCATAGAACTTGAAGGAGACCCTACTAATACCAATAGGCACTCTCCCTAAGGTCTATGAACCAAAATCCCAACCCAAAACACCCGGTGCAAAATCACGTAGGATGTCTGGCTGAAATTTGCAGGTCTTCGTTTCCAAAATCTAAAGTGTCTAATGTGTAGTTCTACTCAATGTGAACGCGTGGATATGCTGCAATGCAAAATCGGACAACGTATGCTCCCCCAAACACCAGATGAAGCTCATAGAAGGAGTTTGCAAAACCAGACCGTACGCGCGTAATGTAGATATTGGCGCATAGCTCTCGTTGGGGGCAACACGCTGCACTTCTCTGCACTCGATTCCGACCACCGATGCACACGTAGCGTCAAGATGAAGCTCACACACTCTCTCGTACACAGTACGCTCACTCATAGACTTCAAAACTTGTTTTAAAAATGACAAAAGGTTTTTCATTAAGGTCAAAAAGTGGTATATATACCTTACAATTCTCAAACCCTAAAGTTCCAAAATCAACCATCTACTCAATCTAACTATCAAAACTGGGATACAATCTGGAAACTTCTGTAAGTCCCAATATTTACAAGGTGAAAAATTAGGTTTTCCTCAATGAATGAATAATTACAAAAATAATAATCTTCCGAGTAGTTAGTTGTTGTGGGGTGTGTCCACCTTCTACGACTATCCCCCTCCTTGCTCATGTCGTCCCCAACATGGCCGCTGATCTGCTTCTTCATCGTATCGTTTCTCGCATCTTTAGCAGTGACTCGTATCTTGCATGCAGGTTCATCATTGTCGGGCCAAAAATGTCAGTGTTTATTGTGAAGAAGCCTGTGTAGAACGCTTCTTCAAAAGCTTGGAGGTGATAGGATGGTAGAAACATTATCCTTTGATACAACGCATGTATCACCTCCTTGGAAGGCTGATCAGACAGATCATAAGCGCATCTATAAGTATCTTGGAAGAAAAAGATGTTGTCGGTCACCTGGCCTGGCTTGAAAGTCTCAAACACTGCTAAGAGGGTTTTGCAGATTTTCTTCATCATAATGCATGTAAGGTTAGGTGAGCCATTGAACAACTTGATGGTTCCCGTTAGGGTTTTCACCATGTATTGGACACTTATTCTCTCACCTGCCTTCAAGCCCGGCAGCTTAGGGTAGTTCAGCCAAGTGGGTTGGCTCCTTTGCAAGATTTCCTGCGCTTTCCACGTCCTGATCCTTGTTAGAGGACAAAAGCTGAGGTTGTCTCTATTATTTTTTGGTGCCTCTACCAAGTGGATTAGGTATTGTGGGTAATTTGTAAGCCAGGCCTTCCTCCACTTTGGCTGAGAATCAACAATGAGCCTGACCCCTTCTGTTTGTGAGGTATCTGCATTGTAAAGTGGTATGGTTGGCTCTTCTCTGATCCGCTTGTTTATGGTAGCTGCCTCATATTTCAACAATGGATATGGGAGAGAGGGTTGCAGCCACTCGCGCCTGAGGTTGTTGGCATTGATCTTTTGAATGGTCATAGACTTGAAAACCCTCTGCTCCCACTCCAAGGCTTCCTTTGTTGTCTCTTTGAGATCCATCTCTATTGCTTTACACAATTTTTCTTCCTCTTCTTGTGTTAGATCCTGTGGCTCTTGAGAGGATCCTTCTAGGATTTCCTCTTGCATAGGCGTGTCCACCGGATCTGCCACATTTTCTAAGTCAATGCCCTCATTGGTTGCTGGCCCTGTGCTCTCTGGCTCTCCTGCTTGCTGTCCTTTCAACTCCTCAATTTGCCTCAGGAGTTTTTGCTTTTCCGTTTCCGCTTCTTCGCCCATATTCACAAGGAGGTCATTTAATTCGGCATTTATTCTCTCCGCCTCCTCGAGCTTTCTCTTCATGCTTTCTACTTCCTCTTGCAGGGCTTTCTGCTCTTCTTCCATTCTTGTTTACATGACAATAGATCCTTCTGCCATCATCAATCTCTGCTTTTTCTTTAGAGTCAACTCTTTTTGAAGTTCTTGTATCTGTTCTTCATAGAGTTGACTCTCTATAGTGATGTGAGTCGAGCTAGTAGCTCTGACTCTGGCAGGTGATGCTCGTAGCCCCTGGATGGTCGGATCTTTTACTTTGAGTTGGTCCTTGAGCTCAAGGACCTCATCCTGGCTTGCTTCTTGATCTATCTCCGCCTTTTCTTTGGTGTTTCTCATGGATTCTACTTCTTTAGACTCTTCTGCCAGCTGTAGTGTCAGCCTGTTATCTCTTTCCTTCTCAGCATCTAGCAGTGATTTGCTGAGCTGCTGACATTCTTCTTCAACTGCTTGCATTCTTTTTGCTGCTACTTGATTTGCTTCTTCCATTGCCTAGCAGCTTTGTAGTGCCCTTGCTAGGCTGGCTTGTAGCTCAGCTTCCCTCTCCTGTTGCCTTTGGCTTTGTCTTTGCAGAGTGTCTACTTCCATTAGATGCAAAGTCCAAAAAGTATTTCTTCATTGGCTATGGAGAAGGTGACTTTGGGTATCGCCTATGGAATCCTGCATATGGTAAAAATTTAAGGAGTAGGGATGCAATTTTTAGCGCACAAAATATGTCCAAAGATTATTTGGAAAGAAAACAAACAAAAGAAATAGGTGATGAGTACATGGATCTTGAGGACGGTGAAGACTCAAGGACTACAAATAGTGACAATGTGAAACAACGTCAACCAAATGAGAAGCCTCAACCTATTCCCCGAAGATCTACAAGAGCAAGTAGACCTCCATAGAGTTTTGTTCCTTCCTTCAACCATGTCTTGATCTCAGATTCTAGAGAGCCGGAATCATACGAAGAAGCTATGCAACATGAATCCAAAGAAGAATGGACGAAGAGCATGCAAGTGGAGATGGACTCACTACATCACAACCAAACATGGGAGTTGATTGAGTTTCCTAAATGTAAGCGGGCACTTCAAAACAAATGGGTGTACAAGCTGAAGGAAGAAGAAAGTGGGAAGAAAAGGTACAAGTCTAGGCTTGTGGTAAAAGGGTTTTCTCAAAATAAAGGTATTGACTTCAATGAAATATTTTCTCTTGTTGTAAAAATGAACTCAATTAGGCTTGTCTTAAGCCTTGTGGCTACTCATGATTTAAATCTCAAGCAAATGGATGTAAATACGCCATTCCCTCACGGTGACTTAGAGGAGGAAATCTACATGCTTCAACCAAAGGGGTATGGAGTAAAAGGTAAGGAGAAAATGGTTTGCAGATTACGAAGATCCTGTATGGTTTAAAGCAAGCATCAAGAAAATGGTACTTGAAGTTTTATCAATGGATGTTGGATCATGGATTCACAAGATGTAGCTCGGACCCGGGGCAGTCACTTATCAAAAGATCCCTATATCACGTTGTCGTGCAACTCCGCTGTCATGATGAGAAAAACAGTAGAGAAATGTAAGCTAAGCTTCTTTGAAGCCTACTTGATTAATGGTCAGTGATGAGGGCTTGTTAACAGGCCAAGTTTAATGATTAATGTATGCCAGATGCGGCTTTAAAGGGCCAATTGATTCCTTAATGATGCTAAAAATGGACTATACTTAGAGTGAGCACAGATAGAATATTATGATTCAGAACTGTAGTGCTTGAAGAGCTCTATCGGCCTGTCTTTACGGCTTGTCGATTGGAGCTACGGTGAAGAAGTTATGGCAGTTCAAAGTTTAAGTCGATTGCAAATCTGTACCGGATTGGGCAACTGCAAATGAGTTGACAGAATTGAAATGAATGCACGGGCCTGAAGTGCTCACTTTGTGGAGCGCGTCAGTCTTTTCAGATCAGTGATCGGAGTTACGGTTGCCAAGTTATTGGCCGTTAAAGATTCACCGGGGGCCGGCAGTCCGGTCCGCTCAGTCGGTGTGCCATCTGGGAATTTTACAGCCTCGGCAAGGTTTGTATGCATTTATGCAATTTGAGAAGTCTAATGGGATTTACGGCTTGGCATGCAAATTCCGGCTTGATTAGATAATACGGCGTGAGGCCGATGACAGTTGCTGACACTACTGAGCTGGGTAATTTTTGCATCATTCGAGATGCTGTTATAGACAATAAAATTCACGAGGATATTGTCAGTTGAGAGCTGTTGGAAGCAATGCCTTGGTCTATATGCATGTTGAATGCGGTGCCGTTACGACAGCACAAAAAGATCTTCATGAGCTCTTTGCCGAAATGTCGTCTCCTTGAGCGTGTTGATTGCGGGATTTACCCAATAGGCAGCGGATGACAGAATTTTGATGAGATTGCCTTGGCCGAAATGTATACCAAATGTGGTACCTAAGACTGCCAATGGAGTAGCTTAGCATTGCCTTGGCCGACATAGTGTTGAGCTTTGAGGACAGGAAGCTGCCCATCCATCACATTCCGGGCCCCGAAGGTAGTGCGAGATGGTGAGCATGAATGGATTGGCTGACGTTTATGCCAAGTGTGGTGCCCAAAGCCATGGCTAGGCCGCCCGCTTATGGCGAGGCCGCCCACATCGATTAAGGCCGCCGAAAGCCCCTAACCTTAAAGGGTGTGAAAAAAAAAAAAAAGCGTCGAGCAGATAGCGAACAGCGCAGTGCAGAGAAGGAGGAATGCACTCGCAGCGGGCTCCAGGATGCCAGGATGGCTTCGAAGCAGGAGCGAAAAATGAAGGGCAGAGTAGGGCAATTCTATTCGGTCCGAGTCGCGGCGGATTTGGCGCTGGTCGAAACCCGGCTCTGCCACATCATCGCAAGGATTCCCGCGCCACGTCATTAGCGCCCGGCGCTACTGCAAGGGGGTGTGCACGCTATTTATAGGGACTTCATGCAAAAGGGGAGATTGGGGGGGAAGGGAAAAACGAGCAAGAAGAGGGGTAACGAGAGGAAGGAAGAGAGTTTTTCTCCGGGTTGTTCTCCATTGAACCAAGAGAGAACGGAGAAGGCAAGGGAAGCTCCTCGATCTTCATCCAAGCAAGGGAAGCTCCTCGATCTCCATCCAAGCGAGGGAAGCTCCTCGATCTCCATCCAAGCAAGGGAAGCTCTTCCATCTCCATCGATTCAAGGGCCTCCTCAATCTCCTTGATCTCTCCATCGAAGCAAGCTTCCTTGATTGCCATCGAAGCTAAGCAAGGTTTTTCCTCTCTTGATCTCTCAACCTCCAACTCAGGCAAAGGCTTTGCAACCAAGGCACCAAGGACTTAGGCAAGGAGATATCATCAAGGCTTGTAAGCAGTCATAGAAGAGGAAATACTTTCGGCATAGACATTGATTGAGGACAAATTCAACAACAGACAGAATCGAGACAATAGGATTTTCCTCGTCAGCGGGAAAATTATCCTAATTATCTCTTTTTGATGGATTGCGGAGCCGTTAACGGCCAGGAGTGATCTGTAATGGGAGTTTAAGCTCCTTAATTGTCATTAGTATTATTTAATGGTGTCATTAACGACACTTCTTCTCGATTGCGTGTCAGTTTCGTCGGTGTTACCAATTTTCAAGCAAGTGTTGTGCATCAACAGTATTACCGAGTAATTAATTGCTGTTGTATTGTGCGGTGTGATAATTTTTCACTCAATTTTTCCACAGCCAGCAGCCCGGTGCTGACCTGGCTCAAGTTTCGAACACATATCCCCCGACAACGTGCGTTCAAGAGGTAATTAATAATACCCCAATATACATACTATACTTACATTGTGAGCCTATTTAAAAAAACCCCACCCCCTCAAATGTATACATAAAAGCATACATTTTGATCTTTTAATAATCCTCTCCGGTTAACTCACGTGATATCATGCACATTCTAAAAAGTGACCGCCTCGGGAACTCGGATCAACTGCGTCTACACAAAGAATTTGGGAGATGGGAAGTTTATCATGCTAATGTTGTATGTTGATGACGTGTTGATTTCAAGTGCTAACATGTAGGACATCAAAGACCTAAAAGAGGAATTGTCTAAATATTTTTCAATGAAAGATTTAGGTGCTACAAAGAGGATACTTGATATGAAAATATCAAGGGATAGGATGAAGAAGACAATAAAGCTATCTCAAGAAGATTACATCAAGAAGGTACTAGAAAGGTTTGCAATGCAAAATGCAAAACCAGTTTCTACACCTTTTGCTGGTCACTATAAACTACCCAAGGATATGTGTCCAAAGACACAAGAGGAGATATCCTATATGTTTAAAGTTCCATATGCTGCAGCGGTAGGTTCTCTAATGTATGTTATGGTCTGGACAAGGCCATATATTGCACATGCAGTGGGAGTTGTGAGTAGGTTCATGGACAACCCAGGTAAAGAGCACTGGCAAGCTGCGAAATGGATACTTAGGTATCTAAAAGGGACAACAACAAATGCTTTCTATTTTGGAGAAATTGATATTTTGCTAGAAGGGTATGGTGATGCAGATATGGCAGGTGACAAAGATACTCGAAGGAGCACTACTGGCTATGTCTTCATGGTTGGAGGCACATCAGTAAGTTGGGCTTCAAAGCTGTAGATTGTGGTCTCACTTTCTACCACGGAAGCAGAGTATGTAGCAATGACCGAGGCAAGCAAAGAAATTCTATGGCTTCACAAATTCTTAGAAGAGCTTCAATTCAAACAAGATAACTGTGTCTTGTACAGTGATAGCCAAAGCACTATCCATCTTGCAAAGAACTCAGCCTTTCATTCAAGGACAAAGCACATTAAGGTGAGATATCACTTCATACGCACTCTTTTGGAAGAGGGACAACTAAAGCTAGGAAAGGTGCATACAAGTGAAAATCCTACAGACATGTTTGCAAAAGGTGGTCAACAAGGAGAAGTTGAGCTTTTGCTCATCTTCAATCGTCATTCAATGATAAGAAGACAAGATGGAAAGCAGTCACAAATTTGGTTTGGAGATCTGTCTCCAAGTGGGAGATTGTTAAGTATGGAGCCTGCTTTACCCCTTGTAATTTTTTCTCTTAAAAACGCACATTTGTAAGGCCCCCATTATGAGGAGAAGCCATCCTGCGTGACGAAAAAAAACTCGCCGGAAATAAAATCACTCGTCGGAATATTCCTTTTTGCCAGAATATTATGGCCAGACGGCGGCCGAAAAGTGGTCGGAAAACGATTGATCGGTTGGCCAGTGGCCGAATTCAATGGCCGGTGGCTGAATTCAAAAGCGGACTTGTCTTATCAAGGGCAACCACACATGAGCGGATTGGAGGGTCCGATTTGGACTTATCTACACAAGGGCAACTACACATGGCTGCCTTTCATGAGAGAGGGCAGCCCTTTTGGCCTATAAAAGGAGGCCATTTCTACACAAATTTCATAGTGTGAAGTTGATGCAACAAGGTGGGTGTGAGGTGGTGAGATTGAAGCAAGGCAGGAGCTCTAAAAGGATATAATCCCCTTGTAACCTACTTCTTGTTTTGAAGTACTAAAGCCATTGAGTGGCTGTTTTCTCGTGGACGTAGCCCACATTGGTTGAACCACGTATATTGTGTGTACTCTCTCTCTCTCTCTCTCTCTCTCTCTCTCTCTCTCTCTACTCTATAATCTCTTGTGTGTGAAATCTAGCTCTCTCCATTAAGTAATCTAGTCAAATATCTATTTAGCTACGTCTTATTTCCTAACAGCCGGTCTGCCAGCTTAACTAGTATTCTAGCTTTTTCTCTTGTGGCACTTTCCCATACTAAATGATCAGTTTAACATGAAAAATTCATTTATGAGAATTAGATTTTAGTTATTATGACGGTACCTCTCTCTTGAAATCATAGTCGTCCTCGACTATGGGGTAGAGAAGATAAAGCATATTCATTAGTACTTTTTTCTAGCGGGTAGAAGATCCCTATGTTACCCTACGACATCGTTTCAAAATGGATGATTAGTCCATTTGGTGCTTGAGACCCTAAGCTGAAGCAAGCATGTCTGCACATTAGTCCTATCAATCTTCCATAGTAGAGTGACAAGCTCTACTTGGTGTTTGGAGACGTCCTCTCCGCAACTTGATCTAAGCATGCATACTATTTCATTTTTGAGCACAGTAAAGAAAAAGAGAGTCTTAGAAGACAAAAACTTTGTTCATTTTTAACATTTGTACATTTTCTTACTCTAGGGAAGCATTGTAAGCATTAAAAAGGTTTAGGTTATCCTTTAATTGTATGCCTTACATCCATCTAGCATCTTCAAAAGGATAATTCTTCAACCTAATAAGATATCTTCGGATAGTACTACCACCTCTTAGTACCTTGTCTTCATGTCGGAGAATGGACTCGGGCTGCAGCACCTCTTCTTGGTCCTCGATCTTTGGTGGGTCTTCAATAGTTGGTTCTTGAGGTGGCTCTCCTTTGTAGGGCTTTAGTAGGCTCACATGGAAAGCATTGTGTATGAGCCAATTGTCATAATAATCAATATCTAATTATCCTAAATGATTTTCTCATGTTAAACTGATCATTTAATATGGGGAAGTGCCAGGGGAGAAAAGGCTAGAATATTGGTTAAGCTAGTAGACCGACCACAATAGGGATCTAAAGGAGTGAAAATAGAGATCCAAAGGGGGGGCGATCAGTAAAAGAGACATGTGCAACAATGGGTTTAAAAGACCCTAAGGTTCATCCCATTAAGACTTCCAAAATTCTAAGGTTCCAAAATACAAAGGTTGTGTCCAAAGGTCAAACATTGGTGGAATTGGATGCTTTGTGTGTGTCCCAAAAGTCTTTAGCAATCCCTACATATGAGGGGGTGAGCCTTGCAAGTAGGGGATGAGAGAGAAACACACACACACACACACACACACACACAAGCTCCCTTTACACAAAGGGAATGAGGGACACATGTCAGCTCCCTAGCCCAGATGCCCACAAGGTGTACCCAATTCCTATTGGATGGCCTTGGAGGTGGAACAATGAGAATTAGGCTAGAGTAAATCTAGTTTAATTAATTTAAAAACACTTAATAAAAGAACTAATAAGAATTAATCTCTCTAGAAGACTATTGGACAGTCTCCCAAGGGGACCAATGAGCATTCAGCAGTCGAATGGCTTGCCTGATTCCTATTGTCCAGGAGGCAAAGGGGTCCAATGAGAGTTTAGTTGAATTAAATAATTACCAAAATCTCTCACAAAAGGGGAAAGGGGGACATATGTGAGAAGGCTATCACTTATGCTGCTAAATTACCATTGGCTAAGCCTGGGGAGGTCCAATAGGATGCTAGCAAGAGCAAATAGCAAGAATTATCACACACACACACACACTCACACAATCTCATGTGTGAAGTAAATAAGACTCTCTCTTCTTCTCAAGCTTTAATGGAAAGCTTATCACCCACTCCAAGCTTGTGAGAAGGAAGGCCTACACCAACAACTCTTGGCTTTGTGATGCAAATCCAACCAAGAGCCAAGCTTCAATGTATGCTCATCTCCTCTACCATGCTAATTACTAAGCTAAGATATGCTAATATGAGTGATTATGTGAGGAGATGTACATCTTTCTCATAAGAATACTCCTTTTTCCTCTCAATCTACTCTTATACCCCGCTAGCTCTCACCATCTTTGAAGGTGTGTGAGGTCTTGTGTCTGAGACCGTGAGGGAATTGATGTTGTGTTTGATAAGTGTTTTGCTTAGTGCATGAAGTTTCCATCTTCATTGCACTAGCTAGTATTGAAGGAACACAAGAAATTGTATTGTAAAATGTCTCTCTTGATGGGAGAAACCATAATACAAAGCCTTTTGGAGGGGGGACCGGCTCCATGCAAATCCGGTCCTCAATTGTTGTCAATTGCTTAATTTCTCTCCCTTTTGAAGTATTGTTCATGCTATTTAACTAGGTGTTATGATTTTTGTTTCTTTCTCCACCCAAGCACTCTTGTTAATCTCATTAGGAATCTATTCTAATGAAATGCTGACTATGTTCATGCTTTTTTTTGCTACACACAAGTTACTAGGCCATTAAATGTTACATTGGTATCAAAGCACAAGGTTTCTCTTTCTTGCTCAAGAAGGGAGGTCCTCAAGCTAGCTATAAATGGTTGGTACTCTTAATTTCATGTGAGTAAGTAGAATAGGGAGTTTCCAGCCTTGCAGTGTGCCTGCCTTTGTGCAATTAACGGGCATCACCATCGAGAGCTATGGTCTTAATAGTGGAGTCCTATGGGGCTTGTCTACAACTTAACCACTATTGAGCTATTAGAGGCTTGACAGGAGCTGATGGTGTTTGGGTGTTGAACAACCCTCTCTTTTATTCCTTGAAATTAATGGTATTCGAGCCAAGGGTACAATAGCTTGAGTGCTTTTTCTAAAGGGGTAAAGAGGAGTAGCAACTAGGACTCGAAGTGCTAAAGTACACCTAAAAGTTTTTAGAATGGCTGACAATAGTAAAGAGAGTGAAATTAATGTTGATAACTTTGATATTGCTAATGAGCAAGCTACTAACGATGCCCCGATGCTTGTTAACTATCTTGTTTCTAGGCTTCAACAAGCCATGGGCAATCCATCCCTCCAAAGTGAAGTGCAATGGCACCTTCGTGCTCATGGGATTATCCAAGCTCCCCACCATGACGAGAGAACACCTAGGAATCCTCCTTGCCAGACTTCCAAAAGAGGTCTCTCTCCGATTTGGGAAGAAGAAGAGGATCCCTATGAAGGGCTCATAAATTTTCTCCTTGATGATGCATCTCCTTCTCAAAGGAGAATTCAAGAGCCTCCACCAAAGGAACGAGAAAAAATTGAGTCTCCCGCCACCTCGACGGAGATGGCTCCACGAAGACGGCGGGCTAAACGCTCTCCATCACCTCGAAAACAGAGAAGACCATCGCATACTTCTCCACACCATACTTCAAAGAGGGATGATAAAAAGCAAGAGAAGAAAAAGGCAACAAAGAGGACACCCTCTTCTCCATCTTCTTCATACTCTTCCTCTTATGAAAGTGATGGTGAAGACACAGAAGATCAAGAAAAGACAAAGGCGAGAAAGAGGTCACCCTCTTCTCCATCTTCCTCAAATTCTTCATCTTATGAAGAAAGTGATGGTGCAGCCTTTTAACCATAAAAAATAAGAGGCCATAGGAAATCCTATGCCGCGTGGAAGAGGTCATCCAGGCTCAGGAAGTTCAAAGAGGGAGGAAAGAGTATCTCTTTCCTTACCTACGTTGGCACTTTTGGTGCTACAGACAATGTCTTGGCCTTTATCATGAGGGCTTCACGAAGTCCTCTAAGCTACACCACGTCGCTATGCACTTTCAAAAGTCCGCCAGACAATGGTGGTCTAGCCTAAGGGCCAACGGTGAAGCTCCACGAACATGGAAAGCTTTAAGAGCTTCCATTATGAAGCAGTTTTTGGCCACCGATGTCAAAGACAAAGTACTCACCGAATGGTGAAGCTTGAAGCTCTCTCCCTATGAATCCATTCACAAATATGTAGACAAGTTTTGGGAACTACCACTGTCTTCAAAAAGTTATACTTTGGAGAGCCAAAGCAACAATTTTTTGCAGGCTTAACCAAAGAAATGACAGAGTATGTCAACTTCCAAAGGCCACGCACCATATCGGTGGTAATACATCATAATATGGTGGCCTCTCGAATCAATTTCCAAACAGGGGCTAAGAGGAATTCTAAGCCCCCTGAAAACAAGGGTTCCAATGAGCCTAAGGGGAAGGACAATGTCCAAAAGTCTCCTAAGGGCAACTCCAACAAAGCTAAAGAGAAGGGAGTTTATAAAGGCAAAAATAAACTCTCTCTTGAGGAGCTTGAGCGTTATCGCAAGGATAACCGGTGTTTCAAGTGCGGAAAACAAGGGCATGCGTACCGTTTTTGTCCCCAAAAGAACAACCGCCATGATCCTCCTAGAGCTACCTTGGTCAAAATCTAAGAGGAGGAAACTCACCACAAAGGATATCCTCTATGCCATGCTTGGGGAAAGGTAAGAGAACATGATACTTTTATTCTCTTTGACCCTGGTTCTACTCATAATTTTATATCTATAGAGTTGGCCACCAAGCTAGGCATACAAACCTACGAGATGGGAGATGTCCTACCCGTAGATGGTGCTTTCAAGGGGCAAGAAGCTTCAGTCACTCCCTTAATCGAGAAATTGAGGCTCCATGTACAAAGCTATGTAAACAAAGAGGACTTCTTTATCTCTCCTCTCAAGCATGAGGATGTAATCCTAGGGGCACCATGGTTTGATCGCATGGCTGCCAATGTTAAATTCCCTAAAAGGAGAATCTCCTTTAAGTATATGGAAAAAGATATGTATATAGATGCTAAGGAAATGGGTAACACTATACCCATTGTACATCACAAGCTTTCAACAAGTCAATAAAGAGCTCTATTTCCGTGTACATGATTTTTGTTAAAGATTCTCAAAATGAAGCTAATGTTTTAGCAAAAGAAAATTTACACAATCAAAAGGAATTAGGGTTATCCAATTTTCTCAAGGGGTTTCAAGATGTCTTTATTGACGACATCCCTTGTGAGCTACCTCCTAAACAAGGCAATGATGACCATGCAATTGAACTTCTTCTAGGAAGTTCACCGCCTAACCAACCTCCTTATAGAGTTTCTCAAGATCAACAAGAGGAGATTATGCGGCAAGTGCATGAGCTAGTTGAGAAGGGCATGGTTAGGCCTAGCTCATCTCCATTTTGTTCTCCTGTGCTACTAGTACAAAAGAAAGACGTCACATATCGTATGTGTGTCGACTATAGAGAACTAAATAGGATCACTATCAAGAATAGGTTTCACATTCCACGGGTAGAAGACCTATTTGATAAGCTACAAAGGTCCACCTACTTCAGTAGGATTGACCTAAAAAGTGGCTATCATCAAATAAGGATAGTTTATCAAGACATTGTAAAGACCGCATTTCGCACTACGTTTGGTCTTTATGAATACATTGCCATGCTATTAACTGAGTCAACGTCAGTTAACAAAAGCTGCTAAAGACCGAAGACATACGAATGCACATCGACGATGAATGCAAAGAAGCAGTAAATATTGGACTTACATATTTTTCACGTTTTCCCAAAATGGTCACGTATTGTAAATTCCCTATTTATTTCAAGCCATTGTAATATTCTAATGTATTACAGGCTCAATGGGAGTTCCAAGTTGTAAAGAATAGGTCACTTACTGTGCCTAGATTGCAGATTCAGTAAGTGATGAGCCCTAAAGGCCTTGGGCACCCAGACATTGCATATTTTTACCCTTGGTATATAAGGCAGTGTGTAAAAGAAATTAGGGTTCTCAAGTCATTTGTTGAGAGCACTCTTTGGTGAGAGCTCTTGAGATGTGTGGCTATGGAGTCCTTGAGCTTCTCCTTGCTCATGAGACTTGATTAACACTAATCAATGATTCATTCTCTCTCACTATGCCTCTCTCTTACTTCTTATGATTGCCTATGATGCTTAGACTAACTAGATTTTAACTAATTAGTGGTTAATCCCTCTCTAATCTTGTGTGATTGCCCTCTTTTTCTTGTGTGTGCATGTAGGTTTGATTGAAGTGTGGTGCTCGATAGATCTATGTGTGTGTGCTTGCGATTAGTGTGTTGCATGATAGGATTAGTGTTGTGTGAGTCTTGCAATCGTAGTGTGTGTGATTGGGTTGATTAGAGGTGAAGAGAAGTGGATATAGAGATTGCCCTTCATTGCAGCTTAGCTCCTCTATAGGCCGAGAAGCTCACCTCGTAGAGTTAACCATTTGTGTTGCTACGATTAGCTCATTAACCGTGTGAGTGTTTCCATGCCCTAGCCGGGTAGCTCATCCCTCCGGATTGATAATCTTGTTGGTCATTGGAGCTATTGCAACGATGGGACTCCCAACATTTGGCGCCGTTGCCGGGGACGATGGCCTACGCTAGTGTAATTGTGGCATAATCGAATGCGTTCCCTCACTAATTTCACTTGTGTGTTTATATTTTTGTGGATTTTGAATGTGTGTGCATGAAGCATTGCGTTCATAATTCCCTAATGTGTGACCATATCTTGCCAGTTCTGTGTTTACACACACTAATTTCTCACTAATCCTCTAATTTGACTAATTTTTGCTAACTTACTAATGTGCTATGAAGGATTGAAGCATTCGACCATTCAATTGATCTTCAACGAAAAGGTAATTAAAGTGTTATTCTCAACCTCCCTAGAATCTAGAGATGTGTAGAATTGTGTATATATCCCACCAAGATGCAATGTAATGCTATGCTATGTTGATGAAATGCAATGTTGATGTTAGGGATGGAAAATTTTGTAATTTTTCATTTTCACGCCGTCGTAATGCCGAAATTTTTAAGAATTGGCGGGGCATGAATTTGATAACTTTCAATTGCTAATTGATGAATGTGTGTTGCTAATTGGATGCTTAATTGAGTTAATTGCATGCTTGGATAGTCAATTTTAGGTGTGTGTGCACTAATTTCAAGTGTGTGCATTCTAATTGAGTGTGTGCATGCTAATTTTAGGTGTGTGTGCACTAATTTGCCTATGTTTGAGTACCTAGAAATCAATGTGTGCGTTATAATTTTTGAATTATGACTTGAACGTGATAGTACATGGATGTTCATATACTCATTACTTTGTATGCTTACCAAATGAACACATGAATGAAATGATGATTCTTGGAGTTTGTTGGATGCGAACATACAAAGCAGTACCAGATTGGGATACAAACTAGCTAAAGCTATCACCTAAAGGAGGGTAACTCATTGTTCCAATTGCAGCAAGCAAGGAGGAATGGAAAAGAAGCAATTAGCAAACCAAACCACGAAGTAGTCAATCTGCTCCTTCCCCTCGACAATCAAATGCTACAAGTAGCATGCAAGGAGTCAGAAAAATTTGGTTATTAGAAGCACGGCTTAAGGATAAAGCGATTCAGATCTCGGTGCCTAAAACTTCACCGACAAAACAAAAGAAGGTTCCAAGGGTTAAAACATAGAGACGAGCATCTCTGAGCAAGGAACCTAACATGGAAATGGTTTGGAGAAAAAAGGAGCACTTATCTTCTCCACAAAACGTAAAACCAATCAAGCAATGGCGAGTTAAGTCTGAAAAGACTCCACCACACCATGTAGCACTAAGCCCACCATGATACCAATGGCGAGAAAAATCTCGAGAACAGTCAAAAGTGCTACCAACAGCTCAAGAAATCAGTGTGTTGAAGCATCCTGATGGTACAATCAAACAAAGAGCACACAAGCTACAAGATTTTCTCTTTGGAAGACATCAGCAGCAAACCTCGAGATCGAAAATCCTTGAGTTAATTACTCAAGACCCAGCTCTTGCAGAGCATATTGGTTTGAATTGCATTGATCTTCATAGCATGGTAGAGCCAACCATGGCTATGCATAGACACAATTGTTCAAACCATGCACACAGTCATCTCGGAGTACGCCATCTAGGAGGGGTGGAAGGGCACTAAGTACTAAGTATTAAGTAATTAAGGGCAATGTTTGAAGAGGGAGGAAAAAGTTTGATGTTAAGGTGTGATTTTTTGCAAAATTACCTAATAATGACCTTATAATTCATCATCAAGGGAAAATTCAATGATAATATCTTCCCGATGAGTGTAAATAGTGTATATACTATCAGAAAATCATTAAAAAATAGTCCTCTTTTGGGTATTTTCATCATTTTTATTGATAATGAAGCTTAAAAATAGAAAAATCCAGTAAAAGAAAATAAAGCTGTGTTTTTCAATGGATTTTCTTAATTATTGGATTTTGACTTTACTTTTTCAGAGCATTTTGCTATTTTCCTTGATTTTTTCAAATAAACAGGTCAAAAATTAATAATAAATAGCAGGGAAGCTCAAATGGAAAAATGGAAGACACGATAATATGTGCAAGGAAGTGCCTTGATTCACGCTTTCTTTGATGGATACTCTATTGGAGGTTTCTCCGAGTATGCCCTGATTTCCTAGCACACGACCAGATCTAAGGTTCATATAGACTTATGAAGCCCTGGATAGAGTACTCACCTTGGATTGACTTGTCATCAATTTCCACTTGATTCAATTGCATCTTTTTGTCAAGCCACTGATTCCTCGTCTGCAACCTGATTCCTGTACAATCTTGATTAAGTTAGCTATTCTTCTATAAATACAGTAGAGTTTTTGCTAACTCTTGTGATTGGTCTCTATGTATCACTTCAAATTGAGTTATGGGAGTTAAAATTTGACTTTCAAATTAGACTTTAGCAAAAATTCAAAGGTTTGATCTGCAACCTGTAGACTGAGTGTACATGTATCAATTTTGATTCGATTGAATCCAAAATTTCCCTGTGGCTTTTTATTATGTTGGTCTATCACCGTATAAATTCAAAAGTCAAAATTGATGTCTCTGGATAGCAGAAGTAAATAATCATAATTATTTACTTTTGTTAGTTTTTTGCATTTTTTGATTGGTTTGGCAAGTATACAACTTGTTCAAGCCTCTGGACAAGTTTCAACAAGTTTAGACAAAATCTGATCAAATTTATCAATTGTTTTGTGTCTGCGGACTCTGATTTCGAGAATCTAGCTTAAGTCACACTTTTGGGGTCCAAATTTCACCAAAATTGATTTGTGAGGTCCAATTGATGTGCTTAACCTTGTGGTATACTCAGATTTGCAAAATCATCAAGTTTTGAAGTAGAAGTAAATTATTGAGATTATTTACTTCAACCATAATTTTGCAACTTTTTGCCCCAACTTTGACATAGATCTGTTAAGCACCTTAAGTTAAGGTCACTAGCCAAGTTTCATCAAGTCTGAATAATTTTTGGTCAAATGGTCATCAATTATCTGTCCAAACTAACTTTGCAATTTTAGTCACAATTTTCAATCCAATGATCCAAATCTTACCAAATTTGGTTTGTGGGCTTATTACAACATGGTAAAACTAGTGGTATATTGACTTGGTCAAAAAATTTGAAAAATAGGGCAAATGTAAATAATTGCAATTATTTACTTTTGACAATTTTTTGCAAATTTTCGGTCACTGAGCATGTACACATGTTTATCATATCAATATAAACCTATGAATCAATTTTCAACAAGTTTGGATAAAATTTTTCCCAATTTATACTCAAGATTCAAAAAGTCAGTACAAACTTTAGTTTCTACCCAGTTTTTTGCCAATTTAATGATTCAAATCTCTTAGGCCTTTAGAAAAGTTGTTTGTACACATGCAATGAGTCAATGGTATGAATCTTGGTCCATTTAGAGTAGAAAGTTAATAATCACGATTATTAACTTTAGGCTTGAAATGAACACTTTTTTGTATTTTTTTCAAACATAGTCTTTATATGAGCTATTTTAAGCCTATGAATCAAGTTTTGTTTTAAGCCTATGAATCAAGTCAAAACTTAATTTGGCCTAAAATATTAAGAAAAATATGAGTCTTTATATGAGCTATTTTAAGCCTATGAATCAAGTCAAAACTTAATTTGGCCTAAAATATTAAGAAAAAGTAAATAATCTGAGTTTTGACCAACTCTTGAAATTTTTACCTCGAAGTCTCTTTGAGTTTACCAACTGGTTTAGACAACTCTTAGGCTTACTCTGCAGTCGGATTGAGTGGATTCAAATCTTTTTGAGCTATTTCTAGCCGTAGAGCTGAAATTATGCAACTTCCAATAACAACTCACACTTGATTCTTTCGGAGAGAGCAATGTTCTGAAATCCACCTCGGATCCTACTTACCCTACTTCTAGATTCTCATGCAATGGGGTTGTGGAAAGTGTCCACAAACACTCGTTTTCTTGTGTTTTATGTTTTTTTGAGCATTGTTATTCATACTTGTCTCGTCTAACAATCATTATCAAAATCCTAATCTAATTCTACAATCCTACAATCCTAAAGGCACTCAACAAGTATTATTACTTCCAAGTTACCTCTACATAGCAAAAGACGACAATCTTAAGCTATGTGATTTCTAAAAGAAAGTTTTGAAGTCTAAGAAAACTTCGAGGAAGTTAAAGAACAATTACACAAGACGCTCATGTTTTTTTCTAGTTTAGGTCTCTTCGATCCCCGGTAGCGGTGCCAAATGTGGGACGCATGTCTAACCTCACCATCCTATCTTATTGCAGTATTAGCAAGAACCTCGATTAATGTCAAACCATGGGACGAAGCTGACTTGACTAGTGCATAGAGGCTACAAGAGGTTTTCAATCCCTCAAAAATTAACTAACAACTCGTATCTAACAAACCATGGGACGAAGCTGACTTGACTAGTGCATAGAGGCTACAAGAGGTTTTCAATCCCTCAAAAATTAACTAACAACTCGTATCTAACTCAAGCTACACTCAAGTGGCTGAAATCACCAAAAGCCAATCGCTCATTGGTAAACAAATCACATCCGTTACCGCATCAAATGACATTCAAACATAACGAAACTTCTAGGACAAGTTTATAAGACCTAAGCACACATGCTTATGGTCTCAAATCCCACTTTAGGTCAAAGTTCCAAAATCGCAATTAGTAACAACAATGGATTTTTGACCTAGTCGTTTTTGACCCAGAATGCATCTAAATGCTTACCAATGATACCCCAATACCCCGCCTATGCTTAGTTTTTTATTTAAACATGTAATTTCCTAGTTATGATGAACTTATATTGCAGGTCGGAGACGCCAAAAGCTACGAAATATTGTGAATGGTTTATGTCAATGCGTAGAGCTCTTACCTGCGGTTGCAATGCAACAAACGCAATCGCAATGTGACAACCGGAGAGGGAGTAGGAAGTGTGAGAAGGAGAGAAATGAGCACCGTTATCTCACACTGTGTATTTCTTATCCAAAAACTTATTAAAAACTTACAGAAATTGGCTTTTAAAACTTACAGAAATTGGCTTTTAAAACTTACAGAAATTGGCTTTTATACCTTAGCCAAGGTTTTTGGGTGGTCAAAATTAATAATCTGGAGTTCTACCAAAGTTGGGTAATGACTGGACGATACAATCTGGAAGCTTGTATCCCCGACTCATTATTTATAGAGTTTATCCGAGAAAATAGGAGTTACAATATTCCCGATTTATCAAAATAATAAATATTTTACAAAGAGAACTCCGAAAGATGATTTCCGTGTTAGCTTGTAGCTAACAGTCCTTTTGACGCAGGTGCAGGAGAAGGGAGAGGACACCGATTGGGAGGCATTATCATGAGGGTCTTCTTGATACAATTTTACCCGATCATCTTTATACAGTCTTCTTGGTTCAGTTTTTTTTGTAGTTGTGGTCTTCTTGATACAGTCTCACTCATTGATTGTTTGCATATGTACAGTTTTTTAGTGCTTATGTTTATAGTTTATGGTTATGTTTATGGTATGGCATAGATGTTATGGCTAGGGTTTGGTAGTCAAGGTTATGGTTTTTCTATGATGGTATGGAAATCATATGATGGTTATGGTTATGATTATGGTTATGGTATGGCAAACGGGTTATGTTTATGGTTTTGGAATTTTCAACTCATGTTTTATTTATGGTTATATAATCATTATGCCGTTATTCCATGATCAAGATTTTGATTTGTGGTTATGTTATTCTTACAATTATGCTAATTTCCATACACTCGCTGTTTAGCGTCAGCTTGTAGGTGGAGTGTAGCTGCTTGTGCACTCTTCCTTTGGGCCGAAAGAGTTGTTTTCTTTTGCTGTAGTATATGTAGCATCAATTCCCAGCCCTCTCTGCCCAAAACAAATCTACAGGTTTGGTCGTCGATATAGAATACAGTACATGCGTCAGTACACACTTCGGAGCACGCAGCAGAATATCCTATTAAATTACCGGCATTCACACAAACTCTTGTTTAGATGCTTATTTCATAGGTTGTTCCGACGCCTAATGTACCGATTCTTATACTGATGATGCAACACCGGCATCTTTTTTTATGCCTATTGCAATGCTTTTTAGTTTTAAAACTAACTTTGTCTCGTCGGTATCTTGCATTGATTTCTGCACGACTTGTTATAATGATTGGGTTAAAAAGAGGAACTAGATTGCATTCAAAGGTTAAGTTAAGTTTTGGAAAGATGTACCTAATAAATATATGTCCTTTTTTATAAGGATAAAATGTCATGGCACCAAAAAGGACCCGAGCCAATCTCAATCTGATGATGAGGGTAGTGTTCCTAAAACAGCTAGAGCATTGCACGACGATGAAGTCGGGTCTAGTAATAGGCCTACTCATGAGAGCATTCAAGACCCAGCATTGCGCCAAATGCCCGACTAGTCCCAGGTGAGTCTTCATTATAATTTAAGTTTTGAATAGTTCAAGTTCTTCTTTAAGTAATAACATTTCATACGTAACATAGCGGGTAAGGATTTATGAAAGATGAAATTGGCTGAAAAGGGAAAGTCATCTTCCAAGAAACTAGCATACTCTTGTTTGTAAAGTAGGAAATAATTGTTTTGGTTAAGGATGGCTGAATTAGGAAAGATATGATTGATCATCCTTAAGAGAGCTTGTTGTCTCAAGACACCTTCGACTCCTTGGTATATTCTGATATATAATGATGGCTTTCCAGCCATGGATAAGTCCATTATCCCCATGAACAACGAGTTTCTACTCCCTGTCATGTCTTGATGTTTCTAAATAAATTAGGATATTGTTTTTTATCCTAGAAGATCCACCCGATTGTATGGGCAACTAGTTAGGTGTATGGGCACCCCGAACTTTGGGTGATGGATTTCCACCCTAGATTATGAATAAGGAATGGGTGCGGTTTTTTCACCGTTAGGTGGTCTTGAGAAAAGAAGAGTACTAGTCATGTTTATTATGGACAATGTTTTGATTGACAGTACCCTGTCTTAAGTTTAAAGATGTCTGCTTGCTAAAAGTATGCTTTCCAATGCTGTCTTTAATACTTGATTAAAGGAATCACTGTGATGAAAAGTAAAAAGAACTATTATTTTAAATTTTAAACAATGTGATAATAATTTGAAAACAAAAGAATCATGTGTGAGTGTGGGGTGGTAAGTGCGGATTGACTAAGGTTGTCAATCATGGACGGGTGGATCTGATTAGTTAGGTAACTATCCATCCACACATACTTAGAAAGTTTAGAAAACTTCTTCACTTGGATGAGGAGTCCACCAGTAGCTGTGTACTCACATATGTTAGGGAGAGAAAAGCGTTGGTTGAGGATACCTTAGCCCAGTTTGTAGAAGTTATAGGGCTGAAAGACTTTTGCATTTTTAAGATGTTGTCCAGGTTTTGCTGTGAGACAGGACTAGGTCTTCGTCTAGGGCTATAAACCCAAGCCATTGTCAATGGTAAAGGTCTATTCCCTAGATTTTTCTTGTTTAAAGACTCTGAGTTTTTTAAAACCTAGAGACCTGTCAAGGATCTCATACCGATCTTGGTATTGGCGGGTTGGGGATCTCACATTTGATGGCTCTTATCGAAGAAGTCATGATTCTCCTTTGTGAGGCATTGTCAATTATGATGCAGAAGGAAACGTTGTAAGGAAGCAAGGGCTGAAACTTGATGCAAAAAGTAACAATGAAGCAGAGTAGATGGCTCTTGAAGGTGGTTTTCACATCTGTTTATTGTTGGGAATTAGACGCTTACATATTAAAGGAGATGCCTTGTTGGTAGTGAAGCAAGTATTGGAAATATGGAAGAATAAGAATCCTAAACTAAAGAATTTATGCTTCAAGGTGAAATCATTGCTCAAAAAGTTTGAAATATGGAGTTTTCCGCATATTGAGAGGTCTCAAAATGAAAAAGCTCATGATGCTGGTCAAGAAAGGATCGCTTCTATGTTTGTGTTAAAGAAAAATTCCCCTTTATATCACAGGAGGAAAGTGTTATCAAAGGAGATAGATATTTTTTTGGTAGGTGTTTTACCTGAAAGTATATCATCCTCCAAAAATTATGCATTTATAAGAAAATCTACAAAGTACAAAATGCTTGATTATGTTCTTTACATGAAAGGAAGTGATTTAGTTTTGCGTCGTGTGCCCTGGAAATAGGAAACTACAAGATTTTGGAAGAAAATCATGAGGGACCTTGTGGATGCCATTTTTCCATGAAAATCATGTTGCATAAAATTTGGAAGAAGTCTATGTGTGGCCAATCATTCAACGGGATGTTAACCATTATTGCAAGTCTTGTTTGCCTTACCAAAAGATGGAAAAGAGAATTTTGAAGCCCAAATTACAAAAACAATTCTAGCTTTTGATGTGTTTAAAAAAATGGGGTCTTGATGTTATTGGACCCTTATCCATGACTATCAAAAGGAATGCTTACATTTTGATAGCAGTGGAATATTTGTCACGATGGGCAGAAGCTAAAGTTGTCAAACGGACTACTAGTAAAGAAATGGGAAATTCTATATACGAGCATATGTGTTGCAAATTTGGTGTGCCATTAGAATTAATTTTTGATAGAGGACCGAGATTTAAAGGAGAGCTATTTGATTTCCTATGCAAAAAGCTAAAATATACAACACAAGTACAATTCTCCTTATTATCCCCAGAGGTTCAATGGAGAGTTGATGAAGATGTTGACAAAGATGACCCAGACACGTGGGAAAACTTGGGATTCAAAGTCGCCTGCTGGTGCATTATGGGCCTACAGAACTGCTACCAAAATGAGCACAGGGTTTTCTCCTTACCACGACAAGGAAGCATTATTCCCAATCAAGGTGGAGATGCTTGCACTCAAATTGTTGTTACTTGGAAATAAAGAGCAAACAAATACTTTGCAGAAGAGGTTATTGGATCTACAATGTTTTCAATTGGACAGAGTCTTAGCTTTGAGCTACTATGAGGAAGTTTCAAAGAAGGCTCAACTAAAAGCTAATGAATGTGTAAAGGATAGGGGAATTGAAAAGGGTGATCTTGTAATGCAATACAATAGTAAGTTGGACAATAACTTTTAGAACAAGTTTCAAATCAAGTGGGAAGGTCCTTTTACTGTTGTGAACAAGTTTGATAATGGCACATATCAGCTGGAATATTTGAGTGGCACACAACATAAATATCGTGTTAATGCTTATAGATTTGAGTGGTACACAATATAAATATCGTTTCAATGGCAAATATGTAACCAAGTACTTACGCGAGTATGTGAAGGAGATGGAGTTGCATCGCATGTCAGAAGATGAGATGATTCAAAGCTTTGAGATAGTTGTTGCTCCAAAAATTAGAGAACATGTTAGGGAAATTAAAGATGGGCATGGGAGAAATTGGGAATAACTCAAAGTAGCTTTAAAGGAGGAATATTTCATGGAGGACTCTGAGAGATGACCAAAAGGACATTCTTAGAATGGGTAGTCAAGCCAAAGCAGGGACTATCAATAACAACACTACTTAGGGAATTTGAGCGGCGCTATGCACAATTCACCAAGACAGAAAGGGCCACACTAGATGCAAAGAAGACACATCTTTCCTTACAAGCTGCAGGTAAAGAGTTTCAAGAAAATTTGGAGCTTCTTCTTGAAGATAAAGATGTAGAGCAAGGACTAAAGACTGTCTGGAATGAAGTTGAAGGTGTTTTCTCATTGCTTGCCAAATGACAAAGAAGAAGGGACAAGGTGGTAGTAAACACTACAAGTCCTTCAACCTCAACTTCTGACAAAATGGTAAAGCCTACTTTTATAGCTCCTAAGTTTGATGAGTCTATGCTAGATGGGCTTGTGAAGGGAATGAATGACTTGAAGGTGAAGCTTGCAAAGCTTGAAGAAAAAGGCCAATCATCAGGGCCACTTCCTAGGCAAAGACAATAGCCCAAAGAAGGGTTTGTTAATAGATGTATTTGGTGTGATAGTATAGACCATGTAAGAAGGGATTGTGATGATTTTAGTGATGCTTTGAAAAAAGATGTTGTCTTTTTTAAGGATGGTAAAATACACTTAAGAGAGACAGTTCTACCCTTGAGAACTAACTTTGGGAAGGGGTGAATGCAAACCTTAGTTGAAGATATGGAAACTAACCATTCTAGCTCTTCAGTTGAGGCAGCTACTGTGGAGTAAAAATTGAGCATCTTAGTGATGAAGAGGTGAATGAACATCATGGTCAAATTTGGCCAAATGTCATGCAATTAGCTAAAAAGGGAAAGCTTACAAAAGAGATTCTACATGAAGCAAGTGATTGCATATGTCTAGAAATAGGATGGAATTATCCAGTGGACTCATTGTCAGTGCATGTCTACATTACAAAATGCCAACAAAATGAGGCTATTGTAGAAGAGAAGCACATACGTGAGAATGTTGATGGAGGACCATCAATAAGAGCTTCTAGAAGTGGGGGAAGAAGCGACTCAATGCCTTCTCAACCACCCTTGACACAAAGCATCTCCACCTGAAGTACTCATGGAGGAGTCTACAACAAGAAAGAAGAAAGAGCCATCAAAAGGTAAGACAAAAGGCCCATCTTATAAACTACAATCTGATATTGAGGTCTCTACAAATTTAAAGAAAGTCTTGGAGGAAAGGATCTTGAATAGCAAGATTGAGTTTACTTTGGGAGAGGCTCTTGGCATTGCAAAGCGTGAATTCCATAAGGAGATCATTGACATCATCAAGAGGAAGAGGCAAACTCTTGGGTCAAGTTTCTCGTCCATAGGTTGAAGGGGAAACCTTGAAGACACAAGGGTGCAGTTGCAAAATAAGCAGGATGATGGAGCTGTGGTAGGATGCTACCAATCTAGTGGGATAGTGAAGCAAGTGCATTTCTCAAATGATGATGAAGAAGTTGAAGCTATTCCTCTACTATTCACGAAGTCACTGGGCAAGGGATGCAACAGAAACTTTGGTCAAGGTATGTGATCTTTAAGAGCCATTTTTTTCCTTGATTGACCATGGATTATAAATAAACATAATGTCAAAGAGTCTCTACAGCAAGTGCAAATGGCCGATGGACACAGATAATGGTTGGATGGTAAAAGTGGCAAACAATTCATCCGGTGAATTGTATGCAACATGTCTAGGTGTGAAGGTGACAATAGGTGATGTAAAGATTGAACAAAACTTCTTTGTATAGGATACATATTCATATCATCTCATCCTTGGACAACCCTACATTGTGGGAGTTTAAATGGAAACAAAGGTAATGGACGATGGATTAGCATATGCTAGGATATGCAGCAAAGACGGAAACATGCTGTCCAATTTCTCACAGTTTGTGTGAACCATGAAAGAAATCGTGAAAACCTCAGAGAAAATCCTCTACCAAAGGTGAGCAAAGAGTTTCATGACCATAGGGAAATGATGGGTTTTGGCCAAGTGCCATTGTAAAGCGGAATTGTAGTGGTACAGAAAGAAAAAGGGTCTCGCTTGATCCAAAAATAGGTGAAACTTTTTCAATGGGCTCCTTGGTAACAAGGAATGGATCATATGTTTTACAAAACTTGAAGATTTGAAGAGATGTGAGAGGCAGTATGTACATAATGTACAAATGGGCATGAAAGAGAGTGGGTTGCTAGAGCCTACAGAAAATGTTTTGGGTTGGTATAAACAAGTTTCTTTTGTAGATACTATGGGTGAGCTTGATTCTATAAAGGGTGCTAGTTTGGATCTTGAAAATGAAGTTTTGGAAGTTTGCTCTATGGAAATGTATCAAGTAATAGAAGCCTTTAAAGAGAACCAAAAAGTTGGCCCAAAAGTCCATGTTGAAACTAAATACAAGAGTGCAGCAAAGAAGGTGAAACCAGTAGCTTCACCCTTACCACCAACAACAGAGAAAAGATTGAGCAAGCTTCTTTGCAACCAAGTTTAAGGAATCCTAAAAAGATTGGGCATATCTTCACAAGGGAGTCTTTTCAAGAGTTGCAGATTGGTTGCGAGGAGTTTCTAACACAGGAGGAGATAAAGTGATTCAAAGAAATGCTTTCAAAGCATGGTAAGGTTTTTGCATTTGAGCCGCATGAGATAGGATGTATTGATCCTTCTATTGTAGCTCCTAGGTTAATTTTCACAATACCTCATGTGCCTTGGAATCTGCGACCTATTCTAGTTCCAAAGGCTCATTTTTCCCAAGTTAGTAGAGCTATTGAATGAGAACATCAAAATGGGAATTTTGGAGCCTTCTTGTGCTCAATACTCAAACAGGTGGTTCATAGTTCCGAAGAAGAATGGAGATCTATGCTTCATCCAAGATATGCAACCATTGAACAAAGTGACAATTAGAAATGTAGGTACATGACCAATTGTGGATGAGTTTGCAGAGGCATTTGCGGGAGGGCAATCTACTTGATGGGGGATCTCTACTCAGGGTATGATCAATTTCAGATTGCAATCAAAAGCAGAGACTTGACAACCATGAGGACACCTTTGGGTTTGGTAAGGATGTGTACCTTGCCACAGGGAGCAACCAACTCGGTTGCACATATGATGAATGGGATGAATAAGGTCTTACATGACTTTATTCCTTAAATAACAATGCCTTTCATTGATGATTTTCCTATCAAAGGATGTGAAGAAAGTGAGAAAGATGAAGCTTTGGATCTCAGGGGATGTCGCAAGTTTGTGGTAAATCACATAAATGATTGTGATAAAATTCTATCTAGGGTTGAGGATGTGAATGTTACTTTGTTAGCGAAAAATTCTATGTTTGGTGTCAATGAAGTGCTCATTGTGGGGCGCATGTGCAGACCATATGATAGGAAACCTTGTCCAACAAAGGTAGATTCCATCCAAAGAATGAAAGAAATGTGCACTAGCATCACTAAGGTAAGAAGGCTCCTGGGAGCATGTGTCTTTTATGTTATTTGGATTCCACATTATGCACATGTAGCTGATCCGCTTTATCAATTGCTTAGAAAGAACCAAAAGTTTAAATGGACAGAAGCACATGTAAAATCCATGAGAAAGCTAAAGGAGTTTCTTTAGCCAGCACCGACTTTGAGAAAGGTAGACTATGAGTGTCAAAGGCCAGTAATTGTGATAGTAGACACCAGTCCTACAGGGATTGGATGGGCAATAGGGCAAGATGATGAAGGACACAGGTATGTGGTAAGATTTGGAGCAAAGGTACTAAGTGCTTGCCAAAAAAATTATCCACAGATAAAGAGAGAGTTATGGGGTATGGTTACAGCCTTGAAAAATGGGAAAGAATACCTAATTGGTGTATGTGTGGTTGTAGAAACAGATTGTCTACCACTTCTTGGGATGATTACAAGCTGTGCAATGCCAAACATTGTTATGTTGCGGTGGATTGCCTGCATTAAGTCCTTAAACCCTGAGTTTAAGCACATTGCAGGTAAAGACAATACAGTGGCAGATATGCTATCAAGGGCAAGGTATGAAGATGAGTCACCAATGATTGACAAGGGAGAGGATGTAGGCACAAAGTTCTATTCTATCTCTCATGTCAAAGGTAACAATGTCTGCATGACTAATCCACTTGAATTGTTCTTGAAAGAGCTTTATAAAGGTGATTGGCTTCTTATTGGAGGCTACTTGAGTACTCTATCAAAACAAGATGATTGGTCTGAACAAGAATTCAGGAGGATACACAAAAAAGCATATGGGTACTTTTTGAGGGATGGTTACTTGTGGAAGCATCCTAAACAAAAGGGTGCTACACCACAACGGGCTATATGTAAAAAAGAGACTCAAGTAAAGCTCGTGCAAGAGTTTCATGAGAGTTTATGGGTTGGACATAGGGGTGTGTGGGCAACCTTCTCCAAGTTGAAAGAAAAATGCTGGTGGAAGGGTATGTATAAAGATGTATCTCAGTTTGTAGACTCATGTGTAACTTGGAAAATGTATTCAAATGTTTGGCATCGTGATGGATGTCACCCTACATATCCATTAGCCATGCACTATAAATGGGTTGTGGATCTAGTCACAATGCCTCTAGGACTTTGGTAGATGAGATACTTGGTTCTTGCATGAGAGGACCTAACTAACCAGGTTGAAGGAAGAGCATTAAGAGCTAAAACCACAGAAGCTGTGTGCAAATTCCTTCTTGATGAGGTGATTTGCCGTTATGGTTGTGTGGGAAAGATCATTACAGACAGAGGTGAGCTGGATGCCGCAAAAGCAAGGGAGTTGTTTTCCAGATTAGCAATCAAGCTTTCTCTTACTATAGCTTACAACCTTGAAGGCAATGGAAAGAGTGAAAGAGGGCATCCTCCTATCACCAAAGCTTTGTCCAAGTCTTGCAAAGGAAGAGTTGGTGAGTGGCCAAATCTGTTACCATATTCTTTATGGGCTGATCGTGAAACACATAGCTCATTAACTGGCTACATGCATGCGAAGTTAATGTATGGTCAAAAGCCAGTGATGCCGATTAAAGATACAATTCCCACATGGAATGTACTACCTTGGCAAGAGGGACTTAGCATGTAATGTACTACCTTGGCACGAGGGACTTACCAGGGAAGATCTCCTTGCACTACGTATAAGGCAACTAGAGAGAAGACCTGGAGACATTGAAGCTGCAAAAGAACGACTCAAAATTTCAAGGTTGAAAACCAAGGACTACTTTGATAAGCGACATCGACTCAGGAGAAAAGCAATTGACAAAGGTGACTGGGTTTTATTGTATGATAGCCCGGGGGATTCACTGTGTTTTTTTGTACGGTACCACGTGAGTGTAGAATAGGGGGGGTTTTAGATTTTGTACATAAGCGTATACAATAGGGGCAGCCCCTCATTATTTCATACTCATACCATACACATAAGGGAGGGGGGGGGTGGGGAGGAGGGTGGTTACATTGGGGCTACATTCAACTACGAGCCACCTTAAATACATTAGTAAGACTCTCTCTCTCTCTCTCTCTCTCTCTCTCTCTCTCTCTCTCTCTCTCTCTCTCTCTGAGTAGCATTTTAGCAACATGAGCAAGTCTCCTCTTTGCATGTGGGATGTTTGCATGAGTATGAACTCTTTTTAGGGGTCTCCATTCTATTTCTTTTTCAAAATCTAGAGCACTTACTTGCACACATCCCCTACTAGCTCTTCTTACTACTGGCTCAACACTTATTCATTTCTCTATCAAATTCCTTTGAATCCCACCTTTTCCTCCTCAGGACTCAAACCATTTCTCTTCTCTTACCTAAAATTAATGTTAAGGAGAGTTTCGAACTTGATCCCTAGTAGTGCTTAGGTGCAATGTTATAACCACTTGATCCCTCTCTCCCTATGTGCACCTAATTCTAGTGGAATCAAAGGGAGCCCCACCCACTACGCGTAGCATCACTTGATTTCCTTTCAAAAAAAACCATTTTGCATCATTACTGGATCCCCCCAATGCGTTAACTTCGCCTGCCCCCTCACTCGCTCCGCTCATTGTAGCCTCTCATCACCTGCGCAGGTCACGATCTTGCCATAGCCAGAGTTTCTTGATCCTTGCGACCTTCCAGACCTCCCAGATTTCATTTAAGCAAGTGCGTCGGCACCAGATCTATCCCTGATCTCCTTTTGCATGGCTTCCAAAAGGATCCTCAAGGAGTTGAAGGATCTGCAGAAGGACCATCACACATTATGCAGCGTAGGTAAGCGGCCATGTATCTTGTCCTTTTCTGAAGCTCGCATGTCTTGGTTGATTTTTTTTGTTCAGAATGCTCCAAGCGTATTGTTTGCCTGTCCCTTTACTCCCTTTTTGAAGGTGTAGTCTTCATGAAGTTTATCTTTTTCTGTTTTTGCTTGAGATCACGATATCTTTTGTTTGCAAAGTCCTAGATTCTTTCATCCTTTAGTGACAGCTTGATCTAGATTTTTAATGGATAGTCAAGAGTTCCTCTGGGCCAAAGGGGGCTTTCCTAGACAGTTGAGCGTTAGCATGTGCGTGAAATGTGTAATGCCTGTAATTAAGCCCCTATGTGACTGCTTAGTTTGAAGTTAGAGTCGGACATACATGATGTTTGTTTAATTGGGATCAAAGTTCACAAAGAGATATGTTTTTTTGGAAGAGTTTCAATTGAAGGAGTGTTCCACACTGTAAGTCACCTCTTATGGCACAGGGGTGTTAGCACATGAAGGATGTGAATTGCTGTTGTAAGTGCGCCTTTAGTGTTCAAATTGTCAATTGCATCAAATAAAATTTGCTGGACTTTGGTCCTAGATGCTGTAATTGGAATGACCGTTCTCATGTCGTGTGCCGGATGAATTGGGGCTGAATTATATAATTATACTTGGTATCCATATTCGCTTATATGTATTCATTGCAATGGGGATGTCTCAAAGCAGAGAGGGCAGTCTTTCAGATAGCGATGATGGGTCTTCCTTAGATGGTTCTCCAGCACGTCAGCTCAATCAAATGCACTACTTGCACTCTCCCTTCCGTACTCCCATTGTAGGTAAAACCCCTCCTCTAGATCTAAAGATGAGTTCCCTTTCTCTTAACATGGTGTGTGTGTCGGGCACTGGGTCAAAACGTGGAGAGTAGAGGGATGTTTTGAATTTCCCTCAGTTGGTACCCCTAATTTTTTTTCAAAATTGGGTACACCCTACTTATACATACTAGCTCAACTTAAAGTAAACTAGTACGGCCGGCCGCCTTCGGCGGCTCTCTCTCTCCCCCTCTCCCCCTCACTCATATAAACCGGAACTCTCCGGATGTAGCAAACTTTGACACGTGGCACTGGAAAACCAATCTCCTTAATATATAGTATAGATGCTATATAATTCCCAAGATCCCCGTCGGATATTTGTCCCCCTCCCATTTTCCACGTCAGCCCCCGCTCCTCATCGCTGTGCAAAAACCACTCCTCGGCTGAGCTCTCCATGCTACAAGGTATGTGTGTCCCCTCTGGCCCCCGTGATAGAGAAGAACATCCTACATCATCCCTTATTCCTCCCCCTCGCTTATTGCATCAAAGCCTGACTCTCTCTACTCTGCCTCAACCGCATGCTCTGCGACGCCCTCAGATCTCACGAGCCCTGCACCTACCTCTATGGCTAGGCTCATCGCAACAACATACTTGTAGCCTATAGCCTGACCGTCCCTAGTACAGCTGCAAGACAGAGCACATGAGTGCAGTGTTCGCTCGCCACAAAGCTGTCAGTTGAGCTGAGGCTCATGAAGAGAGAGAGAGAGAGAGAGAGAGAGAGAGAGAGAGCCATGGTGCGCAGGTGGAGATTATTAATAAGAATGGTAATCTCTACAGCAGATGGACACAAGCGTGCAAGATTGTACTCCCTTGTCTCAGAATCAGCATCTGCTCCTCACCTCGAAACTGACAAAGGCAACCTTCTCCGTTGCTTCTTGGGAAAGTCTTGCAGAGTTAAAAATCAATCTGTAAGCTCTTCTAAAGTCGGAATGCAGCTTGCACGGCTTCAGAGCAATGATAAAGGATCTGCAGATGTTCCAATCTACATGCCAGTAGGCGTCAATACTCCAGGATTTGGCAAAGATGAGTATTCAAGACACCATCTTGTCCTTTTGGGTTTTACAAAGCTTGCACTGTTGAGTGGGACGGTTAGTCATGCTGACGGACAAGAATGCATCATCATCACAACATGAAAAAGAACAATAGCAACAAAAGGGAAGGAGAAGCATGGAAGAGTGAATATGCGGGATATCCATTCTCCTTGGACAGATCTTCCGCCCTGATAACTTTGTCTTTGGCCAGTCCGGAGCCGGCAACAACTGGCCAAGGGTCACTACACCGAAGGCCTGGAGCTCATTGATTCTGTCCTTGATGTTGTCTGCATTGCAAAAGAGGCTGAAAACTACGACTGTCTTCAAGGTAAGTGCCTTGAAAATCTCATTCTACTGTTCTTTATTCTATTTTATTCTGTGAAATGCTGTTTTGTCATTCCTTCTTTGCCATTTCTCCGATGTTACAGTTCCATTTATGTCTGGTATAATGATTCTGTTGTTAGTTTTGTTTATATTTGACAATGTAGCTAGCCTGTGCAATTGTCTTGTTTGAAAACAATGTTTAAATCTGTCCTCAATGAAGGTTTGAAAACAATGTTCAGATTTGTTCTCAGTGAAGGTTGTCAGATTTCTTTAAGTGAAATTTTCACCGCTGCTGTTCTAACTTCTCTAGCTTCCTAGTATCCCCCCTCACTTGGTAGACATTGGCTTTAGATCTATGCTCACCACTCCCAGCCAGTGCTAAATTCCAATTATGTTTCAAGTTAGCAAGGCTTTGCCACAAACTCTTTCTTCAATTAATGTTAATTTGTAAATTGTATACTGTTTCTATGCTTGAGATGTTTGTCTATATACTATGATGCAAGCTTTTGTAGTGACAGAAGCTTCAATTTCTTCAGCATTGTGTCATTAATCCTACCAAACTGGTTGATGTTGTCTTGTATACCTGGAACGACGATTTTTTCTTTCTGCTATAACTACATCTTATAAAAAAGCTAGCTTTTCTCTACTGATCAGTTAAATATGCGATTGCTTGCTTTGAGGCCTTTGTTTTGTAGTTTTGAGCTCTGCCTCCACACCAAGTTCGCGTTCTCAATGGTTGCTTCCTCTTTTTAGAATTCTTTGGCAAGGATGATGACGATGCGAGGAGGAGTTTGTGCTGACGCTCATGATGAGCACCTTGCAAGCAAAGCGATTGCCAGACGCAGGGTGAGTTCTCAGTTTAGGTTAGTCATGACTCATTTTCACCTGCTCAATGCTCTTAGGCTTTAGCTATGGCATCTGAGTCCTGATCTGCTAATCAGTGACGCTTAGTCTTGACGTCCGACCGGCTGGAGATGGCGTCCGAGTCCCGACTTCTTCCACTGCCATCACCAATGTTTTTGACTCCTTGAGTCTCTCGTTGTCCGTCCGATGCACTAAATTGGCTTTTAGATCATAGTTTAAAGCATTTATAGGTAGTTATACCTTGGGTCTATGTGCCACACATACACAATGTTTTTATTTTGTATATAATTACAAATATAGACACGTCTAGCATACCTTGGGTCTATGTGTCACACATACACAATGTCTTTATTTTATATATTATTACAAATATAGTCTCAATTTGTCACATGGTCATATGGCTTGGCCGGGTGTGTCATCTTGAGCTATCGATTTTTACCTTTAGTTCTTCTAGCTATCCATATGGCTTGACCGGGTCTCTTGAGCTATCCATTCTTACCAAATGTGTAGTTGTGTCTCTTTTTACGATAAAAAGCTTTGAAGAATTTAAGATCGTTAGTTTCTTTTACATGTAGTTACAAATTCTATAGTCTCAATTTTCCACATGGTCATATGGCTTGACCGGGTGTGTTATCTTGAGCTATAGTTTCTTGTCAAGACACGTTTAGCATACCTTGTCACACATACACAATGTCTTTATTTTATATATAATTACAAATATAGTCTCAATTTGTCACATGGTCATATGGCTAGACAAGGTGTGCCATCTTGAGCTATCAATTTTTACCTTCAGTTCTTCTAGCTATCCATTTGGCTTGACCGGGTCTCTTGAGATATCCATTCTTACCAAATGTGTAGTTGTGCCTCTTTTTATGATAAAAAGCGTTAAAGATTTTAAGATCGTTAGTTTCTTTTACATGTAGTTACAAATTCTATAGTCTCAATTTTTCACATGGTCATATGGCTTGACCGGGTGTGTTATCTTGAGCTATAGTTTCTTACCAAGACACGTCTAGCATACCTTGGGTCTATGTGTCACACATACACAATGTCTTTATTTTGTACATAATTACAAATATAGACATGTCTAACATACCTTGGTGTTTTTCCAACAGCACACTCTGAGAAGAAAGCATATGGACTGTGATGAATCATGTACCTGGCATTCCATTTTCCAATCTTGGTGACTACATGTACGTATCTTGTGATGAGGACATAGTACGAGCTTTAAGAGAGGGATTTTGTGAAGCGAAGGATGTGCACAAAATACTAGGCATTCACGATATCTCTTGGTGCCATGACACATGGCAAGAGAGAGATCTTGAAGATATAATGGTTGCCAATGCAGATGATCAAATTTTGGATTATGGAGTTGTTGATGACGTTCCTCTTGAGATAGAGGAAGGTGCAATGAGTTGAGCACATGTGACAAAGATGACATAATAGTCACAGAATGTGAGTTACGCCATGTGTTTGATGAGATAGTTGATGAAGAGGATAAAGTTCAGAGCTAGTTCTGTTCTTTTGTAGAGATAGATGGCAATAAAATGTGTAAGAGTACTCTTGTGAGTCAGCTCAATGGAAATCCATCTCTGTCTAAGGACAGACTAACAAGGGTGAAAAGTGGGATTTATTCTTCAATGGATAAAAAGATCAGGTTTCAAACAAGAACTTCTCTTGTAGTAGGTTCAATTTGTGTTGTTTTATGTGATGGTTTGTCTTCCAAATGTGACATACTAGCACTTGGAATGTAGTTTGATTTTAATGGTTCTTAAGCTGATTTGGTAGGCTACTTTTATGTTTTCATTTTGTGTTTGTTTTGTACATGATCGCCTATCGATGTGGACATGCCCTTTTGGTAATCGTGTGATTAGACTATGTGATTGGAGGTTTCCTATGTACTATGATATGCAGGTCATACCACCACTTTGAAGTTCGATTACTTTGACTATCAAAGATGTGTTTGATTTTAATGTGTAAGATAATCCTTAAATCCCACATGGGAGCCCAAGATGAGGTGGACAGTTTTTTTGGAAAAAGAAATTATGTGATGAAAATCTCATGTGGGAGCCCAAGAAAAAAGGATATTGATTTTTTTTGAGAAAGAGGTCTCTATACAAAGGAGACTTTGGCAAAATTTTTAAGATTTATATTTTATGTACAAACTCAAAATTAAATACAGATGGTGCTTTTTTAAAAGTTGCATTTTGCTTAAGCATAGACGTGCATTCATATAACATATAATTGTTTTTGTTCAAAAAGATTAATCTTTTAATGGGTTGTTTTGTAATGTGTTTTGATTTGATGAGTGAAGTTTTTCATGGTTTTTTAAGAGTATAAATTATTTGTTATTTAGAGAACAATCCATTTCATGTGTGTACCTTAAATTCCATGTGGGAAACTTACTAAGTGGCTAGTATGATATGTTTTGAGATTGAGATTTGTATTAGTTTACAAGGCAAATTCTATTTGTTTTTTGACAAATTACATTGAAACGATTGGTTTATTTTAATTTAGTATTCATTATGTTTGTTGCTTTTCATGGTTTGTTTATCTTAACATATATTGCAAATGAAAACACACTACAATCTACACATCTGTTCATTTGCAGTTCAACATGTATTTTTGCAAAAGCATGTGCTTCTAAAATTGTTATGTTACTAGTATACATAAAATAGTGGGTCATTACATTCCGTACGAAATCTGTATGAGGGGGGATGGCTCATTGCGAGAATTTCCGTATCTTGTCCGTACGTAGGGAGGTACGTTAGCAAGTAAGATACCGTACATAGGGGAGTTTTTCTAATTTTGATGCACGCAGATGACATCTCCCCATTACTAGTAGTGAATCCCCCGGGTATGATAGTAGCCTTGATAACCAACACACAGTCATGCGTAAGTTTTCAAAAAGATGGTTTGGACCGTATGTTGTAAATCATGTGCATGAAAATTCTACTTATAGCTTATCTGAACTACATGGTACAGAAGTAAAGATTCCCATTGTAGGAAAAAGGATCAAAATGTTTAAGAGAAGAGGAGACAATGATCCAGAAGATGTTGATGAGAAAGAAGAGTAAAACACAGGTGAAGATCAAAGTGAAGATGAAGCTCTAAAATCATCTAGGAAAGAATAAATCAAGGAAGATGTACAAGAGGACTGATCTTACAAAGAAATAATGTGGCACATACCGGAGGATGTGCTGGTTTAGAGGGGGTGGATATCGTGCTGTGACACGTACATAGTGGAAGCGCATGGTACAATCTATCTTGCCACTCATTAGATACATAATTATATTTCCTATAATGTACATATGCATATTTAAGTCTAATAATAAGCTTTCTATTTCATCCTATTATTTATCTCAAGGGTAACATATTCTTACTTTACCGTCAAAAAGTACTATGGAAAAAGCGTCAATAGCTCCACCTCTTTAACTTGGGGCAAAAAGCATTGATTCTTTATTTCTACTATGTCATTATCATCTTACACCCTAGCTAGATCCTATATCTAAGGTAAATTTCAATATATATATATTTTATGTATTTTTCATAATCTCCTTATATTTCTTTTGAATGCGGCTACTAGGAAAGAATCAGATGCTAGTAGGACACTAGCTTCCATGATTCTCAAAGATACCCTTATTTTAATGCATTATTGCAAGCATGATTACAAAACTATTTCAACGAGCAATTCCATGCTTTCATATGGCATGAGGTGTCCATTGGAATCAAATAAAAGTCTAGGCTAAGGGGACCACAAGAAGAATTTTGTTGCCAAAACTGTACCCTATTTTGATGAATTTTTTACACAAGGTTCCAATCCAAATTGGAAACATATATATAAAATGGGAGTCATAGCTAATGAGCTTTATTTTTTGTCCATATTTTTACATTTTTATTTGAAGCTACGATTGAGGATATGTGATCAAAATACTGGACCTTAGTCTGCCCACATCATGTAGGGACAACTCATTTCCATCTTTTTCAATTTTTGTTCACACTCGCTCTTCGCTTCTTGTGTAAACCCTTGGGGGTTCCCTTTACCTAAAAAAGGGGACCTCGTCTTCTTTGAAAACCGTTGAAGCATTCAATCCATCGATGAGAGGAATTCATGAGGGAGTGAGTAGTAATGCCTAACTATACTTATCCATTAACATAAGCTTAAGCCTACACTTTCTCCTAGAGGAAGACTAGCCATTCTTGTAAACTATCCTTGGAAGATCAACTCTAATCAAATAAGGTCTTGGACTTGGTGTATTAATCAAAGTTGAATTCTTCCTTCTTCTTCTCTCTCCATCAGAAATGGTGCCGAAGTGTTTGACAAGCAATATGTGTTCTACATTGATATTTTGTTGATTTCTTGTTGTTTTCTTTTTCATCTCATATCCTTAACCAAACCTATCTCTCTCACTCTTAGAAATTTGTCCTCTCTATAAATTCTAGGTTCACCTTGCTACAGGTACATCTCTCCCCGCAATATCCTTATTGCCTACGGGCAAGAATAGGACTTGGGAGGGAAACTTCTCATCTCTTCACTTCTCTTATATCTACATCTCTCACATACTATCCTAGATGAATAATCCACATGATGAAAATTTATATCACTTCCATTCTATGAGATCTATTAGAATTAACGTATGGATTAGTTGTAAAATACACTTTCAACAACGTATAGTGTTTCTCTTTGGCCCAAAAAGTCTTAATAAAATACTTCTTTCACCGAATCCCATCATACTACCTCTTATAGACTATAACTTTTCATTTGACGTAAGTGTAGTTATCTTGCTATGAACCAAGAGGATTTCTACACACGATTAATCCCAATCACTAGAGAGAACATATATATTATGGTAAGCACAAAACTACAATTTCAAAGAACAATTTGTAGCCTGTTTGATCGGCAAAGATTGAACGCCATTAACTCATCTATTAACCCTTTCATATTACCTATGATACGATATGACCATAGCTTTGATGTTTTCATCTTTGTGTTGTTTTGATGTTCTCTTTTGTGTTCTTTCTTTGTGTGTGAGTGCAAGAGAGAAAGAGTTGGGTTTCTTTGATTGCACTTCCTTCCAAACCCTAGTCTTCATGGCATCTATGGTTTAACTCCTTAATATATTTTTTTGGAGTTCTCTCACAAATTCTCACAGCCAAAATCCCGATGCTTTCTTGGCAAGACCACAAATTTCTCGACAACGTCTTTTCCAACTATCCACATTGCCTGGCCAGGTGCTTGGTCGACTTTTTGGTCCCCAAACACTCGTCCCCATCCCTTTGCCTTTGTCAGAAGGTCACCAACACCTCATTTCATGCCCAAAAAGGGCAAAAAAGGAGCCGATTAACAGATACCTACCATGAGAGCCTTGTCAACTAAGAATAGAGGAAATTTTTGGGATAAAAGATAAGGAAGTCCCCATTTTAATAGCGGAAACACCTGCACAACTTCTAGAGAGCTCATTTTGTAGCAAGAAAGAGTACACCCCTGATTTTGAGTGGCTATAACTCTTTCATCCTTCATCTATCTTTTGCCTATGGATACTCTACGGACATCTCCATGAGACGAGCTTTGTCATGATTTCATCCGTTTTTCCTAACTTTGAGTGTGATCCATTCTTGAAGGGTTTTTCATAAATCTCTACATGTGTTTATCACAGGTGTTTGCGATGGTGTAATAGTTCTTCCTTCCGATGGTGTGATTCGTGAAAGGCTATAGAGGCACTTGTTTTTTTTCCATTTTCACGTTAACAATATCTTCTCACAACCAAACATGGCCGTGACTATTCTCATAACAATTTTCCTTTTGGCCAGCATTTTGTTCCTCCTTTGTAAGGCCAATCATTTCCTGGTTGGAAAGCAAAGATATTGTTAATCAATGATGACGATGAAATCTCTGACGTTGTCCTTGGAAATCATGTATGTTTGACTTATCCTGTTGATACGGATCATGACAACATGCTTATCATTGAAGGACTTGTATTTGAAGACTAACATGTTGCGTATACAGATTGGCAATGATGTGATCAAGCAGCTTGTCGATATATTCTTTCTGCTCTTACTGGTTCCCTTTTGCTTGATGTGTATGAACCTCCTACTTTCCACGATGTATGGAAGTACCTTATTGCAAACTTACAGAAGAAATATGTTACATTAAAATTCTATTTCCAAGTTACAATATGAAGTTGGTACTTCCATGACGGGACACATTGAGTCTTTTGAATCCATTATTAAGCAACTTATTGCTATCGACGATCTCGTTCCACAAAAACAATTGATTATAATTCTCCTTGACACAATGAGGGACTCTTCCTATGATAACATTGTTAAAAAAATTTCTAATAAAAATGGTCTCAACTTCGACCAATCCTGCATATCTTTAATTGAATACTCTCAATGTCAAGAACAATGTAGTGTTGGTCATGATACAACTTTGCTTTCACAAGAGGAGATTGAGTCACAACTTTTTATGCTCGAAGACACCGATTTCAACATGAAAATCGCAGAGGTGTCCCTCGTGGTAATATTTTCTCTCGTTTTCAATATCCTAATAAGCACTATTCTTACTGCAACAGAAATAGTCATACTGAAGATGATTGTGGGGTACGTCAATATGATGACGAACACAATATTACCACTAGACAACCATGTTTATCTAGAGATTCTTCTTCTCCTTGTGAATATTGTGATCACCCCACTTATATGTTCTATAAGCATCCATTTGACACAGAGCATATGCTACTGAACATCGAAACAATACTATAACAGAAACAAGCTGCATCCTATGTTCAATTTTTCCAGACAGATTACTTCATGTAGGTGATGGATCACTTTTTATTATTGATTCTAGTGCTACGAGAAATATGACATATCAATATAAGTGGCTCCATAACTATCATCCACTACCATTTAAACATTTTTTTATCTTGCTAATGATACAACTTGTCAAGTAAAGGGTATTGGAGATTTATATATTGGAACCTTATCTTCTTTCACTCAAATTTTGCAAGGAGTATTACACGTATCAGATCTTTAACATTGGCAGGTATTTTTTGGGTGAAGATAATGTAACAATAACTAATATCTAATTCTCCTAAATGATTTTCTCATGTTAAACTGATCATTTAATATGGGGAAGTGCCAGGGGAGAAAAAGCTAGAATATTGGTTAAGCTGGCAGACCGACCACAGTAGGGATCCAAAGGAGGGAAAATAGGGATCCAAAGGGGGGGGGGGGGGCATATGCAAAAGATCAAGGTGTAACAATGGGCTTAAAAGACCCTAAGGTTCAGTCCATTGAGACTTACAAAATTCCAAGGTTCCAAAATTCAAAGGTTGTGTCCAAAGGTTAAACAATAGGAAAATTGGATGATTAGTGTGTGTACAAAAAGTCTTCACAAGCCCTACATAAGAGGGGGCAAGCTCTAGAAGTAGGGGATGAGAGAGAAACACACACACACACACACACACACACACACTCACAAGCTTCCTTTATACAAGGGGAAAGAGGGACACATGTCAGCTCCCTAGCCCAGATGCCGACAAGGTGTACTCAGATACTATCGGATAACCATGGAGGTGGACCAATGAGAATTATGCTAGAGTAAATCTAGTTTAATTAATTTAAAAACACATAATAAAAGAACTAATAGGAATTAAGCTCTCTATAACACTATTGGACAATCTCCCAAGGGGTCCAATGAGCATTCAACATCCCAATGGCTTGATTGATTCCTATTAGCTAGGAGACAAAGGGGACCAATGAGAGCTTAGTTGTATTAATTAATTACCTAAATCTCTCACAAACGGGGAAAGGGGGACACATGTCAGAAGGCTATCACTTATGCTCTTGAAATTCCATTGGCTAAGCCTGGGGAGGTTCAATAGGGTGTGAGCATGAGCAAATAGCAAGAGGGGTCGACCAAGAGAGAGAGGGGGCTGATTTTCTCAAGGCAATATTGCATACACACTCACACTAGTCTATCTGTGGAGTAATAAGACTCTCTCTCTCCTTCTGAAGATTTAATGGAAAGCTTATCACCTACTCCAAGCTTGTGAGAAGGGAAGCCTACACCAACAACTCTTTGCTTTGTGATGCAAATCCCACCAAGAGCCAAGATTCAATGCATGCTCATTTCCTCTACCGTGCTAATTACTAAGCTAAGCTATTCTAATATGAGTGATTATGTGAGGAGATGTACATCTTACTTGTAATACTACTCCTTCTCCTCTCAATCTACTCTCATACCCCGCTAGCTCTCACCATCTTCGAAGGTGTGTGAGGTCTTGGGTATGAGACCATGAGGGAGTTGATGTTGTGTTTAATAAGTGTTTTGCTAAGTTCTTGAAGTTTCCATCTTCATTGCACTAGCTAGTATTGAAGGAACACAAACAGTTGTATTGTAAAATGTCTCTCTTGATGGGAGAAACCATAATACAAAGCCTTTTGGAGGGGGGACCGGCTCCATGTAAATCCGGTGGTCAACTGTAGTCAATAGATTAATTTCTCTATCTTTTGAAGTATTTTACATGCTATCTAACTAGGTGTTATGCTTTTTTGTTTCTCTCTCCACCCAAGCACTCTTGTTAATCTCATTAGGAATTTATTCTAATGAAAGGCTCACTATGTTCATGCTATTTTCCGCTACACACAAGTTACTAGGCCATTAAATGTTACATTGGTATCAGAGCACAAGGTTTCTCTTTTCTTGCTCAAGAAGGGAGGTCCTCAAGCTAGCTATAAATGGTTGGTATTATTAATTGCATGTGAGTAAGTAGAATAGAAAATTTTTAGCCTTGCAGTGTGCCTACCTTTGTGCAGATAACAGGGCATTATCGTCGAGAGCTATGGTCTAATAGTGGATTCCTACGGAGATTTCCTATGCCTTAACCACTATGGAGCTATTAGAAGCTTGACAGGAGCGGCTGTTGTTTTGGTGTTGCATGACCCTCTCTTCTATTCCTTGCAATTAATGGTATTCAAGCCACGGGTACAGTAGCTTGAGTTATTTTTCTAAAGGGGTAAATAGGAGTAGCAACTAGGGCTTGACGTGCCAAAGTACACCTAAAAAGTCTACACCTAAAAGTTGTTAGAATGGCTGACAATAGTAAACAGAGTGAAATTAATGTTGATAACTTTGATTGTGCTAATGAGCAGCCTATAATCATGCCCCTATGCTTGTTAACTACCTTGTTTCTAGGCTTCAACAAGTCATGGGCAATCCATCCCTCCAAAGTGAAATGCAATTGAAGCTTTGTGCTCACGATATTCTCCAAGCTCCCCACCATGACGACAGAGCACCTAGGAAGCCTCCTTGTGAGACTTCCAAAAGAGGCCTCTCTCCGATTTGGGAAGAATAAGAGGATCCATATTAAGGGCTTAGAAATTTTCTTCTTGATGAAGCATCTCCTTCTCAAAGGAGAACTCAAGAGTCCTCACCGAAGGAACAAGAAAGAGTGAGTCTCCTGCCACCTTGATGGAGATGGCTTCAAAATATGGTGGGCTAAACACTCTTCACATCACCTCCAAAACGGAGAAGACCATCACACACTTCTCCACACCATAATTCAAAGAGGGATGAGAAAAAGTAAGAGAAGAAAAACGGGATAAAGAGGTCACTCTCTTCTCCATCTTCCTCAAATTATTCATCCTCTGATGAAAGAAATGGTACAACTTTTGAACCATAAAAAAGAAGAGGCCATAGGAAATCCTATGTTGTGTGGAAGAGGTTTTCCAAGCTCAAGAAGTTCAAAGAGGGAGGGAAGATCATCTCTTTCCTTACCTACGATGGCACCTTTGGTGCTACGGACAAAGTCTTAGCCTTTATCCAACAATTCAATGTGGCGTTTGGAGATGAGGTCTTCACAAAGTCCTTTAAGCTACACCACGTAGCTATGCACTTTCAAAAGTCCTCCAGGCAATGGTGGTCTAGCCTATGGGCCAACGGTGAAGCTCCATGAACGTGGAAAGCTTTAAGAGCTTCCATTATGAAGGAGTTTTTGGCCACTGATGCCAAAGACAAAGTACTCACTGAATGGAAAAGCTTGAATCTCTCTCCCTAGGAATCCATTCACAAATATTTAAACAAGTTTTGGGACCTATAACTCAAAGCCACTGTCTTCAAAAAGTTGGATTTTGGAGATCAAAAGCAACAATTTTATGTGGGCTTAACTAAAGAAATGGCGAAGTATGTCAACTCCCAAAGGACACGCACCATATCGGCGGTTATACACCATACTATGGTGGCTTCTCGAATCAACTTCCAAACAGGGGCTAAAAGAAATTATAAGTCCACGGAAAACAAGGATTCTAATGCGCCTAAGGGGAAGGACAATGTCAAAAAGTCTCCTAAGGGAAACTCCAACAAAGCTAAGGAGAAGGGAGTTTACAAAGGCAAAAACAAACCCTCTCTTGAAGAGCTTGAGCGTTATCACAAGGATAATCGTTGTTTCAAGTGCGGCGAGCAAGGGCATGCGTACCGCCCTTGTCCCCAAAAGAACACTTACCATGAGCCTCCTAGAGCTACCTTGGTTGAAATCCAAGAAGAGGAAGCTCACCACAAAGGATCTCCTTTATGCAATGCTTGGGGAAAGCTAAGAGAACATGATGCTTTTATTCTCTTTGACACTAGTTCTACTCACAGTTTCATATCCACAGAGTTGGCCACCAAGCTAGGCATACAAGCCTACGAGATGGGAGATGTCCTACCTGTAGAAGGTGATTTCAAGGGGGAAGAAGCTTCAGTCACTCCCTTTGTCGAGAAATTGAGGCTCCATGTCCAAAGATATGTGGACAAAGAGGCCTTCTTTATCTCTCCTCTCAAGCATGAGGATGTAATCCTAGGGGCACCATGGTTTGATTGCATGGCTGCCAATGTTAAATTCTTTGAAAGGAGAATGTACTTTAGGTTTAAGGAAAAACATATGTACATAGATGCTAAGCAAATGGGTAACACCATATCCATTGTACATACGCAAGCTTTTAACAAGTCAATAAAGAGCTCTATTTTTGTGTACATGATTTTTGTTAAAAATTCTCAAAATGAACCTAATGCTTTAACAAAAGCAAATATTAACAATGACAAGAATTAGAGTTATCCAATTTTCTCAAGGGGTTTCAAGATGTCTTTATTGACGACATCCCTTGTGAGCTACCTCCTAAATGAGGCAATGATGACCATACAATTGAAATTCTTCCACAAATTTCGCTGCCTAAAAAACCTCCTTACAGAGTTTCTCAAGCTCAACAAGAGGAGATTATGCGGCAAGTGCATGAGTTAGTTGAGAAGGTCATGGTTAGGCCTAGCTCATCTCCATTTTTCTCACCTGTGCTATTAGTGCAAGAGAAAGACGGCACATATCGTATGTGTGTCGACTATAGAGCACTAAATAGGATCACTATCAAGAATAGGTTTCCCGTTCCACGGGTAGAAGACCTATTTGATAAGCTACAAGGATCGACCTCCTTCAGTAGGATTGACCTAAAAAGTGGCTATCATCAACTAAGGATAGTTGATCAGGACATTCTAAAGACTGCATTTCACACTACATTTTGTCTTTACGAATAAATTGTCATGCCTTTTGGCTTGACCAATGCACCAGCCACATTCAACCGCTTGATGGAGAAGCTATTTAGGCCTCACCGAACCTTTACTGGAGTGTTCTTTGATGATATCATCCTCTACGCTATTTCATTAGACAAACACAAACAACACCTCCAGGTAATATCTCGAGTTCTAAGAGAGAATAAACTTTATGTTAATCGAAAGAAAAGTGAGTTTTTCTTGCAGGAGATTCAATATTTAGGTCACATTATCTCTCAAGATGGCATCCAAATGGATCCATCAAAGTTAGAGGTACTAAAAGGATGGCCTAAACCAAGGAATCTTCATGAACTAAGAAACTGTATAGGTATGTGTGTATACTATAGAAAAGTTCTCACAAATTGCAGGACCATTACATGACCTAACAAAAAAAACGTTAGGTATACATGGTCTTCCAAGGAGAACAATGCTTTTGAAAAGCTTATCTCTCAACTAGTGCTTACACTACCGGATCTCTCAAAGCCATTCGAGTTCCAATGTGACGCTTGTGGTGATTGCTTGGAGCTGTTTTGCTCCAACAAGGGCATGTCATAGCCTATGACAGTCAAAGGCTTGACGTTGTTGAGCAAGCTCAAGGCATATATGAAAAGGATCTCCTCGCAGTTCTACATGCCTTAGACTCATGGAAGCACTATTTACTGGGGACTCCTTTCATTCTACAAATGGATCAACAAAGTCTTAAGTACTTCTTGATGCATACCAAGCTCTCTAACAAACAAATGAGGTGAGAAAATTTCCTTTCGCAATTTCATTTTTATATTGCTCACATTGGTGGCAAGCATAATCAAGTAGCCAATGCACTCTCAAGACGGCCAAAAGTGAATGCGGTTTCCATATCAACTCACAATGATCTATCTTCAATAAAGATGAGTATGCTATTGATTCCAATTTTAGAGATGTGGTTTCAGCCCTTGCATTATGGAAGAAAGAGGAACCATTTACTTTACAAGATGGTTATCTTCTCTATGGCAATAGACTATGCGTTACTAACTCACTACGTGAGAAATTAATGTATGAATCTCATGCTCCACCTTATGCGGGGCATAGAGGGATTCAGTCTACCTTAAAGGGAATTGAAACATACTTCTATTGGCCTACCATAAAAGCAAACATACAAGAGTATGTTTCTAAATGTGTGGTATCTTAGAAGACAAAATTTGATAGAGGGAAGCAACCTTAGTGCTTCAACTTTTGCCAATCCCTAATTCACCATGGGAGAGCATACCCATGGATTTTATCTTTGGATTGCCTAAGTCTATCCATGGGAATACAAGAATATGGATGCTAGTAGATAAGTTTAGTAAACAAGCTCATTTTATACCTGTCAAAAAGACTATCAAAGCCCACCAAATGGGAATCCTCTAAATTTCACAAATCTTCAAGTACCATGGCTTGCCAATGTCCATAGTGTCGGATAAAGATCCTAGAATAACTAGTAATTTTTGGAAGGGTCTCTTTGAGAATTTTGGAACAAGGCTAAACTTTTGTTTGGCCTATCATCCACAAACGGATGAACAAAGTAAAATAGCTAACCTAACAATTCTTGATCTACTAAGCCTATGTAACGGAAGTAGATGAAAGATCCCAATGGGAGAAGTACTTACCCTTAGTGTAGCATGCCTACAACAACATTGTACATACTTCCATGAAAAGAGCACCTTTCAAGGTAATATAAAGAATATCAAAAAGTCCCTTGCTACTTAAGGTACACGGGAAGATCTTCGTTGCAGATGAGTATAGCCGAGACCTACAAGAATATTTCCAAAAGATTAATGATGCTATCTCTATCTCATAGCAAATGCAAAAGGATGGTATTGAGAAGCACAAAAGAGGCCAAGCCTTTAAAGAAAATTATTGGGTCTTACTTAAATTTCCCAAGGCTCGATTAAGGCACACGATGGGCAAGAATCCTACAGGACACCAAAAGTACTATGCTAAGTTAGAAAAAAGGTACTATGTCCCCTTCCAAATTCTTAGGCCAATCAATGAGATGGCCTATCAACTCAGGTTTCCCAGCCATTGTGTAACATTTAATGGCCTAGTAACTTGTCTGTAGCGGAAAATAGCATGAACATAGTGAGCATTTCATTAGAATAGATTCCTAATGAGATTAACGAGAGTGCTTGGGTGGAGACAGAAACAAAAAGCATAACACCTAGTTAGATAGCATGAACAATACTTCAAAAGAGAGAGAAATTAAGCAATTGACAATAGTTGAGGACCGGATTTTCATGGAGCCCGTCCCCCCTCCAAAAGGCTTTGTATTATGGTTTCTCCCATCAAGAGAGACATTTTACAATGTAACTTCTTGTGTTCCTTCAATACTAGCTAGTGCAATGAAGATGGAAACTTCATGCACTAAGAAAAACACTTATCAAACACAACATCAATTCCCTCACGGTCTCAGACCCAGGACCTCACACACCTTTGAAGATGGTGAGAGCCAGTTGGGTATGAGAGTAGATTGAGAGGAATAAGGAGTATGCTTATGAGAAATATGTACATCTCCTCACATAATCACTCATATTAGCATAGCTTAACTTATTAATTAGCATGGTAGAGGAGATGAGCATGCATTGAAGCTTGGCTCTTGGTTGGATTTGCATCACAAAGCCAAGAGTTGTTGGTGTAGGCCTTCCTTCTCACAAGCTTGGAGTAGGTGATGAGCTTTCCATTAAAGCTTGAGAAGGAGAGAGAGTCTTCTTTACTTCACACATGAGATTGTGTGAGTATGTGTGTATGATAATGCCTTTGAAAAATCAGCCCCCTCTCTCTCTTGGTCGACCCCTCTTGCTATTTTCTCCTGCTAGCATCCTATTGGACCTCCCCAAGCTTAGCCAATGGTAATTAAGCAGCATAAGTGATAGCCTTCTGACATGTGTCTCCCTTTCCCCTTTTGTGAGAGATTTAGGTAATTATTTAATGCAACTAAACTCTCATTGGACCCCTTTTCCTCCTGGCCAATAGGAACCAGGCAAGCCATTGGGCTGCTGAATGCTCATAGGTCCCCTTTGGAGATTGTCCAATGGTCTTCTAGAGAGCTTAATTCTTATTGGTTCTGTTATTAAGTGTTTTTAAATTAATTAAACTATATTTACTCTAGCTTTTGTGAGAGATTTAGGTAATTATTTAATGCAACTAAACTCTCATTGGACCCCTTTTCCTCCTGGCCAATAGGAACCGGGCAAGCCATTGGGCTGCTGAATGCTCATAGGTCCCCTTGGGAGATTGTCCAATGGTCTTCTAGAGAGCTTAATTCTTATTGGTTCTTTTATTAAGTGTTTTTAAATTAATTAAACTATATTTACTCTAGCCTAATTCTCATTGTTCCACCTCCAAGGCCATCAATAGGAATTGGGTACACCTTGTGGGCATCTGGGCTAGGGAGCTGACATGTGTCCCTCATTCCCTTTGTGTAAAGGGAGCTTGTGTGTGTGTGTGTGTGTGTTTCTTTCTCATACCCTACTTGCAAGGCTTGCCCCCTCCTATGTAGGGATTGCTAAAGACTTTTGGGACACACACAAAGCATCCAATTCCCCCAATGTTTGACCTTTGGACACAACCTTTGAATTTTGGAACCTTAGCATTTTGGAAGTCTTAATGGGATGAACCTTAGGGTCTTTTAAGTACATTGTTGCACATGGATCTTTTATAGATGCCCCCCCCCCCCCCCCCCCTTTGGATCCCTATTTTCCCTCCTTTGGATCCCTATTGTGGCTAGTCTACTAGCTTAACCAATATTCTAGCTTTTTCTCCCCTGGCACTTCCCCATATCAAATGATCAGTTTAACATGAGAAAATCATTTAGGAGAATTAGATATTGATTATTATGACATTACCGGGACATTACCTCTCCTTGAAATCATAGTCATCCTCGACTATGGGGGGAAGGAGATAAATCATATTCATTAGTCCTTTTCTTAGCGGGTCCCTATGTTACCCTACCACATCATTCCACAATGAATGACTAGTCCATTTGGTGCTTGAGATCCTAAGGCTACCACAAGCATGTATGCACATTCGTCCTATCATCTTCCATAGTAGAGTGACAAGCTCTACTTGGTGTTCGGGAGACCTTGTCTTCGCAAACTTGATCTAAGCATGCATACTACTTCATTTTTGTGCACAATAAGAAAAAGAGAGTCTTATAAGACAAAAAAATTGTTCATTTTTAACATTTGTACATTTGCTTACTCTTGGGAAGCATTGTAAGCATTGACAAGGTTTAGGTTATCCTTTAATTGTATGACTTGCATCCATCTAGCATCTTCAAAAGGATAATTCTTAAACTTAATAAGATATCGTCGGATAGTCTTACCACCTCTTAGTATCTTGTCTTCATGTCGGAGAATGGACTCGGGCTACAACACCTCTTCTTGGTCCTCGATCTCTGGTGGGTCTTCAATAGTTGGTTCTTGAGGTGGCTCTCCTTTGTATGGATTTAGTACGCTTGCATGGAAAGCATTGTGTATGTGTCAATGATTGGGAAACTTGAGTTGATAGGCCATCTCATTGATTGGCCTAAGAATCTGGAAAGGATCATAGTACCTTTTTGCTAACTTAGCATAGTACTTTTGGTGTCCCGTAGGATTCTTGCCCGTCGTGTGCCTTAATCAAGCCTTGGGAAATTTTAATAAGACCCAATCATTTTCTTTAAAGGCTTGGGCTCTTTTGTGCTTGTCAGTAGTAGCCTTTTGCCTTTGCTGTGAGATAGAGATAGCATCCTTAATATTTTGGAGATTTTCTTGTAGGTCTTGGCTATACTCATCTGCAGCGAAGATCTTCCCCTATACCTTAAGTAGCAAGGGACTTTTTGATCTTTCCTCAATTACCTCAAAAGGTGCTTTTCCCGTGGAAGTATGTACAGTGTTATTGTATGCATACTCCATTAAGGGTAAGTACTTCTCCAATTGGGATCTTTGATCTACTTCCGTTACATAGGCTTTTAATAGATCGAGAATTGTTAGGTTAGGTATTTGACTTTGGCCATCCGTTTGCAGGTGATAGGCCGAAGAGTTTAGCCTTGTTCCTAAATTCTCAAAGAGACTCTTCCAGAAATTAGTGTTCATTCTAGGATCTCTATCCGACACTATGGACATTGGCAAGCCATGGTACTTGAAGATTTGTGAAATGAAGAGGGTTGCCATTTGATGGGCTTTGATAGTCTTTTTGACAGGTATAAAATGAGCTTGTTTACTGAACCTGTCTACTATCGTCCATATTCGTGTATTCCCATGGATAGACTTAGGCAATCCAAAGATAAAATCCATGGATATGCTCTCCCATGGTGAATTAGGGATTGGCAAAGGTTGAATCAATCCAAGTTGCTTCCCTCTATCAAACTTTGTCTTTTGGCATACCACACATTTCGAAACATACTCTTGTATGTTTTCTTTCATGGTAGGCCAATAGAAATATGTTTCAATCCCCTTTAGGGTAGACTGAATCCCTCTATGCCCTGCATAAGGAGGATCATGAGATTCATACATTACTTTCTCACGTAGTGAGCTAGTAACGCATAGTCTATTGCCATAGAGAAGATAGCCATCTTGTAAAGTAGATGGTTCCTCTTTCTTCCCTAGTGCAAGGGCTGAAATCACATCTCTAAAATCAGGATCAATAGCATACTCATCTATCATAGAAGATCGATCATTGTGAGTTGCTATGGAAACCGCATTCACTCTTGGCCATCTTGAGAGTGCATCGGCTACTTGATTATGTTTGCCAACAATGTGAGCAATATGAAAATTGAATTGCAAAAGGAAATTTTCCCACCTCATTTGTTTGGCGAAGAGCTTGGTCTGCGTCATGAAGTACTTAAGACTTTGTTGATATATTCGTAGAATGAAAGGAGTCCCCAATAAATAGTGCTTCAATGAGTCTAAGGCATGTATAACTGCAAGGAGTCCCTTTTCATATATTCCTAGAGCTTGCTCAACAGGGACGAGCCTTTGACTTTCATAGCCTATGGCATGCCCTTCTTGAAGCAAAACAGCTCCAAGTCAATCACCACAAGCATCACATTGGACCTCAAATGGATTTAAGAGATCCGGTAGTGTAAGCATAGGTTGATAGATACGCTTTTCTTTAAGCTTTTCTTTAAGCTTTTCAAAAGCATTGTTCTCCTTGGCAGACCATGTGTACCTAAAGTTTTTATTTGTTACGTCATGTAATGGTCCTGCTATTAGTGATAACTTTTCTATGAAGCATCTATAGTATGCGCACATACCTATAAAGCTTCTTAACTCATGAAGATTCCTTGGTTTAGGCCATCCTTTTATTACCTCTAACTTTGATGGATCCATTTGGATGCCATTTTGAGAGATAATGTGACCTAAATACTGAATCTCTTGTAAGAAAAAATCACTTTTCTTTCGATTAACATAAAGTTTATTCTCTCTTAGAACTTGAAATATTACCTGGAGGTGTCGCTTGTGTTCATCTAATGAATTAGAGTAGATGATAATATCATCAAAGAACACTCCAGTAAAGGTTCGGTGAGGCGTGAATAGCTTATCTATCAAGCGGTTGAATGTGGCTGGTGCATTGGTCAAGCCAAAAGGTATGTGTTGGGGGTCCATCGTTGCAATCGCTCCAATGACCAACAAAATTATCAATCCAGAGGGATGAACTACTCGGCTAGGGCATGGAAACACTCACACGGTTAGTGAGCTAATCGTGGCAACACAAATGGTTAACTCTACGAGGTGAGCTTCTCGGCCTATGGAGGAGCTAAGCCGCAATGAAGGGCAATCTCCATATCCACTTCTCTTCACCTCTAATCAACCCAATCACACACACTACGATTGCAAGACGCACACAACACTAATCCTATCATGCAACACACTAATCGCAAGCACACACACATAGATCTATCGAGCACCACACTCCAATCAAACCTACATACACACACAAGCAAAAGAGAGAAATCACACAAGATTAGAGAGGGATTAACCACTAATTAGTTTAGATCTAGTTAATATAACCATCATAGGCAATCATAAGAAGTAAGAGAGAGGCATAGTGAGAGAGAATGAATCATTGATTAGTGTTAATCAAGTCTCATGAGCAAGGAGAAGCTCAAGGACTCCATAGTTACACACCTCAAGAGCTCTCACCAAAGAGTGATCTCAACAAATGACTTGAGAACCCTAATTTCTTTTACACACAGCCTTATATACCTAGGGTAGAAATATGCAATGTCCGGGCTCCCAAGGCCTTTAGGGCTCACCACTTACTGAATCTGCAACATACGCACAGTAAGTGACCTATTCTTTACAACTTGGAACTCCCATTGAGCCTGTAACACATTAGAATATTACAATGGCTTGAAATAAATCGGGAATTTACAATACGTGACCATTTTGGGCAAACATGAACAATATATAACTCTAATCTTTATTGCTTCTTTGCATTCATCCTCGATGTGCATTCGTATGTTTTCGGTCTTTAGCAGCTTTTGTTAACTGACAATGACTCAGTTAACATTCCCCCTTTCCTATTTTAGTGCCTGTCCTCGGGCATTGTTGAAAAGTGTCCGTGGAGGCTGTGGAAGGTTTTGATTGGTTGTTGATGGGCTGATTTCTTCAATTGTTGTTGAATTTGTTGATGAGGTTGAATTTTTTGCAGCATCTTCATTGGTCCAAATATGTCTGATGTGAGAGATGATGTTGCATTTGTCCATTGTAATAGCATAATGATGAGACTGATGTTTATTTATGAGAAGTATGTACAATGGAAGTAGAATGATGAGATCCTAAATTAGGGTCTAATACTTGGATGACCAAAGGGAAAAACCCAGTGGGAGAAAAGTGCCTTTAGGATACATGCATTATTGGAGTACTTATTAGCATGGGAAATATTAATAAAGTACTAAAGAGATTATTTGCTGATAGATATGGAATTAAAGAAGCAACAAATATGAAAGGGTAGCATGATGGAACATTAATTTGCCTGTTGTAGTCCACTCAAGGTGCATAGGTGAAAGCAAAAAAGAGTGTCTAATGCATATGTCCAATGATGGGACATCCTATTTATGCATACACAGAAATGCATGGAAAATAATATGCTGTGCAAGAAATTTTGAGGTTATTTAGAAAGATGGTGTAGCTATAAAATCATATGTCATGGCCTTGCAAGTGGCACCTCTTTAAGAATGGTTTTTGCTGATGAGGATATGTGCTCTCATCTTATTGTGCATTGTGCGTGAGTGTTAGACTCTACGACACTCCACCAATTGTAAGTTAATAGACTTTGACTCTTATGCTCACCTCATTCAGCATGAGCGACACGACTTTAGATATTCTCAACTCTTCCAGTTTAAGCGTAAGCCTAATAACTACGACTCTTAGCACAGAGTTTAATATGACTTGAACCTTTGGGACTAATGCTTTGCTCATTTCATGGCTCAGCAGCCTGACTCTAACTATGCCAAAGAGTGTTTTTTGCACCATGGCGACTTGATTTTTTACATTCTTGAGCTTAGTACAAACATTTCTTTAGGTAAAAGTAAGTTTGAATCCTCAAAAAAATGATTAGTGAAGGACCAAGTTGACATTGAAGGTTTCTTTTGCCATACCTATTTTGTCATCTTTGAATATGCATTCGCATTGGGTGGGTCGTCCTTCTTTGATCGTGAAGACTCCATTATCTGTTTGATTCTTCAATAAGGCCAGTTGTAAGAAGTCTTTGATGTTGTTGTAGGCCTCTGTTGATCGTTGACATTTGAATTTTCACTAGGAGCATTGGAAGACTTAGGAATCCAAATCTCTTGAGGACCTTTTTAACTCCATTGTTGACTTTTCTTCGTTCTAGGTCTTGTTAACGTTGAGTTCTTGAGATCTTCATGCAGGCTTGGTGTAGTTGCAGTTGGCTTGCGATTGACTGGTAGCCAAATCTTTGTATATCTTGCATAGAATCCTTGTCCAAGAGGAACGTTCCTTGAGATTCGTCCTTGTTCTGTATCCTCTTGAAAGTTGTGGTAGACTTTAGCATCTTTCAATGTTGTTTTGTTGTATACCTTCTTCTTAGGTATCCTAAGATATTGTCGAGGTTGATACCTTGTGGGACTTCTTTCTTGCAAGGGTCTTGAAGCTACTTCATATGCCCTAACCTGCGGTTTTGGCACCCATATCTATCTGTTACCTCCATAGTACTCCTGTTCCTTTAAGCTCCATTGTGATGCTATCCATCCCATGTGTTTGTCTTTTTATGTTGATTTCCTGTCCTTAATCCAAACCGGATCATTGACTTTGACAAAACTTCCCGGAACAAACACTTGCTTGACTTTCCTTTGCTTTCTTGAGTACTTTGGTTGAAATATCTTTGCTTTTTTGGGTGTCTCCTTAGAGGTTTCAATTGGGTCAGCAATTGACTTGAAGTTTTGAAAGACTGACTTGTTTGAAAAAGCTAATCCATGAGGGTTGTTTGATGTAGAGGCATATGCTGTCACACCTTCTTTGCCAATTGGTGGAAGTTCCACTTTATCTTTACCTTTGTCTGCAAGATTTGTCTTCGATCCTTGTGATTTCTGAAACTCTAAATCTTCAATTTTTGGTTCTATTGAAGATCTTTGTCCATCTTTTCCCATGGTCTCATCTTGATCTAACTATGTCTCGTTGGACGGTAGCTTGAGACTATGATTTCCAATCTGACTTTCATCAGCTGATTCTGCTGGCAATGAGTGATTGAGCTTTGGAATTCTTGTTGCTTCTTGGTTGTCTGCAACCCCGCCCTTCTTTATTTCTAGCTTTCAGGGCATTCTCTTCTCAATAGCTTCCGTGGTTTCTCTTTGCTCTGTTTTATCTGCACTTGCTATTGCTTGATTTGCTTCAAGCTCTTTTGAAGTTTTGATTGACGGAGATGAATCATCTTCAATAAGCTTTGCTTTGGCATCGGTCTCCATTTTAACTGTGCTTGAGAACCTTGTGTTGTTGTCCGTGGGTGACCAGTCTTGATCTCCATTCTTGTTGTCTGTGGTGATTCCGTCATGTTTGAATTCTGTATCTTTGACATCTTCTGGGCCATTGGCATTCCCACTATGATGTCGTCATGCATATCCTTTGCTGTGATCACATGAAATTGAGCGATGATGATCTGTGAACTTACTTCAATGGTGGGGAAATGATTCCCCAGCATTCTGCTCGTTTGTCTCCACATATGCTCACAAATTCATGAGCATCTTCCAACTGTGGTTGGCCACATCTTTTTCAAGTGTCAAAAGACATGAGGTTCTTGTCTAACTAAAAGTCTAGCTTTACTTCACTTGACAGCTTTTCTTCGTTTTCACTGGTGATGTTGCACTTGATCGTCTTAGGATTTGTGTCTGAATTGACTGCTTTTGTTGTGGCAGTGTCCTTTGGTTCAGCTTTGTCTACATTTTCTTTGCTTTGACCACCTGCTTCCGTTGATGTCGACTCGTATGAATGTGATACTGCACTTTTTTGAAATTGTTGATCATTGGCCACCTACATCTGAGTAACCTTTGATCTTAGAAGATCCATTGTACTTTCTGGCAGAATCTGTCTCTTTGGAGGAGATTTTGGTAGTGACCTTTGTGTAGCTTTTTGGACTTTTACTTTCATTGATTCTAACTTTTTTATCACCTATTCTGGTAGCTTGAGGCTTTGCATCACCTTCAAATAGTCTTTGACTACAGTCGGGCCATCCGTAGGGGTTTGTACAAGATCATGACCTTGTTGATATTTGTTACCATGTGCATCTTGATATGCATATGTGAGCTTGGTCACATATAACTGTTTGAACACTATTAGATTTGTTGGATTTTGGCTTTGACTTGTGGAGATCAGTTGAAACTTTTGTCCCTGATGATCTTCATAGAGGCATTTATCTTTAGATTCTAATGGAATCTTGTGCAATTGGAAACTTCCAACAACCATATGATCTTTCAATGGTTTCTGCTTTGAAGAGGGTTGTTGGCTAGAAGCTCTAGGGCTTCTAATTGACATTGCGGTTCCTGGTACAAGAGCTGAGCTTGATGTATTTGCAGCTCCCCCCTTCCTAGGGTGATCACTATAACCTGCTTCATTGTAAGACTTTAAAATTGTTTCGCTCTGGTACAGTCTCACCTTTTGGGATTGTGAAGGTACACTTTTGGCAGCACTGTTGACATTTGGCATGTGCAAACCTTCTACATAGTTTCTTATGTATCTTTGTGAAACATGACAAATGATTCCCCAAGTTAAGCTGTAGATATCATTATCTTTGTCCTGATATTGCCTATCCCATGGGTCTCCAATGATGTGAGCTTCTGTGGTTTCATGACCCAAGGCATCATAGATGCTAGACTCTTGTCTATATCTACGACTATTTTGGTCAAAGTAGATGTTTTTTTGGTCACAACATCGAAGCTTGATTTCCAATGGAGGAGGGTTTGGCTCTGAACAGATTTTTGGGTTCACTCAGGTAATATCCTTCAGCTCTAGAGAGGATGGGCTACAATAGATTTTTTTCTATCATATGAACCATCCTTTCTGATCTATCACTGGACGCACTTCTATGAGATGGTATGTGGGCCGTTCAAACACAGGTTGATCATTTTTGTACAGTTTTCCTTTTTGGTCTACATAGTGTGCATATCAATTATGTATACCATACAAAGCTAACATCATTCTATTTGATGTGTCCCATAGACTCGTGAATGATTGCACACTTGTGGAAGTGGATGCAAAATCTTTTGTAAATCTAACATTCTTTTCAACCTTGTTAAGGCGGTTACGCCGCTAGCGGAAGCTAAATAGCGAGAACTCAACCAACAACAGAATTTGTCAGACGAGGACGGAGCTTGACCCGCAGGCGCATGGAAACAACTAGGTGGGTGTCAAATCACCTACTCGACCTTCTAATGACAATCACTACTAAGGAAATCAAATCTAAGTTCTAAAATACGCAAGTGACTGAAATCCGTACTACGAACGAATGCTATACGAAACAGGATCAAGAATCATTGAATCGATCTCAAACTCAAGGGGAAGTCTATACACTAGGTAAGAACAACACCCTAAAGACTTGAACTGCAAAATCAACCTATAACCACTCCGTGCGGCAAACGCGTATGAAGACAGGCCGAAAAATACAGGTGACCGAAACTTGACCCCGATGGTACTAATGTGTAGCTCTACTCGTTGTGGTTCTATAGATATGCTGCACGTTCTATTCCGACACACGAGTTGGAAGAAAACTCACACCAAAGCTCGTAGGAACTTACCACACATAGAAGCCGATAGCGCGCACTCTTGGTATCTGTGCGTAGCTCTCACCGTTGCTAACACAATGGCGGTGTCGCTTCTCCAATGGCGGCCCCGTAGCTCGCGTAGCAAGAAGATAAGACTCTCTCTCTCTCTCTCTCTCAGACACAGTCACGGCGCTCAAAAACTCACTTTGATTAATAATTGAATCTCCCTTAGGTTACAAAAACTTTGGCTTATATACCTCAGCCTTGGAGGTGAGAACATCTCTAATTATTTACATCAGCAGGTGAAATTACGTCGGGATTACAAGCTGGAAACTCAATTGAGTCCCGTTACTTAATGAATGGCTCAAATCAAAATTAATGTCGGAAAGACATTTATTACAATCAATGGTTACAAAATGATGGGTGTGAGCAAAAATGTGGGTGTGATCCTCTGCTGGCTCAACACTCCCCCCCTCCGCGTTCATGTCGTCCCTGACATGACTTTTAGGCTTGGTCAATAGAGTCCTGTCGTCTTGAGCATTTGCAAATGTGATTCATAGCGTAGGTTGCCGATGGTCAAGGTTGGGCCGAATATTTTGCTTTCGTGAGTGAAAAAGCCGGTGTAGAAAGCTTCTTCGAATGTTTGCATGTGGAAGCTAGGCAAAAACATAATTCTTTGGTATAAGAGATGTAACACCTTTGGTGATGGCTGCAATGAAAGATCATACATCATATCCGTCATTGTGTCGGCCGTCGATAGTAGACTCTAGGTCGTGGCTTTATCTGGCGCGAACACTTCAATGCATGCTAAGAGAGTCCTGCAGATTTTCTTTAGCATCTGACACGAAAGGTCAGGAGAGCCAGTAAAGAGTTTGATGGTGCCCGTTAGGGTTTTCACCATGTAGGCTTTACCTATTCTCTCTCCTGCCTTTGGTCCTGGCATCCTTGGGTAATTAAGCCAATTTGGCTTCTTTTCTGCAATCCTGCCATGCTCTTTCCAGCTTCTGACTCTTGGCACCGGGCAGAAGGTTGCATCCTCCCGAATCTCCTTTGGAGCCTCTACCAAGTAGATGAGGTAGGCTGGGTATTTGTTCAGCCAACCTTTCTTCCATCTAGGTTGAGAATCTACAATCTTCTTTGATTGTTCATCCTTTGTGATGTCGCCTTCGTAAAGAGCGACATACTGCTCCTCCTCTATTCTCTTTTTCGTCTTTATCACTTCAAATTTTATCAGAGGCAAAGGCAGGCTGGGTTGCATCCACTCTTCATGGAGCACTTTTGTGTCTAAACTTTGAAGTCTAATGGAGATGAGGAGTCTCCTTTCCCATTCCATTTCCGCCTTGGCACTTTCCTCTGTTGATTTTTCTATTTGGTCCTGGAGCCTTTGTTCTTCTTCTTCAGAGATTCCTGAAGTTGAGGCCACTTCTTGAACTGGGGCTGGATCTTCAATTGTGGTTGCCTCTCCAGTTTCTGGTAGCTCTATGGCTGCTCCCCCTGCTTCTTCTTGTGGTGGCTCTGTTTCTCTTCTTTGTTGCTCTTGGAGGTCTTGGAGCTGTTTGCGGAGGGCCTCATTTTCTGTTCTTAGTGTTTGGTTTTTTGATGTGAGCCTCTCCTCTGCAGCCAATGATCCCTCCGCCATGTGCAATCTTTGCACTTGCTCTAACCTTAGCTCTCTTTGCAAACTTCTGACCTGATCTTCCAGAGCTGGTACGAGGGCTCCCTCTTGTTCTGTTCCTGCTCTGCTAGCTCTAGGGGTGGTCCTGAGTCTCGTGATTGTCCTTTCTTGAAGTTCGACTCTTTCCCTTAGCTCAATGAGCTCATCCTTGGCTGCCTCCAGCTCATCTTCTATTCGCTCCTTTGCTTCCTGTGAACTTGTTACCTCTCTTGAAGCTTCGGCTAGTTGGAGTATTAAGCCGTCTCTCTCGTTTTCTGCGTCGTAGAGTGATGCTTTATGACTTTCAGATTCAATCATAGCATTCTCTAACTTCTTCTGCAACTCTGCTTCCTTTTGTTTTGCTGTCTCAATTGCTACTTCCTTTGCTCTGGATCTTTCTTTAATCTTGCTGAGCAGTTCATGCACCATGTGCATGTCTTTTTCATCTTCATCTGTCAACTTGACAGCTCTTTCTGCCACCACCTCCAATGGCTTCGGCTCTTCTAGTATGTTCCGTTCGTCCATTTTCTCTTTACTCTCCATTGTACCTTTTGTCTTTTCCTTCGTCCCTTTCCGATCATCTTGTTTTCGTAGGGATATCCCATAAACTGCCTCCAGGGCCTCTTCTTCACTGTATCCGATCGCTACCAGATCCTCATAATCATCTTTCTTTTGCTGAACTGGATCTATCTCCTTTCCCTTGGTCCCGGCCTCCGGCTTTTCCATAACTTCTGTTTCTATTTCTATTGTGGTCTCCTCCACAATAATTTCCGTCTTCTTCGGGCTTGGTACATCAGTAAAGGAGGGCTGATTGTCCTCAGTCATCTTGGCTTTCCCTTTGTTTGCTTGCCCGTCTTTCTCTCGAAGTTCAGTAGACTCATCTACTTCCTTCTTCTCCTTGTCGTCCTTTTTCAGCTCAGCTTTTAAAAGCTGTGCTTCTTCTTCAGTGTAAGGCTCGACAGGTTGCTGCTCCAGTATGGCCTCCGACTCCTCATAAGCTCTAATATATTGATCATATTGATCAACATGTGGCCTGGCTGAGCTGGTTCCGACTTTATTGGGGTCTGGCACCAACATTTCTTCAAAGTCCCCCTTTAGAGCTCTTTCCGCTCTAAACTGCTCCACCAGCCTTTCCATTCTTGCGGCTTTTTGACTTTTGGTTTGCTTGGGATCAGCCTTCTTCTTCGCTTTCTTCTTGAGCGGCTCGTCCACAGCCTCTTCAGGTTCTGAAACTATTTCTAGTTTTTGGCGTGCTCTTGTGGACGCCCTCTTGGATACTTCTTGCTGTTCTTTCTCTTCATCGGCTTCTCTAAGCCACTCATTCTGGGAGGGAACCCGTGGCCCTTGATCCCTAGCTCCAATAGCTTCATAAGCTATTCTTGTTAGGATTTCTCCTCCTCCTATGTACTTTGTCTTCTGGTTGTGCATGGCGATTACTTGCTCGTGGATGTATTGAGCATAATTCACCTCTTTTGGCACGTTGCTCTTCAGTGCCCATGCGATGGTTGTCGCAATGGCATGGGGTGGTGTAGTATACTTCTGCGGTCTTTTACTGCACACATGGAAAAACTGGTTGTATAATCGGCAAAGGGTTGCTGCTCGTTGATCTGCCATATCTCCGTAGGTTGTATTTTGTTTCTTTGATCCATAGACCTCTATGGCCTCCCTTCTTTCTCTGACAGAACTTCCTTTGTTGTGCAGCTTCAATGCATCTGCAATGAGCTGTGGAGTGATCTGTACTTCAACTGTTTCTCCATCCATGGCTGTCAACGTGGCTTTCCCATCCTTCTGAATGGATGTTGCCAACTCGTACACTCTTCTTGTGTCTATACCTGATGGTCTCGAGGTGAAGAATGTAAAGAATGAGGATGCAAGAGAGCTACACAAGACAAGCACAAAGCACACAGAGATGGAAAGCTTCTTCTTCTTCTTCACAGAAAAGAGAGTACAAAATGACTAAGTGCTAAAGCTGAAAAGTAGCACATATGTACATGCGGTCACTGAGTGTGAACTCGCTAGAAGCGTACTAAGCTGGCACTATAAGTGTAGTCCAGCTGTAGAATCACTGGCAGAGATCCTCCGTGTCGGTCACCTAACGTGCCAGTGAGTAAATGCCGTAAGCGGCCAAGACCCGTAGTGGATGCCAGCTCAAGGTGTAGAGCTCGACATCTCAACACTCCCCCTCGAGCTCTGCATGTCGCAGAGTCCAAGCATAGTCCGGAAACGTCGAAGCTTCTCAGCTCCGAGGGCCTTGGTAAAGATATCCGCTATCTGCTCCTCTGTGCTGACGTAGACCAAGTCGATGTCGCCCGCCAACACTCGCTCTCGAACGTAGTGGTAATGGACCTCTATGTGTTTGGTCCTGGCATGGAACACTGGGTTCCTAGCCAACTGCATGCTGCTGAGGTTGTCACAATGGATGAAAATCTGCTGGTCCACCTGCACTCCTAAGTCCTCAAGTAATGTGCGTAGCCAAGCTACCTCGCACGCCGCAACTGCTGCACCTCTGTACTCGGCCTCTGTGCTCGATAAAGCAACCGTAGGCTGCTTTTTGCTGCTCCAAGTAACAGCAGCACTCCCAAAAGAGAACATGAAGCCACTCGTAGATCTCCTATCAACAATGCTACCTGTCCAATCTGCATCTGTATACCCATACAATGCTAATGGTGCATCTGCTGCATAGAACAATGCGTAGTCAAGAGTACCTTGCACATACCTAAGTGTGCGTCGTACTCCATCCAAATGTGGCTTCCTCGGAAGTTGCATGAACTGACTCTCCAAGCCTACTGTGTAGCTCAAGTCTGGCCTCGTGATAGTCAAGTAGATTAGGCTACCCACAATCTTCCTGTACATGTTGACATCCTCAACAACATCACCCTTCTCTGCACTCAGCTTTGCATTCACATCCAAGGGAATAGAAATTGGCTTACAATCAGCCATACCATACTTTGACAACATGTCCAAAGCATATTGTCTCTGTGATAGCCATACACCCTCTGGAGTCCTGATCACCTCAATGCCAAGAAAGTAGCGCAACTCGCCTAAATCTTTCATTTCAAACTCCTGTTTGAGAAGACCCTTCACATGGTCAATCTCCATAGCATTGTCACCAACAATAATAAGGTCATCTACATATATGGTAATGACCACAATCCCCACATCACTCTCACGTACATAGAGTGAATGATCAGCATGAGCTCTCCTAAAACCAATACTGACAAGATACTTGGCAATCCTGTCATACCATGCTCTAGAGCCCTGCTTCAAACCATACAAAGCTTTGAGAAGTCTGCATACATAATCTGGGTAACCTGGATCGACATAACCAGGTGGCTGATCCATATACACTTCCTCTTGTAACCCACCATTCAAGAAGGCATTCTTTACATCCATTTGATGCATAATCCATCCTCTAGATGCAGCCACTGCTATGACAGCTCTCACTGTCGTCATCTTTGCCACTGGAGCAAAGGTCTCCTCATAGTCTATGCCATACGTCTGTGCATAACCCTTTGCGACTTGCCTTGCCTTGTGACGCTCAATGTTACCATCAGCCTTATGCTTAGTTTTATATACCCATTTACAGCCAATAGCTTTCTTGCCACCTGGCAATGGCACCAACTCCCATGTGTCATTTGCTTCCAATGCAGCCATCTCTTCATTCATTGCATCATCCCAATGCACATTTCCAACTGCATCCTCAAAACATGTGGGCTCCACATCCTGTATCACCTTAGCCATGTAGGCTTGGTGATGCGCTAGATACCCATCATAAGTCAATTTCTGAACTGGATTTCTGACTCTATTAGATCTGCGCGGTCCTGGGTCACTCCTTTGCCCTCTAGCATCTTCTTGTACTTTCCTTACACCAGGTGTCCTGACAGTCGGAATTCCAAATTCCTCATCAAGACTTTGTTCAGAACCATCTAAATCCATGTCTACATGTGAAAAACCTGATGATGCATCAACCATAAAGGGAGGTTCATCAACCTTTTCCTTTCCTTTTCGTGATACATTCCCTGTACCTGTTGGTGGAGTAACCTACGTACGTAGTCTACCATTCCATGGTTTCTCAACAGAGCCACGAGAAGAGGACTCTTGTGGTCCACTCAAAACCTGTGACTGTGGCCTCACATTTTGTACAACCACATCATCTTTTACATCAGCCCCAATAGTGCCATGTGCATTACTGTACCAACTGCTCATCTCATCAAAGACTACATCTCTGCTCACTCGTAATTCTCGTGTAGTAGGATTGTAGCACCTGTACCCCTTTTGTTCAAGGGAATATCCCACAAGAATACATTTCTCTGCTTTAGGATCCAATTTCCTACGCAACTCATCTGGTACATGCACGTAAGCTATGCAGCCAAACACTTTCAAGTGTGCCAAATCAGGCTTTGTACCTATAAACTTTTCCTTAGGTGTTACATCATGCACCGCAGCTGTAGGTGTCCCGTTCATAATGTACACAGCTGTATTTACAGCTTCAGCCCAGAAATGATGAGGCATGTTCTTCTCATTCATCAATGCACGTGCAACCTCTACAATGTGCCTGTTTTTCCTTTCTGCGACCCCATTCTGCTGTGGAGTATATCTACATGTAAACTGCTTGTGTATACCATGCATTCGCAGAAAATCTGAAAAATCATTGGAGAAGTACTCTCCCCCTCCATCTGACCTCAATGTCTTGATTTGCATATTTGTCTCCTTCTCAATCATGACTTTGAAGTTTTGAAAGTGACCAAACACTTCACTTTTGTTACGCATGAAGTAGACCCATACTTTCCTTGTATGGTCATCAATGAAAGAGAAATAATACCTGCAACCATGTATACTTGCAGTATCGGTTGGACCCCAAACATCTGTGTGCACCACCTCAAGTGGCTTTTTACATACATTGCGCTCATGTGGAAATGAGCCCTTTGACTGTTTTCCAAACTGGCATGCTGCACACATTTTATGCATACCATCCACCTTGAATTTGGGCAAACCTTTTACAATCTGTTTTGATTGCATGCTGCGCAATCTCTGCTCATTGACATGGTCAATGCGTTTGTGCCAAATGTCAACATCAGCCACAACACCTGTGCCCTGTGCAAATAATGCAGCTTTTACCTCAGGCATGTCTACATTCAGCGTAAACATTCTGCCCACACATTTGCCCTCTGTGATCAGCTTACAGCCATTCTGGAAATCTTCTACATAACAGCCATTTGGATTGAAGCGAACCTGCAAACCCTGCTCAACCATTTGTCCAACAGAAACAAGATTCTTTGTAATGTTTGGGACATGAAGTACATCTGCTAAGTACTTTGATTTCCCACTCTTCGTATTTAGAGGTATGTCCCCTACATGAGCAATGGGGTGAGCTGTGTCATCTCCTGTCTACACATAGCCTGACACATCTGGTTTGCGCATATCTCTAAACCACTCTCCACGAGACGTCATGTGATTAGAGGCACCTGAATCCACATACCAAACATCATCTTGGGTGGAATTCTCTGCAGTCATTGTATTCATTACATGTTGCATAACAAACATGCGCTCGTTTTTGCTATCATCTGCATCTCTGCTAGTAGATGCATAGTTGCCCTGTTCTCTCTTTCTACTCGCTTTTCCCTTTGGACAGTCACGTGACATGTGACCTCTTTCACCACAAGTCCAACATTCTCTGCTATCTGGAGTATGTTGCTGCCTGCTTGATCCTGCACCACGACCTCTTTGACTCCCCCTGCCTTGAGACTGGTTTCCCCTGCCACCTGTATTGTTTTGATTTGATTGACCTTCCAGAAATTGGCCCCTGCAACCCCTTGGGCCTCGACCACGACCTCTACCTCTACCTCTACCTCTGTTGGAGTTAGAATAGAAGGCCTGTTCAGAATTATTTCTGCCATGAGAAGAAGATGTGTCAAGGTTCTTCTCCTCAAGAATAAGCATAGAAATCAAATCTTGGAACACGGGGATGTCGTCTCTTGTATTCATGGAAGACCTAAAATGTACATACTCATCTCCTAGACCATCCAAGCATGCACGGACAATGTCATCATCTTCCACTGAGACTTTAATAGATCCAAGAGCCTCAATGATACTCTTGATCTTCAAAGCATAATCATTGATTGAGAGGTTGTTTCTCTTAACCTGATTTAGCTCCGACTTTAGTTGAAGCTTCCTGGCCTTGGTGTTCACCTCGAACACTCCGCCTAAGTTTCTCCATGCAATGGCGGGGGTTTCAGCATCCTGTAGATAGCCCATCATGCCATCTGTGATGCTCATAGAAAGCCAATACATCACTTTGCTCTGGCCTTGTTGCCAGTCCCTCAAAGCTTTCCTTTGTTCTGCTGTAGCATTTGCCTCGGGAATCTCTGGTTCCTTTTCATTGTCTCCTTCTACATAGTCCCAATAACCTTTTCCTTTTAGGAAATTGACAATTTGCACTATAAGTGTAGTCCAGCTGTAGAATCACTGGCAGAGATCCTCCGTGTCGGTCACCTAACGCGCCAGTGAGTAAATGCCGTAAACGGCCAAGACCCGTAGTGGATGCCAGCTCAAGGTGTAGAGCTCGACATCTCAACATGTGTAAGTCAGCCTTTTCCAGGTATCTGCTGATGTTCTCTGATCTGCTATAATCCACTAATTCTCGTGGGATCATAGGTACATCGATCGATTGCCCTTGAGGATCTCTGAAAGTCCCCTGGTAGATCTTTATTCCCTCTTTTTCTAGTACTGCTTCCTCCACCCAAGTCTTGGTTGGCTTGAGGGTTTTTGTTGGAATATCAAAAGGTTCTGCTTCTGCAAGAGCATCCTTGAGGGTTGGTCTTTTTCTCTTCGTTGCCAATAACTTAGCGGAATCCATGGATCCTGTAACTCCAATTTCAGAAGTTAGCGTCTTTTTAGTACTGAAAGCCGAAATGAAGCTTTTAACTATTCGAATGACTTGAAAATTGAAACATGAGCTATTCAGGGCCTAAGGATCCAGTGTAGGTGAAAAAATATGCAAACTGAGCTCAAAAACATGCTTGAGACATCATACGCGTATGATGTCTTTTGTGTCAGAATGACTTCATATTGGTTGTGCTTATAGCTGATAGTGTATACATGAGTATCATATGCTTGGATTTGAGTTTGGATCCCATTTGGTCAAGTTTTGGCCAGTTTAGTTTAGTTCAGGCTCTTGGAAAAATTTTGAAAGGGAAATGGATTTTATGATCCAAATTGGGTAAAACTTGGTGGATTACTTTCAAATGGCATGTAGACCACTTCTGTTTGGTGGTTGAAGCCCTAAGGTGCCAAAATCACATAGTGAGACATCATACGCGTATGATGTCTTTTAGTGCATTTTTGGACCAATTTTCTCTATAAGCTTGGTTTTGGCTTTAGATAGGCTTATTCAGTGGATTTATCAAGTTTGGATAGAATTTGGACTAAAAATGGCTCTGGAGACATCATACGCGTATGATGTCTTTTTTGTCAATTTTTCATGGGATTGGTTCTGTGGACTCTCCATGTACTAGTGAAGGACTGTTTATACTCAAATCTTGGTTTGGACTTGAATATGTTGGATTTGGGACAAAAATAGGCTTTGTATGAAGGATTTTCTCTTAATTGGGCTAATGGGGTGATCCACTTGACCAAATGGTTCCAAACTTCATATGTAGCATGTATTAGATATATATAATGGATGTATGATGACAAATGAGCATTTTTGGCTATATAAGTGCAAATAGACATTATACGCGTATGATGTCTTTTTTGTCAAAATGATGCTTTTTGGTTCCAGATAGCTTGTAGATGTGTTAATCAACAATCCTACAAAGTTTCAATGAGTTTGGAGTGATTTTGACAAAATTAGGACCAAAAATCAATTTTATGGCCTACTTTGCGTCTTTTTGGTTTTCCTTGGGTTTTCTAACTCCAATTCTCATGATACTTGGTTCATAGGATGTGATTAACATGTGGAATGAGTCTATGCACTCAAATGTTGAAATGGATGTGAAAATCATGCTGTGAGACATCATACGCGTATGATGTCTTTTCTTGAAATGTTGGTCTTTTTGTGCAAAGAATGCTTTGTGCTAGTGCCCTAAGCCCTGCTAACTAGTTTTCAACTTAAAAAGTCATCAGTTTAGCTAAAAAGCCCCCTTATAGGCATTTCAGTCTCCGAAGTTGTCTTTTTGCCTTGGAGTTGAATTTCTTCAACTTTTCTTCTTGAGAGTTGCATTTCCAGCTCATTGGATATGTTGTGAAGCCATCCAGTTGGTTGGACTTGACTTTGGCTCCCCGTTCTCCATCTTTCTCCATTTGGTTGCCCGAAAGCGTCTTTTTCACCCTCGGTAAGTGAATCAGCTTTCTTTTGGGTTTTGCTTGCAAACATAAGTCATCCATGTATAGTTGAAGCTGCTTGTGAAGTTTCATGTCATTTGGTCGTCAATTTTAACCGTTATGCCAAAATGACGCTTTGTGTGTCCGCCGCCGAATCGGTTGTTCCGACCTACTTTTGGTGATCCAAACCCGGAGATACTCCATGGTTGCATTGCCCTCGATGTTGTTAAGCTTCCTGAGAAGTTTTGTGTCTTTCCGACAACTTTTTTCTGTTTGCCTCTTGCAGGCTCTGTTGACCTAGGGTTTTTCCAGTCGTTCTTTCTCGAGCTTTGAGTGCTAGAAACTCATCTCCTATACTAGGGTAACCCACCTCTAAGTTCTTGCAAGGTTTGGTTAGGCGGTTGTGCCCCTACCTAGCGTTCCTCCCCATTCCCCGTCTGCTCTTGTTTATTGGTTTTGGTGAGTTTTCGCGACAAAAGTTAACGATAAGCATCAAAAGCTTATGGCAACGAGTCTACCTTTCATGTCTGGTGTCCTCTGAGCTCTCGTAGCAGTCGTAGAAGGCGGTAGAAGTTCGGATGCTCCTGTGTGCTCTTTGCTCTCTCCAAGAAGGTAATAGTGGAAATGAGCTTGATAGTGAAGTGAAAAATACTTAACTTCGGGCTTCCCGGATCACTTGTTACCAAATTTGACATGTGCTCCTATCTCGTCGTGAAATGCACTTTAGGATTTGAAATTTCTCAATTTGGACTCCATTTGACCTGGTTCTGAGAAATCTGTCCACTGCAAAAATTCTGTCATTTCGGGATTTCCGCAACTTTTTCAGAATTGTACCCAATTTTTATCCTGGGTTGCCCTTGTCATTAGGACCATCACCGTCTATTCTTTTCTTTTTTCCGATCTCATTTCACCTGCTTTTTTATTTTTCTTTTATTTTTATTAAGAAAATCATAAAATATAAAGAAAAATAGCAAATTGAAGCCAAAAAATTCCAAACATACACGATAAATAGCTGGTAACCCTGTGTATATGAATATACACTTCTTTGTGATTTCTGGACTTAGATTACCACTTTTTTCCACTTTTTAGTTCCAAAAACACTTTTATTTAGTAATATTTACACATCTAGAGACCCAAATTCATCATTTGATCTCTTCTTGTTGCAAAACAAGGTATATAAGGGCATAAATATTATCAATATCCGCAATCAAACATAAAAAATTGCAAAATCATGTAAGACACAGCCCTTGTAATATAATTTTTGTTTTTCTTTGTTTTTTCCGCTTGTAGCTGCTTTGTAGCTCCTGTATACCTCCCCCTCCTAGTCTGAGTCCTCCCGGACGACTATGAAGTGTCTGTGGGTGAAGCATTGTAGTTGTTTTGGTCATAAGTTCCCAATGCAATTGTAGAGCGATGATACAACAGTCTTTCCAATAAAGCTGCTCTTTGTTTGATTGAAGGATTGGTGGTCGGGTTTTGGGTTGGTTTTGGCACTTCGGTAGTAGAATCAGTAGATGGATTCTTCGTTACCTTGTTGTCTTTTTTCACAATCCAAATCTGCTTCCGCTTTGCTTGTGCTTGCCACAAACTCTTTGCGACCCAAACCTGCTTTGTTCTGTGTGTTGATTTCCTCGCCTTGAAATACCTAGGAGTTTCCGTTGATTGTATTGAAGGGAGTTCCTGTTTACAAATCTTTGGGATCCAAATTTGCTTGCTATAGCTTTGTGCCGTCATGAACTTCTTTGGAATCCAGATCTGTTTCACTGTCCTTGATTCTCTGGAATCACTCTGTTGTCTGGTATTGAAGACTCTGTTTGTGTTTTCTGGCACCACCTTTTTTGGTCTCCATACCAACGTTGACTCCGTTTTATCCCAAGGTTGAGCTGTTATATTATTGCTTGTCTTCCTTATCCACTGTTGAGAATTCCTCGCCGAAGAGTAATCCGGTTGTATAGAAACTTTTGGTTGCCATTGCTTCTTCTTTTTCTCTGGTTGTTGTTTATCTTTGTCTTTGGATTCGTCCTTTGGAGTTGACTCTTCTCCTTTGGTGAACTTAACTGATTGACTTTCACCTTCGTATTTGATAAGCACTGAATTAGAACTCCAGTCAATCATTGCATTATATTGCTTCTGTCATGGTTGTCCTAGCAATAATGGATTTTGTGTAGCGTGGTCTTCAACCACGTAAAACATATGAGGATACACATATTGGTTAATCTGTATATGTAAAACTGTGCATCCGACAGTTTTGATTGAATTCTCAGAGTAACTCTTTAACTCTTGCTTGGCAGTTTGTAGTTTAGTGTCATTTGTCAATTGTCTATACAAACTGAGTGAAAGTAGGTTAGCTTGAGCTCATGAATCCAATAGTCCTCTGGCTTTGATTTGGTTGGTTCCTACTTTGCATTCAATGATGGGTTCTTCTTTGTCATTATCCATTTCTGTTATACTGACTGCGTTTATTCGTATTGCTCCTTCATTGCGCTGTTTCTGACGCAGTAGTCTTCTTTTCTCCATTCTTTCCTTCGCCTCGGCTTGCGCTTCCTCCACAATCATTTTCTTTTTCTGGACACGCAGCTTTTCTTGATGTATTTTGAGAAGCATGTCTTGTGTTAGCGGCAACAGATACTTTTTCACTCTTCATCCACTAATCCAATTTGGCATTTCTTCTCCGTCTAATGTAGCAAGCTTGTCGGCTCCACTTGGTGATAGATCTTTAATCACCAGAGGACCCATCCCTTGCTTTTTAAGCTTCTTAGCATGCTGTTTCAGAGTGTAAACTAGGACATAGTCCCCAACTTTAAACTCTTTAGTCCGCAAATGCTTATCAAAAAATTCCTTTTGTCGCCTTTTTTGAGCGTAGATGGAAGCTACCGCTTTTAGGCGAAGCTCATCTAGCTTTTCCAGGTCATCTATTCTATCAGAGAGCTCGTGCCCTGTCCACTCTAGATCCTTAGCCACCCTTAAGGTTGAAATCAAGAACTCTATTGGCAAGATAGCATTTAGCCCAAAAACCATGTTATATGGGGTCGTTCCTATTGATCTTTTATATGCTACCCTATATGTCCATAATGTTGAATGCAACTTCTGGTCCCAGTCAGTTCTCGACTCAGATTCAATCTTCGTAAGGACTGTGCATATGGTTTTGTTTGTTGCTTCAGCTTGTCCGTTTGCTTGTGGATGATACGGGGCTGATTTCCTATGGATTACCATGAATTCATCTAGAAGGATCTCTATCACTTCATTTATGAAATGTGTGCCTCGATCACTCACAATTTCTATTGGCAATCCATATCGTACAAAGACGTATTCATACAGAAATTGTGCCGTGGTCCTGGCATCTGCTTTTTGAGTTGCCTTTGCTTCAACCCACTTTGTTAGATAGTCTGTAGCCACAATGATGTATTGTGCATGAGTCTTATATGCAGGAGGTGAAATGGGTCCGACATAATCAATCCCCCATTTTGCAAAAGCTCTTGCCCCCATCATTGGTCTAAGTGGCATATCATCTCTTTTAAGTGGTACTTTGGTCCGCTGACAGTCATCACACCGTTTAACGTATTCCTCAGCGTCCATATGTAATGTTGGCCACCATATTCCTGCGGCTAAGACAAGTTTTGCTATCTTATCACCTGAGAAATGGCCTCCACCTACTCCTCCATGAGCTTGCTCTAGGATTATCACATACTCACTCTGATGCGCAAATCCTAAGCTGGTTGTCTTTACCTCTCTTATAGAGTTGATCTCCTATTAAAGCGTACTCTCTAGCTTCTGTCTCTACAGATTTCTGACGAGCTTTTGACGTTCCTTCTGGGAAAGTTCTATTTGTGAGATATTCAACAATATACTGACTCCATTCTGGAGCGATCATTATCTGATATAATGTCGAATACTCGGCTGGCGGTTTTGATGAGCATACAATACATACAGTGACATATTCATGTACGCTTTCTTTCATTCCTGGCCAATAGACTCCCAATTGTAACAAATTCCTATATGTGTTCCTTCTTGAACAATGAAATGCACATTCCTGAACATGTGCTTCGCGCAGATATATACTATATTCCTCAGGATTGATGCATAGTCGTAAAACATGATCATTTCCCAATTGATACAACCTTCCTGCAACCAATTGAAGATTCTTGGATTGCTGAATAGCAATATGTTTCAGGTTGTATTCTCTTCTATCGAACTCTCCTCCATAGGTTAATAGGTTAACGACATTTTTAGACCACTTCGGTATCATTTCTATGTTGAACAAGTACGCGTCTGGCATGTCGTCATCTACTCCTATAGGGTCTTCTCCATTCTTCAATCGCGAAAGATGATCAGCTCTAAGATGTGTTTTTCCTTTCTTTACTACTACCGTGAAGTCGAATTCCAGTAAGATAATGAACCATCTCACTATTCTCCCGGTATTGCATGGTTTATTCACTAGGTAGAGCAAGGCTTGGTGATCCGTAAAAAACACAAACTTGTTGGCTAGAAGATAATGCCGAAATTTCTTCACAGCATAGATCATTCCTAATCCTTCTCGCTCTGTTGTGGTGTAATTCTTCTCTGCATTGTTGAGCTGTCGACTGGCGTAACAGATAGGAAAATCCATGTTTCCTTCTTCTGGCTGAGCCAGAATACATCCTATTGCATATGCCGAAGCATCTATATTCACATGGAATATCTTCTCCCAATCTGGTGATTTCAAGACTGGAGCAGTAATGAGTGCCTCTTTCAATTTTTTGAACGATTCCTCACACTCCTCTGTCCATTCAAAGTTCACTATTAGCCTGTAAAGTGGTTGGCCTATTATAGCGTACATGTAAATGAATCGTCTATAATATCCGCAATGTCCCATAAAGCTCTGTACTTGTTTCGCATTGGTTGGTCTAGGCATATCTACTATAACTTTTATCTTATCTAAATCCGTGGATATTCCATTTTGTGAGACAATATGTCCCAGAATTCTGCCCTGTCGGACCATAAACACACATTTCTCAGGATTGAGACAAATGCGATATGTCCTACATTTCTCAAATACTTTTCTTAGGTGTTCTAGATGCTCATCTCTCAGTAGAGAATGTACACATAAGTCATCCATGTAGATTTCTAGAAACAGCCTTAAGTATGCTTTGAAAGCATGCGTCATCAGCCTCTGGAAGGTTGCGGGAGCATTGGTTAGACCAAAAGGCATAACTCGATAAGCATAAATTCCCCACTCCGTTGCAAAAGCTGTTTTATGTTGATCTTCTGGTGCTATGGCTAGCTGGTTATATCCTGAAAAACCATCAAGAAAGGAGTATGCTGTTTTCCCTGATACACGCTCTAGAACATGATCAGTTATCGGCAAGGGATAATTGTCCCTGATTGTTGCAGCATTCACTTTCTTTAAATTGACACACACTCGCAGTTTTCCGTTCTTCTTAGGTACTACCACAATCGGAGATACCCAATCAGTGTGTTCAATCTCGTATATGAATTCAGCTTCCATTAGCTTATCTATCTCTTCCTTGATTCGCTTAGCAAAAGTATCATTATACGTGTATGGTCTCTGTCTGCTAGGCTTTGCGTCTTGTTTCAGTGGGATTGAGTGTTGGCATATCGATGGGTCAACTCCCTTTAAGTCCTTATAAGACCATGCAAACACATCCCTATACTCTTTGAGAAGACTCAAAAGTCTCTCTTCCTCGCCTGGAGACAAATCTGTGGCTATGTACACCGGTCTAGGTGTCTCACCTGGAGCTGCTAAATCAACTTTTTTTGCATCCTCCGGTCCGTCATAAGATTCGTTCTCCTTCCTCTCTCGAATAGGTGGGGTTAATATCACCTTCCTATCCTCTATTGTGAATTTCCTATAGTGAGAGGGAACATCCATGTTTTCCTTGATTTTGACGTTTTCGTCCTCTCCACTCTCAATTTCGATCGTCCAAACTTCCTTCAGAGTTTTCTTGAGCTCTCTGTACTTGTTTCTACGTTCTAACTTGGACTCCGTGTATTCTCTGTTGCGCTTGTTCTTTTCTGATTTTTCTGTTTTAGTTTTCGTTCCATTCTTTTGAACTTGATTTCTTGAGCCTCTTTTGTCTTTTCGTAAGTTCTTTTGATCACTGCCTCTCATTCTTCCAGAAATCTTATCCTTAACACAATCTTCAGCCTTTACTAGCATTAGGAATTGATTTTTTCCTCTTATTCTAGGCATCGGATTGGTTCTAACCCCCTTTATTTTTCTCTTTGCTCTATAGCGTTTCTGGCGTTGTTTAGTTTGGTTCGGAAAATCATAAAATCGGACATCCGTTATAGTTTCTTCGTTTCCGCTTGAATTGTCCGTTGACTCGTTGTCTGCTTCATTTTCCCACTCAGGATGATCAGGAATGTCGTGAAACACCTCCTCTTCATCTTCCTTTTCCAGTGTATCGTTCTTTTTAGTTTCTTTTTCGAGTACAGTTCTGAACATGAAATACGGAACCACGTCGTACCCGTCCTTGTCGCAAAATTTCGTTGTGGGACCATCCGGAATTGCACAAACATCTAGGGTTGCTAGAATGTGTGTCCATTCTAATGGTTCAAACGTGTCCTCTGGAAAGGGTTCTCCTACATAAGTTTCGTTTTCGATAGCCCTTTCTAAAACACATTCTTCTCGTTTCAGACTTCCACATTTCGAAGCTCCACACATCCATAACTCCTTGGGTTTACCTAACCAAGCTGGAAATTCGGATCCCGCCAAAGTAGCTGAATCAAACTCCTCTACCGGTGTTCGGTTCACATCTTTGTAGCTATGGTCTTTCAGGTTCACACGTGTAGTGGTTTCCATATTTCTCAAGTATATGTGATCGTAGCCCCAATCTTGGACCATTTTCAACTGTCTCATGAATGGTCTTCCCAATATGATATCATAGTTATTCTCCTTGGCAAAATCGACAATAGCAAAAGTATGTTCGTATTCAATGCCGCAAGAAGTCACTACGACTTTCTCTAATAAACCCATAGGTTTCTCCATGTGTCCATCTGCTAATTGGAGTTTCAACCTAGTTTTCCTTATTGATGGTTTCCTCCATTTTTTCCAGATTTCTTTTGTAGCAATGGCTACCCCTGCTCCGCTGTCTAGTATTGCCATCGTCTTCACTCCTTGGAATTCAACTGGTAAGGTTGTATTCCCCTCTTCACCTTCGCAATACTCTCCGACCTTGTTTAAGGGTACAGGCTTAGCGTTCTTTTGTGGTTTGCTCAGCTCCTCTATGCTCTCTTGCAATCTCGATGTTGGATCTTTTATCCCGAATTTCTCCAAGCATTTTCCTACATTGGTCCACATATGTGGTCTTAGCCTCAAAAGCTCAGCTAGAGTGATAGTGCATGTCACTGGTGTTGACAAAATCTCTATCAATCCTTGCGAGTCCATGACTTTTTCTGATGAGATTTTTCGTGAGGGAAGTGCTCTAATCTCGGATTTTGCTTCATACTCTCCTAAGTATGAAGGTAAGGTTTTCAGTGAATGAGGTTTTCTCTCCATTGTTCTAACAGAGCCCCCATCTCCCCAGTAAGATTGCAGATCCAAGTCCACTTGAGATCCTGCCTCAAATTCCACTATGGGAGGATTCCTGATGTCCTTTTCCCAATTAGTCTGATTAGCTTGGCAACTTAGCTCGTTTGCAAAGTTTGCCTCTCTCACTTGTTTCCAAAATTCATTGTAATCATCATCTCTTCCATAAGACCTCTGTATGACTGGATGAAAACTCTCTATCTCCTGATCGATTGTGTTCAATACTATGCGATCATCCTTTTGTGTATTTTCAGGCTTTTGTGCACTGGGAGTCTTTTCAGCTACCCGTGAAACGATAGTCTCTTGCTGAATTGGGTTTTCCTTCCCACAATTCATTGTTTCTTTTGGTGGTTCTAATAAGGCTTGTGCAGTCTCGATCATTCTCTGGCACATTTCAAGTCTCTGCTTTTCCAATTCCGCGTTTGGGTATGTCATCCACCTCTGTTCTTGTGTTTGGTTGTTCTTTAACCTAGCTTCGTAAGCTCTCATCAGTGCGTCCAATGGTTCGTGTACTTTGTCGACTAGCACTGATCCCCCTGAGCTTAAGCTCGTTGTTTCTTTGATACTCTTTTGTTTCGTTCTTTCCGGGCTCATCTCTCGTTTCCCGTTTTGACTCTCAAGTTTTTCTAATCTAGGTTTAGTTTTCTTTAGTTCCTCAGCTAGAATAGCGTCTTCACGTTCTTTTCTCAACTTCATGCGTGCTTTTCTAGCTTTCCATGTGTTTTTCTGACTCCGCGGTCCTTGACTAACTACTTCAGTCGCTAACTTTCCATTCTCAGGTTCTCTAGTGGTTTTCTTAGCTTGAGCTCTAGTAACAACTTGCATTGGTATCAGAGTTTCATTTTCAGACCCACTGCTGGTAGGAATAGTTTCTAGCATATTCAATGTCGTCTTTTGCACTTTGTTTGGATTCTTTGAACAATCCTCAATGAAGTGAGTAACCCCACACTCAGTGCAATAAGCGTTTATTCTAATGATTTTCGTATGTGGGCAAACATTCATCAGATGGTCACCTCCACACTTGTAACAGGGTCCTAGTGCTGGTCTTGGTCCTACCTGATTCGTCCTTTGTGGATAGGATGGTCTCTGTCCTGCTAACCCTCCATGAGCTATGAACATCAAGGTTCTTGCGTCCATATTGTATCTCTCTTCATCAGAAGCACTTGTAACTGTTGGTGTTCCAACATTCCCCATCATGCCCCATGGTTCTGGTTGTTTTGGATCTTCTGGTGGGTAATACACTGTCGGAGACATGTGTGCACCCGATTCTTCGTAATAGGCTTGAACAGGCACTAAGGCTTGTTCTTCCTGATTCTCTAAGGTTGGTGCATATCTAATGCCCACTGGTCTTGCTCCTGGTAAAGGCGGTTGTTGTCCCAATACCGGTTGCGGTCTTTCTATCCCCATAGGTCCCGGTACATTTCTCGTTGGGTATCGAGATACTGGATGTATCTGAGGTGGTGCTAATTGAGCAGGAGGTGCATACTGGCGCTCCCTTACATATCCTTTGTTGTAATAGCACTCCTCTGTTGGATGATTTGTCTATTTTTGTTCAATAGCACACCATTTCAGTGGTTTTGGCAATGGTTTTTGGTATGGTGCCATCCTTTTTAGAGCATCTTCTATCATTTGCTCTACATTTGGCATGGTTATTGTTTGAACATTCTTTTTAGTGGTAGTCTCACTCGCTACGGAGGAGGAGCTACTGGATGCAAAATCTGTATCCGCTGACACCTCTCCATAAACCGTACAGTTATCCACTAAGTACAATGCCTCTCTCGTTACTTGCTCGAAACTTGTACAAGCTTTCAAGTGCAAGTCCTTCTTGAGAGTGTCGTTCCTCAGTCCCTCAATAAAGAGAACAGATAGTCTGTCATCTTGTGGTCGTTCACGTACTGGACATCTCTCAATGTATTGTTTGAAGCGAAGTGAAGCTTCCTTCACCTTTTCGTGTTCTCTCTGTTTAAAAGCATATATTTGTGAGACCGTATTATGCTTAATCCCTCGTTTTGAGAATTCCTCAGCAAACTCTCTTAGCAAATGGTCAATGTCATGGAATCCCCCTATGTTCATTGGTTGAAACCATGTCAATGCAGTACCTTCTAGAGTAAGACCAAATCCCTCGTATTGTGTATGGAAATCTGTTATCTGCTCAGCTCTTAAGACTTGCTTAAAGAGTGACACATGTGCATACAGATCTCCTGAACCACCATACTTCTTTGGCATACACTTGGCTACTTGAGATGGTCTCATACGTCTATGGTCTGCTACTAGTCTCATTGCTCCTGTGTCCCGGCTAAAGCTTTCTCTAGCATCATGGACTTCATGGGTTACCCTTGTTGGTTCCCCCGTCCTGAATCTACTACTGGGAGGTAAATGTGATGGTTCCGCTTCAAACCTTGGACCTGGAGTGGTATAGGTGGGGATTGGAACGGCACTACCTCGATTCGTCTCCATTGACTCTCTGGAATGTAATGATCCCATTGGTCTGAGCTTCGAGTCCCAAGGTTGACTGAAAGAGTCAGCAACCTGAGTTCTTTGTCCTCCTGTTGTCATCGAGTTTTGCACTCCAGTTGTTGGTGCTGGTCTATGTGAGCTAGAAGTAACATAATACTGATGTAGTGGTCCCCCAAAGTATGTATATCCTTCTAATTCTTTCTTGCCCATTGTTGAGTGTTGCCTGTCATACTTATCGTAAGCGGCAATTTTCACTTCCGATCCCTCGGTGTAGGTAAAGACATAGAGTCTTTTTTTGTCTGTCAACTCTCCGGTGTAGGGTTCTTCACATCTATAATAGAGATCTTGCTCCCCATTATTATATTTTTATAGCCCCACATAGATGTTATCAGTGTTGATCCTTGTAGTTTCATTCTCTCTTCTTAACCTCGCATTAGGGAACTTCATTATTGGTGCTTTCTCCTCGAGTTCTTCATCTATTTTGGCTTTGGTGCCCATCAATCCCCACTTGTCCACAATGTTAGGGTTTAGGACTACCAAGTACATGGTACCCTCGTCATCTAGATATCTATCTCCGCTATAGCTCACAGGCACTAAGTCCTTGAACTCACTAGGTCTATCTTCTATCTTTACACAATAGTGGTCCATTCCATCTTTGTAGATCTTTGCACCTTGCTCATTGTCGTACTGATATTTTATGAACAATAGCTTCATTGTGGCGGAAGGGTTTGATGATCCTGCTGCCATATTTTCTCTGTTGTTCCTGTTCGAGTGTTCGGTGAAAATCTCGTAAGACCTCTCCAAAGAAGTATCAGAAACACTTCCTTCAAAGATCGGCTCTAATGGTTGCACCCAACTTTGGTTTACACTTCCCTCGGTTGATATGACACTTGCTGGTTCCCCTTGTTTTGGTTGATTATTCCGGAGATTCCTGACCGATCTCAAATTCATCAATTCCCCTAAAGGATTGTAACTTTCCCGTCTCGGCAATTTGTTTTCCCCAAGTTTTTGTGGTCAGAATTGATCCAAACTGACTAATACTTGGTCAATTGTTTAATTTTGTCAGTTGGACAACTTCTGTTTCATCAAGTGAGAATGTTGTCGCAGTTATGCTGAAAAAGACATTATACGCGTATGATGTCTTTTTTCACAGATTTTGACTATTTTGGTTATGCTCACTCTCAGTGGCCCCTTTATGCTCTTTTCACTCACAAAATTCAGTTTGAACTCTGTTTGAGCAAGTTATGGCTAGTTCAGGCTTTTCTTGGCAATTTTCTGCTTTTGACTTGTTTTTGGGTCAATTGTTATCCAAATGGGATGAAACTTGAAATATAACCTCTAGACAACTATTACAATGGATCTGTGTTAGCAAAGTATCAGAATATGTCCAAAATTAGGTCAAAGACATCATACGCGTATGATGTCTTTTTCATCAATTTGGGTCCAAACTTGATATTTATGCTTCCTACAGTGCCTGTAACAATCTTGTCAGGTCAGATATAAAAAATAAGCAGTGGATGTGCCAAAAGACATTATACGCGTATGATGTATTTTGTCCCAGATTTTGACTATTTTTGGTTTTAAGCCTTCTCCAATGTTTATAATTGAGTTTCAAGTGTTTTTGTCAGGTTTGAATGTAAAAACAAGATTTGAATCCAAAATTTCCTATTCTTTGCGTTTCTTGGACTCTGACTTGTCTTTTCGGGTTTCTTTGAGTGTTAATGCTTTTGTTCTAAGTTGAAATTAGGGTATAAACCCCCCTTTTGAACACTCTGGTAAAGTCAAAATTTCTGTTTTGGTCTCTATTTGGTCATTTAGACATCATACGCGTATGATGTCTAAAGTTGCAGATTTCCAGTTTTTTGGCACAGAACTCTTCCAATAGCTCTTTTAAGTGCTCAGCAACAATCAGTTACAAAGAAAATTTTTCTGAACTTTGTTTATTGCAAGTTTCACTACTAACTCGACGGTTTAGTGATCTAACATGCAATCAAACACATCAAGCAAATAGAACACCAATTGATAGCTCTAGATCAGGATCAAATCAGGCCCTACCTAAGCTACTTCTAATCATAAAATGGATTTTTTTCAATTGAAAATATAAAGAGATTTACTACCACACAAAGAGTAGCAAATGCTTTTTATGTCAACAACCACTTAAACACCATCAAAAACAATCTAATCTAAGCTAAACTAAAAATACTGTCAACACGGAAGACCCAGGAATACCCCACTTCCTAGTATCTCTCGAGACCTTCGGAGTCCACCACTCCTAGATCTTTTCTAACTAAAGTATACAAAGTAGTTTATACGACTCACCTCGTAGGATTAGTCTAAGGTCACCTACTTAGGGCTCTCGTCCCCGGCAGCGGCGCCAAATGTTAAGGCGGTTACGCCGCTAGCGGAAGCTAAATAGCGAGAACTCAACCAACAACAGAATTTGTCAGACGAGGACGGAGCTTGACCCGCAGGCGCATGGAAACAACTAAGTGGGTGTCAAATCACCTACTCGACCTTCTAATGACAATCACTACTAAGGAAATCAAATCTAAGTTCTAAAATACGCAAGTGACTGAAATCCGTACTACGAACGAATGATATACGAAACAGGATCTAGAATCATTGAATCGATCTCAAACTCAAGGGGAAGTCTATACACTAGGTAAGAACAACACCCTAAAGACTTGAATTGCAAAATCAACCTATAACCACTCCGTGCGGCAAACGCGTATGAAGACATGCCGAAAAATACAGGTGACCGAAACTTGACCCCGATGGTACTAATGTGTAGCTCTACTCGTTGTGGTTCTATAGATATGTTGCACGCTCTATTCTGATACACGAGTTGGAAGAAAACTCACACCAAAGCTCGTAGGAACTTACCACACATAGAAGCCGATAGCGCGCACTCTTGGTATCTGTGCGTAGCTCTCACCGTTGCTAACACAATGGCGGTGTCGCTTCTCCAATGGCGGCCCCGTAGCTCGCGTAGCAAGAAGATAAGACTCTCTCTCTCTCTCTCTCTCTCTCTCTCTCTCAGACACAGTCACGGCGCTCAAAAACTCACTTTGATTAATAATTGAATCTCCCTTAGGTTACAAAACTTTGGCTTATATACCTCAGCCTTGGAGGTGAGAACATCTCTAATTATTTACATCAGCAGGTGAAATTACGTCGGGATTACAAGCTGGAAACTCAATTGAGTCCCGTTACTTAATGAGTGGCTCAAATCAAAATTAATGTCGGAAAGACATTTATTACAATCAATGGTTACAAAATGATGGGTGTGAGCAAAAATGTGGGTGTGATCCTCTGCTAGCTCAACAAACCTTTGGTGATATCTCGACACCTTGACTAAATTCATGCAAGAATTTGTTGTTCAAAGAATCAATTTTAAGCTTTTTAGGTGCCTGTGCATCTTTCTGCTGATTTTGTACTTGTAATGATTTTACTAGTGCTTCTAATGATAATGCAGAATCATCTGATTTCATTAAAAGTGATAAGCTAGATTCACTTACATCGAGATTCGCATTTCCAATTTTCTCTGTACCTTGCTTGGCGGTTGATATGTCCTTGTTGTCAGGATTTCTGGGACAATCTTCAGCAAAATGTCCACCTTTTCGTCCACAATCTGAGCAATACGCCATGACTGGTGGCATTTCAACTGGTTCTGGCATGTCAAGCTCTAGCTGAGAAGTTTCTGTTCCTGTGCTTACCAAATTGTTGGCATCTTCTTTTAGAACACTGAGCATCAAGCTATAGATTGCTCCATCTTGACCTTTGTACCGTCTTTGGCTTGATTCTCCAATTAGACTGGCTTCTATTGGTTGATCTGTTGGATCTTGCAATTCTGGCTCTCGACTATAGATGTGACAACTGTAATCCATGTACAATGACCCTCATTACATATGCACTAGATAGATGCTTTGCGGACTTGTGCAGATTTCTCGATAAACTCTTGGGTCAATTTTTTACACTTCTATCTGCACTTTGTCTTTAAGCTTGCAATACCTGGCTCCACTGAAATCAGTGAACATATGGGAGTTCTCTGAATCTGGCTTTACTCTGATCAATAAGATCTTCGCTTTTGTGCTGCTTTTATTGCTCATTAAGTATCTATGGCCTTTTGAATTTGCATATAATACTTTTGTCTCCATTGTAGCCATATAGTTGTAAAATCTGGTCGGTTGCAGGTGCACTTGTGCTGCCACTGCTATTGGCTTGTCCTGCTGTACTTGAACTCTCGGATCGTTTTGAGTCCATGTTGGCTTAATCTACAAAAACTATCAATTGACAGATTCTAGTATTGATTAGCAGAATTTTTGCTGCTTGTACTAGCCTAATCTGCTATCTCATGTGATTTGTGCCCCTGTTTGTTCGATGGGAAGCTAATTTGTTGCGCAATTACTCACACAAGCCAATTTCTAGTATGCAGAATTTTGAAAATTTGAATGCCGCTTAATAGGCTGTGAGTTGATCGATTTCTTGCTTTTTTTGGCTATTTGCTTGATTTTTCCTGACCGTTGTTTTTGATTTTCGCTCGCTTTGCTCAGTTTGCTTGGTGTGCGATACACTACTTCTCGGGTTTTGGTTTTTGCTTTTCTGACGCTTTCTGGCTTCTTTTGGTTTTTTTCGTCTTTTTCTAACACTTTCGGCGAGTTTCTTTTTTTATTTTCTAAAACTTTTGTGAAATTTTGAATTTTCTTAATTTTTCATATTTTTATGAATTTTTTTGAAAAAAAATTGATTTTTTATGACATTTTTTGACAATTTTAAAATTTTTGATTTATTTTAATTTTTTCAGACGATTTTGGTTTTTTTGTGAGTTTTTTACTATTTTTATGATTTTTTTTACTATTTTTAATTTTTTAGAAATTTTTGTGAGCTGTTTTAAATTTTCTACAATTTTTTATGATTTTTATGTCAGTTTTGATTTATCTATGAGTGTATTTGATTTATTTAAGAATTTTTCTAATTTTTCTAGAAGATTTTATGATTTTTTACTTTTTTCTGTGATTTTTGCTGTCAATTTTTTATTTTTTCTAGAATTTTCTAAGAAGTTTTTATATTTTTATGAGTTTTTTGATTTGATGGTGACTTTTTTATTTTCTTTTTGAATTTATTTTAATTTTTGACTAACATATAAATAAATGAGAGAAGAAAAAAGAAAATGAAATGAAATGAAATGTATAGGAAAAAAATGAAATTGAATTGAAATGAAATGAAATGAAAATGAAAAAGAGTTGAAATGAAATTGAAAGAAACAAAATGAAATGAATACACTACAAAAGTCAATGACAAAAAAAAACAAAAAAACAAAAGGCTAGGAGGCATCCGCTGAGCTGAGGAAAGAGTGGTCCTTGTTTTTTTTGTCTTCTTGTAGATTAATCAAGTGTGTGTGATGGGATGAGTTCACGTAGAGAGAGAGGAAGAAGAAGAAGAAAGTTTTAGAAACTATCCCCAGGGACCGTGAAGATCTATCCGACTCTGAGATATTTTATGCACCGCAAGGCGCGACGGGAGCCGAACCCAACTTTTCCTTTTTTTATCTTTTATTTTTTGTTTCCAAAAATGCCAAAAATAGGCCAAAAGCTAGTCAAAACTCCAAAAAATCACAAGAAAACCCCAAAATTTGCCAAAAAAGTCCAAAAAATTCTCGGAAAATTTTAGGAATCTTAGAAAATCATTGTCATTCACAATATAGCATTTCCGACACGCAAAAGCACACCAAAAATAGTAGATTTTATCAAAAACGCGATTTACGACACAAATATCAACTCGGCTTCTAGAAATAGCAAAACGCTCAAAACTCGACCATGGAGGACACGAATGCAAACAAAATGATGTTGTAAATAAGTACACACAAAATAGCTTGTAAAGATCGCAAAATCAATTTTTTATGAAATTATTCAAAAATTAATGTAAAAATTAACAAACAATTGCCAAAAAATTTACAAAAATTATTCAAAAAATACCCAAAGAATTTCTACAAATTCTCCACACATTGGAAAATGGTGTAGCCAAATAAAATTACCAAAATCACATCAATTCAATTGCCAACAATTTTATCAATAAAATCAAGATTAGGCAAAATTATCGACAAAATTATCAACAAAATTAAGTCAAAAAAATATTGGAGTTGGGTTCTTGTTGCATCTTTTGATTGTCCCTATTCCTGTCATCAATGCTTGATTTGTTTCCTTCTTGTATGTGTAAACGGTCCGTTTCCCTTTTTCTTAAACTTGAGAATGTGTTGCTTAAGGGAATAGACTAAAACTAAATCCCCTTTCTTAAAGATCTTTGTGATTAAGTGGGAATCAAAAAACTGTTTTTGTTTCAGCTTTTGTGCATAGATATGAGCTACACCTGTTAGCGTTCGTCGTCTAGCTTTTCCAAATCTTCAAGTATTTCTAACAATTCATGTCCATTCCACTCAAGATTTTGTGCTACCCTTGATGTCGGCAATAGAAATTCTATTGGTAGTATGGCATCAAGACCATAAACAAGGTTAAAGGGTGTAGCATTTAAAGCTGTTTTGAATGAAACTCGATAAGCCCATAGAGCAACATGGAGATTCATTTCCCAGTCTGTCCTTTCTGAACTAACCACTTTAGTCAGCACCGAGCTAAGAATTTTATTCGTATGCTCAACTTTTCCGTTTGCTTATGGGTGATAGGGAGCTCATTTGTTATGGATGACCATAAAATCATTAAGCAAATACTCTATTACCTCATTGAGGAAATGAGTTCCCCGATCACTGTCAATCTCTATTGGCAGTCCATATCTCGTGAATACATACTCATATGAGAATGCTGCAGTGGTTATGGCATCATTTTTTTGAGTTGCTTCAGCCTTGGCCCACTTGGTCAAATAGTCCGTAGCTACAATGATATATTGAGCTTGGGTTCTATAAGCAGGTGGCTGTATCGGACCAAAAACATCCATACCCCATTTTGCGAAAGCTCTAGCCCCCTTCATTTGTCTTAAGGACATGCTATCTACTCGCGTTGGCATTTTTTCTCGTTGACAAGCATCACATCTTCGAACATATTCTTTGCTATCTGCAAAAAGTGTTGGCCACCATATGCCTACCATCAATATCGCTTTTGTGGTGGTCTCACTAGAAAAGTGACCTCCATCTAGTTCAGCATGTGCTGGTTCTATAATCGGAATATACTCATCTTCATTTTCACAAAGACGCAAATGTTGATCTTTACCTCTTCGATACAATTGGTTCCCAATAAGAGCATAGTCTCTTGCTTCAATTTCAATTGCTCTTTGACGGTGTTTACTCATATCCTCAGGAAATGTTCAGCTCGATATGTAAGTAACCAGATAATTACTCCACTTAGGAACAAGTGACATTTGAAACAATGTTACATGAGGTATGGGTGTTGTTTTTTTACATTGAGGGCAATCCTTCACAAAATATCGAACATCTCTCCTCATAGTCAACCAAAATACTCCAAGTCTTCGTTGCCTAGTTTGGTCTTCCGCAAAGTGAAGTTCTACTATGGTAACATATGCTTGACCTAGGTATTGTTCTTTTTCTTCAAGATTAATGCATAAAAGAAATATCCCGTCTCGATTTCTTTTGTATAGCCTACCAGCTAGTAACTGATACATAGCCAATTGCTCGCTTAATCCAATTGTGATAGGAAGTGGTATTTGTGAATCCACTTGAACTATTTTCATCAACGACACTATGTTTTCCAACCATCTAGGTATGATTTCCCGGAGAACAAATAGGCATCTGGTAGATCATTGTATACCCCTTTAGGTGATTCTCTTGAAACAATCCTTAACAAATGATCTTCTCGTTGATGTGTAGTGTCTTTTTTTACAACCACAGTGAAATCAAATTTCAGTAGAGTGATGAACCATCTCACTATTCTTTCTGTGTTGCATGGCTTGTTAACCAAATACAACAAAGCTTGGTGGTCCACAAAGAACACAAACTTGTTGGCTAGTAGGTAATGTCTATACTTTTTAACGGTATAGATCATTCCTAATCCTTCTCTTTTAGTGGTGGTGTAATTCTTTTCCGCCATGTTCAAATAGGAAAGTCAATTTTTCCGTCTCCTGGTTGAGCTAGTATACAACCAATAGAAAAATTGGAAGCATCTACATGTACGTGAATACCTTATCCCAATCTGCTGCTTTTAATATTGGAGATGAGGTGAGAGCTTGCTTAAGTTTCATGAAGGATTATTCACATACCTCGGTCCACTCAAAGTGTGTAATCAAGCTATACATTGGTTTTGCAATTATAGGGTACATGTAGATGGACCGTCAGCAATATCCACAATGGCCCATGAAGGCTTGTACCCCCTTTACTGTTGTTGGTCTATGCAAATCAGCAATGACATGAATCTTCTTGATATCAGTAGCTATGCCATTTTTAAACACTATATGTCCAAGAATTTCTCCTTGTCTACCCATGAATGTGCACTTTTCACGATTTAAGCAACTCATAGAAAGTCTACATTTTTTGAATACCTTTTTGAGGTGTTCAAAATGATCAGCTTAGATTGATCAATGTACGCATAGATCATCCCTATATACTTCAAAGAATTTCCTAAGATATTCTTTGAAAGCATGGCTCATCAACCTTTGAAACGTGGCTAGAACATTAGTTAACCCAAACGGCATAACCCGATAGGCAAATATACCCCATTATGTTGCAAAAGCAGTTTTATGTTGATCTTTTGGGTCAACCAAAAGTTGATTGTATCCCGAAAATCCGTGTAAGAAGTTGTAAGCTTCTTTTCCTGCAACTCGTTCTAAAACATGCTCAGCTATCGGAAGAGGAAAGTTGTCTCTAATGGTAGCTGCATTCACCTTTTTGAGATTAACACACACTCATAGTTTTCCATTCTTTTTGGGTACTACCACAATTGGAGACACCCAATCTGTGTGTTCAATTTTGTAAATGAATTCGGCTTCCTTTATTTTTTCAATCTCTTCTTTTATCTTCCTGGCAAATGTTTCGTTATATGTGTATGGTCTCTGTCTACTTGGTCTCGTATCATCTCTCATGGGTATGGTATGTTGATAGATGTCTAGATCAACACCCTTGAGATCCTTGTAAGACCAAGAAAAGGTATCTCGGTATTCCTTTAACAAACTTAGAAAAAACTTTTTTTGTTCTTCTATTAGGTCATTCACAATGTAAGCAGGTCTAAGCTCTTCTCCTGGTTCAGCCAAGTCTATCTTTTTAGCTTTTTCAGTCCCTTTGTAAGACTCACCTTGTTTCTGTAGTTCCCTAATAGGTTGTTCAACTATAGTTTTTTTATCTTTGAGAGTATGCTTTTTGTAATGGGATGGAACATGCATTACATCCTCACCATCCTCTTTCGTGGTTTCCATTTCGGTTGTGTATATCTCCCTGAGAGATTTTTTTAGCTCTTGATATTTCTTTTTTTGCTCGACTCTGGTCATGAGTGGTTTCTTATCTTGTGACTTTTCTTTAGTACCCTTCCTTGTTTTTCTTGATGTTTGAGACATTTTTGAGTTTTTGTTTTAAGGATATCTGCCAGTTCTTTTGTCCTTGACACAATCTTAGGATCTATCTGTATTAGGAATTGTGTTTTACTAGAAACTGATGGAATAGGTCGTGTTTTCACAATTTTGGTGTCTCTTTTACGTATATACCATTTTCGTCTTCTTGATTTCTGGTTTGGAAAGTAAAAAAACTTTTTCACCCCTACTTTTAAGAGTAGCTTAGCTCTCAATTGCTCTTTTTTTGACCCCGAATCTTCTGAGGTAGCTGAGTGCTCATCTAACTCATCAATTGCATCATAATAGAGGTCTGAAAAGACTTGTTGAGATTTCATTAATTCCTTGGGTTCCTTGTCTTTGTTTTCAATGTTGAGGATTGAGATCATTTGGATGGGAATTACGTTGTAGCCATCCTCATTGCAAAATTGAGTAGGCATAGATGTATTCACACATACATCCATTGTCGCTAAAATTTGAGTCCATTCGGATGGCTCAAACAAATACTGAGGAAAGGGTTCAGGTACATAGGCTTTGTATGTGCAATCCCTTTCTAGGATACATTCTTCTCATCTTAAGCTTCCATTTTCTGAAGCTCCACACATCCAAATAGGAGTGTCTTTGTTTAACCAGGATGGGAGTTTAATTTCATCCAAAGAGAGTGAATCAAACTCTTGGATGAGTGTTTTCAAGACATCTCTATAAGTGTGATATTTTAGATTTACTCGTGTTATAGATCCCACTTGCTTCAAGTACATATAACTGTTTCCCCAATCTTGGATAAGTTGTACCTATCGCATGAAAGGTATTCCCAATATGATTTCATAGTTGAGTTTTTTCCCAAAGTCTACTATGGGAAAAAGTGCGCTGATATTCAATTCCACAGGAATTGACTATCACTTTTTTCAAGCAGCCCTAATGGTCTCTCAATGTGTCTGTCAACCAATTGCAATTTCATTCGAGTTTGTCTAATGGCTGAGTGTCCCCAGTGTAGACATGTAGTAGTGTTAGTGTGTATACGCGCACCAGGGGCACTTTTCTCCCACTGGGTTTTTCCCCCTGGACATCCAGTGTGAAAGGACACCTTATCTCTTAGGGTTTCATATAAACTTTGTAGCTCTGAGTTTGTACATACAATTATGATTCCAATACAGAGAGAGAGACTACAGAGATCTCGTACACAAGCTCTGTGTCTTCTCCTTCTCCATCTGCTTCCTACTCTGAGTTGCTGTCTTCCTTCTGTTTCCTGTTTCATCATCTTCAACAATTAGTATCAGAGCGAGGTGATTTTCAGAGCCTCTACTTGCGTTTTCGCGTCCGCGCGCGCAATCGCAGTTTTCAGGCAGTTTTCGGAAAATTTGCTCGTGGGAGCATCCTCGACGTTCCGGGAGTATTCTGAGTAGGTAACCTGTGGTTTTACCCCCCTTTCGAAGCCGTTCGAGCCCTCAGAATTTTGTTCTGAGCAGCATAGCAGAAGTTACTTTTCCGAGGCGTTTAGATCAAGAGGGTGTGCTTTTTGACAGATTTTCTTCAGGTAAACAGTTCTTTTGGGAAGCAGCTTGTCTTAGCTTTGTGCTGAGATTTTGTGTAGAGTTTTGCTTGCATTGGAGAGGAGATTTGTGAATCTCTTGGAGGTTCTTTTGCTCTCTTGTGTGCATCTACAGTATGGCTCAATCTACGGAGAAAGATTTTTGGTGCGTTTACATCCGAAGACAAATTGGATGGTACCAACTATTCTCTTTGGTCTTTTATGGCCAAAAATATTTTGGTTGGTAAAGGATTGTGGGATTATGTATCTGGAGATGAAGTTCGTCCAGGTAGCATTGCACCTGCCACGCCTGGTCGTGGTGCAGCTGTTGGTGCAGGACCCTCACAAGTCACTCCAGAGCAAAAGAGATGGGATACTAAAGATGCACAGGCTATGGCTGTGATTGCCTTAACCATAAAGAGGACAATCACACCACATATCAGATCTTGCAGAACTTCTGAGGATGCTTGGAACACTCTGCAAGCTATGTTTGGAGGAAGAAACGCTGCCAGAATAGAGTTTTTGAAGAAACAACTTGACAAAATACAGATGGACGAAGGTGACGATATTGTCGAGCATCTTACAAAAATCAGGGATCTTAAAGAGCAATTGCTTAGCATTGATGAAGTGATTCCAGAGAAGGACTTGGTTTCCAAAACACTCAATTCACTACCACCATCTTATTTGACTTTTCAGACTTCTTTGACTCTGTCTTTGCGAGCTAATCCTGACCCTCTTCATTTTGAAGAGTTAGTGGCTTTGCTATTGCAGGAGGATCAATCACGTAAGAACAAGTCTTTACAAGTGGATGGTATGGATCATGCTCTTGTTGTACAGAACAAAAACAAGGGTAAAGAGAGTGCTCATCACTCCAAGTCTAGTGCAGGACAGTCTTCAGAGAAGTCTAAAGGTGATTCCGACAAGTCCAAGAAGAAAGGTAAATGTCACTACTGCAAGAAACCTGGTCACTACATTAGTGAGTGTAAAAAGCGAATTGCTAAAGAAAAGAAGAAAGAGTCAAGTTTGGTTGTTTCAGCTTCTGGTGATTCTTCTACAGCTAAAGAAGAGTCTGCAAACTTTGTGCAGGATTCTTATGCTTTTGTAGTATGTTCAGATTTTTCTGCTTACAGTGTTGACAAGACACAAATGATTTGGTACTTTGATAGTGGTGCATCCAGGCATATTACTTCAAGGAAGGATTTGTTTTGTTCATTGGATGCAGCTCCAGCAGGAAAGAAGGTGACATGTGCAAATAATGCTTCTTATCCAATCAAAGGCGTTGGTAAGATTTTGATTACCATTTCAGATGGTTCAGATTTATGCTTGCCAGATGTCTTATATGTTCCAGGGATCAAGAAGAATTTGTTGTCTGTATCCTCTCTTGCAAAAAATGGTCTTCGGGTCATTTTTGAGGATGACAGATGTGTTGTACGAGATCGAGAGAATGGTTATTCTCTTATCACTACAGGTACGCTGGACAATGGACTATTTGTGCTAGATCGTTATGAAAAGCAGATTCAGGTATGTATTGCAGAAACAAAGACTCAGGCCATGCAGGATGCTGAGTTGTGGCATGCTAGATTTGGGCATGTTGGTTATGGCAGTTTGATGACTTTACAACATCATAATATGGTGCATGATTTGTCTTTATTGGAGATGCCACCAAGACATGTATGTGAAGGTTGCGTTCTTGGAAAGATGCACAGATTTGCATTTTCGCAGGATGGTTCAGTTAGAGCGACACGAAAGTTGCAGCTTGTACACAGTGATGTATGTGGTCCTATGAGGACACCATCTATAGGAAACAGCCTTTATTTTGTGACCTTCATTGATGACTTTTCCAGGTTTTGTTGGGTGTATCCACTCAAAGCAAAGTCAGATGTGTTTGCAATTTTTCAACATTATGTCACCATGGTTGAAAATGAAACAGGTTGCAAAGTACAGACTCTTCGTACCGATCGAGGAGGTGAATACATGTCAGGTGCATTTAAGGATTTTTTGGGAAAGAAAGGCATTAAACACCAATGCACTATGCCATACACACCACAACAGAATGGTGTTGCAGAAAGGAAGAACAGGTCTTTAATGGAAACGGCTAGATGTATGCTCAAGGCTAAGAGTTTGCCTCATAAGCTATGGATGGAGGCAGTTGCTTGTGCAGCACATGTTTTGAACAGGTGTCCTACTCGTGCCTTGAAGACCATTACTGCATATGAAGCTTGGTATGACAGAAAACCTTCAGTCAGTTATCTTCGTGTTTTTGGTTGTCTTGCTTATGCTCACATCCCTCAGCAGTTACGTGGGAAGCTTGATGATAAGGCAATCAAATGTATATTTGTGGGGTACAGTAGTGGAAGTAAAGGTTATAGACTTTACAATCCTGCTACAAACAAGATTTTTGAAAGTCGTGATGTAATTCTTGCAGAAACTACTGCTCAACCTATGGTTGCTTTTGATGTACCTCATATGCAGACACATGATGTATTTGAAGGTTTGCTTCCTTCTTTTGTGGAGAATCAAGAATCACAACAGGTTGATAATCTTGATCAATCTTTTGATCAGCATGTGACACCTCATGATGTAGAGGAAATTGTGCGTGAAGAGCAAGAAGTTCTCAGGGAAGAAAGAACCTTGCCTAAATGGGTTCAGAAAACTTTGCAGGATAGCAAGTTGGATGCACCGTTGCCACGAAAAACACGTGCTGTACTACTTTTGGCAGAGAGCAAGTAGATTTGGCTTGCTTTAGCACTCTTTGTGATACAGATGAGCCTGATTCATTTGAACAAGCTTTAGAGTGTGTTTAGTGGAAAGATGCTATGCAGCAAGAAATTGATTCTATTCATAAGAATCATACATGGGATCTAGTGGACTTGCCTACAGGTAAAAAGCCTATTGGTACAAAGTGGGTTTTTAAGGTAAAAATGAAACCAGATGGTACTGTTGACAGGTACAAAGCAAGGCTTGTGGAAAAAGGCTATGCGCAACAGAAACGCATAGATTATGATGAAACCTTTGCTCGTACTTCTCGTGCGTCCACAGTTAGATCACTAGTTGCAATTGCTGCTCATCATGGTTGGAAAGTGCATCAGTTGGATATCAAAACTACTTTTTTGAATGGTGATTTGCAGGAAGAAGTTTATGTAAGTCAACCAAGTGGTTTTATTGTAAAAGATCAAGAGCAAAAGGTATGTAGATTGCGTAAAGCTTTGTATGGTCTCAAACAGGCTCCAAGAGCATGGTATGAGAAGATACATACTTATTTGATTGGCCAGGGATTTCAAAATAGTCCAACAGAAAGTACTTTGTATGTCAAAAAGAGAGATGGAGTTCTCATTATGCTAACACTTTATGTGGATGGTATGCTTTTTACAGGCAATAATGCATATGAAATTGAAGCGTTTAAAGATGCTTTGAGAAAAACCTTTGAGATGTCTGATCTTGGTTTGCTACATTATTACTTGGGTATTCAGTTTGTGCAATCAGAGGATGGCATATACATGTTGTAGGCAAAATATTTGCATAAAATTTTGGACAAGTTTGGTATGCAAAATTGTAAGCCAATCTCTACACCCGTAGAAACTGGATCAAAGTTGAGCATGCATGATGCTGGAGAAACTTTTGATGTACATACTTATGCAGCAGCGGTTGGTTGCTTGATATATTTGGCAGGCAACACTCGTCCAGACATTCAATTTGGGGTTTCACAAGCAAGCAGATTTATGCACAGCCCAGGTATGCATCATTGGCAAGCTGTGAAGCGCATACTTCGTTACCTTTCAGGTACCCCTAATCTTGCCATGTTCTTTCCAAGGGGGGATATGTATGGAAAGCACAGTTCTATGCAGCTTCTTGGTTACAGCGATTCAGATTGGGCTGGTGATTTTGACACATGACATTCCACAAGTGGCAATTGTTTTTTCTTGGGAAATGCATGTATATCTTGGCTAAGCACGAAGCAACTCACAGTGGCTACATCAACTTGTGAAGCTGAGTACAGGGCAGCTTTCACGGCAACAGTTGATTGTGTATGGATACGCAGGTTATTGGCAGATCTTTGTGAGTGTCAACAGGCACCCACTACCATTTTCATTGACAGTCAGAGTGCTATGGCAGTTGCAAGGAATCCAGTATTTCATGCAAGAACAAAGCACATAGAGGTTCACTACCACTATGTCAGGGAAAGGCTACATGCAGGGGAGATCACACTAACTTACTGTCCTACACAGGATAACATTGCAGATCTATTTACGAAGGCGTTATCACGAGAAAGTTTGAAGCTTTCCGAAAAGCTTTGGTCTTACTCTCATACACATGATGATCTGCTACCTTGTACGGATTCACACTATCACTACAGGGGGGATTTGTAGACATGTAGTAGTGTTAGTGTGTATACGCGCTTCACCAGGGGCACTTTTCTCCCACTGGGTTTTTCCCCCTGGACATCCGGTGTGAAAGGACACCTTATCTCTTAGGGTTTCATATAAACTTTGTAGCTCTGAGTTTGTACATACTATTATTATTCCAATACAGAGAGAGAGACTACAGAGATCTCGTACACAAGCTCTGTGTCTTCTCCTTCTCCATCTGCTTCCTACTCTGAGTTGCTGTCTTCCTTCTGTTTCCTGTTTCATCATCTTCAACACCCAGAATTCCCATACTTCTTTAGTGGTTGTGTGTATGCCAACTCCACTATCCATTATTGCCATGATTTCAATATCATTATATTTCAGTGGGCGGGTGGTGTTTCTTTCTTTTCCTTCGTAATATTCTTTAACTTTGTTCATGGGAACTGATTGAATCTCTTTGTTGTTCATTTCATTTTTCAAATTTCCCAATTTTTTTGAGATTAACCCCATTATCCCCACCTTCTCTAGGGTTTTCTGCAAACCATTCCATAAGTATGGTCTTTTTACTTGAGTGGCCTTACATACGATGGATTCATCTTTGTTATCTCCCAAGTAAGAAGGTAATGTTTTCAAGGTGAATGGTTTCCACATTCCTGAAGCTTCCAATCCGCAATCTCCATACAAGGATTGTAAATCCATGTTCATATCAAAATGTAGGTTATCCATCCAGACTTTCTCTATAGGAGTTGACTTCAGAGTTAGGCTCCCATGATTGATCTCTCTCACTTTTTCCCATAAGTGTCCTGGCCAGTCTTCGTCTATGAATGGAATTCCGTCTAAGGCATCTTTATTGTTAGGCACTATAAGCTCTGGCTCGTTTGTTTCAAGGTGGGGTTCTGCCACCACATCGGATTTTGCTTTTGTTTCTTTTATCACAAGCTCTTCAGGTTTTGCAATACTTTCAAGCTTGGGTTTTTGTTTTTCCAGCATTTTTTGCGTGATTCTTACCAAATTTTGATAAGCTTCCAGCTTAGCTGCTTCCATGTCTGGAGATGGATAGTTTTTCCATTTGTTTTTCATGTTTTGGCTTGCTTTAAGTCCTGCTTGGTAGGCTTCCAGGGCGGCATTAATAGGTTCAAAAATTTTATCAACCAGAATGGATCCTCCAAATTTCACGGCTGTTTTCTTGAATTCACTTCCAGTTTCTTTCAACTTTTCTCCTTGACTTCTACCCGTTGTTTTTGGTTTCTCATCTCATATCTTTTCCTTCTGCTCCTTTTGATTCTCGGAGAAGAAAATTTTTTATTTTCCAAATCATCAGAGGAGTTGTGTTTCTTTTTGTTTTCCTGGACTCTAGTGATTACCTTGACTGAAACAATCGGTTCACTCTCTGATGAGCAATGAGGTATCACTGGGACTACGTTTACTACGGTTTTACCCTTGTTCAAAGGATTTTACGACAATCTTCCGGAAAGTGTCGTCCCTTTTTGCAACATTGCATGCAATAGATTTCAATTGGTTTGAGGTTTTTGTCAGGCTCTGGACATTCATTTTTCCAATGATCATCAGCACCACAATTATGACAGTTTTCTATTCTTGGCTTCATCATGGGTCTTACCATGGGAGGTATGACACCTTGATTAGCTACATAATACATTGGTGTGCGCTTTGGTGGACTATAAGTCAATGTTTCTTCCATTGGTGGTGGATGTGCATTATATCAATCTCCTTCTACCATTACGGTAGATGGACTAGGCTTTGCATAGGATGTAACATGCACCAATGCTTGTTCATCTATGACTCCTTAAGAGTGCATGTACTTTACAGGCATTGCATTATGTCCTGGATACAGAGGTTGTTGTCCCAACACAGGTTGAGGTCTTTCCATACCCATTGGTGGTCTTTGAGCTTGGGCCATATTAGGCTGATTTCTATACATGGGTTGTCCTTGTGGACTCATGGGCACATACTGAACATTCCCATCATACTTTGGTCTAAAGTAGCACTCGTGGGTCTCATGATTAGTCCATTTACCCTCAATTGCACACCATTTTTGTGACCTAATTGGTTGTCTCTGTGGAGGTATCCCTTGTCCTGGTCCCCTTATAGGTTCTTTTTGTATGTTGTTCATCATGTCGTTCATACTTTCTAACATATCTTCTATTGCTGAGAGTGGTGCCGCAGCAGCTGTTCCCACTTGTGATGGTTTAGTGGATGCTGTTTTCTCGCTTTGGTTATCCTTAGGGACATCTTCTTCGTTGAAAATCTCGCAATTGTCTCCTATTCAATAGCATCCGATACACACACTTCTAGGGTTTTATGCTTTTTACTATAGAGTATAGAATGAAGTTCTTTGTTTAGAAATCCCTCCAGAAAACAAAGATACAAGTCGTTCTTCTATAGGTATCTCCAGCTCTGGGCATTTGGCAATGTATTATTTCATTCAGTTGCACAATCTCTAACAGACTGACCATGTTTCTGTTTAAAGATGTAGATTTGAGCTATTGTATTATGTTTGATCCCCGTTTTGGAACAAGCAGCTACAAATCCTTGAGCTAATGTTGGAACAAGCAGCTACAAGTCCATGATCGACCTTGGTGGAATGTTTTGGAACCATGTCAATGCTTTTTCTTCTAATGTCATTTCAAATCCCTCGAATTGAGTATGGAAATCGAATATACACTTTTCTCTTAGCACTTGCTTAAAGCTTGCTAAGTGGTCATATGGATCCCTAATTCACTGTATTTTCTGACCCATTTCTGAAAATCAGCTGGTCTGACGCGTTTGTTTGGTTCAACTCCCGGTCTTCTGGCAGTTGGTCCTGTTCCGAGTCCTTCAAACCAGTCTGTTGGAAATAGTGACTCATGTAGCCGTGGGCTGGCCTTAGTGTCACCCGATTTTCTACGTGATGAGGTGGTTTCTAGTTTCTTCACATTACTCTCATATGATATCTCATGGTGTTCATCTCTTAGAATTGTTTTTGGTCCTTGTCCCAATATCCAATCTTGTATGGAATACCCTTGGTATTTGGTTTGTTCTACCTCCTTAGGAGTCATCATAACAAAGTTGTGGTTATAACAATTTTTAAACATATAGGTTGGTAGGTCTGCTAATGCCTTATCTTTGATCTTGAAGATATAGATGATCTTCATGGCCGTTAATTGTCCTGGTTTGGCATGGGAAGTCCACAAAATATCTTTTATGTTTCTATCTTTCCAAAAATAGACTCCGATCCTAGGATTATCCGTACTAAGCCGTTTCAAAAGATTCAAGTCTACTTGATCATATCCCTCGCATTCTAAAGTTGGTGGTTCTTCTTTTGCTGACATTTCTGGGATTATGGTGTTTACTTCTAACCCCCATTTGTCTATCACGTCAGGGTTTTTGACTTGTAAGTACTGATCCATGTACATTTTTCCTTGTTTGTTTTTCCTAATCTCTTCTTCGAATTCAATACCATGGTCATCAATGCGAATAGCATACTCCTCATTAGGGTCCAAGTAAACCTGGGCTCCATGATGGATAGTCTTGTAAAAAGATAGTATTTGCTTATAGCGCACTGTCGTTCCGGTTTTCGAGTGAGTCAAGTAAGAAGACATTTTGGATGTTGAATTTGAAAAAGTGTTTGAGACTTCTTCAGAACAGGGATTCTACATCTATGCTTGTACATGGGATGCATGAGGAGATAACTCCTACACTTTTGATTAATGTTGAGACTTCTAAGGGTGATTTTCTTGAGGATTCTACAGATGAAGACCTATAGGATAAAGCTATTTTTCATGATCAAGATGAAAACCCAACTGGTAAAAGTTTCTCTACTAATACAGGGCGAGAGACTCCCAAGGTTTTCTGGATGGCTATGAAGCTAGAGGGGGTGATGATGCTAAATCATCCTTGATATTGCGTAAAGTGCACATGGTTTTTCATTTCCTTGGACAATGTGCCAAATGTGGCTGGATTTGGATGCTATTCCTATTGATGCCTATGCCAGTGATGTCTTGGATGCCAGTAAAAGGGAGTCAAAATTCTTTAATGCTTTCTGGTAACGAGCTTAAGCTCCCAGTTTAAGGGAGGTGGGTGCTACACTATGCTTCAGGTGAGGCTCTAGTATATTGCGGAGCCCATCAATGCTATGTGATCTCAATGGTGTTTGATCCAGGGGATTCAAAGGATGTTCATAAGAAGATTCAATATGGATGGATGTTGTTAAGTATGCATAGTAATTGCATGCTATTTGAACAAAGGGTAGCATATTTGCACCAGAAATGCCTGATGATGAATGATACAGGAGATGTATGCTCATGTGGATATTATGATGCTCCAATGTGTGGGCAATTCCTTATTATTCCATTTGATCCTGGGGGCTATTGAAGTGCAAGTTGCAGATGCAAAGGATACCTAATGTCTGTTGTAGCAGGTTACATGATACAAGATTTTGTTTTCTAGATCTATGCTAAGTCAAAAGAGTTTTTTGTTATGCATTCATTAAGATTACATGGCTGGCATCAAGTTGACTTCTTTGGATAATTGATGAAGTATCTTCACATCTTTTGAGTTGGTTCTGCTACCAAAACTTGAGGTAAAGGACTTGACATCCATTCCATGTGAAGACAGAGTAAGGCATACTTGAGCTTTACAGGGTTCCCTAAAGCAAGCTTAATAGTTAAGCCGTGTGCACCATTAAATGGAGCACTTGAGCTTGGTGGGGTTCACTAAATAGGTTATCCATAATTAAATGCTCTGAAGATACGACAGATACAGCTCAGAGATTTTTGATGGATAGCTTCCTAATGCTTAATCTAGAACATTGATGATAGGGTATAATCCTTATTTCCTTTTTTTATATGTTTACCAATTATGTGAGTCTGATGATGGTGAAGAGGTCAAGGTACCTAAAGTGGATGCATATTGAAGTGTAGTTGGCACAGACCGGTGGCTGTGCAGGTTCAGAGGGGATGGATGTCATGCAGCTCCATTGCAATGATGGGAAAAAGAGCAAAGAACTGCAAGATAAGCTTTGTTGAAGCCTAAATATTTGTTGAGTAGTGATCAAGGCTTGTTAACATGCCAAGTTTAATGATTAATGTATGCTAGATGCGGCTCAAAAAGGCAAACATATGCCTTAATGATGCCAAAAACGAGTATGCTTGAAGTGAGCACAGATGGGATTTTATGATCCAAAATTGTAGTGCTTAAAGTGCTCTATCGGTTGTCTTTACGGCTCGTCGATTGGAGCCACGATAAAATGTTAGGGCAGTCTAAAGTTTGAGTCGATTGCAAATCCGTACCGGTTGGGCAACTACAGCTAAGGGGACAAAAATGAAAAAAATACATGGGCCTGAATGTGCTCACTTTGTGGAGCACGTCGATCTTTTCAGATCAGTGATGGGAGTTAGGGTTGCCAAGTTATGGGCCGTTAAAGATTCACCAGTGGCCGGTTCCATGCCAATCTAGTCGGCTTGACCGGAGTGCCATGTGGGAGTTTTTGAGCTTCAGTCAAGAAATACTGCAACTAATATGCTTTGGAAGTTAAATACACTAAATGTGGTGCCCGTACGGAAGCACACAAGTACTTGAAGAGCATCGTGTCCGAAATGACATCTCTTGGAATGCAATGATTGCGGGGAGTGCCCAACACGGTTGCGGTAAGAAGCTTCGAGCTATTTTCAACGAGTGCAAAGGGAGTTCTCTCAGGCCAAAGAAATCACCTATGCTTGCATCTTGAAGGTGTATGGCACTAAGAAGCTAATATGGGTATAAAATTCACAAAGATAGCCAAGGAATGCTCGAGAAAGGAGTCGTGCTTGGTATTGCTTTGCTCGGGTGAATATGTATGCCTAATATGGTGTTGTTACGAAAGCGTAAAAAGACCTTGATGAGCCCAAAGTCCAAAATATCATCTAATAGAGGCCTTAGCTGGCATGTATGTCAAATGTTGTGCCCTTACAAGGGCTATAACTGCCATATAATAATCAATATCAAGGGCCGCCCAAAGGCAATCAAGCCAGTGGCTGCTCGCCCATTAAAACCAAATGGCTCTCCATGGGTGGCCACCCAAAACAAAGAAAAGGTTTTCATTGAGTGGGAAACAAAAGAAAAGAGGAGAAAGGCCATGGTGAGGCAGCGGGCAGTGAGTTGTGTAGGAGAAGGGGGACTCATGCTTGCCAGCACGGGGCTGAGATGAGCTCAATGAAAGAAGAGTTTTCCTCAGCGACGGCACCGTCGTTGCTAAGGGAGGAGGCAATCTATTAATAGCCTCGAGATTTTGCATGAGGAGGACTACAAGCAAAGAAAGCAAGAAGAATAGGGAAGGAACGAAGGCAAAGCAAGGTTACAAAGGTGGGCAGGGCTCCGAACAAGGAGCAAAGCTCCCTCTCTCTTGCACTCATGCTCGAGGAAGCAAGCTCTCGCTCTCTCTTTCAATCTTGGACAAGGCAAAGAGTTTTCTCTCTCTCGGATCTTGTGAAGCTTGAGATGGCATGAACAAGCAAGAAGGGGATTCACAGGATACTTGGTCGAAGGAACTTGAGGAAGGCTTGGTCGGAACCAAGGGCGAATCTTAAGAGGGTAATCTTGTTGAGGCTTGAGCAAGTCAAGGCAAGAAGACATTCCAAGCAAGGTCAAGATTAAACGAGCAACCAAGGTTGAAGCTTCAAAAGGGTAAGCTTGTTGAAGCAAGCAAGCAAAGAGAATCTTGTTGAGGTTAAAGCAAGCAAGCAAGGCGAGAAGCTCGAGTGGAGGTCAAGGAGGGGAAACATCTCTCTCTCTCTCTCTCTCTCTCTCTCTCTCTCTCTCTCTCTCTCTCTCTCTCTCTCTCTCTCTCGCTTGGACAAGGGAATCGCTCTCAGGGCAAGAAGGGATTTGAAGACAGTAATTGAAGACATATCAAGCAGTGGAACAACCAATCTAAGAAAACTGGCAGAGTAGGATTTTGTTTGTCAGCAGCAACTTAAATTAGTTATTTCTTTTTTATGAATTTCGGAGCTGTTAACGGCCAGGGTAATTGTAATGGGAGCCTAAACTCCTTAATTTGAGTGAACCTAAGTGTCGGTGCTGTTAACAGCCCGACTTGACTATTGCCAGCAGAATGTACTCAGAACTTAAATCGATTAGTTGTAGGTTACGGTGATTGATAGAGCCTTTTTCACATGTTGTTCTTGTTCTCTGGATACCTCCCATAGCCAGAGGCCCGCGGATCATGTTTCGAACACATATCCCCCGACAACGTCCATATTTCTTTGGAGTAAATACTATGGGGCTCACCCATTCAACATTATCAATTGGTACAATGAACCCTGCATCTAGAAGCTTATCCACTTCTTCCTTTAAAGCATTCATTTTCTCTTTACCCATCCTTCTTAATTTTTGACGTATTGGCTTTCCCCTTCAACCAGTTCAATCTTCACAGGATCTCCAACAGAACCCTTATTTCTTGATATGAAGTGATGAAAAGATTTGGAAACCTGTCCAACATTGCTAAGTACTCCATTCTTTCTCCTTGTGTCAAATCAGCACTTAGCATATTTTAAATCAACTCTTTCTTCACTGGCAATTCCTGTTGAGGCTACATCAACTCTCGAGTTGCTCTAAATGGTGATACCGGGTTAGCTGCACCGCCCTCTAGCCCGGCCAAAGAAACTAAATTTGGCCGACTTTCGGAGCCAAGGCCGCGGGAATCAACCCCACTCGGGGAACATGAGGTAAAAACAACAAAAAGAAAATTATTACTGCTGCCAAACCACCCCCCCGCCTTGCTCGCACGTGTGCAATAGGCCGCCGTGCCTCCCTTTGGCACCACTCCCTCCCTCTCCTCCATTATCCCCTCTCTCCACTCCATTATCGCCACCCCACCCTCTCCCTCAACTACACTCTTTCTCTCTCCCTCTCATCTATTATTTAGCCTTCTTTCTCTCTCACACACACACCCTCACTCTATCTCTCACTCATCTTCTCTCTCTCCCTCTTTCGTTCTTTGTGTAGGCAAGCGCATAGGGCATATTAAAAAAATATTTCTCTCTTCGTGGCCCGCTACTCCCCCTTTCTCTCCCTTACCCTTGTTGACTCTCTCTCTCCCTCGTTCACTGTGTAGCAGTCGGCTCAGCTCGTTCTCTCTCTCTCTCTCTCTCCCTTGTTCTTTGTGTAGCAGCCAACTCAGCCCGTTCTCTCTCTCTCTCTCTCTCTCTCTCTCTCTCTCTCTCTCTCTCTCTCTCTCTCTCCCTTGTTACCTACACACACACACACACCTACACTCACCATATACACACACACCCCACCTCAGGCTATCTCTCCCCATTGCTCACCCTCATCCATTCTCTCTCTTTCTCTCATTGACTCTCCTCTCTTACCCCTCGTTCAACCCACATGCAAGCAGAAGCTCTCTCTCTCTCTCTCTCTCTCTCTCTCTCTCTCTCCCTTGTTACCTACACACACACACACACCTACACTCACCATATACACACACACACCCCACCTCAGGCTATCTCTCCCCATTGCTCACCCTCATCCATTCTCTCTCTTTCTCTCATTGACTCTCCTCTCTTACCCCTCGTTCAACGCACATGCAAGCAGAAGCTCTCTCTCTCTCTCTCTCTCTCTCTCTCTCTCTCTCTCTCTCTCTCTCTCTCTCTCTCAACCCCCACCACACACTCTCTCACACTCTCTCCCACCCCAACTCCCTCACACTCTACACAGCACCCTCTCTCCTCCTCATCTCCCACTCTTGGGCTCTCTCTCCCTCTCTTTGTCTTGTGCCACCATCCCGCAAGTGCAAAACCTCTCTCTCTCTCTCTCTCTCTCTCTCTCTCTCTCTCTCTCTCTCTCTCTCTCTCTCTTTATACACACGCCTACACACACACACACCCACACACTCAACCCAAACCCTAAGCCTCTTGCCATCACCCGCTCTCTCCTCACTCACGCTCTCTCCCCCTCGTTCTCTGAAATTAGCCAGGTAGCACGTAAAAATATAAAAAAAATTAATAATAAATATTTCTCTCATTCCCACACACACTCTTGCGGACACACACACCCACACACAACCCCATATAAATATGCACACACACCCACAAGAACCTACACCCTCACACAATTACATACACACATGAACACATGCACGCCATACACATAAGCACATATGCACAAAAAGAAAAGGAGACGAGTGCCACACCATTGACAAAAGAATTAGACGACCAAAAGCACGTGGAAGCGGCCCCAAATCAAAGATTGATGCCGAAGGCATGCCCGGGTCGGTCCCAAGGTGACGTGTAGCATCTTGACTCCAGCAAAACACCAATTCTAAAAGCATTAACCTCATAGTGACCACCTGAACCATCAACAAAACCCATTGTAAATTCCCTGATCACCACTCTTCGCTAGTAACCTAGCCAATGGCTAGTGTATTGTAAAAAAACTCCCCACCCCACTCTTACCTCCCTTCTCTCTATCTCTACCTTCTCTACCTCTATATCTCTCTCACTAGAGAGGCATCTAGACTCACTACAGTGACCAGTGGATATTTGCAAGGACCATTAGGTAAGGACCACATCTCAGGCCTATATAAAGAGGCCTCCACTAAGCACAAAGGGGGAGAACATACTAGAGCCACCACCCAGGCTCCATGCACTCTACATGCCATGCACCACTAAGCACATAATGCACCTCCCAAGCTAAGGATCCCATGGTATTATGTTTTTGTTGTAAGCATGGGCATTTTAGCATTGTCCACATCACCACCACCACCAATCTACACCCACGCCATGGCTGATTTACTAGTCATGACCACCCCATGCACATAAGGCACTCACTATCACCCCGCAAGGCAACATGAGCACGCTAGGATTGAGTGCACCAACACCATGCTACCCTGGGCCACTCTCGATGCTATTAATTGACATCGCTAGTGGATGCATCGTCTTGATGTTTACCTAAACTAAACTCCCGCTAAAGTGTTAACCTCGCTAACTCCAAAGTTTGCCATGTATCATATGGTGCTCACAGTCCATCATGCATCCCCAGTGCCAAGATCAAGGTTGGTAACAACCAAGAAAATCGTTTGTAAGTATCATCATCATCAATAAAAGTGTGCAATGCTATCATGATCTTTGAGTCCATTCTCTCTTCTCCCTTAGCTTTGTTTTTTCCATGTCCATGGGATGATTCATTTCTTATATATCACTCTTACTGTGCTTCATCACGAGTCAGTCATGCTCCATTTGGACCTTGTCACATACCTCTCTCGTACACACACTCCCCAGGGCGGTCACTTTTTAGAATGTGTATGATATCACGTGAGTTAACCGGAGAGGATTATTAAAAGACCAAAATGTATAAAAATGTATACATACAGAGGGGGGTGGGGGTTTTTTAAATAGGCTCACACTGTAAGTATAGTATGTATATTGGGGTATTATTAATTACCTCTTGAATGCACATGATATAGGGGTCTTTTGATAAGTGATTGCCCCGGGACACACTCCTGAGTGTTGACTAGGAATTTTCTATATCCGGACGTTTGCTTCATCATCATTCTATATTGATTACCTAGATGGCATCTCACTCCTACCACTCTAGGTCATCTATGTCTGTGTCTAAGACACACTTATGCTAGGTGGTGCCCCTCTATAGTTATAGGATAACTCCTAGTTTGAGATGATGCTTGGGGATGTTCAGGCTATGTGTGTTGTAGAGGCCACCCCATCTGGCGTGTCATTTCCAACAATAATTTTCTTGGCATCCCCATGGAGGATCCTTTCATGAAACCCTTCAGTTTACAATATTGAAAACCCTAACCTTTTATGGATGGATGAATAATGGTTACCAAGGTTTGCTAGATGGACGACCAGAAGAAGAAGAGCTCCAAGCACAACTGGACGAGCTTTGCATCTCCATCGAGGCTTGAGTGCCAGGCGTAATGGTAATAGATTTTCAGTGGGAAAGAAAACCAGCATCTCAAACCATTGGATATACATAGGCCGTGTGCCAAGGAGAAGGAGGAGGAGGTCGAGATCATGTCCGCAACCTACAATTAGCCAACAACAACAAGATGGAGGGAGCTTTGCACAATAGAGAGACAACACTATTCTACTTCAAGAATTGGGTAACTCAAGTCACCGAAGTAACTATCACAGTCAGTTTCCAAGTCGCACCTGATGCTGTAGCATAAATAACGGAAGTAGTTTAGGCATTGGTTTAGGGTATGGTGCTAATCTCCTTATAGCATCCTCTATCATTTGTTCCATGTTAGGCACTGTTGTTGTTTGTACATTCTTGTTAGTGGTGGTCTTGCTAGCTATGGATGATGAGCTACTGGATGCGACATCTGTATCCGTTGTCACCTCTCCATAAACCACACAGTTATCCACTAAGTACAATGCTTCTCTGGTCACTTGCTCAAAACTTGTACAAGCTTTTAGGTGCAAGTATTTCTTGGGAGTGTCATTTCTCAGTCCTTCTATAAAGAGGACAGATAGTCTATCATCTTGCGGTCATTCCCGTACAGCACATCTCTCTATGTATTGTTTAAACCAAAGCGAAGCTTCCTTCACCTTTTCTTGCTCCTTATGTTTGAAAGCATATATTTGGGATACCGTGTTGTGTTTGATTCCTCTTTTTTAAAAATTCCTCGGAAAACTCTCACAGCAAGTGGTCAATGTCATGGAAATCTCCGCCATTCAGTGGTTGAAACCATGTCAATGCCGTCCCTTCTAAAGTAAGACCAAATCCTTCGTATTGTGTGTGGAAATTTGTGATCTGCTCATCTCTTAAGACTTGCTTAAAGAGTGAGACATGTGCATACGGATCTCCTGAGCCACTATACTTGTTCGGCATACACTTGGCCACTTGAGATGGTCTCATGCGTCTATTGTCTGCCACCAATCTCATTGCTCCTGTATCCAGACTAAAAATTTCTCTTGCGTCATGGACTTCATGGGCTGCTCTAGTTGGGTCCCTTGCCACGAATCTACTACTAGGAGACAAATGTGATGGTGCTGCTGCAAACATCGGACCTACCGTAGTATGTGTAGGGAATGGAACTGCACTACCTTGATTCATAGCCATTGACTCTCTAGAATGTAATGTTTCCATGGGGCTTGGCATAGAATAATGAGGTCGACTAAAAGATTCATCCACATGAGTTCTTCCTATTCCACTTGTTGCTATAGGGTCTGGCACTACATTTGTAGGTGCTAGTCTTTGTGAGCTAGTGAGGGCGAGCTTTTTGAAATGGGGCCTCTAAACCCAAACCAATGGGCCTATCCTCACAAAATGTTCGTAAAGAGGTACGCACACTACTTGGGGCACCACCTTCTTCTGGGAGTGGAGAAGGAAACCAATCAAAATAACACTTGCACTCACACTCTCAAGCAACACACTTTGAGAACCCTTACTCTATGTACACTTTGGACACTTGACACCATCAACGATTATGCAACCCAATGCCGTGCATCAAATGTAAATATGCAATTTGTGGAATAGCATTCACCTTCTCCCCATAAGAATACCCATGATACATCCAATCTCCTCCTCTCTCAAGCACTCATCAAAAAACATCATGCACACAAGACCTGCCTCTCAAACACACAAGAGAATCACCTACATCGAACTAACACACTTTGCATAGAGAGCTCATCTCCATCTATTCAATGCCGTGACAAATAAAATCACCATGAGAGGTAGCCACATGCATATGTAATGAAGCAAAAGAGAGTTGGAGTGAGAATTTCCTTTAGACCAATTGAATAAGTGTGGAGAAACAAACCAATGGTAAATTGAGAATAGAACACTTACTTGATTTCTCGCACACCTTTTAAGGGGAAGACAGACGTTGGCTAACCATCACGAATTGCGACACTTGAAAGTTTTTTGAAGATGATTTAATGATCATTAACATAACCATGAGAGAGATCATGATGTATTTACAAGCTATTGAGGTGCTACAAATGATTGATTGGGTTGATGGAGTAAGAGATTGTAGAATAGAAAGAGTGGAGGATAGAGTTGCACTTCCTCCAAAGAGGAGGGTTAGGAGGGAGGATGTGAAAGAGGGAGAGTTGGGGTTTTCTCTACTATTGATCAATAAACAACATGAAGTTGAAAATATAGGTGTGTGTCATTGAGTCTCTCCAAGGGGGCTATTTATAGTTGTGTAGGAGTGGGATTATGATACACTTAATTAGGGTGAGTGATTAGCCCTAATTAAGTGTCCTTTGACCACTCATCGAATATTGGACATAAAAGGGACTATTTTTTCACCAAAAATATCATTTTAGACCGTGAAGGCTCCATAGGGGTGCATAATGTAGGTGGGCCCCACCATGAGGCCCTACGGGTGGCTCCTGCGGGGTATCTCAACTTGTCTGTCTTGGCATTTAGAAAGCATCTTTAGGTTGGTCCCATCACATGCAAGTGACCTTGAACACTCATTGCTCTTCTAGAAGATGAGTAGGGGAAAAATAAGATCTCACTCTCTTGATTTACTTGATTTACTTGATTTACAGTTCCCTTTTGCTGCGAATCTGACAGATTTACACTATTTTGACCATAACTTTTTACCTGTAGCTCGGAATGACATGCTTCAAAAGGAAAATTTGACCTTCTCAACATGTTTGATATGAATTTGGACTATTCTTCACGCCCATGCACCAAGGAATTCGGTTTGGAAGGTCCACACTAGGCTAGGGAACCTTTTGCTTCCAAGTCTTCTTGTATGGGCCCTTTGCTTGTATGCATCCAAGGGGAATCATGCTTTTTCAAAAGACTATGATGCTTAAACAAATAGAGGAGGGCCCAATATTATTTTCTTGTGAAAAGAATATAAAATTGGAGTCTTTTTGAAAAGAGAAAAACTATATGTATATTCTTAAGAGATATTGGGCCACCTATGTAGGGGGCATAGAAGACTTGTAGAGAGTGACCATAATCTTTGGTAAAGACAAGTGGAGAGTTGATTTCCATGGTAGTTTATCTATATGGGATGGAAGATGGATATATTATTTTTCTACTACTAATTCACAAGAGGTAAGAAAGTTTGGGGGTAGATAGTTGGTTATTGTATGCTTACTTTTATTTACAAAGCAAAAAAGAAAAGGGTGGTAATATAAATATATGGCTAAGGTGACATTTTTGGGAAGAGTAAAATGTATGTGTTGCCACAAAGATTAAACAAAGAGGGGGAATTTACTCTAGATAACTTAATAGTGTAGAAACATATATACACATATGAGGAAGAGGACGTTGAGTAGGCTGACAAATGTTGCAAAAAGATGGTTACCATTTTATGCCACTCACTAGGAGTGACATAATACTGATGGAGTGGTCCCCCAAAGTATGTATATCCTACCAACTCCTTTTTATCCATTGTCGCGTATCGTCTTCCATACTTGTCGTATGCGACAATTTTCATTTTTGATCCCTCTATATAGGTGAAGACATAAAGTCTTTTCCGCCCTGTCAACTCATTGATGTAGGGTTCCTCGCATCTATAATAGAGATCTTCCTCTCTATTATTATACTTGTATAACCCCACGTAGACGTTGTCTGTGTTGATTCTCAAAGTTTCGTTTTCTCGCCTTAATCTCGTGTTAGGGAAGCTCGTTGTTGGTGCTTTCTCTTCGGGTTCTTCATCTACTTTGGCTTCCGTGCCTATCAATCCCCACTTGTCCACAATGTAAGGATTCAGGACTACCAAGTACATGATACCTTCGTCATCTAGGTACCTATCTCCGCTATAGCTCACAGGCACTAAGTCCTTGAACTCACTCGGTCTATCTTCTATCTTTACACAATAGCGGTCCATATCATCTCTGTAAACCTTGGCACCTTGCTCATTGTCATATTGATACTTTATGAACAATAGATTCATTGTGGCTAAAGGGTTTGATGGTCATGCTGCCATGTTTTCTCTTTCGTTTAAGTTCAAGTATCCTCAGTGTTCAGTGAAAATCTCGTAAGATCTCTGTGAATAAGTATCGAAAATACTTCCTTCAAGGATCGGCTCTGACGGTCGCACTACACTTTGGTTCTCTTTGTCTCGGTTGGTTATTCTGGAGATATCTACCGGATCTCAAATTCATCAATCCCCCTAGAGGAATCTAACTTTTCAGTCTCGGCAGTTTGTTTATCCCAAGTTTCTGTGATCAAAAGTGATCCAAGCTGAATGATACTTGGTCAAATGGTTTGTTTTGTTAGTTGGAAGACTTCTGTTACTTCAAGTGAAAATTTTGTATCAGATTTGCTCAAAAAGACATTATACGCGTATGATGTCTTTTCTCACAGATTTTGGATATTTTTGCTTTGCTCACTCCCAGTAGCACCCTTATACTCTGTCCACTCACAAAATTCAATTTGAACTCTGTTTGTGCAAGTTATGGCCAGATTAGGCTTTTCTTGGCAATTTCCCGATTTGACTTACTTGAGGTCAAATGTGATCCAAATGACATGAAACTTGAAATACAAGCTCTAGAAAACTAGTACAAAGGATCTGTGATAGCAAAATATCAAATTATGTCCAGAATTAGGTTAGAGACATCATATGCGTATGATGTCTTTTTGCTCAATTTTGGTCAAGATTCAATATTTAAGCTTTTCACAGTGCTTGTAACAATGTTGTCAAGTCAAATTTGAAAAATCACTTCAGCAAAAGTGCCAAAAGATATTATATGCGTATGATGTCTTTTTGCTCAATTTCTGTCAAGATTCAATATTTAAGCTTTTCACAGTGTTTGTAACAATGTTGTCAAGTCAAATTTGAAAAATCACTTCAGCAAGTGCCAAAAGACATTATATGCGTATGATGTCTTTTCTCACAGATTTGCCCAATTTTCAATTTTAAGCTTCTCCAAGTGTTTATCTTTGAGTTTCAAGTGTTTTTATCAAGTCTGAATGCAAAAATGAGCTCTGAATCAATTTTCCCTATTCTTTGCGTTTTTTGCACTCTGACTTGGTATTTTGAGTTTCTAGGGTTGTTAAAGCCCTTGTTTTAAGTTGATCTTAGGGTATAACCCCCCTTATGAACACTCTGGTATTGTCAAATTTTTAGTTTTTGTCTCTGTTTAGCCCCTAAGACATCATACGCGTATGATGTCTAAAGTTGCAAAATTCCAATTTTTCAACGCACAACTCTTCCAAGAGCTCTCCTAAGTGCTCAGCAACACTCAGTCTCACAGAAAATTTCTATGAACTTTTTTTATGCAAGTTTCACTACCAAATCAACGGTTTAGTGATCTAACATGCAAACAAACACATCAAGCAAATAAATCACTGATTAATAGCTCTAGATCAGGATCAAATCAAGTCCTACCTAAGCTACTTCTAATCATAAAATGGGTTTTTGCAATTGTGAGTATAAGGAATTTCACTGCCATACATGGACTAGCAAATACATCAATCTCAAAAACCACTAAACACCAACAAAAATCAATCTAATCTAAACTAAAAAAATGTCAAATACGAAAGACCCAGGAATACCACAAGTTTCCTAGTACCTCTCAAAGATCATCGGAGTCCACCATTCCTATAACTTTCTAGCTAAAATATACTAAGTAACAAAACAAATCACCTCATAGGATTAGTCTAAGGTCACCTACTTAGGGCTCTCGTCCCTGGCAACGACGCCAAATGTTGTGGCGGTTACGCCGCTAGCGGTGGCTATGATAGCGAGAACTCAACCGACAAACAAGAATGTTTGACGAGGACGGAGCTTGACCCGCAGGCGCATGGAAACAAATAGGTGGGTGTCAAATCACCTACTCGAACTTCTAATGATGATCACTACCAAGGAAATCCAATCTAAGTTCTCAAATACACAAGTGATTGAAATCCGTACTACGAACAAATGCTATCCGAAACATGATCTAAAGTCATTGAATCAGCCTCAAACTCAAAGGGGGGTCTCTACACTAGGTAACGACAATACCCTATAAATCTACAATACAATCTCAACTTCTAACCACTCCATGCGGTAAACGCGTATGAAGATAGGCCAAAAAATACAGGTGAATGAATCTCGACTCCGATGGTACTAATGCGTATCTCTACTCGTTGCGGTTCTATAGATATATGGCATGCTCAATTCCGAGACACGGGTAGAGAGAAAACTCACATAGAAGCTCGTGGGAGCTCACCTCGCGTAGAAACCGAATGCATGCATGCTTGGTATCGGTGCGTAGCTCTCGCCGTTGCTAACACAATGGCGGTGTTGCTTCTCCAATGGTGGATCCGTAGCTCGTGTAGCAAGAGGATAGACTCTCTCTCTCTCTCTTTCGCAGACACAGTCACGGCGCTCAAAAACTCACCTTTATTAATGATTCAAAGTTGTGTCCTTAGGTTTACAAAAATTGGCTCTTATACCTCAGCCTTGGAGCTGTGAAAACATCTCTAATCTAATTACATAAGCAGATGAAACTACTTGGGGAATACAAGCTGGAAACTCAATTGAGTCCCGCTAATTACAATGAATCGGCTCCATGAAGAAAATGAAATGTAGAAAAGACATTTATTACAATAAGTGTTTACAAAAACATGAGTGTGAGCAAAAATGTATAGGTGTGGTCCTCCGCTCAACAATGCTGATCAGAATCTCACAATACAAGGGGCCAGAGGTGGCAGAATCCAGATTCAGATGAATAACACTAAAAGTTGGAGAAAGGAACTGAGACCCAAAGAGCTTTGCCAGAAGTATAAGGTAAAGAAAAATGAGAGAATGTTAGCAGTTATGAATATTTTTCAATTAATAGAGATAGATCTCAATGCAATTTTACTGAACAAAGATCAAGCTGAAAAACAAAAGAAACAATTTCCAGACTAGTTCACTGAACTGAATTCAGGAGAATGTCCAGTTCAACTAGCTAGAAGGCCAGAAGAACCAATCGATTTCAGCACACCAGTTGAACAAGCACACTCAGAAGGAGCTACTGAAAATCAGAATAGTAATTCAAAGCTCAAAGGATTGTCTTGGGATTACGCTGAGGAGTCAACCAAGACAAAGGGCGGAGGGCCTAGCTGGTTGCTTCTAGATGATCAGGAGATAGAGGAATGGAATTTGGGATCTGAGGAAAATCCTAGATTGATCAAGGTCAATAAACATCTGAATCCTACGATGAAAGAGAAGACACGACATATGTTCCAACACTATAAAGATGTGTTCTCATGGGAACATGCTGATCTCAAAGGAGTGGATCCAGAGGTCTGTCAACATCAAATACCACTGAAACTAGATGCCAGACTAGTACGACTGCAGCAATATTGAGTGAATCCAAATTATGCTAAGAAGGTCAAGGAAGACATTGAAAACCTTCTAAAAGCTGGTTTCATTACTAGCGTAGCCAATAGTGACTGGTTGTGCCCAAGAAGAATGGGAAGCTGAGAGTATGTGTGGATTATAGGAAACTAAACGCTCAAACCATGAAGGATCCATTTCCATTACCCTTCACAAACATGTTACTTGATGAAATTGTAGGATATGAGATGTATAGCTTTATGGATGGTTATAGTGGCTATAAACAGTTACAGATTGCTCCTAAGGATCGGGATAAGACCAATTTTATTATGGAGTGGGGAACATTTACGTATCTGGTAATGCCATTTGGCCTTTGCAATGCACCAGCCACTTTTCAACGATGTATGATGGAAATATTCAGTGAATTTATTCATCGATTCCTCACCATATTTATGGATGACTTCACTGTATATTCAACAGAGGAAAATCATTTACTATTTTTGGAGATGGTTTTTCAGCGCTGTCAGGAAAGTGGATTTCTCTTAATTCATTCAAATCTATTTTCCTAGTCTAAAAAGGATAGCTACTAGGACATGTGGTGTCCATAAATGGAATAGAAATGGACAATGACAAGATCCGGTGCGTTCAACAGGCCAAGGTGCCTAGAAATGCATCAAAATTAAGTTCTTTCTTGGGATATATTAATTTTTATAGAAGATTTGTGCACAAGTTTGCTTCCCAAGCATTACCATTGCATGAACTTACAAAGAAAACCAGCAAGTTCAGTTGGACTACTGAATGTGAGAAAAGCTTTAAAAAATTAAAGAATGCCATCATTAGTAAACCAATCCTTTGACAACCAAATTGGGATGCCATTTTTCATGTACATGTGGATGCTTTGTGACTAGCAATGGGAGCAATACTAGCTCAGCCAGAAGAAAGAACTGATCAGTCAAGTATACTTTGCCAATCGCAAGTTCAGTTAGGCTGACCAAGGGTATACAACTACTGAAAGAGAAGCCTTGGGGATGGTTTTCTGTGCTACTAAATTCAGACATTATTTGCTTGGCAAGCTGTTTCATTTCTATGTGGATTATCAAGCCTTATTATTTCTGATTATTAAAGTCATTATTCAAGGAAGGCTTGATACGGTGAATGATGTTCCTTATGGAATTTGAATTTTGTATTTTCCATAAACCTAGAAAAAACCATTATGGTGCTGAATTCATATCTAGGAGTACGGAGGGCTACTCTGAGGTGTCTTTAAGAGACAAGCCAGTAGATGGAGAATTATTTCTGCTAGAAGTGGCAGAATCAATTGATATAGAATTGTATGAAGTATATCATTTTTTGTGTACGGGTGGGTTCCCAGATGACTGGACTCAAAATCAGAAGAAGGCTCTGGTTATTAAAAGTCTAAAGTTCACTATCATTGGTGGCTCACTTTACAGATTGGGTGTCGATGGGATTCTTCGCCGATATGTGCTATGGAGGGTAGAATGCAAGTTATTTCAAGGGCACAAAATGGGGAATCTGGTGGACATTTTTCTACTGATATTACCTTCAAGAAGATTTTGCAGGCTGGTTTGTGGTGGCAGACTTTAATCTGATGTCATAAGATTTTGTAGAACATGTGATATAACACCAGTCCAGCGTGACTGGGTGATTTCATGAAATGGGGTCTGGATTTTATGGGTCCATTGAAGAAGATTACTCAAAGGAAGAATATGTATATATTGATGGCTGCCTGTTATGTGACCAAGTGGGTAGAAGCTAAGGCTCTTCCCGACAACACAACAAAATCCACTACTAGGTTTCTACTTGAGAATATTGTATGCCGATACGGATGTCCTGTGGAGATTGTGTTAGACCAAGGTACACACTTTATAAATGACACTATGAATATTCTCATGGATATGCTTTCAGTCAAGCATCAAAAATCAACACCATATTATCCTAGATGCAATGGGCAAGCTAAAAGCAGCAACAAGACTATCAAGACTATCCTCACCAAAATTGTGCAGAAAACGCCAGAGATGTGGGACTTGAAACTTGAAACTGCTATATGGGCATATAGAACAGCTTATAAGGTCACTACAATGTTAACACCATTTAGAATGGTGTATGGCACTGAAGCTATTGTACCTGTCATACCCAGTCTCAGGATGGCAGTAGAGCATGGCTTGGATTTTAATCACAATCTAAAAAAGAGAGTGGTGGAGCTAACACACCTAGATGAGTTGAGACAGGGGGCTATGCTGGAACAAGACATTTTTCAGCAAAGAAGAAAACACTGGCATGACAGACGAATTAAGGTCATGGAGTTTCAGAAAGGAAATTTGATTCTCCTATATCAATCAAAACTAGGCCCTAAGAAATAGAACTTAAAGATAGCCTGGGTAGGACCATTTGAAGTTGATTGGGTGTTCTCCAATGGCACGATAAGGTTGAAATATTTGTCTAGATTAGTGTTACCAGGGGTATATAATGGAGTCAAAATCAAGCTCTATTATTCAATTAAACAACAGATTAAGACATCAACAGGATCCTATAACGAGGATGTGTCTGGAGGATGATGATCTTATCACTGATCTAGAGCAATTTCAGCAACTATATACTGGTGCTAGGAAAATGGTTCAACATTGGAAATCAACTACTTTCCATGATCAGGAGGTGTGCCAATTGCCTGAGCATCCTAGTACAATACATCTGCTAGAGAGAGTGCCTAGATGGATACTAACTGCTGATGAGAAAGTAGCTAATCCACATTGGCATCGGCATTCTACTACACATTGTCATTCCTTATCCATTGAATTAGAGCTCCTCTGGGGAATAAGCCGACATATAAATGTATGAAAGATGTCAGAAGTCAGCTAAAAGAGGTCTTAGTGCAAATACAGATTGCTACGGGAGTTCTGGATCAGAGGGTGTGAGCTATTCTTGAAGATCAGACTACCACTAGAAAGGGACCTCAAACTCAAATGACAGTAGGAGAACAGGAAACTACTCTTCGGATATTATTTGAGCTGGTTAAAGTTACCAGAAAGATGATGCAGCAAGGTAACCAGGCTGTCCTTAATTATATAGAGTTTGTACCTGATTCCTCAGTTATCCTGTATGCTTTATCAGGAAGAGAAGCGAAGCTGCCAAGGTTTTTTCCAGCACTATATCCTCAACATACAGAACCAGTAGATTGGCTCACATACTATAAGATTACTAATGATCTTCAGGATTGGTATGTGTGATCAACTGTGGAATGGAAAACCTGGCAAACGCTATTCAATGATGCTCTTCAATTAAATGATTTCCAAGAATTAAGAGATGAGGTGTAGAGGATCAAGCTGTGTACGGGACAATGGAAAATCCAGATTATAGGTCTCACTAAGATCACAAACCAGTTGGTGCAACTCACTGTTGAGTCCTATAAAGTTCCTAAAAAGGACATTACGGCTAAACTAGGCCTACAACCACAGTACAAAAAGATGGCTAAGATTCTCTTTGAAGCTAGGATCAAAACAAATCAGTGTCTTCCAGAAGGATGGATCCATACAGCTTTGCATTTTCACAAATTGGCCAGAACTCGTCTAACAAAAGGCAGACGCACGCTCTATGATCCCGACGCCAAAAACTTATCATCCTCTCATGCCTTATGAAGTCAAAATGACCACAATGAGGCGGGATCAGCTTGAGCAGGGGGCCATTTATAGACTCATGCAGAAGGACAATGCTGGCACTAGGAATTTTGAGACACCATCAAGACCAAAGGGAAAAAGGAAGTGGGTTCAGTGGAAGGATACTGGGTAGTTTCATCTTAGAATTCGATGGATGAATTTTCCAACTGTTCTCAGAATCAGACAGTGGATTTTTCCAAGAATTTTCAGAATCAGACGGTTGATTATCACACTAGGATGTTGGTATCTCTTTGGCTGGACACCCATGGAATTACAATTATAGGGGTGTCAAAGCACTCAACAACCATGAAATATGGCATAAAGCGAGCAATACCACAATAGTCAGAAATGTCAGAAGGCTACACTCATGGGGAACATAGGCCAACTCATGAGGAACATCGGCCAACTCAGCAAGCAGGCAAAGAGCTTCCTCAAAACTTCAAAAGGATCAAATTGTGGAATTTTCTAGAAATTTTGGAGTCTTACCAAAATTTAAGAAAGGAGGGAAGGATGTAGATGGTGGAGACAGTCTCAATAGGTGGGAACCGGCTCCTAGAAGCCGAACAGCAGACCGATCAGTAATTACCATGGTGGTTATCACAGTAACTTCAAAGGGATATAAATAGTACCCATTACATTGTAATCGGGTTGGCTGTACTTTTGGGCTGCTTATCTTTTGACTTCTTACTCTTAATTGTGTGGTTTTAGTCTTGAAGTTGTTCCTGAGCTACACTATCTTCACTTGTTATCCTACTCTGTAATCCTTAATACAATAGTTGAGTGCACTTCAGTCAGATATACCTTGTATTCATTCTTCCTGAACTCTGAATTAGAATCTGAATTTGAACACTATTTCCAGTCATTTAGTCTGTCTCTTGCCTCAGTAGTTCATATAACTATTCCAGTTCAGTTTCTATCTTCTCTTCCAGTTCTACTGATTGAAGTAACAAATCACCAAGTAGCTGTAAATTCTAACACTGGAATCAGCTATGAAAAAAGATCAGCTCCAATTCTAGAGCCCTTTAAAACTGCTTTTAAGAGGCTCTTTGTAGGAGGTACCACTGCAGAGAAGTTGTGGGACAAGTTGAGAGACTTAAAGCAAGAGGGTCTTTTTGAGTATGCCACCTATAAGTCCAAGTTTGTGGATTTGTGGGAATGGTGGGTTGAGTCACTAGCAAGAGGGGAAGCTGCACCCAATTTCCTAAAAAGGGACCAGTTCACGCATGGCTTGTGGTCGCTGCTCAAAGAGAATATAAAGGGTAGATTCTCGACTACGTACGAGCTAGCCATGGAGATTGCTCACCTTAAGGAGAAGAAGCTATGGATGAAAGCCAAAGAAACCGAGTTAACAGAAGCAGGAACATTGCGTTCGACCAGCAACCACGACAATCACCATTCCTCCTCCACCACCGCCTCCTAGGGTAAGAAATGACCAACAAGATATGTTGGTCCATATTACTGACCAACTGTAGAATTTGTATGTCCACTTGATACAGCAAGGAAGGAATTAGGAGAGAGATCAAGACCCGAGGAGAGCACAAAGACAAAACAGGGGGTATCACTGCTACAACTGCGGTAAAGATGGTCATGGTATATACTGCTGCCCCAAACCGTGACAAAAATATAATAGAGGAGGTAGGAGGACCTAACTGTCACCCCGCAGAGAAAGAACACCTCCACCCCGAGCACAAGATCCACCAACACAAATTCTACGTCCACCGGAGGCTCCACCACAAGCACCCATTCCACCTATTCCACCAACACCACCACTTGATCACACTGTAAACATCATAAGGTTAGAGGAGAAAGGAAAGTCTTTAGTTGTGGATTCACCCACTAGAGTAAAGGAGAGAGATAAGGGTAAGGAGAAGGTAACCTTTGTAGAACCATTTGAAGCCATGATTGTAAAGAGATCTAGGAGGGAGAAAATTGTACAAACTATTGATGAGAGAAGCATGAAAGGAGAGACTAGCAAGAGGCCATCAAGGCCACGATGGAAAATAGGCATCACCAACTTTTAGTTTGGGGAGAGTTCTAGGCCCTATGACCTAACATTGGATGTGGCAGAGCAAGGACCAAAGATTACATGGCCAAAGCTGCTACGTCTCGCACCAAAGAAAGGAGGAAATGGTCCAAAATGGTAAGAACAAGGCGCTCCAAAGCAAAGGTAGCCAGAGAAATTTTGGGTTTCAACATGGATGATATCCTTCCAATCATTGACGTCAACATAAAGGATAAGAGGGTTGGAAGCACCTACATTGATGGTGGTGCACAAATTTGTGTGATGCGAAGCTATGGTGCTTTGGCTAGGGCTCGAGGTTGATAGGCCTTCTCCATGCAAGGCAAAGATGGCAAACAACGCAAAAGTAAAATGTGCGGGTGTGTTAAGTGTTGTGAAGGTAAACGCTTTCAATACTAAGATAGAACTAGATGTTTTTGTGATGCCAACTAAGGGGGAGGGCCAGCCATTGATCTTGGGAAGGCCATGGTTAATGGTCATGAAGTCAAAGCAAGACTGGGACACTGGTCTTCTATGCATGATTGGTAAGAAAGCTTTCAATACTGAGGTAGAAGTAGATGTTTTTGTGGTGCCAACTAAGGGGGAGGGCCAACCATTGATCTTGAGAAGGCCATGGTTAATGGCCATGAAGTCAAAGCAAGAATGGGACACTGGTCTTCTATGCATGACTGGTAAGAAAGGAGAAACAATCCACTATGACATGAGGACCGGCAAGTAGAAACAAATGGACCTAGAGACATCAACAAATGAGACCACTAGTGCGTCTTCCACTTTTGGGGAGGAGACCACTTCCATTGATGAGAGTGACAGTTCCATTGATGTAATGGGTATCATCATGAAGGATCTACAAAGGGTAAGCACAACTGGCAACCCGTCACCAGAAGGGAAATGCAACAAAGAGGAAAGTAAATCACCTAGCCTATGACAAAGTAGGTTGAAGAGTATGCTATCTATGGAGTTAACAATTGAAGAGAAGGTTAAAATTTTGCAAATTTTGATGGGATTTCTTGACCTTTTTATTGATAATTATGAAAGAATCAAATTTATTATAGTAGTGGAGCATCATATTAAGTTGAAGGAAGGGGTAAAACCAGTTGTGCAAAAGCCAGTTGTGCAAAAGCTACGACAGCTGGGGGTCATACAAGAAAAGGCACTCCTTGCCAAGGTAAGGAAGCTATTGGAAGGAAGGGGTAAAACCAGTTGTTCAAAAGCTACGATGGCTGGGGGTCATACAAGAAAAGGCACTCCTTGCCAAGGTAAGGAAGCATCATATTAAGTTGAAGGAAGGGGCAAAACCAGTTGTGCAAAAGCTACGACGGCTAGGGGTCATACAAGAAAAGGCACTCCTTGCCAAGGTAAGGAAGCTATTGGAAGAAGAGCATCTATCCTATGGAAAACTCAGAGTGGGTGTCACCCATAGTAGTGACGCTGTCAGGAGTTTTTTGGAGCAAGGGATTGCACATATGTATATACACATGCATGGTGCATCAAATAAAGAATTGCCCATTTTCCAGAGCCAGGTGGTTATGTGGGGCCCACATGTGTACAGGTAGGACAACATGTACATAGTGCATCGATTTTCACTATCACCAGTACCAGTGTGTTTTTTCTATAATAATGAGGAGTTGCTAGTGCGTAAAACTTCTCGAGGAAGCTATCCACGGGCTGACGACATGAGGTAAGCAGGTGCTTCAGATGGCATCCAGTGGCGTCAGGAGGTCAAATGGGGTCAATACTAACACGTGGATAAGTACAGACACAACCTGGGTATTTTCTTCTGATAATTATGTGGAGAGTTTATCATGAGGACCATATTTTGGGGCCACTTAATGTGGTGGCGGGATGCATATTGGAAAAAGCTGAGTGCTAGGTGTGCGGATGGATGCAACAGGGTGACAACTATGCACTGTGAGGCCAGTTTTTGGCCTATTCGGGGTACGTTTGAGGTCAACTAAAAGACCAAGGGTGCCCAAGTAATAAAGCTAAGTGTGGGAACTGAAAAACCTGAGAGAAGGCCAGAAAAAACATGGAGAGAAGAGGAGGAACAACTGCAAGTGTGTTTTTGTTGTTTTTGGAGCCTGTCTTGGCCATAAACTGCTCATCCGAGGTCGGATTTGAGCACTTTGACATTGTAGACTGGGGTCTTGGGCAATTCCGAACGCGATGGCGCTATTCATTTTGCCAAATTCTTCACTGTTGTTTTGCTATTTTGGTTGTGTAAGTTTCTCCTATGAGCGAAGCTTTTGCTCCAATTTGTGATTGTATCTGGCATATTTTACCCATATTGTGTGAGCTTGTTGAGGGGAGGACTACACCTAGACATTTTTACTCACACTCATATTTTTGTAAATACTTATTGTAATAAATGTCTTTTCGATGTTTCAGTTTTGATGGAGCCGATTCATTGTAATTATCAGGATTCAATTGAGTTTCCAGCTTGTATTCCCCAAGTAGTTTCACCTGCTTATGAATTTAGATTAGAGATGTGTTCACACTTCCAAGGCTGAAGTATAAGAGCCAATTATTGTAAACCTAAGGAGAAGTTTTTTGAATCATTAATCAGAGAAGTTTGAAGCGCCGTGACTGTGTCTGAGAGAGAGTGAGAGAGAGAGAGTCTTATCCTCTTGCTACGCGAGCTACGGAGCCGCCATTGGAGAAACGACACCGCCATTGTGTTAGCAATGGTGAGAGCTACGCACGGATACCAAGTGTGTGTGCATTCGGCTTCTACACGAGGTGAGCTCCCACGAGCTTCTATGTGAGTTTTCTCCCTATGTGTGTGTCGAGATTGAGCTTTCCATATATCGATAGAACCGCAGCGAGTAGAGCTACACATTAGTATCATCGGAGTCAAATTTCGGTCACCTGAATTTTTCGGCCTGTCTTCATACACGTTTACCGCACGGAGTGGTTACAGGTTGAGATTATATTGTAGATTCATAGGGTACTGTCCTTACGTGGTGTATAGACTCCCCTTTGAGTTTGAGGCTGATTCGATGACTTTTGATCATGTTTCGAATAACGTTTGCTCGTAGGAAGGATTTCAGTCATTTGCGTTTTTAGAACTTAGATTTGATTTCCTTGGTAGTGATTGTCTCGAGAAGGTCGAGTAGGTGATTGACACCCATCTATTTGTTTCCATGCGCCTACGGGTCAAGCTCCATCCTCGTCTGACATCCTTGTTTGTTGCTTGAGTTCTCACTATTATAACATCCGCTAGCGGCGTAACCGCCCAACATTTGGCACCGCTGCCGGGGACGAGAGCCCTAAGTAGGTGACCTTAGACTAATCCTACGAGGTGAAGTGTTTCATTTACTTTGTATATTTTAGTTAGAGAGGTCCAGGAGTGGTGGACTCCGAGGATCTTTGAGAGGTACCAGGAAACTTGTAGATTCCTGGGTCTTTTGTGTTTTATAGTTTTTTGGTTTAGATTAGATTGATTTTTGTTGGTGTTGAGTGGTAGTGAGACTGAGGTATCTGCTAGTCTGTGTGTGGCAGTGAATCTCTTTATGCTCGCCATTGCAAAAACCCATTTTATGATTATGAGTAGCTTAGGTAGGACTTGATTTGATCCTGATCTAGAGCTATTAATCAGTGATTTATTTGCTTGATGTGTTTGTTTGCATGTTAGATCACTAAACCGTCGATTTGGTAGTGAAACTTGCATAAACAAAGTGCAGAGAGATTTTCTGTGAAACTGAGTGTTGTTGAGCACTTAAGAGAGCTCTTGAAAGAGTTCTGTGCCAAAAAATTGGAATTCTGTAACATCAGACATCATACACGTATGATGTCTTAAGGGATAAACAGAGACCAAAATAAAAAATTGACATTACCAGAGTGTTCAAAAGGGGGGTTTTACCCTAAGATCAACATAAAACAAGGGCTTTAACACTTTTAGAAACTCAAAATACCAAGTCAAAGTGCAAAAAACGCAAAGAATGGGGAAAAATTGATTCAGAGCTCATTTTTGCATTCAAACTTGATAAAAACACTTGAAACTCAAATACAAACACTTGGAGAAGCTTAAAATTGAAAATTGGACAAATCTGTGGAAAAAGACATTATACGCGTATAATGACTTTTTGCACTTGCTGATGTGATTTTTGAAGTTTGACTTGACAACATTGTTGCAAACTCAGTGAATAGCTCAAATATTAAGTTTGGACCAAAATTGGACAAAAAGACATCATACACATATGATGTCTCAAACCTAATTCTGGGCAAATTTTGACATTTTGCTATCACAGATCCTTGTACTAGTTGTATAGAGCTTGTATTTCAAGTTTCATCTCATTTGGATCACATTTGACCCCAAGTAAGTCAAAAATCGGAAAATTGCCCAGAAAAGCCTAATCTGGCCATAACTTGCACAACCAGAGTTCAATTTGAATTTTGTGAGTGGATAGAGCATAAGGGTGCTACTAGGAGTGAGCAAAGCAAAAATATCCAAAATCTGGAAAAAAGACATCATACGTGTATAATATCTTTTTGAGCAAAGCTAATACAAAATTTTCACTTGAGATCACAAAAGTCTTCTAATTGACAAAACAAACCATTTGACCAAGTATCATTCAATTTGGATCACTTTTGATCACCGAAACAAGGATAAAACAAACTGCCGAGACTGAAAAGTTAGATTCCTCTAGGGGGATTGATGAATTTGAGATTCGGTAGATATCTCCAAAATAACTTGCCGAGACAAAGAGAACAAGCGAGTGTTATATCAATCGAGGAGAGTGTATACCAAAGTGTAGTGCGACCGTTAGAGCCGATACTTCTTCAGAGAGATCTTACGAGATTTTCACTGAACACTTAGGATACTTGAACTTAAACGAAAGAGAAAACATGGCAGCAGGACCATCAAACCCTTCGGCCGCAATGAAGCTTTTGTACATCAAGTATCAATATGACAACAAGCAAGGTTCCAAGATCTACAAAGATGGTATGGACCGCTACTGTGTGAAGATAGAAGATAGACCAAGTGAGGTCAAGGACTTAGTGCATGTGAGCTATAGCGGAGATAGGTACCTAGATGATGAAGGTACCTAGATGATGAAGGTATCATGTACCTGGTAGTCCTGAATCCTAACATTGTGGACAAGTGGGGATTGATGGGCACGAAAGCCAAAGTAGATGAAGAACCCGAAGAGAAAGCACCAACAATGAGTTTGCCTAATGCTAGATTAAGACGAGAAAATGAAACTTTGAGAATCAACACAGACAACGTCTATGTGGGGTTATACAAGTATAATATTAGAGAGGAAGATCTCTATTATAGATGCGAGGAACCCTATGTTGATGAGTTGACAGAGCGGAAAAGACTTTATGTCTTTACCTACACAGAGGGATCAGAAACGAAGATTGTTGCCTACGACAAGTATGGAAGACGATATGCAGCAATCGATAAAAATGAATTGGAAGGATACACATACTTTGGGGGACCACTCCACCATTATTATGTCACTCCAAGCCCACTAAGACCAGCACCTACAACTGTCATGCCAGAACCGATGGAAACAGGTAGAGATAGGACTCATGTAACTGAATCTTTCAATCGACCTCATTATTCTATGCCAAGCCCAATGGGAACATTATATTCTAGAGAGTCAATGGCAACGAATTGAGGTAGTGCAGTTCCATTCTCTACACATACTACGGTAGGTCCAATGTTTGCAGCAGCACCATCACATTTGCCTCCTAGTAGTAGATTCGTGGCAAGGGGTCCAACTAGAGCAGCCCATGACACAAAAGAAAGTTTTAGTTGGGATACAATAGCAATGAGATTGGTGGCAGACAATAGACGCATGAGACCATCTCAAGTGGCCAAGTGTATGCCGAAGAAGTATAGTGGCTCAGAAGATCCATATGCACATGTCTCACTCTTTAAGCAAGTCTTAAGAGCTGAGTAGATAACATATTTCCACACACAATATGAAGGATTTGGTCTTACTTTAGAAGGGACGGCATTGACATGGTTTCAACCACTAAATGGTGGAGGTTTCCATGATATTGACCACTTGCTGCGAGAGTTTGCCGAGGAATTTTCAAAAAGAGGGATCAAACACAACACGATATCCCAAATATATGCTTTCAAACAGAAGGAGCAAGAAAAGGTGAAGGAAGCTTCGCTTCTCTTCAAACAATACATAGAGAGATGTCCATTGCGGGAACTACCACAAGATGACAGACTATCTGTCCTCTTTATAGAAGGGCTAAGAAATGACACTCTCAAGAAAGACTTGCACCTGAAAGCTTGCACATGTTTTGAGCAAGTGACCAGAGAAGCATTGTACTTAGTGGATAACTATGCTATTTATGGAGAGGTGGCAACGGATACAGATGTCACATCCAGTAGCTCATCTTCCGTAGCTAGCGAGACCACCACTAAGAAGAATGTCCAAACAACAACAGTGCCAAACATGGAACAAATGATAGAAGATGCTATAAGGAGATTAGCACCATACCCTAAACCAATGCCAAAACTAACGAAATGGTGTGCAATAGAACAAAAATGGACAAATCATTCAACAAAAGAGTGCTATTACAACAAGTATTATGTGAAGGAGTGTCAGTATGCACCTCCAGCTCAAATAGCACCACCTCAGGTACATCAAGTACCTAGATACCCAACGTGAAACATACCAGGACCTATGGGGATAGAAAGGCCACAATCGGTATTGGGGCAACAACCACCCTTACCAGGAGTGAGACCAGTGGTTATTAGATATGCACCCACCCTATAGAATCAGGAAGAACAAGCTTTAGTGCGTGTTCAGACTTATTACGAAGATTCCAGTGAACCCATGGCTTCACTGTGTATTATCCACCTGAAGAACCAAAAAAAACAGAACCTTGGAGCATGATAGGAAATGTTGGATCACCAACAACCACACATGCCTCAAATGAAGAGAGGTATAACTTGGACGCAAGAACACTTATGTTCATAGCTCATGGGGGGTTGTCAGGCCAAAGACCAACCTACCCACAAAGAGCAAATCAAGGGACACAAAGACCTGCATTGGGACCCTATTATAAGTGTGAAGGTGACCATTTGATGAATGTTTGTCCACACACAGAGATCATTAGAATAAATGCATATTGCATAGAGTGTGGTGTCACTCACTTCATTGAGGATTGTTCAAAGAATCCCAACAAAGTGCAAAAGACGACATTGAACATGCTAGAGTCGATTCCTACTAGCAGTGGGTCTGAAAATGAAACCAAGATACCAACACAAGTTGTGACTAGAGCTCAAGTGAAGAAAACCCCTAGAGAACCAGAGAATGGAAAGTCAGAGACAGAATTGGCAAGTCAAGGACGACGAAGCCATAGAAACACATGGAAAGCTAGGAAAACTCGCATGAAGCTCAAAAAAGAACAGTAAGACGCGATTCTAGCTGAGGAATTAAAACAAACAAAAGATAGATTAGAGAAACTTGAGAGTCAAAACGGAATACGGGAAATGGACTCAGAAAAGTCAAAACTGAAGAGCGTCTAAGAGACAACAAATGTAAGCTCAGGGGGATCAGTGTTAGTCGACAAAGTACACGAACCATTGGATGCACTGATGAGAGCTTACGAAGCGAGATTAAAGAACAACCAAACACAAGAACAACGGTGGTTGACTTATCCAAATGCAGAATTAGAAAAGCACAGACTCGAAATGTGTCAGAAAATGATTGAGACTGCACAAGCCTTGCTAGAACCACCTAGAGAACCAATGAATTGTGGAGCGGAAAACTCAATACATCAAAAGACTATCCTCTCACGGGTAGTTGAAAAGCCTAACAATGCACAAAAGAATGAAAAAAAGCACAGGGATGAACGTATAGTGGTGAACACCACAGATCAAGAAATAGAGAGTTTCCATTCTGCGATACAGAGGTCTTACAGAAGAGATGAGGATTACAATGAGTTTTGGAAATAGGTGAGAGAGCAAACTTTGCAAATGAGCTGAGTTGTCAAGCTAATCAGACTAATGGGCAAAAGGACGTCAGGAATCCTCCCATAGAGGAATTTGAGGCAGGATCTCAAGTGCACTTGGATTTGCATTCTTACTGGGGAGATGGAGGCTTTGTTAGAACAGTAGAGAGTAAAGCTCATTCGCTGAAAACCTTACCTTCATACTTAGGAGAATATGAAGCAAAATCTGAGATTAGAGCGCTTCCCTCACGAGGAATCTCTCTAGAAAAATTTATAGACTCACAAGGATTGATAGAGATTTTGTCAACACCAGTGATGCACTATCACCCTAGCTGAGCTTTTGAGACTACGACCAAACATGTGGGCAACTGTAGGAAAATGCTTGGAGAAATTCGGGATAAAAGACCCAACTGCAAAGCTACAACACTGAGATCATCCAGGAAGATTCTCATAAATTCCGTCAAATAAGGACCAAAAATTTGAAACATATCCCTTTGAAAAGTGGAAGGTGCGTTCCGCAATCCGAACCACATCACTATGCAGGCGAACACACCCCATGCGGTAATAAAAGCTGTTTTTGGCTGATACCGCAATGCCATTCGGATTTGATTATATCCACTAAATCCATCCAAAAAAGTATACATCTCATGTCCTGCTACATCATCCAAAATGGAAGAGAAAAAGGATCTGGAACAGTAGCCGCATTCAATTTTCGGTAATCCACACAAATTCGGATTTGCTTGTTTTTCTTTGGTACGACCACAATTGGAGAAATCCACTCCGGATTATCAATAGGGGTAATAAAACCCACTTCCAACAGGCGATCAATTTCCATCTTAAATTGCTTTGCCACATTCGGATTCATTGTAATGGAATTTGCCTTAATATGTGAGAGTAGCGGAATTTAATGAGAGTACTTTCAAGAAATGATTTTGTGAACATAGTGGGTTGACATAATTGAAGATAGCAACATAATCATAGCAATTAGTTAACTTGGCATAGACAATACTTTTGCAAGAGAGAGAGTTTAGAGAACATGACAACAGTTGAGGACCGGATTTATGTGGAGCTGGTCCCCCCTCCAATAGGCATTTGTATTATGATTTCTCCCATAAAGAGAGACTTGTTACAATACAGTCTTTGTGCTCCTTGTGACCTAGGTGATGCCATGAAGATGGAAGGCTTCATGCATCACAAACATAACATAAACTTGAAGAAAGCTTTAACTATCCCAAGCCTCAGTCCCAAGACCTCAAACACCTTCGAAGGTGGAGAGAGCTAGCAGGGAATGAGGGTAGGGAAGAGGAAGAAGAAACATTTCGTAGGAGAAATAATTAGTTCCTCACTTATCATACTCTTGTTGCTAGCATACATAATAGCATAGTAATGAAGAAGAAGGAGATGGCAAGCTTAAGCATTGAAGCATGGCTCTTGGTTGGATTTGCACTCCATAGCCAAGAGTGTTGGTGTAGGCTCTCAACCTCTACTTGCTTGGAGAAGGAGAGGGAGCTCTTGCACTTTGCATCGTACACAATGAGAGTGCTTGTGAGTGTGTGTGGGTGAGTATACCCCCTAATCACCCCCTAGCTTGCTTGGGTCGACCCCCCCTTTTAGCTCATGCTTGAAGCTCATTGGACCCCTCCAGGCCTAGCCAATCACAAGCAGGAGCCATTACAAGCAACATGGGTAGCCTTGGGACAAGTGTCCCCCTTTCCCCTTTGAGAGAGAGGACTTGATAAATGCAAAATCAATTAGATAATTCAAGTAATTTATCATTGGATCCCTTTGAAGCCTAGCCAATAGGTTTCAAGCAACACATTAGGTAACATGGGTAGGGACCTGACATGTGTCCTTGCTACCTCTTCAAGATGGGGCTTCCCTTGTGAATGTGAGTGTGTGTTCTCTCTCTCTAATCCCTAGGAAAAGGGCTCGCCCCCCCTCTTGTAGGGATGCTTTTGACTTTAGGAGCTCAAGCACCTTAGTCATCAAGCATGACAAAGCACTTGAAGTAGGGGGTGTTCCACAAGCATCTCAGGCAAGCTTCTCAAGGCACCTCAAGCACCTTAATCATGCACCAAGTCAAGCACCTCAAGCATGGAGCCAGTCAAGCACCTCAAGCATCTTAATCAAGCACCTCAAGCATGACAAGCACCTCAAGTAGGACAAGCACCTCAAGCACGACAAGCACCTTGAGCTTGGGCCGGGTTCCCACCTCAAGCTCAGCCCTAGCTTACCTAAGGTCAAAGGACTTTTACACACATTATTGGAGGTCTTCAATGAAGCTAACCCTAAGGTCTTATGCTCCATTGGTTAGCCGTGCTCTTGATAGACCATCTCCCATTTGGGCCCCTTTACTATTGGCCCCGTGTTGAGATAGATCTATAAGCACATATCTATATCTTAACACTTGTTCCCGTTTATTCTCCCACATTAAGTGATCAATTTAATATGAGAAAATCATTTGGGTTGGTTAGATATTAGATTTTATGACATTACCTCTCTCTTGAAATCATAGTCGTCCTCAGCTATGAGGTAGAAGAGATAAAGCCTTAGTTATTAGCCAATCGTACTTAGGGGGTAGAGGATCCCTTTTTTACCCTACGACATCTTTCCAAGATGGATGACTAATCCATTTGGTGCTTGGGAGACATAGCTGCCGCAAGCATGTCTGCTCTTTAGTCCATTTCATTCTCCCAAAGTAGAGTGACAAATTCTACTTGGTGTTTGAGAGACGTCGTCATCACAAACATGATTCTAAGCATGCATACTAGTTAAATTTGTGCACAATTAAAAAGAGGACTAGTCATATAAGACAAAAACATGAGTCATTTAAAAGAAATTTTTACATTTGCTTACTCTAATGTAGCATTGTAAGCATTGACAAGGTTCATACTATCCTTAAGTTGTACTCCTTGCATCCATCTAGCATCTGCAAAAGGATAATTTTTGAACTTAATAAGATACCGTCGGATTATCTTACCATGTCGTAGTACCTTGTCTTCATGCCGAAGGACAGCTTCGGGTTGTAGCACCTCTTCTTGGTCTTCAACTTCGGGAGGGTCTTCAATAATTGGTTCAGTTGGTGGCTCTCCTTTGTAGGGCTTAAGTAGGCTTACATGAAAGGCATTGTGTATAAGCCAATGGTTGGGCAACTTGAGTTGATAAGCCGTCTCATTAATGGGCTTCAAGATTTGGAAAGGACCATAGTATCTTTTTGCTAGTTTAGCATAATACTTTTGATGGCCCGTAGGATTTTTTCCGTCGTTTGCCTTAATCGAGCCTTAGGAAACTTGAGTAAGACCCAATCATTTTCTTTGAACATTAAGGCTCTTCTGTGCTTATCAGCAGCAACTTTTTGCCTTTGTTGAGAGATGGCTATAGCCTCCCTAATCTTTTGAAAAGATTCTTGTAGGTCACGGCTATACTCATCGGCGGCGAAGATCTTCCCATGTACTTTGAGTAGCAAGGGACTTTTAGGTCTTCCCTCTATGATCTCGAAAGGTGCTTTCCCCGTAGAAGTATGTACAGTATTATTGTAGGCATACTCTACTAGAGGTAAATACTTTTCCCATTGTGAGCGTTGATCTACTTTGGTAACATAAGTCTTGAGTAGATCGAGTATCGTAAGATTGGCTATCTCACTTTGGCCATCCGTTTGTGGGTGATAGGCCGAAGAGAAATTCAATCTTGTTCCTAGATTTTCAAAGAGACCTTTCCAGAAATTAATGGTCATTCTAGGATCTCTATCTGACACGATGGATGTGGGTAATCCATGGTGTTTGAAAATCTGAGATATGAAGAGAGTTGCCATTTGATGTGCCTTAATAGTCTTTTTGACAGGAATAAAATGTGCTTGCTTGCTAAACCTGTCGACTATTGTCCATATTCCTGTATTCCCATGGATAGACTTGGGTAATCCAAAGATGAAATCCATGGATATACTCTCCCATGGTGAACTTGGAATAGGCAATGGCTGGAGTAATCCAGGTTGCTTCCCTCTATCATACTTGGTCTTTTGGCATACTACACATTTTGAAACATACTCTTGTATGTCCACTTTCATGGTAGGCCAATAGAAATACGTCTCTAATCCTCGGAGAGTAGGTTGAATACCTCTATGCCCTACATATGGAGGAGCATGGGATTCATACATAAACTTCTCACGAAGGGAATGGGTAACACATAGCCTATTTTCATGGAGAAGATAACCATCCTGCAAGGTGAATGGTTCCTCTTTCTTCCCGAAAGGAAGGGCTGACATTATGTCTCTAAAGTCAGGGTCAGCAACATACTCATCTATCATAGAGGATAGATCATTGTGAGTAGCTATAGACACCGCATTAACTTTTGGTCATCGTGAAAGTGCATCGGCAACTTGATTGTGCTTACCAGCTATGTGAGCAATATGGAAATTAAATTGCGAAAGAAAATTTTCCCACCCCATTTGTTTGTCGAAAAGTTTGGTTTGTGTCATGAAATACTTGAGACTTTGGTGGTCGGTTCGTAGGATAAATGGAGTCCCCAATAGGTAGTTCTTCCATGTATCTAGGGCATGTAGAACAGCTAAAAGCTCTTTCTCATAAATGCCCAAGACTTGTTCATCACTATTGAGCCTTCGGCTCTCATATGCTATGGCATGCCCTTCTTGAAGCAAAACCGCTCCAAGGCAATCACCACACGCATCACATTGGACCTCAAATGGCTTTGAGAGATCCGGAAGCACGAGGACTGGTTGGGAAGTAAGCTTCTCTTTGCGTTTTTCAAAAGCATTTTGCTCCTTAGCAGTCCATACAAACTTAACGTTCTTCTTTGTTAAGTCGTGAAGTGGTCCTACTACTTGAGAGAATTTTGCTATGAAGCGTCTATAGTATGCACACATACCAATAAAGCTTCTTAGCTCATGTAGATTCCTTGGGTTAGGCCATGATTTTATTACCTCTAACTTTGATGGATCCATACGAATACCATCGTGAGAAATAATATGACCTAGATATTGAATCTCTTGAAGGAAGAATTCACTTTTCTTTTGGTTGAGAAAAAGTTTGTTTTCCCTCAAGGCTTGAAAAATCACTTGGAGATGTTGCTTATGTTCCTCCAAAGATTTGGAGTAGATGATGATATCATCAAAGAACACTCCAGTGAATTTACGATATGGTCTAAAAATTTTCTCCATGAGACGATTGAAAGTAGCTGGTGCATTAGTCAAGCCAAAAGGCATGACTAGATATTCATAAAGACCAAATGTTGTGCGAAACGCGGTCTTTAGGATATCTTCATCCACTATCCTTATTTGATGATAGCCACTCTTAAGGTCAATCCTACTGAAGTAGGTAGAGCCTTGTAGCTTATCAAACAGATCTTCTACCCGAGGCACGGGAAATCTGTTTTTGATAGTGATATGGTTTAGTGCTCGATAGTCCACACACATACGGTATGTACCATCTTTCTTTTGCACTAAAAGGACTGGAGAAAAAAAGGGAGAGGAACTAGGCCTCACCATCCTTTTGTCTACCAATTCCTGTACTTGCCTCATAATCTCCTCTTGCTAAGCTTGTGAGACTCGATAAGGAGGTTTGTTAGGCGGTGAGCTACCTGGAAGGAGCTCAATACGATGGTCATCATCCCCTCGTTTTGGAGGTAGGTCCATAGGGATATCATCGATGAACACATCTTGGAATCCTTTTAGAAAAGTAGACAAGTCTAACTCTTCTTGATTCCTATCATTTTCATTTGATGAAACATTATTAGCTTTTAGAGACTCTTTGACATAAATCATGTACGCAGAAACTGAGCTCTTCATTGATTTATCAAAAGAAAGAGGATTTACAAGTGGAATAGTGCGACCACGCTCACTAGCATCTATATACATGTTCTTTCCCTTGTAGGTAAAGTAAATTCTCCTTTCAGGGAACTTCATATTGGCAGCCATGCGATCAAACCATGGTGCCCCTAGGATAACATCCTGATGTTGGAGAGGAGAGATGAAGAAATCTTCTTTGTCAACATAGCTTTGGACATGAAGCCTCAACTTCCCAATCAAGGGAGTAACGGAGGCTTGTTGTGCCTTGAAAGCTGCATCAGCTGTTACTATATCTCCCATCTCAAAAGCTTGAATGCCCAACTTGGTGGCCAACTCCATTGATATGAAGTTGAGAGTAGAGCCAGGGTCAAACAAGATGAAGGCATCATGCTCTCTTACTTTTCCCCAAGCATAGGAGAGTGATGATCCTTTGCAATGAGCATCCTCTTTTGGAGCTTCGATGGTGGAAGCCCTAGAAGTCTCATTGCGAGTATTCTTCTTGGGGCAAGAACGATAGCCATGTCCTTGCTCCCCACACTTGAAACATTTATGGTCCTTGCGAAAAGCTTCAAGCTCTTCAGGAGAGAGTTTGTTTTTACCTTTGTAAACTCCCTTCTCCTTGGACCGATTGTTGTTGTTGTTGTTGGAAGTGCCTTGGGAATTATTTTGAGCATTGGATTTCCCCTTTGCATCATTTTTATCTTTGTTTTCCATGGGCTTGACATTACGTCTAGCCCCTTGATGGAAATTGATGCGTGAAGCAACCATGGTGTGGTGGATTACTTCGGTAATAGTACCGGGCCGTTGAGAGTTGATGTATTCGGCCATCTCTTCAGGTAATCCCGCACAGAATTGCTGTCTTTGCTCGGCAAAGTCTATCTTTTGAAAGACAATAGCTTTGAGATGTAAATCCCAAAACTTGTCTACATACTTGTTGATAGACTCATGAGAGAGAAGCTTCAAGCCGCGCCATTCGGTAAGAACTTTATCTTTAGTATCACTTGGAAGAAATTGCTTCATGATGGAAACTCGTAGAGTTTTCCATGTCTTTGGGGCTTCTCCATTGCCACGAAGGCTAGCCCACCATTGACGAGCTGATTTTTTGAAGTGCATAGCTACATGGCGTAGCTTGGAGGATTCTGTGAATCCCTCGTCCCCAAAGGCCGCATCAAATTGATGGATGAAGTCCAACACTTTGTCAGTAGCACCAAAGGTGCCATCGTAGGTGAGAAAAGAGATACTATTTCCTCCCTCCTTGAACTTCTTTAGCTTTTGTGACCTTCGCCATGCAGGAAATGATTTGAGATGTCCTCCCCTCTTGTATTCTCTAGGAGAATAGCCATAACTTTCATCGGAAGAGGAGGAAGGTGAAGAAGAAGGAGAAGAGGGTGACCTCTTCCTAGCCCTTTTCTTCCTTTGTTTCCTCTCTTCCCTTTCAGAGTGATGAGGAGAAGGACTATAGGTTGCTCTTTTCCTCTTGGGAGGAGTAGGCGATCGTCTAGACCGCCGTCTTCGTGGAGCCACATCTTCAGAAGAACTTAGACTGTCATTGCTTTCTTTCTCTTTGGATTCCTCCTCTCGAATGGGAGAGAGTCTTCTTTTGGGGGTCTCTTCAAGAGGCCTCCTAAGCTCTCTCTCCTCTGGGAGAGGAAGGGAAATTCCATAAGCACGAAGTTGTTGAGTAACTTTGGCTTGCAAAACAGGGTTGCCCATAGCTTGTTGCAACCTAGTGACGAGATAATTCACAAACGTGGGAGCATCATCATTAGCACCTTCATGTGCAAAATCAAAGCTATCAATGTTCATTCTACTCTCTTGATTATTGTCAGCCATGTTAACAAAATTTATGTTTATACTTAGTGTATGCTTTGGCAATACAAAACCTTAGTTGCCACTCCTCTTAGCCTTTGAAAATCGGCTCTTAAGTATCTACACCCACGGCTCAAAGTGGTTAATTATAGAGAGTAGAGGAGTAGGTCTAACATAGAGGAATTGCCAAGGGCTAGCTCCTTTCGGATTTCTTATGGCTCAATAATGGTAAAGCCGTAGGCAAGTCTAAAAAGACTCCATTATTAAGTCCAAAGCTCCCGAGGTGTGCACCATCCCCCACATAGTGGGCTTAACAAAACCGATATTAGATCCCAGTTCCACTTACTCTATTATAATTAACAACATCAACCATTTATAGGCTACTTAAGGACCTCTCTTCTTAAGCAAGAAAAGAGAAACCAAATGCTCTGATACCAATGTAATGGAATTTGCCTTAATATGTGAGAGTAGCGGAATTTAATGAGAGTACTTTCAAGAAATGATTTTGTGAACATAGCGGGTTGACATAATTGAAGATAGCAACATAATCATAGCAATTAGTTAACTTGGCAAAGACAATACTTTTGCAAGAGAGAGAGTTTAGAGAACATGACAACAGTCGAGGACCGAATTTATGTGGAGCCGGTCCCCCCTCCAATAGGCATTTGTATTATGATTTCTCCCATAAAGAGAGACTTGTTACAATACATTCTTTGTGCTCCTTGTGACCTAGGTGATGCCATGAAGATGGAAGGCTTCATGCATCACAAACATAACATAAACTTGAAGAAAGCTTTAACTATCCCAAGCCTCAGTCCCAAGACCTCAAACACCTTCGAAGGTGGAGAGAGCTAGCAGGGAATGAGGGTAGGGAAGAGGAAGAAGAAACATTTCGTAGGAGAAAGAATTAGTTCCTTACTTATCATACTCTTGTTGCTAGCATACATAATACCATAGTAATGAAGAAGAAGGAGATGGCAAGCTTAAGCATTGAAACATGGCTCTTGGTTGGATTTGCACTCCATAGCCAAGAGTGTTGGTGTAGGCTCTCAACCTCTACTTGCTTGGAGAAGGAGAGGGAGCTCTTGCACTTTGCATCGTACACAATGAGAGTGCTTGTGAGTGTGTGTGGGTGAGTATACCCCCTAATCACCCCCTAGCTTGCTTGGGTCGACCCCCCCTTTTAGCTCATGCTTGAAGCTCATTGGACCCCTCCAGGCCTAGCCAATCACAAGCAGGAGCCATTACAAGCAACATGGGTAGCCTTGGGACAAGTGTCCCCCTTTCCCCTTTGAGAGAGAGGACTTGATAAATGCAAAATCAATTAGATAATTCAAGTAATTTATCATTGGATCCCTTTGAAGCCTAGCCAATAGGCTTCAAGCAACACATGAAGGTAACATGGGTAGGGACCTGACATGTGTCCTTGCTACCTCTTCAAGCTGGGGCTTCCCTTGTGAGTGTGAGTGTGTGTTCTCTCTCTGTAATCCCTAGGAAAAGGGCTCGCCCCCCCTCTTGTAGGGATGCTTTTGACTTTAGGAGCTCAAGCACCTTAGTCATCAAGCATGACAAAGCACTTGAAGTAGGGGGTGTTCCCACAAACATCTCAGGCAAGCTTCTCAAGGCACCTGAAGCACCTTAATCATGCACCAAGTCAAGCACCTCAAGCATCTTAATCAAGCACCTCAAGCATGACAAGCACCTCAAGCAGGACAAGCACCTCAAGCACGACAAGCACCTTGAGCTTGGGCCGGGTTCCCACCTCAAGCTCAGCCCTAGCTTACCTAAGGTCAAAGGACTTTTACACACATTATTGGAGGTCTTCAATGAAGCTAACCCTAAGGTCTTATGCTCCATTGGTTAGCCTTGCTCTTGATAGACCATCTTCCATTTGGGCCCCTTTACTATTGGCCCCGTGTTGAGATAGATCTATAAGCACATATCTATATCTTAACACTTGTTCCCGTTTATTCTCCCACATTAAGTGATCAATTTAATATGAGAAAATCATTTGGGTTGGTTAGATATTAGATTTTATGACATTCATCCTGTATGAGTGCTGCTTCACTGGCACTGCATCCGGTTTCAGATTGATCGTGTGCTGATAAAACTTAGGATCCAATCCCTACATATCCTCATATTCCCATGCGAAAACATCCTTAAACTCTGTTAGTAACTTGATCAAATCATCTCTAAAACTTGCCTCCAGCTGCTTATTAATGTATATGGGTTGCGACCCCGCTTGCTCCCCAAGAAAAACCTTCTCTAATTCATCTTCTTTAACCCTTGTAATTTTTTCCATTTGCGCCTCAAACACTCGTTCTTGCTGAATCACATGCTCCATTGATTCAGGACTTGGAAGCACCTGTTGTTGCTCCCCTATTTCTGCTGGAGTTCTGGAAACCCCCACCGAATTCCCTTTCCCAATTAGAGAAATATCCGCAAGATATAAAGAAACTAAATCCGGATTAGCTTTGAGAAATTGTTCCTCTTCATCCTCTTCTAATCCTTCCACCATATTGATTGTTTCTGCTATCACCGTCCATGCTGCCTGAACTGTTTGTCGGCATGTTCCCAACATCACCCGCACTTTTCTTCTACCCTTCTTTACTGTAGGCATATTTGCTTCCCAATTATGCTTTAACCTCGCTTGTCGTAACCAGTGTCTCCCCAAGATAATGTGATAATCTTGATTATGATCTTCAATATTCAAGACAACTAAGGAAACAACAAAGGATAAGCCAGCCACATCCAAAAAAATGCCCTGAAGTAAACCCACTGGTTGCACTCTTCTTTGATCTTCCATGCGGACTACAAAGGGTGCAGGCTCCCAATCACTGAGGCCAAAACGCTCACAAGCTGCTTGGGTAATAATGTTTACTCCCGCTCCTCCATCCAATAGTACCTTGTCAATGTATGTTCCATTGGTATCGAACTGAAAGCTCCGGAATGCGGGTATCCGTGATCCTATTCTCCGGCAACGGGGCTGAATCATCCTCCTCGCTTTCAACTTTCCCAATGGCGACTTTCCTCAGCTCAGTGGTTGTTTGGCGCAGCAATGCATTATGGAAATTCGGGACCAATTTTAGCAATGAACCCAGAGGTACTTGTATTGGTGACGTGAGGACCTCTTTCCAAACTGAATTCCAATCCTTTTGTTCTTTAATATCATCCTTATTTCCATCTTTTCCTTCCTTTATTTCCAGGCCCACAGTCGATGGTCCTGCTGACTTCACTGGTGGTGCGGAGTGTGGCAACCAGGACACAGCCTTTTTCCGCACTTCTTCCTGAGTCATCCAATCCGGAATCTTCACATCGGGAGTTGGAACCACATTTTTACCCAATCGCGTGATTAATGAAACCACTGGATCAGACTCCTCCAGTCCTTCAATCTGAACCATAGCCACACTAGGCTGTTTCCCTGCAGCGTATTCCTGCTTTTTCCGATCGTATTCCATAGCTTCAGTACACTCAGATCGCCAGTGTCCATCCCCCAAACAAAAAAGGCATGTCTTGGGGCAATTAGGATCTCGGCCACCTCTTCCACGACCTCGTCCTCCCCCTTGACCTTGTCCTCTTGCTTGACCTTGTAGAGGCGTCTCTGATGTATGAGCATGAGCCATCGCCACAGCAGGCTCTTGTCTCTTCCCTATCTGTGGTTGTTGCTAGGTAGAAGAGTCCCCTTGACTCCGACGACCCCGGAAATTGAAATAAACTTCCACTGTATTATGAGTATTGGTTGTGCAAATCGCACACCACTTCTGATTCATTGTGCACTCCTGAGCAGCATGGCCCGGATTCCGACATTGGGTACACCATAGTTCCTTCAGACTTTTAGCCACCGCAGCCGATTCCATCGATCCGGATAAAATACCTTTCCCGTGACGCTGGGATTTTTTCCGCGGTGTCTCTTCCGATTCTTTTCCCAAATCGCTGTTGCCTGAGTCCGAGGAATCGGATACAGCGGATTCCGACTCCGAACTATCAGTGCCACTGTTTTACGACTTCCGATGAGATTTCTTCCTGTCATTTTTCTTTGACTTCTTTGGAGATTCTGTATCCTCTACAGCCTCTCTTGCTACTACAGCCCTAGCAATTACATTATCCAGTGGAGTAATTACCTTATCCATTGTTTCCATAGCCGTTTTGAGATCCTTGTTGAGCCCCCGCAAAAAATAATCATTCACTACTTCGACTGCCGACCTTTGTGCCTAAGGTACCCTCTACAAAAGCATCCGAAATTTTGCAGCGTAATCCTCCACTGGCAATGATTTCTGCCGGAGCGTTCGAAGCTTCTCCAAATGTTGAGGGACTGTCTTTTCCGTTCGAAACCTTCGTAGAAACGCTATGGATCCATCAGCATATATCTGAAAATGATCATCAGGGTATTCGGACAACCATTTTGCAGCTTTCCCCGAGAGTGTAGATTCAAACACTAATTGTTGTTGAAAAGAAATACCACCCCAGGATGATTCAATCCATAAGCTTTATTGAAATGGCGCAAATGTGCATCAAGGTCTTCACTCAAAATACCTCGAAACCGACTATACCTAATCTGAGGATGAGCGATCACCCCTTGCCCAACTCTACCTCCTCCTCCTGGAAAAAGGTGACGAGCACCAGGAGGTGGAGACAGTGGCGGAGATACCCCCGGACTGCTTACCGGAGACGATGGTGGAGCAACCTGTGTGGGTGAGGGTGAACGTACGACAGGAGAACATGACTGACTATGCGGATTACGTCTCTCTTGCCGCAACCGCCTACCATGCACCGGGCTTGGTGATGGAGATACAGATCCTCAATCTGCGATGAAGAAAAAACAAATTCATCCGACCCACCTCTCCTCCGATGTCTTCCTACAGTTGGAACCACAGGGTCAGGCAGACCCTGTGACCTAGTGCGCATGCATATTCATCGCAGGCCGTCCATCACGCACCATGGTTGCCAGATGTAATGGCTATTGCCCGCACAGGAGCAATAGGCATTACGGGAATGATTACCCGCAACTACATTATATGAACATCAACATATAGAATGACAAGAGAAGGAAGTACACAGTATGCAGGCACAGAACACCTCTTGCTTCATTCATGTGTAATCCAGACACAGAGTTACAACAGTAGATGCCATGAATATCATAGAAATTGGTTACGTTACATCAAAAGACAGGTATGCCCCTCCATATACAACCGCTTCTCTAGCGCAGATCGGGAACGGTGCACACACTCCTGTCCCATGATATCCTGTGAAGAACTGCCGCTACAGCCCCCGCATAGCACATGACTCCTGATCCGCAGTGTCCAGACCCCTCCGCAGGACCGCATGTGCGGCTAATGCCGTAACAAAGATTATGTCAAGGACAAGATTTCCAGAAGAATGAGAAGAAATGTGGAAACGAGCTCACAAAAAGACAAACGAAGCTCAAGAAATCGAGTTCAATCCAGTGGAACAAAAACCAAAAGAGATAAAGCGAAAAAGAACGTTAGAAACAAGGAAAACAAAGAGTCCAAATTAGAACGCCAAAACAAGTACAGAGAGTTAAAGAAATCTCTGAAAGAAGTATAAATGACTGAAATCGAGAGTGGTGAGGACGCAAATGCCAATGTCAAGGAAACATGGATGTTCCCTCTCACTACAGGAAATTTACGATAGAGAATAGGAAGGTGATCTTAACCCAACCTATCAAAGAAAAAAAGGAGAACGAATCCTATGATGGACCGGAGGATGCTAAAAAGGTTGATTTAACAGCTCCAGGAGAGGAACCTAGACCGGTGTACATAGCTACAGATTTGTCTCCGGAAGAAGAAGAGAGACTTTTGAGTCTTCTCAGAGAATACATGGATGTGTTTGCATGGTTGTACAAGGACTTGAAAGGAGTCGATCCATCAATATGCCAACATACAATTCCTTTGAAACAAGACGCTAAGTCTAGCAGATAGAGACCATACACGTATAATGACACGTTTGCTAAGCGAATCAAAGAGGAAATAGACAAGCTTATGGAAGTTGAATTCATCTATGAGATTGAACACACGGACTGGGTATCTCCAATTGTGGTAGTGCCTAAGAAAAACAAGAAACTCTAAGTGTGTGTCAATCTAAAGAAAGTAAATGTTGCGACAATCAGGGACAATTATCCCTTGCCGATAACTGATCATGTTCTAGAACATGTATCGAGAAAAAGAGCATATTCCTTTCTAGATGGATTTTCAGGATATAATCAGCTCGCCATTGCGCAAGGGGATCAACACAAAACAGCTTTTGCAACGGAGTGGGGAATTTATGCGTATCGAGTTATGCCGTTTGGTTTAACTAATTCTCCCGCAACATTCCAAAGGCTGATGACTCATGCCTTCAAAGAGTACTTGAGGATGTTTCTAGAAATATACATGGATGATTTGTGTGTACACTCTCTTCTAAGAGATGAGCATCTAGAACACCTAAAAAAGGTATTCGAGAAATGTAGGACATATCGCATTTGTCTCAATCCTGAGAAGTGTGTGTTTATGGTTCAACAAGGCAAAATTCTAGGACATATTGTCTCACATAACGGAATATCCACGGATATAGAAAAGATAAAAGTAATAGTAGATATGCCTAGACCAGCCAACGCGAAGCAAGTGCAGAGCTTTATGGGACATTGTGGATATTATAGACGATTCATTTACATTTACATTATAATAGGCCAACCACTTTACAGGCTAATAGTGAATTACAAATGGACAGAGGAGTGTGAGGAATCTTTCAAGAAACTGAAAGAGGCACTCATCACTGCTCCAGTTTTGAAATCACCATATTGGGAGAAGATATTCCATGTGCATATAGATGCTTCGGCATATGCAATAGGATGCATCCTAGCTCAGCCAGAAGAAGGAAACATGGATTTTCCAATCTGTTATGCTAGTCGACAGCTCAACAATGTTGAGAGTAATTACACAACAACAGAGCAAGAGGGATTAGGAATGATTTATGTTGTGAAATTTTTTTGGCATTACCTTCTAGCCAATAAGTTTGTGTTTTTCACAGACCATCAAGCCTTGCTCTACCTAGTGAACAAACCATGCAATACGGGATGGATAGTAGGATGGTTCATCATTTTATTAGAATTCAACTATACGGTAGTAGTAAAGAAAGGAAAGACACATCTCAAAGCTGATCACCTTTCAAGGTTGACGAATGGAGAAGACCCTATAGGTGTAGATGACGACATGCCGGATGCGTACTTATTCAACATAGAGATGATACCAAAGTGGTCTCAGGATGTTGTTAATCTATTAACCTATGGAGGAGAGTTTGATCGAGAAGAATACAACCAGAAATAAGTTATTGTTCAACAATCCAAAAATCTTCAGCTGATTGCAGGAAGGTTGTATCACTTAGTAACCGATAACATTCTAAGGTTATGCATCAATCCTGAAGAATATAACATATATCTGCGAGAAGCACATGTTCACGAATGTGTATTTCATTGTTCAAGAAGAAACATCTACAGGAATCTGTTACAATTGTAAGTCTACTAGCCAGGAATGAAAGAGAGTGTACATGAATATGTCACGATATGTATTACATGTTCGTCAAAACCGCCCACTGAGTATTCAAAATTGTATCAGATAATGATCGCTCCTGAATGGAGTCATTATATTGTTGAGTATCTCACAAACAGAACTTTTCCAGAGGGAATCTCAAAAGCGCGTTAGAGAGCTATACAGACAGAAGCAAGATATTACGCTTTAATAGGAAATCAACTCTATAAGAGAGGAGAGGACAACAAACTTAGGATGTACGCATCAAAGTTAGAGTATGTGATAATCATAGAGTAGGCTCATGGAGGAGTAGGTGGAGGCCATTTCTCAGGTGATAAGACAACAAAAATTGTCTTAGCTGCAAGAATATGTGGCCGACATTACACATGGACGCTGAGGAATACGTAAAACGATGTGATGATTGTCAGCGGGCAAAAGTACCACTGAAAAGAGATGATATGCCGCTGATAGACGTTTTTCAGCTCTCTGTGATTGCGATAGTGAGTTATCCCCCCCTATCAAATCACTCAAACACTGTGGTTACCCTCACCCTTTCACTGTATATAGGTGCGTGTGAGTTAGGGGACTTTTCCCATATCTCCTTACTGAAATAAAAAACCCTCAATTAGCTAGTCATTGGGCTAGTTGAGCCAAAAAAATAAAAAAAAAATAAGTATATTATGGCCCATGCGTATGTAAATATTTCTTTGTATATAGGGCCTAAATAAAAGATTTTTTCATAATTATTTTGGTATTTATTTAAATATTTCTACCTAGGTGTGTGTTATTTATGCTCTGTACATTGCCTCACCATTACCACAATTTTTCTTACCATTTTTCATACTCTTTATTCCATATAGAAATATTTTCATGTAAGCTTCTCTTATATTTGGTGTAACTCCACCCCAACAAAAATCCAAAAAAACTAGTTTTATTTATGTGTATATTTTTTCACTATTGTGATTTTTCCCTTCCTACATCTATTTTGTTTTTTTTCTAAAAAATTAGAACACCAAAAATATTTATCTTTTTATGGTAGCCTCATAATGAGAGAGATTTCTTTTGACCCCTTTATATTTTTTCCACTTATATTATTTATATTTGATATGTACGTATTTTTTAGACCCCTCAATATTTGATTTTCTTAGTTGTACTATTCACTTATATCCTGATCTCAACAATATCTTCAATTATAGACCTACCAAATAAGGTCAAGGGTAGGTGGCATGCATACATGCACTATGGAGGGCTCACTCTTGGAGGTATTCAAAAGAATCATCCAAAGAAGGACCCCACAAGGACCTTGTGCAATGGAAAAAAATGGTCGGTTTTGCTGAATTTTTAAAGTTCACTTGCTCTCCGAATTTGAAAAAGTGATACAAACAAAAGTTGTAGCTCGTGAGGTGAACTTTTGTCTCAAATTTTTTCACATTTTTTTGAGCTACGAGCTGTGAGCTATGATTTTATTAGTGGACCCCAGTTTTCCCATGTTATGCAGCCCCACTCTCTCTTCCACTTTATCATTTTCCTCTTTCACACACACTTCTCCACTCATCATCCCCACCTCTCTCACCACTCCTCTCTGCACCCTACTCACCTTCTCCTCAACCTTGAAGAATAAGAGAAACCATGGTGAACTCATACCTCCCACGCACAATTCCATTCCAAAATTGACCACCTAGTTTCATTTTTCCTCCTCCAAATTACCCATATCTATAAAAAAAACCACAAAATTCAGCCTCTTCTCTTAAAAGACAGCATCATGGTGGTTGATTACTCAGCTTCAATTACCTTGTCTCTCAAGGAAGGTCAAGAGTGGAGAAAAAATGTACCGTCAAAGCTAGTGGACCGTCAACAAGCGTAAAAATTGGCCCTACTCAAGACACTTGGAGCATCAACTTTGTAAGAAATCCACATTTTCTTACCTCTTAAGAGTTTTTCTTTCTTATTTGTATCCTACATGGATACTCCCATTGTAAATATCCAATTCCATTTGTAAATTAATACTAACTCTACTAACAGTAACCCACTACGAAAAGTCCTATCACCTCCATTTCTCTCCTCTCTCTTTCCCCACCAACTTCTTGATAATTCCAAGCAAAACAAATTAGATAAATTGCTGAAAATCTAACCCAACCATGGTTAGAGGAGTAACCCTAGCCTTCAAAATTGCTATAAAAGGAGGGTGTAGCTAGCACAAAAAGGGGGGAGAAGAAAGAGCACTATGCTATAGCTTGAGAAGCCAAGCTCAACCTCTTGAGAAGGAGCTCTTGAGTGGAATCTCATTGGCATTAGGCATATGTATGTGTTGTATTAGGGGTGATTAGCAAGGGAACTCTATGCCATTGTAAGAGAGAGTGATCATTAAATTGAGAGTAGGAAATCTATCATTTCTCCTACTAGTGTAAGCCCAACATTTGCTGAATCAAGGAGGGTGAATTTGGACTAAGCATGGATACCTTGTCTCCCTTCCAACGTGAAGTCATGGACAATAATGATGTGTAAGTGTCTTGGTGTTTTATTTAAGTTCTTGATAGCTTGTCTCCGGGTATTGTTATCAATTTAGCCATAAATCCCACATGCTGTAAGAGGGCGACAGGGTGGAGAGGACTCCCCTGGCCTTAAGACAGTGATTGGAGTGGCTTTTTTCTTGTGATGTGTTGTGGCGTAATTTACTCAGGCTATGTTGAACAAATACTAATCTCACTTTGATTGGTCATGACAGGTTTGTAAGAAGGTATTAGTGCAACAAGCACCCCTTTCCCCCTTCCCTCTCTTTCTTACATATATATATTTATGTTTGCTTGATCATTAACGATACACTTCAAAGCAGCCCGAGCACCATCTCTCTCTCTCTCTCTCTCTCTCTCTCTCTCTCTCTCGTGTTTTAGTGTGTGTGAGTGTTCCATTGGTGTTAGGGTTAGTGTAAATTCCTTGCTTGTTTGTGGGTTGCTCTAACGATTCTCCTCTTTTGTGTCCTAGTTCGCTCTTAAACTAGGTGGTGCACCTTGTGTAGTTGGGATTTGGCTCGGGGTTTGTTGTTTTGGTTTGTGTTGTGTTGTGCCCCAGCCCCATTGAGCAGCACGGGAGCCTTGAAGGGTGTCTAGAGGTTGCTCTTCTTGTTGCCCGCCCCGGACCGCTTCAAATTGGTGCCCCCACTGAGGAACAGGCTTGTGTATGTTTTGTGAAGGCTCAACCTTTAGCATAATCAAGTAGCTTGCATGAATCACAAGAATTTGTATGATCCCTTCATTCTCATTGCAAGGCAAAAGGTACACATAATTGTTAGTACTAAGTTGCAATTACAGCAAGTAATTCGTAGAATTTTAGGTCCTCTTAGGTTGGTAGAGATAAACGCATCAGTAAATCCTTTTATTTTGCCTCTCATTGGGTACGACCTTAGTTTGGACATCTATATTTTTGTTTTGTTTTAAGAATTAGGTCATGCATAGACCATGGATAATGGCCCAGGAATACAGGTTTTTCCCTTTCATTTCACTCCACACATTAGAGTAAACATTGCAATCAGTAGAAAAATCCATTTTCAACAACGTATGGTATTCATGTTTGGTGCCCAAAGAGTACGAGAAATTAGCGTCACCAAACCCTGTCATTCTACCTCTTATTGATTATCATAGGTCATTTGATGTGAATATTTTTATTTTGTTATAGAATAGATTGCAATTTAGAAAATATTATTGTGTAAATCTTTTAAAGAAAGAAAAAACAAAAATGCGTCACTTTGAAATCAATTCAATGGAGAGCCAACGCCAAATGTCTGGATATCCTCTTTTCTTTGGAGAGCCTGGAGAGGATACAGAATTATTTCTAGCGAATTTCAAGATGTCTTGCTATATCAAGAGGATAGTAACTGATCAAGAACGTGTAGAAATGTTTGAGGTGGTCCTTAGGAAAGATGCTAGCACTTGGTTTGACTCTTTGCCTGAGGAAGTTAAAGGGAATTACACGGAAGTTTTGAATCGTTTCAAGAAATACTTCTTTGATCCCCAAAACACTCAGAAATTATGGCAAGACATTGTTTCTCATAAGCAAAAAGACTTAGATGACTACTACTTGTATAAGCAAGAGTTCCTACGTCTTTGGGCTCTATGGATACGAAATGTTGCTAACCCTGGTGATGGTGCAGAATTTCTAAAGAAGGAGAGGTTCATAGCCGGACTCTTTCCTGACCTTAAGGTAAACGTTGAGGCGGGTGCACCTGCTACCTTTGATGCAGCTGAAACTAGGGCTGCTGAGAAATATAGGAAACTCAAGTGCTTAAGGGGGGAGGTTCCAATAGAAGGTCTTAGACCCAAAGGTAAGTCACAAGCATCAACATCTAAGGAGCTTCCTGAGGTAACGGCGGAAGTGATTGAGAAGTTAAATGAATCTTTAAGCAGCTTGTCAATTCACCTTGCACAAGCCGTAGGTCCAAAGGGACAAGCAAAGAAGTCTGAAGAGCGAGACCCACGACCTAGGAGAGTCTTGCAATGTTGGAATTGCGGTGAGTCTGGACATGGGATGTATAATTGTCCTTGGCCCCGTGGGGAGCCAGGGAGACCTAACTTGAATTACCCAGTGATGAATGCAGGTGAAGGAACTAGTCAGCAACCACGGCTTATACAAAGTCCAAATGGAGCAAGACCACCTCCACAAGGAGTGGAAGGAGTTCCACATTTGCCAGACCCAAACGTGCATGTGGTAGAGGTGACAAATTCAAGAGAGGTTGACATGGAAGCAAATGGCATTAAGCGTGGCCGAGGAAAAGGTAAGGAGAAAGAAGGAGTTACATCACAAAGTGACCATGGACGAGAAAAGAAGGCAAAGGAGACCAAGGAAGCTAAGAGGACTCGACGTCATATCAACCTCCAAGACTTTCCTCTTGGACATGGAATGGCTCCATACAACCTGTTGGAAGACATGAGAGGTAAGGGTCCTGATATCTCATGGCCTCAATTTCTTGCATTATGTCCACAAGTTAGGAGGGATTTAACAAGGTCAGTTAGCACTAGGAGAAAGGTAAAAGAGAGTGTGCCTGTTGTAAAAATTGCACAAGATGAAATGAATGAGGACATTACACCTGTGCTAGATTGTTACATAAAAGGGAGATTGGTTAGGAAAGGTCTAGTGGATGGGGGTGCACAAATTTGCATCATGATAGAGGGACTCATGCAAAAACTAGGCATGCACATCCATGAGACACCTGAAATTAAGGTCAAGATGGCAAACAATAGCAAGGCTAGGTGCGTAGGCATTTGTAAAAATGTTTTTGTGGAGGCCTTTGGCATTAAGAAGGCAGTGGATTTCTATGTCATGTCTACCAAAGGAAATGGTTACCCATTTATCCTAGGGAGACCATGGCTAATGAAAATGCGAGCTTTGCAGGATTAGGAGAGTGGAAAGCTAATTTGCAGGAACGACAATCATAAGAAGGTTGTTTTTGACATGAAGGAGAAACGCCAAGAGGAGCTCCATGAAGAATCATCTCAAAGTGAGACGGAAGAAGGTTGGACCGATAGCACTTCAGAAGAAGAAAGTAGCGGCAGTATTACTGAAGAGGAGTCTTCCATCGAAGTCATGGGGGTAAGGTTTAAGCCAAGCAACCAAGAGACCTCTTGTCAAGGCTTGGAGGAGGTAGGTCCTCAAGAGAACGAAGGTGTTCAAGATGAAGGGATGCTAGAAGGTATGCTATCAACAACACTTACAAAGGATGAAAGAGAGGAGTTCAAATGTGTGCTAAGGAAGTTTCCTAGGCTTTTTGCTAAAGACTACACCGACGTGCGTGGGGTAGATGTTGTTCAACACAAGATTGAGTTAAAGCCTGAGGCCACACCTAAAGCTCAGAAGCTACGAAGGCTAGGAGTTATAAAGGAACATGCTCTACTTAAGGAGGTAAGAAAGCTTCTAGCATCATGTTTCATTTATCCAGTGGAGAATTCAGAGTGGGTCTCTCCCGTTGTTGTCACTCCTAAGAAAAACGGAAAGTGGAGGGTGTGTGTGGATTACCGTCCACTCAATGAGGCAACAAAAAGAGATCACTTTCCCCTCCCATTCCAAGATGAGATACTAAATGAGGTAGCTGGTCATGAGAAGTACACTGTGTGCGATGGTTACTCAGGTTACTTTCAAATAGGGATTGCATTGGAGGATCAATTGAAAACAACCTTTATCACTCCTTGGGGTTGTTATGCTTTTAGAGTCATGCCATTTGGTCTGACAAATGCTCCTGCAACATTCCAACGTTTCATGAATATGGTGTTTCAAGCATTCTTTGGAAAGTCAATTAGGGTGTTCATTGATGATTTCTGTATTTATAGCTCAAAATCATTGCATCTACAAAGGGTAGAAGAAGGTTTAAAGAAGCTCTATGACATGGGAGGTCAACTCAACCCCGACAAGTGCCATATAGGTGAGGATGAAGTAATCTTGCTTGGTCATAAAGTTTCTTACAAAGGCATTGAAGTGGATCCTTCAAAGGCAAAGGCTCATATTGAGCTACCATCACCCAAGAGTCTTAAGGAGGTCATCTCATTCATTCAAAAGGTGAAGTATATGTCACGCTTCATTCACTTAGCCTCGGAGTTACTTCATCCTTTACAAAAGTTGACACAACAAGTAGAATTTGCATGGTCTGATAAGCTTGAAGAGTACTTTTGTAACATTAAAGCCATTTTGTCAGAGCTACCAACACTCATGTCTCCTTGTTGGGAGTACACATTCTTTGTTAGCTCTAGTGCTGGGAAAGAAGCAATTGGTGCAGTTTTGCTACAACAAGATCCCTATAGTACCAGGATGCGGCCCATCTACTTTGCTAGTAGGGTCATGAATGCTTTAGAGAGAGGCTACACGGAGGCAGAACTCATGATGCTTTCTCTCATGTTTGCGATAAGGAAGTTTAGATCCTACTTGCTCCCAAAACCCTTTGTAATCCTCACCGCAGAGAATTTGTTCCCTTGGGTGTCATCTCAAATGAATCTTAGTACTAGGATCTCAAAGTGGATTATGGAGTTGCAAGAGTTTCAATACTCTTTCAAGGTAGAAGATAGTGTGCGTGCACAATTGGCAGGGATTCTCACTTATAAGGTGCATGAAAAAGAGATTAAGGTGCCTGAAGTAAAGGCCCTACCATTGCCACCACCAAAAAGTATTCCTAATGCTTTTACCTTGTTCTTTGATGGAGCTTTTCGTCGAGCCACAGAAAAAGCAGGGGGAGGGCTAGTGTTGCTCAACCCAAGTGGAGAGGTGGTCATGAAAGAGAAGTTCAATCTACCAAGTTCAGCTAGCAACAATGAAGCAGAATATGACACACTACTTCATGGTTTAAAAATATGCACCATGGTATACAACGTCTCATGGTAAAAGGGGATGCACTTCTCATTGTGAAGCAGATTTTAGGCATTTGGGCATGCAAAAATGAAAGACTAAGGGCCAAATTTCATACCATCCGTAGGCTATTTAATCAATTTGAGGACGTGCAATTATATCATATTCCTAGGAAACAAAATGAAGATGCTGATTTACTTGCACAACAAGCCGTTGCATGTGTAAAGAAAGAAGTGCAGATCATCATGGTGGTGGCTACTGTGAAGCAACCGAGGTACCAGGGATTGGAGTCATTGGCTCCCATCATTGGCTACATTTTGGAGGGTGAGTTTCCACCAGACTTCACAAAAGCTCAGAAGAGGAGACTCATGAAGAAGGCAAGCATGTATCTCTTCCTAGAAGGCTCCCTCTATCAAAGAGGGAAGGATAAAGTGTGCAGAAGAGTACCAACTATCGCGGAAATTCCAGCCATTCTAAAAGATTTGCATGAAGAGGCATGTGGTGGTCATTTTTCCCAAGAATTAACTGTGAAGAAGGGGTATGTTTGGCCAAGTCTGCATGTGGATGTCCAACATTGGTGTAAAAGTTGTCACAATTGTCAGGTAAATGGGAATAGAAAATTGATTTATGGTCCAAGGCAAATTGTGCTTGCAAATGGACCCTTTGAAAAGTGGGACATTGATGCTATGGGTCCTCTGCCTAGGACAAAAAATGGTAAACTCTACATTCTAGTGGCTGTAGACTATATGACTAGGTGGGTGGAAGCACAAAGTGTGGCAAAGGTAAATGAGAGGACAGTGAGCAAATTTGTCGACACTCACATTTGTTGTAGATTTGGCACACCTTTGGAGATTGTTTCTGATAATGGTCCAGGGTTTAGAAAGGGATTGCTCACAAAAGTCTGTGAAGAACTTCCCATTCTACATCGTCACAGTACACCCTACTATCCCCAATCAAATGGTTTGGTAGAAAAAGCTAATGGTGTCATTGCAGGCATCATTAGAAAGATGGTGAAAAACAAGACAAAGTTGTGGGATGACTTCTTGGATGGTGCCTTGTGGGCGTATCGAACCACATATAGGGAAGCCACGGGGTTCACACCATTTCACTTGGTCTATGGTCAAGAGGCTTTACAGCCAATTGAACTAAACATTCCAACAATGCGACTTCATGGAAAATCAGCACAAGATGATCAAGAAGCATGGATGGATCGACTTCTTACCTTAGCTGAGCTTGAGTGGAAAAGAGAAGCAACATACGAGTGCTATAAGAGGAAAGCCACACTGACAAAGGAGAAGCTTGACAAGAAACTGAAGGACAAAGGCATCAATGAAGGAGATCTTGTGCTAAGATATGACAATCGACTCGATAATCGTTTTAATGCCAAATTTGAAACAAGATGGCAGGGGCCATACATAGTCAAGAAGGATTTCAATTCAAGTTACTATCAACTTATGGACTTGAATGGGAACGAGCACTCCAAGAAGGTAAACGGCTATCGCTTGAAGCCTTACTTGAGTCGCCTTCTACCAAAGGATCTACCAGAGCAAAAGGCAACTATCCCATGTAAGTATTGTTCCATGAAGCATGAGTGTAACACAAACCAAAATTCCAAGGGGCCTAACAATGCAGATCTTGTCAAGGACTCTGAAGCACTCACTTTGGAAAAGATTCTTTATGATGGTACATGAATATACCATCATCCTGGGGGAGGGCTAATGATAGCCGTTTTTCGGCTCTCTGTGATTGCCATAGTGAGTTATCCCCCCCTATCAAATCACTCAAACACTGTGGTTACCCTCACCCTTTCACTGTATATAGGTGCGTGTGAGTTAGGGGACTTTTCCCATATCTCCTTACTGAAATAAAAAACCCTCAATTAGCTAGTCATTGGGCTAGTTGAGCCAAAAAAATAAAAAATATAAGTATATTATGGCCCATGCGTATGTAAATATTTCTTTGTATATAGGGCCTAAATAAAAGATTTTTTCATAATTATTTTGGTATTTACTTAAATATTTCTACCTAAGTGTGTGTTATTTATGCTCTGTACATTGCCTCACCATTACCACAATTTTTCTTACCATTTTTCATACTCTTTATTCCATATAGAAATATTTTCATGTAAGCTTCTCTTATATTTGGTGTAACTCCACCCCAACAAAAATCCAAAAAAACTAGTTTTATTTATGTGTATATTTTTTCACTATTGTGATTTTTCTCTTCCTACATCTATTTTGTTTTTTTTCTAAAAACTTAGAATACCAAAAATATTTATCTTTTTATGGTAGCCTCATAATGAGAGAGATTTCTTTTGACCCCTTTATATTTTTTCCACTTATATTATTTATATTTGACATGGACATATTTTTTAGACCCCTCAATATTTGATTTTCTTAGTTGTACTATTCACTTATATCATGATCTCAACAATATCTTCAATTATAGACCTACCAAATAAGGTCAAGGGTAGGTGGCATGCATACATGCACTATGGAGGGCTCACTCTTGGAGGTATTCAAAAGAATCATCCAAAGAAGGACCCCACAAGGACCTTGTGCAATGGAAAAAAAACGGTCGATTTTGCTAAATTTTTAAAGTTCACTTGCTCTCCAAATTTGAAAAGGTGATACAAACAAAAGTTGTAGCTCGTGGGCTAAACTTTTGCCTCAAATTGTTTCATATTTTTTTGAGCTACGAGCTGTGAGCTATGATTTTATTAGTGGACCCCAGTTTTCCCATGCTATGCAGCCCCACTCTCTCTTCCACTTTATCATTTTCCTCTTTCACACACACACTTCTCCACTCATCATCCCCACCTCTCTCACCACTCCTCTCTGCACCCTACTCACCTTCTCCTCAACCTTGAAGAATAAGAGAAACCATGGTGAACTCATACCTCCCACACACAATTCCATTCCAAAATTGACCACCTAGTCTCATTTTTCCGCCTCCAAATTATCCATATCTATCAAAAAAACCACAAAATTCAGCCTCTTCTCCTAAAAGACAGCATCATGGTGGTTGATTACTCAGCTTCAATTACGTTGTCTCTCAAGGAAGGTCAAGAGTGGAGAAAAAATGTACCGTCAAAGCTAGTGGACCGTCAATAAGCGTCAAAATTGGCCCTACTCAAGACACTTGGAGCATCAACCTTGTAAGAAATCCATCTTTTTTTACCTCTTAAGAGTTTTTCTTCCTTATTTGTATCCTACATGGATACTCCCATTGTAAATATCCAATTCCATTTGTAAATTAATACTAACTCTACTAACACTAATCCACTAGGAAAAGTCCTATCACCTCCATTTCTCTCCTCTCTCTTTCCCCACCAACTTCTTGATAATTCCAAGCAAAACAAATTAGATAAATTGTTGAAAATCTAACCCAACCATGGTTAGAGGAGTAACCCTAGCCTTCAAAATTGCTATAAAAGGAGGGTGTAGCTAGCACAAAAAGGGGGGAGAAGAAAGAGCACTATGCTATAGCTTGAGAAGCCAAGCTCAACCTCTTGAGAAGGAGCTCTTGAGTGGAATCTCATTGGCATTAGGCATATGTATGTGTTGTATTAGGGGTGATTAGCAAGGGAACTCTATGCCATTGTAAGAGAGAGTGATCATTAAATTGAGAGTAGGAAATCTATCATTTCTCCTACTAGTGTAAGCCCAACATTTGCTGAATCAAGGAGGGTGAATTTGGACTAAGCATGGATACCTTGTCTCCCTTCCAACGTGAAGTCATGGACAATAATGATGTGTAAGTGTCTTGGTGTTTTATTTAAGTTCTTGATAGCTTGTCTCCAGGTATTGTTATCAATTTAGCCATAAATCCCACATGCTGTAAGAGGGCGACAGGGTGGAGAGGACTCCCCTGGCCTTAAAACAGTGATTGGGGTGGCTTTTTTCTTGTGATGTGTTGTGGCGTAATTTACTCAGGCTATGTTGAACAAATACTAATCTCACTTTGATTGGTCATGACAGGTTTGTAAGAAGGCATTAGTGCAACAAGCACCCCCTTCCCCCTTCCCTCTCTTTCTTACATATATATATTTATGTTTGCTTGATCATTAACGATACACTTCAAAGCAGCCCAAGCACCATCTCTCTCTCTCTCTCTCTCTCTCTCTCTCTCTCTCTCTCTCTCTCTCGTGTTTTAGTGTGAGAGTGTTCCATTGGTGTTAGGGTTAGTATAAATTCCTTGCTTGTTTGTGGGTTGCTCTAACGATTCTCCTCTTTTGCGTCCTAGTTCGCTCTTAAACTAGGTGGTTCCCCTTGTGTAGTTGGGATTTGGCTGGGGGTTTGTTGTTTTGGTTTGTGTTGTGTTGTGCCCCAGCCCCATTGAGCAGCACGGGAGCCTTGAAGGGTGTCTAGAGGTTGCTCTTCTTGTTGCCCGCCCCGGACAGCTTCACCGCTTAGACCAATGATGGGAGCAAGAGCCTTTGCAAAATGGGGGATTGATTATGATGGACCTACTTCACCTCCAGCATATAGGACTCATGCACAATACATCATTGTGGCGACGGACTATGTAACAAAGTGGGTTGAGGCAAAAGAAACTCAAAAAACCGATGCGAGGACCACGGCACAATTTTTGTATGAATACATCTTTGTACGATATTGATGCATGGTTTTTAGGACCCCTTCTGAAGATGCAATAGAGGCACAGTCAGTTGTTGGGGAGATGAGGATACTCTAGTCCAAGGGATCTCGAAAGAGAATAAAAATCTACTTCACAAGCACCAAAGAGTAAAAAGTGCCATGGACAGAAGATACGTGGAAACGAGCTCTTATGCATGCCTACAACCTATATCTTACAGAATAGCCCATTATAGGTGTGAATTTCTAGTGAAATTTAGACGAGGATGTTCGTGTGGACTCACAGCACAGCATACTCCGTTTTCACTTTTTTACCGACAGTAAATATTTTTTACCTACAGTAAATATTTTTCACCTGCATGGTAAATACAAATCACTTTTTACCTACAATAACTTTTTTTACCCATGGTAAATATTTTTTACTGCACCATAAGTATTTGGTAGGTAACAGTTCACTGTTACTAGAAGCAGTGATTGGGCATCAACAATGCAGTTACAGGAGGAGAAAAGGAGAAAATCTTATGGTAAAGGTGAGTCAACAGGGATAAAGACTTTTGAGTTGAAAAGAGACATGCTGATTTTTTCAAAGAACACATGTCAAAAGAAGCCATGGTTGAGGATTTTTTGAGAATTTGATATTAAGGAGGACCCAGCTGCCACCTCCCCCCCGCAGGTCCCCCCCTGACATGTGCAGAACCTTCAGTTTCAACAGCCACCTTACGTGCTCTTAAATGCTGGTCAAGGCCTTATCCCCATGTGTCACAATCAGAAAAATCATCATTTACCCTCCCCTCTCACATCACTCTAGAGAATATCTTGATGGTGACATATCAGGTGACCTCAATCTGTTGACCACCCTAAGCAAAAAGTAACCCCAATCAGTGGATTTAAGCATGTTTATCCCTAATCCTAAACCCTCTCAGAAACCTATATAAGGAGGCCTTCTCTCACTCAAAACCAACACTTCACCCACTTCACCAAGCAATGAAGCTATGACGACATTGCTCACAACGAGGAGCTATGGATGGAGCTCTACTCTCTCTCCCTCTCTCTCTCTCCCTCTAGTATGCTACATTACTAGCCCTAAAACCTAAATAAGGAGTCTTCTCTCATGCTCCATGGCCACCATCCTCGCCATCATTCTCTAAGGTATTGATGTGTTGCTAGTAGGATCATACCTACTTGCTGGGTTGATTGTTTTTGACAAGGGATTATGCCATCCTTGGCTTGCTTCTCTATATCCTTGTTATATATGATCAGATGCCGTTGTATTGTTAAGCTGATGTTTTGTGTATATATACGCTACATAAGGTCCCTAAGCTTCGTTTCTATGTGTTTTGCCATATGTTTTGATGCCATCATAATGCCAGAAGTCTCACTTGCCTATGTGCACCATGTGTGAGGTCCCTAAACCTCTTAATTTAGGGTGGTGCCCCCTTTGTTTTGTTCTTTGCTTGTTTGCATGAGGCGTGGTTTGTGGAGCGTGCACGAGTACAGAGGCCACCCGATTGCACTGCTCTTTTCCCCGCTATGAGATATGGATTACCAATAGAAATTGTGAGTGATCAAGGCACACACTTCATAAGTGATAGAGATCCTTCTAGATGAATTCATGGTAATACATCGTAAATCAGCTCCATATCATCCACAAGCCAACGGACAAGCTGAGGCGACGAACAAAACCATATGCACGGTTCTTACAAAGATTGTATCTGAGTCGAGAATTGATTGGGACCAGAGATTGCATTTGATATTATGGGCGTATAGGGTAGCATATAAAACATCGATAGGAACGACCCCATATAACATGGTTTTTGGTTTGAATGCTATTTTACCAATAGAATTTTTAATTCCAACACTGAGAGTAGCTAAGGAATTAGAGTGGACATGACATGAGCTTTTAGATAGAATAAACGACCTTGAAAAGCTAGATGAGCTTCGCTTAAAAGCTGTGGCTTCAATCTACGCTCAAAAAAGGCGACAAAAAGAGTTCTTTGATAAGCATGTACGAACTAAAGAGTTTAAGATTGGGGACTTTGTCCTAGTATACACTCTGAAACAGTATGCAAAAAAACTTAAAAAGCGAGGGATGGGACCACTTGTGATTAAAGATCTATCACCAAGCGAGGCCGTCAAGCTTGCTACATTAGACGGAGAAGAAATGCCAAACTGGATTAGTGGCTGCAGATTGAAGAAGTATCATTTGCCACTAACCCAGCACATGCTTCTCAAAATACATCAAGATAAATTGCGACTTCAGAAAAAGAAAAAGATTGTTGAGGAAGCGCTAGCGGAAGCAAAAGAAAGAATGGAGAAAAGAAGATTATTGCGTCAATGACAATGCAATGAAGGAGCCTTACGAATAAACGCAGTCAGTGTATCAGAGATGGGTGAAGACAAAGTAGAGCCCATCATCGAGGTCAAAGTGGGGACAAACCAAATTAATGCCAGAGCACTATTGGATTCAGGAGCACAAGCTAACCTGCTTTCAGTCAGTTTGTACAAACAATTGAAACATGACACTAAGCTACAAACTGTCAAACAGGAGTTGAAGAGTTATTCAGCACACTCAATTAAGGCCATTGGATGCACATTGCTGCACGTACAGATCAATCAATATGTGTATCCACATATGTTTATGTGGTTGAAGACAAAGCTACGCAACATCCGTTGTTACTAGGGCAACCATGGAAAAAGCAGTACAATGCGATGATTAATTGGTGCTCAAATTCAGTTAACATCAAATATGAGGAGGAAAGTCAATCCATTCCGTTCTCCAAAGCAACCGTACAGGTGCAAGCCGAACAATCCAATGACAAAGGTAAACGACCTAAAGAAGTGAAGAAGGAGCAATGGTAACCAAAAGCCACGTCTACACAACTAGAACGCTCCTCAAAGAAGAAATCTCAGATATGGGTAAGGAAGACAGAAAATACACGCACAGCTCAACCTTGGATAAAGACAGACTCAACGTTGGTATGGAAGCCAAAGGAAGTTGTGCCAGAGAGAACAAAAATGGAAAATAAAGTCTTCAGCACCAGACAACAAAGTGATTTTCGATAGCCAAATTCAGTGAAACGGATCTGGATTCCAAAGAAGTTGATGACAGCACAAAGCCATAGCAAAGAAATTTGGATTCCAAAGATTTGTAAATAGGAACTCCCTTCAGTACAATCAACAAAGAATCCTCAGTATTCAAGGACAGAACCATCACAACCTAAAGTCTAGCAGATTTGGGCAGCAAAGAGTTTGTGGCAAGCACACGCAAATCGGAAGCAGATTTGGATTATAAAAAAGGACACAAATGTAAACAAAAACCCAGCTACTGATTCTACAACACCAGTGCTACAGACAACCCAAATATTTCCCAAAAGCCTGACAATCAAACAAAGAGCGGCATTATTGCAAATATTTCTATTTCATCGATCTACAATTGAATTCACCAGGCATGACCACAAGAACTACAAGGATTCACCCTCAGGAACTTCATAGTCGTCCGGGAGGACTCAAACTAGGAGGGGGGGAGGTATACAAGAACTATAGGCAATAAGGACAAAGAAAATGATATTACGAGGGCAGTGTCTTACATGATTTTGAATTTTTTATGTTTGATTGCGGATATTGATAATATTTATGCCCTTATATACTTTGTTTTGCAATAATAAAAGATCAAATGATGAATTTGAGTCTCCAAGTTTGTAAATATGACTAAATACGCATGTTTTTGGAGCCAAAAAGTGAAAAAAAGTGGTAATCCAAGCCGAGAAACCACAAATAAGTGTATATACATATACACAGGGTTACCAGCTAATTATGGTGTATTTTTTGGATTTTTGGTTTCAATTTTCTATTTTCCTTTATTTTTCAGGATTTTCTTGATAAAAGTAAAAGAAAAAAAAAACAGGTGAAACGAGATCAAAAAAAAGAAAAAAATAGATGGTGATGATCCTAATGACAAGAGAAACCCATGGTAAAAATTGGGCACAATTCGGGAAAAGTTGTGGAAAGCCTGAAATGGCAGAAATTTGGCAAAGTGGACAAATTTTTGACTTCACGTACAAGCTCATTTGCACTATTGCCCAATTGGAGAGAGCAAAGAGCACACAGGAGCAGCGGACCTTCTACAGCCTTCTACAACCGCTACGAGAGCTCAAAGGACTCCAGATATGAGAGGTAGAATTGTTTCCATAAGCTTTTGATGCTTATCACTAACTTATGTCACGAAAACTAACCAAAACAAAAAAACAAGAGCAGACGGGATAGGGGTAGAATGCTAGGTAGAGGCACGACCACCTAACCAAACCATGCAATAACCAACAGGTGGCTTACCCTAGTGTAGAAGATGAGTTCCTAACTCTCAAAGTATGAGAAAGACCAACTGGAAAAACCCTAGGTCAAGAGAGCCTGCAAGCGGCAAACAGGAAAAAGTTTTCAAAATGACACCAAACTTCACAAGAAGCTTGAAAACATCGAGTACAATTCAGCCATGGAGTATCTCCAGGTTTGGACAACCAAAAGTGAGTCAAAACAACCGATTCGGCTGCAAACACACAAAGTGCCATTTTGGCATAACGGCCAAAATTGACGACCGACTACCATGAAACTTCACAAGCAACTTCAAATAGTCATCAATGACACATGTGTACAAGCAAAACCCAAAAGAAAGCAGTTTCGCATACCAATGGTGAAAAAGATGCTTTCGGGCAATCAAATGGCTAAACGTAGAAAAGAAGAAACCAAAGTCGAGTCCAACCATACAGACGACTTCCCAACACCTCAAATGAGCTCAGGATGCAACTCTCGAGGAGAAAGATCGAGGAAAATCAACTTCAACACCAAAAGATGACTTCGGAGATTGAAATGCCTACAAAGGGGGATTTTAACTAAACTGATGATTTTTAAGGTTGAAAACTAGTTAGCAGGGCTTAGGGCACTAGCACAAACCATGCTTTGCACAAAAAAACACTTTTTATCAAGAATAGACATTATACGCGTATGATGTCTCACAACATGATTTTCACATCATCTTGAACACATGAATGCATAGCCTCTTTCTACATGTGAACAACTTCAAATGTACAAAATATGATGAGATTTAGAGATGAAAAACCAATTGGAAACCAAAAAGACGCAAAGTAGGGCAAAAAACCGACTTATGGCCCTAAATTTGCCAAAAGAGATCCAAACTCAATGAAACTTTGTAAGGATGTTGTTCAACACATGCACAAGCTATCTGGAACCAAAAAGTACCATTTTGGCCAAAAAGACATCATACGCGTATAATGTCACTTTGCACATATAGAGCCAAAATTTATCATTTTTCATCATATATCCATTATATGTATCAAATGCACGCCACATATGGAGTTTGGTACCATTTGGTCAAGGGTATCACTCTATTAGCCCAATCAGCGGAAACTTCTCTGTTTAAAGCCTAATCTAGCCAAAATTCACCATACTCAACTTCAAGTCCATATTTGAGTACACACAGTCCTTTGCTATCATATGAGGAGCCCACAGAACCAATCTCATGCAAAAATGACAAAAAAGACATCATACGCGTATGATGTCTCCAGAGCCAATTTTAGTCCAAACTATACCCAACTTTCATAAAATCATTGTCTAGGCCTATATAAAGCCAAATCCAAGCTTACAATGCAAAATGGTTCAGTTTTACCCAATAAAGCAAGGGTGGCAAAGCTTTGCCGGCTCTACAACCAATTCTTACACATATGAAGCAAAAGGCCACAAAAGTGCACCACACCACCACATGCCATTGCCACAACCATCACTTGGGCGATAAAGAGCAACATCCCGAAGGAAATAAATTATGCTCAGCACATTCATGAGAAAGTAATTGCTATGCAGAATGAGAAGCCAAAGTACATTGGGGAAGCCGAAGTGTTGACTAAGATAGCTTATGAAGCTATCGGAGCAAGGGACCAATGGCCAAAGGTTCCCTCACAAAACCAATGGCTAAGAGAGATAGATGAAGATGAAGACCAGCCAGCGGTCACCAAGAGAGTGTCAACAAGGGCAAGGAGGAAGCTAGAGATTGTTTTCGAGCCAGAAGAAGAAGCAGACGAGCCCCTCAAGAAGAAGACCAAGAGGAAACCCGCTCCCAAGCAAACAAAGAGCCAAAAAGCCGCCAGAATGGAGAGACTGATTGAACAGTTTAGAGCCGAGCGAGCTTTAAAGGGAGATTTTGAGGAAAAGTGGTTACCAAACCTAAAGTTGGAGCCAGCTCAACCAGACCCCATATTGATCAGTATGATCAATATATCAAGGCTTGTGAAAAATCAGAAGCTATATTGGAGCAGCCACCAGTAGAGCCATACACCGAAGAAGAAGTTCAGCACATTAAAGCTGAATTAAAAGGAGGTGACAAGGGCAAGAGCAAGGTAGAAGAGTCTAGAAAAGAAGAAGAGGAAAAGATAGTGGAGGAAACGACCACTAAAGTGCAGGTGGATGTGCCAGAAAAGACCGAATTATAGCTAGAGGATAAGGCAATGGATCCAATTCAAATGAAGAAAGAGCAATATGATGTTCTAATCGACCCAGGATATACTCAAGAAGAGGCTCTCAAAGTTGTGTATGGCATTACCATAACACAGGAAGAATAGAGAGGAAAGGAGAGGAGGACCAAGAATCGATTTGACAGAGAGCGAAGGTTGGTACCTGATAAGGCAAAGGATGAGCTTGAAGAGGAGGATAAGCTCGAGGATGAGAATGAAAGAGATATTCAGAAAGTGCATCAATTGTTTCAGCAGATCAAAGCCCAATCAAAGATAATGAGGGACAACAAAGAAGAAGCAGAAAAGAGAGAAGAGGAGATGGAAACAAAATATGGGAGTGCACTAGAAGAATCAGAGTACCTCAAGGCATCTCTCCTGGAAGCAGAAAATGAAAGAGATGGACTAATCCTCCAACTTGCTGATGCTTCAAGAGAGGTGGCCAGTGAACAAGGAGCCAAGGAAAGAATTAATGAGGAATTGGAAGCTGCAAAGGACGAGCTCATTGAGCTTCGAGAAAGGATGGAGCTACAGGATAGAACAATCCTAAGGCTTAGATCCACACCAAGAGCTAGCACAACAGGAGGAGAGCCAGAGAGAGCAATAATCCCTGTTCTAGAAGATCAAATCCGGAGTTTGCAAAGAGAATTGCGGCTAAAGCAAGTGCAGAGATTGCACATTGCGGAGGGCTCATTGGCTGCCGAAGAACGACTGACATCAGAGACCCAAGCACTGAGAGCGGAGAATGAGGCCCTCCGAAAGCAGCTCCAAGATCTGCAAGACAAAGTGATAAAAGATACAGAGGATCATCAAGAAGAAACAGGCGAGGCAGCCGTGGAGATTCCAAAGACTGTGGAAGCCACAACAAGTGAAGATCCAACCCTGCACGAGACGAGACCGCAACATCTAGACTTACCGAAGATGAAGAAAGAAGATTGCACGAGCAGATAGAGAAGTCAACAGAGGAGAGTGCAAAGGTGGCCATGGAGTGGGAAAGAAGACTCATATTCTCCATTGGACTCCAAGGGGTGGATATTAAGGTGCTGCAAGAACAATGGATGCAACCTACATTGCCCCTTCCTCTACTAAAGTTTGAAGTGCTGAAGACAAAGAAAAGGATAGAAGAAGAGCAGTATGTTGCGCTATACGAAGGCGACATCACAAAAGAGGAGGAATCAAAGAAGATAGTAGACTCCCAGTTGAGATGGAGGAAAGGGTGGTTGACAAAGTATCCAACCTACCTAATCTACTTGGTGGAGGAACCCAAGGAAGTTAGAGAAGATGCAAAATTCTGTCAAGTGCCACGAGTCAGGAGCTGGCAAGAACATGCCAGAATCACAGCAAAGAAGCCGAATTGGCTTAATTATTCCAGGATGCAAGGACCGAAGGCGAGAGAGAGAATAAGTAAGGCCTACATGGTGAAAACCCTAACGGGCACCATTAAGCTCTTTACTGGCTCTCCTGACCTTTCATGTCAAATGCTCAAAAAGATTTGCAAAACATTATTGGCTTGCATTGAGGTGTTCGCGCTGAGGCGGTCCGGGGCGGGCAACAAGAAGAGCGGCCTCTAAACACCCTTCGAGGCTCTCGTGCTGCTCAATTGGGGCTGGGGCAAGCACAATCAGAGACAACAACAACCCACAGCCAAAAACCAAACAAGAAAAGCGGCACCACCTAGTTGTAGATGCGAACTAGGACGCACGTGATATCTCCTTGTACTCACACGCACAAAGAGAGGGGAATGCAAGATAGCCACACACACAAAACACAAACATTCACCATGCCAGAGAGAGGTAAAGAGCACAAATCAACTTGAGCAGCTCAGTCTTAGCATTAAAGACTAGATGCACACAAAGCTTGATGAGAAATAGAGAGACAACACAAAACTTGACCTTGTTGCCAATACACAAATTGTCTTAGGTTCACGGGAGCCCTCTCACCAAGCACCCTCTTACAATTTATCTTTTAGGAAAACAATTCAACAAGCCCTCAAACCACCAAGCATGAAATGGCACAACAAACTTCAAGGACAATATACCTTCAACCACCTGATGAGCCAACTTATCAAGTTAGTTTGGAGAGAAGAGTCGTAGTTTCCGCTTACAATTGTACCCAAAACTATAAATCTTATTTATGCAAAAGAGTAGGCTACAAATGTGGTGAAGAGTATGGCATACACTCCACTCCTCTAGATGTCATAACTAACTTCAAGCTTCTCCATGCACCTATGTGTAGTGATGGAATAGAGCACTCACAATGCACACACTCTACACAACTAGGCTTGAAGAGTGGTGTGTTATGTGTTGAGAATGGTGTGGTGTAGTGTGATCATGTGATCATTTACAAGGAAGAGAAGGGCTCTATTTATAGGTTTTAGAAGCCTCGATAAGGATTAGGCCTAATCAAGTTTATTTGAAGGAATAAAAGATTATGCATATTTTTATTTTTTTATGAGGGTGGGTCTCTCTTGTCCTTTGAGTCACATGGATGTGGGCTCAAGGGAAGAGAATTATTGAGGATGAAAGGAGAGAGGATTGAGTGAATAATTTGGGAGTGCCTACTCTAGTAGAGGGTGCATTTTACAATAAGGTTAGTGGTTAGTAGTTAGTAATTATCACTAAAAAATATTTACAAAATCATTCACCAAATGGTGAGATATATGATGAGGAAATTTAGAGAAGGGATGAGCTTGTAAAAAGAGGTTGAAGCTTTGGAGAAGTTGACATTCACCTCTTTACAGCACCAGTAGAAGAAGCGGTCAGCATGGCAAAGTAACGCGTGTCGATAAAGCTACGTTATCTTCAAACCTTGGAAAATTCATGATAAAAGCCTTCATTTGCAGAGGTTATCCTTGGATTTTTGATGATTTTTTGAAGTTCTTTACAAAGTTGAAGAGAGTATGGTAATATGGACATATATGTAGAGAGAAAGGGGGACACATAGGGTGTAGAAATGGAGGATGAAGGCTATGGAGGTGTGAGAGATGTGGCAATGGTGAAGAGGGTGAATTAGGACATGGGAGTTGCAGGTTTGGGAGTGGGAAAGAGAGAGAAAAGTGTGTGTGAAAGAGGAAAATGATAAAGTGGAAGAGGGAGTGTGGCTTCATAGCATGGACAAACTGGGGTCCACCAATAAAATCATAGCTCACAGGTCGTAGCTCAAAAAAATATGAAAAACTTTGAGGTGAAAGTTCAGCTCACGAGCTACAACTTTTGTTTGTATCACCTTTTCAAATTCGGGGAGCATGTGATCTTTACAAATTCAACAAAACCGACTGTTTTTTCCACTACACAAGGTCCTTGTGAGGTCCTTCTTTGGATGATTCTTTTGAATACCTCCAAGAGTGAGCTCCCCATGGTGCATGCATGCATTCCACATACCCTTGACCTTATTTGGTAGGTCTATAATTGAAGATATTGTTGAGATCATGATATAAGTGAATAGTACAACTAAGAAAATCAAATATTGAGGGGTCTAAAAAAATATGTACATGTCAAATATAAATAATATAGGTGGAAAAAATATAAAGGGGTCAAAATAAATCTCTCTCATTATAATTCTACCATAAAAAGATGAATATTTTTGGTGTTCTAATTTATGAGAGTAAAAGAGAATAGATGTAGGAAGGAAAAATCACAATAGTGAAAAAATATACACATAAATAAAACTAGTTTTTTTGGATTTTTGTTGGGATGGAGTTACACCAAAAATAAGAGAAGCTTGCATGAAATTATTTTTATATGGAATAAAGAGTATGCAAAATGGTAAGAAAAAATATGGTAATGGTGAGTCAATGTACATAGCATAAATAACACACACTTAAGTATAAATATTTAAATAAATACCAAAATAATTATGAAAAATTATTTTATTTAGGCCATATATACAATAAAATATTTACACACAAATGGGCCATAATATACTTTTATTTTTTTTATTTTTTTTGGCTGAACTAGCCCAGTGACTTAGCTAATTGAGGGTTTTTAAGAAAATATAGAGAAAGTCCCCTAACTCACACACGCCTATGTACAGTGAAATGGTAGGGATAACCAAAATGTTTGAGTGATTTGATAGGGTGAGGTAGCTTACTATGGCAATTATGGAAACCCGAAAAACGGCTATCAGCGTCGGATAAAGCTACCAGCTCAACATTGTTGTCAACGGCCGACACAGTCACAGATATGATGTATGATTTAGCCTTGCACTCATCTCCAAAAGTATTACACCTCTTTTATCAGAGAATCATGTTTATGCCTAGTTTCCACATGCAAGCCTTTGAGGAGGCATTTTATACTGGTTTCTTTACTCATGAAAGTAAAATATTCGGCCCTACATTGACTATTGGTAACCTGAGATACGAGTCACATATTCAGATGCTGAAATCGATGGGACTCCACTAAAGACAAAGCAAATATGTCATGTAAGGGACGACATGGACGCGGAGGGGGCGAGTGTTGAGCGGAGGACTACACCTAGACATTTTTACTCACACTCATATTTTTGTAAACACGTATTGTAATAAATGTCTTTCTGACATTTCATTTTTTATGGAGCCGATTCATTGTAATTAGCGGGACTCAATTGAGTTTCCAGCTTGTATTCCCCAAGTAGTTTCACCTGCTTATGAATTTAGATTAGAGATGTCTAACACTTCCAAGGCTGAAGTATAAGAGCCAATTATTGTAAACCTAAGGAGAAGTTTTTTGAATCATGAATCAAAGAACTTTTGAAGCGCCGTGACTGTGTCTGAGAGAGAGTGAGAGAGAGAGATTCTTATCCTCTTGCTACGCGAGATACAGAGTCGCCATTGGAGAAACGACACCGCCATTGTGTTAGTAACGACAAGAGCTACGCACCGATACCAAGTGTGCGCACATTCGGCTTCTACGCGAGGTGAGCTCCCACGAGCTTCTATGTGAGTTTTCTCCCTATCTGTGTGTCGGAATTGAGCGTGCCATATATCGATAGAATTGCAGCGAGTAGAGCTACACATTAGTATCATCAGAGTCGAATTTTGGTCACCTGAATTTTTCGGCTTGTCTTCATACGCGTTTACCGCACGGATTGGTTACAAGTTGAGATTATATTGTAGATTCATAGGGTACTGTCCTTACGTGATGTATAGACTCCCCTTTGAGTTTGAGGCTGATTCGATGACTTTTGATCATGTTTCGGATAACGTTTGCTCGTGGGACGGATTCCAATCATTTGCATTTTTAGAACTTAGATTTGATTTCCTTGGTAGTGATTGTCTCTAGAAGGTCGAGTAGGTGATTGACACCCATTTATTTATTTCCATGCGCTTGCGGGTCAAGCTCCGTCCTTGTCTGACATTCTTGTTTGTTGGTTGAGTTCTCGCTATTACAGCATTCGTTCGCGGCATAGCCGCCCAGCTATTTTCCCCATTGGTGTTGGTCCAAGCTCAATTGTATCTAAATATAAAAGTTTCTCCTCTTTTGAGCTGAGTTTTTTGGGTGTGTGTGTGTGTCTCTCTCTGTGTGGAGTGGATAAACGGATAGTTTCTCTCCTCTCACTCCATCGGTGTGTTCCATGTTTCGGCCAGGTGGGTTGTGTAAGCCGAGTGGTGCCCCATAGTGTGTGTGTATATCCTCCCAAGAGTGTGTGTCGGGTCATTATAGAGGCGTTCAATGTGTTTCCATCCCACTCACATTCTTTTGGCGCCCCCACGGAGGATCTTCTTCGAGTACCGTCTGCTTCGAGCTTCGAGCTTCGAGCTTCGAGATTCGAGATTACAGGTTACAAGTTACAGGGACAGGTACAGGTTACAGGTGATTCACACAGGTACAGGTAGTTGGAGTAGAGTGATACACTAGCAAGTGAGAGTCACTTGCAGTTGCCATGGGTATGCATCATTTGGCGCCTATTTGAGCGCATTGTCTGGTATTGTATGTTACTTGTGGATACTGCCAATGTATGCCTTTGTAGAGCCATACTTGGTTTTATTTGGCAGTCCTAGCCATTTCCAAGACTTGGTCTGGAAGATAGTCATTTATGAGACTTGACTATATGAGATTTACATAAGCCTTCATGAGAAGGTCGATAGCATGAGGTTTTATTGAGCTGGGGGATTCGCAAATGTGAGATCCTTTCGGAGATACAAGTGGCTGGAGCACCCTTTTTGTGACCTCGCCATAGGCTATGTACTAATGATTTCTACTTGATGCTCGAGTTCTATTGTTGGCAGTTTATGCATACATATATAGTCTATATTTCGGGTTCTTACTGCTCTACTTCTGGGGAAACTCTGCCAAAATTTTTCCAAGATGTGATGGCTGGTTTTTTGGTCTTTTGAGCCATTTATGCTGTTATGCTGCTGAAATTTTGGCAAAATCAGAAGGTAAGACAGGTGTGATTTCTTGGGAGCTACGTGGTTGACTTTAATGGATGATCAAAATGGCCCTAAATTCACTCCTTTTCATTTAACTCAAAGAATCCATATAAATGTTCGTGTGTCTAGGAAGATTTTTTTCCAGCAACGCATAGTCTTTATGTTCGGGCCAAGAAGATTAAGAGAGATACTGGAATGTCCTTTGCCTATTGTAATTCCGATGATTAACTATGAAAACTCATTTGATATGCACGTGTTTGTCCTTATCTAAAGACAAGCTCCATTGAAGTTTCTGGGGATTGAGTCAGTCAAAAGTTTTGTGTTCTTGCACGTGTGTTCGAAGGGGTTCTCAAAGCATTGAACTTGGGTAGCCATGGCTTTCTCTTATCCGGAGTTTCATGGAAGAAGTGATGAAGATGTGGAAGACTTTTTGAAAAAGATGGAGGTTGCCTGCATTAGCAACCAGATTCATGACTCGGCACAGATGTTACATCTTCTCCATATTTTTTTGAAGAGTGATGCACGAGTTTGGTCCAAATAATTTGAAGAGGAGTTGTGTGTGGCTGATCCACCTGTAAGATTGAGTTGGGACAATCTAAGGCATGGATTGGAAGTGGAGTTTGTGAAGACAGAAGATCCTAACAAAGTGTGGAAATAAGTTCAAGGTTTGGTGCAAAAGGAAGGTGAGCCAGTAGATGCGTACATATGTAAGTTTTCATTGCCTTGGGAGCGAATGTGCAAGGCCTTAGCACCACAGGTACCCCCACCTGACATGATGAAGAAGGACAGGTTCTTGGCTGGTCTTTGGGAGAATATACGTTGGAGGGTGGAGCTAAAGAAGCCTAGGACATATGAAGATGCAATGGAGGTGGCAAGGAACAAAGAGTGAAAGCTGAGGAAAATGAGCCAGCTAGGGGTGGAGTCTTTGCCCATGAGGTCTAAATTTCAACCTATGGACTCTTTACAAGGTTGCATGCCAGGGGTTCATCATGAACCAGTGGTTTCTATTACTCCTCAAGTTATGCTAGGAGTGGTCACTACAGTAGTGCAAGATGATGGGCTAAGGCAATACATGAGGCAAGTGGTAGATTTAATGAATAATCTTAGCCTAAACATGCTAGGTCAAGTGGGGAATAATCGAGGTCGAGGGAGGTTTGCAAATTAGCCAGTAGGTGAAGAAAAACCTAGGAATGGTGCTGGACAAAGAAATGGTAGGTTTTGGAGGCAGACGCCCACGTGTTATAATTGTGGAGAGTTGGGCCACATTAGCCCGCAATGTGATAAGCCACCAAGGATGGGGGACACATGTATCCATTTCCAAGACAGATGCTCCAATTTGTGATTGTATGTGGCATATTTTACCCATATTTTGTGAGCTATTTTCCCCATTGGTGTTGGCCCAAGCTCAATTGTATCTAAACATCATAAATTCTCCTCTTTTGAGCCGAGTTTTTTTGGGTGTGTGTGTGTGTGTGTGTCTCTGTGTGGAGTGGGTAAATGGATAGTTTCTCTCCTCTCACTCCATCGGTGTGTTCCCTGTCTCGGCCAGGTGGGTTGTGTAAGCCGAGTGGTGCCCCATAGTGTGTGTGTGTGTATATCCTCCCAAGAGTGTGTGTCGGGTCATTATAGAGGCATTATGTGTGTACATAGTGAGAAATTTGGCAAAATGGATAGCGCCATCGCATCCGCAACGGCCCAAAATCCTTGTCTACAATGTCAAATTGCTCAAATCCGACCTCGGATGAGCAGTTTATGGCCAAAACAGGCTCCAAAAACCGCGAAAACTCACTTGCGGCTATTCTTCCTGCTCTCTCCACGTTTTTTCTGGTCTTTTCTCAGGTTTTTCAGTTCCCACACTTAGATTTATTACCTGGGCACCTATGGGGTCTTAGTTGAACTCAAACGGACCCCGAACATGCGAAAAACTGGACTCGCAGTGCATAGTTGTCACCCTGTTGCATCCATCCGTACACCTGGCACTCAACTTTTTCCAATAATGCATCCCGCAACCACGTGAAGTGGCCCCCAAATATAGTCCTCATGATGAACTCTTTGCATAATTATCACAAGAGAACACCCACTTTGTGGCCGTACTTATCCACATGCAAATATTGACCCCATTTGACCTCCTGATGCCACTATATGCCATCTGACGCACCTGCTTACCTCATGTTGTCGGCCCGTGGATAGCTTCCTTGAGAAGTTTTATGCACTACCAATGCCTCATTATTATAGGAAAAACACATTGATACTGGTGACGATGTAAATTGATGCACTATGTACACCCTATCCTATCTGTACACATGTGGGCCCCACGTAACCACCTGGCTTTGGAAAATGGGCAATCCTTTATTCGATGCACCACGCATGTGTATGTACATATGTGCAATTACTTGCTCCAAAAAACTCCTAACATAGTTTGTCCATCCCCTAGCCTGCTAGATCATTCATGATCAGCAGCAGCAAAAAGAGATATGAGACTCACCATGTCATAGGTCTCCTCATCTCTCACATACATTACTTGTTCTGCAGACATCTCATCTTGCTCCACCATCATCAATCTAGCATGATACAATTTAAGACACAATCCATTTACCCTTGACTTATGTAGGATTCCATCCATGTTAGCCAGCTGATATGTACCATCCGGAAAACACTCCACTACCTTGAAAGGGCCTTCCCACTTAATTTGAAACTTCTTTTGGAAGGTTTTGTCTAGCTTACTGTTGTAGTGCAAAACCAAGTCGTGCTTCTTAATATCCTTACTTTTGCCCTTTTCATTTATGTTTGCCAAATCCTTATCCTACATTTGCCCATAATGCTCCAATGCACTCATCCTATCCAGCTGAACCTCTTGTAACTGTAAGAGCCTCTGTTTGAATGCATCACTAGGCAGCCCAAGCAACTTTTCTAACATCTTTACTGCAGGCAACTCTACCTCCACAATCAATAGTTCTTCCTTTCCATATACCAAATGAAATGGAGTAAACCTTGCACTGTCTTTACCGCAGTACGGTAAGCCCATAATGCACTAGGAAATTCCAAATCCCAATTCTTTCCTTGGTGCTCTATCACTTTCAAAAGGATTCACCAACTCACCATTGAATATTTCAGTTAATCCATTACATTGTGGGTAATAAGGAGTGGTATGCTGGTGCCCAAACTTGCAACATATTTCATCATACACAAATTTTGCCACATCCTTTGCAGTGATTTGTTTTACTGCTATAGCATGTGCCCATCTAGAGAGATAGTCCACTGTAGTTAAAATATAGCTATTGCCCTTGCTTGTGATAGGTAACGGGCCTATTGCATCAATCCCCCACTTTTCAAACACATCAAATTCCATAATGGTTATTCGTAGCTCTGGCTTCAACACTCTCTTTCCAAATGATTGACACCTATTGCAATACCTACACCAATGGTGAACATCCTTGTGCAAACTAGGCCATACATACCCCTCTTGCAAGATCTTATGCAAGATGATCTTTACAGAAAAATGTCTGCCACATGCGCCTTCATGATTCTCTTCCAACACTCTATAAAGCTCCTCCCACCAAGGTACACGTCTCAACACGAGATCAGTCCCTTTCATGTTGACAGACGCAAAGCGGACCCCGAACCCCGACGGCCTCTAAAACGCCAGGGGCCAAATGGCTCGCCTCGAGCCTGCCACGGTAAAGCGAACAGGGGGCACCACCTAGCTTTGAGCGGCTACGACGCAAAGCCCACGATGATATGAACACCGCAAGCCTACACACCGAGAGAGAGGAAAGGGGAGAGAGAGAGAGAGAGAGAGAGAGAGAGAGAGAGAGAGAGAGAGAGAGAATACTTGCAATTGATGAAAACAACCTCGGGGGTGTGAGGGTGAGTTATTTCTGCAATATTTACAAGGTGGCATGCCGTGGTGGTAGAGAGGTAGGGGGAGGAGATGGTGCAACCTACTTGGTGCGTTCTCTAGGGCGACTCAATGACTGTGAATGCTCATTGCCAAGAGCGTGCATGCGTGTGTGCATCGACCATTGGAGTCGAGAGGTGGATGTGGTTCCCTTCGCATGGTGCAATTTCCAAGGCAAACCCAACACACAAGACCTCCTCCCCGTGATAGTGACGGTGTCAATCCCTCCTACTACACTCTACCCAATGCTTGTTTCCACATAAGTTCCCCCCCCCCCCCCCCCGATAGTGACCTCTCAGTGCCAATTTATAGGTGTTGGCTTCTTGGATTATGGTAATCCTAGTGTGGTTAGGGTAATCTTAATCGGGGAGACAAAGCAAGTGGTGGGTCTGGTGTGCTTGACCCTTACTTTGTTTTGGGGAAGGTTATTAAAAGATGGGAATCTCTAGGTGGGCCTTTGTCACCATCACCTAGAGAGAGGATATTTACAAAATGGAAATTTACAATGGCTCGGGTGAAAAACTGAAGATAATGGTAAAATAACCTAAAAATTACTGGGATGGCGTCGTGGTTGCGTGTTGCCGGCGAATAGCGTGCTGCCGGTGCGTCGGTGTCGAGCGTACTTCTTTTCGGAGTCGATCGGGGCATGCCTTCGGCGCATTTTCTGTTTTTGTTGTTGGCGGCGCGTGCTTTGGATCCTTCTTCTTTCGTTTGTTGATGTTGTAGCCTTTTCCTTCGTATTGTGGTGCGGTGCGTATATGCGTGTGTGTGTGTATTTGTGCATGAGGCGGGTGTGTGTGTGTTTTGTATAGGCATGTGTGTGAGAAAACGTGCGTGGGAAGGGGGGCTATATATGTATATGATGTATATATATATATTTTTTATTTTTTCTACGGATGGCCGGCGGCTTGCTTCTTCTGCGCAAGGGAGAAAGGGAGGGGGGGGGGGGGGGGGGGGTAGAATAGGGGGTGTGTGTGCGTGTGTGGGTGGGCGAGTGTGTGTGTGTGTGTGTGTGTCTGTTGTGTTGGCGTATTTGCTGCTTCCTACGAGGGTGTGTGTGTGTGTGTGTGTATCGAATGCGGTGCCCAACGCTTGGGGAGAGAGAGGGGAGAGGGGGGGGGGGGGGGGGGGGGGGTTTGTGGTGTGTGTGTGTGTGTGGGGGGGGGGGGGGGGGGGGGGGGGGGGGGGGGGGGGGGGGGGGGGGTGAGTGTGTGTGTGTGTGGGATCGCAGCGCTGCCCGCATGGGGAGAGAGAGAGAGCTTTACGCTGGCCTGCGGCATCCGGATGAGAGGAGAGAGAGAGAGAGAGAGAGAGAGAGAGAGAGAGAGAGAGAGAGAGAGAGAGAGAGAGAGAGAGAGAGGACGGGGGAGGGGAAGATGAGGGGGAGGGGAGGGGGGGGGGAGGGGGGGGGGGGGAGGGGGGGGGGGGGGGGGGGGGGGGGGGGGGGGGGGGGGGGGGGGTGGGGGAGGAGGGGGGGGGGGGGGGGGGGGGGGGGGGGGGGGGGGGGGGGCGTGTTGTCTTGCATGGGAGCTTGAGGACGAAGGGAAACTAAGTCAATGCGGGGGGGTGTAAGGGAATTTATCCGCGGGCCAAAGAGGGGGGGGGAATGAGGCCGAGGGGGGGTGTGAATGAGCCAAAGGAGGGTGAGGTGAGCGGGTGGGGAAGAGGGAGGAGGGGTCGGGGGAGGGAATATTGGCGGGCCAAAGAGGGGGGGGGGGGGGGGGTTCTCACGCGGCTCACACCGAGGGAGCACGAGAGAGGGGTTGGGGTTTTCTTTTCTGAATCTTTGCCTGGCCGGGGAGGGTAAATTGGGGGGAGAGAGATATTAGGGAAGGGGGTATGTAAGGAAAATGGGGGGAGAGAGTGTGAGGGTTTTATCTGATGCCCGTAGGACAGGAGGGGGAAAAAAAAGTTACGGTGGGGGGGTACTGAGGGGGGGGGGGGGGGGGGGGGGGGGGGGGGGGGGTGGGGGTGAAATGGTTTTTTTTCTCTTTTTTTTTACTTGATATCCGTAAGTCGGCTATCATTAGCCCTCTCTCTTTTGGCTAGAGGCATTCATGCTTCTAGCCCTTCTTCAGTTTCTTCGACTGTAGAGTTAGAGGGTTCTCCCTCTTCTGGAATGTCTAGAACGAATTCTGGGTCAAATCTAAGAAAATACCTCTTCAGTCTCCATCCATTGACTCTAGTCTTGTGAATTCTCCCATCTGCTTCCATTAGATTATAGTTGTCGTTGTCGTAGCGCTTCTTGATGATGAATGGCCCTTCCCATCTGGGTTGAAATTTCTTATCCTTCCTAGTATCAAACCTGTTGTTGTATCGCAGCACTATCATGCCTTTTTCCAGTCCTTTCTCTTTAAGCCCTTGATTGAAAGTGAGTCGGTGTCGTTCTGCCTGTGCTGCATAGTGATTGATTGCTTCTTCCCTATCCAGTTGGAGTCTCTCTAGATCCAAGATGTGGTTTCGAAGGTTTACGATTGGACGGTGGGTCTGGCTGGCCAAGACTAGTAAGCTGGCTATTTGTACCTCAATGGGTAGAATTGCCTCCTTCCCATAAACAAGATGGAAAGGGGTGAAACCTAGTGATGTTCGGAACGTTGTTTTGTAGGCCCAAAGAGCTGCCATGAGATGTTTATCCCAATCTCCTGTATGGTTGCTCACCTGTTTTGTGATGATCTTGCAAATCATTCCATTTACCTTCTCTACCAGACCATTGCATTGTGGATAGTATGGTGTGGAATGCCGATGTGTGATGCCTAACTTCTTCATCAGTTCTCCTACCAAATCACCTCTGAATCCTCGTCCTCTATCTGATATTATCTCAAGAGGAGTGCCAAAACGGCAAACGATATGCATCTATTCCCCATTTCTCAAACGGACCATATGAAATGATAGGGGTTTGTGGCTCGTAGGTTAGCGTACCATCACTGGCCACTTGACAAGCCCTACATGTTTTACACCAATGGTGCACATCTCTGTTCAAACTAGGCCAAAAGTATCCTACTTGTAGAATCTTCCTACTGGTGATATCTAGAGCAAAATGACCACCGTAGACGCCATCATGGCAGCTTGAAATTACCTCTGTGATTTCACTGGAGGTTGGCACCCGCCTGAGAATTTGATCTTTGCCCTTACAATACAAGTGGTCGTCTATAAGGCGGTACCTAGTAGCCTTCCTTACCAGCCATTGTTTTTGTCCTTTGGTGTGTCCTGTTGGACATTCCCCTATATTCAGAAAGCTGATGATATCAGGCATAGCGTCACTGCCTTGGAAGAGGGGTAGCTTTAATTTGATTGCTCCTATGGAAACATCTTGTATTATTTCTTTAGCTAGTGCATCTGCCTCTTGATTTTCTGCTCTGGGAATATGGAAGAGTTTTACTGCTTCAAACTTCTTCAGAAGGTCCTTAACTTGGCAAAGTTGACCAAGTAAAACATGATTTTTGCACTCCCAGGTGCCATTTATCTGCCTTATCAAAAGCAAAGCGACGCCGAACACATTCAAGTGCTGAATTTTTTGTGAAATACATTGTTCCAGCCCAAGGATTAGGGCTGCATATTTTGCGTCATTGTTAGAGTGGGAGTGTAATAAATGCCCCATGGAGAATACTCTTTCCTGCTGTTCATTGAAAATGACCATGTCTGCTGCAGACTGATCCATTGTTCTCTTGTATGCTCCGTCAAAGAAGAGAGAGTGAGCTCTCTCTAGATTAGGGCTCTCTTTATCTGGTATCCCTTCCTTTGCTTCCGTGTTGACCTTCAGTTTCTTCTCGTAGTGGCGATGAGTGAGAATTCCTACTAGACTAGCCCTGGTGGAGTTTTCTACTTGCATGGTGTAATCAAACTCTTGTAGTCTTATTAACCACTTTGAGATCCTAGATGAGACATCCATGTGTCGCATTACATAAGGGAAAACCTCTTACATTGTCAGGATTACAAATGGTCTAGGCAGGAGATAGGAGCAGAATTTCATGGTAGCAAACATTAGTGCCAGAACCATGTGTTCTACTTCGGTGAATCCCTTTTCTGATGGGATTGTGACTCGACTAGAGAAGTAAATAGGGCGCATGAAAGAAGTTTTGGGACCCTTTTGCATTAGCACTGCTCCTAGAGTATCATTTCCCACACTAGGGTTTACATAGAATGGATCGTCCCACTTAGGAGGTGAAATAGTAGGAAGCTTAGATAGGACTTGCTTTACCTCAGTAAGCTGCTGCTCATTCTCTTCACTCCATGAGAAAACATCCCTTTGGGTGAGTTGTTGTAGGGGAAGGACCACTTGAGATAGTAGGTGAATGAAGCTGCTTAAATATCTTACCTTCTAAAGGAAAGAAACCAACTGCTTGGCGGTGGTGGGAGATGATAAAGATACCAAAGCTTGAATTTTGCTAGGGTCAGCCTCGATTCCTTTTGCTGAAATTACATGACCAAGGAGAGTGACCTTGCTCTCACCAATGTGACACTTGTCTACGTTGAGTTGACCACCCAGGGTTTGTAGCCTGGTTAAGCCATCATAGACTTTGCTTAGATGAAGGTCTCGTGAGCTATAGATGCAAAAATCATCTATGAAAACCCGTATTGATGTCCCAAAGTAGGGTTGCAAAACAAATGTCACATAGCGTTGAAATGTGGCTGGGGCATTGGTGAGGCCAAATGGCATTACTCTGTAGGCAAAACATCCCCAAGGTGTGATGAAGGTTGTCTTCCTCTGATCCTCCTCCATAATGCTAATCTGGAAGTATCGTGAGTAGCCATCGCATACTGTGTAGCATTCGTGACCTGCCACTTCATTGAGTATTTCATCCTGGAATGGGAGGGGAAAATGGTCTCTCTTCGTGGCTGCATTGAGAGGTTTATAATCCACACAGACTCTCCATTTACCATTTTTTTTTGGTGTGACTACTACTGGGGAGACCCATTCTGAGTCTTCGACAGGGTAGATGAAACCTGCTTGTAGCAAACTCCTTACTTCTTTAAGCAATGCCTCTTGTTGGATTACTTCAAGTCTTCTGAGCTTCTGTACTACGGGTTTACTGCCTTCCTTGAGCTTTATGTGGTGCTGCACTACTGTAATTCCTGTGATCTTATCATAGCCATCAATGAACAAAGTAGTGAATTTGCCTAACATGGAGACATACTCCTTCCTTTCTTCATTGGTTAACTCATTTGAGAGCATTTTTTGTAGCTTACCTGTATCCTCCAATGACTGCTTACCTGATGGTCCCTCTTGGTTTGCTGAGGTTGCTTCAAATTGTGTTAATTTGTTTGGGTCTTTAAGAATGACTCCCATTACTTCGATGCTACTGTCACTCCCATCGGTGGTGGTTGTCTTCTCCTGAGGTAGACGAGGAGTCGCTGGTGGACTCGTCTTCTGAAGCTTCTAAGATCATATTGCGCTGCTTTCCAGTCCTCATGTCGTGGAATATGGACTTCCCTTTAGCATCCTTCATCTGGATCATCCCTGTGCTCCAGTCTTGTTTGGCTTCCATGGCCATAAGCCAAGGCCTTCCAAGAATGATGGGATAGGCCTCCCCTTTGTGTGGCATGACGAAGATGTCTACCTCCACTTCCGTATTGAATGCTTTTACTTTGACCGCATTTACAATGCCTACGCATTTTACTCTTACATTGTTTGCCATCTTGGCTCGGCAGGGTGCCAGCCTACTTACCTCTAGACCTAGATGGTGCATCATCTTTTCAATCATGACGCATATTTGTGCGCCACCATCTATGTAGACGTTTGAGATCTGTTGCCCTTTGATGTGAGCGTCCATGGTTGGCAAGATGTCATCGAGATCCCTCCGAGAGATAGCCCCAGCTATCCGTGGTTTTGATTTCCTGGTACTTACCATTTTCGTCCATTGCCTCCTCATTCTGGGTGCAAGGTGGAGTAATTGGGGCCAAGTTATCTTCGGGCCCTGCATTAACACATCCTGAACTAATTCATAGGGTTGTGCTTCCTCACCTAGTGAGAAGTCCACGATGTCTATCTTCTGTCGCGGTTTAGCTGCTTGCTTTCAATACTCGGCTTTCCCTTTCATCTTCTCTTATTTTTGAGATGCCTCCTCGTGCCTCGCACGTTTCACTCCCATAGCATCCACTTCTTCTACCTTTTCTTTTTCTTTGTGCTTCTCTCGAGCAGACTCTTCTACCTTCGCCTTCCCTTTAGCCTCTAAGCTAATGACACTCACCGCTTGGTTCACCGCAGGTGGTGGGGGTAGTGGCAGAATGAGAGGTTGGGGTGGTGGTTGTTGTTGTATAGGTGGTCGCAGGATTTGGATTGCTGGGATTGGTCCTGGCTGCCTTGGTGGTAGTCTTACTCTTGGCAGAGAGATCTGATTTTGTCTCCCCCCTCTGTTGAAATTCTGCCTTCTTGGGTGTGGACAGTAGTACATTCCATGGTCGTCTTCCCCGCAATTGTAACAATGGTATTCTGGGTTTTGCCTTCGTTGTCCCCTTTCTTGTTCTGGATTTCTGCCAGATGCATGCCCTTGCTGCACCAGATGCACAAACTCTCTAGTTGGGTGGTGATGTGACTCAGCAGGTATTGTTGTTCCTCTGATGTCTCCTGTGGTTGGACTCTATGATTGGTTGTTGCAGCCACTAGGGTTGTTCGGGCTGAGCTTGTTTCCTCTGACTCATTTACTCTTGCTTGCATGCGCAGCTTCTTGTCTTCAAGGCGGTGTCGTGCTGTGACACATACATAGTGGGAACGCATGCTACAAGATCTATCTTGTATTTTTTTAGATACATAATTATATTTTCTATAGTGTACATATGCATATTTAAGTATAATAATAAGCCTTCTATCTCATCCTATTATTTTTCTCAAGGGTAACCTATCCTTACTTTACCATCAGAAAATACTATGGGAAAAGCATCAATAGCTCCGCCTCTTTAACTTGGGGCAAAAAGCATTGATTCTTTATTTATACTATTTCATTATCATCTCACACCCTAGCTAGATCCTATATCTAGGGTAAACTCCAATATATATATATTCTACGTATTTTTTATACTTTTCTTATATTTCTTTTTAAATAGCTACTAGGAGAGAATCAAATCCTAGTGAGACACTAGGTGGCATGATTTCAAAGATACACTTATTTTAATGCATTATTGCAAGCATGATTACAAAACTTTGTCAAGGAGCAATGTCATGCTTTCATATGGCATGAGGTGTCCTTTGGAATTAAATGAAAGTTTAAGCTAAGGAGACCACATGAAGACTTTTTCTGCCATAAATGGATCCTATTTTGATGAATTTTTTACACAAGGTTCCAATCCAAATTGGAAAACGATTTTAAAATGAAAATCGTAGCTAATGAGCTGAAGTTTTTGCCCATATTTTTACTTTTTTATTTGGAGCCACGGTTGAGGAGATATGATCAAAATACTGGACCCCAGTCTGCCCACATCATGCAGGGACAGCTCATTTCCAACTTTTCCAATTCCTGTTCACACTGGCTCCTCTCTTCTTGTGTAAACCCTTGTGGGTTCCCTTCACCTATAAAAGGGGACCTCTTCTTCCTTGGAAAGAACTCAAGCATTCAAGCCATTGATGAGAGGAATTCTTGAGGGAGTGAGTAGTAATGCCTAATTGTACTTAGCCATTAACATAAGCCCAAGCCTACACTTTCTCCTAGAGGAGACTAGCCATTCTTGCAACAAGCTAACCTTGGAAGATCAACTCTAATCAAAGAAGGTCTTGCACTTGGTGAATCAATCAAAGTGGAATTATCCACTCTTCTTCTCTCTCCCATCAATAATGGTGCCGAAGGGTTTCAAGTAAGATGTGTTCTACATTGATGTTTTCTTGATTTCTTGTTGTTTTCATTTTCATCTCTAATCCAACATATATATATATATATATATGTATCTAATCTCATATCCTTAACCAACCTATCTCTCTCATTCTTAGTAATTCATCCTCTCTAGGTTCTCTTGCTACAGGTATATCTCTCCCCGCAGTATCCTTATTGCCTACGGGCAAGAATAGGGCTTGGGAGGGAAACTTCTCATCTCTTCACATCTCTCATATCTACATTTCTCACATACTATCCTAGATGAATAACCCACATGATGATCATTTCTATCGCTTTCATTCTGTACGATCTATTAGAATTAACGTATGGATTAGCCGTAAAATACACTTTCAACAACGTATAGTGTTTCTCTTCGGCCCTGAAAGGCTCAATGAAATACTTCTATCACCGGATCCCATCATACTACCTCTCATAGACTATAATTTTTCTTTTGATGTAAGCGTAGTTATCTTGCTATGAACCAAGAGGATTTGTACACACAATTAATCCCAATCACTAGACAAAATATCTATATTATGGTAAGCACAAAACTACAATTCCAAAGAACAATTCGTAGCCTATTTGGTCAGCCAAGATTGAATGCCATTAACTCATTCATTAACCCTTTCATATTACCCATGATACGATATGACCATAGCCTTGATGTTTTCATCTTCGTATTGTTTTGACATTCTCTTTTGCGTTCTTTCTTTGTGTGTGTGTGAGTGCAAGAGAGAAAGAGTGAGTCTTCTTTGATTGCACTTCTTTCCAAACCCTAGTCTTCATGGCATCTATGGTTTAACTCCTTCATATAGTTTTTGTTGAGTTCTCTCACAAACTCTCACAGTCATAAGCCCGGTGCTTTCCTAGCAAGACCGCAAATTTCTAGACATATTTTTGGTGAACCCGACGTGAATCTACTAGGGTGAGAGTTTGTGGGTAACCATGGGTGATCATGTTAAGCAACAGGGTATGCATTTTGACCCAGCAACAATGCAAATGTTTCAACCATTTGCAATGTTCAACATGCTACTGAAAGAAGGGAGATTTCAACAACGAAGGCCATACAAGCGGTCGTCAACAGAATGGATCAGTTCAATGGCAAAGATGTAACCAAGTACTTACGCGAGTATGTAAAGGAGATGGAGCTGCATCGCGTGTCAGAAGGTGAGATGATTCAAAGCTTTGAGCTAGTTGTTGCTCCAGAAATTAGGGAGCATGTTAGGGCAATTAAAGATGGGCATGGGAGAAATTGGGAAGAACTCAAAGTAGCTTTAAAGGAGGAATATTTCATGGAGGACTCAGAGAGAGTGACCAAAAGGACATTCTTAGAATGGGGAGTCAAGCCAAAGCAAGGACTATCAATAACAGAGCTACTTAGGGAATTTGAGCGGCGCTATGCACAACTCACTAGGACAGAAAGGGCCACACTAGATGCAGAGAAGACAGATCTTTTCTTACAAGCTGCAGGTAAAGAGTTTCAAGAAAATTTGGAGCTTCTTCTTGAAGATAAAGATGCTGAGCAAGGACTAAAGACCGACTGGAATGAGGTTGAAGGTGCTGTCTCACTGCTTGCCAAACGACAAAGAAGAAGGGACAAGATGGGGTAGTAAACACTACAAGTCCTTACACCTCAACTTCTGACAAAATGGTAAAGCCTACTTTTATCGCTCCTAAGTTTGATGAGTCCATGCTAGATGAGCTTCTGAAGGGAATGCGTGACTTGAAGGTGAAGTTTGCAAAGCTTGAAAAAAAAGGCCAACCATCAGGGCCACTTCCTAGGCAAAGACAAAAGCCCAAAGAAGGGTTTGTTAATAGATGTATTTGGTGTGATAGTACAGACCATGTAAGAAGGGATTGTGATGATTTTAGTGATGCTTTGTCAAAAGATGTTGTCTTTTTTAAGGATGGTAAAATCCACTTAAGAGAGACAGGTCTACCCTTGAGAACTAACTTTGGGAAGGGGGGAATGCAAACCTTAGTTGAAGATATGGCAACCAAGCATGCCACCTCTTCAGTTGAGGCAGCTACTTATGGAGTAAAAATTGAACATTTTTGTGATGAAGAGGTGAGTGACCATCATGGTCAAATTTGGCCAAATGTCATGCAATTAGCTAAAAAGAGAAAGCTTACAAAAGAGATTCTACATGAAGCAGGTGATTGCATACGTCTAGAAACAGGATGGAATGATCCAGTGGACTCATTGTCAGTGCATGCCTACATTACAAAATGCCAACAAAATGAGGCTATTGTAGAAGAGAAGCGCAGACGTGAGAATGTTGATGAAGGACCATCAAAAAGAGCTTCTAGAAGTGGGGAAAGAAGTGACTCAATGCCTTCTCAAACACCCTCGACACAAGGAGCATCTCCACTTGAAGTACTCATGGAGGAGTCTACAACAGGAAAGAAGAAAGAGCCAACAAAAGGTAAGACAAAAGGCCCAACTTATAAACTACAATCTGATATTGAGGTTGCTACAGATTTAAAGAAAGTTTTGGAGGAAAGGATCTTGAATAGCAAGATTGAGTTCACTCTGGGAGAAGTTCTTGGCATTGCAAAGCGTGAATTCCATGAGGAGATCATTGAAATCATCAAGAGGAAGAGGCAAACCCTTGCTGAAGTTTCTCTTCCACAAGTTGAAGGGGAAACCTCGAAGACACAAGGGATGCAGCTACAAAATAAGGAGGATGATGGAGCTGTGGTAGGATGCTACCAATCTAGTGGGAGAGTGAAGCAAATGCATTTCTCAAATGATGATGAAGAAGTTGAAGATATTCCTAGGAGTTACTATTCACGAAGTCATTGGGCAAGGGCTACTACAGAAACTTTGGTCAAGGTAGGTGATCTTGAAGAGCCATTTGTTGCCTTGATTGACCATGGTTCAGAAATAAACATAATGTCAAAGAGCCTCTACAACAAGTGAAAATGGCCGATGGACACAGATCATGGTTGGATGGTAAAAGTGGCAAACAATTCATCCGGTGAATTGTATGCAGCATGTCCAGGTGTGAAGGTGACAATAGGTGATGTAAAGATTGACCAAAACTTCTTTGTTCAGGATACATCTTCATATCATCTCATCCTTGGACAGCCCTGCATTGTGGGAGTTCGAATGGAAAACAAAGGTAATGGATGATGGTTCAGCATATGCTAGGATACGTAGCAAAGATGGTAAACGTGCTGTCCAATTTCTCACAGTTTGTGTAAACCATGAAAGAAATCGTGACAACCTCAGAGAACATACTCTACCAAAGGTGAGCAAAGAGTTTCATGATCATAGAGAAATGATGGGTTTTAGCCAAGTACCATTGTAAAGCGGGATTGCAGTGGTACAAAAAGAAAAAGGGTCTCACCTGATCCAAAAATAGGTGAAACTTTCTCAATGAGCTCCTTGGTAACAAGGAATGGATCAGTATGTTTTACAAAACTTGAAGATTTGAAGAAATGTGAGAGGCAATATGTGCATAATATACAAATAGGCATGAAAAAAAGTGGGTTGCTAAAGCCTACTGAAAATGTTTTGGGTTTATGTGAACAAGTTTCTTTTGTAGATACTATGGGTGAGCTTGATGCTATAATGAGGTCTAGTTTGCATCTTGAAAATGAAGTTGTGGAAGTTTGCTCTATGGAAATGTATCAAGTAATAGAAGCCTTTAAACAAAGCCAAACAGTTGGCCTAGAAGTCCATGTTGAAACTAAATACAAGAGTGTAGCAAAGAAGGTGAAACCAGTAGCTTCACCCTTACCACCCAACAATAGGGAAAAGATTGAACAGGCTTCTTTACAACCAAGTTTGCGGAATCCTAAAAAGATCGGGCATACCTTCACAAAGGAGTCTTTTGAAGAGTTGCAGATTGGTTGCGAGGAGTTTCTAACACAGGAGGAGACAAAGTGCTTCAAAGAAATGCTTTCAAAGCATGGTAAGGCTTTTTCATTTGAGCCACATGAGATAGGATGTGTTGATCCTTATATTGTAGCTCCTATGGTAATTTTCACAATACCTCTTGTGCCTTGGAATCTGCGGCCTATTCCGGTTCCAAAGGCTCATTTGCCAAAGTTAGTAGAGCTACTGAATGCGAAAATCAAAATGGGAATCTTGGAGCCTTCTTGTGCTCCATACTCAAACAGGTGGTTCACAGTTCCAAAGAAGAATGGTTCTCTACGCTTCATCCAAGATATGCAACCAGTGAACAAGGTGACAATTAGAAATGTAGGAACAGGTCCAATTGTGGATGAATTTGCAGAGGCATTTGCAGGGAGGGCAATCTACTCAATGGGGGATCTCTACTCAGGGTATGATCAATTTCAGCTTGCAATCAAAAGCAGAGACTTGACAACCATGAGGACACCTTTGGGTTTGGTAAGGATGTGTACCTTGCCACAGGGAGCAACCAACTCGGTTGCACATATGATGAATGGGATGAATAAGGTCTTACGTGACTTTATTCCTCAAATCACAATGCCTTTCATTGATGATTTGCCTATCAAAGGATGTGAATAAAGTGACAAAGATGAAGTTTTGGATCTCAAGGGATGTCACAGGTTTGTGGTAAATCACATAAATGATTGTGATAAAATTTTGTCTAGGTTGGAAGAAGTGAATCTTACATTGTCAGGGAAAAAGTCTATGTTTGGTGTCAAAGAAGTGCTCATTGTGGGGCACATGTGCGGGCCATATGGTAGGAAACCTTGTCCATCAAAGGTAGATGCCATCCAAAGAATGAAAGAAACATGCACTAGCATCACTGAGGTTAGAAGGTTTCTGGGAGCATGTGTCTTCTATGTTATTTGGATTCCACATTATGCACATGTAGCTGATCCTCTTTATCAGCTGCTTAGAAAGAATCAAAAGTTTAAATGGACAGAAGCACATGCAAAATCCATGAAAAAGCTAAAGGAGTTACTCCAGTCAGCAACAACTTTGAGAAAGGTAGACTATGAGTGTCAAAGGCCAGTGATTGTGACAGTAGATACCAGTCCTACAGGGATTGGATGGGCAATAGGGCAAGATGACAAAGAAGGACACAGGTATGTGGTAAGATTTGGAGCAAAGGTACTAAGTGCTCGCCAAAGAAACTATCCACAGATAAAGAGAGAGTTATGGGGTATGGTTACAGCCTTGAAAAGTGGGAAAGAGTACCTAATTGGTGCATGTGTGGTTGTGGAAACAGATTGTCTACCACTTCTTGGGATGATTACAAGCTGCTCACCACCAGACATTGCTATGTTGCGGTGGATTGCCTACATTAAGTCCTTAAATCCCGAGTTTAAGCACATTGCAGGTAAAGACAATACAGTGGCAGATATGCTATCAAGGGTAAGGTATGAAGATGAGTCACAAATGATTGATGAGGGAGATGATGTAGGCACAAAATTCTATTATATCTCTCATGTCAAAGGTAACAATGTCTGCATGACTAATTCACTTGAATTGTTCTTGAAAGATCTTTATGAAGGTGATTGACTTTCTATTGGAAGGTACTTGAGTACTCTAACAAAACGGGATGATTGGTCTGAACAAGAATTCAAGAGGATACGCAGGAAAGCATATGGGTACTTTTTAAGGGATGGTTACTTGTGGAAGCATCCTAAACAAAAGGGTGCTACACCACAACGGGTTATATGTAAAAAAGAGACTCAAGTAAAGCTCATGCAAGAGTTTCAAGAGACTCTATGGGCTGGACACAGGGGTGTGTGGGCAACCTTCTCCAAGTTGAAAGAAAAATACTGGTGGAAGGGTATGTATAAAGATGTATCTCAGTTTGTAGAGTCATGTGTAACTTGTCAAATGTATTCAAATGTTCGACATCGTGATGGATTGCACCCTACATATCCACTAGCCATGCACTATAAATGGGTTGTGGATCTATTCACGATGCCTTTAGGACTCTGGCACATGAGATACTCGGTTCTTGCACGAGAGGACCTAACTAACCAGGTTGAAGGAAGAGCATTAAGAGCTAAGACCACAGAAGCTGTGTGCAAATTCCTTCTTGATGAGGTGATTTGCCGTTATGGTTGTGTGGGAAAAATCACTGCAGATCGAGGTGAACTGGATGCCGAAGAAGCAAGGGAGTTCTTTTCTAGATTAGGGATCAAGCTTTCTCTTACTACAGCTTACAACCCTGAAGGCAATGGAAAGAGTGAAAGAGGGCATCCTCCTATCATCAAAGCTTTGGCCAAGGCTTGCGAAGGAAGAGTTGGTGAGTGGCCAAACTTGTTACCATATGATTTATGGGCTGATCGTACAACACATAGCTCAGTAACTGGCTACATGCCTGCGGAGCTAATGCATGGTCAAAAGCCGGTGATGCATATTGAGGATACAATTCCCACATGGAATGTACTACCTTGGCAAGAGGGGCTTAGTAGGGAAGATCTCCTTGCACTGCGTATAAGGCAGCTAGAGAGAAGACCTGGAGACATTGAAGCTGCAAAAGAACGACTCAAAAATGCAAGGTTGAAAAACAAGGACTATTTTGATAAGTGACATCGACTCAGGAGCAAAGCAATTGACAAAGGTGACTGGGTTTTAGTGTATGATAGTAGGCTTGATAACCAGCACACAGTCATGCGTAAGTTCTCAAAAAGATGGTTTGGACCGTATGTTGTAAAGCATGTGCATGAAAATGCTACTTACAGCTTGTCTGAACTAGATACTACAGAAGTAAAGATTCCCATTGCAGGAAAAAGGATTAAAATGTTTAAGAGAAGAGGAGACAATGATCTAGAAGATATTGATGAGGAAGAAGAGAAAACAACAACTGAAGATCAAAGTGAACATGAAGCTCTGGAATCATCCAGTGAAGAAGAAGACAAGGAAGATGTACAAGAGGTCTAATCTTACAAAGAGACAATGTGCCACATACCGTAGGATGTGTAGGTTTAGAGGGGGTGGATGTCGTGTTGTGACACGTACATAGTGGGAACGCATGCTACAAGATCTATCTTGTATTTTTTTAGATACATAATTATATTTCCTATAGTGTACATATGCATATTTAAGTATAATAATAAGCCTTCTATCTCATCCTATTATTTTTCTCAAGGGTAACCTATCCTTACTTTACCATCAGAAAATACTATGGAAAAAGCATCAATAGCTCCGCCTCTTTAACTTGGGGCAAAAAGCATTGATTCTTTATTTATACTATTTCATTATCATCTCACACCCTAGCTAGATCCTATATCTAGGGTAAACTCCAATATATATATATTCTACGTATTTTTTATACTTTTCTTATATTTCTTTTTAAATAGCTACTAGGAGAGAATCAAATCCTAGTGGGACGCTAGGTGGCATGATTTCAAAGATACACTTATTTTAATGCATTATTGCAAGCATGATTACAAAACTTTGTCAAGGAGCAATGTCATGCTTTCATATGGCATGAGGTGTCCTTTGGAATTAAATGAAAGTTTAGGCTAAGGAGACCACATGAAGACTTTTGCTGCCATAAATGGACCCTATTTTGATGAATTTTTTACACAAGGTTCCAATCCAAATTGGAAAACGATTTTAAAATGAAAATCGTAGCTAATGAGCTGAAGTTTTTGCCCATATTTTTACTTTTTTATTTGGAGCCACGGTTGAGGAGATATGATCAAAATACTGGACCCCAGTCTGCCCACATCATGCAGGGACAGCTCATTTCCAACTTTTCCAATTCCTGTTCACACTGGCTCCTCTCTTCTTGTGTAAACCCTTGTGGGTTCCCTTCACCTATAAAAGGGGACCTCTTCTTCCTTGGAAAGAACTCAAGCATTCAAGCCATTGATGAGAGGAATTCTTGAGGGAGTGAGTAGTAATGCCTAATTGTACTTAGCCATTAACATAAGCCCAAGCCTACACTTTCTCCTAGAGGAGACTAGCCATTCTTGCAACAAGCTAACCTTGGAAGATCAACTCTAATCAAAGAAGGTCTTGCACTTGGTGAATCAATCAAAGTGGAATTATCCACTCTTCTTCTCTCTCCCATCAATAATGGTGCCGAAGGGTTTCAAGTAAGATGTGTTCTACATTGATGTTTTCTTGATTTCTTGTTGTTTTCATTTTCATCTCTAATCCAACATATATATATATATATATATGTATCTAATCTCATATCCTTAACCAAACCTATCTCTCTCATTCTTAGTAATTCATCCTCTCTAGGTTCTCTTGCTACAGGTATATCTCTCCCCGCAGTATCCTTATTGCCTACGGGCAAGAATAGGGCTTGGGAGGGAAACTTCTCATCTCTTCACATCTCTCATATCTACATTTCTCACATACTATCCTAGATGAATAACCCACATGATGATCATTTCTATCGCTTTCATTCTGTACGATCTATTAGAATTAACGTATGGATTAGCCGTAAAATACACTTTCAACAACGTATAGTGTTTCTCTTCGGCCCTGAAAGGCTCAATGAAATACTTCTATCACCGGATCCCATCATACTACCTCTCATAGACTATAATTTTTCTTTTGATGTAAGCGTAGTTATCTTGCTATGAACCAAGAGGATTTGTACACATAATTAATCCCAATCACTAGACAAAATATCTATATTATGGTAAGCACAAAACTACAATTCCAAAGAACAATTCGTAGCCTATTTGGTCAGCCAAGATTGAATGCCATTAACTCATTCATTAACCTTTTCATATTACCCATGATACGATATGACCATAGCCTTGATGTTTTCATCTTCGTATTGTTTTGACATTCTCTTTTGCGTTCTTTCTTTGTGTGTGTGTGAGTGCAAGAGAGAAAGAGTGAGTCTTCTTTGATTGCACTTCTTTCCAAACCCTAGTCTTCATGGCATCTATGGTTTAACTCCTTCATATAGTTTTTGTTGAGTTCTCTCACAAACTCTCACAGCCATAAGCCCGGTGCTTTCCTGGCAAGACCGCAAATTTCTCGACCGCGGGCTACTTTGACTGCCAACTCATATGTTGCAGGAAACCCTCCCTTCACCTTCTCTCTAAGCGGCGACCATAGACCAACAATGAAACGGTCCTTCTTCAAGAAATTAGGCGCTCCTTCGCCTTCCTCCAGTGTGGCAACCCACCTCTCCCATAAGTCCACAAACTTTGACTCATAGGTGGCGTACTCCAGTAGGCCTGCCTGCTTTAATTTTGTCAATAGCTGCCATAGCTTCTCCGAGGTTGTGCCTCCACCAAACCTCTTTACAAAAGCAGCCCTTAACACATCCCATGCATTCTTGGTAGCCTGGGGCAATGCATTGTACCAGGACTTGGCCTCTACTTTCATCAATAGAGGAAAAATTCTGAGTCGTGAAGCGTCGTCATCTTTGTTGGAGACGACACAAGCAATGTCAAAATTGTCCAAAAAATCAATGGTGAGATCCTCACCCTTCTTTCCACTGAACGTGGGGAAAGAAACACTTGCCATGGTGGTGACTCGGGAAATTACAAACCCTTGTTTTTTTTTTTACATCAACAGCAACGGCTCATAACGGTTTTTATAGGGGCGAACGGATAGGCTAAAACAGGATAAAAATAGAGACATTAAAGGAATGATGGTAATCTAGTATGGGGAGAATGATAGGGTTCGGGGAATCGAGGATTTCTCCTAGTACTGCCGTACCGAATAGGTAAACGATCTTCTGTTGGTAGAAGACTTTCCTATCTACATAGATATTCACATGCATATGTTGCAGGAATCTGAACGGGAATTCCGTCGACCCGTTTTCCATCATGCACAAAGGGTGAAATACTTACTTATACCCTTACCGTGCCAATGTTGATGAGTCGGCACATCCACAAGAGGTCGTCACCTTTCATGGGCTCTACCCTTCCTTCGTTGCTTAGCACGTACGAGGTGATGGCGACGCGTCTGACCACTCCTAGTCTCTTGGCTAACAGCAATTGTAGGTAATTTCCGTAATCGGCGTGTTGCATGAATTCTACTCCATTCAGCTGCAGCTCTCATCTCCAGCCCACTGGGTCTCTCCCGTGGTAGAGAGCTTCTTCAGGATAAGTTGTACAGGGAGGGGAGGAAGGTCCTCCACTCGCTTCCCAAAACAACGAGAGCAGTAGCCGAACCACTCTTCTCTAGGACATGGGAATCTTCTCACCACTTCTTCTTCTGGATTGTCGAAGTGGATTGGTAGCACTCGCATGCGTCGTGCAAATCGGTAGGCGCCCTTCCGCCGCTTAGCTTCGGATGACTTCTTCTTTGACAAAGTGGGTACAACCCGGCTCTCTGATCTTGAAGCACTTACTTGGCCAGATGCCTCTCCCTTCGGGGTCATGTGTCTCGAGGCTAGCCTATCTTCTCCTTGCCCTTGGCTCGAGCAGCCCCTTTAGGCCACTTTGGGGTTTTATCTGCAGTTTTTTTAGGGAAAAGAGGCATCACCGTGTGCTTTCCTTCCTTGACGTGAATGACCTCCTTGCGATGAATGTCAATGTAGAAGACTTCAGCCCTTCTGATGCCTTCGATGTTGGCACTCATTGACCGTGTTCCTTGGTTGACAACAGTGATGGCACCTCACCAATCTCCCACCTGATGCTTTCGATTTATATTTAGAACGAGCGACTCGAGATGCAGAATTTACCTCTTGAATGTTGCTGACACTACAGCCTGGCAGTAGCACCTCAATGAAAGCGGCTAGGGCCTCCTTCATCTCTTCTTCTTCCATCCTCCAGTTAGAAAATTCCTTTAGCCACTCGTCCATGATTGATAGTGGGCGTCATTTTCAGCATTGTAAACTGAAGGGTCATAGAAAAGCCCTCCTCAGTGGGGGCACCAAATGACGGACGCAAAGCAGACCCCAAACCCCGACGGCCTCTAAAACGCCGGGGGCCGAATGGCTCGCCTCGAGCCTGCCACGGTAAAGCGAACAGGGGGCACCACCTAGCTTTGAGCGGCTAGGGCGCAAAGCCCACGATGATATGAACACCGCAAGCCTACACACCGAGAGAGAGAGAGAGAGAGAGAGAGAGAGAGAGAGAGAGAGAGAGAGAGAGAGAGAGAGAGAGAGAGAGATAATACTTGCAATTGATGAAAACAACCTCGGGGGTGTGAGGGTGAGTTATTTCTGCAATATTTACAAGGTGGCATGCCGTGGTGGTAGAGAGGTAGGGGGAGGAGATGGTGCAACCTACTTGGTGCGTTCTCTAGGGCAACTCAATGACTGTGAATGCTCATTGCTAAGAGCGTACATGCGTGTGTTCATCAACCATTGGAGTCGAGAGGTGGATGTGGTTCCCTTTGCATGGTGCAATTTCCAAAGCAAACCCAACACACAAGACCTCCTCCCCGTGATAGTGATGGTGTCAATCCCTCCTACTACACTCTACCCAATGCTTGGTTCCACATAAGTTTCCTCCCCCGATAGAGACCTCTCAGTGCCAGTTTATAGGTGTTGGCTTCTTGGATTATGGTAATCTCAGTGTGGTTAGGGTAATCTTAATCGGGGAGACAAAGCAAGTGGTGGGCCCGGTGTGGTTTACCCTTGCTTTGTTTTGGGGAAGGTTATTAAAAGATGGGAATCTCTAGGTGAGCCTTTGTCACCATCACCTAGAGAGAGGATATTTACAAAATAGAAACTTACAATGGCTCGGGTGAAAAACTGAAGATAATGGTAAAATAACCTAAAAATTACTGGGATGGCGTAGTGGTTGTGTGTTGCCGGCGAATGGCGTGCTGCCGGTGCGTCGGTGTCGAGCGTACTTCTTTTCGGAGTCGGCCGGGGCATACCTTCGGCGCATTTTCTGTTTTTGTTGTTGGCGGCGCGTGCTTTGGATCCTTCTTCTTTTGTTTGTTGACGTCGTAGCCTTTTCCTTCGTATTGCGGTGCGGTGCGGTGCGTATATGCGTGTGTGTATGTATTTGTGCATGAAGCGGGCGTGTGTGTGTTTTTTATAGGCATGTGTGTGCAAAAACGTGCGTGGGAAGGGGGGCTATATATGTATATAATGTATATATATTTTTTATTTTTTTTTCTACAGATGGCCGGCGGCTTGCTTCTTCTGCGCAAGGAGGAAAGGGAGGGGGGGGGGTAGGATAGGGGGTGTGTGTGTGTGTGGGTGGGTGAGTGTGTGTGTGTGTACATGTGTGTGTGTGTGTGTGTGTGTGTGTGTGTGTGTGTTGTGTTGGTGTATTTGCTGCTTCTCGCGAGGGTGTGTGTGAGTGTGTGTATCGAATGCGGCGCCCAGCACTTGGGGGAGAGAGGGGAGAGGGGGGGGGTGTTGTGGGGTGTGTGTGTGTGTGTGGGGGGGGGGGGGGGGGGGGGGGGGGGGGGGGGGGGTGAGTGTGTGTGTTGTATGGGATCGCAGCGCTGCCCACATGGGAGAGAGAGAGAGAGCTTTACGCTGGCCTGCGGAATCCGGATGAGAGAGAGAGAGAGAGAGAGAGAGAGAGAGAGAGAGAGAGAGAGAGAGAGAGAATTGAACGCTGGCGTGAGAGGGAGAATGAGGGAGAGGGGGAGGGGAGAGGGGGTGAGGGGATAAGAGATAGAGAGAGCGTGTGAGGGAGAGTGAGGGGGGGGGGAGTGTGTGGCGGGGTATGGGAGGTGTGTGGGTGAGAGGGAGAGGGGGGGGGGGGGGGTGTTGTCTTGCATGGGAGCTTGAGGACGAAGGGAAACTAAGTCAATGGGGGGGGGGGGGGGGGGGGGGGGGTGTAAGGGAATATATCCGCGGGCCAAAGAGGGTGGGGAATGAGGCCGAGGGGGGATGTGAATGAACCAAAGGAGGGTGAGGCGAGCGGGTGGGGAAGAGGGAGGAGGGGTCGGGGGAGGGAATATTGGCGGGCCAAAGAGAGGGGGGTTCTCACGCGGCTCACACCGAGGGAGCACAAGCGAGGGGTTGGGGTTTTCTTTTCTGAATCTTTGCCTGGTCGGGGAGGGTAAATTGGGGGGAGAGAGATATGAGGGAAGGGGGTATGTAAGGAAAATGGGGGGAGAGAGTGCGAGGGTTTTATCTGATGCCCGTAGGGTGGGAGGGGAAAAATAAGTTACGGTGGGGGGGTACTGAGAGTGGGGGGGGGGGGGGGGGGGGGGGTGAAATGGTTTTTTTTCTTTCTTTTTTTACTTGATTTCCGAAAGTCGGCTATCAATGTACAAGACATCGCCCATCAATTTGTACCTGGATGCTCTACGCACAAAACCATACTTCTTAGAGTTCTGAATGTCCTTCGGAATTATTATTGTTAGAAAAACTTCTCTTCTTGAGCCAAACTTTCCCGGCCATGATAAAGAGGTGAATTGGTCCTCAACACAAATAGCTCCCCAATCATGCTTTAAGCTGCTTCATGTGCCTCTCCATTTAGAGCACGTTCAATGTGTATAATGCTCCATGCTTCAAACTTTTTTAACAGGCCTTTAATTCTAAAACACATTTCCTTCAATGAGGTGTTCTTGCTCTTCCACACACCTAGCACTTGCTTCACAACTAACAAGGCATCACCTTTTATGCTCAACCTTCTAATCCCATGCTTCAAACAAATGTGTAATCCGGTTTCCAATGTAGCATATTCAGCCTCATTGTTACTATGCACATCCAATTTGAACCCTCTCTTGCATACTAGCTTCCCCTCTGGATCATAAAGTGCTATACCCCCTGAAGCTGCATCATGGATCTTTCCGTATGAGCCATCAAAGAACATCACATGTGCATGATGATTTGTGGCACTTCTTCAACTACCCTTCTCACCACCTCTTCCTTAACAAGCAGGGGATTCTCCTTATAAGTCAACAAATCAGCTAGGGTAGCTCTTGTACTGTCTTCCACTAGAAAAGAGAACTCAAACTCTTGCAGATCAATTACCCATTTCTTGACCACATTGACATGTTAGTGCCATTAATTAACTGTCAAAAAAAGGCATAACTCGTCAAGAAAACAAAAGGTCGTGGTAGCAAGTAATGATGAAATCATTGACAAGCAAATATTACACTGGCCATCACTAGCTCTACTTCCGAGAATTTTCTCTCTGCTACCAGCTTCACTCAGCTTGCACATTACACTAGCCTCATATAATGGCTGCCCTTCCCCTTTTGCAATAGCATGGCTCCAATGGCATCATCCCCTATTTGCATAAAACGCTTGCTCCCAATCAGGAGCCTGCATGGCTGACAACCCCCCTAACACTTCTTTCACCTATTGAAACACTTCGTGACACTTGTCATCCCATTGCAATGGATAATGCTTTGCCACTTGTTGTAATGGATAAAGGAGCTGTGAATACAATGGAATAAACAGCACCATATACTTCACTTTGTGTATAAAAGTTACCAATTGCTTTGTACTCGTAGGCGATGGAAGAAGAATAATAGACTTAACCTTGTCTGGATCAGCATCAATACCATTTTTTGACACCATATGGCCCAATAACTTCACCCTTGGTTGTGATAAATGACATTTCTTTGGATTTAGTTGTCCTCCACATTCATCATATCGAGACAATACCATCTACAGCTTCTCATGGTGTTCAACCCTACTGTTGTAGACACAAAAGTCATCCATAAAAGCTTTAACACAACTACCAATGAATGGTGCCAATACCCAATTTGCTCTCTCTTGATAGAAAGATGGTCCATTTGTCAACCCAAATGGCAATACCGTGTAACAATAACAACCCCATGGCATAATTAAAGCTATCTTTGTTTGGTATTTAAGAGCAATCTTTAATTGAAAATAGCCTAAAAAACCATCACACACACTGTATCTCTCATAACCTACCACTGAATCCAAGATCTGATCAATGAATGGAAGAGGATATGGGTTCTTCTTAGTGGCTACATTTAAGGGTTTAAAATCTACACAAATCCTCCACTTCCCATTCTTCTTTGGGCTGACTACTACTGGGTTCTTTATAGTGGCTGCATTTAAGGGTTCAAAATCTACACTTGAATCCTCCACTTCCCATCCTTCTTTGGGCTGACTACTACTTGACTCACCCATTCTGTGGTCTCCAGTGGGACTATGAACCCTGCCATCAATAACTTGTCCACCTCTACACTTAAGGCTTCCATTTGCTCTTGACCCATCCTTGTTAGCCTTTGCCGCACTGGCTTAGCACATTCTTTCAACTCTATATTCATCTCTTCACCTTTGAACCCTCTAATTTCTTTATATGAAGTAATGAACAAATAAGGAAAACTAGCCAGCATGTGCAAATATATTTCCTTCTCCATAGCTGAGAGGTCTCCATTGATCATTTGTGTCATCAACTACTGCTTCTTTGACAATTAAACCTTGGTTTGCATCAGCCCTTCAATCACTTCATAGTTTCCCTTCACTTTGATCCTCAATCTCATTTGCAAATGCAACTAAACTAAACTCCTAGATTTCTTTGTCCATCAAAAGAAATGCAGCATCAACATCCTCATCACTGCTGGTAGTACTATCATTGTCCTTGTTAAACATTGTGGAATAGTCTTCGTCACTAGACTCATCCTGATCTTCATAAAGTTCCTCCAATCGTTTCCTTGTGTCCATATTATATAGCTTCTTGGCACCTGTCTTTCCATAGAGGCTAATCGTACCACGTTGCCAATCTTGAACAACTCTCACCACACGTAACCATGGTTTGCCCAATATAATAGGATAAGCTCCCAGCCCTGCTGGCATCACATGAAAATCAACCACCACCTTTGCATCATACATCTCCACTTCTAAGCTCTTTACCACCCCCAAACATTTTATTTTTTTATGGTTTGCCAATCTGATCCAAAAGCCTAACACCCCAGTCACTGTAAGACCCATCTTTTCAACACATGAGTGTGTTATGACACATATTTGGGCTCCTCCATCAACATAACCTTGTCCCATATTTTTTCTTTTGTGCCACACATCTACTATTGGACAATTGTCTGGTAGCTCATCCATCACCAACACCTTCACTGAACCTCTCTCTGGTTCTTTCTCCATTGGGTTAACCATCCTCTTTCACTATCGCTTTACCTTAGGCACCATCTCTATAAGCTGCCTAAAAGTAGCATCTGCCTTCCTGCTTGTCAGATCCTCCTTCAAGTCATAGCTTAATTGCCCATCCCCTAGTGGAAAATATGAAACATGAAACTTGTGACAAGCCCTCCTTTTCCTCTTGGCCTTGACATACTCGCCTTCATGGCTCTTTCCCTTCTTCTTACTAGGACCTGGGGCACTTCTTCCTTACTTATCCTCTATGGTCCTCTTTCTATTAGGAATCACTAATGTATCCTCAAGCTTTGATGCCTTCTCCAAGGTGACCACACTTATCACTTTTGTCTTTCCCTTTTCCTCCTGGGTTAATCCATTGGTTCCTTCTTCTCTCTTAACTTCAATGCCATAATCATTTGACCTAGCTAGCACCTGTCTTAGGAAATGGATACATCTCGCCCCCCATCCTTGGTGGCTTATCACATTGCCGGTTGGTGTGGCCCAACTCTCCGCAATTATAACACGTGGGCATCTGCCTCCAGAACCTACCATTGTTTTGTCCAACACCATTCCTAGGTCTTTCTTCACCTCCTGATTGATTTACAAACCTCTCTTGGCCTCGATTTTTTTCCACATTACCTAACATGTTTAGGCTAAGATTCTTCATTAAATCAACCACTTGCCTTATGTCTTGCCTTAGCCCATCATCTTGCATTGCTGTAGTGACCATTGCTGGCATAACCTGAGGAGTAACAGGAACCACTGGTTCATGATGAACCCCTGGCATGCGACCTGTCAAAGAATCCATAGGCTGAAACTCAGACCTCCTCGGAAAAGACTCTACCCCTAAGTGGCTCATTTTCCTCAGCTTCCACTCTTTGTTCCTTGCCACCTCCAATGCATCTTCATATGTTCTAGGCTTCTTTAGCTCCACTCTGCAACGTATATTTTCCCAAAGACCAGCCAAGAACCTGTCCTTCTTCATCATGTCAAGTGGGGGTACCTGTGGTGCTAAGGCCTTGCACATTCACTCCCAAGGCAATGAAAACTTACATATGTACGCATCTACTGGCTCACCTTCCTTTTGCACCAAACCTTGTACTTCTTTCCACACTTTTTCAGGATCTTCTGTCTTCACAAACTCCACTTCCAATCCATGCCTTAGATTGTCCCAACTCAATCTTACAGGTGGATCAGGTGGATCAGCCACACGCAACTCCTCTTCAAATGCTTTGGACCAAACTCGTGCATCACTCTTTAAACAAATCTGGAGAAGACGTAACATTTGCGCCGAGTCATGAATCTGGTTGCTAATGCAGGAAACCTCCATCTTTTCCAAAAATTCTTCCACATCTTCATCACTTCTTCCATGAAACTCCGGATAAGAGAAAGTCATGGCTGTCCAAGTACGATGCTTTGAGAACCCCTTAGAACACATGTACAAGAACCCAAAACTCTTGACTAACTCAATCCCTAGAAACTTCAATGGAGCTTGTCTTTAGATAAGGACAAACACATGTACTTCAAATGAGTTTTCATAGTTAATCATCGGAATTACAACAGGCAAAGGACATTCTAATATCTCTCTTAATCTTCTTGGCCCGAACATAAAGACTATGTGCTATTGGAAAAAAACTTTCCTCGACATATGAATATTTATTTGGATTCTTTCTGTTAAATGAAAAGGAGTGAATTGAGGTTCGTTTTGATCATCCATCAAAGCCAACCATGCAGCTCCCAAGAAGGCACACCTGACTTATCCTCTGATTTTGCCAAAATTTCAGTAGCATAACAGTATAAATGGCTCAAAAGACCAAAAAACTAGCCATCATTACTTGGAAAACTTTTGGCAGAGTTTCCCCAAAAATAGAGCAGTAAGAACCCAAAATATAGAGTGTATATGTATGCATAACCTGCCAACAATAGAACTCGAGCATCAAAAAGGAATCACTAGTACATAGCCTATGGCGAGGTCATGAAAAGGGTGCTTCCGCCACCTGTATCACCGAAAGGATCTCACATTTGAGAATCCCCCAGCTCAATAAAACCTCACGCTATCGACCCTCTCAAGAAAGCTTATGCAAATCTCGTATAGTCAAGTCTCAGAAATGACTATCTTCTAAACCAAGTCTCAAAAGTGGCTGGGACTACCAAATAAAACCAAATATGGCTCCACAAAGGCGTACAATGGCAGTATCCACAAGTAACATACAATACCAGCAGACAATGCGCTCAAACAAGCGCCAAATGATGCATACCCACAGAAACTGCAAGTGACTCCCACTTGCCATCACTCTGCTCCAGCTACCTATACTTGTGTGAATCACCTATAACTGTAACTGTAACCTATAACCTATAACCTGTAATCTGCAACCTGTAGTCTAGAAGCTGAAGGTACTCGAAGAAGATCCTCAGTGGGGGCACCAAAAGAATGTGAGTGGGATGGAAACACACACAATGTCTCTATAATCACCCAACACACACTCTTGGAATGATACACACACACACACTATGGGGCACCACTCGGCTTACACAACCCACTTAGCCGAGACAGAGAATACACCGATGAAGTGAGAGGAAGAGACTATCCATTTTCCCACTCCACACACACACACACACACACACACACACCCAAAAAACTCATCTCAAAAGAGGATAATTTCTGATGTTTAGATACAATTGAGCTTAGGCCAACACCAAATGGGCAAATAGCTCACACAATATGGGTAAAATATACCAGATACAATCACGAATTGTAGTAGAGGCTTTGCTCATAATAGAACTTACACAGCGAAAACAACAAAAAAATAAGGACAAATTTGGTAAAATGGACAGCGCCATTGCATCCGGAATGGCCCAAAACCCCTGCCTACAATGTCAAAGTGCTCAAATTCGACCTCAAATGAGCAGTTTATAGCCAAAACAGGCTCCAAAAACAACAAAAACTCACTTGCGGCTGTTCTTTCTCCTCTCTCCACGTTTTTTTTTGTCTTCTCTCAAGTTTTTCAGTTCGCACACTTAGATTTATTACTTGTGCACCTTTGTCCTTTTAGTTGACATGAAACGGACCCCAAACAGGCAAAAAATTTGCCTCGCAGTGCATAGTTGTCACCCTGCTGCATCCATCCACACACCTAGTACTCAACTTTTTCCAATACTGCATCCCATAACCACGTGAAGTGGGCCCCAAATATAGTTCTCATGATGACCTCTTTGCATAGTTATCACAAGAGAACACCCACGTTGTGTCTGTACTTATCCATGCGCAAATATTGACCCCATTCGACCTCTTGACGCCACTAGATGCCATCTGACGCACCTACTTACCTCATGTCATCGGCCTGCGGATAGCTTTCTCGAGAAATTTTACATGCTACCAACTCCTCATTATTATAGAAAAAAACACACTAATACTGGTGATGATGAAAATATATGCACTATGTACACCCTATCCTACCTATACACATGTGGGCCCCTCGTAACCACCTAGCATGTGTATGTACATATGTGCATTCCCTTTCTCCAAAAAACTCCTAACAACGTATAGAGGTATTCCATTTGGTCTGACAAATGCACCTGCCACATTCCAAAGATATGTCACATATGTCTTTCAACCATTCTTTGGAACATCTATATATTGATGATTTTTGTATATATAGCCCGCGCATTTCACACTTAGAAAAGGTAACTGCGGGTTTGGCAAGGTTGCAAAGCCTAGATGGGCAACTAAATGTAGACAAGTGCCACATTGGGGAAAGTAGAGTCATTCTTTTAGGCCATGAAATTTCAGCTAAAGCTATCAATGCCGATCCAAGTAAGGTGTCAGCATTCATTGCACTACCTGCACCAACAACCGCACGTCAACTATTCTCTTTCCTACAAAAGGTGAGGTCCTTGAGTAGATTCATACATCTACTATCACAACTTGTTCTACCACTACAACAACTCACACAATGATCGACTTTCACATGGGACGAGGAGAGCAAACATCAGTACAACAAGGTAAAGGAGGTCTTAGCCACCCTACCAACTATCTCACCACCTAAGTGGGACAAAAGTTCTATGTCACCTCAAGCATGGATAATGATTCCTTGGGGGCTGTGCTACTCCAAAAGGATGTAGGGACATATTTTATGAGGCCAATCTACTTCTCCAATCAAACGATGATAGAAATAGAGAAAGGCTTCACCCATGTGGAAAACCTAGTCCTAGATCTTAGATTTGCAACTACAAAGTTTTGATCATATTTGCTGCCTAGGCAATTTGTAATCTTAACCATGGATGAGATGTTTCCTTATGTGGTACAACACATGGATGTTTCTACTAGGATTACTGAGTGGCTAGTTTGTCTGGAAGAGTTTGACTACACAGTACACGTGGAAAGCACGACAAGAGCAAGTTTGGGGGGACTCATGACCTACGAGAATTTTGAGAAGAAGGTAAAGCAATCTAAAGGGGAAGGAGTTCACTCACTTCCAGAGCCACCGGTGGTAGAAATAGCACACTCTCTCTACTTTGATGGAACCTACAAGCGAACATCTGAGAAAGCAGCTACAAGCATAGTGTTCTTTGATGACAAAGGTATCAAGGTATTTTTGCTTGGCCATTTATTAGAATAACATTCTAACAACGAAGTTGAGTATGGAGCACTAACCAAGGGGTTCAAATGGTGCATCTTACAAGTCGTAAAGTGCCTTAATGTATTTGGGGATGCTCTACTTTTGGTAAGGCAAGTAAATGGAGTATGGACATGTAAGAATCCTAGCTTGAGTACCCACTTAAGCTGTGTAAAAACTTTCCTGGGTAATTTTGAAGCAGTTCAACTACACCACATCCCAAGGGATCAAAACCATGAAACCAATGCCTTATCAAGCGAAAGGCTGCAGGAAGTGGTGGTTGGGGATATAAAGCTAAAGCTCCCTCTATTTCAAGGTAGTGACACCTTACCCAACATAATGCATTTCTTGGAAACATGGGAATGTCCACCGGATCTTAGAAAAGGACAGAAGCAATGGCTTACCAAGAAGGCCACAAGGTATTGAATTATCAACAACGGTTTGTATTGTAAGGGTAAGGACCAAGTACTCAGGAAGGTCCCTCTCTCTAATAAAATTATGAGGGTAATTGCCAGTTATCATGATGGGGTTTGTGGTGGTCACTTTGCCCTAGATATAACGAGTAGGAAAATCTTGTAGGTTGGTTTTGTATGGCCTAGCCTCAATCATGATGTACACCACTGGTGTAAGACATGTAAGTTGTGTCAAAAGGTTGGCACTAGGTCACTCATGCTTGAACCACAGACACCTATCCTTTCATATGGACCATTTGAAAAATGGGGTATAGATACCATAGGACCATTGCCTAGGGCCAACTCAGGGAAGTTCTACATCATCATGGGAGTCAATTATATGACTAGGTGGGAAGAAGCTACAACCACAACTAGGACCACAGATGTGGAGGTAGCTAAATTTGTCTATGAGCACATATGTTGCAGGTTTGTCACACCATTAGAAATCATTTCTGATAGAGGGCCAGGTTTCAGAGCAGACTTGGTACGAGAGTTAATGCAAAAGCTAGGAATTACAAGGAGGCACTTCTCACCATATTACCCTCAATGTAATGGATTAGTTTAAAAAATGAATGGAATGGTTTGTAAAATTATCACCAAGAAGGTTAGCAATCATCATGGAGATTGGGATAAGTATCTACTCCCATCTTTGTGGACATACTGAACCTCATTCCACATATCTTTGGGGTTCACCCCTGTCATTTGATATTTGGCAAGGAAGAAATCTTACCTATTCAGGTGCAACTAGCATGTCTCAGAGTGATGGCAGCTAGCATGTCTCAGAGTGATGGCAAGCTAGTTTCAACAACCCAACATGCATTTGAGAGATCACATCCTTGACTTGGAACGACTACAACTGGACAGAGAAGAAGCAATCAATTATTTTGTGGCACAGGTAGAACACAGATGGATTAGTTTCAAATCAACATCTTTGGTGCAAAGATTTAAAGAAGGGCATGCTGGTGCTCCGCTATGACAATCACTTCATGTGGGACGCATGTCTAACCTCACCAATCCTATCTTATTGCATTATTAGCGAGAACCATGATTAATTCGTCAATCCATGGGATGAAGCTGACTCAACTAGTGCATACAGGCTACAAGAGGTTGTCAATCTCTTGGAAAAAAACTAACAACTTGCATCTAGCTCAAGCTACACTAAGTGATTGAAAATCACCAAAAACCAATCGCTCATCGGCAAGAAAATCACATCTGTTACAGCATCAAATGACATCCAAACGTAACAAAACTTCTAGGAAAAGTTTATAAGACCTAAGCACACATGCTTATGGTCTCAAACCCCACTTTAGATCAAGTTTCAAAACCGCGATTATTAACAGCAGTGGATTTTTGACCTAGTTGTTTTTGACCCAAAATGCATCTAAATGCTTAGCAATTGCCCAAATACCCCACCTATGATTTTTTTTTTTTTGAAAGTGTAAATTCCTAGTTATGATGAAATTAGGTCGCGGGTCAGTGATGCTAAAAGCTACGAAATACTGTGAACTGCTTACGTCAATGCGTAGAGCTCTAACCTGCGGTTGCAATGCAATAAACACGACTACAATGTGACAACCGGGGAGGGATTAGGAAGCATGAGAAGGAGAGGAGTGAGAACTTTTAAAGAACTTACAAAAATTGGCTTTTATATCTTAGCCAAGGTTTTTGGTGGTCAAAACTAATAATCTAGGAGTTCTACCAAAGATAGATAATGACAAGTTGATACAATTTGGAAGCTTGTAGCCACAACTAATTAATTACAGAGTTTATTCAAGAAAATAGGAGTTACAATATTCCCAATTTATCAAAATAATATGTGTTTTACAATGAGAACTCCGAAAAATGGTATCCGTGTTAGCTTGCTGCTAACATTCCCCCCTCATCGCCTATGTCGTCCCTTGACACAACTTTATGGGCTGAAGTAGTCTTTGGGGGGGGACTGGCGAGGCAGTCTTTAAGTGCACTTAGTGCCTTTTTGTATCTGATCTTTCTTTCTTTATCTGGAACTTGCAAAAACTGCATAGTTACCCTGTTCTTCAGCTCTACTGCTAGGTAGCCAACAAATCTTGATGTGAGGTTGCTGATCACTGGCGCAAATATCTTCGTTCGCCAAGTGAAGAATCCAGTGTAGAATGCTTCCTCGAATGCCAGCATATTGTGTGAAGGTAGAAACATGCATCTGGCGTAGAATTTGGAAGGTTGGCCACTGAGATCGTAGCACAAACCTTTACTACCCTCAAGAAATGACATCCAAGGGGCACCTGCTTGCTCTGGCTCATTGAATACTTTGATGCATGTGAGCAGCATTCGACAGATCTTATAAAGCATAGCACATTACAAATCAGGTAGACTTTTAAAGAATGACATGGCACCCTTTAGGTTTTTCACCATGTATTCTTCAGTCGTTGGTCCCTTTTTTGGAGCAGGCAATCTGGGGTAGTCAAGCCAAGTTGGCCGCTTCTTGAGTAGTGCCTCATGTGCCATCCAGGTCCTTACTTTTGGTACAGGATAAAAGGTCGGATCTCTTTGCAGGGCCGCAGGTGCTCTTGCAAACAAAATCAAGTATCTTGGGTTTTTGTTCAACTAGCTTAACCTCCACTTCAGGTGGTCTTTATCTGCGCCGTTGACTTGCATGTCTACGTATAGCCTCTCTTTTACTTGTAGTAACTCCACCTTTATCAGAGGGTATAGCAGGGACTGTTGGTCTTATTGCAAATTGATTTGATTGGGAGTGAGTTTTGTAATGTTAACGGAGTGAAGAACTCTCAACTCCCAATCCATCGTTGCCTTCCACTGCTCATCTACCTCTTGTGTAATCTTTTCTTTCAGTGCATCTTCTTCAGAGTTTGAGAGCTAGATCATGGGCACTATGTCTTCTTTTGTTATGGTTACCTAGAAATCTTCTTCACCAACTGAGCTCTGTTGTGGACTATATCTCCACTTCTATAAATGACACTGAGAGTATCTCTATTTGTGGCTGCTCCAAAGTGTTTTCCTCTTCTTGCGTTTCTGGCTTTCCATCTTTGAGCAACTGGTTAACTATTTTAAGTTCATCTATCTCCTTCAGCAGTTCTTCTTATCGTTGCACCTGCATCAAAGCTAGGTCTCTGCGCTGAGACTGCTCTAGCTTTAGCTCTAGCTCTAGGTCCTTTTTCTTTTTCTCTAATGCTTTGTACACTTCATCTGTCCCTTTGATCAAGTCTACGGCTGGATTCTCTTGTGTTTGCTGCAAGAAAATTACCTGATCATTTATTCTTCGTTTTGAGTATTGTAGAGAAGTGTTCGTGACATCCAATTGCACTTGAATCTTCTCAGCTGACAGGGTTGTCATTAGAAGTTCATTTGTAACTTCTGTCAGTTGTTCATCTTTGGCTTTGCAAGCATCTGACAACTTTGTAAGTAGGTCACTTAACTCCTCCATCTCCTTCTGCGGTTGATCTCTTGCTAGCTAATGTTTTTTAGCTTCATCTTTCATTTCCTGCACTTGCTTTTGTAGATTAGTGATGACATTTAATCTGTCTTCTAACTCTCCTTGGAGAGCGTCAATTACCATCTCTAGTTCTTTAGCCTTTGTGCTACAACTAAGTGCTGTTGATCGGAGTCTCTCCATCATATCTTGCATTTGCCTTGCATATTCATTGACTTGCAAGATTACTTCGTCATTCGATTGCCAGTCATCATTTCTTCCCAGCTGCCTAGATGCCTTGGCAGTCTCTTGTGTCTCTGTCAGCTGCGTCGTGGTGGCTGGTTGTTCCTGCCCTTGACGCTGTGATTGTTCTTCTTTCGTGGATGTAGAGGGTTGTGCCTCGACCTTCTCTTGATGTGTTGCAGTAGAGGGTGATTCCTTTGTTCCATGTTCCTCTGTTTGCTCAAACTTTGTAGTCTCCTCTGGTGCAGGACTTTCTTCTTTTTTTGGTTCGGGTTCTTTCTCTTTTTGTTGTTCTTATGTAGCAGTAGCCTCTTGTGCATATTTGTTTGCTTCTTTTGATTCAGGTTTTGTCTCTTTGGTGGGTGAAACTTTCATGGCTTTTGTTGATGGTGATGGTGGTGGGCTTGGAATGGTGTTATCCTTCTGTTCCTTAGGCGGTGAAGTGGGTCGGGGAGACTTGTGACTTTGTTCGTGTTGTGCCTCTTCCCTAGGGCTTCTGCTTCTTGATACATTTTCTCCAAGGATTCTATTGGATCTTCAGCCTCTTTCGTGGTGTGATCTTTGTCATTGATCCATTAAGTCCACTAGGCACCCATTTTTCCGGGTCCTTTTCTTGTGCTTGTCGGATGCATTGATATGCATGTTTCTCTCTTTTAAACCGGGCTTGCTTTTGCACGAGTTCTTCTTGATGTGCTGCCACGGATTTTTTCTCCGTTTCCTCAATGCGTGCTCTTCTATCTTCATTATCTGAGCTTTCACTGCTGTGTCTTTCCAACGAGCTTTCAGTTGGCTCTTCAGCGGATTTTTAAGATCTCTTGGCTGAGCTTGTAGCTAGTGGAGATGGTTGTGCTGATAGAATCCAAGTGTTCTGGTCAGGGGGGCATGTGGTAGATTGTCGGCCATGCCGATGGCATGGTATGCAATCCTTGTCAATACCTCTGGTGCACCCGGGTAAGTGATCTTTTCTTCTTTCTTTGTGCCTTTCAGAGTGGTCAAGACGTATTGTGCATGGTTCATCGGTTGCCTGGCTGTTGACTTGAGGACCTGCGTGAAAGTGGTGGCAACATATTGTGCATGGTTCATCGGTTTCCTGGCTGTTGACTTGAGGACCTGCTTGAAAGCGGTGGCGACCACATGATTTAGCATGGTATACCTTGGTGGCCTTCTAGCTAGGAAGTGGAAATTCTGGAGGTATAATGTGGCTGGCTCTTCCACCTGCTTGTGAATTAGATCTGCAAAGGTGGCACAGCGATTTCTTTGGTGAAAGTACTTGTCGTTTTTTTATCCTTTGCCCTCATCATCATTCCTTCTGTGGACAGTATGAGTGCTTTTGCCATTATGTTTTTGGTTATTACCACTTTGACTTTATTCCCTTGAGGGTCAGTATTTTGGGTAGCTCCATCCTCTTTAATCGTGGATAAAAGCTCGTAAGCTTTTTGGAAATCCACACCGCATGGCTCCTGTTCATAGAAATCTCTAAGTCCTAGCCGGTGGATGGCTTCTTTGGTCTCATGCTTCGAGGCGACATCATATACTCCGTTGGGTAGGAGTTGTAGCTCTACCTGATGTCCCTCCTCACTCTTGAATCTTCCGGTGAACACCGTGGTGTGATGCTCTTCTAGTTGTTGTTTTGAAAGATAGGCTACCTTGGTAGCCTTGACTGATTTTGGATCCAATTGGTATGCGGGCAGCTATTGCAACTTTTCTTTCTCGTTGAAATTATTCTTGGCCCTCTCTGCTGCTTGCATGGCTCCTGTTCAATGAATAGAGTGTCAAAGTTAGCAGATTTGTCGGATTTTTCTCTGAAATGTCCTTGAGTCCGAAATGTTGACAATTTTGGTCCAATTTGCTTCAAATCAATTTTTGAACAAGCATAGATGCATAAAAACATACAAGGAACAAAATTGTAAAGTCCAAACAAAAGTTTGTAACCAAAGTAAATAATTGCAATTATTTACAACTGAGTAAAAGATTCAATGTTTTGCAAACTTGGCATCACAAGCTTGACGTATATACCAGATACATGCTCTGAGTGAAATATGGGCTCATTGGATGCATAGGGTGAAAATGGTACCAGATTTTGTCTTTAGGTCTCTGAAACAGTAGACATAATGGAAATTTGAGATTTTGAGCTCCAAATTGGTTCAAATTTGGCTTGTGGGCTTAACACATCATGTACTTTGGATTTATGATGGCAAAATATCAAAACTCCCCCATTTTAGTAAATAATCGGGATTATTAACTTTTCTACCAAAATCAACATTTTTTGGTACAAATTGGTTCTAGGCATTCTATAGACCTTGTGTATGTGATATGAGGTGATTTGGATCAAAGAATGTGGTCCATAATCCAAAAATTGGCTTGCAAAGACTTCTTTGCGTTTCCTGGAAATTTTGCAAGTTATAGGTGCTCATTTTGGGTCATACTTGATTTTTGGCATGTAACAATTGTGTACACATGATAGGTGAGGTGGTGATACAATTTCCAAGCAAAAATAGTGCAAAAGTAAATAATCGTGATTATTTACTACAGTCACAAATGTTTTGCAAAACTTAAAGTTTTTGACTCAAACACATTCTATACACCTAAAACAAGTCCTAAAAATTGAATTTGGTCAAGTTTGGTCTTGTCGGCGTCACTTTGTGCTTTGTCGACTCTGAAATCACCGATTTCTATGACTACACTGCCTATTGAGTTGGTCAGTCAATTTTGAGGCTTTAGACTTGTTCACAACATAGTCGTGAAGCAACTTATCTAATTCTGGCTCATTTGGAGTCAGTTTGATCCCGTATGTCCAATTTGATGCTTTGTAGTCTTCGAGCCGTTTTTTTCTTTTCGAGGGCTTCGCTTGATTAATTTCACTAAACCAATCATAGACATTGTATATGAACCTCATAGGAAAGCTGTCTGTGGAGTTAGATCGGAATTCTGCCATCTACCAAAAACCTAACTTTTCTACTGGGGACTCCCTTGACCCCTACCGAATGGTCAACTGATGATATAGAAAGGCTCATTATGTTAGGGCATGCTACAGTTCAAATCCCATCTAATTTGGTCGAGCTGACAGGCCGCTATGGTCAGTTTTTGGTCGAGGTCTTCGTGCACTGCTCGATTTCTAGGGTTTTTTCTAGGGGTTTAGACTAGCTACCGGCTGTACAAAATGGATCGTTGATGAGTAAAGAACTTACCCCTCATCTCTCGTGTGCAAGGCGCTGAAAACGGGCAACTGTGGACTCCGAAAAAGACGCGTGAAAGAGGTCAAAAAGCTCTCTCTACAAAGGCCACAAGTGGAAATGAGGTGGTTTTAGCCTACCTTGGATATCTATACCCGGACTTCCCGAACCAATTTTCCCCAAATTCCCCCATTAGTCCTACTAGACCGTGAAATCTATGTTAGACTCAAAAATTTCCTTGATCGGATTCCTCTACCTCATTCTGCAAGAATTTTGCAAACGTAGGTGTGGTCGCCTAATTTAGGCTTCTCGCTTCCATCTTTTAATTTCATTGAAAATTTTTGTGTTTGTCCACCTTGTCTTTCTGATCACCATTGTGTCTTTCATTTTTCCATTTGAGCTTCTTTGCTATTTATTATTAATGTTTTACCTATTTATTAATTTTTGACCTGTTTATTTGAAAAAATCAAAGAAAATAACAAGATGCTCTAAAAAAGTAAAGGAAAATTTCAATAATTAAGAAAATCCATTGAAAAACACAGCTTTATTATTTTTTGTTGGAGTTTTATATTTCTAAGTCTCATTATCAATAAAAATGATTAAAAATACCCAAAAAGAACTATTTTTGATGATTTTCTAATAGTATCTACACTATTTACACTCATCGAGAAGATATTATCAATGAATTTCCCTTGATGATGAATTATAAGGGCATTAATAGGTAATTTTGCAAAAAATTCACACGTTAACATCGAACTTTTTCCTCCCTCTTCAAACATTGTCCTTAATTACTTAGTACTTAGTGCCCTTCCACCCCTCCTAGATGGCATACTCCGGGATGATTGTGCGCATGGGTTGAACAATCGTGTCTATGCATAGTTGTGGTTGGCTCTACCATGCTTTGAAGATCGATGCAATTCAAACCAATAATGCTACGCAAGAGGTAGGACTTGAGTAACTAACTCAAGGGTTTTTGATGTTGAGGCTTTCTGCTGCTGTCTTCCAAAGAGGAAACTTGTAGCTGTGTGCTCTTTGCTTGATTGTACCATCAGGATGCTTCAGCATGCTGATTGCTTGAGAGGTTGATAGCAGTTTTGAATGTGGTCCAGCTTTTTCTCGCCATTAGTAGCTTGGTTTTCTTGTTGTTGTATGGTGTGTGGAGTTTTTTGAGACTTAACTCGCCATTGCTTGATTCGTTTTACGGTTTGTGGAGAAGATAAGTGCTCCTTTTTCTTCCAAACCCAGTTCATGTTAAGTTTCGTGCTTGGAGATGCTCGTTTTTGTGTCTTTACCCTTGGAACCTTCTTTTTTTTTGTCAGTGATGTTTTGGGTACCCAGAATTGAATCGACTTATCCTTAAGATGTGCTTTTGGTACCCAAATTTTCCTGACTCCTTGCATGCTACTTGTAGCATCTTCTTGTTGCTTTCTTTCTATTCCTCCTTGCTTGGTGCAATTGGAACAATGAGTTGCCCACCTTTAGGTGATAGCTTGAGCTGATTTGTATCCCAATCTGGTATTGCTTTGTATGTCCACATCCAGGGAATTCCAAGAATCATAGTCTCATTTATGTGTTCATCTGGTGTGCATACAAACCAATGAGGACATGAACACCCATGTACTATCACATTCAAGTTGACTACTCCCAATGTTGTGGTTGGGTTCTTGTTGCATCCTTTGATTGTCGCTATTCCTGCTATCAATGCTTGACTTGTTGCCTTCTTGTACGTGGAATAACTGACTGCATATACTCTAGCTCCTATGTAGACCAAAGCATTGGTGCTATGATTGTTGAGTTGTACTTTGATCCGCAGGTCCATTCCGTCTAACCAGTCATCATCTGTTGAAACTGTATCTTTAGGTAATTCCCCTTGCCGGTCATCTATTTCCAAAGTGTTGATGAGAATTGGTATCTGTTGATTCCTCAAAGCAGATTTTTGTTTGAGTACCCGAAGTCGAGCTTCCTCTTGGGCTTCATCAATAATCTGTTGTCCTTTAATCCTCCTTTGCTTGGCTGCATGCATTCTTTCTAACAATTCATTGGTTAGCGGAAAATTGTATTTCTTCCAACGACATCCACTAATCCAATTATCCATTGGTTCACCATCTAGGGTGAATAATTTCACAGCTGCACTTGGAGATACATCTTCAATGATAAACGGTCCGTTTCCCTTTTTCTTAAACTTGGGAATGTGTTGCTAAGGGAATAGACTAAGACTAAGTCTCCTTTCTTGAAGATTTTTGTGATTAAGTGGGAATCAAAGAACTCTTTTTGTTTCCGCTTTTGTGCATAGATGTGAGCTACAGTAGTTAGCCTTTGCTCATCTAGCTTTTCCAAATATTCAAGTCTTTTTGACAATTCATGTCCAGTCCACTTAAGATTCCATGCTACCCTTAATGTCAGCAATAGAAATTCTATTAGCAGTATGGGATCAAGACCATAAACAAGGTTAAAGGGTGTAGCATTTAAAGCTCTTTTGAATGAAACTTGATAAGCCCATAGAGGAGCATGGAGATTCATTTCCTAGTCTCTCCTTCCTGAACTAACCACTTTGGTCAGCACCGAGCTAAGAATTTTGTTTGTATGATCGGCTTGTCCGTTTGCTTGTGGGTGATAGGGAGCTGATTTGTTATGGATGACCATAAACTCATTAAGTAAATACTCAATTACCTCGTCGAGGAAATGAGTTCCCGGATCACTGACAATTTCTATAGGCAGTCCATATATTTTGAATACATACGCATATAAGAATGCAGTAGTGGTTCTGGTATCATTCTTTTGAGTTGCTTTAGCTTCGGACCACTTGGTCAAATAGTCCGTAGCTACAATGATATATTGAGCTTGGGTTCTATAAGCAGGTGGCTATATTGGCCCAACAAAATCTATACCCCATTTTGCAAAAGCTCTAGCCCCCATCATTGCTTCAAACCTTCAAACATATTCTTTGGCATGTGAAAAAAGTGTTGGCCACCATATGCCTGCCATCAAGATTGCTCTTGCGGTGGTCTCACTAGAAAAGTGACCTCCAACTAATCCGGCATGTGCTTGTTCTATAATCAGAATATACTCGTACTCATTTTCACAAAGATGCAAATGTTGATCCTTCACTCTCTGATACAATTGGTTCCCAATAAGATCAGAGTCTCTTCCTTCAGTTTCAATTGATTTTTGACGGCGTTTACTCATATCCTCAAGAAATGTTTGGCTTGATAAGTAAGTAGATAGATATTTACTCCACTTAGGAACAGGTGACATTTGAAACAATGTTACATGAGGTATAGGTGTTTGTTTTTGACATTGAGAAAAATCCTTTACAAAAGATCTAACATCACTCCTCATAGTCGGCCAAAATATTCCAAGTCTCAAGATGCGTTGCATAGTTTGGTCTTCCACAAAGTGAAGTCCTACTATGGTAACATGTGCTTGACCTAGGTACTGGTTTTTTTTCTTCAGGATTAATGCATAAGTGCAATATTCCATCTTGATTTCTTTTGTATAGCCTACCAGCTAGTAATTGATACATACCCAATTTCTCAATTAATTTAATCGTAATAGGGAGTGGTATTTGTGAATCCATTTGAGTTACTACCATCAATGACACCATGTTTTTCGACCATCGAGGTATCATTTCCACGGAGAACAAATAGGCCTTTGGTAGATCATCGTCTACCCCTTTAGGTGATGCTCCTGAAACAATCCTTGACAAATGATCTGCTCGTTGATGTGTAGTGCCCTTTTTTACAACCATAGTGAAATCAAATTCCAAAAGAATGCTGAACCATCTCATTATTCTTCATGTGCTACATGGATTGTCAACCAAATACAACAAAGCTTGGTGGTCCACAAAGAACACAAACTTGTTGTCTAATAGGTAATGTCTGTACTTTTTAACAGCGTAGATCATTCTTAATCCTTTCCTTTTGGTGGTGGTGTAATTCTTTTCATCCATGTTCAACTGTCGGCTAGCATAAGAAATAGGAAATTCAATTCCCCCTTCTCCTGGTTGAGCTAGTACACAACCAATTTGAAAAAATTGGAAGCATCTACATGTATGTGGAATATCGTATTCCAATTTGGTGCTTTCAATATTGGAGCTGAGGTGAGAGCTTGCTTAAGCTTCATGAAGGATTCTTCATATACCTCGGTCCACTCAAAGTGTGTAATTAAGCTATACATGAGTTTTGCAATTATAGCGTACATGTAGATGAACCGTCGGTAATATCCACAATGCCCCATGAAGTATTGTACCCCCTTGACTGTTGTTCGTCTAGGCAAATCAGCAATGACATGAATTTTTTTAATATCTGTAGCTATGCCATTTTTAGACACTATATGTACAAGAAGTTTTCCTTGACTACCCATGAATGTGCACTTTTCAGGATTTAAGCAAATCCTAGAAAGTCTCTATTTTTTGAATACCTTCTTGATGTGTTCAAAATGATCTGCCCAGATTGATGAATGTACATATAGATCATCCATGTATACTTCCAAGAATTTCCTAAGATATTCTTTAAAAGCATGGCTCACCAACCTTTGAAATGTGGTTGGAGCATTAGTTAACCCAAAGGGCATAACCCAATAGGCAAAAATACCCCATTTTGTTGCAAAAGCTGTTTTATGCTGATCTTTTGGGTCAACCCAAAGTTGATTGTATCCCAAAAGCCATCTAAGAAGCTGTAAGCTTCTTTCCCTGCAACTCTTTCTAAAACATACTCAGTGATTGGAAGAGGAAAGTTGTTTGTAATGGTATTTGCATTCGCTTTTTTGAGCTTGACACACACTCGTAATTTTCCATTCTTCTTGGGTACTACCACAATTGGAGACACCCAGTCTGTGTGTTCAATTTCGTAAATGAATTAGGCTTCCTTTAGTTTTTCAATCTCTTCTTTTATCTTCCTAACAAATGTTTCATTATACGTGTATGGCCTTTGTCTACTTGGTTTTGCATCATCTCTCATGGGTATGGTATGTTGATAGATTTTTGGATCGACAACCTTGAGATCTTTGTAAGACCAAGCGAAGATATCTCGGTATTCTTTTAGCAAGATTAGCAAAAGCTTTTATTCTTATTCTGTTAGGTTTTTTGCAATGTAAGCAAGTCTAGGATCTTCTCATGGTTCAGCCAGGTCTATCGTTTTAGCGTTTTCAGGCCCCTCGTAGGACTCGCCCTGTTTTCATAGTTCCCAAACAAGTTGTTTGACTATGATTTTTCAATCTTTGAGAGTATACTTTTTGTAATGGGATGGAACACTCATCACATGCTTACCATCCTCTTCTGTGGTTTCCATTTTCGTCGTATATATCTCCATTAGAGCTTTTTTCAACTCTTGATATTTCTTTTTCCGCTCAACTCGGGTCATGAGTGGTTCTTATCCTGTGGGTTTGCTTGAGTATCCTTCCTTGATTTTCTCGATGTTTTAGACATTTTTGAATCTTTGTTTGAAGGATATCTGCGAGTGATTTTGTCCTTGCCACAATCATTTGCATCTATTTGCATCAAGAATTGCGTTCTATTGAAGACTGATGGCATAGGTCGTGTTATTGCAATTTTGGTGTCTCTTTTTTGTCTATACCATTTTTGTCTTCTTGATTTTTGGTTGGGAAAGTCAAATAACTTTTCCTCCTCTCCTTTCAAGAGTAGCTTAGCTCTAACATGTTCTTTTTCTTAACCTGAACCTTCTGAGGTAGCTGAGTGTTCATCTAACTCATCTGTTGCATCGTAGTAGAGGTCAAAAAAGACGTGTGATCTTTCATCAAGTCCTTGGGTTCCTCATCTTCTTCTTCAATGTTGAGGGTTGAAATCATTTCGATGGGAATTATGTCATAGCCATCGTCATTGCAAAATTGAGTAGGCATAGACATATTCACACATGCATCCATTGTCGCTAAAATTTGAGTCCACTCGAATGACTCAGACAAATGCTTTGGAAAGGGTTCATGTACATAGGCTTTGCCTGTGCAATCCCTTTCTAGGATACATTCTTCTTGTTTTAAACTCCCATTTTCTGAAGCTCCACACATCCAAATAGGAGTGTCTTTGTTTAACTAGGTGTTTGGCGGACGAAGCAACAAGCGGCCTTTTCCAGAGAAGGATCACATTTTTCTGAGAAATCATTGTAAAATTCTTTTGTAATGAAGCATCTCTAAGCCGGGAATTTGTTGAAGGATGTATGATTATTCTTATGGGAGCAATTGTATATTAGAGAGCTAGTTAGAAGTTTGGGAGTTTATGGCCAGACAAGCCATTTTGTAAAGACCTAATCTATAAAGGTCATTTTTTGTAAGTTTTGGATAATCTTTTTAATGGAGAACTGAGAAGATAGCGTACGTTTAAGAGCTCCTTCTCGTTCAAACTTGTAATCTTCGCCATTGCAGCTACGGTAATCCAAATTCAAATTTGATTATTGCATCGTGTTCCTCTCTTCTTGCTCTTTCATTCAAGTATAATCATTCAAGATTTGGTGTAGGTTTTTGACTACGTGTTTGAGGCCTTAAATCGCTGTTTTGAGCGTCTATATGCGTATTTTATGTCGTTTCGACCCTAGGAGGGCCTTTAGGGACCCTAAAACGACCCATTAGGATCAATTGTATGCTGTTTTTGTTGACTTTGGGACGAACGATCGCGATCATTGTACCTCTGCAGAATGCTGTGACAGTGATAGGATATGATTTTGATAGTTCCCTGAAGCTCCCCTTCAAGTTTTGTGTGATTCCGAATAGATTTTCATGGTAAACGGGCATGACGACTGTAGAGCTGAGTAGAAGGACATAGTCAGATTACTTGGCGGTGATGCGTTTGATTTACTTGTAGAGTTAGTAGTTGCATCTCTTCGAGTTCACTTCATTAGAATTGACAACCTAGTGAGTTTCCATGCCTCATCCGAATCGCTTCCCCTGTATTGATAAATATGTTGATGCTTGAGAGCTATGCTATGGACGTTCATTGCGGCGACCCGCAAACATTGGCGTCGTTGCCGGGGAATGCACCTTAGGTGATGAGTGACCGAGTGCGCAGTTAGACTCCTTAAAAAAGATCAATCCACAAATCCATTTTACACCTCAGTTAGGCTGCTAGACAAGGGTTTAGAGCTTAGTGGAGTCTAGAGCGAGTGGACCGGCAGATCCTCTCTTAGGAGATTTAGGGAGCTGTGAGTGAGTGTGTTGAAGCATTTTTGCTCTTCAATTTCTCTAATTCGATTGAGTACTGAAATTTCGCCCGAAATCCGTCGTGTTTGTTTTGTTGGATTCATTTTCTTATGTTTTTTCAGTTCTGTACTTAGGAGTAGGATAAGCAAATCACATTCCAATCAGAATTGGGGCAAAAGATAGAGTCGAGAAACCAAAAAACCATAACCTTGCCCAAAAAAGCCATAAGACTTTGAAATTCTGAAAATCTGACCAAACAGGATTGATATTGATTCAAATCACAAAGTGGTAGCACAAAACACTAGGAAACACTTGCCAGAGGGAGCAAAAAAAATTTCATCAGATTTGGCCCAGGTACTACGATCGCGATCGGTGTACCTAAGTGCCATATTTGGCCCAGATTTGACATGTGCCTTCCTGATAAGATTCCAAAAAACTTTGTCTAAAGCAACCACACCCAAAAACATAAAAAACCAAGAAAATCAAGCCACTTGGGTAAAACTAGCCTGACAGAACCAAAAACTGCAAAATATTGACTTTTGGTGATCCAAATGCAAAAAGACTTTGTGGATAGCCTTAAAACATCAATGTCTACAAGCATGCCAAATTTGGTCTGATTTGGGCTCAAAAGTACGATCGTGATCGGTGTACCTAAGTGCCAGAATTAGACCAGATTTCATCTATGGAATCCCCAGGTGTCTACAAACATAAAAGTCTAAAGGACCTATAGCCAAAAACCTCAAAATACCTGTCAAACCATCGGAACACAGGTCCAAGTCAAAAATTGCTAAACCGACTTAGAAATTGACTTTCAGTAAACCAAAACACATCAAAACTGGGAAGAAACCATATAGAGAGATAGCATGTACACAAGACAACCCCTGGTATCTCTCAAATCCCAAATCAAACATCAAAATCCAGTCAAACTGATAAATTTGGGAAAACAGGCACATCCAACCAAGAATTGGTAAAAACTTGACTTTTTTGAGTCCAAATACAAAAGTGTCTAGCAGGTAGTCTTAAAATAGCCTAGTGAACAAGCTGGTGAAGTTTCATCTGATTTGGGCTCAGAAGTACGATCGCGATCGGTGTACCTCTGGCCCAGATCCAACTCAATTTTGACATGCCCATAGACCTAGGTTATACAAGATACCAGGAGTTGTCAAAACTCAAATTGGACATACTGTCAATAATCTGCAAGCAAAAGTGTGTTGAGATCATTTTGAAGTGTTGAATCTGCTAACAGTTGGAATGATACAATGATCTCATAGCCATCCAGTGTATTCATTGGCAGAGACCGGTCAAGTAACAGTCCATGCAGACGCCGGAATTGGAAGATCTTTCCATCTCCAGGTAAGAGGTTTGGATTCAGTCAGTAAATCTCACTTTCTTCATGTTTTTGAGATCGGGAAAACAAATCGACACCAGACACATAATTTTAGCGGATCAAACGAGTGTTGCGTCAACTGAGGAGAGTGTAAACCAAGGGATAGTGTGACCGTTAGAGCCGATCCTTGAAGAAGTCATTTCCAACACTTCTTCAGAGAGATCTTTCGAGTACTTCACAGAACACTTGGGGCAAATAAAACTAAACGGGAGAGAAAACATGGTAGCAGGACCATCAGACCCCTCGGCCACACTAAAGCTATTGTTCATTAAGTATCAATATGACAACAAGCAAGGTGCCAAGATATACAAAGATGGTATGGACCGCTACTGTGTGAAAATAGAAGATAGACCAAGCGAGTTCAGGGACTTAGTGCCTGTGAGCTATAGCGGAGACAGGTACCTAGATGACGAGGGTATCATGTATTTGGTAGTCCTAAATCCTAACATTGTAGACAAGTGGGGATTGATGGGCACAAAATCCAAAATAGACGAGGAACATGAGGAAAGGGCTCCAACAATGAGCTTACCAAATGCGAAATTAAGGCGAGAAAACGAAACGATGCGAAACAACACGGATAATGTCTACTTGGGGTTATACAAGTATAATAATGGAGAGCAAGGTCTCTATTATAGATGCGAGGAACCCTACGTCGGGGAGATGACTGAGCGGAAAATACTTTATGTCTTCACCTACACCGAGGGAGCGGAAATGAAAATTGCGGCATATGACAAGTATGGAAGATGATATGCAACAATTGATAAAAAAGAATTGGAGGGATATACGTACTTTGGGGGACCACTTCACCAGTACTATGTCACTCCAAGCCCTCTTAGACCAACACCTACAACTATCGTGTCAGAACCATTGACCACAGGTGGAGGGAGGACTTATGTAGCTGATTCTTTCAGTCGACCTCATTATTCGATGCCAAGCCCCATGGGAACGTTACATTCCAGAGAATCGATGGCTACGAATTGAGGTAGTACGTTTACTATCTCTACACATACGGCTGTAGGTCCAACATTTGCAGCCATCCCATCACATTTGCCTCCTAGTAGTAGATTAGGGGTGGGTGAGCCAACGAGAGCAACCTACGACCTCCCTGATGTACGAGAACGATTAAGTCGAGACATGGAAGCAATGAGATTGACCACACACCATAGACGGATCAGACCATCCCAAGTAGCGAAGTGCATGCCGAAGAAGTATAGCGGCTCGAGGGATCCATATGCCCATGTATTGCTCTTCAAGCAAGTCTTAAGAGCGGAACAGATCACTGATTTTCATACTCAATACGAGGGATTCGGGCTGACCTTGGAAGGGACGGCCTTAACATGGTTTCAACCTTTAAACCCTGAAACTTGTCCAAATATTGAACATGTATTGCGCGAGTTCACAAAAGAATTCTCAAAACGGGGTATAAAGCATAATACTGTATCGCAGATATACGCTTTTAAACAAAGGGAGAATGAAAAGGTGAAGGAAGCAACCTTGAGATTCAAGCAATACATCGAGAGATGATCGAGAAGAGAATTACCGCAGGATGAGAGATTGTCTGTGCTCTTCGTTGAAGGACTTAGGAATGAAACCTTGAAAAAGGACCTTCACTTGAAGGCCTGTAGCACATTTCAACAGGTTACAAGGGAAGCATTATATCTTGTCGACAACTGCAAAGCATATGGGGAAGTGTCCGAGGATACTGATTCAATAGCCAGTGTCTCTTCATCGATTAAGAGCGAGCCCTCTACCAAGAAAGATGCTCAAGCGTCCTTGATGCCGACAGCTGATCAATTGATAGAGGAGGTAACAAAGAGAATGCAACAACATGTGAGATCAAATCCGGTGATGAGACAGTCTCAGACGAGTAAGTGTGACACATGCGGGGGGGATCATCCGATGCCGTGGTGCACACAACAGCCGAAAGCTCTAGTTGCGAGTGGACGAGTACTGAAATGGTGTGCCATAGAGCAGAAATGGACAAATCATAGCACTGAAGAGTGTTTTTATAGCAAAAATTATGTGAGGGAAAGGCCGTATGGACCTCCAGTAGGACTATCCCAACCACCTCCTCCAAGGTATCAAGTTGGACCAAATATGAATCTGGTAGCAGGAGCAGACATACCTCAACCTGTGTTGGGTCAACAACCTCCATTACCACAGGAAAATAGGGCCATGATTAGATATGCTCAACCTTGTGAAGCATCACCAGGAACGAATAGTACACTTCAAGTGTCTTATTAAGAGGAACCGAATGAGCCTTACACAATCAAACCCAAATCAAAAATATACGCAGATGAAGCATATCAACCGTGGAGAAATAGCGAGGGTATGGCACCACCAACGTATGTAGCACAACCTTTGAGAGATCAATATTTGGTAGACGAGAGAACATTAATGTTCATTGTGAACCAGAATTACAAACCAAGAGGATATCCTAATAGAGTAGGACAACCTATGGGACCACCTCCTCAAAATCAACCACCAATTGGACAGTGCTATAGCTGTGGAAGTACGGATCATTGGGAGTGTAACTGTCCTTTCAAAGGCGAAAGAGTGAAATTTTTTGGGTTTTGCGATGGATGGGGCGTGAATCACATATTACCAGATTGCCCGAAGAATCCGGACAACAAGGGAAAAGCGACTATGAATATTGTGGGGGTGATACCAAGTGCTAGCAGCGGATCAAAAACCGATCCGATGATCCGAATCAATGCGATAACTAGAGCCCAAGCCAAGGACTTAGGAAAAAACAAACCTTTGGAGGAAAAGATCGAGTTGTCGATACCAACAGAAAATGAGAGTTTATCCGTTAGAACTCAGCGAAAATCGTGGAAGGCAAAACGAGACAGGATGAAAACGAGAAGGTTGAAAACGCAAATTTCCATGCAAAATGAGTTGCATGAAACGAAGGAGAAACTCAAACAAGAGAGAGAGAGTAAGAAAACTGAGATCAACAACAAGCCAAGGAAAGCGTCCTCAGGAGGATCCGTCTTGGTTGACAAAGTGCTAGAGCCGTTAGATGCTCTATTACAAGCATACGAAGCAAGGCTAAAAACAAACCAAACCTTAGAGCAGAGATGGTTGACTTATCCTCAACCAGAAGTGAAAACGAAGCGTTTGGAAATGTGTAAATACCTCATTTGAGACAGCTCAGGCGTTGATGGAACCTGAGATAGCTAGAACCCCAGAACAAGAAGTATTGATTCACAAAGAGCGAGAAAAACTAAAAATCGATGAACCAAAACAAGTAAACGAATCCAGGCCTGAAACAGTATTGCCACTGAATCATCAAGTTGTGCCAAACACGACTGATGACGCTAAATCAATGACGATGATGCCAATTCCAGAAGTTGAAGAACAATGGCCACAACACTTATGGGTAACCATTAGAAACAGAAATAATGGAAGTGCGACGTTACAATCTGCTCCAATTCCTGAAATTAACATGGATAACGGATTTTATCTAGCCGATATACAATCGTTGTATGGGGATGCGGGAACGAAAATTTCCGTGGAAAGCAAAGCCCAATCCTTGAAAACCCTGCCTTCATTTATAGGTGAACATGAGGCACAATCGGAGATAAGGTTAGTTCCATCCCAGATGAGAACTATTCCACATATGGTTGACTCAAAGAGTCTTCAAGAGATGCTGTCGACACCTATAACCTGCACAATCACACTGTCCGAACTCTTGAGAGTCAGACCACACTTATGGAAAGACATTTGGAGCACAAGGGAGTAAAGATTCCTTTTCCGACAAACCATCCAAGAGAAGAAAACAAACGGGGAGGTCAACCCAAAGCCCGACCAGTGCCCATAAACAAGGTCGGAGATTACTGCGAAGGAGAAGAGGGTAACACAGCATTACCTGTTAAATATCAGGATATAAAAACGATAGCTATCCTAGACAGTGGAGCGGAAGTGGCGATTACTACGAAGCAAATCTGGGAGAAGTGGGGCCGTCCAGCTCTCAGGAAAACAAGAATGAAACTACAACTCCCCGATGGGTATGTAGAGAGAGCTTTGGGAATCCTGGACCAAATAGTTGTAACTTCGTGTGGAATTAACTATGAGAACACTTTTGCTGTGGTGGATTTCGGGAAAACGAACAACTTTGACATTATTTTGGGACGACCATTCATGCGTCAATTCAAAATGATACAAGATTGGGGTTACGATCAAATCTACCTAAGGCACGGAGAGCTAATAACGAAAATCAACATGAAAGATCACAGGTATAGAGACGTTGCAAAAACACCAGTGCAAGAATTTAATTCAACCACTGTAAATGAAAAAGAAATACCTGCATGGATGCAAACAAAAGCGCATGTCTGGATGTGTGGAGCATCTGATTGTGGTGAGATAATCAGAGAGGAATGCGTTCTGGAAAGATCCGTAGAAGACGAGGCATATTTCCCAGAACCCTTCTCGAAACATTTATTTGAGCCATTCGGGTGGACTCAAATATTGTCAACTTTAGACGTATGTGTTAACGAATGCACACCTACGAAATTTTGTGACGAAGAAGGATACGACCTAGTAACGTTGCAAATGGCTAGCGTTATCCTTGAGTCGAGATCGGAGAGCAAGGAACAGGAAGAACCTCCACATGAGACTGAGTGTAAAAGAATAATTGATGAGGTATCTGTAGTGAACGATAGGATTCAAACAGAGGATGAATTCACGGATTCACTATGCTGTGACCTTCCATCACTGGAGGATGAAATCCAACTGATAGAGGTTGATGATGAAAGATCAAGCGCATCTGAGACGAATAGGAAGTACAGGTCGAGACAGAACAGGTTTTACGAGTTTCATAACCAAAAACCTAGTCGACAGGAGCGGTATAAATCCAAGAGAACTAGATAATCAAGGGCGAATAAGCATAATCCGATGCCTCTTGTCAATGACAGAACGGGATATCTAAAGCTTGTCAAAGCTGGGGATTGTGTCAAAGACGAGGTCACTGGCTGGTTTATCAAAACTAAACCATGGAAAAACAACAAGAAGAACAGACACGAAAAGAGGATGACTAAGTCGCAGAAAGAGAGGAAAACAGGGTCTAGAATGACCACAACAGAGAGGAAAAAAGAGTACAATAAGCTCAAGCGAACCCTCAGAGACATATGGACGACTGACTTTGAAACAAATGAGGACACGAGTTCTGACAAAATGGATGCACCTTCCCATTATAAGAAGTATACCATACAAGATAGGAAAATCATCGTGCAACAACCTATGAGGGAATCAAAGGAACCGGGTACATCGTACGACGGTCCTGAAAAAGCCAAACGAATAGATCTACCGGAACCAGGAGAAGATCCAAAACCTACATATATTGCCATGGATCTTACTGAAGAAGAGAAAAAGCTTTTGGTAGCTACTCTTAAACAGTATAGAGATGTGTTTGCGTGTTCGTACAAAGATCTTAAGGGAGTGGATCCTAGTATCTGTCAACACACGATACCCCTTAAGAATGACGCCAAACCCAGCAGACAACATCCCTATACTTACAATGAAACATTTGCCAAAAAGATCGAGGAGATAGATAAACTTAAGGAGGCAGAGTTTATTTACAAAATTGAGCACACCAATTGGGTTTCACCAATTGTGGTGGTTCCAAAGAAAAACGAAAAGTTGAGAGTGTGCGTCAATCTCAAGAAAGTAAACGCTGCTACAATTCGAGACAACTATCCCCTACCCATTACTGATCATGTAATAGAAAGGGTAGCAGGCAAAGAGGCTTATAGCTTCTTAGATGGCTTTTCGGGTTACAACCAACTCGCAATAAAGCCAGAGGATCAGCACAAAATGGCTTTCGCAACTGAATGGGGTATTTTTGCATTCCGGGTAATGGCTTTTGGCCTAACAAATGCACCAGCCACATTTCAGAGGCTAATGGGTCATGCCTTTAAAGAATATCTAAGACAATTCTAAGAAATTTACATGGATGACTTGTGCGTTCACTCCCTTGTAAAACTGGAGCACATAGAACACTTGACCAAGGTGTTCGAAAAATGCAGGCTGTATCGGATTTTCCTGAATCCAGAAAAATGCATCTTCATGGTAAGACAGGGCAAAATATTGGGACATTTAGTGTCCAAAAATGGGATTTCAACAGACATGGAAAAGATCAGCGTCATTGTTTATCTACCATGACCATTAAAGGTGAAAGAGGTACAGGCATTTATGGGTCATTGTGGATATTATCGCAGATTTATCTACTCATACGCTATAATTGAAAAACCACTTTACGTGCTGATAACTAAATTTGAGTGGACAGAAGAGTGCGAGGAAGCTTTTCAAACGTTGAAGCAGAGATTAATTTCCGCTCCAATTTTGAAGGCTCCGGGTTGGGAAAAGATCTTTCACATCCACGTGGATGCATCAGCGTATGAAATAGGATGCATACTTGCACAACCTGGAGAGAACAAGATGGATTTTCCAATAAGTTACTCCAGTAGACAATTGAACAATGCAGAGAAGAATTACACGACAACTGAGAGGGAGGGATTGGGTATGGTCTATGCAGTAAAAAATTTTAGACACTACTTACTTTCCAATAAATTTGTATTCTTCGTTGATCACCAAGCATTGTTGTACTTAGTAAACAAACCTTGCAGTACGGGGAGGATTGTTTGATGGTTCATCATACTGCTTGAGTTTGACTTCACGGTAGTGGTCAAGAAAGGAACTACACACCAAAGGGCGGATCATTTATCTAGAATGATGCATGGAGAAAACCATGTAGGAGTTGATGATGATTTGCCAGATGCATATCTTTTCAACATAGAAATGGTTCCAAGATGGAGCGAGGACGTAATTCCTTTGCTGACTATCGGGTCTTTGAATATGACAAGACAACCATCTACCATTGCAACATCCAGATCATTGGTAATGTTGGTGGCCAGGCTATACAAACAGGGATCGGATCAAATCCTTAGGCTTTGTGTTGAATCGAGTGAATGGGAATTGTACCTGAACCAAGCTCATGTACAAACAACGTGGATTCACAATGGGCATGCACAGATGTATCAGAGATTGATGAGGATGGGTGTGTATTGGCCAAAAATGCAACATAGTGTTCATATGCATGTCAAATCTTGCGTTAAATGCACACTTCAAAATCCAATAGAGCACGCGACTCTATTCAGATTATCTGTAGCACCCCGATGGAGTCACTACATTGTTGAATACCTCACCACTAGGATACTGCCTGAGGGGATGAGTAGATCACGAATCAAAACGATCATGAAAGAGGCAGAAAACTATGTACTGATTGAGGGCACTCTTTACAATAAGGGAAAAGACAATCAATTGAGAATGTGCACGACTAAAGAGGAATACATTCCTATCTTAGAGCAAGCACACAGCGGACAAGATGGTGAACATTTCTGAGCTGACAAAACGGCCAAAGCAATTCTTATTGCAGGCATATGGTGGCCTACACTATTCATGGACGCTGAAGAGTTTGTGAAATGATGTGATGATTGCCAGAAAACAAAATTCTGAGAGCGTGAGATGATATGCCCTTAAGGCCAATGATGGAGGCAAGAGCGTTTGCAAAATGGGGAATAGATTTTGTAGTACCGATAGCGCCTCCGGGATATAAAACGCATGCTCAATACATTATTGTGGCAACAGATTATCTAACAAAATGGGTAGAAGCTAAAGAAACAGCCAGAAATGATGCAAAAATGGCAGCACAGTTTTTGTATGAGAACATTTTCACCAGATATGGCTTACCAATTGAGCTCGTGAGCGATAGGGGCACTCACTTCATCAATGAAGTGATCAAATTCCTATTGTACAAATTCATGGTAATCCACAGGAAGTCCGCCCCCTATCACCCACAAGCGAACGGCCAAGCAGAAAGTACGAATAAAATTTTGGTGACAATTCTCACCAAGATTGTCGGCGAATCGAGAGCTGGCTGGGATCAAAAGCTGCATTCAGCTTTATGGGCATATAGAGTAGCTTACAAAACATCCATCGGAACGACTCCATTCAACATGGTTTATGGAATTCAAGCGATTTTGCCACTTGAATTCCTTATTCCCACGCTTCGAGTCGCTAAACAATTAGAATGGACGGGCCATGAATTATCCAATCAGGTAGATGTCCTAGAGAAACTGGATGAAACTAGATTGAGAGCCGTTGCATCAATCTACGCGCAAAAACGAAACATGAAATCATTCTTTGATCAACATATTATTAGCAAGGAATTTGCTACTGGGGATTACGTCTTAATGTATACCCTGAAACAACATTTCCGAAAACTCAAAAAGCGAGGAAATGGACCCTATGTGATTCATGACATATCATCTAGCGGTGCCGTTAAACTTGCAACATTAGAGGGAGAGGAAATGCCTAACTGGATTAGTGGTTGCAGACTAAAGAAATACAACTTACCACTCACCACCGAGATGCTTGCCAAGATACACACTGCGAAGGAGCGAAAGAACAAAGCAAAGGAAACAAAAGCTCAAGCGCAGGCGGAGGCCAAAATCAGGATCTTAAAACGAAAACAAAGACTTCCTCAACCAGTAGATACAGCCCAAATTCCTTTGTCTATAATTCAAACTGATGAGCAATGGAAACAGGAATCGATGTTCGCATCAATGTCAGACTCCCGCATGGAAAATATCAGCGAGCATTGATTGACATAGGAGCAAGAGTTAATGCGGTCAACTTCTCCACTTACAGGATGCTTACAGATGAACCTCTTATGCAATCCACACGTGATCTACAAGCATCAAACGGTGCAACAATGCTAACAATGGGGATAGTAAACTTACCAATCAATCTTGATGGAAATAGTTTCCCTTATCAATTTTTCGTAATGAAAGACGGAGAAATCAGAGAATCAATATGCTTGGGAGTTCCATGGATGAGAACGTACAATGCAGTCACTGAATGGTTAGAACATGCGTTAAGGTACACACACGACTCTAACGTGTACATGACTCCATTCGCCAAAACAGATCACTCGTGGCCAAGTATCCCCATCGACAATAAGCAACCGTCTATTCAACCAAAAACACCCCCAAAGGTTATTCAGAAGGTCTAGATAAAGAAATCATTGCTGACCAACAAACCGAGCAAGATATGGCTACCTAAGGACAAACTCCAGACGGAAGCAGCATCATCTCCAAAACCTTCAGAAGTTACTTAAAAGTGGAAATGGCAACCAAAAAAGGATAACACTAGAGTTTCAATGCCAGAGCTCAAAAGGAAAACCAAAACTCAAAACAAGAAGCCTGAATCTTCCAAATGGCACTGGAAATAGGTGAAAACTAAAGCAGAATCTGTAAAGAAACAAACCACATATAAATGGGTTCCAAAAATAGTGGCCAGCACAACACCCATAATCAAGGAAAGAGCGATTCAGCTGCAAGCTCTCATGTTCCATAAACAGCTACCCTCGTCATCGAAAGCCACTCAAAACTACGTTCAATTCCCACATCGTGCACAGCATATTGTTACCCAATGCATTGTCTCAAACATCAGAATAGGGCCACATTACACGGCCATGCATAGACACAGAGTTCAAAACCCATGTACATGCACCACCTTTCGTCCGGGACTACTCAGATAAGGAAGGGGGGAGTAATTGATGAATCTGATAAATCTAGCAACATTCAGGGCCATTAAGGGGTCCAATGTGTATATATGTACATAATGTGTGTGTGTTTTTATTATTTAGAGTTCAGTTTTGAACAAATTTGATCAAAAACTGGCATTTTTAGCGGTTTTTTTTGTATCATCCGACTAGTATAATAATGAGCTGTAATGACAAGTCTGGAGCATTGGGATGCTTCTAGAGAAAATATATGCTTAGGGGTGAGTATAATAATTTTGGCTAATTTTTGCCAGTTAATAAGTATTTTCATTTTATTGTGTTTGATATTCGTTAATAAAACATCAAAAATTAAAAAACTCGCTCACAAGTGTCGGAATCAAGTTCTGGAAGCAAGCGCCGAATTATCATGATAAGGTTATCAAGCATGGAAGATATGAAGCTAATCTGAAGATGTCAAATTTTGGCCTCAATGATCATGACTACATTTCGCCAAAATCGCATCAAATGGTCATACGACCCCGGAATGATAAACGGTTCGACCCACAAGTGGTACACAGATAAAATCAGGATCAAAGGTGAGAAAAATCAACCCTGTGTTAAGAAAATCTTGGGAAGATATAGGTCAGGTAGGCCAAATTCTAGCTCATTGTTCATTTTCACCTTTTGAGAGAGAAGGAGAGAGCTTTTTGGACCTAGAGCGAGCTGCCACGTTTCTGCCCCGTACGGACGGTCGGAGCCATCATTTCACACCAGATTTCACAGGTATGTTCCCTATCAAGTAAAGATCAAGACTATTATGCATGCAAGCACGAATCATTGCACAAATGGGCGAACGGATCAAATCAAAGTCGGATAGGGTCAAAGAGGTCGAGGGCCCTTAAAGGCATCCATACAAAACTTTTTTCAGCCACAGAACACATCAAAGTGCTCCCCACAAGGTTAGGAACAAAGCCATGTGGTCAAAACCAAAATTGGTAATGGTACACTGATCGCAATCCACTGAAGGAACCAAGGAGAAAGACGCAGCTGATGAGAAAAATCAGGCAGAACAGCTTAAGAAGATCCAGAGAGATAAGAATCTGGAAGCGCGACAGGCGGTGGATCTCACCCGCCAAAGAATAATCAGGATTTTAAAGAAGAGAAAAAGGAAAGCATCTGCTTCGCAACAAGGAGAGGAGACTTCCAAGAAGAGACGGGTGCGAGAAGAATCAAGTCCGCCTCCTCCCTTGTCGAAATCACCTCCTCCCTCGCCTAGAAAATCGCCTCCTCCTTCACCAAAATCTCCTCCTCCTCCCCCTTCTCCATCGAACAAAAAGCAGCCAACTCCTCCCCCTTCAGCCTCGCAAAAGGAAGTTATACCACCTACAGAATCCATCGGATACCAAGAAGCCTGCCAAGAAGTGGCTAGATTTGATTACAGGCAAACTCTGCGGGATTTAGAATGGAAATTCCAGTGTCAACATGTGGTGCTAAGTGAGAAGGAAAGACAGGTACATGAAGCCCAACGAAAGCAAGCATCAGGGCAAGAAGATCTAGAGAGCCTGAGGATGCAATTAGAACGCACAACGGAGGAAAGAGACCTTGAGCGACAACAGGCTCAGTCTCTGATCAAAGATTTGGTGGACGTCAGGACAGACCTGACTGCCAAAGAGAAGGAGTGCCAAGAGCTGACGGCAAGAGTTCAGAAAGAGACAGAGCAGCTTGCCTTCCGAGAGTGCAAGATTCCAAAGGCTTAGTAGTTCCTACAGCACTGTCAAGGGCACTCTGACGACTTTAATGGCTAATCAGGAACCTGCTGGGGCATTGGTCTCCACATCTAACAATGCCACAGCAGTAAACACTATAGCAGCGCTAAAAGAAAAGCTAGAGCAAGAAAGGCTTCAAAGAAAGCTGCTCGTATCAGGGATGGTGGCCCAGACAGTGGCAAACGAGCTAAAGTTAAAAGAAGTGGAGCAACAACTAGCTCAAGCAAGCGCTCAACTACAGATTCAGAGACAGATCGATGACATGTTGCTAAAGGAAAAAGAAGATCTGCTTTTCCAACAGCAGATCAAAGCCCAAACTCAACCGCAACTGCTGCCTGGACAACAAGCACCAGATTTGCCTGGAACATCACACCAAGGGCAATAGGAGCAGGAATTTGAAGGGCCCGATCTCGACATAAGAGATGAACTCAATGAAAGCATTCAGGACATGCTAGAGGGGCCATCCAAGGAGTATATGCTCTATGAAAAGAAGATACTGGAGTCAGCATCCCTGGCATACTTACAACCAGAAGAGCAGGTGGAAGGATCTGGCTACGAATACCTCTCGTTTCCTCTACTATGCCATGAAGAAAATTTGTGGAAAGAAAATATGCGGCATGCCTTGCCACAAAACAAAGAAGGGGGTTACGAGGGAATTTCACTCACAGTGGAAGAAGCTCAGGTGCTTGTCGATGACCACCCCAAGTGGAGGCAGAAGTGGTTGGACAAAAGGCCACAGGATCTAGCAAATTACCACAATGCTCCTCAACATATACAAATAGATCCTACATTCTTCCCTGTCCCTTGAAGACGCACTTGGAAAGATTTCACCACATGGAAGGGGTCGAGGCAGCACAAGCTAAATTACCCGGTTCTGACAGCGCAACAACCCCCTACGGTGGCTTACATGGTCAGCACACTGAATTCAACAGTTACTTTGCTGCGGGATGTCCCCGATTTGGCGTGCCATATGTTAGTAAAGATAGCCCGGATGATCGTCACCTGCATCCAGGTGTTTAAAGACACTGATGGCGATGATCATCCGTGGAATCTATTCTTGGAAGGGCACAGAGGCATCTGCTAGAATCAACAGGATTCACCGCCACGGCACATCTTGATGGCCATGTACTCCAGGCTAATGTACCTGCCATCACACTACTTGCAGACATTTGAAGAGGCCTTCGTCACAGGATTCTTCGAAATGGATTCAAGGATTTTCCATCCCATGGCGAAGAACCTCAAGGCAAGGTACATAGCATACCAGCACACATTAGCAGAAAATCCATTCCGACACCATCAAGAAGCCCTAGAATCTGTCCTACAAACAAGAAGTTTTTCAATGACACTCGCTTCATTAGAGCCACATCAACGGCCAAAGCACTCAACATGCACGAGGGCGTGCAAGGATAAGGAAGGGGGGAGTGTTTGGCGGACGAAGCAACAAGCAGCCTTTTCCAGAGAAGGATCACATTTTTCTGAGAAATCATTGTAAAATTCTTTTGTGATGAAGCATCTCTAAGCCGGGAATTTGTCGAAGGATGTATGATTATTCTTATGGGAGCAATTGTATATTAGAGAGCTAGTTAGAAGTTTGGGAGTTTATGGCCGGACAAGACATTTTGTAAAGACCTAATCTATAAAGGTCATTTTTTGTAAGTTTTGGATAATCTTTTGAATGGAGAACTGAGAAGACAGTGTACGTTCGAGAGCTCCTTCTCGTTCAAACTTGTAATCTTTGTCATTGCGGCTACGGTAATCCAAATTCAGATTTGATTATTGCATTGAGCTCCTCTCTTCTTGCTCTTTCATTCAAGTATAATTATTCAAGATTCGGTGTAGGTTTTCGAGTACGTGTTTGAGGCCTTAAATCGCTGTTTTGAGCATCTATATGCGTGTTTTATGTTGCTTCGACCCTAGTAGGGGCTTTAGGGACCCTAAAACGACCCATTAGGATCAACTGTACGCTGTTTTTGTTGACTTTGGGATGAACGATCCCGATCGTTGTACCTCTCCAAAATGCTGTGACAGTGATAGGATATGATCCTGATAGTCCCCTAAAGCTCCCCTTCAAGTTTTGTGTGATTTTGAATAGATTTGCATGGTAAACAGGCATGACGACTGTAGAGCTGAGTAGAAGGACATAGTCAGATTACTTGGTGGTGATGCATTTGATTTACTTGTAGAGTTAGTAGTTGCATCTCTTCGAGTTCACTTCATTAGGATTGACAACCTAGTGAGTTTACATGCCTCATCTGAGTCGCTTCCCCTGTATTGATAAATATGTTGATGCTTGAGAGCTATGCTATGGACGTCCGTCGCGGGGACCCGCAAACACCAGGATGGAAGCTTAGTTTCAACCGAAGAGACTGAATCAAACTCTTGTATGGGTGTTTTCAAGACATCTCTATAAGTGTGATCTTTTAGATTTACTCTTATTATAGATCCGACTTGCTTCATGAATAGATAGTTGTTTCCCCAATCTTAGATAAGTTGTACCTGTCGCATGAATGGTCTTCCCAATATGATTTCATAATTGATTTTTTTTCCAATGTCTACTATGGCAAAAGTGGGTCGATATTCAATTCCAAAGGAATTGACTATCACTTTTTCAAGCAGCCCTAATGGTCTCTCAATGTGTCCATCAGACAATTGAAATTTCATTCAAGTTTTTCTAATGGCCCCCCAGGATTCCCATACTACTTTCCTGGCTATGGCTATGCCTGCTCCACTATCCAGTATTTCCATGGTTTCAATGTCATTATATTCCACTGGAAGGGTGGTGTTTCCTTCTTTCCCTTCGTGATATTCTTCAACTTTGTTCATGGGAACATATCAAATATCTTTGTTGTCCATTTCATTTTTTATTTTTCCTAGTTTTTTTGAGATTAGCCCCATTATCCCCACCTTCTCTAGGGTTTTCTGTAGATCATTCCATAAGTATGGTCTAAGTTTTAACAGTTCTCCCAAGGTAAGAGTGCATTGGATGGGTGTAGACATGATTGAATGAATGTTGTCTACTTCTAGGGTCTGTTCAGCTCTTTTTACTTGAATGGTCTTACACACTATGGATTCGTCTTCATTATCTCCCAAGTAAGATGGTAATGTTTTCAATGTCGATGGTTTTGACATTCCTGAAGCTTCTGATCCGCAATCCCCATACAAGGATTATACATCCATGTTCACATCGGCAGGTAGGTTATCCAACCAAACTTCCTCTATATAGGAGCTGATTCTAGAGTTAGGCTCCCATCATTGATCTCCCTAACTTTTTTCCATAAGTGTCCAAGCGAGTCTTCCTCTACGAATGGAATTCCATCTAAGGCATCTTCGCTGTCCGGCACTATAAGTTCTGGTCCTTTTGTTTCCAGGTGGGTTCTTCCACTACATCGGGTTTTTCTTTAGTGTCTCTGACCACAAGCTCCTCAGGTTTTGCGATACTTTCAAGCTTGGGTAAAATGTTTTTCCAACATTTCTTGCGTGATTTTTACCAAATTTTGATAAGCTCCCAGCTAAGATACTTCCATGTCTAGAGAAGGATAATTTTTCCATTTGTTTTCCATGTTTTGGCCCGCGTTAAGTCCTTCTTGGTAGGGTTCCAATGCTACATTAATAGGCTCAAAAATTTTATTAACCAGGATGGATCTTCTAGATTTCACGGTTGTTTCCTTGATTTCACTTCCAGTTTCTTTCAAATTTTCCTGGAATAGCTTTTTTGCTTTCTCCTCGATTTCAACCCGTTGTTTTTGTTTTCTCATCTCATATCTTTTGCTTCTGCTTGTTTTGATTCTTTGAGAGGAAACTTTTGTATTTTCCGATTCATCAGAAGAGTTGTGTTTCTTTTTCTTCGTCTGGGCTCTAGTGATTACCCTGATTGGAACAATCGGTTCACTCTCTGATGAGCTACTAGGTATCACTTGGACTACGTTTACTACTATTTTACCCTTGTGTAAAGGATTTTTAGGACAATCTTCAAGAAAGTGTCCTTCCTTTTTACAACATTGTATGCAATAGGCTTCATCTGGTTTGAGGTTTTTGTCAGGCTCTGGACATTCATTTTTTTGGACATTCATCTGCACCACAGTTGTGACAGTTTCCCGTTCTTGGCTTGATCATGGGTCTTACCATGGGAGGTTTGACACCTTGATTAGCTACATAATACATTGGTGCGAGCTCTGGTGGAGCATAAGTCACGATTTCTTCTATTGGTGGTGGATGTGAATTATACCAATCTCTTTCTACCATTACTGTAGATGGACTAGGCTCCACATAGGGTGTAAGAGGCACTAATGCTTGTTAATCTATGACTCCTTCTAAGTGCATGTACTTTACATGCACTACATTATTTCCTCAATATGAAGGTTGTTGACCCAACACGGGTTGAGGTATTTCCATACCCATAGGTGGTCTTTGAGATTGGGTCAATTAGGTTGATATCTGTACATGGGTGGTCCTTGTGGCCTCATGGGCACGTACTGAACATTCCCATCATACTTTGGTCTGAATTAGCACGTGTGGGTCTCATGGTTGGTCCATTTACCCTCAATTGCACACCATTTTTGTGTCCTAATTGTTTGTCCCTGTTGAGGTATCCCTTGTCCTGGTCCCCTCATAAGTGCTTTTTGCATGTTGTTCATCATTTCATTCATCCTTTTAAGCATGTCTTCTATGGCTGAAAGTGGTGCTGCATTAGCCGTTTTCCACTTGTGTTGGTTTTGTGGATGTTGTTTTCTCACTTTGATTATCCTTAGAAACATCTTCTTCGTTGAAAATATCACAATTGTCTCCTAAGTCAATCGCATCTGACACACACGCTTCTAGGACTGCATGCTTCTTGCTATAGAGTATAGCAAGAAGTTCTTTGTTTAGCAGTCCTTCTAGAAACAATGATACCAGTCGTTCTTCTACACGTATCTCTAGCTATGGGCATTTGGCAACGTATTTATTCATTCGAGTTGCACAATCCCTAATAGACTCACCATGTTCTGTTTCAAGCTATAGATTTGAGCTACCGTATTATGTTTGATCCCTGTTTTGGAACAACAAGCTACAAGTCCTTGAGCTAATGTGTTCAAGTCCATGATTGACCTTGGTGGAATGTTTTGGAATCATGTCAATGCTTTTCCTTCTAATGTCATTCCAAACCCCTCGAATTGAGTATGAAAATCGAATATAGGTTCTACTCTTAGCACTTGCTTAAAGCTTGCTAAGTGGTCATATGGATCCCCCGATCCACTGTATTTTCTGACCCATTTTTGAAAATCAACTGGTCTGATGCGTCTGTTTGGTTCAACTCCCAGTCTCCTAGCAATTCGTCCTGTTTCGAGCCCTTTAAACCAATCTGTTGGAAATAGTGACTCATGTAGCCCTGGACTGCTGGCCTTAGTGTCACCCAGTTTTCTACGTGATGAGGTGGTTTTTGGTTTCTTAACATTACTTTTACATGATCTCTCACGGTGTTCATCTCTTGGAATTGTTTCTGGTCCTTGTCCCAATATCCAATCCCTTATGGAATACCCTTGGTATCTGGTTTATTCTACCTCCTCAGGAGTCATCATAACAAAGTTGTTGTTATAGCAATCCCTAAATAGGTAGGTTGGTATGTAATGGAATTTGCCTATTCAATTTGAGAGTAGCGGAATTTAATGAGAGTACTTTCAAGAAATGATTTTGTGAGCATAGTGGGTAGACATAATTGAAGATAGAAACATAATCATAGCAATTAGTTAACTTGGCATAAACAATACTTTTGCAAGAGAGAGAACTTAGAGAACATGACAACAGTTGAGGACCGGATTTATGTGGATCCGGTCCCCCCTCCAATAGGCATTTGTATTATGATTTCTCCCATAAAGAGAGACTTGTTACAATACATTCTTTGTGTTCCTTGTGACCTAGGTGAAGCAATGAAGATGGAAAGCTTCATGCATCACCATCATAGCATAACCTAAACTTGAAGAAAGCTTTAACTATACCAAGCCTCAGTCCCAAGACCTCAAACACCTTCGAGGTGGAGAGAGCTAGCAGGGAATGAGGGTAGGGAAGAGGAAGAAGAAACATTTCATACGAGAAAGAGCTAGTTCCTCACTTATCATAACTCTTGTGCTAGCATACATAATAGCATAGTAATGAAGAAGAAATATATGGCAAGCTCAAGCATTGAAGCATGGCTCTTGGATTGATTTGCACTCCATAGCCAAGAGTGTTGGTGTAGGCTCTCAACCTCTACTTGCTTGGAGAAAGAGAGGGAGCTCTTGCACTTTGCATAGTACACAATGAGAGTGTTTGTGAGTGTGTGTGGGTGAGTATACCCCCTAAGCACCCCCCTAGCTTGCTTGGGTCGACCCCCCCTTGTAGCTCATGCTTGAAGCTCATTGGACCCCTCCAGGCCTAGCCAATCACAAGCAGGAGCCATTACAAGCAACATGGGTAGCCGTGGGACAAGTGTCCCCCTTTCCCCTTTGAGAGAGAGGACTTGATAAATGCAAAATCAATTAATTAAATATCCTAAATTATCATTGGACCCCTTGGGTGGCCAACCAATAGGCTTCAGGCACACCATGAGGGCAACATGAGGAGGAACTTGACAAGTGTCCTTGCTGCCTCTTCAAGCTGGGGCTTCCCTTGTGTGTGTGTGTGTGTGTGTGTGTGAGTTCTCTCTCATCCCCCCCCCCCCTTGTAGGCTCGCCCCCCTCCTTGTAGGGATATTTTTGGCTTTGGATGAGCAAGCCCCTTAGTCATCAAGCATGACTAAGCACTTGAAGTAGGGGGTGTTCCCACAAGCATCTCAGGCAAGCTTCTCAAGGCACCTCAAGCACCTTAATCATGCACCAAGTCAAGCACCTCAAGCATGGAGCCAGTCAAGCACCTCAAGCATCTTAATCAAGCACCTCAAGCATGACAAGCACCTAGAGCAGGACAAGCACCTCAAGCACGACAAGCACCTCGAGTTTGGGCGAGGTTTCCACCTCAAGCTCAGCCCTGGCTTACCTAAGGTCAAAGGACTTTTACACACATTATTGGAGGTCTTCAATGAAGCTAACCCTAAGGTCTTATGCTCCATTGGTTAGCCTTGCTCTTGATAGACCATCTCCCATTTGGGCCCCTTTACTATTGGCCCCGTGTTGAGATAGATCTATAAGCACATATCTATATCTTAACACTTGTTCCCGTTTATTCTCCCACATTAAGTGATCAATTTAATATGAGAAAATCATTTGGGTTGGTTAGATATTAGATTTTATGACATTACCTCTCTCTTGAAATCATAGTCGTCCTCGACTATGAGGTAGAAGAGTAGTCATTAGTCAATCGTACTTAGCGGGTAGAGGATCCCTTTTTTACCCTACGACATCTTTCCAAGATGGATGACTAATCCATTTGGTGCTTGGGAGACATAGCTGCCGCAAGCATGTCTGCTCTTTAGTCCATTTCATTCTCCCAAAGTAGAGTGACAAATTCTACTTGGTGTTTGAGAGACGTCGTCATCACAAACATGATTCTAAGCATGCATACTAGTTAAATTTGTGCACAATTAAAAAGAGGACTAGTCTTATAAGACAAAAACATGAGTCATTTAAAAGTAATTTGTACATTTGCTTACTCTAATGTAGCATTGTAAGCATTGACAAGGTTCATACTATCCTTAAGTTGTACTCCTTGCATCCATCTAGCATCTTCAAAAGGATAATTTTTGAACTTAATAAGATACAGTCGGATTATCTTACCATGTCGTAGTACCTTGTCTTCATGCCAAAGGGCAGCTTCGGGTTGTAGCACCTCTTCTTGGTCTTCAACTTCGGATGGGTCTTCAATAATTGGTTCAGTTGGTGGCTCTCCTTTGTAGGTCCTAAGTAGGCTTACATGAAAGGCATTGTGTATAAGCCAATGGTTGGGCAACTTGAGTTGATAAGCCGTCTCATTGATGGGCTTCAAGATTTGGAAAGGACCATAGTATCTTTTTGCTAGTTTAGCATAATACTTTTGATGGCCCGTAGGATTTTTGCCCGTCGTTTGCCTTAATCGAGCCTTAGGAAACTTGAGTAAGACCCAATCATTTTCTTTGAACATTAAGGCTCTTCTGTGCTTATCAGCAGCAACTTTTTGCCTTTGTTGAGAGATGGCTATAGCCTCCCTAATCTTTTGAAAAGATTCTTGTAGGTCACGGCTATACTCATCGGCGGCGAAGATCTTCCCATGTACTTTGAGTAGCAAGGGACTTTTAGGTCTTCCCTCTATGATCTCGAAAGGTACTTTCCCCGTAGAAGTATGGACAGTATTATTGTAGGCATACTCTACTAGAGGTAAATACTTTTCCCATTGTGAGCATTGATCTACTTCGGTAACATAAGTCTTGAGTAGATCGAGTATCGTAAGATTGACTATCTCACTTTGGCCATCCGTTTGTGGGTGATAGGCCGAAGAAAAATTCAATCTTGTTCCTAGATTTTCAAAGAGACCTTTCCAGAAATTACTGGTCATTCTAGGATCTCTATCTGACACGATGGATGTGGGTAATCCATGGTGCTTGAAAATCTGAGATATGAAGAGAGTTGCCATTTGATGTGCCTTAATAGTCTTTTTGACAGGAATAAAACGTGCTTGCTTGCTAAACCTGTCAACTATTGTCCATATTCCTGTATTCCCATGGATAGACTTGGGTAATCCAAAGATGAAATCCATGGATATACTCTCCCATGGTGAATTTGGAATAGGCAATGGCTGGAGTAATCCAGGTTGCTTCCCTCTATCATACTTGGTCTTTTGGCATACTACACATTTTGAAACATACTCTTGTATGTCCACTTTCATGGTAGGCCAATAGAAATACGTCTCTACTCCTTGGAGAGTAGGTTGAATACCTCTATGCCCTGCATATGGAGGAGCATGGGATTCATACATAACCTTCTCACGAAGGGAATGGGTAACACATAGCCTATTGCCGTGGAGAAGATAACCATCTTGCAAGGTGAATGGTTCCTCTTTCTTCCCCAAAGTAAGGGCTGACATTATGTCTCTAAAGTCAGGGTCAGTAGCATACTCATCTATCATAGAGGATAGATCATTGTGAGTAGCTATAGACACCGCATTAACTTTTGGTCGTCGTGAAAGTGCATCGGCAACTTGATTGTGCTTACCAGCTATGTGAGCAATATGGAAATAAAATTGCGAAAGAAAATTTGCCCACCTCATTTGTTTGTCGGAAAGTTTGGTTTGCGTCATGAAATACTTGAGACTTTGGTGGTCGGTTCGTAGGATAAATGGAGTCCCCAATAGGTAGTGCTTCCATGTGTCTAGGGCATGTAGAACAGCTAAAAGCTCTTTCTCATAAGTGCCCAAGACTCGTTCATCACTATTGAGCCTTCGGCTCTCATATGCTATGGCATGCCCTTCTTGAATCAAAACCGCTCCAATGCAATCACCACAAGCATCACATTGGACCTCAAATGGCTTTGAGAGATCCGGAAGCACGAGGACTGGTTGGGAAGTAAGCTTCTCTTTGAGTTTTTCAAAAGCATTTTGCTCCTTAGCAGTCCATACAATCTTAACGTTCTTCTTTGTTAAGTCGTGTAGTGGTCCTGCTACTTGAGAGAATTTTGCTATGAAGCATCTATAGTATGCACACATACCAATAAAGCTTCTTAGCTCATGTAGATTCCTTGGGTTAGGCCATGATTTTATTACCTCTAACTTTGATTGATCCATACGAATACCATCGTGAGAGATAATATGACCTAGATATTGAATCTCTTGAAGGAAGAATTCACTTTTCTTTTGATTGAGAAAAAGTTTGTTCTCCCTCAAGGCTTGAAAAATCACTTGGAGATGTTGCTTATGTTCCTCCAAAGACTTGGAGTAGATGATGATATCATCAAAGAACACTCCAGTGAATTTACGATATTGTCTAAAAATTTTCTCCATGAGACGATTGAAAGTAGCTGGTGCATTAGTCAAGCCAAAAGGCATGACTAGATATTCATAAAGACCAAATGTTGTGCGAAACGGGGTCTTTAGGATATCTTCATCCACTATCCTTATTTGATGATAGCTACTCTTAAGTTCAATTCTACTCGATAGTCCACACACATACGGTATGTACCATCTTTCTTTTGCACTAAAAGGACTGGAGAACAAAAGGGAGAGGAACTAGGCCTCACCATCCCTTTGTCTACCAATTCCTGTACTTGCCTCATAATCTCCTCTTGTTGAGCTTGTGAGACTCGATAAAGAGGTTTGTTAGGCGGTGAGCTTCCTGGAAGGAGCTCAATACGATGGTCATCATCCCCTCGTTTTGGAGGTAGGTCCATAGGGATATCATCGATGAACACATCTTGGAATCCTTTTAGAAAAGTAGACAAGTCTAACTCTTCTTGATTCCTATCATTTTCATTTGATGAAACATTATTAGCTTTTAGAGACTCTTTGACATAAATCATGTACGCAGAAACTGAGCTCTTCATTGATTTATCAAAAGAAAGAGGATTTACAAGTGGAATAGTGCGACCACGCTCACTAGCATCTATATACATGTTCTTTCCCCTGTAGGTGAAGTAAATTCTCCTTTCAGGGAACTTCATGTTGGCAGCCATGCGATCAAACCATGGTGCCCCTAGGATAACATCCTGATGTTGGAGAGGAGAGATGAAGAAGTCTTCTTTGTCGACATAGCTTTGGACATGAAGCCTCAACTTCCCAATCAAGGGAGTAACGGAGGCTTGTTGTCCCTTGAAAGCTGCATCAGCTGTTACTATATCTCCCATCTCAAAAGCTTGAATGCCAAACTTGGTGGCCAACTCTATTGATATGAAGTTGAGAGTAGAGCCAGGGTCAAACAAGATGAAGGCATCATGCTCTCTTACCTTTCCCCAAGCATAGGAGAGTGATGATCCTTTGCAATGAGCATCCTCTTTTGGAGCTTCGATGGTGGAAGCCCTAGGAGTCTCATTGCGAGTATTCTTCTTGGGGCAAGAACGATAGCCATTTCCTTTCTCTCCACACTTGAAACACTTTTGGTCCTTGCGAAAAGCTTCAAGCTCTTCAGGAGAGAGTTTGTTTTTACCTTTGTAAACTCCCTTCTCCTTGGACCGATTGTTGTTGTTGTTGTTGGAAGTGCCTTGGGAATTATTTTGAGCATTGGATTTCCCCTTTGCATCATTTTTATCTTTGTTTTCCATGGGCTTGACATTACGTCTAGCCCCTTGATGGAAATTGATGCGTGAAGCAACCATGGTGTGGTGGATTACTTCGGTAATAGTACCGGGCCGTTGAGAGTTGATGTATTCGGCCATCTCTTCAGGTAATCCCGCACAAAATTGTTGTCTTTGCTCGGCAAAGTCTATCTTTTGAAAGACAATAGATTTGAGATGTAAATCCCAAAACTTGTCTACATACTTGTTGATGGACTCATGAGAGAGAAGCTTCAAGCAGCGCCATTCTGTAAGAACTTTATCTTTAGTATCGCTTGGAAGAAATCGCTTCATGATGGAAACTCATAGAGTTTTCCATGTCTTTGGGGCTTCTCCATTGCCACGAAGGCTAGCCCACCATTGACAAGCTGATTTTTGGAAGTGCATAGCTACATGGCGTATCTTGGAGGAATCTGTGAAGCCCTCGTCCCCAAAGGCCGCATCAAATTGCTGGATGAAGGCCAACACTTTGTCGGTAGGACCAAAGGTGCCATCGTAGGTGAGAAAAGAGATACTCTTTCCTCCCTCCTTGAACTTCTTTAGCTTTTGTGACCTTCGCCATGCAGGAAATGATTTGCGATGTCCTCCCCTCTTGTATTCTCTAGGAGAATAGCCATAACTTTCATCGGAAGAGGAGGAAGGTGAAGAAGAAGGAGAAGAGGGTGACCTCTTCCTAGCCCTTTTCTTCCTTTGTTTCCTCTCTTGCCTTTTAGAGTGATGAGGAGAAGGACTATAGGTTGCTCTTTCCTCTTGGGAGGAGTAGGCGATCGTCTAGACCGCCGCCTTCGTGGAGCCACCTCTTCAGAAGAACTTAGACTTTCATTGCTTTCTTTCTCTTTGGATTCCTCCTCTCGAATGGGAGAGAGTCTTCTTTTGGGGGTCTCTTCAAGAGGCCTCCTAAGCTCTCTCTCCTCTGGGAGAGGAAGGGAAATTCCATAAGCACGAAGTTGTTGAGTAACTTCGGCTTGCAAAGCAGGGTTTCCCATAGCTTGCTGCAACCTAGCGACGAGATAATTCACAAACATGGGAGCATCATCATTAGCACCTTCATGTGAAAAATCAAAGCTATCAATGTTCATTCTACTCTCTTGATTATTGTCAGCCATGTTAACAAAATTTATGTTTATACTTAGTGTATGCTTTGGCAGTTCAAAACCTTAGTTGCCACTCCTCTTAGCCTTTGAAAATCGGCTCTTAAGTATCTACACCCACGGCTCAAAGTGGTTAATTATAGAGAGTAGAGGAGTAGGTCTAACATAACAGAGTTGCCAAGGGCTAGCTCCTTTCGGACTTCTTATGGCTCAATAATGGTAAAGCCATAGGCAAGTCTAAAAAGACTCCATTATTAAGTCCAAATCTCCCGAGGTGTGCACCATCCCCCACATAGTGGGCTTAACAAAACCGATATTAGATCCCAGTTCCACTTACTCTATTATAATTAACAACATCAACCATTTATAGGCTACTTAAGGACCTCTCTTCTTAAGCAAGAAAAGAGAAACCAAATGCTCTGATACCAATGTAATGGAATTTGCCTATTCAATTTGAGAGTAGCGGAATTTAATGAGAGTACTTTCAAGAAATAATTTTGTGAGCATAGCGGGTAGACATAATTGAAGATAGCAACATAATCATAGCAATTAGTTAATTTGGCATAAACAATACTTTTGCAAGAGAGAGAACTTAGAGAACATGACAACAGTTGAGGACCGGATTTATGTGGATCCGGTCCCCCCTCCAATAGGCATTTGTATTATGATTTCTCCCATAAAGAGAGACTTATTACAATACATTCTTTGTGTTCCTTGTGACCTAGGTGAAGCAATGAAGATGGAAAGCTTCATGCATCACCATCATAGCATAACCTAAACTTGAAGAAAGCTTTAACTATACCAAGCCTCAGTCCCAAGACCTCAAACACCTTCGAGGTGGAGAGAGCTAGCAGGGAATGAGGGTAGGGAAGAGGAAGAAGAAACATTTCATACGAGAAAGAGCTAGTTCCTCACTTATCATAACTCTTGTGCTAGAATACATAATAGCATAGTAATGAAGAAGAAATATATGGCAAGCTCAAGCATTGAAGCATGGCTCTTGGATTGATTTGCACTCCATAGCCAAGAGTGTTGGTGTAGGCTCTCAACCTCTACTTGCTTGGAGAAAGAGAGGGAGCTCTTGCACTTTGCATAGTACACAATGAGAGTGTTTGTGAGTGTGTGTGGGTGAGTATACCCCCTAAGCACCCCCCTAGCTTGCTTGGGTCGACCCCCCCTTGTAGCTCATGCTTGAAGCTCATTTGACCCCTCCAGGCCTAGCCAATCACAAGCAGGAGCCATTACAAGCAACATGGGTAGCCTTGGGACAAGTGTCCCCCTTTCCCCTTTGAGAGAGAGGACTTGATAAATGCAAAATCAATTAATTAAATATCCTAAATTATCATTGGACCCCTTGGGTGGCCAACCAATAGACTTCAGCACACCATGAGGGCAACATGGGGAGGAACTTGACAAGTGTCCTTGCTGCCACTTCAAGCTGGGGCTTCCCTTGTGTGTGTGTGTGTGTGTGTGTGTGTGAGAGAGAGAGAGAGAGAGAGAGTTCTCTCTCATCCCCCCCCCCTTGTAGGCTTGCTCCCCTCCTTGTAGGGATATTTTTGACTTTGGATGAGCAAGCCCCTTAGTCATCAAGCATGACTAAGCACTTGAAGTAGGGGGTGTTCCCACAAGCATCTCAGGCAAGCTTCTCAAGGCACCTCAAGCACCTTAATCATGCACCTCAAGCATGGAGCCAGTCAAGCACCTCAAGCATATTAATCAAGCACCTCAAGCATGACAAGCACCTCAAGCACGACAAGCACCTCGAGTTTGGACCGGGTTCCCACCTCTATCTCAGCCCTAGCTTACCTAAGGTCAAAGGACTTTTACACACATTATTGGAGGTCTTCAATGAAGCTAACCCTAAGGTCTTATGCTCCATTGGTTAGCCTTGCTCTTGATAGACCATCTCCCATTTGGGCCCCTTTACTATTGGCCCCGTGTTGAGATAGATCTATAAGCACATATCTATATCTTAACACTTGTTCCCGTTTATTCTCCCACATTAAGTGATCAATTTAATATGAGAAAATCATTTGGGTTGGTTAGATATTAGATTTTATGACATGGTAGGTCTATTGATCCCTTATCTTTGATCTTAAAGATATAGATGATCTTCATGGCCGTTCGTTGTCCTGAGTTGGCATGCGAAGTCCATATGAGATCTTTTACATTTCTATCCTCCCAGCAATAGACTCCGATCGTAGGATTATCCGTACTAAGCCGTTTCAAAATCTTCAAATCTACTGGTCGTAACCCTCAAACTCTAAGGTTGGTGGTCCTTCTTTTGCGAACATATCTGGGATTATGGTGTTTACTTCTAACCCCCATTTGTCTATCACGTCAGGGTTTTCAACTTGTAAATACTGAGTTCCATTTCGATCTATGTACATTTTTTCTTGTTTGTTTGCCCTAATCTCTACTTTGAACTCAATACCATGATCATCAATGCAAATAGCATACTCCTCGTTAGGGTCCAGGTAAACCTGAGCTCCATGGCGGTTAGTCTTATAACAAGAGAGTATATGCTTATATAACGCATTTTTCGTTCCGATTTTTGTGTGAGTCGAGTAAGAAGACATTTCAGATGTTGAATATGATAAAGTGTCTGAGACTTCTTCAAGGTTTGTATGCAAGGAATTGCCTTGATTCAGGATTTCTTCGGTGGATACTCTACTAGAGGTTTCTTCGAGTATGCCTAGATTTCCTAGTACACGTCCAGATCTAAGGTTCATATAGATTTATGAAGCCCTGGTTAGAGTACTTACCTTTTGATTGACTTGTCGTCAATTTTTACTTGATTTGATTGCAACTTTTTGTCAAGCCACTGATTCCTTATCTACAACCTGATTCCTGTACAAATTTGATCAAGTTAGATATTCTTCTATAAAGACAATAGAATTTTTGCTAACTCTTGTGATTGTCTAGGTGTATTACTTCAAATCGAGCTATGGCAGTCAAAAATTGACTTTCAGATTCTACTTTAGCAAAAAATCAAAGGATTGATCTGCAATCTGAAAACTGAGTGAACATGTATCAATTTGGATCCGATTGAACTCAAAATTACCCGGTGGCTTTGTATTATGCTGGTCTAACACCGTATAAGTTCAAATGTCAAAACTAATATCCTTGGGTAGCAGTAGTAAATAATCGTGATTATTTACTTTTGCTAGTTTGTTACACTTTTTGGATTGGTTCGGCAAGTATAAAACGTGTTAAAGTCCGTGGATCAGTTTCAACAAGTTTGGACAAAATCTGATCAAGTTTATCAATTGTTTTGTGTCCGCAGATTCTGATTTCAAGAATCTGGCTTAAGTTTCACTTTTGTGCTCCAAATGTCACCAAAATTGATTTGTGGGGTCTAATTGAGATGCTTGACCTTGTGGTATACCCAAATTTGCAAAATTTCCAAGTGTTCAAGCAGATGTAAATAATTACAATTATTTACTCTAGCTATATTTTTTCAAATTTTTGTCCCAACTTTAACACAGACTTGTTAAACACCTCAAGTTAAGGTCACTTGCCAAGATTCATCAAGTTTGGACATTTTTTGGTCAAATGGTCATCAATTTTAACCTTGCAAATTTGGTCACAATTTTCAATCCAGTGATCTAACTTTTACCAAATTTGGTTGGTGAGCTTATTACAACATGGTAAAACTAGTGGTATGCTGACTTGGTCAAAAAAGTTGAAAAATGGGGCAGATACAAATAATCACGTTTATTTACTACTAACAAATTTTTGCATCTTTTTGGTCAAATGAGCATGTACACATGTTTATCACATCAAAATAAGCCTAGGAATCAAACTTCATCAAGTTTGGACAATTTTTTCCCCAATTTACATTCAAGATACAAAAAGTCAATTACAAACTTTAGTTTTTACCCAGTGTTTTGCCAGTTTGGTGATCCAAATCCTTTGGGCCTTTACAAAAGTTGTTTGTACACATGCAATGAGTCAATGGTATGAACCTTGGTCAAATCTGAGCTAAAAGTTAGCACTAGTTTTGTAATTGGACACTTAAGTGTTTTGAGACACTAAAGTGTCTTGTTTTTCTACCAAGTTTTGGCAATTTATTTGTCAACCTAAAAAGAAGTTTTGTACACCTTGCTGCTACCATAGATTGGTTATGAGGAAAAGAAAACACTAGATTTTTCTCCATATCAAAATACAATCTCTATGGAGAGAATTTTAGTAAGTTCTAAGACATTAATTTCAATAGAATTTCAAGCTGTTTTGCTGAAAAAATCATAAAATTATTATATCTTTTTGTAGAGATGTCCTTTTTTATGTTTATAAAAGCCAAATTTTAGCACTTAGTGTTACAAAAAATTGGAATGCACTTCAAAGATAAGTTTTCAAGTCACATGCAGGTTATATATATAATTTCATACTTGAGCACGTGATGAATAAGAGCATAATTATGGTCTTCCAAAGGTCCCCTCATGAAATTGGTACTATTCTAGTGCAGTTTGACAACTACAAATGACTTAATGTGTTTAAACCAAGAAACTACATATTTTTTGGGCTCCCTAACTCAATTAAATCTCGTTGCTTGAACTCTATCTTGAATTTTTTGTCGTGCAAAAACTCTTGAAAATCTTGAGTTCTCCATAATAACATTGAAACCAAGGTTTCAGGCACCTTAATTGTGTATGTTCCATGTACTTTGATACATTTAGTTGATCTACATGGAAAGTTTGATATTATTTGAGGTTTTGAATGCTTATGTCTCAAGAATGAAAATATGAAAGTTTTCTCTTATGTAGTTTTGAATTTTTAAAATGATCCAATAATTGTTGCATTATGCATACCAAAGCCCTTCTGCTTGCCACCTTGAGTGCTCAATGGAAAGGTCAAGCAATGTATCACTTTCTAACACTCACAAATACATCAAATACATCAGAAACATATTTCTCTTTGTATACAACGATATGCTTGAAATGATCGTATCAAACACATGGAACTTTCCATTATTTAATGTACTCCAAAGTCATTTTTTTTGCACATGAAACTTTCAATTATCTATAGCAAAATGGTGGAAGAGTCACCTAAAATTTTCTACAAGGTCTCTTCATTTTTTTTTGAGCTTATAAAGGCGATTTCTTCAAAGCATCAATCACAGTCTTACGAGGGTCAACTTGATGAGTATAGTTCTTGATCATGATAGATTCTAAAATGCAAGGTTATATTTTTAAAAGACCCTCTAGCTAACAAATTTATGCATATCAAGAGGGTTTTCTTATATAAACCATCTAATGCAAGTAGCATTTAATTTAAATTTGTTAGAAAAGGACACTTAAAATGTCTTGTTTTGGTACCAAACTAGTGTTAATAATTGTAATTATTAACTTTAAGATTGAAATGAACACTTTTTTGCAATTTTTTCAAAGACAGTCTCTACATGAGCTAATTTAAGCTTATGAATCAAGTCAAAACTTAATTTGAACTAAAATATAAAGAAAAAGTAAATAATCTGAGTTTTGGTCAACTCTTGAAAATTTTACCTTGAAGTGTCCTTGAGCTTACCAACTGGTTCAGGCATCTTTTAAGCTTACTCTCCGGTTAGATTGAGTGGTTTTGAGTCCTTTCGTGCTATTTCTAGCCGTAGACCTGAAATTTTGCAACTTCTAATAATAACTCACACTTTATTTTTTCAGAGAGAGCAATGTTCTGAAATCCACCTCGGATCCTACTTACCCTACTCCTAAATTCTCATGCAATGGGGTTGTGGAAAGTATCCACAAACACTCGTTTTCTTGTTTTTTACAATTTTCAGAGCCTGATCTTAAGACTTGTCTCGCCTTTCAATCATTCTCCAAATCCTATTCTAAATCTACAATCCTACAGTCCTAAAGGCACTCAACAAGTACAATCACTTCCAAGCTACCTCTACACAGCAAAAGACGATAATCTTAAGCTATGCGGTTTCAAAAAAGAACATTGTAAACTCTAGGAAATCCTAGAGGAAGTTAAAGGATAACTTCACAAGATGTTCTTGTTTTTCCCTAGTGTAGGTCTCTTCGATCCCCAGCAGCGACGCCAAAATGTGGGACGCATGTCTAACCTCACCATCTTATCTTATTGGAGTATCATTGAGAACCATTATTAATTTGTCAAACCATGGGATGAAGCTAACTTGACTCGTGCATAGAGGCTACAAGAGGTTGTCAATCTCTCGAAAAACAACTAACAACTTGCATCTAACTCAAGCTACACTCAAGTGACTGAAATCACCAAAAGCCAATCGCTCATCGGCAAACAATTCACATCCGTTACAGCATCAAATGACATCCGAACGTAACAAAACTTATAGGACAAGTTTAAAAGACCTAAGCACAGACGCTTATGGTCTCAAACCCCACTTTAGGTCTAGTTCCAAAATCGCGATTATTAACAACAGTGGATTTTTGACCCAGTTGTTTTCGACCTAGAATTCATCTAAATGCTTAGCAATGATGCCCCAATACCCCGCCTATGCTTAGTTTTTTATTTGAAAGTGTAAATACCTCAATACCCTGCCTAAGCTTACTCTCCAGTCGGATTGAGTGGTTTTGAGTCCTTCCGTGCTATTTCTAGCCGTAGACCTGAAATTTAGCAACTTACAATAACAACTCACACTTGATTCTTTCAGAGAGAGCAATGTTTTGAATACTTACCTCGGATCCTACTTACCCTACTCCTAAATTCTCATGCAATGGGGTTGTGGAAAGTGTCCACAAACACTCATTTTCTTGTTTTTTATGGTTTTTAGAGCCTTGATCTTAAGACTTGTCTCGCCTTTCAATCATTCCCCAAATCCTAATCTAAATCTATAATCCTACAATCCTAAAGGCACTCAGCAAGTACGATTACTTCCAAGCTACCTCTACACAGCAAAAGATGACAATCTTAAGCTATGCGGTTTCTAAAAGAAAGTTTTGAGCTCTAGGCAATCCTAGAGAAAGTTAAAGGATAACTTTACAAGACGCTCGTGTTTTTTCCTAGTTTAGGTCTCTTTGATCCCCAGAAATGGTGCCAAATGTGGGATGCATGTCTAACCTCACCATCCTATCTTATTGTAGTATTAGCGAGAACCACGATTACTTTGTCAATCCATGGGATGAAGCTGACTTGACTAGTACATAGAGGCTACAAGAGGTTGTCAATCTCTCGAAAAACAACTAACAACTTGCATCTAACTCAAGCTATACTCAAGTGACTGAAATCACCAAAAGACAATCGCTCATCGGTAAGAAAATCACATCTGTTACAGCATCAAATGACATCCAAACATAACAAAACTTCTAGGACAAGTTTATAAGACCTAAGAACACATGCTTATGGTCTCAAACCCCGCTTTAGGTCAAGTTTCAAAATTGCGATTATTAATAGCAGTGGATTTTTGACCTAGTTGTTTTCGACCCAGAATGCATCTAAATGCTTAGCAATGATGCCCTAATACCCCACCTATGCTTAGTCTTAGTTTTGAATTTGAAAGTGTAAATTCCTAGTTATGATGAAATTAGGCCGCGGGTCGGCGACGCCAAAAGCTACAAAATAATGTGGATTGCTTACGTCAATGCGTAGAGCTCTTACCTGCGGTTGCAATGCAACAAACGTGACTGCAATGTGACAACCGGGGAGGGAGTAGGAAGCGCAAGAAGGAGAGGAGTGAGCGTCGTTAGCTCACGCTGTGTATTTCATTATCCAAAAAATTTTAAATAACTTACAAAAATTGGCTTTTATACCTTAGCCAAGGTTTTTGGTGGTCAAAACTAATAATCTGGGAGTTCTACCAAAGATGGGTAATGACAGGTTGATACAATCTGGAAGCTTGTAGCCCCGACTTATTAATTACAAAGTTTATCCGAGAACAGTTACAATATTCTCAATTTATCAAAATAATAAGTGTTCTACAATGAGAACTCCAAAAAATGGTATCCGTGTTAGCTTGCTGTTAATACTTCAAACACACGCAAAGATCAGAAGCTCCTACTCCAATGGGAAGGCCCTTTCATCATCAAGAAGAAATATGCCATGGGAGTTACCAACTCATGGAAGCTGATGGTAAGCTTCATAAGACCAGACTCAATGGATGACGGCTTAAACCTTATTTTCTACGATTTGATCAAATTCCACCTATTGAAATTCCTGATGACCATTAACCTCCACCTCTGATGACTACAACCAAACAAATGAGTTAGAGGCATAAATTCCCTAACCTAGGGGGAGGGGTAATGATACCGGGTTAGCCACACTGACCTCTAGCTCGAATGGAGAAACTAAAGTTGGTTGGCTTTCGAAGCCAAGGCCGGGGGAATCAACCCCATTTGGGGAGCATGAGGTAAAAGCAACAAAAAAAAATACTACCGCCAAACCACCCCCCTTGCTCACGCATGTGCAATAGGTCACCGTGCCTCCCTTTGGCACCACTCCCTCCCTCTCTTCCATTATCCCCTCTCTCCCCTCCATTATCACCACCCCACACTCTCCCTCAACTACACTCTTTCTCTCTCCCTCTCATCTATTATTTAGCCTTCTCTCTCTCACACACACACACACCCTCACTCTATCTCTCACTCATTTTCTCTCTCTCTCTCTCTTTCATTCTTAGTGTAGGCAAGCCCATAGGGCACATAAAAATAAAATATCTCTCTCTCCCTGGCCCACTACTCCCTCTCTCTCTCCCTTATCCTTCTTGACTCTCTCTCTCCCTCGTTCTCTATGTAGCAGCCGGCTCTCTCTCTCCCTCATTACCTATACACACACCCACGGTCTACACTCACCCTATACACATCCACACACACACCCCACCTCAGGCTCTCTGTCCCCACCGCTCACCGTCATCCATTCTCTCTCTTGCTCTCGTTGACTCTCCTCTCTCCCCCCTCGTTCAACCCACGTGCAAGTAGAAGCTCTCTCTCTCTCTCTCTCTCTCTCTCTCTCTCTCTCTCTCTCTCTCTCTCTCTCTCTCTCTCTCTCTCTCTCTCTCTCTCTCTCTCTCTCTCTTAACCCCCATCACACACACACACTCACTCTCTCTCCCCCAACTCCCTCACTCTCTCCACAGCACCCTCTCTCACCCTTATCTCTTACTCTTGTGATCTCTCTCCCTCTCTCCATCCCGTGTCACCACTCCGTAGGTGCAAAAACTCTCTCTCTCTCTCTCTCTCTCTCTCTCTCTCTCTCTCTCTCTCTCTCTCTCTACACACACCCCAGTCTCTCTCCATCACCCACTCTCTCCTCACTCACACTCTCTCTCCCTCGTTCTTTGTAATTAGCTAGGAAGCACGTAAAAATATTAAAAAATAATAATAATAAATATTTCTCTCTTTCTCTCCTTCCCACACACACACTCTTGCCGGCACACACACACACACACTTACACACCCACACACAACCCCATATACATATGCTCACACACTGACAAGCACCTACACCCTCACACAAACACATGCACGCCATATGCATAAGCACATATGCACAAAAAGCAAAAGAAACGAGCACCTCGAAGGTGATGCGTAGCATCTCGACACCAGCAAAACATCAATTCTAGTAGCAACCTCACACCAGCCACCCGAACCATCAACAAAACCCATTGTAAATGCCTTGATCACCACTCTCTTGTAATAACCTAGCCAATGCCTAGTGGATTGTAAAAAAACTCCCTACCCCACTTTTACCTCCCTTGTATCTATCTCTACCTTCTCTCCCTCTCTGTCTCTCTCACTAGAGAGGCGCCTACAGTCACTACAGTGACCAGTGGATATTTGCAAGGACCATTAGGTAAGGACCACCTCTCAGGCCTATATAAAGAGGCCTTCACTAAGCACAAAGGGGGAGAACATACTAGAGGCACCACTCAGGCTCCATGCACTCTACATTCCATGCACCACTAAGCACATTTTTACACCTCCCAAGCTAGGGAGCTCATGGTATTATGTTTTTGTTGTAAGCATGGGCAGTTTAGCATTGGCCACATCACCACCACCACTAATCTCTACCCACACCATGGTTGATTTACTAGTCATGACCACCCCATGCACATAAGGCACTCACTATCACCCCGCAAGGCAACATGAGCACGCTAGGATTGAATGCACTGACACCATGGTACCCCGGGCCACTCTCGATGCTAGTAATTGACGTTACTGGTGGATGCATCGTCTTAATGTTTCCCTCAACTAACCTCCCGCCAACATGCTAACCCTGCTAACTCCAAAGTTCTCAATGCACCATATGCCGATCGCATTCCATCATGCATCCCGAGTGCCAAGAGCAAGGTTGGTAACAACCAAGACCACCATTTGTAAGTATCATCATCACAATAAAAGTGTGCAATGCTATCATGATCTTTGAGTCCATTCTCTCTTCTCCTTAGCTTTGTTTTCCCCATGTCTGTGGGATGATTCATCTCTTGTATATCACTCTGCTTGTGCTTCATCACGTGCACCATCACCAATCAATCATGCTCCATTTTGACCTTGTCACATACCTCTCTTGTACAAACACTCCTGACTATTGACTAGGCATTTTCTATATTCGGACGTTTGCTACATCATCCTTTTATGTTGACTACCTAGATGGAATCTCACTCTTGCCATTCTAGGTCATCTATGTCTGCATTCTAGCCGCACTTATGCTAGGTGGTGCCCCTCTATAGTTATAGGATAATTCCTACTTTGAGATGATGCTTGGGGATGTTCAGGCTATGCGTGGTGTAGAGGCCACCCCATTTGGCATGTCATTTCCAAAAATCATGGCTTGAAGCATATATATTCCTTGACACCTACAATATTTCACCCACTTCTCTCTTCTCCTCCTCCAATAACAAGAATGACACTTCACCCTCATCACTGGAACTGAATGTAGTGCTACATTATGATCCTTCAGAATTGTCTTCACTAGTAACTTCAGATTCATCATTTTCACTAACATCTTCTAGTGCCGAAGGTTGCTTTTGGTAGTCATATCAAGCACCCTATTTTCACCCTCCTTGCTATATGCACATATTGTAACCTTGCCCTAATCTTTCATAGCACCAACAACTCTCAACCAAGGTCATCCCAAAATGAGAGGAAAAGCTCCCAGGCCAGCTAGCATAACATGAAAGTTTGTATAACCTTTATGTTAAAGACTTCAACTTCCAAATTATTAATCAGCCCCAAACACTTCACTTTGTCATGGTTTGCTAGTCGAATCTAAAACCTAGAGCTTCCACATGTAATGAGACCCAATCTCTCGACACATGACTGTGTGATCACACAAACTTGAGCACCTCCATCATAGTAGGCCTCTCCCATGGCCACACCTTTATGCCAAGCGCTCACCACATGACAAATGTCTTGTAACTCTCCCATAGCCAACACTCTCACTTTTCCATGCTTAGCTTCTTTCTCTGGATTCACTAAATGACTTCCACTACCTCTTGATTTTGGGCACCATATTCATCAACTATCCAAAAGTACATTTTACTTTCCTCCCAATCAAGTCTTCCTTTAATTGTAAGTTGTTTGGCCTTCTCCCAAAGGTAAATCTACTACTTCAAACCGTCTACAAGGTCTTCTCGTACTCTTGTCTTTTACATCTTCACCCTCTTTTTGTTTTCATTTATTTTTGTTAGGACTTGGACCGCATAGCCCTCCCTCTCTCTTTTCCTACGAGCAAGTAGCATATCTGTTTCTTTCTTTTCAACACATACAATACCCACATGACCACCAGAGGTTGAGGCTTGATTTTCCAGTTGAGTACCTTGATCTCCTTGTATGTCCAATGCATAATCATTAGCCTTGTTAGGAATCTACTAGGGAAATAGAAAAATATCATCCCCCATCCTTGTTGGCTTTGAACAATAACTGTTGATGTGACCAAGTTCACCACGATTATAACAAATAGGGATGAACCTCCTTTGTGGCTCAAATACACCTTGTCCACAACCCTCATTAGCATTAAGCCGAGCTTCACATGCCTAGGCCATTTCTCTACCACGTCCACGACCACGACCACCTAGACCTCCAAGAACATTGAGTCACAATTCCTGCATCATGGTCATCATGTCTTGCATATTTTGTTGTAACTATTCAGTATTAGCAACCCTTTGAGCAGGTTGGTCTCCAGCCTGTGCCTGATTTCCCCTCATTTTGACCACCATTACTTTGCACAGGGACTGCTTTCCCATACTCATTAAGTCTTTGAGCCTTCCATTCTTTCTCTCTAGTGATAGTGACTGCTTCCTTGAAGGTAGCGGGCCTCTTTAGCTGAACTTTGAACTTCAGAGTTTCTTTTAAGTTTTCCATGAAAATTTCCTTCTTTAACATGGATGGAGGGATTTCACTTCCTAAAGTTCGAGCCCATTTATCCCATAAACAGGTGAACTACATGACAAAATCATCAACACTTTGATTAATCTTTTGAGTGTACCCCAAAATTTCATGCCAAATTTCATCAGGTACTTCAATGGATCTATAATGTGCCAAAAAAGCTTTCTTCACACTATTGTAGTCCAAAACCACCCCTGGAGTTTGTGTCTGCACCATCTCTTCATGATTTTGTAACCAAACTTTTGCCTCATCCCGTAAACTGTATTGCAGCAGCCCCAACAATATAGCTTGGTCTAGTATATTTTGCAGTAAGCTATTCATTTTCAATTTTTCAATAAAAGTATGTGCATTCTCATTAGGCAATCCATGAAACTGTGGAAACTGTCCTCCATGTTTAATTGTCACGAAAACACTTACATGTGACGTTGAAAGCTCAAGGGATATCAATGAATCGGTCTAGTACCTAATCCATCTCACACTGGGTAACCCGACCCCCAATGCTTGGATTCACAAAACCTCACAACCCTCTAAATGTTGCAATCCAATTACACAACACCTCAAGTGTTATCCATAATTTGCACATACATAGGCGTTTGTCCATAAGAACCCACATCCTCTTTACATTCTCTGCCTGCAGAATAGACATATTTCACAGAAATTGGAGCATGGGAGCACTTGCTCCTCCATGGGGGCACCAAAACAATGTTATCCTGAAAACGTCAAGAAAAATAAGTGTCTATATAGCCTTGCATGAATCACACCATCAGAAGGAAGAACTATTACACCATCGAAAACACCTAGGTGATAAACACCTGTAGAGATTTATGAAAAACCCTTCAAGCATAGAGCACACTCAAAAATAGGAGATATATAGGACATCATGCCAAAATTGTCTCATGGAGATGTCCGTAGAGTATCCATAGGCAAAAAATAGATGAAGGATGAAAGAGTTATGGCCGCTCAAAATCGGGGGTGTACTCTTTCTTGCTAAAAAATGAGGTCTTCTAGAAGTTGTGCAGGTGTTGCCACTATTGAAATGGGGGTTTCCTCATCTTTTATGCCAAAAAATATATCTCTCTTCTCATCGACAAGACTCTCTTTGTAGGCATCTTTTAATTGTCTCTGTTTTGGCATAAAATGAGGTGTCAGTGACCTTTAACCAAGGGAATGGGGTGGGGGCAAGTGTTCGGGGACCAAATAGTGGACCAAGCTCAGTGTGGACAGATATAAAAATCACCCTCTCTCCCAAAGAAGCCCACAAGACCATCAAGCCAAGCTTTGCACTAAGTGATACACCTAAAGGGCATTCCCCCTTTAGACTATATACCCCCTACTCTCCCCTTTTCCCTTCCCATGTGGGATAATCCCCCCTGCCACATGGAAACCTCCTCCCCAAGATTCCCAAACTCCTTGTGCCCCATAATTTTCCAGATTCTCCCCAAAGCTGGAGAATCTCTCGGACACTTTCCTCCAAGCATAACTTGCTGCTCCGATCACAGAATGACATACAATAACACACGGATCCAAGCCCATCATCTTGGCTATTTCTAGAAATCTTAAATCTTAGCATTTCAAATTCAAATCATCAAGTTGGCCTAGTTGCCTTTGTCGCATATGTACCTGCATTCACTTTCTAAGTTGGGACCGTCTACTTGGGTAACTCATGATGTACATTTCCAATTCATGAGCTATAAAGCACGACTAAAAATACTTATTGAAAACATGTTTTGGGGACTTGAACAACCCAAAACATCAGCCCCCAAGCTTGTCAAAATTGCACCTTTGTACATGAATTTTTACATGGTCACTCCCAAGACTTACAGGTCTATGTCACCCATATTCTTGTATTCCCATGGATAGACTTGGGCAATCCAAAGATAAAATCCATGGATATTCTCTCCCACGGTGAATTAGGGATTGGAAAATTTTGAAGCAATCCAGGTTGCTTCCCTCTATCAAACTTCGTCTTTTGGTATACCACACATTTTGAAACATACTCTTGTATGTTTTCTTTCATGGAAGGCCAATAGAAATATGTTTCTATCTCATTTAGGGTAGACTGAATCCCTCTATGCCCTGCATAAGGAGGGGCATAAGATTCATAAATTAATTTCTCACGTAGTGAGTTAGTAACACATAGTCTATTGCCATAGAGAAGATAACCATCTTGTAGGGTAAATGGTTCTTCTTTCTTCCCTAGTGCAAGGGCTTAAATCTCATCTCTAAAATTAGGATCAATAACGTACTCATCTATCATAGAAGATACATCATTGTGAGTTGCTATGGAAACTGCATTCACTCTCAGTTGTTTTCAGAGTGCATCGGCTACTTAATTATACTTGTCAGCAATGTAAAGCAATATGAAAATGAAATTGCAAAAGGAAATTTGTCCACTTCATTTGTTTTTTGAAGAGCTTTGTTTGTGTCATGAAGTACTTAAGGCTTTGGTGATTCATCCGCAAAATGAAAGGAGTCCCCAATAAATAGTGCTTCCATGAGTCTAGAGCATGTATAACTGCAAAGAGTTCCTTCTCATATATGCCTAGATCTTCCTCAATAGGGTCAAGACTTTGACTTTCATAGGCTATGGTGTGCCCTTCTTGGAGGAAAAAAACTCCAAGGCAATCACCACAAGCGTCACATTGGACCTCAAATGGCTTTGAGAAATCCAGCAGTGTAAGCATAGGTTGAGAAACAAGCTTCTCTTTAAGTTCTTTGAAAGCATTGTTCTCCTTGGTGGACCATATATACCTAACATTTTTCTTTGTTAGGTCATGTAATGGTCCCAAGATTTGTGAGAACTTTTCCATGAAGAGTATATAGTATGCACACATGCCTATAAAGCTTCTTAGTTCATGTAGATTCCTTGGATTAGGCCATCCTTTTATTACCTGTAGCTTTGATGGATCCATTTGGCTGCCATCTTGAGAGATAATGTGACCTAAATACTGAATCTCTTGTAAGAAAAAATCATTTTTCTTTTGATTAATATGAAGTTTATTCTCTTAAAAAACTTGAAATATTACCTGGAGGTGTTGCTTGTGCTTGTCTAATGAATTAGAATAGATGATTATATCATCAAACAACACTCTAATAAAGGTTTGATGAGTCCTAAATAGCTTCTCCATCAAGAGGTTAAATCTGGCTGGTGCATTGGTCAAACCAAAAGGCATGACAATGTACTCAAAGACTAAACGTAGTGCAAAATGCGGTCTTTAGAATGTCTTGATCAACTATCCTTATTTGATGATAGCCACTTTTTAGGTCAATCATACTGAATTAGGTGGACCCTTGTATCTTATCAAATAGGTCTTCTACCCGTGGAAACCTATTCTTGATAGTGATCCTATTTAGTGCTCTATAGTTGACACACATACAATATGTTTCGTCTTTCTTTTGCACTAATAACATGGATGAACAAAATGGAGATGAGCTAGGCCTAACCATTCCTTACTCAACTAGCTCATGCACTTGCCACATAATCTCCTCTTGTTGAGCTTGAAAAACTCTATAAGGATGTTTATTAGCTGGTGAACTTCCTGGAAGAAGTCAGTTGCATGGTCGTCTCACTGCCTTGTTTGGGAGGTAGTTCACAAGGGATATTGTCAATAAAAAAATCTTGAAACCCCTTGAGGAAATTTGATAACTCTAATTCCTTTTTATTATTTATATTTTCTTTTGCTAAAGCATTAGGTTCATTTTGAGAATCCTTAACAAAAATCATGTACATGGAAATAGAGCTCTTTATTAACTTATTTAAAGTTTGCTTATGTAGGAGAGGTATGGTACTATCCAACTCCTTCCTTGAACCTAAAGTAGATTCGCCTTTTAGGGAATTTAACATTGGTAGCCATGCGATCAAACCATGGTACCCCTAGGATTGCATCCTTGTGCTTGAGAGGAGGGATAAATAAATCCTCCTTGTCCACATAGCTTTGGACATGGAGCCTCAATTTACCAATTAAGGGAGTGACTGAGGCTTCTCGCCCCTTGAAATCACCATCGAAAAGCAGGACGTCCCCTATCTCATAAGCTTGGATGCCTAGTTTGGTGGCCAACTCTATGGATATGAGATTGTGAGTAGAACCAGGGTCAGAGAGAATAAAAACATCATGTTCTCTTACCTTTCCCCAAGCATGGCATAGAGGAGATCATTTGTGATGAGCATCCTCTTATTGAATTTTGACCAAGGTAGCTCTAGGAGGCTTATTACATGTATTCTTGTGGGGGCAAGCACAATAGGCATGCCCTTGCTCCCCGCAATTGGAACAATGGTTATCTTTCCGATAACACTCTAGCTCTTTAGGAGAGAGTTTATTTTTTCCTTTATAAATTCCCTTCTCCTTAGCTTTGTTGTTGTTTCCTTTGGGAGACTTTTGGACAATGTTCTTCCCCTTCCGCTCATTACGGTACTTGTTTTTTGTGGGCTTAATATTTCTCTTAGCCCCTTGTTGGAAATTGATTCGTGAGCCACCATGGTACGGTGTATGACTGCAGATATGGTGCGTGACCTTTGGGAGTTAACATACTCCGCCATATCCTCAGTTACACGAGAACAAAAATGTTATTTTTGCTCTCCAAAATCCATATTTTTGAAGACAGTGGCTTTGAGATGTAAATCCCAAAACTTGTCTACATATTTGTGAATAGATTCTTAGGGAGAGAGCTTCAAGCTTTACCATTTGGTGAGTATTTTTTTGATATCAATAGCCAAAACCTACTTCATGATGGACGGAAGCTCTTAAAGCTTCATGGAGCTTCACCGTTTGCTTGTAGGCTAGACCACCATTGTGTGGCAGACTTTTGAAAAAGCATAGCTACATGACGTAGCTTAGAGGACTTTGTGAAGCCCTCATCTCCAAATTCTGCATTGAATTGTTGGATAAAGGCCAAGACTTTGTCTGTAGCACCAAAAGTGCCATTGTTGGTAAGGAAACAGATGTTCTTTCCTCCTTCTTTGAGATTTTTGAGCTTGGATGACCTCTTCCAGGCGGCATAGGATTTCCTATGGCCTCTTCTTTTAGGCTGTTCAAGACCTGCACCATCACTTTCTTTCGAAGAGGAAGAGTATGAGGAGGATGGAAAAGACGGTGACCTCTTTCTCATCTTTTTCTTCCCTTGTTCCTCCTTGTCTGCAACATCACTTTCTTCAGAAGAGGAAGAGGATAAAGAATATGGAGAAGAGGGTGACCTCTTTCTTGCCTTTTTCTTCTCTTGTTTTCTCTAGTCCCTCTTTGAATTATGGTGTAGAGAAGTATCCAATAGTCTTCTCCGTTTAAGGGGTGTTGGATAGCATTTTTCCTGCCGTTTTTGTGGAGCCATCTCCGCCAAAGTGGTAGGAGATTCACTTATTTCTTGTTCTTTCGATGGGGGCTCTACCGTTGAAACTTGGGTTCTCCTTTGGGAAGGAGATGCATCATCGAGTAGTAGATTTTTGAGCCCTTCGTACGAATCCTCTTCTTCTTCCCTTTTTGGAGAGAGTCCACTTTTGGAAGTCTCACTAGGAGGCTTCCTAGGTACTCTCTCTTTTGGAGGGGAGTTTGGCAAATACCATGGGTGTGCAATTGTTGTACACCTTGGAGGGATGGGTTGCCCAGGGCTTGTTGTAGCATAGAAACAAGATATTTACAAGCATAGGGGCATAATTAATTTCTCTTTCATTAGCAAAATCAGATCTATCAACATTCATTTCAATCTCTTTTCCTTTGTCAGCCATACTAGCAAAGTTTAGGTGTAAACTTGTACTTTGGCACTTCAAGCCCTAGTTGCTATTCCTTTCTCCCTTAAAAGATAAGCACTCAAGCATCTATACCCGTGGCTCAAATATTATTAACTACAAGGAATAGAAGAGAGGGTTTAGCAAAGCTAAGAGAGTTCCTGTCAAGCTTCTAATAGATCAATAATGGTTAAGCCATAAGCAAGCCCCATAGTACTCCATTATTAAGACCATAGCACCATAGCAAGGATGAAAAATACCTATTCAACTTACTCTTTTTCAATTAATAACACCAACTATTTGTTGCAAGCTTGAGGACCTCTCTTCTTGAGCAAGAAAAGAGAAACCAATAGCTTTGATACCAATGTAACGTTTAATGCACTAATAACTTGTGTGTAGCAGAAATTGATAACATAGTGAGCATTTCATTAAGAACAAGTTCCTAATGAGCATAGAGAGTATTTAATTGAGAAATAAACGTAGAAATTTACACCTAGCTAATTTGGCATTGACAATACTTGAAAAGAGAGAGAAATAGAACAATTGACAACATTTGAGGACCGGATTTACATGGAGCCAGTCCCCCCTCCATAAAGGATTTGTACTATAGCTTCTCCCATCAAAGGAGACATTTGCACAATACAATTCTTGTGTTCCTTGACAAAAGACTTGTTGGTGCAATGAAGTTGGAAGCTTCATGCACTCGATTATGTTTGAAAATCACACCTAGTGTCCCTAGCTTCAGTCCCAAGACCTCACACACCTTCAAAAATGGTGAGAGCCAGTAGGGAATGAGGATATATTGAGAGGAAGAAGAGGTTTCTTATGAGAAATAAGTACTCTCCTTACATAATCACTCTAATATCATAGCTTAGCTTAGTAATTAGCATGGTAGAGGAGATGAGCATGCCATTGAAGCTTGGCTCTTGGTTGGATTTACATTACATAGCCAAGAGTTGTTGTTGTAGGCCTCAAAGCTTGGAGAAGGAGATGAAGTTATTCTTGCACACATGAGTTGTGTGTGTGTATAGCATTGTGTTAGATAAAATGCATCCCCTTCTCTCTTCTTGGTTGACCCCTCTTGCTAAATGCTAATGATGGCCTCCCATTAGCTCTTGTAAAGCTTATCCAATCATAGATTAGAACTATAGTTGATAGACTTCTGAAAAGTGTGCCCCTTTCTCCTTTTGTGACAGCTTTAGGTATTTAAATAATTCATCTAGACTCTCATTGGACCTTTTTATCTTCTGGCCAATAAGAATCAGGCAAGCCATTGGGCTATTGGATGCTCATTGGACCCCTTGGTAGACTGCCCAATAGACATTTAGGGAGCTTAATTCGTACTAGTTCTTTTATCAAGCATTTTTAAATTGATTAGACTAAATTTACTCTAGCCCAATTCTCATTGGTCCACCTCTATGGCCATCCAATAGGATTTGAGGGGAGGTTGGGGGAAACTGGCCTAGGATCTTGACATGTGTCCAATATTCCCTTTGTGTAGAGGGGGAGCCTTGGAGTGTGTGTGTGTGTGTGTGTGTGTGTGTGTGTGTGTGTGTGTTTCTCTTTCATCCCCTACAAAATGGGCTCGCCCCCTCCTTCCTAGTGATGTCGGAAGATTTTTTAGTCTTCCCATGACCATCCAATTTCCCCTTGCTTTGGCCATTGGATAAAAGATCTAATTTTTGGAACCTTAGCCTATGGAAGTATTAATGGAGTTGAACCTTAGGTCTTTTAAGACTCATTGAAGCACATTGTTCTTTTGCAAGCTGTCCCCCTTTGGATCCCTAACAGAGACCGATCTAACAGCCGTACCAATATTCTAGCTTTTACTCCCCTTGTACTTCCCCATAACAAATGATCAGTTTAACATGAGAAAATCATTTGAGAGTATTAAATATTAGTTTTTATGATAGGGAGTGGGAGATAGAAAGACAATAAAGGAAGAGAGAGTGGGAGAGAGGGTAGATCTCCAACCTTTGAGGATCTACACTGTGTCAGACAGAGGCAGCCAAGAATGTTCTTTAATGATTGGGAGGGGAAGTGACAAGAGAGAAAAGGGAGGTGAAGAAAGAGAGAGACTTGGTTCATTTTTTTAGAGAGAGAATGCAATGAGAGAATGTGAAAAATCTGCTTTTTTGGAGGGGGGCTGAAAAGTGCCTTCTTTACTGAGTTCTAAGTGAGAGAGAGAGTGTGTTTTATATGTTAGAGAGAGAAGAGGGGTGGGAAAAGGACATTTGAAAATTCATTTATCCACCTCTCTTTTTGGTTACTAAATAGACTATTTTCAAATTAAAAATATGGAAATGTCTTTTTTTAAAAACTTAGCATAGGTCTTTTTGCCCTCTATTTTAGGCTTGGTCAAACTTGGCCTAAGCTTTAAGTTTCAACCAAATTTCACTTGCAATTTGATGACTTCCAACGATGCCTAAAAAATCGAGTACTGTGCACCCTTGTAAAGAGGTGTTGGAGAACCTGTTAGCAATCTTTCCTCCATTGCCTCGGTCCGTTGAGTGCATAGCTGGGAATCCTCCTTGCACACATCACGTTCATGAGCCAATAAATCATCACACATATTGAACATGTGATCATCCTCTACCTCAAAGTGCAATTGAGACACTAGAGGAGGAACTGTTGAAGTGGAGCTAGTGGGAGGGTCACCATGTGATGCACCCAATTTGTCTAATAGCTCTTTTCTCTGTTGTTCGGCCTTGTTCACTAGTGCACCACCACCAAACACTGACCAATGGGGCACCTCCTCAAGGGAGAGGTGAGTGACACTCTCATCTCTCTGAGGTTTTTTTGAGGATGCCAAAGCCCTTTTTTCTCCACATGCTCCAAAAGCAATGCGCCAGAGAGAGAGAGAGAGAGAGAGAGAGAGAGAGAGAGAGAGAGAGAGAGAGAGAGAGAGAGAGAGAGAGAGAGAGATTAGGAATGACTGAATGGTTATTTCTAAATAAGTCCTAATGTAGAGAGAGGAGAAATGTGGAATGTTAGAGTAGTGTCAAAATAATGTAAGTTAGAGAGAGAGAGAGAGAGAGAGAGAGTTCTATTATCCTCCTTGGAGGTCAAATATGACCTATGGGACCAAATGAACATGTCACATGGTGTGAGTGGAGATCATAAGTGACGCTCGATGCTCAAAATTGGCTGCAATGAGCGTCCCAATAGAGAGTCCACATCATGGTTGGGAGAGGAAGATATGTAGGGACAGCTCATGGCTGAATATATGGGAAAAAGAGGACCTTATGTGGTCAAAACCGGAGCACTCAAGTAGTGTGTGGTACTCACTCTCTTGCTCTTGACGAGGGCATAAGGTGCAAGGTCAATGAGACTCCTCGTGAGTGCCCCAGCGTCCTGTCTCACAGCTTAGAGAATGGGAGCTAAGACAAATGGAGGCAATGGTGCAGATCGCACTGAACGGGATGGGCTCAAGGATGTTGGGATGGGCTCGGTTAACTCGTTCAAAGAAGAAGAGAGATTAGTAGTTTGGGGCAATGTGTGTGGTATAATGGCTAAAGCAAGAACCTCTGGATTTCTCCCAATCCGTAATACATTGGCGTTGTAAGAAGGCTTGATGTCAAGCATCCATCCCAAACTTAGTATTTTTCTCTTGCATGTCTTTTGGACCTTTTGACTTGCTTCATATGCGTTTTGAGGAAGTTGTTACAAAGAGCTAGGTTGTGTCTTAAGCATGTACTCCATAACCCTTTGCATGCCCAAGACCTCAATGGGAAGAGAGAGAGAGAGAGAGAGAGAGAGAGAGAGAGAGAGAGAGAGAAAGATAGATAGATAGTTCTATTATCGTCCTTGAAGGTCAAATATGACCTATGGGACCAAATGAACATGTCACATGGTGTGAGTGGAGGTCATAAGTGACTCTCGATGCTCAAAAATGGCTGAAATGAGCGTCGTAATAGAGAGTCCACATCATGGTTGGGAGAGGAAGGTATGTAGGGAGAGCTCATGGCTGAATATAAGGGGGGAAAGAGGACCTAATGTGGTAAAAAACTGAGCACTCAAGTAGTGTGTGATACTCACTCTTTTGCACTTGACGAGGGCATAAGGTGCAAAGTTGATGAGACTCCTCTTGAGTGCCCCAACGTCGTGTCTCACTGGATATAGAATGGGAGCTAAGACAAATGGAGGCAATGGTGCGGATCGCACTCAATGGGATGGGCTCAAGGATGTAGGGATGGGTTCGGTTACCCCGCTCGGAGAAGAAGAGAGATTTGTAGTTTGGGGCAATGTGTGTGGTGTAATGGCTGAAGAAAGAACCTCCGGATTTCTCTCAAGCCGTGATACATTGGTGTTGTAAGAAGGCCTCATTAACTTGGGAGTCGATTGATGCATCCTTGACCAAGTGACATGCATCCCATTTTCTAAACCATTTCTTGATGTCAAGCATCCACCCCGTACTTAGTATTCTTCTCTTGCATGTCTTTTGGACCTTTTGACTTGCTTCATATGCGATTCTAGGAAGTCGATACAAAGAGCTATGTTGTGTCTTAAGCATATACTCCACAACCCTTTGCATGCCGAAAACCTCAATGGGAAGCAATCCGGGCTCAAGAAGTAAGAGCATATAGGGTGTTTGTGTCTTGACTAGGAGAAAGTTGGTGAGAAAACGCTTTTAGACATTCACAAACTCTTTCCAAGTAGACTTCCCGATGCTACCACTCCACACCTCCACTCCGTAAAGAAGCACCGGTGTCACCAATGTGTCAAAGAGGTATTTTTTGAGAGCCCAACACTTGATCTCTCCAGCATTGCACATGTTCTCAAATGCATGATAAGCCCTCTTTTTGGCTTCCAAGCGACGCATTGCGCAATCCTTCTATCTATGATTGGATGGAGAGAGAGAGAGAGAGAGAGAGAGAGAGAGAGAGAGAGAGAGAGAGAGAGAGAGAGAGAGAGAGAGAGAGACATAGATTAGGAATGACTTGATGGTTATTGTTAAATAAGTCCTACTGTAGAGAGAGGAGAAATGTGGAATGTTAGAATAGTGTCAGAATGGTGTAAGTTAGAGAGAGAGATGAAGGAGAGGAGAGAGGAGAGAGAAAAAGAGATAGCAAGAGGAAAAGAGATAGATAGATAGATAGATAGATTTTATTATCGTCCTCGGAGGTCAAATATGACCTATGGGACCAAAGTAAAATGTGATGTAGTATGTGTATGGCTGATGAGTGACTCTCGATGCTCCAAAATTGTAGTGATGAGAGTCGCAATGGAGAGCCCACACTTTGGCTGGGAGAGGAAAGTGTGTAGGTCTAAGTTATGGATGAAAATGTGAGAGAAGCAAGTTCAGATGTGATCAAAAGCTGAGCACTCTAGTAGTGTGTGGTACTCAGACTCTCGAACTTGCAGTGAGCATAATGTGCACAATCGATTTGACGCTTCTCCATTGCCCCAACGCCCTATCTCGCATCGAAGGAAATGGGAGCTAAGCCGAATTGCTGCGATAGTGCGTATCGCAGACAAGGGAATAGGCTCAAGCATGTAAGTGTGAGTATGGTTTCCTCTCTCAGCGAAGAACATGGTTTTGTAGTTCGGGGCAATATAGGTGGTCTAATGTATGAAGCGTGACCCACCGGATTTCTCCCAAGCCGTAATACATTGGCGTTGTAGAAAAGCTTCATTCACTTGAGAGTCAATTGAAGCATCATGTAGCAAGTGTAATGCATCCCATCTCCCAAACCACTTCTTTATGTCTTGCATCCATCCCGTGCTCAAGATCTTGCTTTTATGCGTCTTTTGAACTTTTTTGGTTGCTTCCCATGCAATTGTAGGAAGTCGATGTGAGGGGTTTTGACGCATCTTTATCATGTACTCCACAACCCTTTCCATGCCCATAACCTCAATTGGAAGAGATCCCGACTCAAGAAGTAGGAGCATATATGGTGTTTGTGTCTTAACTTGGAGAAAGTTTGTAAGAAAACGCTTTTGGACATTCTCAAACTCTTTCCAAGTAGACTTTGAGATGCTCCCGCCCCACACTTCAACTCCATAAAGAAGAACCGGTGTCACCAATGCATCAAAAAGATACTTCTTGAGAACCCAACACTTGATGTTTTCCGCATTACACATGTTCTCAAATGCATAATATGCTCTCTTTCCCGCTTCCAAACGACGCATAGCACATTCATGCCACTTGTGATTGGATGGAACCTCGAGGCCAAGGTACTTAAAGCTCTCAATAACTTCAAGTGTCTCGTTGTTGTACACAATGCATGGCTTCTCCTTATGGTTGGTTTTCACAAGCATAACCTTTGTTTTGGATTCATTTACAATCAGCGCACTATGCAAGCAAAAGTTCTCAAGGACAACCATAAGCTTTTGTGCATCTTCTAAAGTGTGTGCTAGAAGCACTACATCATCCGCATACAACAAAAGCATGATTACCGCATTGCAAATAGTGACCTCTTCAATGCCTTCTTCTTGCATAAATCAAGTACCATTTGTTCCAATTGATCGATGCATAGACCAAAGAGAGTTGGTGACAATGGACATCCTTGTTTAACCCCAATAGTGCTTACAAAAATTTCTGAAATTTCTCTTCCCATGCGCAATTGACAAATCACCTTCTCATAGATTCGAGAAACCGCAAACATAAACTCACTTGGCACTTGGAGTTCTTCCATCCTTCTCCAAAAAATTTTACGTGGAATCATATCAAAGGCTTTCTTAAAGTCCACAAAACAACAATACAATCGCTTGCCTTTCAACCGACTTTCCTCCATGAGAACACGAAGAGTGACAAGATGATCAATGGTGCTATGGCATCGACGAAAACCCGCTTGTCGCTTTGCACTCTTGTCATTCTCTTCAGCCCAATCACTCAATTTCATCTCCATTATGCACCCAAACAACTTTGCCATAAGAGACCCAATCATTATAGTCCGGTAGTTGCTTACATTCTTTACATCCCTTCCTTTATGCAAAGGCTTAACCCAATTAGTACTCCAATCATAAGGCATACCATGTTGAAGTGCAAGGTTGAACATATCACACATCCACTCATGGGTAAAATCTCCCGTCCATTTGATCATCTCTGGCTTGATACCTTGAAGATCTCCCACTTTGCGAGTGGCCAACTTTTCAAGCCCACCGCATATATCCTCAATAGTAAAAAAAGACAGCATACATGGGAGTGAACCATAAAATGGCATTTTTTCAGTATTTGCTTGCTCATATAATTGCTTACAATGTGTGTACATATCCACTAGAGTCAAGTTACCAAAATTCTCAACCCGCTTGCCTCTCAAGTTTCTCCAAAATCTTCCACATGCATGTGCCTTTTCTTGGACTTGAAATTCTTGTTGATTTACTTCCCATCTTCCTCTCTTCTTTTCAATCAATGCCTTGTATGTATGCAAATGACTTTGATAGTTGTCTTTGTCCATAGTTGCATCAAGCTTTATCAAGGACTTTCGAGCATCTTGGCATTCTTTATCAAACCACCTTTTGCGTGATCTATCTTTGTTGATACCATGGAGATGCTTTATGGCAAAGCATTCTTCCGCACAAGAACAAATAGCTTTCTTGAAAGCTTCCCATTTAGTTTCCAATGGTGCATCACATTGAAGCTTTGTCATCCATAATTTTTGCTCAACCATTTCAATGTACAGTGGTGCCCGTTTGAAATCCATACATAGTGATAACTTCTCTTTCTTTTGGCTGAGATTATCATGCTTAGTTGCTTCTCCACATGAAAGGTCAATACATAAGGTGCGATGGTCGGATTCCGGGGTCCATTGACCAAACATAAAACTCTTTATGCGATACATGATGGCTTCAGAGAGTAGCATATAGTCAATCACACTATCCCCATTATGTCTCCTACATGTAAATCCATTGGTTCCACTCCACAAAGATACACCATTGGCAATGAGCATACCCGTGCTATTACACATGTGTAAAAGTAACTTTCCATAGTGATCCGGCTCTTTCTCATCCATTGAAGTACGATCATACAAGTGAACTTCCTCCAACTCCCTTGAAATGTATGGCATATCAAATTGTTGAGTATCATGTTGCAATGTTTTTGTGCGAGCATTCATATCCCCAAATACAATAACATCACCTTCACCTTTGAAATAAGCAATGTCCTCTTCCAAATCAGAAAATGGTTGATCTATATCCATGCAAGCATAAAAGGGAGAATCATGATGAGGAATGTAGCAACCGGCTACAAAAATGGGTGCTCTTTTTGGTGTCATAATTTTCAGCCATACATAACGTTTGTACTTGTCATCTTTCACAATTGATACAAAATCTTCCAATCCTTTCTTAACCATACATGCTAACCCTCCTTGTCCTCTTCGTTGCTTGAGATTCTTTGACCACATCAATGAATGTACATTGTAATCCTCCAAGCCGTTAATCCTTTGTGTATCATGCTCCCAAGTTTCAACAAGAAGTACAACATCGGCTTTGCTTGTTAGTTCATCAATGCCAACCTCCGCATTCCATGGGTATCCATTACAATTCCAAAAGCATATTTTCAATTGTAACTCGGTCTCATAGGTCACGCATCCCTATTTGCTTGAGAAACTTGCCTCCTCCTTGGGCACATTTTCTTCATGAGAGATCTCCTTGTTTTTATTATTCTTTTCCTCATATGCCTTGCGACGCATATTTTGTTGCTTAATAGTGCGGTCTTCACATACAAAACATTTTGTATCCCTCAAATAGATCCAACTATTATCAAGGATAATCTTTCGCTTGGTGTCATCCGACATGGTGCATACAATTGGCCGTTCTCCCGAGCGAGGAGCTCCTTGCTTCCCCACTCTATGTGCTCCATAGACCATAACTCCGGACATGCCAAAGTGGGTTTTGAAGAAATCTTCAATAACAATGGCAAGAGAAGGAGGTGTCTCTAACTTCTCTTTGGGAATTCCACGAATAACAATGTTCTTGTAACATCGCTCCCGTTCCTTCAACTCCTCCACATCCACATTCTCAACATTCTTTGTTTGAACCATAGCTTGCATGAGTGAGGAATTAGAAACCACATTGCTACCACATACATCAGCCCAAGACTTGTTTGTGCATACATTTTTCATGTCGCATACATCCCGGCTCATAGTGTCAAATTTCTCCTCTTTCAATACATGGTCATGCTCTACTTTGCTCATCCGCTCCTTCAAAGCATTCAAGTCCACAAGAGAGCGTTTACATTCCTTGACTTCCTCTTCAAGTTGCATCAAACGTGTTGTTTGCATCTCAAGTGTCCTCTTGAGATTCTCATTCTCAACCACAAGTACCCTTAGTGTGCCATTCTCCATTGCAAGTGCTCATAAGTCTTCGCCTTGTTTGTTTACGGTCTCTTGCAATGATACCAAGTACACCATGATCATGGTTTCCGATGTCATTGGTTGGGTGGTTATGTTGCTATCTCCACACTTAGGAGATTTTGGATCATTTTCCACAATGGTTGTGGACCTTGTTGAAGAAGAAGAACCCTTGCGAGTGCCGGAAGACATTGTATGTAAAATAGGAGATGAGAATCAATTTTGTTGAACCTGTTCACTTCGGAAATGCGGCTACAGAAATGCCTTCCATAACTCTGAAAATTTTTGTCTTTACATCAATGCGTAGAGGACTTCGTGCTCTTCGATTGAGGCTATAGATCACCCAAATCGGAGTTCGGATGAAGAAGTTATGATCAAAAGAGTGGAGTGCTGTCTACTAGGTCAAAAAACGACTGCATTTTTAGAGAGAGAGAGAGAGAGAGAGAGAGAGAGAGAGAGAGAGAGAGAGAGAGAGAGAGAGAGAGAGAGAGAGAGAGAGAGAGAGATAGATTAGGAATGACTTGATGGTTATTTTTAAATAAGTCCTACTGTAGAGAGAGGAGAAATGTGGAATGTTAGAATAGTGTCAGAATGGTGTAAGTTAGAGAGAGAGAGATGAAGGAGAGGAGAGAGGAGAGAGAAAAAGAGATAGCAAGAGGAAAAGAGAGAGAGAGAGATAGGGAAAGAGAGAGAGAGAGAGAGAGAGATTAGGAATGACTTGATGGTTATTGTTAAATAAGTCCTACTGTAGAGAGAGGAGAAATGTGGAATGTTTGAATAGTGTCAGAATGGTGTAAGTTAGAGAGAGAGATGAAGGAGAGGAGAGAGGAGAAAGAAAAAGAGATAGCAAGAGGAAAAGAGAGAGAGATAGGGAAAGAGAGAGAGAGAGAGAGAGAGAGAGAGAGAGAGAGAGAGATAGTTCTACTATCGTCCTTGGAGGTCGAATATGACCTATGGGACCAAATGAACATGTCACGTGGTGTGAGTGGAGGTCATAAGTGACTCTCAAAGCTCAAAATTGATTGAAATGAGTGTCACAATAGAGAGTCCACATCGTGGCTGGGAGAGGAAGGTATGTAGGGAGAGCTCATGGATGAATATATTGGGAAATGAGGACCTAATGTGGTCAAAAGGTGAGCACTCAAGTAGTGTGTGATACCGTCACTCTCTCGCACTTGAAGAGGGCATAAGGTGCAAAGTCGATGAGACTCCTCGCCAGTGCCCCAACATCCTAAGAGTGGGAGCTAAGAGGAATGGAGGCAATGGTGCGGATCGCACACTCAACGGGATGGGATCAAGGATGTAGGGATGGGTTCGGTTAACTTGTTCTCAGAAGAAGAGAGATTTTTAGTTTGGGACAACGTGTGTGATGCAATGTCTAAAGCAAGAACCTCCAGATTTCTCCCAAGCCATGATACATTGGCATTGTAAGAAGGCGTCATTAACTTGGGAGTCCATCGATGCATGCTTGACCAAGTGACATGCATCCCATCTTCCAAAACATTTCTTGATGTCAAACATCTTGCATGTCTTTTAGACCTTTAGACTTGCTTCATATGCGATTCTAGGAAGTTGATACAAAGAGCTACATTGTGTCTTAAACATGTACTTCACACCCTTTGCATGCCCAAGACCTCAATGGGAAGAGAGAGAATAGAGAGAAAGAGAGGGAGAGACATAGAAAGAGCTTTAGAGAGAAATAGAGGGAGAGAAGAAGAGAGAGAGAGAATAGAGAGAGAGAGAGAGAGAGATAGATAGATAGATTGGATTATCGTCCATGGACGTCATATATGACCTATGGGACCAAAAACACAACATTACAACGATTCATTCTCAGTGTGGGATGATACATATCAGTGAAGGATTGAGGGTCCGTCAAGAGGGTAGAGTATAAAAAAAGAGAAAACAAAAACCTAAGGGTCGGTTGAGGGGAGAGCCGGTTTGGGATTTCAAAATTCCTGGATGATAGCTTTGCCACCTTGGTAGACTACCCATTTGCCTTGATTACCTGCTTCATGCACCTTCTTAAGCTTGCTTGCTTTACTCTTGAGTTGATTCATGGTCAATTCTTCTGAAATCCAAAGCTTGGTTTCTTTGAGAAGGCGGGATTGACGTAGAAGCTTCACCTGCTCCTCTTTTATCTTGAAAGTAAGCACACAATGTGTGCGCTCCTTGCCGCACTGTCGAAGCAAGGGACTTGGCGATACACCGTGCACGAGCCGCAGACGGCGGCTCCAAGCACACAACTAGTTTAACTAGTAAGCTCAAAGAGGGCAATGGTGTGTCACTCACCGCCTTATGCTCCTGCCGTAGAGGATTCCTCGCCGCGAAGAAGAGGGAGACGCCGCTACGCCGCGCTCAACCGCCTCGCCGCCGTCGTGCCGCCGCAACGCTCGATCGCACACACACTCTCACTCTCTCTCTCTCTCTCTCTCTCTCTCTCTCTCTCTCTCTCTCTCTCACACACACACACACACACACACACACACACACACGCACGCACACACACAAGGAGATGGTGAAGGAGAAGGTGGAGATGGAGCAAGAGCAGCTTCTATTGCACAATGAGAGAATGACTCAATTTTAGGTTTAATTGGCTTTTATGTGAGCTCACCCCATTCACACTTGGGCGCCCATGCTTAGCCAACTAACCCTAGCATGTTCGTGTTAGAGTGCGCCTCTCATCGGCGATCACTCTACCTTTCCCTATTGGACCGACAAGCCCGATGCCTGACTCTACTTAAATAAATAATACGGTTACAGTGTCCGTCGTAGGCGATAGGGTGTCCGTGAGCCACGAGGGTTAACATTGCCCCCCTTCCTGATGTAGATTCCATCCTCGGAAGCTATTGAGTTGAAGCTTGGTATGTCCATGTTGTAGAGCATCTAGATTTGAATCTGCAAGGCAAAGTCACTGTTTTAACAAGCGGAATTATATTGCCATAAATCATGAGGGGAATGTAAAGTACATGTGGAAATGAGGAAATGCAAGATTTATGAAATGTTGGACTGCCATTAAGGACAAATAAATTGCACTTTGAGTGAAATTAATTAATGAAGAGTTTTGAGCTTATGGGTGAGTCTATCAATTAGTTAGCTATGACTAAGGTTAAAACAACTACTCTAGTACTAGCTAAGCTAAGAAGATTATCTAAATGCAAGATTCCCTAATTATGCTTTTCAGCTTTGATTAGCCAACTCGCTCTCACAACTGCAAACAAAAGCTTGAAATGTTAACTGTAAGCTCAATGGAAGTCTTTTAATTTTTTTAAAAATTTTTTTATTTTTTTTAAATTTTTTTACTTTGGGTCACAATCATGTGACGTGTGTGCTTATTTTGTATGTCCGGGGTTTTTTGCTTCTCAAGGAAAAGCGCCCACACTGGGAACCTCTAGGGCTCTAGTACCATAGACAATACATGTAAGTGAAGTACCAATTCAAGCCAGGATTTCTCTTCCAGCGTAAGATTTTTCATTTGTGGCACTTATGTGTTTTTTTTTTTTTGCTTCCATTTCCTTGGTATTCGCACTAGTGTTTTTTGTTGTTTGAGTGAGCAAGCCTTTTCTGCCTAAAACATTCCTAAGGTCTCAACTACTCGGATAATTTTATTAGCTAGGCCTAGTGGTCAAGTAAATGAGTTAACCTAAAGTCACGGTCTCCTAATCTCCAGGCTCATCCATAAGATTAAACTGGAGTTCAATCAACTTAAGCAAAGACAAATTTATACATCTATAATGGCAGATAGCATCATAACTATTGCACTCAAACAAAGAATGAAAAATCATTATTAGCAATTACACATATCCACCAACATGAATCATGGAAAGTAGTACACCTGGAGGTATGGAGTGGCTCATTTCGTTGAAGCAGATGTCCTCAACCATGTGGATGGAGATCCATATAAGTCCTACCTAACACATCCAAAAACAGGCACTATACCTCTAGGAGGCATGTCAGTGTGAAAAATTAAAACTCCTAAAAAACAAACTCAAAACACAATCTAGACCCCTAACCTACCTATTTGTCACCCCTTTTAGAATCAAGGAAAGAAGATATTATATAAACCGGGTGGCCACCCTAAGGCTAGACCTCTATCCTCATCATCTAGATAAATAAAATCGTTGTCCGTGAGGCCATAGTCTTCCTCGGACTCTATTAGTTCCTCTTCATCATCCTCTTGTGCAAGCATGCTAATCAAGAACCTCGCGATGCGTGGATACTCATCTTGTGCAAAAGAATAAGCATGTGCCATTGGAGACACATTCGCTACTGGGTAGGGATCACTAGTTAGCCATAGACGTATCAGCCATTCTAACTCCTCAAAATTTCTCTCACATGCAAGGCTCTCTATCAAATCCCATTCGCAAGAAAGTATAGGGTAGCATACGTAGAACACTTGAGGAAAAGACAAAGGGTACCTTTCATCAAAAATAGAAGTGCATGCCTCTGGTGAAGTAGCCATTTTTGACAAGACAGATAGATTTGGTTAGGCCTTTAAAACATAAGAGTTGTTTTTGTGTGTTGCTTGAATTGACACGGTGAATTTGGACTTATATGTAAGATCTGATAGGGTGCTCTCTCGTTGCTAGTCGCTCTTGCTCTTTACTATTTTTGTTTTTTGTGAGTATAAGGCTATATATATACATTCCCTAAGATTGGAATTGAGAGGTCAGGGAGGAAGGTTGAGAGGGGAGCGAGTGAATGATTGATGTTAGCAAACACTCCCCCCTTCCTTGGGTAGATCATACCTTTTGGAAGGAGGTCGTCACCTTTTGAAACCAATTGTTCCAAGTTGTTATGGGTGAAGGTTTTAACCAATAGTTTTCGACCGCCCTATGCATTTCATCTAGTTGCAAGGGTGGTAAGGTACTCTCCCATGATTTTATTGGCAACGTTGTTGTAGGTGGTGAACTTACCCCGGGAGGTGCAAACTCTTTCGTGCTTGTAGGGATATGTACAGTGGTAGGTGGAGGTTGTGTCGAAGCTTCTATTTGCGTATAGGAACTACATGAAGTGCAAGAAGCTTCATTTGATTTCCCTGTTCCTAAGCTAGGTGGAACAAATCGTTCTTTCTTTGGTACCCAAACTAGCTCTAGATCGGGTGTGTAACATTCCATGATTTTTTCTTTTTCGCGATTTTCAATTTGTTTTGGAGCCACAGGATTGGGTTTACATGGGCCAGGTGACAGGTAAGAGTACACTTTACGTTTGGGCACCCAGATTTGATCATTTCCTTCATAGTATCCTTGGGCTTCCAATAGTCGTTTAGGAATCCAACGCAACGTTTCTTTACATTTCTCGGAGTGAGTGGGACGTTTCTTACTAGGTTTTCATTTTTTTGCATCAACCATGCTCACTACAGAGGCTTTAGGGACCCACTTGTATGTTTTCTGTGTTATATTAGGATGGTTCTTGTGTGTCTCAAGCTTTCTTTCAACTACATCAGTTGAAGCTCTAGAGAGTTGGGCTATGGGGACGTATGGTTCAACCTCCTGGACATGCGATGTCTTGGGTTTTATTTCCTTAGGCAATATCTCAGGGACTATGGCTTGAGTGGTAGGGCTAAGAGTTGGTTTTTGCGTTGTAACACCCCCAGTCCCCCAATCAATAGTGCATTTGGTGGCTATCATCCACGTGCGGCCTAGGTTTATATTACCCTCCATAGTTCCAGTAGGCATGACCAAAAAGTCTTGAGCTACAATCCCATTGTCATAACTGACAAAAGTGTGCCAGATTCCAAAAACCGTAGTTTTTTTCTTGTTGACACCCTTGACTTGGATAATACTCTCAGATAGAGGTGGCTTCCCTAACGGACACCACACCCCATAGGATAGCAGATTATATTTAGCACCCGTGTCCAATAAGGCGTTATATTTAGCACCCGTGTCCAATAAGGCGTTATATAGCACTTTTCCATAGGCACTATTTAACTCAATGGGGTATCGTAGAGGTGTGTCAGAGTCCAACCCATCCTCTTCGATTTCCACGTGGAATGCATTTGTGACTCCAAGGTTAGCCTCTCGTTTTTGTCTTATACGTTGTTGTCGCTCCTTAGCCTCAGCCTGAGCTTGTATCTTGTTTAACTCAGTTTGTGCTTTGGCGGCCTTCTTTTGATGAATGGCCTGTAGTTCTTCTTGGCTTAAAGGATCATAATATCTTTTGAATTTACTCCCATTGAGGAATCCAATGGTTTCAACTCCATCAAGAGTTTCCACACGAAGGGTACCTTGTGGGGTAATTTCACATACTCTATATGGTCCTTTACCAACATATTTCAACTTTTTCTTCTCTTTACGTACTCCATACATAAGGACTTTATCACCAACTTTGATGTCCTTGTCCTTCACATGGCGATCAAACCACTTCTTTCTCCTATCCTTTTCCACAAGAGCATTTTGCACAGCCAACTGTCTCTCTTCGTCTAGTTTTTCTAAGATATACAAACGCTCGGTTAAGGGGTTACCATTCCATCCTTCTTGCGAAGCTACCCTAAGACTAGGAATGACAAACTCCCAAGGCATAACCGCTTCTTGGCCGTATACCATTTTGAATGGCGTACAATTAATTGCCACTTTATAAGCAGTACGATAAGCCCATAGAGCAGATGTCAACTTCAAATCCCAATCAGTGTGATGAGCTTCTACCGTCTTGGTTAAAATAGAGATTAGAGTCTTGTTGGTGCTCTCGGCTTGTCCATTAGCTTGCGGGTAATAAGGTGTAGACTTATGGTGGGATATCATAAAGGTCGTGGTAAGCTCTCTTATTACCTCATTTATAAAATGGGTACCATTATCACTAACAATTTCAAAAGGGCAACCAAATCTTGTGATAATGTTCTCAAAAAGAAACTTAGCTGTTGTCCTCGCGTCAGCTTTTTGTGAAGCCTTAGCTTCAGCCCACTTTGTTACATAGTCCGTAGCAACTAGAATATATCGAGATTGAGTGTTGCGAGCTGCGAGCTGCGAGACTAATTGGACCTACAAAGTCTAAGCCCCATTTTTCAAATGGTTGGGTTACTTTAATAGGATGTAAGGGCATTCTGTCTTTGTGCTGTGTGGTCTTGTAACGTTGGCACTCATCACACCCTTTTGCAAAAAGTGATGCATTCTTAAATAAAGTTGGCCACCAATAGCCTGATTGCAGCACCTTTCTAGCAGTCAGGTCTCCTGAAAAATGTCCTCCTGCTATGCCCATATGTGCTTCTTGCAAGATATACAAATATTCATCCTCTCGAGCACAACGCCTAAGAATATCATCCTTGCCTAATCTATACAGAGTTCCGGCAATCAAACAATAGGGTTCACATTCTTTTACTAGCCTTCGAGCGATATCCTTACGAAGTTCCTTGGGTGGAAAACCATTAACTAAAAAGTTAACAATGTTCTCACTCCATTCAGGCATAGTCTCAACTATGAATAGGGAAGTATCGGGTAATTCATCATCAACTCCTGTAGGGGCTTCACCATTGGGTATGCGAGACAAATGATCAGCCATGACGTGCCTTTTACCGGGTCTCACTACAATCGTGAAATCAAACTCCAGAAGAATTAACAACCATCGTGTGATTCTTCCTGTGGAGCATGGCTTGTTTACCAGATACAGCAACGCTTGATGGTCCACATAAAATACAAACTTGTTTGCCAGAAGGTAGTAGCGAAATTTCTTTACTGCATAAACCATTGCCAAACCTTCTCGCTCTGTAGTGGTGTAGTTCCTTTCAGCATCGTTCAATTGACGGCTTGCAAAGCTAATGGGATAGTCCAAGTTATGTTCTCCTGGTTGAGTGAGAACACACCCAATAGCAAAGTTTGATGCATCAATATGCACATGGAAAATGACATCCCAGTTAGGTGTCCTTAAAATCAGAGCACTTGCTAGTGTTTTCTTCAATTGTTCATAGGCCTGGTCACACTCTTCAGTCCATTTAAATTCAATGAGAAGCTTGTACAAAGGACGTGCTATCTCAGCGAAAAATAAAATAAACCGTCGATAATAACCCACGTGTCCCATGAACCTTTGAACTCCCTTGTAATTGGTTGGTGGTGGTAACTTTAGAATCACTTTAATTTTGCTCTCATCGGTTGAGATACCATTCTTGGATACTATATGCCCTAAAATAACTCCATGCTTGACCCAAAATTGGCATTTGAACGGGTTCAATGAGATACGATATAACCTACACTTTTCAAACACCTTCCGCAAACATGATAGATGTTCTTTCCAAGAAGAGTAAACACAAAGGTCGTCTAAGAAAGCTTCACAAAACTCTCTCAAATATTCTTTAAAAGCAGTGTTTATTAATCGTTGGAATGTAGCAGGGGCATTTGTTAAGCCAAAAGCCATCACACGAAATGCAAACATGCCAAATTCTATGATGAAGGCAGTTTTAGCTTGGTCCTCTAGCGCTATCGTGATTTGGTTGTAGCCTGAGTACCCATCTAGAAAGCTATAAGCTTCCTTGCCTGTAACTCTTTCGAGTACATGTTCGGAATATGGCAGGGGGTAATGGTCTCTTCTAGTAGCTGCATTAACTTTTTTGAGGTCCACGCACACCCTGAGTTTCCCATTCTTTTTTGGCACGATAACTATTGGAGACACCCATTCAGAGTGTTCAATAGGATATATGAACCCACATTTGATAAGATTTTCTAGTTCTTCTTGAATGATCTTTGCGTACTTAGGATTCATCGGGTAGGGTCTTTGTTGTACGGGCTTCGCAGTGCTAATCATAGGGATTGTATGTTGGACACAGAAGGTGGAACACCTTTCATATCATGGTATGTCCAAGCGAATACGTCCTTGAATTCCTTGAGAAGCTCTTTGAGGACCGCCTCTTCAACTTCTGTGAGGTCTTGGGCAATAAAAACAGGTTTTGATTCTTCACCGGGGTCAGCTAATTCTATTTCTTTAACTATTGCCGGACCATCATAGATTCCATTATTCCCATCGATAGGTATTCTTTGGGCTTTTGTGTACACAACCTTTGCTTCCCCTGTGGTGTAAGATTTGAAATGTTCTGGTGCAGGATGCAAGTCTGTGGATTCTGGTTGTGCTTTGGTTTGTGCTTCCATTTCTGCTTTCTTGTGTTGTCGAGCTAACTCTTGGTTTTGACGCCTCCTTGCAGTGCGGCTCAACTTTGGCTTGTCTATGATCTCTAATTGGGCTATGTCATGGGGTCGTGGTCTACACCACATAACATTTTGGAGATATTCACCCCAATTGTCTACCAATTTTCGATGAGCATCACATGCCCCTATATAACTGAGCCATTCTGCTGAGGATCTCTTCTTTTTTATCCTAGCACGTACATTGGCTCGATATCGACGCCTCTTAAGGTTTTTCTTTTTCTTATTTGAGACCTGCTTTTGATTTGCATTTAGATCTGGCTCACTAAAGGAGTCCTCGTCGGTGTCCTCTTCACTCTCGGGGGAGCTATCATCGGTTGATGTGCTCGGTCCTTCCGAATGTTTTGACTCTGAACTTGCTCCACTCTCTAATTCATGAGATTCAGAATCCGTTTCACTCTGGGAGTCAGTGTCCAAGTCGTGTTGGTCAAAGTCTTCTATTGAGCTATCAGTGTCACTGTCAGATTGGTCCACAATTGCCTTGCCCTTAGAAGATGCATGTATGGCACTTATCATGTTCAGAGGTGCAATTTGTGGTACCTCTTCCCCCTCTGGTGTGACCCAAGTGGTTCCTCTATTTCCCCATGTATCTATGGTCGCAGCTAGGTGTACGCAGTCTACGTTGTCTGATTCCGTCATACCCGGTAACACATCCATGTAAGGAGAATCTTGGCCAATGTCTATATCCTTCTTACAAGTGTAACAATATTGTAGTGGGGCCGAGTGAACTGTGGTGTCAGAGCGATGATCAATAATGGTTTTACTCCCTAAGGGGTGTACCTTACCAGTCACCAAATCCACTCTAAGGACAGAATCTTGGAATTGCAAATAGACATGATTTTTAGACCAATCATGAACCATTTGTGCTTCCCTCATGAATGGTCGTCCTAAAATCATTTCATATGACATAAGGTGTTTAGAGAAATCCATTACAATGAACGTATGTCGTACCTTGTGTCCTAGAACTTTGATCTTAACATCCTTGAGCATCCCCATAGGTTTGGCTATGGTACCATTTGCCATCTTTACCACAATGTTAGTAACATTGAGGCAGGGTTTTCCCATGGATTCCCAACAATCTTTTGTAACGATGCTAACTCCCGCACCACCATCAAGAATTCCCTTTATAGTTAATCCCTTGGTAGTGATGGGTAGGGTCGCATTAGACTCATCGCCTTCAAAATACTGCCCTAATTCGTTAATGGGTACCTCGATCACAGACTCGTGTCCATCTAAGTCAAGTGATTGCACATGATTTTCCTCATCAATCATAATCGAGTCAGGCCTATTTGGTTGCGCAAACTGCGGTAATCCCGTTCGTAGCTCTCCGTTAAGGAATGCTCGAAGTGCAAGGAATAACTCAGGATCTCCATACAGCTTTGCTATGATCGTGGTTCGGACCTCAGAAGACATGAAGTCCACTAGTTTGGCAACATTCATTGGCATTTTGCAGGGTGTAGGTCCTTGACTAGGAACTGGTGAGGATGGAATCTCATATTCCTCAATGGGATCAGGTATTCCTTCGTTAAACATCCTTTCCAACAAGAAAGGTGTATGCTCACTTTCTGATGCCCCGTCCTCACTCCCTTCTTGGATGATACTAGATATGGCTAACGGTCTATGGTTCATGTGGGCTGGATGAACTTGCGTGGGAAACACTGTGTCATGAATTTTGACATGCATGGGTTCTGGTTCTAGTTTCCTTTGAGTCTCCTCCACTAAACCTCTTAGATGTTTCACCTGCTCAATCTCGTCTACTGGGTTTGGATACGTCCCAATCTTCTTTTTACGATTCTTCCCTTTTTGCCCCTGCGGATTATCTTGGGGATCTTGGATTGGATTTGGAAACACTTGTGGTGTTTTCAGAGGCTCTTTATGGTTTTCTCTTATTCGGTTTTCATTTGGTTCCATGTTACGATTTTCTTTGTCGGTCTTTCCCTTTGTGGTATTGGTTCTAGTCTCCATTGTCTCGATTGAATCTGAATCATCCTCGAGGTCATTCATATACACGGGGTCATCTCCTATTCCTATGTTTGTTTTGGAACTTGGCTTTGAATTTCCCGTATTCTGCGACCTCTTCCTTCGCGTCTTCTTTTTCTTTGCTTGGATAACTGACGCAGTATCTCTCTCTTCGAGGATATGGCCTGGCCCTTGAAGCATGGACCGTGTAATCGCATAAGCGGGTGCGACGGGTGGTATTGGCGATGTCATAGTAGCAATTTTGACCAAATTTAGGGGTGTGATTTTAGGCGCATTTGGGTTATAGGGGCATTGGGCAATCAAGTGATCTATGCCACAATGATTACATGTGAGTATTGGCATTGCAGACGTGCTCCCTTGATTCATTTGCATCTGTGCAGCATTCTTTTGCAGCCTAATAGGGCACTCCGCTGCCCGATGTGGTCCACCACACTCGTAGCATTGAAGAGGTGGCCTCCTAGCCTGGGTGTTGATATTTTGACCTCTGGATGCGAGAGCAGCAGCTTGATAAACCGGCTTGACTTGCCCCCAACAATCTTCCATGTAGTATATAGGACACTCTTCCAATGTATCAAGTCCGTAGGCAATACTAGTGTCTATTTCCTCCTCACAGCCATCTGCATAAGCATTTGATGGCTCGCAACCCACTTGGTTCATAGGGGCGACTCTCGGATGCGGGGGCTGCGGTCCTAGCACAGGAGGTGGTAGCGGTGTAGCTTGTACAACATTTTGAGGTCTAGGGACCATGTGTTGCGGTAGTTGCTCAACAGGTGGAGCAGGCATCAATACAGGAGCTCGAGGTGCATCCGTCCAGGCTACAGGTGGTCTATTTTCCATAATGCGTTTGATCATTAAACAATCCTTAGCTTGGTGACCATACCTACCACATGCGTTGCAAGTTCCATTAAATTTTACTCTAAACGTAGGGCACTCACTAGTGCTATGTGGACCTAAGCAAATGGAACACCATTGTTGCTCCCTTCTTGGATACATGTGACTATTTTGAGGGGGTCGATTATCCTTAAGAGACTCTTGGATTGCCTTGGTGAGGTCTGTCAAGAATGTCTCAAATACCTTTGGCTCATTGGCAATGGGCTTTGCAGTCATGGGTTCATACTCAATGGCTTGTGAGCTAGTGGATCTCGTGTCAGTAGACACCCTCATGCCTGCTATCATCAAGTTGTCCTCTAATTGGATTGCATTGGCAGTGACATCTTCCCAGGTTGTGATACCTCTAATCACTAGTCCATTATAGATTCCTTCATTCCTCAACCCTCGAATGAATCGATCAAGCAGTTGGTTATTGTTGAAGCGCTCATTTACAGGGCAGCGAGAGTTTAAGTGCTTTAGACGACTAATGAAGTCCCTTATTGACTCTCCTTCCTTACGTTCGGCCTTCTGTAGCTGAGATGCTACACCCCAAAGCACACCTTCTTGTATGTACTCCTTTAGAAACAACCTTCGAAGGGTAGGGTAGATTGTTTTCTCGTCCACCCTTAGGGTCCTGTACCAATCTCCAGCCTTCCCACTTAATGTCAAGCTTAAGGCATTGCACTTATGTAGTTCGTTGCGTTCCCCTAAGGAATCACATACTTGTTCAAACACTTCAATGTGTTTCCTAGCATCTTCGTCCCCATTGAATTTTTGCGTGAGTTTGGCAATTTGTACTGCCTTACTTCTAGGCTCTCTATCAAATGCATGACGCATATTTTCCGCGATAGATCGACCTATGGTTTGAGCAAACGCTGCCAAGTCACCTATGTGAGGAGGCAGGGCCGGTGGAGGTACTCTTGGAATCATATGTGGGAGAGGGACGGGTACCGGTCTTGGCATATGTGTGGATGATGCAGGATATGGAACATAACCGGCATAGGTCCACTCGGATAAGGGCTAGGGAGCGGCACTCGAGGAGCATAAACAAGTGGTACAATTGGAGGTGTGGGGGCCATGTGTGCATAAGGGGCTAGAGGCACATACGGTCGAGACCCCATATTAGGTACTACGACACTAGGTAGTGGCACTGCGCTAACCGTAGATATCATCGGTACATTCTTTGTCAGGCTTATCCCTGGAGTGAGCACTGTGTTTTCCTTAATAGAGGGTTGAGCCAAGTTAGGGAAGCTAAAGTTGTCGCTCGGAGGCTCAGATTGCATAGAGACCCCAGGTGAAATGACGTAAGATGGGTCCATGGGGCTCATTAGAGGAGTCTCCATTTGTGATAGAGTAGGCTGTTGAGCCTTGCTCGTATCCAGAAATCTCATGGGGCCAGTTGAGAGTATATTTACCCCTCGGTTTTGCCTTTCTGATTGAATAATGCCATGGATAACATTACAGATCATTTTCTGTTGATCTTCGATGCTCGTGGCACTAGAGGGGGATTGTACAATCTCTATCCATCCTACATGGTAGGCGTGGCCAGAGTGTAGATCCGTCAACACCTCAGTGTGGAGGTCGTATGTCCAATGATCATTAATGAACAATCCTTCTAGAGTCGACGTGTTAACGGTTTCTTGTGAGGTAGAAGCAATGTTGCTCCCCGTGGTTTTACTTGTCACCAACGGTACTCTAGAGGGAACTTCTGAAGGAGGCAGCTCAACAGGGCCTTCTTGGTAAGAAGTTGGCAGGATATCCACATGGACACTCTTTGGGGGTGTGGGGTCCACGTGCGATGTGAAAGGAGAGTCCACTTCCCCACCCCCTTCGTGTGCTTCATTTGCATCAGGTTCCGAGCGAGTAGCTCTACCTAATGTTTCCATGAAACGGCTAAACATACTAGTACTAGGCTGTGGAGCTTCGGGAGGTGCATGGCCTTCTCTCTCAGTGTTTTGGGTAGGGTATGCTTCCATGATTTCTGAGTCGGAGGAGGAATCACTAGCGGCTATTTTAGGGTCTTGGGTGGTGCTACCTTGTGTCCCCGCTGAGGGTCTAGATCCTATCGTGGATGGGTAATGGGTGTCCGTATGAACAGAGGCACCCTCAATATGCTCGTGTTCTAGCACCCGCCCAGAGCGTAAGTGCATGTGCTTTTGATACCCTAAGGTGTCAAAAAGCTGCTCTAGGAGGCCTTGTGACTAGTTTTTAGCGTGTTTTTTGTTTGTTTTTTTGCTAGATTTTTTAGAGCGTGTCGTGGAATGGGCCGTGTGATAGCTCGAAACGAGCGTATCGGTCAGAGGGTCGTGCCGTGCTTTACAGCCCTCCGTTTGGTCACTCTATGCCCTCGGAATCCCTAAAACTGTCAATTTCCAGTAGGGAACTAGGCCCAAACTAGAAAGTCTAAGGGTGCAAGTGGGAAGAGAAGGGAGGAGAGTGGAGGATTTGTCCCACATGCTCTCATTCTCTCTTGAGGAGGTAGGGTATATATATAAGAGTGAGTCTAGTATATATCATAAGACTGAGGACTGAGGCTTGGGCTTGGGCTTGGGCTTGGGCTTGGGCTTCGGGAAATGATCCCGATCTAACTTTTATACAACCCAACCCGTCCGTTTTTATAACTCACGTTTTTTATTTTCGAAAATCTAACCTCCCCCTTGCTCACGTTTTTATTTTTCGATTTTTTTTTTCAATTATTTTTTTTTATTTTTTTTATTTTTATTTTTTTGAGATATTATTTGGTACGCGTTTGACCTCACCTAACTATTTACTGTCCCACCTACCTACTGACCTGCTAATCAGTGGTTCACCTAATTACTAACCTACTTAATTAACTAACTGTGCGCCTAACTGTGCACAAACCAAAAAACACAGAAAACACAGAAAATGCAGAAATTGAAACTTGACAGAACTGTGCAGTGAAAACACAGAAAATGCAAAAAAAAGCAAGAAATGCTAACTGTGTGTAAATAGAAAAACAGAATTTTGCTAATTGTCTAACTAATACTAAATGTACGCAGCAGAAAACACAGAAAATGCAAACTGTGCGCAACAGAAAAACAGAATTAACAACTTGCAGAAAAAATACGCCTTCCTCTCCCTCTTCTTTCCTACTGCAAACCACTCATACAAGAAGCACAAAGTGCCTCTTGGGCTTAGTGCAGGGCTATTCCCCGGCAGCGGCGCCAAAAATGTGCGCTCCTTGCCGCACTATCGAAGCAAGGGACTTGCTGATACACCGTGCACGAGCCGCAGACGGCTCCAAGCACACAACTAGTTTAACTAGTAAGCTCAAAGAGGGCAATGGTGTGTCACTCACCGCCTTATGCTCCTGCCGTAGAGGATTCCTCGCCGCGAAGAAGAGGGAGACGCCGCTACGCCGCGCTCAACCGCCTCGCCGCCGTCGTGCCGCCGCAACGCTCGATCGCACACACACTCTCTCTCTCTCTCTCTCTCTCTCTCTCTCTCTCTCTCTCTCTCTCTCTCTCTCTCTCTCTCTCTCTCTCTCTCACATGCACACACACAAGGAGATGGTGAAGGAGAAGGTGGAGATGGAGCAAGAGCAGCTTCTATTGCACAATGAGAGAATGACTCAATTTTAGGTTTAATTGGCTTTTATGTGAGCTCACCCCATTCACACTTGGGCGCCCATGCTTAGCCAACTAACCCTAGCATGTTCGTGTTAGAGTGCGCCTCTCATTGGCGATCACTCTACCTTTCCCTATTGGACCGACAAGCCCGGTGCCTGACTCTACTTAAATAAATAATACGGTTACAGTGTCCGTCGTAGGCGATAGGGTGTCCGTGAGCCACGAGGGTTAACACAATGCTTCGAACGCACATGGCGATGTGTATCATTGATCCAAGAGACATTCTCTGGATTGATGTTGACTACCTCAATAATGTTGCTGAGTTTGATGATTGCCTCTTCAAGGGTGTCCTCAATAGTGCACCACTGCAAGGGGAGCCCACCGATGTGTACTTGAGGGCATTATCTTCTTGAAATTTTTGTTCGGAGATTTCCTTTGTTACACACGTCTTCACTTGGGTGATGGTTGTTGGGTGAGCTTGGCTAACCTTAGCCTCAACCTCCTTTACCTTGTCGGTGGTGAGGTCAACCACAGAATTGAATTTTTATTCTAATTTGTTGAGGCAAGATTTGAGTTCAAAGTTTTCTTCCAAGACTTGATCAAGAGTTTCTTGCAACTGCGTGATGCGATCGAGTTTGCTAGGCACTGCCAGTAGTGTTGCAAAACTCGGTCTTGTTTTGGCAGGGGTCTTTGGGGTAGTCATCCCTGTGCTTGAGGAGGTAGAAAGAAACCACTCACTCATTTGAAAATTACAAAGGAAAAACCTTTGAGATTGCTCAAAACTTCAACCTTTGAAAATGCTGAAAAACTTCATGTGCCCTCAAAGCAGACTCTTTGTTGACGGCCGACTACAGTGGAGCCCGCACAGCTAGGGGTAAATGAGCTTCATTGTGGGAAAAGGCAGCCCCTTTTGTGACCAGTATGCTTGTACTTGCCTTGGCCCGTTGCTTGTCAGGGTCGCAACCCTATCGAGAGGCTCAACCTATTTCGTGATCTGCAGGTCTGTCCCCTACCGAGCACTGCCTGAGAGAGAGAGAGAGAGAGAGAGAGAGAGAGAGAGAGAGAGAGAGAGAGAGAGAGAGAGAGAGAGAGAGAGAGAGAGAGAGAGAGAGAGAGAGAGAGAGAATAAAGAGATAGAAAGAGGGAGAGAGGAGAGAAAGGGAGATAGAGATAGATAGGGAGAGAGGGAGAGAGGAAGAAAAAGAGAGAATAGCGCAAGAGAGGGAGAGAGAGAATAGAGAGATAGATAGAGAGAGAGAGAGAGAGAGATAGAATACATAGATTTAATTATAATGCTCACAGGTCAAATATGACATATGGGACCAAAGTTACATATGATGTAGTATGTGTATGGTTAATGAGTGACTCTCTATGCTCCAAAATTATGGTGATGAGAGTCACAATGGAGAGCCCACACTGTGGCTAGGAGAGGAAAGTGTGTAGGTCTAAGTCATGGCTAAAAATGTGAGAGAAGCAAGTTCGGATATGACCAAAAGTTGAGCACTCTAGTAGTGCGTGGTAATCAGACTCTCGAACTTCATTTAGAAGAGAACGGAGTCTCCACGGCCTCTTTATTAAGAAAGCAATCAAAGGATAGCTTTTGAATTCAAACAAGAAAAACCGCTACTTTATTTGAATTCAGATTTCTGCCCTAAGGCGTAGAGTGAGCATAGTGTGCACAATTGATTTGACTCTTCTCCATTGGCCCAACGCCCTGTCTCGCATCGAAGGAAATGGGAGCCAAGCCAAATGGTTGTGATAGTGCGTATCGCGGACAAGGGGATTGGTGGCTCAAGCATGTAAGTGTGAGTATGGTTTCCTCTTTCAGCAAAGAACATGATTTTGTAGTTTGGAGAAATATGGGTGGTGTAATGTATGAAGCATGACCCACCGGATTTCTCCCAAGCCGTAATATATTGGCATTGTAGAAAAGCTTCATTCACTTGGGAGTCAATTGAAGCATCATGTAGCAAGTGTAATCCATCCCATCTCCCAAATCGCTTCTTTATGTCTTGCATCCATCCTGTGCTCAAGATCTTGCTTTTATGCGTCTTTTGAACTTTTATGCTTGCTTCCCATGCAATTGTAGGAAGTCAATGTGAGGGATTTTGATGTATCTTTATCATGTACTCCACAACCCTTTCTATGCCCATAACCTCAATTGGAAGAGATCCAGACTCAAGAAGTAGGAGCATATATGGTATTTGTGTCTTAACTTGGAGAAAGTTTGTAAGAAAAAGATTTTGGACATTCTCAAACTCTTTCCAAGTAGACTTTGATATGCTCCTGCCCCACACTTCAACTTCATAAAGAAGAACCGGTGTCACCAACGCATCAAAAAGCTACTTTTGGATTCCTTATGGAAAAGTTATTTGGGTGCATATTGGAGATAATATTGAGTGATTGGGTTGAAGAGAATGATGAGCGTGCAAAAGGACAAGCGGGTTCTCATTGATCCCATAGCACCATTGATCATCTTGTTACTCTTCGTGCTCTCATGGAGGAAAGTCGGTTGAAAGGCAAGCAATTGTATTGTTGTTTTGTGGACTTTAAGGAAGCCTTTGATATGGTTCCACACAACAATTTGTGGAGAAGGATGGAAGAATTCCAAGTGCCAACTGAGTTTATGCTTGCGGTTTCTCGAATATATGAGAAGGTGATTTTTCTGGGAAGAGAAAATTTAGAAATTTTTATAAGCATTATTGGGGTTAAACAAGTATGTTCATTGTCACCAACTCTTTTTGGTCTATGCATCGATCAATTGGAACAAATGGTTCTTGACTTTATGCAAGAAGAAGAAATTGAAGAGGTCACTATTTGCAATGTGGTAATCATGATTTTGTTGTATACAGATGATGTAGTGCTTCTAGCACACATTTTAGAAGATGCACAAAAGTTTATGGTTGTCCTTGGGAACTTTTTCTTGCATAGTGGGCTGATTGTGAATGAGTCCAAAACAAAGGTTACGCTTGTGAAAACCAACCATAAGGAGAAGCCATGCATTGTGTACAACAATGAGACACTTGAAGTTGTTGAGAACTTTAAGTACCTTGGCCTTGAGGTTTCGTCCAATCACAAGTGCCATGAATGTGCTATGCATCATTTGGAAGCGGGAAAGAGAGCATATTATGCATTTGAGAATATATGTAATGCCAGAAACATCACGTCTGATAGTTGTTTACATTCTTTACATCCCCTCTTTTATGCAAAGGCTTAACCCAATTAGTTCTCCAATCATAAGTCATACCATGTTGAAGTGCAAGGTCGAACATATCACACATCCACTCATGGGTAAAATATCCCTTCCATTTGATCATCTCCGGCTTGATACCTTGAAGATCTCCTGCTTTGCGAGTGGCCAACTTTTCAAGCCCACCGCATACATTCTCAATAGTAAAAAAGACGGCATATGTGGGAGTGAACCATAAACTGGCATTTTTTCAGCATTTGCTTGCTCATATAATACCTACAATACGTGTACATATCCACGAGACTCAAGTTACCAAAAATTTCAACCCGCTTGCCCCTCAAATTTCTCCAAAACCTTCCACATGTATGTGCCGTTTCTTGGACTTTAAAAAGTTGCTACTTTACTTCCCATCTTCTTCTCTTCTTTTGAAGTAATGCCTTGTATGTATGAAAATTACTTTGATAGTTTTCTTTGTCCATAGTTGCATTAAGCTTTGTCAAGGACTTTCAAGCATCTTTACATTATTTATCACACCACCTTTTGCGTGATCTATCTTTGTTGATACCATGGAAAACATCAACATGGTATGATGCACTATTGAAGGACTTCAAGCATCTTGACATTATTTATGGTGCATCATAATGAAGGGCTTTCAAGCATCTTGACATTATTTATCACACCACCTTTTGTGTGATGTATCTTCGGAACACGAACAAATAGCTTTCTTAAAAATTTCCCATTTAATTTACAATGGTGCATCATATTGAAGCTTTGTCATCCATAACTTTTGCTCAACCATTTCAATGTACATTGGTACCTGTTTGATATCCATACATAGTGATACTTTCTCTTTCTTTTGGTTGAGATTATCATGCTTAGTTGCTTCTCCACATGAAAGTTCAATACATAAAGTCCAATGGTTGGATTCTGAGGTCCATTGGCCAAACATAAAACTATTTATACAATATATGATGGCTTGGGAGAGTAGTATATAGTCAATCACACTATCCCCATTATGTTTCCTACATGTAAATACATTGGTTCCACTCCACAAAGATACACCATTGGAAATGAGCATACATGTGCTATTACACATGTGCAAAAGTAACGTTCCATAGTGATCCGGCTCTTTTGCATCCATTGAAGTACGATCATACACGTGAACTTCCTCCAACTCCCTTGAAATGTATGGCATATCAAATTGTTGATTATCATGTTGCAATGTTTTTGTGCGAGAATTCATATCTCCAAATACAATAACATCACCTTCGTCTTTAAAATAAGCAATGTGTTAGGAAATATGACGTAGCTAAGTAGATAATTGAGTAGATTACTTAATGGAGAGAGATAATTTTCACACAGGAGAGATTATAGAGTAGAGTGAGAGAGAGTACACACGATATACGTGGTTCACCCAATGTGGGCTACATCCATGGGAAAGCAGCCACTCAATGGCTTTCGTACTTCAAAACAAGAAGTAGGTTACAAAGGGATTATCACACCCACCTTGTTGCATCAACTTCACACTATGAAATGTGTGTGGAAATGGGATTATCACACCCACCTTGTTGCATCAACTTCACACTATGAAATGTGTGTAGAAATAGCCTCCTTTTATAGGCCAAAAGGGCTACCCTCTCTCATGAGAGGTAGCCATGTGTAGCCTCCCTTGTGTAAATAAGTCCAAATCGGACCCTCTAATCCACCCATGTGTGGCCGCCCTTAAGAAGACAAGTCCTCCTCTGAAATCGGCCACTGGCCATTGACTTCCGACCACTAGCCACCAGCCAACCGACCGGCTGATTTCCAACCACCGCCGCCCAGCCATAATATTCCGGCGAAAAGAAATATTCCGGCCAGTTGCTTTATTTTTGGACCAGTTATTTTTCTTCACGCATGATGGATTCTCCTCATAATGGGGGCCTTATAAATGTGCGTTTTTAACACAAAAAATTACAAGGGTAAATCAGGCTCCATACTTAACAATCTCCCACTTGGAGATTGACCTCCAAACCAAACCTGTGACTACTTTCCATCCTGGCTTCTTATCCTTGAATGCCAATTGAAGATCATGGTTTTTGGTGTCGTTGGTTGGGTGATTGTGTTGGTATCTCCACACATAGGAGGTTTTGGATCATTTTCCACAATGGTTGTGGACCTTCTTGAAGAAGAAGAGCCCTTGCGAGTACCGAAAGACATTGTATGTAAAACAAGAGATGACAGTCAACTTTCCTAAACCTGATCACTTCAAGAATACTGCTAAAAAAATGTCTTCCATGACTCTAGAAATATCTATCTTTACATCAATGCATAAAGGGCATCGTGCTCTTTGATTGGAGCTATAGATCACCCAAATCAAAGTTTCGATGAAGAAGTTATGATGAAAAGAGTGACCTGCTGTCTACTAGGTCAAAAAATGGTTCCACTAGGGGGGGGGGGGAGAGAGAGAGAGAGAGAGAGAGAGAGAGAGAGAGAGAGAGAGAGAGAGAGAGGTGTGTGTGTGTGTATATATATATATATATATATATATATATATATATATATATATATAGATAGATAGATAGATAGATAGATAGATAGAGAGAGAGAGAGAGGGGGGGGGAAGAGAGAGATATAATTAGAGTGAGTTAAATGGAGAAAGAGAGAGAGAGAGAGAGAGAGAGAGAGAGAGAAGAGAGAAGAGAGGGAGAGAGGAAGGGAAAGAGAGGGAGTGATGGTGTCAAGCCCTTTGGCAATCTGTGTGTGTGTGTGTGTGTGTGTGTGTATGAGAGAGAGAGAGAGGGGGGGGGGAGAGGGGGAGAGAGAGAATAGAGAAAGAGATAGATAGAGAGAGAATGGAGAGGGAGGGAGAGAGAGAGATAGAGAGAAAGAGATGGAGAGAGAAAATAGAGAGATAGAAAGATAGATAGTTCTATTATCATCCTCAGAGGTCAAATATGATATATGGGACCAAATGAAGATGTCACGTGGTGTGAACTCGGGAGGTTCACTATGTGTAAAACACCCATATCAAGTGCGTTCAAGACATGTTTGCAAAACCCATTGTTTATGAATTTTATTAAGAATATAATGTACCCTTTTCTTTTAAAATATGTAAGTTTTTTCAAATTTGAAAAATATTACCGTTTTGTGTATATATTTATGTAAGTTTTAAGAACTTTAAATACTCTTCTGTTGAACTCATGTGATAGGTTACGTTTTCTTTTAGGTGAACTCCCCGGGGGTGTGAGTGGAGGTCATAAGTTACTCTCAATGCTCAAAATTGGCTGCAATGACCGTTGCAATAGAGTGTCGACATCGTGGTTGAGAAGGAACGTATGTAGGGAGAGCTCATGGTTGAATATATGGAGAAAAGAGGACCTAATGTGGTCAAAAGCTGAGAACTCAAATAGTGTATGGTACTCACTCTCTCGCACTTGACGAGGGCATAAGGTGCAACTTCAATGAAACTCCTTGCCAGTGCCCCAACGTCCTGTCTCGCATCGTAGAGAATGGGAGCTAAGACGAATGGAGGCGATGGTGCGGATCGCACTCAAATGGGATGGGCTCAAGGATATAGAGATGGGTTTGGTTACCGCGTTTGGATAAAAAGAGAGATTTGTCGTTTGGGACAATGTGTGTGGTGTAATTGCTGAAGCGAGAACCTCCAGATTTCTCCCAAGCCGTGATACATTGGCATTGTAAGAAGGCCTCATTAACTTAAGAGTCGATCGATGCATCCTTGACCAGGTGACATGCATCGAGCTACAATATTCTTGATTTATCAAAATAATAAGTGTTTTACAATGAGAACTCTGAAAAATGGTATCCGTGTTAGCTTGCTGTCTGCTAACATTCCCCCCCTCCTCACCTGTGTCATCCCTTGACACAGCTTTATGGGATGAAGTAGTCTTCAGATTGGCGACTGGTGAGACGGTCTTTAAGCGCATTCAGTGCCTTTTGGTATTTGATCTTCTTCTCTTTATCTGGCACTTGCAAAAACTGCATAATTACTATGTTCTTGAGCTCCATGGCTGAGTAGCCTACAAACCTTGATGTGAGGTTGTTGATCAATTGGCACAAATATCTTCGTTCGCCAAGTGAAAAATCCTGTGTAGGATGCTTCCTCAAACGCCAGCATATTGTGTGAAGGTAGAAACATGCATCTGGCATAGAAACCATAGAGGACTTCTTTGGAAGGTTGGTCATTGAGATCATAGCACAAACCTTGATTACTCTCAAGGAATGACATCCAAGGGGTGTCTGCTTTCTCTAGCTCATTGAATACTTTGATGCATGTGAGCAGCATTTGGTAGATCTTATATAGCATAGCGCATTACAAATCTGGTAGACTTTTAAAGAATGATATGGCACCCTTTAGGGTTTCCACCATGTATTCTTCAGTCCCTGGTCCCTTTTCTGGAGCAGGTTATCTGGGGTACTTTAGCCAGGTTGGCCGCTTCTTGAGTAGTGCCTCATGTGTTATCCAGGTCCTTACTCTTGGTATAGGACAAAAAGTCGAATCTTTTTTCAGGGCAGCAGGTGCTCACGTGAACAAAATCAAGTACCTTGGATTTTTATTTAGCCAAATCAACCTCCACTTTGGGTGGTCTTTATCTGTGCCCACGACTTGCATGTCTGCATAAAGCCTTTCTTTTACTTGTAGTAACTCAACTTTTATCAGAGGGTAGGGTAGGGACTGTTGGTTCCATTGTGCATTGATTTGATTGGGAGTGATTTGTGTAACATTGACGGAGTGAAGAACTCTCAACTTTCAATCCATTGCTACCTTTCCACTGCTCATATACCTCTTGTACAATCTTTTATTTTAGTGCATCTTCTTAAGCCTTTGAGAGCTGGACCATGGGCACTATGTATTCTTCAGTAATATTTATATGAAAATCTACCTCGCCACTCAACTCTACTGTGGACTGTGTCTCCAATTCAGCAAATGATACTGAGGGTATTTCTATTTGAGGCTGCTCCGAAGTGAGTACCTCTTCTTGTGTTTCCTGCTTTCTGTTACCATATACATGTGGTAGTGATGTGTGTGAACACACTAGGACCGCCGTGGCATTTTTTCCCTCTTTAGGAGGTTTTTTCCCCCGTGCATCGTATATACGCCCATCACTCTAGGGCTATCTATCTTTCCATTGCACACTAAGGAATACACTCTCTATTGTGTGCCTTGAGCTTCCTTCGTCTTCTCCAAGCTGTGTGTGTTTCTCTGCAACCCTAATTCCAACAATTGGTATCAGAGCAGGTCACGTCCTCCCGGGCTTAGTCGCCAGCTGCTCCAGCACACGCCTGCTCACTTTCTCCGATTTCAGTGAGCTTTGGCAAGCGTTCGCAGGTCGACAAATATTTTGGGAGAGGTCGAAGAGCTCGGTCTGCTCAGAATTTTGATTTGGGCTCATTTCGGCCTCCGTTTCCACTACGGGCAGTACTGCACAGGTTATTTCGTCATTTTGTGCAGATTTTCTGTCAGTGCCGTTTTCTGCATAACAGGTGCCTTATAGTCTTCTACGGTTTGTGCTATATAGCACAAGTTGTTCCCGCTCCATTTCTCCTATTTTCGGGCAGTTTTCACATCAGGTGCAGCATTTACCATGGCTGACAACAACAACACAGATGTGTTCAAGATGTTTGCTGCTGAGGACAGGTTGGATGGGGACAACTACCCTATGTGGGCTTATATGATGCAACACGTTCTTGTGTCAAAAGGTGTCTGGAACATTGTGCAGGGCATTGATGTACGTCCTGGTTCTGAAGATGTAGGAGATATTGAGGATGTTGCAGGTCTTGCTGCAAGGATTGCAGCTGTTAGAGTTGTTTTGCCTACAGCAGAACAAGCTCGTTGGGATGTTAAGGATGCGCAGGCTCATGCATTGATTGCGTTGTCTGTGAAGCGCACCATTATTCCTCACATCCGTTCAGCAAAATCTGCAAAACAGGCTTGGGATATTCTAGCAGGTCTTTATGCAAGCCGCAATGAGGCTAAAATTGCTTTGCTGCGTAAAGAGCTAGAGTCGAAGATTATGCATGAGGAAGATGATATGGACACTTTCCTTGCTAGTGTCAAGGATATCAATGAGCAACTCATTTCTGCAGGTGAAGTCATTTCTGACAGTTCCCTTGTGCAGACTGTTCTTGATGCCTTACCAGATTCCTACCAGACTTTTGCTAGTACTTGGAGACTGATGACCCAAGGAAATCCTGAAGTTGTCAAGTTTGATGCATTATGCACATTACTGTTGCAAGAGTCACTTTCTAGAAAAAACAGGACTAGGCAGCGTGCAGTTGAACAGGCTTTTATTGCTTCTCAAAGAAAGGGTGGTAACAGTAATGCAGCCACTTCTTATGGTTCTGCTGCGAGTGGCAAAAATTCTGTTCCTAATGCTTTTGCTGGCAGCACTTCGTCTGGCAATTCTGGTGATAAGGGCAAAAAGAAGATGCGTTGCTATTATTGTAAAGCCAATGATCACTTGATCAAGTCGTGTCCTAAGTTGAAGGCCAAAGAGGCTAAGAAGAAAGAGGGTGGTTCCACTGCAAATGCTGGTTCCACTACAAATGCAGCCATTGTTGAGTCTTCTGTGAAAGGAGATTGTGATGCTGATGTTGATGCAGAATGGGCTTTTAGCGCAGAGTGCACTTACAATCCTGCTGTCCATGATGCATGCTTGTCAGTTGCTGCAGATTCACATGTGTGGTATTTCGACAGTGGTGCTACAAAGCACATTACCTCACATCGTGAATTGTTTACCTCTCTCGAGTCTGTCCCTCATGGGAATTCAGTCACTTGTGCCAACAACGCCTCTTATCCAGTTCAGGGAGTTGGAAAGATTGTGCTCACTGCTGCTAATGGCAGTTCCTTCACACTTGTTGATGCACTTTATGTACCTGGGATCAAGAAGAATCTATTGTCTGTATCCGCACTTGCTAGACTTGGACTTGTAGTCAAATTTGTGGATGACAGATGTACAGTTCATGATCTCAGTTTTGGTGATGAAATTGTTGCATCTGGGCTTTTGTGCCGTGGGCTGTATAAGCTCACTTTGTATGACAAGTGTGGACAAAATTTTGCAAATGCTGTTGCAGATTCAAGGGCTATTTCAGATGCAAAACTTTGGCATGCACGTTTTGGTCATCTGAATTTTGCCAGTTTGCTGCGTTTGCAGAAATCTGATATGGTTGCTTCTTTGCCGCCTCTTGAAGCACCTATCAAACATGTTTGTGAAGGCTGTATTCTGGGTAAAATGCAGCGTTCTAAGTTTCCAAAGGATGGTTCAGTTAGGGCCACATGCAGGTTGCAGCTTGTGCATAGTGACGTTTGTGGGCTCATGCAAACTCCGTCCTTGGGCAATTACCTGTACTTCGTGACTTTCATTGATGATTACTCTAGGCATGCGTGGGTATTTCCGCTTAAAGCGAAGTCCGAAGTTTTTATGTGCTTCAAACAATTTTTGGTTATGGCTGAAAATGTCTCAAAATGTACTATGGGCACCCTCCGTTCCGATCGAGGGGGGGAGTATATGTCTCATGAATTTAATGCATTTCTGGCTAGTCGTGGGATAAAACACCAATGTACAGTGCCTTATACACCTCAGCAAAATGGTGTTGCTGAGAGGAAAAACAGGTCACTAACGGAAATGGCACGATGTATGGTCAAAAGTCAAGCTTTGCCGCATTCTTTTTGGCTTGAGGCCATCATGTGTGCCACTTATGTACTTAACAGGTGTCCTACGAAAGCTTTGCAGTCTATTACTCCATATGAAGCATGGCATGATAGAAAACCTTCTATTGAGCACATGCGTGTTTTTGGCTGTTTGGCATATGCTTTGGTGCCACAAGTGCAGCGCAGAAAATTGGATGATAAGGCTGTCAAATGTATTTTTGATGTATTTCTCATTGTGGTTCTTTATGTTGATGATTTGCTGATCACTGGACCAAATGAGAGACATATTGCTGAATTTAAGGCTGATTTGAATGCTACTTTCAAGATGAAAGATTTGGGGCTGTTGCATCATTACTTGGGTATACAGTTTAAGCAGTGTGATGGTGGTATTGCCTTGTGTCAGAAAAGTTACATAGAGACATTGCTATGTAAGTTTGGACTTGAGGATTGCAAACCTATTGCCACTCCCATGGAAACAGGTTTGAAGTTGAGTCTACATGATGCTGGCGATCCTGCTGATGTCACTCTTTACCAAACTGCTGTTGGCTGCCTCATTTATGTATGCAACACGAGGCCAGATATTCAGTTTGCAGTCTCGCAGGTCAGCAGATTTATGCATAGCCCAGGGTCTAAGCATTGGCAGGCTGTCAAGAGGATTTTCCGCTACCTTAGTGGCACTTTACATCTTGGCTTGTTTTATCCCAAGGGGGGATCATTGCCGCCAGACTTACATGCTTTTTCGGACTCAGATTGGGCTGGTTGTTTTGACACGCGAGTGTCCACAAGTGGTTTTTGTTTCATGCTTGGCAGTTCATGTATATCATGGTTGAGCAAGAAGCAACCTACTGTGGCCACTTCGAGTTGTGAGGCTGAGTACAGGGCAGTCTTCACAGCTATGGTTGAGTGTGTATGGCTCAGACGCCTTATGGCTGACTTGGGTGTTGGACAGGACACTGCCAACACTATCTACACTGACAGTCAGAGCGCATTGGCAGTTGCGAGGAACCCAGTTTTTCATGCTCGCACAAAGCACATTGAGGTGCATTACCACTATGTCAGGGAGAGGCTCTCAGCAGGAGAGATCAGCTTGGCTTATGTGCCAATACAGGACAACCTTGCAGATCTTTTCACAAAGGCATTGTCTCGTGAGAAGCTTGAAGCTTTCCGCAAAGCTTTGGGCTTACTCCCCTTTGTGGACTGATCCTGTCCTCAGGGCATGGCACTTCCCTTTACTCATGTGCCAGCTCTCGTTCACCGCATCACTCCAGGGGGGATTTGTTACCATATACATGTGGTAGTGATGTGTGTGAACACACTAGGACCGCCGTGGCATTTTTTCCCTCTTTAGGAGGTTTTTTCCCCCGTGCATCGTATATACGCCCATCACTCTAGGGCTATCTATCTTTCCATTGCACACTAAGGAATACACTCTCTATTGTGTGCCTTGAGCTTCCTTCGTCTTCTCCAAGCTGTGTGTGTTTCTCTGCAACCCTAATTCCAACACTTTCCCTCTCTCAGTATCTGGTTGACTCTTATGAGTTCAACTATCTCCTTTAGCAGTTCATCTTCTCTTTGGACCCGCATCAAGGCCAGGTCTCTGCGCTGAGATTGCTCTAACTTTAGCTCCAGCTCGAGGTCCTTGTTCCTTTTCTCCAATGCTTTGTAGACCTCATCTGTTTCTTTGATCGAGGGGACGGCTGAATTTTCTCGTATTTGCCACAAGAAAGTTGCATGATCATTGATTCTTTGTTCTGAGTATTGTAGAGAGGCATTAGCTACATCTAACTATACCCGGATTTTTTGAGCTTAGAGGGTGGTAGTGAGAAGTTCATTTGTAACTTCCGTCAGCTGATCATCCTTGGCAAGTTTACATGCATCCGACAGTTTTGTAAGCAACTCACCCAGCTCTTCCATTTCTTTTTGTTTCTTATCTCTAGAGAGCTAATGTTGTCCATCTTCTGTTCTCAGTTCTTGCACTTGCCTTTGAAGATCGGCGATGACATTAAGTCTGTTATCTAACTCCCCTTGGAGTGTGTCGATGGCCATCTCTAACTCTTTGGCCCTTGAGCTACGGCCAAGTGCTGATGAGCAAAGTCTTTTAGTCATCTCCTGCATTTCCTTATCATATTTGTTAACGTGGAGGATGACTTTGTCATTCGATTGCCAATCTTCCTTTAGGGCTAGTTGCCTCGATGTTTTTGCATTCTATTGTGTAACCTCTGGTTGCGTTGTGGCTGGTTTTTGTTGTGCTTGGGGTTGTGGTTGGTCTTCTTCTCCTTTGTCATCTTGAGGCTTCGTGGATGCCTTGGCCTTTTCTTGTTGTGTTGAGCTAGAAGGTGTTATATTGGACTTTGTTGTGTCCTCTTGTGCAGTACTTGTTTCCATTTTTGGCTTGGGTTCTTTCTCTTTTAGTTGCTCTTGTGTAGAAGTATCCTCTTGTGCAGATTATTGTGCTTCTTTTGAATTAAATTCTATCTCTTTTGTGGGCTCATCTTCTGTGGCTTTCGTTGTTGGTGATGGTGGTGAGCTTGGAATAGGGTTATCCTGTTGTTTCGTAGGTGGTGAAGTGTGTCGAGGAGGCTCATGACCTTGGTTGTGTTGTGCCTCTTCCTTTGCCATTTCCTCGGCTTGTCTTTGGTCCTCCGCCTCTTTTGCTTTCCTTGCCGCTTCTTCGGCTTCCTTTAGATTTAAAGCTTCTGTTTCTTGGTAGTAGGTTCCAGTGCTTCAGAGGGTTCTTCAGCCTACTTCCTGGTGTGATGCTTGGTCCTTGGTCCCTTAAGCTCAATAGGCACCAATTTTTTCGGGTACTTTCATTGTGCTTGTCAGCTGCATTGGTATGCGTGTTTCTCTCTTTCAAACCGGGCTTGCTTTTTCACAGACTCTTCCTGGTGTGTTGCCATGGCTTTTTCTTCATTTCTTCTATGCGTGCTCTTCTCTCTTCATTATCTGAGCTTTCACTGCGGTGCCTTTTTGACGAGCTTTCAGCCGGCTCTTCATAAGATTTGTAGGATCTCTTGGCCAATCTTGTAGCTCAAGGAGATGGTTGAGCTGATAGGTGGTAGGTTTTCGGCCATGCTGATAGCATGGTATGCAATCCTAGTCAATACCTCTGGTGCACCCACTCAAGTAATCTTTCCTTCTTTCTTTGTGCCTTTCAGAGTGGTCAAGACATATTGTGGGTGGTCCACTAGTTGCCTGGTTGTTGACTTGAGGACTTGCGTCAAAGTGGTGGCAATCGCATGATTTGGCGTGGTATACCTTGGTGGCCTCTTAGCCAGGAAGTGGAAGTGTTGGTGGTATAACCTGGCTCGCTCTTCCACCTGCTTGTGAATTAGGTCTGCAAAGGTGGCTACGGTGGTCTCTTTGGTGAAAGTACTTGATATTTTATGTCCCTTGCCCTCATCGTCACTCCTTTCGTGGATAGTCTGAGTGCTTCTGTCACTATTTCCTTTGTTATCACCACTTCAACTTTGTTCCCCTGAGGGTTAGAAATCTCGGCAGTTCCATCTTCATTGATCGTGGATAAAAGCTTGTAAGCTTTTTGGAAATCTACATCGCACGGCTCCTGTTCATAGAAATCTCTGAGTCCTAGCCTGCGGTTGGCTTCTTTGGTCTCAGGCTTTGCGGTGACATCATACACTTCTTTTGGTAGAAGTTGCAACTCTACCTGATGTCCCTCCTCACTTTTGAATCTATCTGTGAACGTTGTGGTGTGATGCTCTTCTAGCTGTTCTTTTGAAAGATAGGCTGCCTTCGCGGATTTGACTGAATCTAGATCCAGTTGATATGCGGGCAACTCCTGCAACTTTATTTTTGTTTGAGCTTATTCTTGGCCCTCTCTACTCCTTGCATGGATCTTGTTCAGTGAATAGAGTGTCAAAGTTAGCAGTTTTGTCGGATTTTTCTCTGAAATGTCCTTGAGTTTGAAATACTGACAATTTTGGTCCAATTTGCTTTAAATTAGTTTTTGAATAAGCATAGATGCATAAAAACATGCAAGGAATAAAATTTTAAAGTCCAAACAAATTTTTGCACTCAAAGTAAATAATCGCAATTATTTACAGCTGAGTATTTTTCCAACATTTTGCAAACTTGGCATCATAGGCTCTGAATGAAATATGGGCTCATTTGGATGTATAGGGTGAAAATGATACCACATTTTGGCTTTAGGTCTCTAAAATAGTAAATAGAATGGAAATTTGAGATTTTGAGCTCCAAATTTGTTCAAACTTGGCTAGTGGGATTTACACATCATGTACTTTGTATGTATGACGACAAAATATCAACATTTCCCAATTTTGGCTATAAAGTAAATAATCGTGATTATTAACATTTTTACCAAAATCAACATTTTTTGGTACAAATTGGTTCTAGGCATTGTATAGACCCTCTGTATGTGATATGAGGTGATTTGGATCAAGATATGTGGTCCATAACCCAAAAACTGGCTTGTAGAGACTTCTTTGCATTTTTTGGCAATTTTCCAAGTTACAGGTGCTCATTTTGGCTCATACTTGATTTTTGGCATGTAATAGGTGTGTGTACATGATAGGTGAGGTGATGATACAATTTCCAAGCAAAAATAGTGCAAAAGTAAATAATCACGATTATTTACTACAATCACAATTTTTTGCAAAAGTTACAAATTTTGACCTAAACACATTCTATACATTTAAAGCAAGTTATAACTTGAATTTAGTCATCACTTTATGCTTTGTTGACTCGGAAATCACCGATTTCTATGACTACACTACCTGTTGAGTTGGTCAGTCAATTTTGAGGCTTTGGACTTGTCTACAACATAGTCATGAAGCAACTCATCCAATTTTGGCTCATTTGGAGTCAGTTTGACCCCATATATCGAATTTGACGCTTTCTAGCCTTTGAGCCATTTTTGGCTTTTCGAGGGATTTTCCTGATTGATTTCACTAAACCAATCTTATACAATGTATATCAACCTCGTAGGCAAGCTGTCTGTGGAGTTAGATCGAAATTCTAGCATCTGCCAAAGACCTACCTTTTCTATTGGGTTCCCCCTCAATCCCTACCGAATGGTCAACTGATGATATAGAGAGGTTCTATTATGTTAGGGAATGCTACAATTCAAATCCCATCTGATGTGGTGGAGCTGATAGGCGGCTATGGTCAGTGTTTGGTCGTAGTTCTTCGTGCACTGCTCGGTTTCTAGGGTTTTTTCTAGGTGTTTAGACTAGCTATCGGCAGTACAAAATGGATCATTCATGAGTAAAGAACATACCCCTCATGTCTCGTGTGAGACGGCGCTGAAATCAGACAATTGTAGACTCCGGAAAGAGGTCAAAAAGCTCTCTCTGCAAAGGCCACAAGTGGAAATGATGTGGTTTTAGCTTACCTTGGATATCTATACCCGGACTTCCCGAACCATTTTTCCTCAGATTCCCCCTTAGTCTTACTGAGCCGTGAAATCTATGTTAAACTCAAAAATTTCGTTGATCGGATTCATGTAGCTCATTTTGCAAGAATCTTGCAAAAGTAGGTATGGCCGCCTAATTTAGGCTTCTCGCTTTCATCTTCTGACTTCGTTGAAAATTTTTGTGCTTGTGTGTCTTGTCTTTTTTATCACCATCATGTCTTCCATTTTTCCATATGAACTTCCTTGATATTTATTATTAATTTTTGACATGTTTATTAGAAAAATCAAAGAAAATAACAAAATGCTCTAAAAAAGTAAAGTGAAAATCCAATAATTAAGAAAATCCATTGAAAAACGCAGCTTTATTGTTTTTTGTTGGATTTTTCTATTTTTAAGTCTCACTATCGATAAAAATGATGAAAAATAACGAAAAAGGACTATTTACACTCATCGGGAATTTATTATCAGCGAATTTTCCCTTGATGATGAATTATAAGGGCATTATTAGGTAATTTTGCAAAAATCACAAGTTAACATCGAACTTTTTCCTCCCTCTTCAAACATTGCCCTTAATTACTTAGTACTTAGTGCCCTTCCACCCCTCCTAGATGGCGTACTCCGGGACGACTGTGCGCATGGGTTGAACAATTGTGTCTATGCATAGCCATGGTTGGCTCTACCATGCTTTGAGGATCAATGCAATTCAAACCACTATGTTGTACAAGATTTGGGTCTTGAGTAATGAACTCAAGGGTTTCTGATGTCGAGGTTTTCTGATGCTGTCTTCCAAAGAGCAAATCTTGTAGCTTGTGTGATCTCTGTTTGATTGTACCATTAGGATGCTTCAGCACGCTGATTGCTTGAGTTGTTGCTAGCACTTTTGACCGTTGTCGAGCTTTTTCTTGCCATTTGTATCTTGGTTTTCTTGGTGTTGTATGGTGTGGTGAAGTCCTCTGAGACTTAGCTCACCATTGCTTGATTGGTTTTACGGTTAGCGGAGAAGATAAGTTCTACACGGGTGAACAAGGCAAGACACATGCTCCCTAGCACCTCTCTATGGATCCTAGCTAAACTAAGATATAAAGAATACTCTGGAAAACCAGAGGGACTCTCACCTTATAGGATTAGTCTAAGGTCACCTACCTAGGGCTCTCGTCCCCAACAGTTGCACCAATGTCGACGGATACGCAAGCAGACACTAGCATAGCGAGAACAAAACCAACAACTCTATGCCAGCCAAGGAGGAAGCTTAACCCATAGGCGCATGGAAACAAGAAGATGAATGTCAATCACCTTCTTGACCTTCTAAAACAATCTCTACTCAAGGAAATCAAATCTAATGTTCTATGCACCAGTGAAAGCAACTCTACCTACGATGCTCATGCTATCCAAAACTTGACCAAATGCATTCGAAAAGTCATGAAACTCATAGGAAACGCTCTCCTCATCAAAAGATCATTACCCTATGGACTTTGACTTGATATCCTACCTCAAACCATCTTGTGCAACAATCATATATAAAGACAAGCAGCAAAATGCAGGTCACCACTTTTTGTTTTGTATGGTCCTAATCCGTAGCTCTACTCGCCATGAACCCATAGGTATAAAGAAATCACCAAATGCACACACGGTTTGCAAGAAAACTCACCCAGAAGCTCGTAGGAGCTCGCTTCGTGACGACACAGGAATCGTGCAAGCTTGGCGTTGGATTGAAGCCCTAGATGTTGCTATAGTGTTGGTGATGTCTCTTTCGCAATGGAGGTTCCATAGAGCGCATAGAGAAGAGAAGAAATCTCTCTCTCTCTCTCTCTCTCTCTCTCTCTCTCTCTCTCTCTCTCTCTCTCTCTCTCAGAAACAGTGCACAATAAACTTGGGATTTGATTAATTCAAAAGTTGGCTTATGGTTACAAAATTGGCTTATATATAATTCCTCCTTAGAGGCTTGTTTCCACAAAGAATTATGGCCGCTCAAATATTACAAAAAATGTCACTCTGCTTCAAAAATAATGATACAAAAAGTTGGAAAAAGCTCCTTTAGTGTTTGGCCGTCAATAGTGACGCTGTGTCTATAGCATCTGAAGAGAGCAAACCATACTCTCTATAGACTCTATCATCATGTACAAGAGAGCATGAAGCCAAATTGGAGATCAAGGTAGTGCCTTCTTAATGGAAGACAATTCCAAGGATGATGGATACTAAATGCTTGCACCAATTGATGGCTACTCATATACAATGCACGATTACTCGGAGTTGCTAAAACTCAAACCACATCTATGAGGAGAATTAGTGGACGAAAATCTAGAGAGGAGGGGTTTAAAAATTTATTTTAAAGACTCCCCCTTAGATGATCAAACATGTAACAATGGACAAAACAAACCCAAGGCAAAACCAATACATGTAAACAAGGTAGGAGATTATTGTGAAGGTGAAGAAGGAAATACCACTATGCCACTATAACACAATGGCATGAAAATGATTGTTATACTTGATAGTGGGATTGGAGTAGCCATAGCCACCAAAGAAATTTAGAAAACATAGAAAAAGATGGCTCGTAGAAAAACCAGAATGAAACTGCAAGTTGCCGATGGTTATGTTGAGAGACCGATTGGCATGTTGGAACATATCATAGTAACCTGTTGTGGGATAGAGTATAAACATACCTTTGCAATAGTGGGATTTATGTAAGAGCAACACTTTTGATATCATTTTGGAACATTTATTCATGAAACAACTTAAAATGATACAAGATTGGGGCTACTATCACACGTACTTGAGGCACAAAGAGGTTACGACAAGGATCGGTGTGAAAAACCATAGCTATAGAGATATCACAAACACCTATAGAGGAATTCTCAAATACGGTTATCAAAAGTGGTAGCTAAACCTAAAACAATTGAGATCAATCATGCAGCACAAGCCTCCATCCAAAGGCAAACAATTACAACCAAGAGCCAACAGAAGCCAATCACAACCAAGGTTGATACAACCTCCAGATAGATACCTTGTATTCTACTACAAAAGCTATTCTTTTACAACAGTAATGATCAGATATGGATACCAAATCCTAGTGTCTATCAAGAGACAAGGGTCACACGGAGACCACAAACAAGGTGGATTTCAAATTGATATTGGAAACTCAATCATAGAGAACCCACAAACATCTACAACCGCTTCTCATGAGAGACAAAGCAAAGGCTCCATCAGTCCCTACTACTCCGTAGAACCTCTTTTACGAAGCAATACCAACACACGACAAACAAATCAAGAGGAGCAAAAGTTTACCAACCTATAGGACAAAATGTTGGCATTAAAGGCCAAAACAATGAAAGAGGCCTAAATCTCAAGAACCTTTGGAATTGGGTTTCTGGGTTTGAACATGTACATCCAAGTCGTCATTAAAAATAAATGGCATAAGAGTTAGAGTCGGACAGTTAAGCCACTAAATGAGCGAGATGTTAGTCCCAAATTTTCAAGTAACATTCTCTGTGGTCTAAGAGTCTTATATATATATATATATATTAGGTAGTGCTCAAGGTGGAAGAGTTGAGCATATTTATGTTGTGTCGCTCATGCTGGCATAGGTGAGCATAAGAGTCAAAGTCTATGTATTTTAAGTCTGGTGAAATGAAGAAAGAAGTCCAAAAGATACTCACACACTGAGCATAGTGAGGTATGACTAGAGAAGCTTATACACTAAAAACCCTTCTTGGAAATATGAAAGCTATTGCGACATCTTTTGATGTCACATGTGCTTACACATTTGTTCCTTGAATCACCCATCATGAAAGGGCAAGGGGACTAGAACATGCTAATCTTCACCCAACCATGCCCTATATAGGCCCTTGGCCTGCCAAATATAGGGACCCCCTTGATTGCATGTCCATCCTGGACCTTGGCCGTGCCTGGTCCTACCCTTGTCCTGACATTACTCCCCCCTTGGAGAAGCGTTTTTGTCCTCGAAAACAAGAGTGATGATACACTAATGTTTTTCTATAGTGGCATCCTTCATGGATCCAACTGTTTGCTCGACCGAAACACGGTTCATCAAGAGTAACATCTTGATTTTTCACATTGTTGTCCATTTGCAACCGTCTTGTGTTGTCGATTCCTATCATAGTGTGTAGACTCCATTTAGAACACACATGAGTATGCTAAACGAGCTATCACACAAAGATGTACCCTAAAGAGTACATCTTTTCACTTTCCATGAAAGTAACTTGCTAACATGACTCATCAGTCAAGTTTAAGTCCTTGACTTGTTTTCCAATTTCAGCAGTAAACAGCCCCACCATCACTAGTGTTCAAGGTTGATAACTTGATTTATACATGAAGAGACTACACCTAGTCACAATCATGCTTTAACTTTATAAGCAAACTCCAAGAAGAGCAATAAATGTTTACTAATTGGATCGCATGGTGCTAACGTACGCACTTTGCATATCCTTCACCACCAGATTACACTTTGTAATCTGCCTATCCCCTTGGATAACTGACAGTATTGAGGTGTATTCCCTCACACTTTGTAATCTGCCTATCCCCTTGAATAACTGACAGTGCTGAGGCGTGTTACCTCACGATTTACAGACAGTCGTCCCAAATGACTGGTAAATGTGAATCACAATATCGTGTAACATTGTTGAGGAATCAACAATGTCCGGAATAACCATCGTGGTTAACTTGAGAAATCCACAAACACCCAAACCGAGCCATGACCTCTATTGGGAATTAGTAGACCCTAAAGTAATCTCATAGAGATACTGCACATAGAGTGCAAAAATGCTTCATAAGCAATAACTTGAGGAATATGCATGCCGTTCCAAATCAGCCTTTGCTAAACACTAGGGCCCATAACACCTAGTGTGCATGCATTTAGCAAAAAACGGACCCGAATCTGTATATCCATGGTGATCCTTGCCAATACTTATGGCAAATGTGATGTGCCTAGCACACATTAAAAAGGAATGTAAATAGTTCTAGAAAAAAACTAAATACTTTCAGTTGCAATTTTTTGCAAGCCTTGCTGAAACGTCTGAATCACAATAGAAGGTGAAACATTGATCACTTCTAGGTATAGACAATGAAACTTTTTCATTAACAACTTATAGCCTTGCTATATGTATAAACAACCATCTGTAATGTTGTTTAGCAATACTTGTAGCTGAACAAGTATTGCTATATGTATAAACAACCATCTGTAATGTTGTTTAGCAATACTTGTAGCTGAACAAGTCATTTGAAGTATCCGACAATTTCTGGCCACTGAAATTGCTCCTGATACGTCGTGCTGAAAATGGTATAGAAAACAGATTTGATCAGCACCTAGGGACTTTGTTGTGACACATATTTGAAATAGGGGGCGCCAGTGTGAGTCCCACAGACTCATATTCGCCACATGTGGAATATGTCTCAACTAAGGATATCTGAAAAAATAACATCCTTCAAGTACAAGATGTACTTGTGTGTGGTGGTCACTCTAAACACTCTACGACAAGAGTGAGAGGACCCTCATTCATTGCTCCACACTGGCTAAACCAAACTCCTTGAGTTCCTAGACCATGTTGTATCCCATGTGACAACATGTGCCAAATCGAATCCGACAAGTGGATTCATACAGCATAATGTACTTTGGACACTACGTCCGAGAATACTTGCGTCAACATGCCCTTGGCATGGCCCTTGGGATTGAACTGAAAGTTCAGTTACCCATATTCAAATGCACAGGAGTACATCTCCCACCTGTGAAAAAAAACCAAGCAGTATTGCACTAGAAACCCTGGGTGTTGCCTTCACAATCCAAACCCATTGGTTAGAATCTACGTAGTCAAACCGCTTGGTAAGACCCTTTGTAGAAACTGCTCAACTAGTAGGTAACGGTAACCAACATAGTTAACCATGTGCAGAATGATGAGAGTCAACTTAAAAAGATAAATTTTTCCGCTATCGCGTGGTAGATTGCGGAATTATTTCCTTGAAAGTACAATGGGAATAGATCAAACTGTGATCCTCAGTGCCTATGGGGTGATTTAGTAAGCACCCACGGGGTCTTACCCCAGAACAGTGCGTCCATAGACACTCGTAGTGCTATAGAGAGAGCAAGAAATCCACACAAGTGAGATGCCTAGCTCGTATCAACAGCCATGCTGTCTCAACTGTTTGTTGCCTCTAGACTCCATGGTATAGATCAGCTGATGTAAGTGCAAGAGTATCAAAAACTCAACTTGAGCGTCGCACTAGAAACATATAGTGCAAAAAGGACACCCTAATCCTCCAAAATGACAAGGCTCTTGCTCGTCCATTAACGTCGATGTATTCGATGTGTACTCCACTGGGCAGATCTGTTCGATCATAAGAACAATCACCCAAGGAATGCCAATAATTGGGTCCTACCCAAAATCTGACAATGGTTCTTAGCTAGCCTGTGTGTGGCTCCTATCTCTTACGAGAATTAGTGTTCAATTGATAAACCGATGAAAACTAATGTGAATGGAATCTTGGCCCATTTCTAGATGAGAGTTAGAGCACCTTGGCTCATGCTGACTCCCAAACAAAACATGTATCAAAAGCTTCTTAGAAAGTTTTCATTATTCTTGAGAGAAATAAGAAAAAGAGAGAGAAGAAGAGCATGCTGGGCTGAGGAACTTTCCTTAAATTTGTAGAGTGTGTGCCTAGAATGTGTGCTCTTAGGCATCTTATGCCTGATTTACAGCTTATCATATAAGCATACAACAATCTGTTTGTATGACGCTCTCCTCGAGAGAGGCAACAAAAAACACAAGTCAAATCTTGGCCATCTACCGTGTATGGGTCGTGACTGTATGAGGATGACTTGAATAGGCCACTTTGCCGGTGAATTTAGTCAAAATTTTAGGTTCTTTTTAGTGGTGTTGTGTAGTGATAGCAACCAACAATCATATTAAACAATCCATCCTGAGTCTATCCTTGACAAAGTTGCGAGTGTGTTAGTGGAAGCATAATGCATGAAGCGGTAGAATTGAATCATGCTCGCTAGCATGCCTTGCATGCAAATTTGTAATCCCTTGCGGAGAGTGATGGCCTCAACCGTGAGAACCAAAACTATAAGTACCTTGCACAATTTAGACTGGTAGGGATTCTGTGAGCTGATATTCCCTATTTTGCCAGTTCCCTGAAGCCGTGCTTCCTAAGATTGCTAAGCACTTTGCTTTGCACAATGACAGTAATTGCTAAGTAAAGTGTAAATAGGAAAAAACAAGAAAAACTTAAACTTGGCAAACCTGGTCGTTGCTGTAACCAGTTGGTCCGATATTGCGTGGAAGAAAACTCGCTTGAAAATGGCGCATAGCCATATCTGCTGCATGAGTGGGATCTGTCCCTTGTATCATATACGCCCGTCTGTTTCTCATGAAATAACCTACTGGCATATTGTCAAGCCCATTCTATGTGTGTATGCTCATAGCATAGGCCGAACATGGAAGTCTTGTCTTTGCATGATACTTTTCAGTAGACCCACTTTTTGGATGCTACCATGCCTCAGAGTTACAAATACTCTTGCTCATAGACAAATGTCCTGCTCGGCTTGATCACGGAGACGAAGCCTTGCTCCAGTGATGTCGAGAAAACAAGCCCTAACAATTTGCGTGACAGTTTCTTGAAATGGTCGTTAATGGTTGGTCCTATCGAGCACCTGCTGCCGCCTTCATCTAGATTAGCAACAGACCGTGCCGATCTCCATAAGATTCTCTAGCACTACCATGCCCTAACTTTTGGCAGGCATGGATGGAAGCCTTGCTGTGAAACGAGAGCATGTCCTACTGTTAACCCTCACGGCTCACGGACACCCTATCACCTACGAGACGGACGTTGTAACCTACGGTGGACATTGTATTATTTATTTGGTAGAGTCAGGTACCGGGCTTGTCGATCCAATAGGAAATGGGTAAGAGTGATCGCCGATGAGAGGCGCACTCTAACTGGGACATTCAAGGGATTAGTTGGCTAAGCATGGGCGCCCAAGTGTGAATGGGGTGAGCTCATATAAAAGCCAACTAAACCTAAAATTCACTTATTCTCTCATTTTTGCAATGTAAGAAGAGTACTCTTGCTCCATCTTCTTCTCCATCTCCTTGTGTACTAGTGTGTGTGTGTGTGTGTGTACTTGAGAGAGAGAGTGTGCGTGTGTGATCGAGCATTGCGGCGGCACGAAGGCGGTGAAGAGGTTGAGCGCGACGTAGCGGCGTCTCCTTCTTCTTCGCGGCGAGGAATCCTCCACGGCAGGAGCATAGAGCGGTGAGTGACACACCATTGCCCTCTTTTGAGCTTACTAGTTAAGCTAGTTGTGTGCTTGGAGCCGTCTGTGGCTCGCACATAGTGTTAGGCAAGTCCCTTGCTTCGACAGTGCGGCAAGGAGCGCACACCTACTCAAGCCTTGCTTGAGTTTGGTCGTCAAACCAGTCATTGGTCTTTGGCATGATCCAACCGTGCGGGGTTTTTATGCCTTGGATAAGCTATGCGTGCAAGCAAATACACACTTTGCACAATTCTTTCTCGTGTATTGATGCAACATGTTCTTGAGGAAAACAAAGCGGTATTGAAAACATTTATTTACCTCTTATTGTTTACCTGCTAAATGCCCTCGAGCACTTTGTCGTATTGGCCAGAGTGCCTGCATTTTCGAGCATCCTTGTACCTCGAACCATGTCGAATCTTGAGTCAAAGCCTTGCTTGAATACTGAGATCATATCATTGCCTTGCCCATACCTGTAATCATGTCAAAAATCCGCGAAGTCAGCACAATACTGAAAGGTTCCTGCTCTTAGACGAGCATGCCAAACATCTTGACTGCCTTCATCAATCCTTGCTGGCATTGCTTTTGCTCTCGAAAGCTTTTAGCCACGAGGGCAATCCTTGATCGAAGTGAAATCATCGGTGATTTTGGGACAAAAACACCCTGGGAAATCGCTTTCCAAAGATGCGAAGCACTTTGCTTCACTTCCTCTCGATTGTGCTGAGCATGCCGTGCAGCCATGGCTCCTTTGCCCAAGCTCGTGCATGAGCATGCATGGCCCAACATGCATACTTTGGAAAAATAACATTTGCCTTTCTTCGAGGCTCGCATGCATCCTGGAAAATTGGACAGGGCGTCCTTGAGTGGCCATGCCGCCCCTTCAAGCCTCGCATGCATCCTTGGCTTGCCCGGCAGTCGGCCCTTGGTGGGGCAAGACCCTAGGGAATTCCCCTTTGGCACCCCATGGGCGGCCACTTGGCGGCCAAGAAACGTTGGTGTAAATTAAAACCAAAAAAAAAAAACCTAAAAAAACTCAGACCTGCGGTGGTGATTCTGCGCCAGGCAAGAAGTGATCGCCATGTGAGCTATGAGTCGAATCAGAGGGCGCTACAGTGTCAAACGTGTCCTAGCTTCGTGCTGCGAACCCAATGAGCCCGATCTGGTTCAGTTTTGCTCCTATCCAAAGTCGCCCTTTTCCCCGACTTTGGGTGGCTACCCGCGACCTGTGGGCTTCGATCTTCCTCGGTCTGTGGGCTTCGGTCTTCCTCCCCAACTTGGTGCAGTAGCACATACGTTGTCTTTCATCCAAGAAGCCATGTAAGCCATGCATGCTTCCATGCAATCCTCCTTGCCTGCCGTCTTGCGTCCTCTTGGGTTGTGTTGCCCAAAAACCGAAGAAACAAAAAACACGCCCTCCTCCTTGGGAGAGAGATTCCGCGAGAGAGGGAGAGAGAGAGAGAAATACATGCTTAGAGGGAGAGAAATCCATGCCTTCTCCTCCGCCATGGCTCCACCTTCTCCTTTCTCTCCACCTTGCTTTGATACCAATGAAAGGGCAAGGGGACTGGAACATGCTAATCTCCACCTAGCCATGCCCTATATAGGCCCTTGGCCTGCTAAATATAGGGACCCCCTTGACTGCATGAGCATCCTGGCCCTTGGCCGTGCCTGGTCCTACCCTTGTCCCGACGCATCAACTCCATCTTTCACAGTGCATGCTTTTCTTTTGTCAATCTTCTCGTACGCATATAGAGTGTCCCATTAATTGACACTCTTCCTTTGTTTTTCCCAAGCACTCACCTTGCATGAGCAGGTACTTCAAGTCCAACTACCCATTAAGAGCGTATACCAAAGGCACTTTTTTCCCACTGGATTTTTTTCCTTTGGTCATCGAGGTTTTAGACCCGAATCTAGAAACACTTATCACTATCCTCTTGGATATGTTCCCTCTACACCAACAATAAGGAAACGGCTACCCAATTTATTCGTCAAAGAATAAGAGCAACAATTGCAAGTCTCAACTATGCTTGTCGAGAGCAACTCTTATCTTCAAGGACAACAACAAAGCTCCATAAAACAAAGGCAAGTCAAAGAAGGCATACAAAAACAACTGAAAGCACTGACAAATTCAACAAGAGATCTCTCAACATCAATCGTAAGGAACTCACACAATGCTTCAAATTTGGTGATATATTGCAAAGGACTTGCATCGAAGTGGAACTTGAGGACAAGATCACAGGTCAACAACCCAAAGAGGCTCAGTTCCCAAAAAGACAGGCAACACCAATAGCCATATTCGCTGCCAAAAGTAGCGACGACAAGGAGAATACGCAACAAAATGCAAAATTGCTTCAACACTAATCAAAGCCCAACTCACATATCAATCCAAACATGGCAGATATACGTGGGTGTCACCCATAATGTGTTTGCACCCTGCATGGACTTAATTGAAAGGAAAAGATTTTGCAGATGAACTTCTCCACTTAAGCAGACAAAAGGTACATTTGAAATTTGGAAGTTGCTGTTGGGTATTGAACCTGAGTCTTTACGCACCCACACAAGGATTTTCTACCGTGTTATAATTTTCTAGATCCATGTTACGAGAATAGCACTTTAGTTAGAAGTGGGGATTTGAAAGAAAGGGAGGGAAATGCCAGCGTGAAAGCCACGTCATTCTTAAATCTCATTGGACCGTTTGAGGTCAGTTGCTTTGAAATCAAAAGGTAGTTGAATTGCCTCTCGAACTGCGGTCCCGCGTCTGGCTCTCATGAGACCCCTTGATTTTTGAAATCTGAGTTTGCAGTTAAGAAAGAAAGCAGGGATAGGAGCTAGGAGCATTTCAACTGTCTTCACCAAGGTCTCCATAGCCAAGCTCTTCCTTTTCTCCTCAACTGTTGGCGTATTAGTCCAGGGTCAAGTGAATCTACTAGAGTTAGAAGACGTCTTAGCTGCCTGCCTGCAGAACCCGCAGCGGCCTTTCTTTGCCTTCTCCCATGCTCTCCAAAAACTTGCAATCGTCAGGATATGGCCAGCTAAACAGACTTCCCTTCTCGAAAAGCTTTGCTGCAGGAGCGATTGTACCACCAGGTATTCGATTCTAGAAGATAGTCTACTTCTTCTCGCAGCTAGGTACCTCCTTTGGTTAACGTTACCAATGCTTCAGTCACCCTTCACCAGGGTTTCTCTCATGTGTTACCGCAATAGAGAATTCTGAACGCAGCTAATCTGGTTCCAGCTTAGTCAATGCCATGAACTCTGTGGAAATTCCCGTTGATACCACGTGTGGCTCTCTGCTTCGTGAGCTGCAGGTACATGCTCTTTTGTTTCCTGACGCTGAATGTTGTTTTAGCCCAATGCCAGTGTAGGGTGATCTGACATGCTCACACATGCAACAAGTATGCTGTTATGACTCCAGCAAGGCTCTCTTCCCTTCTGCTTACTACTTGCTATCATGTCAACACATTTAAGGCTGTGGATTGCCTCCTTGACAGCACATATGGGATGAAGTTGGGGAAAGCGATGGGGAGAGAGACAAGATGTTGCTGCAGCTTGAACAGGAATGCCTTGAGGTATATCGAAAGAAAGTTGACCAAGCAAGCCATTCCAGGGCTCGTCTGCATCAAGCAATTGCAGATGCTGAAGCAGAAATTGCTTTGCTTATTTCGGCGCTAGGTGAACATGGGATCGTTGTAAGGGTAAGAGGATTCTCCTTTATGACTGTTCTGCAGAGATGCTCTGCATTGGGATACCTCATTTTTCAATGCTTGAATGTGAGGGAGGTGCTGGTATTTCGAATGAGAATTCTGTGGTTGTGTAGAAAGGTGTGAATGTTTAAAAAGTCTAGCAACAGCACAAGTTGCTCTCAGCTACGTTTCACCTGTGCAATAAGAGTAATATTCAAAAGCTTCCAGAGAAGAAATTGTGCCTCTGTCAATGAGGCTATTGTCTTCTCATACTTGCACTCCTTTTCACGCACATTGTAGATACCTTGCCCTGGTACTGCACGGTAATTACCTTTTTCTCAAATAGTGTGACTTTGAGAGCAAGATCAGAGGTTGTTATTGAACAAATCAGAATTTGTTTAAATGTATCTTGTGAATCATATGTTGATAGAAAAGAGGGCTGCAGGGTGTTTGGGCATAATATAGTGTTAATGCACAGGACAACAAATATCAGAGTTCCTAAATTTTACTGACGTTTTATGGGTAAGAACCCACGTCCTGTCAAGATTCCTAAATATCCTCATTGCTAAATTTTACTGACATTTTATGGGTAAGAACCTACGTCTTGTCAAGATTTGGGAACATTCCAATTCAAGAAGTCAACTAAAACTTTATTTGGCGAGGGCATTGTCATTTACAGTCATTCTTGGCGAGGGCATTGTCATTTACAGTCATTCTTATTCCTAGCAGTGAGCTATTTCTGTTCTGACCTAAAACTTGATCAATTGTTGTTTGCAGGATGATAAAAGAGGTCCCACACTCAAGGAGCAGCTTGTAGCTCTTCATCCTCTGTTGGAGGAGCTGAGGAAGAAAAAAGAAGAGCGTTTGAAGCAGTTTGCAGAGGCAAAAGAGCATATCCAGAAGATCTTGGTAGCGATTTCAGGTTCGTCTGATCTTGGCAGTGCTGCAAGTTTTTCTTCATCTGTAGACAAAGACTTGTCTTTGGGTAGACTTGATGAATATCTAGTGCATCTTCAGGCACTGCAAAAAGAAAAGGTATTTGGTCGAATTCCACTCCTAAAAAAAGACATTGCTAGCATTTTTCTGTTCAGGAGTTAAGGGTTAGACATTGTATGACAGGAAGAACGACTTCAAAAAGTGTCAGAGTCTGTCAGTGTTATTCATGAGCTTTGCTCTATTTTGGCCATGGATTCAATGAAGATTGTTAAGGAAGTGAATCCAAGCTTATGTATGGGAGCTGTAGGAAGTTCTGATGTCATTAGTGACTCTATTTTGGATATTTTGAAGCGCACCATTGAATCCTTGAGACTTGAGAAGACAAAACGGCTGCATAAGGTAAATCCTAGTTAAACTATTTAATTTGGATCTCTAGAAGCGGTCATATGCTGCTCACCTCAGTGAAGAGTTAAATAGCATAGTGGTGGCAGCTTCAAGAGTTGGCAACATCGTTGATCGAACTTTGGAACCTAATGGATTCTCCAAAAGCAGAACAAAATGATTATCTGCACATTATGAATATGGTCGGCACCACAGAGGCTGACATGATCTCTCATGGGGATCTCTCTCTCAAATACATCCAGCAGGTATGCTGAATTCAAGGCTCTTAGTTCTTGTAACAGTTGATTCATTATTTTCTGAATGTGAGCTCTCAAACAATAACCAGGCAGAGACTGAAGTGCAAAGGTTGGAAAAGCTCAAAGTGACCAAAGTGAAAGAGCTTGTTGTGAAAAAGCAAACAGAGCTTAATAGTATTCTTATGGCTGCACACATGGAGCCAGATCCAGATGCTTCTCAGGAAAAGATATTGGCTATAATTGATTCTGGTGAGGAGTCCACTTCAGCTACAAAGGTCCACGAGGACTTTGAGAGGTTTGCGTATAGTTAAATTTGGTCCAAATTGCAGGTGTATTTGATGCATCGGAACTCTTAGGAAGCTTTGACCAGCAGATCGCTATTGCCAAGGAAGAAGCACTCAGTAGGAAAGAGATTATGGAGAAGATGGATAGATGGGTTGCAGCTTGCGAGGAAGAATGTTGGCTTGAAGAATATAACAGGGTAAAATTGTGATTCTATGTTTGTCTGAGCATTATGGCATTCACTAAGGAGTCTTCATGTGTGCCGTATTATGCTAAACAAAGTGTGCATTCCAGGATGAAAACAGGTATAATGCAAGCAGGGGAGCACACATCAATTTGAAGCGTGCTGAGAAAGCTAGAATCACTATACAGAAACTGCCAAGTAGGCTTTAGTTTTTGAAGATTGTTCGTTTGCAATTTCATACGTGAAGATTATGATGTAATCTGAAGTGTTATGATAGGTATGCTTGAGAATCTGATACAGAAGACAAAGACTTGGGAAGAGGAGCATAAGAGCACCTTTCTTTTCAATGGGGTGAGCCCTAGAGGAGTGTATGGCTTTGCATCTTTGAGAATGGTATGCTTATTAACACAGGAAGTTCAGAAATGGTCAATTTCTAATCATCTACCAGTGGGTGATCATCAGATGCGTCTCTTAGATGTTTTAGAAGAGCAAAACATTGCACGAAAAGAGAAAGACCACGAGAAGAAGAGAATGAGGGTATGCAAGTGTGATGTGTAAATCACCTTTCCTTTTCCAGTGAGAAGGGCAGGCTTTTGTGCTTTATATTGAAATTACTGTTTGTTATGTTGGTTTCAGGACCAGAGAAAGCTACAAGAGCAGATGGCAACAGAACAGGAGGCAGTGTTTGGAGCAAAGCCAAGTCCTCTTAAGCCGGTAAGTGCCAAGAAGGGGTTGAGTGTGCGTGCAAATGGGAATGGAACACCTATTCGTCGTGCGTCACTGGGAGGAGGATTGCTGCAGTCTGAGGCACCTAGAAAGAATGGCCTGACTCCTGGCCGTGTAGGGAAGGATAAGAAGGATAAGACAAGGCCAACTGCTCCTGTGAATTTTGTTGCCATAGCGAAAGAGGATCCTACCGCCGTTTGATTGCCGCTCTGTAGGTATCTATGGCCCTTAATGTCAGACAAGTACATTTGAACACCATTATGGTCGTCAGTAGAAGAGATGTTGCTCATGTAGGATCGTACTCGTTTTTTGTTATGGACTTGAGGTCAGTTCACTGGCTGACCTTGTACAGTTGGGAGCCCTTTTTCGGTAGAGGAAATTACACTGACTTCTCAATTTGAAGCATTTTTGTTAATTGAGTCGTTTGTTAGAGTTACATCTCTTGGCCAGCTGACTGTCACTGTCTAATCATCGAGGAGGTGCCAATCAGCTTGCGTATGGTATGTAAAGGCAATATCTTTAACATCGGAGGAACAATCGCAAGAGACCTTAAAAGCCATCTATTGCAATGCCCCACAATAAGTTTTGATGAGCGAAATCATTCAAGTTATGGAGCTATCTGCTAACGAAGTAATCAGGCATGCGTATGGTGAACTCTCTGAGATAGCTCCATAACTTGATTTGAATTTATAACAGAATTAGTAGTAGATTAACGATAACATATCTTCAATATGGGGAACACTCTCGACCTTCTACATCTCTAATTGAACCGAGGAACTTTCCTCGCAGAAGGCCAACATATTTAGAGATTACCTATCTCATTGTTCTGGAAATTAGCAGCAGAATGGATTATAAGGAACTGCCTTTTATAAGTAAGGGCACTTGTACACTTCTCTAATCCAATAATTGTTCATAGTACAATTTTCTCAGTATCTTCTCATCTACCACACTAATGCGCTTACTAGACTTACTCAATTCAACTCTTTCATATGAATGCAACCGACAGTGATTAGTCATGTGACATACATTGCTGCAAACTGGCAAAGGACTGAAATTGTTGTCTAGTTTATAATGATAGATATGGATAGCTATTTTTTGTGCTATTGCCTTAATTTTTTAGAATATCATAGCAATCAGTTATGCACTTAGAAGCTATCCAATTGTAAGTCCTATGGGTGCCCTTATTGGAACTACGAACATAAAGCCCATATACACACACACACACACACACACACACACACATATATATATGTATATATGTATAATATGTATATATATATAATATATATAACTTAAGGTCACAAGTTGCATGTACACAATGGCATATGCAAGAGGTGGAAATTGGCTCTTAGAGATGTTTTGCAAGTGGGTTTACTTGGATGAGTAACTTGATGGAGTTACCATTTGATATTCGATGTTGCGTGATTGTGCAATCAGTTAGACTCCAATGTGGACACTTGTTAATGCGATTCATTAAACCAATTCTAGAGAGTTTTGAGTCTTTTGATTTGAAGTTTTGTATTTTGTAGAGCTTCAAAGCACTTATTAAATCTTTATAGGACCTTTGTATGTGAATCTGAGTAAATATTTCCAATTGTTTCATAATGTGATGTTTTTCAGAGCAGTTGGATTTGTTCATATGGTTTGATGTCAAGAAGGTGTAGCTTCAAGGTTGATAGAGGATTTTCTTTCATCAACTTTGCGGGGGATGTGCGAACTTGGCGAGTCTAGACGGATAGGAGATTGGTTGGCAACAACCCTTGCTTGTGTTGCAACAAACTCCTCGTCTGTGACTTGACTCTGCTCTGCATCGAGAATGTTTGTTGTCACTAGTGAAATTGTGTCAACAACAAACTCCCCCAATGGAAGCAGGTTGTCATATGTAGGTTCTGGTGTAGGATCGAGGGGGAACTCCATCTTGGTGCATATGAGGCTAAGACACTCATCTAGCTGAACACCAAAAGCCTTTTCTAAATCGTGCAAGAATACATACTCTCCATCTTCAAAAATTATGTTGCTGAGGCGGCCGATCTCCACTTCGGGTATTGCAGTTGGGTCACGATTGTCGGGGTCGGATACCTCGGAGGTGTCCGCAATTTGCTCTCACTACAATTGCCTCTTCCAAGCCATGGGGATATTCGGTGCTTTGCAGTCTTCTCACTTTGGACATCTATAGGGACGGGTTTGGGATCTTTACAATCCGACAGCACCCCACCCACTGCCAGATGCGGGATCTCCATCTCCTCCAAGGAGGGCTCCTCATTGACAAGGAAATAGAGAGTGGCAATGTTGGACAATAATTATTGCCCAATTTTGCGCTTCTTGAAGGAGTGTAACTTCCTTTGTCACTTGGTAGAAGTGGTTTGCCTCTTTTGCAATTTTCTCAAAGCGAGCTAATCTCTTTGAAAATGCATTGTTCCCCTTGTGGATGTAGCAAAGCAGATCAGATGGCAACCACAGCATGGCGTTGTCTTCAAAGCTCACTGCATACTTGAGTATATGCGCATGCAAATATTGTATGATGTCGTGAAAAGTGTCATTGTGGAGTTGTATGGTTTTCTGTAATCGATTGTGCGGGTGAAGAAGCCGTGAAGATCATCGCGTCCAACATATTTGGTGTACTCTAGAAAAAGAAGGAACCGTGAAAGGGGGATGTGTGACTCTTTCGATGTTGCTACTGTGTGGGAGGTGGATGTGCTAGCAATTGCCATGGCGATCCCTCTCTCTCTCTCTCTCTATGTGTGTGTGTATGTGTGTCTTTCTCTCTGTCTCTCTCTAGTGTTGATCGACAAATAAGAAGCCCCCTCCCCTGTACATACCCCTCCACCCCCTACCCGTTACCAAAAAAGATACCAACCCAAAGCTCTTTGAGATACACACAACCACACATGGATGCGCACACAAATACCCAAACAAAATTTAAAAAACCTAATCAATGATGGTGATACTATAATGACAATTTTTTTTTGAATTTCCATTAAACAAAATGCTTTACAACATGGCATTAGAGTCGGTTACATTGCTCTATCAGATCACCTTAAAGACAATGCGTTGCAACTCTCCGCTCCTCTTGCACTTTCATGGTTGGCTTCATCCGTCGACCAATCTAAAACAAAATAAAAGCTTTTAATAAGACTAACATTGGACACATGTAGACAACACAAAAATTGAACCGACCTTATGCTGATTGAAACGAAAGTAAGCATCTTTGATATCTTCGTAGCCCAAGATAATCAAGTGTTCTCGTACGTTTGGGAGTCCAGTGGTACTGACTTGCACAATCTCAGAAACACCATTTAACAAAGTAATGGGCATGTCAAATGTCACAAAATCAGCAACACTGGTTTGTAAGGGTATCCACTTTCTACTCTTACACATCCAACGCTCATAGTGGAAGCGTAAGTACAAAGTAGTGCGCACTTTCAGATATTGTATCCCGATACTTGAAGCCCCCACCTTACATTTTGTATTTATATCATTGGTGCACTCCAACCATTCCCCAATTATCTCCAAATACAAGTTTTAGTGCTTCATATACAACATTCTTGCTACAAAACATAGTAAGTGTGACACTAAATGGCAATGTCTTAAACAAGTGTACAAAAACACGCACGGGGCAACACCAAATGAGCCCTACTAATTTGGAAGCCTTCCCAAATTTTAATGAAGAGAAAATATAAAAAATCATCTTCTCCTTCACAGACAAGAGTGACCAAACATCGGGTTGTGGCCATTCCATGCTCAATAAAGGTTTGTCAATAGCAATGATCTTACCATATTCATCCTTCGAGCTCGGCACTGACAGTGCGTCCCATCTATCCTGATTGTATTTTTGGCACACTATGCATGGCCATAACTTGTGACCGCACAAACACACCTATTGTATGAGTGTCTCGTTAATGCGCAAACTGGCATCCCTCCTTGTGCGATCCTTATTCTTCTATTCCAACTAATTACACATTTACTTCCGTTAATTTTGACTAACAAGGCTCTACCTCGTGTGGTTTGCATTATCTGACTTTTAAGGAGTTATTTAGCCTAGTTTACGTAATTTGTTCACGCTGCAGACTCTCATACTACGTACCTAGTACAAGTTTAAAAGAGAAGCTTAAGTTTTTGGTCTTGCCAGGCATTTTCTTGATGCATATTCTTTTTACATACTTTGACGTCTAACTGGAAATGTTTGATAGAGCAGCTACGGTCAAATTAATTTCGCGTTGTTTTCTTTATTTATTGGATCAATCTACTATTTATAGTATGGCCTTTGCATGATGTATGCTCGTGATACCATGACTAAACATTAGTATGCTCGGGATATCATGACTAAACACTAGTCAATGCCCTTTACACAATTTATTTTATTTTATTTTATTTGCATTTTTTAATACAGTATTAAGCACTTTAGAGATAACAAATTTGTGATATCAAGGGGCCGCTCCATTTATTCAAACAAAAAAAATTAACAATATATTAATTACATCTCACTTTCCAATCGATCCAAGGCTAATCATTGTAAACGACTTTTGCTAGTTATATTTGTCTCCTACTTGTACCTCTCTCCCCACGCACAAACTGGTACATATTTCAGATGCAGTACATCATCCAGAGTCTAATGATTTACAGAGAGCAAACAGGTAAGTTCTCTTCGTATTTTTTTATTTTTTATTTTGAAAAATCTTCTCGAAAACACAAGTAATCATACACTGATAGCACTCTCTCAAATTTTATATATGATACTTATAGTCCTACACATATCTACTAATACCATTCCACAAAGAACAACACGGTTACATAAATTCAACACATCTGGCTTACTTATTAGCTTGATTACCATCTATTTTTTTGAAAGAAGGCATGGCTCTTTTACTTACCTACATTATCTAACATGGTGCCAATACTTGTATTACATGAAATTGCTATTGCGATCATTTCATGTTGAGCTATGCGGCTACTCACATGAGCCGAGGTACCTTCAGTTAATGAATAACAATTTTTTAGTATTTTGTTACTCAACCTTACTCCAATGTGGTATGAACCAGGTAGTATATTTTTTATGTTTTTATGCCATGTCTAGTCCATTGGTCACAGGCACACAGATTCGCCGATTTAGGCAGTGTGTCAATGCTCATCTTGGTGTAGATTCGCTAATTTAGGCAACACATTGATAAATTACAGATTCATGATTTTTACACAATACCAAATACAGATTCACCTATTTAGGCAGCATTAGTGCAGATTCGTCGATTTAGGTAGCACGTCAGGTGTAGATTCATCGGTTTAGGCAACACTGATCACAAAATCATGCTACAGTGGTTGGCGACCACTGTAACTGGTATGATTTTGTCCCTAGGGATACTGAATAAAGGATATTTGGATTTTGGATTTGAAATGGGTACATGTTGGTAGATGTTTGGATTTGGATTTAGAATGGATATATGATGCTTCTCTACCTCGATAGTGTTGAATTTGAGATTGATGAGGATTGATTATTGAATGATGAGTGTGATCAATGATATCCTGATTCATCAGGGTATGACATATACTGCTTATTCTAGTGGTATCGGACACTATAATAGGTAGTATGTGGATGACGGCAGGCATAGGCAATGTTGTTTTGTTTCATAAACTTTTCATTGTGCTATTTCTGACAGAGAATACTAATCACTATTTTTGACAAGTATGGTTTGCAGATTTTTTATCTTCGCAACTGAGGATAGTTGCTTGCTAATGGAGAGGTATGTAATGGAATTGATATTTTATTGTTTAGTGCAGCTGACCGGTGTCGTGCTGCTTCGCTCCCATGACGAGAAAATAAGCAAAGGAATGCCGGTCAGGTGTATTTGAATCCTGTATGATTGTTCAACAGTTATAAGGGCTTGCTAACAAGCCAATTTTTAAGCTAAAAGTGTATCAGATGGGGCTCTAAGGACCAACAGATGTCTTGGTAATGCCAAACAGTGAGTGTGCTTAATGTGGTCATAGCTGGGGTTTTATTAATCCAAGTTGAAGTACTCAAAAATCTCTACATGCCTATCTTTACGGACGGCTCGGCAAGGAACTGGTTTTTTTTTCGATTGCAAAGGAGATGACTTTCCACGAATATAATCAATGAAACTAGCATCTTGAGGGCATGTGGCATTATATGAGAAGATAATACGGGCGTCAAAGTCAATAATATTAGTCAAGGACTACTGAAAAAGTTGTCGTGCTTGGCAATGCTGCTGAAGGAAGTTGTCGTGCTCGGCAATGCGGTGCCTGGCAATGCTTTGCCAATATGAGTGCTAAATGTGGTGCCCATTAAGGCCGCCCACCAATTTCAACCGGTCGCCCAAAGGCCAAAGGCCATAGCCTAAGGGCCATTAAAAAAAAGCCGCCCAATACATCTAAAGGGCGCCCGCCCAATACATCTAAAGGGCGCCCGCCCAATGAGGGTAAAAAAAAGAGGTTTTAGTGTGAAGAGGAAAAAAAGAAGAAGGGTCCATGGCGTTCAACAGCAGGTAGATGGCGCAGGAAAAGAAGAAAGGCTGCGCTGGGGGCTATGGTGCTCGGACGAGCCCGCTGCAGAAGCAAAAGATGCTCAGGTCAGCCTTGCGATCATTTTCGGAGCTACTCCCGTGAGCTTTCGTGTTGGTCAAATCCGGCCCTGCCACGTCACCAAGAGGGAGGACCCATTAGCGACGTTGCTAATGGGTGCCTAGCCTTTTTTAGCAAGGGAAAGCCATGCAAGGAAAGGAGGGGCACTACAAAAATTGGAATCGTATGATTAAGCTCTCTCCTCCTCATTTTTCATTAAGCTATCTCTATCCGGGAGAAGAAGGAAAAAGCTCTTAGGCTCTCTTAAACGGCTCTTAACCTCATGAGCTCTCATTAACCTCAAGCTTAAGCTCATAAACTCTCTTTAACCTCTCTTAACCTACTCTAAGCCAAGCCTAATCGAGTTTATATCTCCATAAGCCAAGCCTAATCGAAGGTATTAAAAACCAAGCTTGACCATTAATCTTGCTTTAGCCCAAGCTTTGATTCTTAACCTTTTAAGCCAAGCTTCATAGCCTAACCTCGTCCTTAATCAAGCTAATTCTAATACGTAAACCAAGCCTAAGCTTCTAAGCTCTCATTACCCGAGTCTTAAGCTCTCATAAGTCGAGTGAATCCTAATACTTAAGCCAAGACAAAGCTTTCAAGCTTGATTAGCCATTAAAATCTGCAACTTAACTTCCATTAGCCATCCTAAGCCTACTCGAAGCTCATTAACCATTTGAATCGGGAAGCAGAAGGCAGAGTAAGCAAAACATCATCACTTTCTTGTTTAGCACCTGGAGTAAGCCAGGTTTCTTCTGGTAAAGAGCATTTAAGCCTCCATAGTGATTGTTTAACCATGGATTCTGTCGATTAACTGGAATTAGGCAAACTGCTTGTTTTAAACTCTGTTGTGGTTAATTGTGTCTGCTACACCTTTTTTCCCCACACCTCTCACAGCCAGGGGCCCAATGCCTTCCCGGCTCACCTTTCGCACAATTATCCCCCGACATTCTTGGTGAACCCGATCGCGAAACCAGTCGGGGTGAGCAGTGTGGTGAAGAAGGATGTCGACACCGCAAGAGGCTGCCATGCAGCAAATGATGCAGCAATTTGCTGTTTACATGCAACAACAACAGGTTGCTCAACAGCAGTACAATTTGCAAGAGAGGATCTGTAAAGCTCGGCACACGGTTATTGAGAAATTGCATCGATTTGAAGGCTGGGATATTAGCAAATTTTATAGTATCTATGAGCAGGCAATGGAAGAGAATGGAATTGATGATCAGAATGCAGTGGAAGGGTTCCATTTGATTGCAGAGCCGGAACTTAGGAGTCGAATTAAAGAAATTCAGGTGGTTCAAGGCCCGAATTGGCAGGATTTTAAGAAGGCGCTTCAGGAGGAATACTTCTGGAGGATTCGCAAAGAGTAACCAGACAAAGTTTTTGAAGTGGGTGCAGAAGAACAATAAAAATCTGTCTGCACGAGAGTTATTGTGAGAATTTGAGAAGAAATTCGAGCAACTATCCTCAACAGAGCAACGTTCAATGAGGGATCAGAAGGTTGAGCTATTCATTCAGGCTGCTGATCCTCGACTTCAGAAGAGTTTAGTGCAGTTGTTGGAGGATCCAAGAGGAGAATTAAGCTTAACATCCGACTGGAAGGTAGTCACTGAAGCAGTCAACATGATCGTGAAACGACAGATGAGAGTCGATAAGTTGATCGTGGCTGACATCATGGATGTTGCAGAGGAGGAACCTAAAGAGAAAACAACCTCGGCAATACCCAGAGTGGAGGAGCCAGTTCTTGATGAATTGGTGAAAGGTACTCAAGAATTGAATTTGAATGTTAAAGTTGTTAAATTTGATGGACTGGCTACAAAGGGGTCTACATATGAGCCTAGACACAGCCACCACGCAAAGGCTGGGACCGATGCATGTGGTGTGATAATGAAGACCACAAGTACGTTAAAGAATGTGATGATTTTGACGAAGCATATAAAAGGAACGTGGTGTTCTGGAAGGACAAGAAGATACACCTTAGGGCAACAGGTGAGATGCTCCACCTGAACTTCGGTAGAGGTGGCATGAAGAAGATAGTTGAAGAGATTTAGCATAATGTTGCTCTTGTGGAAGCAGCTACATATGGGCTGCAAGTCTGCGGAAGGGTGATGATGATGGTGCACGTACCAAGGGTCAATTATGGCCTTATGCTTTGAAGACAACAAAAACATGACAGTAACTTATGGGAAGTTGCGGCAAGTAGGGAATTCAATTTGAGAAACCACAGGGTGGACTGATCCAGTGGATTCCCTCTCGGTGTATGCATTCATTGCAAAGTCTCAAGCTAATGAGGCTATGGTGGAGGAAAAGCGGAAAAGAGATGAAGAAGCTCTTGGGACATTGAAAAGGACAACGAGATTCAATAGCAAAAATGAAGAAGGTCCCGCTCCTAAGCCCGCTCCTGAAGTGGTGATGGAGGATGCACCTAAGGACAAAAAGCAAGGTAAACCCAGGGGACCCTCATATAAGCTTAAGTCTGACCTTGAATTAGCTATAGATTTAAAGAAGTTTTTTGAAGAGCGAATTCTGAATAGCAAAGTGGAGCTCACATTGGGTGATATTTTGGGCATTGCCAAACGTGAGTTTCACGAGGAGATAATAGATATCATCAAAAGAAAGCGGCAGATACCAAGTGAACAGGAGTCGAAGTCAGTGAAGAGCCAGGTGGTACGCCACATTGAAGCAATTTTAGACGACTATGAAGAGTATTTGGCGAATCTTGAAGAAGAAGAAGAGTCGAGGTCTGTGGTGGTGTCAAATCCAACTGTACTTGAGGTAAGGGGTTCATTTCAATGAAGATGAAGATAGTGAAAGCATATGAAGGAGTCACTTTTCAAGGAATCATTGGGCAAGAGCAACGACCGAAACTGTTGTAAAGCTTGGCGACATCGAAGAACCAGTCTTAGCACTCATAGATCATGGATCGGAGATCAATTTGATGGCTAAAAGCTTGCACAAAAAGGGGAAATGGCCTATTGATGTGGACCATGGTTGGCGGATTCGAGCTGCCAATATGCTTCCAGGCGACCTCTATGGTGCATGTGCCAATGTTAAGGTAACTATAGGGGATGTCTGTTATGAGCAAAACTTCTTTATACAGGAGCACTCCTCTTATTCTTTAATTCTAGGGAAACCATACATTACGGCTGTGCGAATGGAAACCAAAGTGCTGGATGATGGCTCGGCCTATGCCAGGGTTTGAAGCCGAGATGGTAAGAAAGCAGTGCAATTCTTGACTGTATGTGTTGACCATGCGAGGAATAAGGACAGTCTACGTGATCATCCAATGCCGAAGATACACAAGGCGTAGGGTTTGCACAGGATTTTCTCGGAGTGCCATTATAAAGCGGGACTATGGTGGTACAAGTGAGGAGAAGTTCTCGCAAAGAGAAGCTTTCTCTTCGGGGTTAACATCTAAAGGTTGAGTCTCTTTCAAAAAATTTAATGATTGCAAAAGTGGGGAAAACAGTATGTTTCAGGTATCCAAAGTGAATTGCAGGGTTGTGAAGTGCTTGAATCTAATGATGCGATTTCAGGAGTCTTTGAAGAGGTATCTTATGTAGATACTATGTCAAAGCTTGAAGAGATCAGGCAAAACAGGTTACAAAGCGGAACTGAAGTGGTCAAGGTCCATTCAATGGACATGTATGATGAGTTAAGTTTATATGGAGCACTCATGCATATTGAAGATGATTCAGGTGAAACTGTTGAAGCGTAGGTAGAGACAAAATACAAGACTGTTGCAAAGAAAGTGAGGCCAGTGGCTACATCGCTGCCAGAATGAAGTGATGGGATGATCAAGGAGGCTTCTCGACAGCCTATACTCAGAGATCCAAAGAATATAGGCCATAAGTTTACTAAGGAGACACTACAGCAGCAGAAGGTTGGAGAAGATGGTTTCCTCAATGAAGAGGAGATCAAATGTTTTCAAGTTATGCTCAAAAAACATGGTAAAGCTTTCACTTTTGAGCCGAGTGAGATTGGGTGTGTGGATCCGAGTGTTGTTTCACCAATGGTTATGTTGACCGCTGGGTCAACAACACAACATAACTCAAGTTTCGTACCAAAGTCTTATCTTTTGCGAGTTATGAAATGCTGTGGATTATGGCTATAAACGTCATTTGTAATGAGTAGTTATTCTAGTTTCAGAAGCCGGGGTGCAATGGCACTTCCTGATTGTAAATACAAAGCCATTTGACCCTTTCAACCCCATTTTTGGTTAAACCTAAGGTAGCCTTAGTATATAAGGTACCTAGGTCATTTTGTAAAGAAGACTTTTTCATAATCAAGTTTTAGCGCTGCCGTCTACTGTGTGTGAGAGAGAAAGAGAGTGAGCGTGAGCTTCATCCTCTCGCTACGCCCGGCTCGCTCAACACATTGGAGATCCGACTGCACCATTGCGGTAGTCTCGAGGAGAGCTACGCGACAACGCCAAGCATTCCACGCGAGACGAAGCGCACACGCCCACGCATCTACGAGCTAATTGTGGTCGTAAGTGTATCAAACGATGTCTGTTTTCTGCGTGCTAGTAGTTTATAGAATCGTGGCGACATAAGCTACGCATAGGTACTCATAAATTTCAGTTTCGGGCACTTTCAAAATTCGGCTCTGTCATCCTACGCGTTTTCCGCAGATGGGTTTTGAGTGTAGAAGCTTAGGGACAGGTGTATCCTAGTGAGGGGATGGTGTTCCTTATGTTTCGTACGAATCTGGCATGATTAGGCGAGTTACCTTTAGTATGTGTGTATGTGGCTAGGTGGTGTAGTTGAGAGCAGTGAGGTTCTTGATTGTGGTTTAGTTGGCCTTCCAGAGTGTTGTATGTGTAGGATGGTCTCAGCCTGACAAGCTTAAGATATTTCCTCCGTGTGCCTATCGTGTCATCTGTGTCCTCGATTGACATTATGTTGATCTAGGTAGTGTTTGCATGCACTTCATGGGTGTGTGAGTCGCTTCCCGTCCAACATTGGCGCCGTTGCCGGGGACACAAGGACCTAAGTAGGTTTCCTACTAACACTCGTGTGATGGTTGCTTGATTTAGTTTCGGCTAAAGAAAGCGTTTTTCTTAAGTGGATCCGGAAGAGGATATTCCGCGATCAAGTGGATAGCCAGGAAGCGTGTGTCTTGCCGAGGGTCTGCGACTAGATATGTTTAGTTAGGATATGTGGATTAGAGTAGTTGTTGGTGGTCGAGTGATTTGTGAGGTGATAAAAGCGTTTACTAGTCCGTGTGTGACAGTGAAGCGTTTTTCTACTCATAGATGCAAAACCCCATATGATTTGTAGGAGTAGCTTTAGGTAAGTGATCCGATTCTGATCTAGAGCTATTCATCATTGAATTATTTGCTAAAGTGCTTGATTGCATTTGAAATCACGGAAAAGTGTGCTTTTGAGGGTAAAAATGCATTAAACAAGCTTTTGTGGATATTTTTGTATGACTGACTGATGCTGTGCATATAAAACAGCATATGCAAGGGTTCTGTGAAGAAAACCTGCAATTCTGTAAACATAGACATCCTACGCGTAGGATGTCTCAAGGGGGTTCTGGAGACCAAATTTGAAAATTTTGAGTGCACCAGTGGGTTCAGAGGGTAGGTTTTACCCTAGTAACATATTGACTTGGGTGTTTTTCCCTATTTTTGTTGACCAAAAGCCAAAAGGCGGAGTCAGAAAACGTAAAATTTCAGAAAAGGCTTAAATTGAGTGTTTTTTGCATGTTTTTGCAATTGTGAAGCATACTTGCACTTGCTGAGAGCATAAGGAAGCATCAGGGACACTTTAGTCTCAAAAAATCAGCAGTAGACATCCTACGCGTAGGATGTCTACAGGGTGATCTGGTGGAAATTTTGAAATTCTGAGTTGACCAGTGTGTTCAGAAGGTAGGTTTTATCCTATTTTCACATGGAAAGTGGAAATTTGACCAAATTTTGACAGATCAAAGACAAAAGACGAGAATTGCCAGACATCCTACCCAAATTGTGTCCAAAGCCTAATTTTGAGACCAAACCATAGGGTGACTTCATGTGTATGTTATACATGATGTTTTGAGTGCATGTGATAAATTTCATCTCATTTGGGTCAGTGAAAGGGAAGATTGAGCGGACTTTAGCATTTTGACTGAAAAAGGCAAGAATAGCTAGTTTTGGGGTCTTTTGAGATCCAAACTCAAATCTAAGCATACCACTGGGTTACTGACATCAAGGGGAAGCTGTGGGACAAGTCTAGGGTCAAACAGGCCAAAGAGACATCCTACGCGTAGGATGTCATATGTGTGATTTTGCACTCCAAACTTAATTTTGAGCATACCACTGTGATCAGCACCATAAGGAGATCTGTGGTTCAAATTTGGGGCAATTCAGAGCAGTTAGACATCCTACGTGTAGGATGTCTAAGGCATAATTCTGAGACCAAAATTCTACTTTGACCATACCATGCTGTCATATAGCCTTAGGCAAGCCTCCTAGTCAATTTTGGTCCAATTTGGAGTTGAGTTGACTTGGGAATTCATCAGAACAGACATCAAGCTTTTGGAACAGATTCTTGATCATTTGACCAACCTATAGGTGTCAGAATCAAAAAGTAAAAATAGCTGTGAGTTAAGCACATCAAGGGGAAGCTACAGTGCAAGTTTGAGTTGAAACAGAGCAAAAAGACATCCTACGTGTAGGATGTCTCAAGCTTGATTTAGGACTCTAAACCAACCTATGAGCACACCACTGTGATCATCACATCAAGGAGAAGCTGGGGTGAAAATTTCAAGTCATTCTGAGCAAAAAGACATCCTACGCATAGGATGTCTCAAGGCCATTTTTAGGTCCAATTGAAATTTTGAGCATACCATTGTGTTGCTGGACTCAAGGGGAGTCTCTGGACCAAATTTTGTTAAATTCTGAGCATATAGACATCCTACGCGTAGGATGTCTCCAGGCCAGTTTTAGGGTCCAACTATACTTTTGACCATACAGGAGTGTTCACAGTGTCACAGAGATCCCAAATCCTTTTTCAAAATTGAATTTGGACTCATTTTGACCAGTCCAAACTGCATTTCACTGTTTTGGCCATAACTTTCACAAACGGTATCGGATCGGAAAAGTTTTTATATCAAAACGTAGCCTGAGAGCGGCTCTACAGATCTTAGAGCAAAACTTGAACTAAATGTATGCTAACGGCAACCATTTGGTTCAACTTTGAAAAAAAACATCGTTTGAGGCCTCAAAATTCATCTGGAAGTCAGGGGTGTCTAAAAGCAACAATTTGCAAGAATTGTGACGAAACGGTTGCGGTTTTGGACATAGTTTCGATTTTCCCTAACCAAAGCACTTGAACACAGTGGAATAAGTCTACTTGAACCAAGCAAAAGCTCTTAAGCCTAGAAATCATGTCTACCATAGATTCAAACACAGCTTACACAAGCGTGGAGATCCCGACGATAGAGGAATATCCTCCCACAATGGATCTTCCAAACTTGCAATTGATAAAGACCCATCTTGTTGAGAGGGTTTGGATGATTGGTCATGAGAGTGAAGGACTATATAGATACATTGACGACAATGAGGTCAATCTTTATAGGTGCTCAGATCCATACCTAGAAGAGATAACGGATTACAAGCTCTTATATGTCTACACATACGGAGTGGACTGTCAATGGAGATCTATAGTTGTCAACAAGTATGGACGAGAATATAGAGTTGTAGAAAGCACAAATCCACAGACTGTACTAGAAAGGGGTGGATATTTGGTCAATGAAGGACCACAAATGCCTCCACCAAACACGAGAATTCCTATAGGAGTTCCAAGAAGAGAGCCACCAGGATTCCCTTCAAGAGCGATAACGAGAGAAGGATTGGGAGAGTCTCTGGTTAGACTTGTAGACAATCGACGAGTTAGACCATCCCAAGTCTAGAAATGGGTAAACAGAAAATACTCCGGAGATAAAGATCCGAGAGGTCACGTAGCGGCTTTAGAAGAGTGATTAGAGCAGAGGAAGTTTCAGATTTTGCAACACAGTTTGCGGGATTTGGATCGACTCTAGAAGATGATGTAGCTACATGGTTCGACTCGGTGGAAAAATGGGATTTTGAGACCCTAGATGAGCTGTTTGAGGAGTTTATTGAAGAATTCTTGCCAAAAGGCATTGCTCACAACACGGTCTCGCAAATCCATAGATTCAAACAGAAAGAGAATGAATCAGTACGCAAAGAGATATGTTAAGCTCTGTCCGAGAGCGGAATTACCTACGCAAGCACGACTAATGCTGATCTTTATCCAGGGAATGAGACATGCGGGCCTTCAGAAGGATCTGCATATGATAAGGAGAATGACGCTAAACGAGTTGATCAAAGAAGCTCTTTATCTAGTGGATAATTGTGAGGCATACAAAGAAAAGGACTTAAAGAGTCAAGGAGATGACACATCCTCTCAGCACATTGTTTCACAGATAAGTGAGTCCATTGCCAAGCCAACGGCACCTATTGATCAAGAAAAGCTTATCGACGACTTGGTCAAGAGGTTGATTCCTCTTGTAAGGTCTGATTCGGGAGAGCCAAAGTGGTGTGAAATTGAGAGAAAATGGACGAACCATACGGGGGAAGAGTGCTATTATAGCATGGAAAATGCTAGGGAGAGGTATGTACAACCTGTTCCAGAAGCACCTACTCCACCTAGATACATTACGGGGAATGCGCCAAGACCAGTAGGAGTTTTAAGGCCACAGCTTGTCTTAGGACAACAACCTCCACTGCCAGCTGCTAGAATTCCGGTAGACATGAGATAAATTCCAATGATGAAAGCATCAAATAAACCAACGCCAGTACCAGCTACAATGTGGTATAGCAACCAAAGTGAGTACTACCCTTCAGAGCAACAAAATGTGAGAGAAAAACAGGGAGTGATGAGGCCGGTACAACCTCCACCTCCTGGGTTTCAGAAAGAAGGTATGAAATGGACGAAAGGACATTGCGATTCATTGCAAATAGCGGCTTATCTAGGTCAAAGCTTGCTTATAGCCAAGAGGAAATGCTAAAAGAATCTCCTCAACCAGAGACAAATTGTCACAAAAGTCGTGACAACCACTTGGTCAAACAATGTCCTCATACGGAGATCACTGAAGTAAATGCCTATTGTCTTGAGTGTGGCATCACTCACTTGATCCCCGATTGCCCGAAAAAACCAAACCAAATCAGGAAAATCACGACAAATGAATCAGGGATTGTTCAGCTACCTAGTAGCTCAGAAGATGAAAATGTCGTACCAGTTCAAGTAGTTACGAGAGCACAAGCTCAAAAGAAAGCTAATGAGAATCCAGAGACAAAGAACACGGAAAGTGACACGAGTCCAAAGACAGATGATGGACCAAAGACCGGCGCACCTAGTCAAAAAACCAAGGGCAAACGAAATAGTTGGAAAGCTAGAAAGACTAGGATGAAAGCACGCAGGGAAGGAGAGCAAAAATCCCTAGCTGAGAAGCTTACCGAAGCTGAGGAGAAGATAAAACAACATGAGGAAAAGGAGGCACCTTCTCTTACACAGATGGTGATAGCCGTTTTTCGGCTCTCCATAATTGCCATAGTAAGTTACTCCACCCTACCAAATTCACCCAAACGCTATGGCTATCCCTACCATTTCACTGTATATAGGTGCGTGTGAGTTAGGGGACTTTTCCCATATCTCCTTACTGAAATAAAAAACCCTCAATTAGCTAGTCATTGGGCTAGTTGAGCCAAAAAAATAAAAAATATAAGTATATTATGGCCCATGCATATGTAAATATTTCTTTGTATATAGGGCCTAAATAAAACATTTTTTCATAATTATTTTGGTATTTATTTAAATATTTCTACCTAGGTGTGTGTTATTTATGCTCTGTACATTGCCTCACCATTACCACAATTTTTCTTACCATTTTTCATACTCTTTATTCCATATAGAAATATTTTCATGTAAGCTTCTCTTATATTTGGTGTAACTCCACCCCAACAAAAATCCAAAAAAACTAGTTTTATTTATGTGTATATTTTTTCACTATTGTGATTTTTCCCTTCCTACATCTATTTTGTTTTTTTTCTAAAAAATTAGAACACCAAAAATATTTATCTTTTCATGATAGCATCATAATGAGAGAGATTTCTTTTGACCCCTTTATATTTTTTCCACTTATATTATTTATATTTGACATGTACATATTTTTTAGACCCCTCAATATTTGATTTTCTTAGTTGTACTATTCACTTATATCATGATCTCAACAATATCTTCAATTATAGATCTACCAAATAAGGTCAAGGGTAGGTGGCATGCATACATGCACTATGGAGGGCTCACTTTTGGAGGTATTCAAAGGAATCATCCAAAGAAGGACCCCACAAGGATCTTGTGCAGTGGAAAAAAACGGTCGGTTTTGCTGAATTTTTAAAGTTCACTTGGTCTCCGAATTTGAAAAGGTGATACAAACAAAAGTTGTAGCTCGTGGGCTGAACTTTTGCCTCAAATTTTTTCATATTTTTTTGAGCTACGAGCTGTGAGCTATGATTTTATTAGCGGACCCCAGTTTTCCCATGTTATGCAGCCACACTCTCTCTTCCACTTTATCATTTTCCTCTTTCACACACACTTCTCCACTCATCATCCCCACCTCTCTCACCACTCCTCTCTGCACCCTACTCACCTTCTCCTCAACCTTGAAGAATAAGAGAAGCCATGGTGAACTCATACCTCCCACACACAATTCCATTCCAAAATTGACCACCTAGTCTCATTTTTCCTCCTCCAAATTACCCATATCTATAAAAAAAACCACAAAATTCAGCCTCTTCTCTTAAAAGACAGCATCATGGTGGTTGATTACTCAGCTTCAATTACCTTGTCTCTCAAGGAAGGTCAAGAGTGGAGAAAAAATGTACCGTCAAAGCTAGTGGACCGTCAACAAGCGTCAAAATTGGCCCTACTCAAAACACTTGGAGCATCAACCTTGTAAGAAATCCACCTTTTCTTACCTCTTAAGAGTTTTTCTTCCTTATTTGTATCCTACATGGATACTCCCATGGTAAATATCCAATTCCAATTGTAAATTAATACTAACTCTACTAACACTCCACTATGAAAAGTCCTATCACCTCCATTTCTCTCCTCTCTCTTTCCCCACCAACTTCTTGATAATTCCAAGCAAAAGAATTAGATAAATTGTTGAAAATCTAACCCAACCATGGTTAGAGGAGTAACCCTAGCCTTCAAAATTGCTATAAAAGGAGGGTGTAGCTAGCACAAAAGGGGAGAGCCATAAGCAAGAGCACTATGCTATAGCTTGAGAAGCCAAGCTCAACCTCTCTAGAAGGAGCTCTTGAGTGGAAGCTCATTGTCTTATGCATGTGCATGTGTTGTAATAGGGGATTAGCAAGGGAACTCTATGCCATTGTAAGAGAGAGAGTGATCATTCAATTGAGAGTAGGAAATCTATCATTTCTCCTACTAGTGTAAGCCCAACATTTGCTGAATCAAGGAGGGTGGATTTGGACTAAGCTTGGATACTTTGTCTCCCTTCCAACGTGAAGTAATGGAAAAAAATGATGCGTAAGTGTCTTGGTGTTTTTGGTTAAGTTCTTGATAGCTTGTCTCTGGTGTTGTCATCAATCTAGCCATAAATCCCACATACTGTGAGAGGGCGACAGGGTGGAGAGGACTCCCCTGGCCTTAAGACAATGATTGGGGTGGCTTTTCTTGTGATGTGTTGTGGTGAAATTTACGCAAGCTATGTTGAACAAATACTAATCTCACTTTGATTTGTCATGACAGATTTGTAAGAAGGTATTAATGCAACAAGCACCCCCTCCCCCTTTCTCTCTCTTTCTTAAATACATAGTTGTGTTTGCTTGATCATTAATGATACACTTCAAAGCAGCCCGAGCACCATCTCTCTCTCTCTCTCTCTCTCTCTCTCTCTCGTGTTTTAGTGTGTGAGAGTGTTCCATTGGTGTTAGGGTTAGTGTAAATTCCTTGCTTGTTTGTGGGTTGCTCTAACGATTCTCCTCTTTTGCGTCCTAGTTCGCTCTTAAACTAGGTGGTGCCCCTTGTGTAGTTGGGATTTGGCTGTGGGTTTGTTGTTTTGGTTTGTGTTGTGTTGTGCCCCAGCCCCATTGAGCAACACGGGAGCCTTGAAGGGTGTCTAGAGGTTGCTCTTCTTGTTGCCCGCCCCGGACCGCCTCAATGGTTAAACCTCTAGAAGAACCATCCACGGATGAGAAACCGAGAAGTGCTAGTTCAGGAGGATCTGTGTTGGCAGAGAAGGTTAATGAGACATTAGATGCCCTCTTGAAAGCCTATGATGCGAGGCTAAAAAAACACCAAACCCAAGAACACAGGTGGATGACATATCCCTATGCGGAATTAGAAAAGCAAAGATTGGAAATGTGCAGGAAAATGATTCAAACATCCCAATCTTTATTAGAACCACCAGTTGCAAAACCTGAGGATGTGATCCGCGTCATGCCAACACAAGTAATCCCACCAAACCAGGAACTAAAAGAGCCAGAATCTAGTCATGAGCACAGACCAAACCTCAAAGAACCAGCATTAGAACCAAGGATAGTACTGAATACCACGGATAACTCTTCCGAGGGTTTTCACCAAGCTATACCTGAGGATTGTAAAGAGATAGATGGTCTTGACGAATTGTGGAAACAAGTCAGAGAGGCCAATGAAGCCGATGACCTAAGAAGACGAGTAGACAAAGACTGGTGATGAACGAGGAGTGTTTCTACCACCAATAGAGGAATTTGAGACTGGATCTCAAATGAATCTAGATGTGCAATCGTGTTGGGGCGACAAAGGATCTTTACAATCTATGGATAGTCAACCCCATTCGCTAAGAACACTACCGTCTTACATGGGAGAGTACGAAACCAAGTCAGATGTGGTTGCAATTCCATCAGAGAGACTGTCTCCCAACAAGGCCATCGATTCAAAGGGGCTAGTAGATATTCTATCTACCCCAGTCACCTGTACAATAATGTTAGCCGAGTTGCTCAGAATAAGACCAAACATGTGGGCTAATGTGGGTAAATGTCTAGAGAAATTTGGTGTAAAAACCCCAATGACACAAATCGAGGAAGGCATCAAAGAGCTTGAAATGCCTCAACTAAATACTAGGCCAGTTCCATTAAACAAGGTAGGCGAGTATTACGAGGGAGAAGATGGAAACACCACCCTTCCTGTGGAATTCAATGGTGTAAAAACCATGGAAATCCTTGACAGTGGAGCTGGTGTGGCCATTGCAACCAAAGAGGTTTGGAAAAAATGGGGAAAACCTGCCTTGAGATCCACACGAATGACCCTGCAGCTTGCAGACGGACACAAGGAAAAGCCCCTAGGACTGCTAGAAAAAGTACTTGTTACTTCTTATGGCATTGAATATGAACACACTTTTGCTGTTGTTGACTTTGGCAAGAAGAACAACTATGAAATCATTCTGGGAAGACCATTCATGCGACAATTGAAAATGGTCCAGGATTGGGGTTATGACCATATATACCTGAGACATATGGAAACCATAACAAAGGTAAACTTGAGGGACTATAGCTATAGGGATGTGACGAGAACACCGATTGAGGAGTTTGATTCCGCCACAGTAGCAGGATCAGAACTTCGAGCTTGGTTAGGTAAGCCTAAAGACCTGTGGATGTGTGGAGCTTCACAATGTGGTAGCTTGAAACGTGAGGAATGTATCCTAGAACGGATTATAGAGGATATGGACTATATCCCAGAACCATTTCCTGAAGAAGAGTTAGAGCCTTTTGGATGGGAACACATCTTGGCTGCTCTGGACGTGTGCGCCGTGGAGGATGCTCCCACAACAAAGTTTTGTGATGAAAATGGCTATGATGTCGTTCCTTATTTTGCAGTGAGTGTAATCCAGGAAAATGAAGAGAACCACACATCAACAAGCTCTCGAAATAAGGATCAAACAAAGAAATGTGGAGAATCAAAAGATGAAGAAGACGACGAGTTCTATGACTCTATAGAACACTTCGAGCTTCAAGAAGATCAACGACCCAAGAATCAATGTCATTGCTACACGAATAAAGTGCATCAAAAGTGGATTCCAAAGTCCTCAATGAAGACACAACCACCACAAGCATCCTCATGCAGGGCTCCTAATAAGGATGCAAAGACTCAGCTAGGAGGAATACAACCAGAGCAACGAGCTAACAATGCTCTAATCAATGGGCTAGAAAAGTCCTCCAAGAAACTACCACCCACGAGCAAACAGACAGTAACTTTCCACTACCAGCCAAAAAATCAAGGGAAAGTACAAGAAGTCAACCTTGCTGAGGATAGTAGCGATAGTGATGAATCTTACGACATACCCTATCATCAACTCAGGCCATCACTATCACCAACCCCTTCAACAACAACCATGACAGGTCAAAAGAACAGGACAACAAGTCAAAGCCAAAAAGCTCGACAAATCTGGATACCAAAAAGCTAGATCAGCCAAAAACAGATATGGATCAAGAAGACAAAGATCTCTAATGACAAATCACAAGATCCAACACCAAAACAAAAAAAGGAAAGCGTGCATGAATGGGTAAGAATATCACAAAGTCGCAAGCTTTCACAACTCAGGTTTGGGCTCCAAAGAAGTTGATTCAAGCACATAAAAGTCAGGAATTCATTTGGATTCCAAAACAACCACAATATCAACTTTCAAAGCCTGAATCCCGTCACCAACCAAGCGTACAAGGGCCGAAGCAAAGACCACTGTCGACTCACACAACAAAAAGGTGGATCCCAAAGAAGTCTCTTCAAACACAAACAAAGCACGGGCAAGTATGGGTTCCCAAACGAGAGCCGGCAACAAAACAGCCAATAATCGCAAAGAAATGGGTCCCAAAGAAGATCAACAAAACTGCTGTCAGTGCATCGCCGCTTGAATTCTTACAATTCTTCCTACGATTACAGTACAGTTAGAAGAGAGCAAGTCGCTTCAATCAAGCAACGATATAGGAGCTTCAGAGACCATTACATTGCTTAGAGTAGGAAGCCTCGCCAACAAATGCCAATGAGAAAATTGCTTATACCCACATCTTGCACAACATAAATCTTTTCCATGCATTGATTGTGTATGCATAATAGGGCTACATTACAAGGCCTGCATAGGCACAACCTTTTGCCCAAGCACAACACATACCCTTTGCGATACCCTGTCGTAAAGGATGACTCCAAATAGGAAGGGGGGAGGCATTCTGAATGCGGACCTAACATTATGACTATTAGAGGGCAATGTTTTGTGAGATGCATTGAATTTTTGCATTTTATTGTGATAAATTTTTGATGAAATTTAGAGTATATGCCCTCATAGTAGAGTTACAGAGGAGTATGGGGACAAAATCCATATATGAGCCCCTAGGGACATTTTGAGTAGCGTTAAATGGTAACCTTGCATTTGCACTACATTTCTACTTAAATGTATATATTTTTTATCAAAGTTTTAACCTAGTGTTCATTCTCTCTTTCCGTAATAGCCTTTTTCCATACAAACACCTTACCCTTCTCAGATCTTTATGCATTTACATCATATTTCTCTCTTCATGCTAAATGTAAATAGTAAACTTAATTCTACTCTTCTAGTTTTTTAACTGTGTATTCTTTTAACTAATTACCTTTACTAATTTAAATAGCTATCTACATCCCATAATTTGTAAATAAATAATTTATGGGCACTTATCTTATCCATCTTCTCTCAAGGGTAGGGTTAACCTTGTAGGCCTTCCCTTCCCCACCACTATGTGACCCAAGTCTTGGATCATTTACTTGTGTTGGTCAACAAATCTTAAATATAATGTATATCCCCAATAAATCAAACTTTATTGGAGCTTACCTCATTTGTTTAAGGTGGATTCCCTTTTGAAAAAAGCATGCTACACCTTGGATGCATGCTAAAGGGCCCCCTACAAGGAGACTTGGTTCAAAAGGTGTTTTGGATGCATCTTGAACGCTTTAACTCGTGGGTATACTTGAGGAACACTCCAAAATCAGCTTAAACACTTTGAGAAGGTCAACTTTGCCTTTTACAGCACCCAATTCTGAGTTACAGGCTGAAAGTTATGGTGAAAACAAGGTGCTGCGGACACTATTACTGCAGGTCAAAGTTACAATCAGGTAAACCACAAAGGTGAAAAGTTCTCTTGACTTCTTCAACATTCTAAAATACCAATGGGGAGTTAAAAACCACTTGCATGTGGAGGGGTCGGCTCAAGATGCTTCCAGAGACACAACAAACAGGATGGGGACACTCTGCAGGAGCCACTGGAGGGACATCATGGTGGGACCCACATACATTAGCAACCCTTATGGAGCCTCCATGACCTAAAAGGCTATTTTTAATGAAAAAATAAGTCCCTTTTTTGCATAATTGAAGGAATGGTCAAAAGGGAACCTAACTATGGTTAATTACCTACCCTAGTCAAGTTTAACCTAACCCAAGGTCTTGTACAGCTATAAAAAGGCCCTTTGGCAAGCACAAAAATACACACACCTACTCCATTGCTGCAAATAAGCTCCTCTAAGGTTAGGGAAGCCCTAATCTCTCTCTCCTCTCGTCTCCCTATCCATTTCCTAAGCTCGCTATCATAAGCGGCACCATAGAGAGAGCATCAATATGCTATTGCTACCATTCTCTTGCAAACATTTCTCTTATCATAATCATCCCTAAATAAGGATTGTAGATTCTATATGAGAGCAAGGATATCAAGTTCAATGATCTATCTCATGGTTTGATCAACAAATTGTTGCAATTGGGGTGTCGTCGTCACACTTTTGCTCTAAACGCATGTAAAATTGGTAAGCCTATCTTGGCAGCTTCTCATATTTTGTGCTCATTGGGTTGCTTGTTTGTTGAGAAAGTTTTTTGTGCACCATGGTGTCTATTTGCTTGGCTTCTCTCCTTATGTTGTGTGTAAGTAAGTCTTGGGGCTGCATAGATGGAGAAGAGCTCTCTATGCATGCCGCCTTATGTGTGTAAGTAGTCTCTTCTTTTGGGAAAGGAAAGGAGTTGTCAAGTATTTGTGCATTATGGTGTTTTGAGTTTTGAGGTTTTGTGCTTGCTTTTCTTAGAAGTATATGAGCACTAATATGGTGAAGGTCAATCTTTGCATGTGAGTTTGTGCAGTGTTCAAAGGGATTGCTTAAGGAGTGTGTGTTGAATGGTTGAAGGGCATTTTGTGTTGAAGCACATAAGGAAGGTGTGAGTGTGTGTGTGTTGTATATGGTTTGTTTTGGTTTCCTTCTTTCTCCATAAAAGAGGGTGGTGCCCCTAAGAAATATGCGTGTGTAGGGTCTCACGGAGTGGTTGTCTGGTGGGAGCCTTGAGTTGAGCCCCATCTCAAAAAATCCGCTCTCAATGTGTATAGTGTACATAGCATTTAGATTTCTATTTGAATTATTTTTCTTTTGTTTAGTTGTTTTAAGATTTTCTTTGTTTATTATTAAGAAAAAAATTAAAAAAATCCATAATCCACATGAAGAAAAGACTGACGAGACGCTTGAGCACTACAAAGAGAAGAAGGTACAGGAAAACGATGAAACTTCACGAAGTATGTCTCAGCAGCCACTACAACAGCCGAAGAACTTGTCACAAAGCAGTGTCAACATGCAACCGACAAGTCATACAAGTCAGAGTCGAGTAGCTACGCCACAAAATGAGTGAGGTGTTAGTCCCAAAGCTTCAAGTAATATTCTCTGTGGTCTAAGCGTCTTAGCTATTCTAGGTACTGCTCAAGCTGGAAGAGTTGAACATATTTACGTTGTGTCGCTCATGCTGGTATAGGTGAGCAAAAGAGTCGAAGTCTAAGTACTTAAGTCTGGTGAAGTGAAGGAGAAGGTCCAAAAGACACTCACGTACTGAGCACAGTGAGATACGAGTGGAGAAACTTCTACATCGAAAACCCTTCTTGGAAAGGTGGAAGCTATTGAGACATCTTTTGATGTCACATGTGCTACATTTATTCCTTGAAACACCCATCATCTCCTTCTTTCACATTGCATGCTTTTGTTGACAAATTTCTCATATGCATATAGAGTGTCCCATAATTGGCACTTGCATCAGGCACTCTTTCCGTGTTTCACCCAAGAACTCACCTTTCATGAACATGCACTTCACGTTCAACTACTCGACTCTAATAAGAGCGTATACCAAAGGCATTTTTTTTTCCCACCGGGGTTTTTTCCCTTTGGTCATCCAGGTTTTAGACCCTAATCTAAAGACACCTATCACCATCCTCTTGTACATATTCCTTCTACATCAACAATAAGGAAATGCTACTCAAATCAATTGACAAATGAATTGGAGCACCAAATTTAGATCATAGCATACTTCTCCTCAATGGCGAGTCGAAGAATGGCCTACAATGACAAAGCTGCAGACAACACTAACAACATGATTGCATAGAAACAAAGAAGTCACCAATGAAGAAGATCATACATAAAAGTAATTAGAGGATCTCAAAAGATGAATGGTTACGATGATAGACGTCCGCTCTAATGGATCATAGTTCTTGTTGTGGTTCGACAAAGATACAAGCAGTGCAACAGATGAAGCCAAAACAACAGCAAAGGGTTGATTGCTGGGTCAACATCACAACATAAATCATACAAAGTTTTCATTGCCTCACAAGATCAGAAAGCCAATCACTCAATTCTACAGATTGTAGAAGTTGTTTTTGAGAATCACAAATACTCCGAATTCACAGATTTGCTGGAGCAAGTGATGGATGGAGCTTTCTCTATCCATGATGATAAGAGTCAAGTTAAACGACATTGGGTTCTTTTGAATTTAGATATGGCAGTAGACCTATAATGACAGAAACAGATGCTGCAACTCGGAGCGTGGATGTGAAAGACATAAAGTTCGTCATCAATAATGATTTTCCTCAATCATGTGAAGACTATGTACATCGGATTGGACGAACAAGACAAGCTACTGCAAAGGATATAGTCTATACTTTCTTTCCAACAACAAAACGACAACAAAGACCACATCGCCATCGACAATCAGGTCATGTCGAGGACGACATGAACGCGGAAGGGGGGAATGTTGACCGCTGGGTCAACAACACAACATAACTCAAGTTTCGTACCAAAGTCTTATCTTTTGCGAGTTATGAAATGCTGCGGATTATGGCTATAAACGTCATTTGTAATGAGTAGTTATTCTAGTTTCAGAAGCCGGGGTGCAATGGCACTTCCAGATTGTAAATACGAAGCCATTTGACCCTTTCAACCCCATTTTTGGTTAAACCTAAGGTAGCCTTAGTATATAAGGTACCTAGGTCATTTTGTAAAGAAGACTCTTTCATAATCAAGTTTTAGCGCTGCCGTCTACTGTGTGTGAGAGAGAAAGAGAGTGAGCGTGAGCTTCATCCTCTCGCTACGCCCGGCTCGCTCAACACATTGGAGATCCGACTGCACCATTGCGGTAGTCTCGAGGAGAGCTACGCAACAATGCCAAGCATTCCACGCGAGACGAAGCGCACATGCCGACGCATCTACGAGCTAATTGTGGTTGTAAGTGTATCAAACGATGTCTGTTTTCTGCGTGCTAGTAGTCTATAGAATCGTGGCGACATAAGCTACGCATAGGTACTCATAAATTTCAGTTTCGGGCACTTTCAAAATTCGGCTCTGTCATCCTACGCGTTTTTCGCAAATGGGTTTTGAGTGTAGAAGCTTAGGGACAGGTGTATCCTAGTGAGGGGATGGTGTTCCTTATGTTTCGTACGAATCTGGCATGATTAGGCGAGTTACCTTTAGTATGTGTGTATGTGGCTAGGTGGTGTAGTTGAGAGCAGTGAGGTTCTTGATTGTGGTTTAGTTGGCCTTCCAGAGTGTTGTATGTGTAGGATGGTCTCAGCCTGACAAGCTTAAGAGATTTCCTCCGTGTGCCTATCGTGTCATATGTGTCCTCGATTGACATTATATTGATCTAGGTAGTGTTTGCATGCACTTCATGGGTGTGTGAGTCGCTTCCCGTCCAACAGGTTATTTTCACTGTTCCACACATGCCATGGAGCTTGCATCCTATTCCAGTTCCTAAAGCTCACTTGCCAAAGCTTATCAATTTGTTTAATGAAAATATTCAAATGGGAATTTTGGAGCCGTTATGTGCTCCGTATTCTAATCGATGGTTTACTGTTCCGAAGAAAAATGGTACATTAAGGTTTATTCAGGATATGCAACCAGTTAACAAGGTAATAATCCGCAATGTGGGTACTGACCCAATTGTGAATGAATTTGCTGAGGCCTTTGTAGGTAGATCTATTTACTCCATGGGTGATATTTATTCAGGATATGATCAATTCCAGTTAGCTTTGGAGAGCAGGGATCTTACTACAATGCGTACTCCTCTTAGTTTGTTAAGGATATGCACTCTGCCACAGGGTGGTGCTACTAATTCAATAGCTCATATGATGAACGGTATGAATAAGGTATTAAGGGACTTTATCCCACATGTTACTATGTCTTTCATTGATGATATACCAATTAAGGGCTGTGAAGAAGGCTCAAAAGATGAAGCAAAAGACCAGAGGGGGTACCAATAGTTTGTTGCTCAACATATTGCTGACTGTGATGCTATATTATCGAGGCTTGAAGAAGTTAACACTTTCAGGTCAAAAATCGACTTTTGGAGCTAAGGAGGTCTTAATTGTGGGACATATGTGCAGTTCTGAAGGAAGAAGGCCAAGTCCAACAAAAGTCAAAGTAATCCAAAAGATGAAGGAAACATGTCCTTTAGTTACTGAGGCTCGTTGATTCTTAGGCACATGTGTGTTCTATTGTATTTGGCTGCCACACTTTGCTCATGTTGCAGAGGTGCTGTATCAATTACTACGAAAAGGTAAAATGTTTGTTTGGGAAGAAGTTCACACACAAGCTATTAAGAAATTAAAGAAGCTGCTTCTTGAGGCTCCAACCTTGAGTAAAGTTGATTATAAATGGGACACGCCAGATTTTAATAGTTGACACTAGCCCGACAGGTTTTGGATGGGCTATATGTCAAGATGATGCTCAAAGACACAGATATGCAGTGAGATTTGGAGCCAAGGTGCTCAATGCTCGTCAATGAGGATATCCATAGGTTAAGAGGGAACTTTGGGGCGTTGCTACCTCTCTAAGGACCGATAAAGAATACTTTATTGGAGCTTCTGTTGTGGTAGAGACAGATTGCTTGCCACTGATAGGGATGATTGCAAACTGCTCTACTCCAGACATTGCCATGCTACGATGGATAGCCTATATTAAGTCTCTTAACCCTGAATTTTGTCATATTGCAGGTAGAGATAACCCTGTTGCAGATATGTTATCAAGAGCCAGGTTTGAAGATGAAGAAGAGATGCTAACCACGAGTGATGATGTTGGCTTGAAGTTCTACACGTCTTCTTATCTACATGCCAACTGTGGTAGTATTGCTCATGTTTTTGAAGTCTTTTCTGAAGAGTTTTATGATGGAGAGTGGTTTATGATTGGCCGCTACCTAAGTACTCTCACTAGACAAGAAGGATGGAGTGATCAAGAATTCAAGAAGATCAGGAAAAAGGCCTATGGCTATTTCCTGAAAGACGGACATTTATGGAAGCAACCGAAGCGCCCAGGAGGGGTACCACAATGAATTATTTGCGACAAAGCAACCCAATAGTAGGTGATTAAAGAGTTTCATGAAAGCTATGGGCTGGACATAGAGGAGTCTGGGCAACCTTTGTCAAGATTAAAGACCGATATTGGTGGAGAGGTATGTACAAAGATGTGGTTCAATTTGTGGAATCATGCTTAATATGTCAACAATACTCTAATGTGTGACATAGAGACGGATTGAATCCCACCTATCCACTGGCTATGCACTACAAGTGGGCGGTGGACCTTATTACAATGCCAATATGAGTGTGGCAAATGAGATATATTGTCCTTGCTAGGGAAGATCTTACAAATCAGGTTGAAGGTAGAGCTTTGCGTACCAAAGCTACCAGTTCAGTATGCAAGTTTTTGCTAGAAGATGTTATCTCTAGGTATGGATGTGTTGGCAGAATTACTGCAGATAGAGGAGAGCTAGATGCAGATGAAGCTCGAAAGTTTTTTGCTCGTATGGGCATTAAACTCGCCCTCACCAAAGCATAGAATCCAGAAGGTAATGAAAAAAGTGAAAGAGGACATCCCCCTATTGTTAAAGCTTTAGCAAAGGCGTGTGAAGGACATATTGGTGATTGGTCTGAACTCTTGCCATTCGCTTTGTGGGATGATCACACTACACATAGTTCAATTACAGAATTTATGCCGTTCGAATTGATGCATGGGCAAAAAACCATTATGCCTACGGAGGAAGCAGTTACAACTTGGACCATAATGCCATGGGAAGAAGGTATGTCTACTGAAGGCTTGCTTGCTCTACGTATTCGGAAGCTTGAGAGGCGTCAAGAGGATATCAAACATGCTAAAGAGAAGCTTAAGGAGGCAAGATTGAAGAACAAGGCAGCATTTGATGGAAAGCATAGACTACGACCACATGCTATCAAAGACGGTGACTGGGTACTTGTCTATGACAGTAGCTTGGAGAACCAATACTCTGCTATGCGAAAAATGGTTAAACGGTGGTTTGGACCATATGTGGTGCAACATGTTTTTGATAATGCGACATATCAATTATGTGAACTAGATGGTACTATGCTTAAGGTGCCTATTGCAGGGAAAAGGATTAAGCTGTTCAAGAAGCGAGAAGGCGAGATTGCTCTTGAAGATTCTCATTCAGATCCGCCTCCAGAGGATCATGTTATGTATACATCAGATGATATGTCTAATGATGATTTTAATGAAGCTGATTAAGTGCAATTGGCACAGACCGGAGGCTGTGCAGGTTCAGAGGGGGTGAATGTCCTGCCGCATCGCTCCCACGATGAGAAAATAAGCAAAGGAATGCCGGTCAGGTGTATTTGAATCCTGTATGATTGTTCAGCAGTTATAAGGGCTTGCTAACAAGCCAATTTTTAAGCTAAAAGTGTATCAGATGGGGCTCTAAGGACCAAAAGATGTCTTGGTAATGCCAAACAGTGAGTGTGCTTAATGTGGTCATAGCTGAGGTTTTATTAATCCAAGTTGAAGTACTCAAAAAGCTCTACATGCCTGTCTTTACGGACGGCTCGGCAAGGAGTTGGTTTTTTTCCCGATTGCAAAGCAGATGCCTTTCCGCGAATATAATCAGTTAAACTAGCATCTTGAGGGCATGTGGCATTATATGAGAAGATAATACGGGCGTCAAAGTCGATAATATTAATCAAGGACAGCTGAAAAAGTTCTCATGCTTGGCAATGCTGTTGAAGGAAGTTGTCGTGCTCGGCAATGCGGTGCCTCGCAATGCTTTGCCAATATGAGTGCTTAATGTGGTGCCCATTAAGGCCACCCACCAATTTCAACCGGTCTCCCAAAGGCCAAGGGCCATAGCCTAAGGGCCATTAAAAAAAAGCTGGCCAATACATCTAAAGGGCGCCCGCCCAATGAGGGTAAAAAAAAGAGGTTTTAGTGTGAAGAGGAAAAGAAAAAGAAGGGTCCATGGCGTTCAACAGTAGGCAGATGGCGCAGGAAAAGAAGAAAGGCTCGTGCTGGGCGCTATGGTGCTCGGACGAGCCCACTGCAGAAGCGAAAGATCCTCAGGCCAGCCTCGCGATCATTTTTGGAGCTACTCCCGCGAGCTTTCGTGCTGGTCAAATCCAGCCATGCCACATCACCAAGAGGGAGGACCCATTAGCGACGTCGCTAATGGGTGCCTAGCCTTTTTTTAGCAAGGGAAAGCCATGCAAGGAAAGGAGGGGCTCTACAAAAATTGGAATCGTGTGATTAAGCTCTCTCCTCCTCATTTTTCATTAAGCTATCTCTATCAGTGAGAAGAAGGAAAAAGCTCTTAGGCTCTCTTAAACGACTCTTAACCTCATGAGCTCTCATTAACCTCAAGCTTAAGCTCATAAGCTCTCTTTAACCTCTCTTAACCTACTCTAAGCCAAGCCTAATCGAGTTTCTATCTCCATAAGCCAAGCCTAATCGAAGGTATTAAAAACCAAGCTTGACCACTAATCTCGCTTTAGCCCAAGCTTTGATTCTTAACCTCTTAAGCCAAGCTTCATAGCCTAACCTCGTCCTTAATCAAGCTAATTCTAATCCCTAAACCAAGCCTAAGCGTCTAAGCTCTCATTACCCGAGTCTTAAGCTCTCATAAGTCGAGTGAATCCTAATCCTTAAGCCAAGCCAAAGCTTTCAAGCTTGATTAGCCATTAAAATCTGCAACTTAACTTCCATTAGCCATTATAAGCCTGCTCAAAGCTCATTAACCATTTGAATCGAGAAGCAGAAGGTAGAGTAAGTAGAATATCATCACTTTCTTGTTTAGCACCTGGAGTAAGCCAGGTTTCTTTTGGTAAAGAGCATTTAAGCCTCCATAGTGATTGTTTAACCATGGATTCTATCGATTAACTAGAATTAAATGAACTTCTTGTTTTAAACTCTGTTGTCGTTAATTGTGTCTGCTACACCTTTTTTCCCCGCACCTCTCACAACCAGGGGCCCGGTGCCTTCCCGGCTCACCTTTCGCACAATTATCCCCCGACACCAGTGGAAAAGGCTAAGGGTTATGCTAAAGGATAATATGTTTTATCATTTAAATGCTCTTTATGAGCCATGGCCAATTATTGCCCGACCAGTCAATATGTATTCATTTGAGCATTCACTAGTCTATAAATAAATACATGCAAGAGAAAAATGCTCACTCTTGCACGGGGGGCGATTGCACCTAGTGTTCGTGTCTTTCTTCTCTCCTCTCCTCTCTTCTCTCTCACCAAGCCATCGTAGCACTCCGCTCTAGGAGGTGTGCCCGCACGTGTTCTTTTGCTCTCTCCCACTCTCTATCTCTCTTTGTTCGTGTTTATCGTTGATTATGTGCTTGTTGATGCGTCAGGTATGCAGATCTACTGTTTTATTGTCTGTAGCGTGTTATTTTACGTATTTTCAGGCCTTCGGCGCTCCCGTTTGTAGCACTCTCTCTCTCTCTCTCTATGTTATTAGCAAGTTAAAAAAGTATAGTCAAGTGCTCGTATGATTAAGTTTTCGCGTGGTATTAGAGCATTGAAGCTTCAATCTCTCGATCTTACCTTCCTAGTTAGTCCCTATCCTCTAAGTCATCTTCAAGGAATCTTGAACCTTGTAAGATGGCCAAACTTGCTTCTACATTCGCTATTATGGCTACCTAGAAAACCCGCTATGTTATCGACAAGCTTAATGGCACTAAACTTTATCAACTGTGGAAGATGAGAATGGAGGTCTATCTCTAGCAGCTCCAACTTTGGGACAATACAATATCAAGAGAAGAGGTGAAACTGTGTCTATTAGCACCATTGATACCTATAATGCTTGGAAAACCAAAACTGCTAGTGCAAAGATGGAGTTGATTATTCATTGCCAAGATTGGTAGGAGATTTGTCTGTTTATCTTCCTCAGGAGGGCTTTTGGGGCATTTTTGAGTTCAAGTCTTTAGCTCGTCTTCAACAAGTTCTATTAAGGGACCAAAAACATCTTCAAGCAGAACATCAATCTATTGTTAGTTCTCGAATTAGTAGGTTTGGGGGCTTTGCTTTGTTTACCAGCATTCCTCTTAGGCACCTGTTGAAACTGCTCTTTATCACCAGTGGGGACAATAGGACACGTTACTCCTCCAACGTGGTAATATATTTCTGGTGTTCTTAATACTATCCACTCACAATTGTGAGTTTTGCAAAAACAAAAAAAGGACAGGTTAGGCCTTAATAAGATGACCTTGTGTATGACAATGGAAGAAAGCATTAGGCAAATTCTTGTACATAATCTTTTGATAGTGAAAAAGGCTACCATCGTTGTCTTTAATGGGGATTACATCTTGCTAATATCAACCTCAATCAACACTTCGGTGTACCACTTGGGGTTGATTCCCTTTTTCCCAACCATGTTTCCTATATGAGCTGCAATTTTTGCGCGGCAGATTCCTTTTGTAAATCGATGCTGCAGACTGGAGCTTGCATTGAGATGGCAGCCATGGCGGAGTCATCGAGCGTTGCAATGCAAGCGGAACATCCACCGTCAACTTCAGCAGGTGATCCACCGTCTCCACCTCCATTTTCTTCCTTGGAACCTCCAGATTACCACGATGCACCGAAAGACACTGGAGCTTCAATGCCCTTGGAGCAACAGCTCCTTGAAGATGCGCCTGATCAACAAGTAAACTTCATGTTATTTAGATTTTGTTTCATTTCTTATGGTTGTGTTTTAAGTTACAAGTTTTATCTAAATGCACTTCTGCACTCCCTGGATTTCTTAAGATAGCAAGTTTGAAAAATCAGTAAGACAAAAATTTTTGAACATGGTTGGACTAATCTTTTACGCGACTTTTCAAGCACACTATGTGTGTTGATCAACAGGATCTTAGCACAAAGAACTTTAGACACTTACTTGAAATCATTCAAGGCTCCTTGGACACACAGCCTTGAATACCTACTTAATACATCACATTATCGCTAGTTATGTGATTCTTTGTTCTTTAATGATATGTCATTTGTATGCACGTAGAAGCCCAGGTTTTGCAACTACAGAATTGTGTTTGGTTCTTATGATTTGAAAACTGAGTAGTTTTGCCGACAAGTTTCATCTTATGCACTTCTGCAGTCGCTGCATATAGAGCGAGAGCGTGATCTAAATACTTGTGGGCCACAACATGGTGACCATTCTGAGCTTCAAGGGGATTGGAATGGCACACATGCAGCAATGCCACAGCAAGACGAGCCTGCCATGTTTCCAGAATTTCAAAAGATTTGGAGTGAGGTCCCTGTTTCACCTCCTCCATCGAGGTTGTCAGAGGATGAAAGGCGAAAAGCTCTAAATCGCGCCAGAGTCCTGGCATGGAATGTGTTCCGTGATATGGGACATGACCCAGACAAACAAGTAAAATTCGTGTTATATAGCTTTTGTTTCATGTTCTTATGGTTGTGTTTAAGTTACAAGTTTCATCTAAATGCACTTCTGCACACCCTGGATTTCTGAAGATAGCATGTTTGGACAAAAATTCTTTAAACATGGTTGGACATCTTTTACGTGACTTTTAAGCACATTCTGTGTGTTGATCAACAGGATCTTAGCACAAAGAACTTTAGACACTTACTTGAAATCATTCAAGGCTCCTTGGACACACAGCCTTGAATACCTTCTTAATACATCACATTATCGCTAGTTATGTGATTCTTTGTTCTTTAATGATATGTCATTTGTATGCACGTAGAAGCCCACGTTTTGCAACTACAGAATTGCGTTTGGTTCTTATGATTTGAAAACGGAGCAGTTTTGCCAACAAGTTTCATCTTATGCTAGGTAAATGCACTTTTGAAGTTGGTGTATAAAGAGCCAGAGAGTGATCTAAAGACTCGGGGGCCACAACATGGTCAGCTTCAAGGATATTATTGGGATGGCGCACATGCAGCAATGCCACAACAAGATGTGCTTGCCAGGTTTTCAGAATTTCAAAGCATTCGGAGTGAGGTCCCTGTTGCACCTCCTAGATCGAGAGGCGTTCATGGACCAGAGACTGGAGATTCGATGCCCTTGCAGCCACAGCTCCTTGAAGATGCGCCTGATCAACAAGTAAACTTCGTGTTATTTAGCTTTTGTTTTATGTTCTTATGGTTATGTTTAAGTTACAAGTTTCATCTAAATGCACTTCTGCACTCCCTGGATTTCTTAAGATAGCAAGTTTGTAAATCAGTAAGACACAAATGTTTAAACATGGTTGGGCATCTTTTACGTGACTTTTCAATCACACTCTGTGTGTTGATCAATAGGATCTTAGCACAAAGAACTTTAGACACTTACTTGAAATCATTCAAGGCTCCTTGGACACACAGCCTTGAATACCTACTTAATACATCACATTATCGCTAGTTATGTGATTCTTTGTTCTTTAATGATATGTCATTTGTATGCACGTAGAAGCCCAGGTTTTGCAACTACAGAATTGTGTTTGGTTCTTATGATTTGAAAACTGAGTAGTTTTGCCGACAAGTTTCATCTTATGCACTTCTGCAGTCGCTGCATATAGAGCTAGAGCATGATCTAAATACTTGTGGGCCACAACATGGTGACCATTCTGAGCTTCAAGGGGATTGGAATGGCACACATGCAGCAATGCCACAGCAAGACGAGCCTGCCATGTTTCCAGAATTTCAAAAGATTTGGAGTGAGGTCCCTGTTGCACCTCCTCCATCGAGGTTGTCAGAGGATGAAAGGCGAAAAGCTCTAAATCGCGTCAGACTCCTGGCAGGGCACGTGTTCCCTGATATGGGACATGACCCAGACAAACAAGTAAAATTTGTGTTATATAGCTTTTGTTTCATGTTCTTATGGTTGTGTTTAATTTACAAGTTTCATCTAAATGCACTTCTGCACACCCTAGATTTCTGAAGATAGCAAGTTTGGACAAAAATTCTTTAAACATGATTGGACATCTTTTACGTGACTTTTAAGCACATTCTGTGTGTTGATCAACAGGATCTTAGCACAAAGAACTTTAGACACTTACTTGAAATCATTCAAGGCTCCTTGGACACACAGCCTTGAATACCTTCTTAATACATCACATTATCGCTAGTTATGTGATTCTTTGTTCTTTAATGATATGTCATTTGTATGCACGTAGAAGCCCACGTTTTGCAACTACAGAATTGCGTTTGGTTCTTATGATTTGAAAACGGAGCAGTTTTGCCAACAAGTTTCATCTTATGCTAGGTAAATGCACTTCTGAAGTTGCTGTATAAACAGCCAGAGAGTGATCTAAAGACTCGGGGGCCACAACATGGTCAGCTTCAAGGATATTATTGGGATGGCGCACATGCTACAATGCCACAACAAGATGTGCTTGCCAGATTTTCAGAATTTCAAAGCATTCGGAGTGAGGTCCCTGTTGCACCTGCTAGATCGAGAGGCGTTCATGGACCAGAGACTGGAGATTCGATACCCTTGCAGCCACAACTCCTTGAAGATGCGCCTGATCAACAAGTAAACTTCGTGTTATTTAGCTTTTGTTTTATGTTCTTATGGTTATGTTTAAGTTACAAGTTTCATCTAAATGCACTTCTGCACTCCCTGGATTTCTTAAGATAGCAAGTTTGTAAATCAGTAAGACACAAATGTTTAAACATGGTTGGACTAATCTTCTACGCGACTTTTCAATCACACTCTGTGTGTTGATCAACAGGATCTTAGCACAAAGAACTTTAGACACTTACTTGAAATCATTCAAGGCTCCTTGGACACACAGCCTTGAATACCTACTTAATACATCACATTATCGCTAGTTATGTGATTCTTTGTTCTTTAATTATATGTCATTTGTATGCACGTAGAAGCCCAGGTTTTGCAACTACAGAATTGTGTTTGGTTCTTATGATTTGAAAACTGAGTAGTTTTGCCGACAAGTTTCATCTTATGCACTTTTGCAGTCACTGCATATAGAGCCAGAGCGTGATCTAAATACTTGTGGGCCACAACATGGTGACCATTCTGAGCTTCAAGGGGATTGGAATAGCGCACATGCAACAATGCAACAACAAGACGAGCCTGCCATGTTTCCAGAATTTCAAAAGATTTGGAGTGAGGTCCGTGTTGCACCTCCTCCATCGAGGCTGTCACAGGATGAAAGGCGAAAAGCTCTAAATCGCGCCAGAGTCTTGGCCGGGCACGTGTTCCCTGATATGGGACATGACCCGGACAAACAAGTAAAATTCGTGTTATATAGCTTTGTTTCATGTTCTTATGGTTGTGTTTAAGTTACAAGTTTCATCTAAATGCACTTCTGCACACCCTGGATTTCTGAAGATAGCAAGTTTGGACAAAAATCTTTAAACATGGTTGGACATCTTTTACGTGACTTTTAAGCACGTTCTGTGTGTTGATCAACAGGATCTTAGCACAAAGAACTTTAGACACTTACTTGAAATCATTCAAGGCTCCTTGGACACACAGCCTTGAATACCTTCTTAATACATCACATTATCGCTAGTTATGTGATTCTTTGTTCTTTAATGATATGTCATTTGTATGCACGTAGAAGCCCACGTTTTGCAACTACAGAATTGCGTTTGGTTCTTATGATTTGAAAACGGAGCAGTTTTGCCAACAAGTTTCATCTTATGCTAGGTAGATGCACTTCTGAAGTTGCTGTATAAAGAGCCAGAGCGTGATCTAAAGACTCGGGGGCCACAACATGGTCAGCTTCAAGGATATTATTGGGATGGCGCACATGCAGCAATGCCACAACAAGATTCTCTTGCCAGGTTTTCAGAATTTCAAAGCATTCGGAGTGAGGTCCCTGTTGCACCTCCTGGATCGAGAGGCGTTCATGGACCAGAGACTGGATCTTCGATGCCCTTACAGCCACAGCTCCTTGAAGATGCGCTTGATCAACAATTAAACTTCGTGTTATTTAGCTTTTGTTTCATGTTCTTATGGTTATGTTTAAATTACAAGTTTCATCTAAATGCACTTCTGCACTCCCTGGATTTCTTAAGATAGCAAGTTTGTAAATCAATATGACAAAAATCTTTAAACATGGTTGGACTAATCTTTTACGCGACTTTTCAAGCACACTATGTGTGTTGATCAACAGGATCTTAGCACAAAGAACTTTAGACACTTACTTGAAATCATTCAAGGCTCCTTGGACACACAGCCTTGAATACCTACTTAATACATCACATTATCGCTAGTTATGTGATTCTTTGTTCTTTAATGATATGTCATTTGTATGCACGTAGAAGCCCAGGTTTTGCAACTACAGAATTGTGTTTGGTTCTTATGATTTGAAAACTGAGTAGTTTTGCCGACAAGTTTCATCTTATGCACTTCTGCAGTCGCTGAATATAGAGCAAGAGCGTGATCTAAAGACTCGGAGGCCACAACACTTGGATCCCCTATTTTTTATTTAGCTTTGGATCCAAGTGTTTTATCAAAATCTGGCAGGCACCAGAATTTCTCTTCAAAATCATCATCCTCCTTGTTCAAGCCAGAAGTGTCATTTAGCAAACTGTTTAAACAAAGATCCTTGCTGAACATGGGACTTTTGTACCTGTAATTTTCCCATGTTGTATGCAGCCTTGGAAAAGCCAACCCAATTAATTAGAAGAATTGGAAAACAATAGAGGAGCAAGGGGACAACCCTGTTTGATAGACCTCCTAAGAGGGATGGGACTTGAAACTTGACCATTGTTGGAAACCGTAGCAGATGCACTACCAAAAAGAATTGATGGATATTTTGTCTAAATCCAAATCCTGTAAAAATTGGAGTATAAAGTCCAACTCTATCTTGTCATAAGCTTTGCCAAAATCAATTTTAAAGAAGAAAATTTTTTGTTGGGTTTCCCGAGCATACTCCATACCTTCCCCAGAGACGCAATAGCATGGAGACTAAACTTGCCTTTGATGAAACCGTTTGCTCCTTTGAAATCCATAAGAAAGCTAACTCCTCTAGCCGAGGCCAATGAAAATATTTGTATCTAGAAGTTAGGCATGTGATGGGTCTTTAATCGGAAATGTCCTCCTTAGAGAAATTTTAACGGGTAAGTTTAATGAGACCAGCACCAGCATTAATGCTAGGAGAAAGAGCTCCCACAGTGGTAGAATCTTGCCAGACTTTTGCAAGGGTAGGCAATACAAAGTCTTGGTAGTAATAGATATAGAATTCATTATATAGGCTATCTAAACTAGGGTTTTATTAATGTTAAGAGAAAGAGAAGGAGAGATTTTGAGCTCTTTCAAACATGCGTAAGCTCATGCACATAGACAATGAGATGGAGGAAAACCTTCTACTTCTTCTTCTTCACTAACTCAAGGTAAGAAGTCTACAAATCATAAAAGGGAAAGCATGACATAAGAGGAGACTATTACAATGGCCTAACCTGAACCGCTAGTGAGTGAGTCAGATGAATAAGTGTCCCATCACTCCAATAGGTAGACCAAGTCGGTATTGTCTAGTTGTAGTGTCAATGGCAAAGATATGTTTATCCACCATGACATGTATGATGAATATTGTTGATAGTCATTTAGGAGTAGTACATGTTGCGCTTGACATCTTAGCACTCCCCTCAAGCTCAACACTATCCCTGTATACCAAGCATCACTCAAAATAGCCACATCTTTGCCGATCCAAGTGCCTTCATGAAGATATTTGCAACCTATGTCATCAGCCATCACGTACTCAAGGTCGATGTCGCCTACCAAGACCCTCCCTTGGCTGAAGTGGTAATGCACCTTAGTGTGCTTTGACCTCACATGAAACATTGGGTTCCAAGCTAGCTGTACATTGCTAAGGTTTTCATAGTAGATGACAACTGGCCGTTGTACTTGTACTCCAAAGTCCTGAGCAATCATAGGTTGCTTCTTACTACTTTATGTGATAGCAACACTCCCAAAGTAAAGACATGAATCTGTTGGTAGACCTGTAATCATGTGCCCTACCAATCTAGTTCGCATCTGTCCACAGAGCTGAAACTCAATATCATCCCTATAAAAGAGTACACGATTCAAAGTAGCACTCACATAGGGCAATATGTGCTTCACTGCATCCAATCATGGTTTCCTAGGGCATTGCATGAACTGACTCACTAATCCAATGGTGTAGGCTACCGGGTGATTAAACACTTATCCAACCAATTCACCTAGACCGTTGTATTAGTTTCCCCTCATGTTTTATTTTACCTTTTATGTTTGTAGAATTCTTATCGTAGGTGAAGAAGAAGAAGTAGAAGGTTTCCCTCCATCTGTGTGTGTGCGTGCACGTGCATGCTCTTGCAAGAGATCAAGCTCTCTATTTCTCCATCTCTTAACATGTTGGAGCTCCATCAAGTGTTTCCATGGTTTCAAAATCGACATAGATTATTGAATTCCTCAATGGATCCTTCATGATATTATGTTAGCAACACTCAAATTAGCTCCATTGTATAAATGTAAAAGTGCACCTTCAATCTAGTGATCGATTTGATTAGGGTACTTGAATGAGACTTGAATCTTCCACTTTGAAACCAATTTGTTGATTAATATGAGCACTCTAGCTACTATAACATGATGAAATCCTTTAAGTGACTATGCCAAATGAAGCGTAAGAGAGTTAATACAGGTTTATTGAAAATGAAAAACTTCTACAAAGTAGGAAAAATGGTACATGGCTAATTGAATGTAAGGACCCCCACCGAGATGATAGGGGCGAATTGATTTGGCCTTCCTTAATTAACAAGTTTCATTGACGACACCTTTCTCCAGTTCAAAGAAGCAAGGATACAAGTAGGGATTTCATTGACGTGATCATGAACTCGTGAACACGTTAATATCGTTGAATGATCACACATAAAAATAACGTGATCACGTTAAAGTTTTCATAATCCTCTTTGTAACTTGGCAAAACCACTAGTGTTGTCTAGTAAGCCCGCCGAGTTTCCCACAATTATAGCACCTATCAGGCAACGACCTAGCTCTACCTCTTCAAACCCTTGGTTTCCCTCTATCTATACCACTTAAATGAAGCCGTTACATCTGCTCAGTCAAATTCTGAACAGTACATACCCAATGTTGAGGAATGGTTGTGACTCCTTGATTTCCTTGGTTCTCTGCTTGTGCTTCTTCCTTTAGACTTTGGAGTGGACTGGGAGCCATAGCTTTATACCTCAACACACCTTGCTTTCTCTTCTTCTTGATTTTCCTACCATTTGCCTTTGTAATTGTGCCTGCACCACTGTAGTCTTTGGACTCTCAATATCCACCTTCTCTCGAACTTTGGGATGCAGACATGATATGCATTTCTTCAATTTAAAGCACTCGCCATTGGCCAACTACATAGCAGTTGCAAAATCTGTCCAGTACTCTTAAAAGTGGTTAAGAAATACACCAAACTCTTCATTCACATCTTGCTTTAAAGCCGTCAACTTTGGATCTAAATCAATAGGTGACACCTCCTCACAAAAATTCTATAGGAAACGAGCCCGTAGGGCTAGCCATATCAGTCAGATTCACCCTCCAAAGAATCTAACCATAGTGTCCTACATTAATATCAAAATTGTCTACATCTTGCTATCTTCATTAGGCATACATAAGGACAACATGTACAACTTGAAATCTGCCATCCACTCCTCTACATCCTCCTTGCCGGTGCAAATCAACTCGTAGCTTTGTGCTGCCATCACTTCCTTGCAAAAAATAATCACGTTTCTTGATGAAACCATCAAGCAATCAAATGATCCTCATTAGGAGAACCAGAAGGTGAAGAGGGAAGATGGGAACACACCCAAAAACACACCAAATTGCCTATTTATAGCCCATGTTACTCTCAATATGTATACCTTATGTGGTTTTCAAGACCATAATGCTTCTCTATGGTGCCTATTAGAGGTGTCTAGTCAAGGTGTGCAAAGTGCTGAAATGGGAGTGCCAAAGGTGGCCCTCAATATGGTATACAGGCAGGCCTAGACGGCTCCTCAGACAGAGCTATGGAGTGAAATTTATGGCAACTTGAAGTTCAAAGTGGTTTACAAATCCATACCGGATTGGACAGTGGTGCAGATGAAGGGTCAGAGATTAAGTGAATGCATGGGCCTAAAGTGCTCATCTTATGGTGCAGGTCTGTCTTTTTGGATCTGCAAGCGGAGTTCAAATGGCCAAGATATGAGTGGTTGAAGTTTCACTTGGGGCTAGTTTTATTCTAGATAGATCGCCTCGATAGGTGTGCCATATGGAATTTTTAAAGACTTTCCAAGGTTTGTGTGAGAGATGTACCATATGTGAAGGCCATAGGAATTGGTATCACCACAATCAGAGTCCGAATAGGCAAGATACTAAAGATCGAAGTTGGCGGCAGTCACCAGCAGTGTGGTGCCAATAGATTCTTTACAGATTTGATGACCTTGGCTTGAGATCCCAGCAAAGTTGGAATGCAGTGGAGTTATTACGAGTTGTAGGCGACAAAGTGGGTTTTTATCTGACTTTTACAACTCAGTGATTGGAGCCTTGAGCAAGAATTGGCAAAGCATTGGGATTTGGGGGGCAAAAGAACATTTTTTTGATGGTTTTTGATGAGCTTTGGGAGGCCATTGGAGGGTCAGCTGGCCAGTGCGTGCCACATGGCATGATGTTATCCCATATGCAAAGCAAGGGGTTCCATGGACATGATATTTATATTGTGTGTGGGCATACCATTAGACAAGCAAGTGGAGAGGAGCTTGTGGAGCTCCGTGAGCTATGGCGGGTTAGCGCTACATGCGCACAAGCTCGCGGCCTTGTGAGGGCGTGCGGTGGTGGTTTTGGCTTTGTGGCGGTGGTTTGGTGGTTGACAATGGTGGGACAACGTGCTGACATGGAAACTAGCAGAGGGTGTGTTCCCACATGTCAAAAATGGCCCAAACTTTTTATTGAGGGGGGGGGGGGGGGGCTCCCATGAAGCCCTTGTCATGGTGCTATGACATCCAATATGGGGGTGTCTCACACGTGTAGTAGCCTCCAAGGCATCCGAGAATAAAAAAGGGTAGTGGTGGACATGCAAAGGCAAGTTAAAAATAGAAAAAATAGGCAAAAATAAGGGAAGCCCCACATGCCCATGAGGGCACGTTTTTTTTGGCAGTTTGAGGGAGGACTCCTAGACTGAGAGCAGGAGTGAGAGCGATCAATGAGTAGAGCTCCGCTGAGAGGAAGTTGAGTGTTGCCAGAGAAACGTTTGTGCTTATCAAGGCCGTGCCACAGAGCCAAGCTGTAGCATATGTTTTGGTGATTGTAGATGGTGTTTTTGTAAAAGAAGGAGCAAATCATTGCCATTTCTTCCCCCTTCCCCCCTTCGCTTCTTTGATCTTCTCAAGCATGTGTGGGTGGTGTGTCCATCGAGCCGTGTGTGTGTGTGTGTGTGAGAGAGAGAGAGAGAGAGAGAGAGAGAGAGAGAGAGAGAGAGAGAGAGAGAGAGAGAGAGAGAGAGAGAGAGAGAGAGAGAGAGAGAGAGAGAGAGAGAGAGAGAGAGAGAGAGAGAGAGAGAGAGATAGAGAGAGAGAGAGAGATTGGATTACCGTCCACGAAGGTCAGATATGACCCATGGGACCATGAAAACAAAAACAAAACATTACAACGGCTTGCTGCTTCTAAATGAAGCTATTAGATGCATATCATTTAGGTATTGAGGGTCCATCATCAGGGTGAATAAGAGAAGAAAAAGAAACAAGACCTAAGAAGGGTTAGGTAGAGACTTTTTGTGGGCTCGAAACTCTTGGATGATGGCTTTACCACCTCAATATATTGCCCATTTACCTTGCTTGCGGGCTTCGTGCATCTTCTTGAGCTCACTCTTTTTTATCTTTAGTTGATTCGTTGTCAGCTTCTCACTAATCCAAACCTTTGTCCCTTTGAGGAGTCGAGATTGCCATAGCAACTGCATCCTATCCTCTTTTTCCTTGAGAGTGAGAAGACAATGCCAGGGTGGCACTTTTCTATGTGTGTCGTTGATCCAAGAAACCGTTTCAGGTTTGATGTTAATTGGTTGAAGGATGTCATTGAGCTTGGTGATTGCTTCTTCAAGAGTGTTCTTGGTGGTGCACCATGGTGAGGGAATCCCCCCTATATGAACCTTGAGTGAGTTTTCTTCTTTGAGTTTTTGTTTGTGAAACTCCGTTGTCACACAAGTTTATACTTTGGCAAAGGCAGCTGAGTGGGCTTGACTGATATTTTCTTCTACTTCTTTTACTTTGTCAGTGGTGAAATGGACAATGGAGACAAAGTGTGCCTCAAGCTTGCTAAGGAAAGTTTGAAGTCACGATTCTCGTGCATAACCTGATCAATGGCTGCTTGAAGTTGTCCAATCTATGTGAGCTTGCTCGGAGCTGCTACAACTGCCAAGCTTGTGGAAACCCTTGCAGCGAGCTTCACGGTATTCATCATCGGAGATAAATTTGAACTGCTGTGTGATCAAGCTCTAGGCAAGTAGGCTTAGTGTGTATTAATTTAATATGTATTGAAAATGAAAAACCCTCACAACTTGGGCATTCTGTGGTGGGTCGAGGCAACAGAGGGTTTGTGGTAGTGAGCGAGACCACACGACGAGCAGCTAGCTCTGCAGAGCATTGCCAAAACCATACAAGTTCAGGTAGAATAACCTTGCAGAGCTGGTGTAAAATTGACGTCGCTGGGAATGCAGGGTCGTGAGCAGGCCAGAGGGTGCGCGCCATACAGAGTCGGTGGGTGGAGCTACAAAGCATGGAGAGTGGGGGGTTTCCTCAGCGAGGAGGGTGAGGCTTATAGAGTAGCCATGGAGTGCTAGGTGCCGCCCTTGCACCCAGCGAGTGCATGGGGCTATTCGACGGCTTGTTGTTTAGGGAGGAGAGAGAGAGAGAGAGAGAGAGAGAGAGAGAGAGAGAGAGAGAGAGAGAGAGAGAGAGAGAGAGAGAGAGAGAGAGAGAAGAGAGAGAGAGAGAGAGAGAGAGAGAGAGAGAGAGAGAGAGAGAGAGAGAGAGAGAGAGAGAGAGAGGAGTCATGTTGTCAAATGTGAAAGCGGACAAAATTGGGGTGGTATGCTTTCTGCCAATTGTGCAAAGCGTGTGTGCATTGGAATGCATGCAAACAATGATATGCTTGCAGGTGATTTCTAGTGGATGGGGGTGCTTGGGCTATAGGGAGGCATCTGTATGTGTTTTTGGGTGTGTTCCCATTTCCCCTCTTCATCTTCTAGTACCCCCACTAAGGATTATGTTGATTGCTCCTATTTGAAGGTGAAGTTGTGGGTTTTTGAGCTATTGGAGTTGCGGTTTTTGAAGAGCAGGTGCTGTTAAAGATGGAAAGGTCAATTTTTCCAATATTAATTGGGGTCGAAGACCCAAAAACTTGGTTGCAAGAGTATGGTCTGTTTGCACTAGAAAACAGACTATTGAGAGAAGATGGTGTGGTTCAAGTTTTTTCGCTCTTGGTTTGTGGGAAAGCAAAGAGATGGTACGTTGGATTGCAAGATGAAGAAAAGGCAGATTGAATAACTCAAGAAACGGCTTTTTGATGCCATTTTGTGCCGTAGATGCGGAACTGCATGAAGTGAAGCGGCAACTGGATGGTCTGAAGAAAATCTTGGATGAGGATTTTCAAGCGTTCTAGTGGGAATTTAGAACCCTTTGGAGATAGCTTATTGAAGTACTGCACAAAATGTTGATTGTTTGAAGTTGAACAAGTTCATGGATTGCATGCTGAACGCTTCCTTCCAAGTCTTTCTAACTACGTTCAATTAATCCAACGGCCCCCTTAACTAGCCTAGAAGTGCACTAATCTGCTACTTACTTACTACTCTCAAGCCCATTTTAACAGATTTATAAATGAACGTTCGTAGTTTACTTAGTCTGCTAAATTTCCGTAGTCCAACTAGCCAAAACTCAATTGAATATCTCACTTACACGTCTTTCACCTCTTGCATGGTTGCATGGTTCTAATCTAACCACAACTCCCGTTTTTAAATCATGAATTCATTTTGACACTTAGTTTTAATTTTTAAAATAGTAACTGCATGATTAAACCTAGCTCAAAAATCAATTTTTTTTTTGTATCCAATTGATTGCTAATACGTTTTACAACGTTTTCTTTTTATTCCACCACAAAATAACCAATTTTGATCATTTCCTCACTCAGAGACTCAAGAATTTGAACTAAAATTGTAATAATTTTTATTGAATTGCTTCCAATTTCCTTTCTCAAATGCAACTAGTAACGACGATGCACTAATATGAAAAATCTCATTTTCAGTCATGCAAACATTTCTTTTGTTTTGATGCAAATTGCTTGGAATTTTTTGTTTTATTTTGTTTTGTTTTTTAATAATTTTATGATGGATACACAACAATTTGGTTTGAAATTTTCTTTAAAATGCAGGTATTCATGCTTTGACGTTTTGAATTTCAAAATATTGAAAAATTAAACATAATGTGTACTTAGCTAACTGTTAACCGCGCCCTTGATTACGTTCCTCCGACGCGAACAATAGAGCTCGTGCAGTACGACAACTTCCTACGCTCTCCCCTCGTCTCCAACTTGATAAGCGAAATTGATCTCTCTCTCTCTCTCTCTCTCTCTCTCTCTCTCTCTCTTTCACACACGCACACAGTCTATATTATGCTACTCTTTCTCTGTAATCGATTTTTTCTTCTCTCTCTATCTTGCTCTCAAAGTGGGTATATTGTAGACGATTCTCTCTCTCTCTCTCTCTCTCTCTCTCTCTCTCTCTCTCTCTCTCTAATTTCACACACATAAGCTAACACATGAGCATACATAGAGTGTTACTCGTGACATCTTTCTCTCTCTATCAATTGCACTACAATCAAAAAACAAAACTCTCTTTCTCTCTCTAACTCCCATACACACACTCAGTCAAAGCATAAATTCAATCAAGTATTATTGAAATCATTCACACACATACACAACGTGATTAATCAATCTCGTATCCTCTGTTTGTTTCTCAATCAATAGCGCTACTACATGATATTACTTTCTCTCTCTCTCTCTCTCTCATGCTCATCCGTAGTCAAACATACACACACACACACAGAGTTGCAATCAAAACACATAGACACATAGATGGTCTACTCTCTCTCTCTCTCTAATTATTTGCTCACTATACCTGGCCATGACTCTCACTCTCTCTCTTTTACTGCATCCAAGCCAGTGTCATCCACAACAAGATCCCCTCTCTCTCTTCTTTTGTTCTCACTTCTGCTCGCTATACCCGACCGTGACTCTCACTCTCTCTCTTTTACTGGATCCAAGTCAGCGTCATCCATAGCAAGATCCACTCTCTCTCTCTTCTTTTGTTCTCACTTCCAAGCTTCGCAACCAATTGGAGGGTCTCCTTCTCCCTCTCTAGCATACTACTATGCTACATTTGTAGAAATGTGATATGGTTGCTTCTTTGCCCCCTCTTGAAGCACCTCTCAAACATGTTTGTGAAGGTTGTATTTTGGGTAAGATGCAGCGTTCGAGGTTTCCAAAGGATGGTTCAGTTACAGCCACATGCAGGTTGCACCTTGTGCATAGTGATGTTTGTGGACCCATGCAAAACTCCATCCTTGGGCAATTACCTCTAATAAAGACCAACCTTATAAATTAATTGGAAGTGGAGCCACGACGAGGAGAAACTAAGCCAGATGCACAAGCCCTGGCCTTGGCCGATAGAGCTAGTGCGCCCGACGTACTGAAGCAAAATGCAAAGTGGTTAGTGTTAGTAGTCACTAGAAAGTTAATGATATATTTACAATGGGTAGAATGAGGTGGATGGTTGAATGAAGTGAGAAAACCCTTGTGCTGGTGAAGCTTGAAGAAGTTTTGGACTTACTTGTGTAGGTTCTCAAAATGACTATCGATCCTCTTCTTCTTCTTCTCTTCTTTATGCCACCGCCGCCAAGGTTGATTATTGCGATGAAAATGGCAATTCGGTTGAGGAGATCTCTTAATTTGCAGAGGTTAAGCATGGTTTACATGCTGAATTTTATGTATATAGATAAGGGGTAAGATGGTATTGTACTTTGGAAGTAATAGAGAGAGGCATAGAGATGGTGTATGTACATGTAGAGGTCATATGAGAGCTATGGAAGTAAGAGGGGAGGTTAATGGTGAAGAAGGTGAGAGAAACCATGGAAGGTACAGGTTTGAGTGAGAGGATTGAGAGGAATGAGTGTGTGTGTGTGTGTGTGTGTAGAAGTGTGGAAAGAGGTGAGAGAAGACTATGGGCTAATTGTGAGAAAAGCGGGCAAAACTGGGGTCCACTCAAAAAATCATACCTCACCGATGGTAGCTCCAAAATCATCAAAAGTTTTGAAGTGATTATTAAGCTCTTGGCCCAGATTTTCTTTTTTGACCACCATTTTAAATTCGGAGTGGAGATGGATATATAAAAATTCCCACCAAATGACCTGTTTTTCTTCACAAAAAAGTCTTCAGTGGCCCCCCTTTTTATTGAATTTGCATATGCCTCCAAAGGTGAGCCCCTCCTTTCATGAGAGCATGACCTAATTGATTCTTAGGGGTTTGAAAATATGCATGGTTATGGATTATGCATAAATATAATATATGGATATGATGAAAAAAAATCTAGTATATATAAACAATTCATGGAATCTAGAATAGTGCGGGCTATATTAAAAAATAAAGAAATATATAAAAATATAGAGAATCAAATGAAGAGGGCCCTCATTGGTTTTTATTGATGTATATTTATTTACAAGAGGTAAGAAATAATACCTATAGGAAATAGGAATTTAGTGGAAGGAAATGACTGATGGTGAAAGGGTTTTTTTCTTAAGAGTGCATTCACACCAAAAATAAGAGAAGATTGCATGAAAATATTTCTATATGGAATAAAGAGTAGGAAAAATGGTAAGAAAAATTGTGGTAATAGTGAGTCAATGTACATAGCATACATAGAAAAATAACGCACACCTAAGTAGAAATATTAAAATAAATACCAAAATATTTATGAAAATTTCTTATATTTAGACCCTATATACAATGAAATATTTACAAAAAAATGGGCCATAATATGTTTTATTTTTTTGATTTTATTTACTTTTTAAGCTCAACTAACCCAATGACTAGCTAGCCGAGAGTTTAAAGGAGATATGGGAAAAGTCCCCTAACTCACACACGCCTATGTACAATGAAAAGGTAGGGATAGCCACAATGTTTAGGTGATTTTGGTAGGGTGAGGTAGCTCACTATGGAAATTTCGGATAGCCAAAAAATGGCTATCATTAGCCCTACCCAGGATGATGGTATATTCATGTACCATCATAAAACATCTTTTCCAAAGAGAGTGCTTCTAAGTCCTTAACAAGATTTTCATCGTTTGGTCCCTTGGCATTTTGGCTAGAGTTGTACTCATGCTTCATGCAATAAAACTTACAAGAAAAAGTTGTCTTTTGACAGACCTTTGGTAGATCCTTTGGTAGAAGGCGACTCAAATAGGGCTTCAGGCGATACACATTTACCTTCCTGGAGTGCTCTTTATCATTCAAGTCCATAAGCTGATAGTAACTTGAATTGAAAGCCTTCTTGACTATGTATGGCCCCTGCCATTTAGTTTCAAATTTGGCATCAAAACAATTGTCAAGTCAATTGTCATATCTTAGCACAAGTTCTCCTTCCTTGATGCCTTTGTCCTTGAGTTTCTTGTCAAGCTTCTCCTTCGCTTGCGTAGCTTTCCTCTTGTAGCACTCATAGGCTGCTTCTCGTTTCCACTCAAGATCCACTAATGTAAAAAGTCAATCCATCCATACCTCTTGATCATCTTGTTCACCTCTGCCATGAAGTAGTATTGTTGGGATGTTCAACTCAATAGGCTGCAAAGCCTCTTGACCATAGACCAAGTGAAATGGTGTGAACTCCGTGGCTTCCCTATATGTGGTTCAATACGCCCACAAGGCACCATCTAAAAAGTCATCCCACAACTTTGTCTTGTTTTGCACCATCTTTTAGATGATGCCTGCAATGACACCATTAGCTTTTTCCACTAAACCATTTGATTGTGGGTAGTAGGGTGTGCTATGATGATGTAGAATGTGAAGCTCTTCACAAACTTTTGTGAGTAAACCCTTTTTGAACCCTGGACCATTATAAAAAATCATTTCCATAGGTGTGCCAAATCTATAACAAATATTAGTGTAGACAAACCTGGTCACTGTTTTCCCATTTACCCTTGCCACACTTTGAGCCTCTACCCACCTAGTCATGTAATCTACAGCCACTAGAATGTAGAGTTTACCTTTTTTTTTGTTCTAGGAAGAGGACCCATAGCATCAATGCCCTATTTTTCAAAGGGTCCATTTGCAAGCACTATTTGCCTCGGACCATGCACCGACCTTCTATTTCCATTTACTTGACAATTGTGATAGCTTCTACACCAATGTTGGACATCCACATGCAGGTTTGGCCAAACATACCCTGCAAGAAAAATCTTCTTGAAGTCTTGTGGAAACTCACCCTCCAAAATGTAGCCAATAATGGGAGCCTATGACTCCAATTCTTGGTATCTTGGTTGCTTGACAGCTGCTGCGACCATGATGACCTGGACTTCTTTCTCAATACATGTAACTTCTTGTTGTGCACGTAAATCAATATCTTCATTTTGTTTCCTAGAAATATAATATAGTTTCACTTCTTCAAACTGATTAACCAACCTACGAATGGGATGAACCTTTGTTCTTAGGCTTTCATTCTTGCATGCCCAAATTCCTAAAATCTGCTTGCATTAGGAATACTTTTTGTTGGTGGCAATGGTAGGGTCTTTACTGCAGGCACCTTAATTTCCTTCTCATGTACCCTATAAAGTGAGAATCCCTGCCAAATGTGCACGCACGCTATCTTCTACCTTGAAAGAGTATTGAAACTCTTACAACTCAATAATCCACTTTGAGATCTTAGTACTAAGATTCATTTGAGATGACACCCAAGGGGAAAAAAATTCTACAGCAAGGATTACAAAAGGTTTTGCTAGCAAGTAGGATCTAAACTTTCTCACTACAAACATGAGAGAAAGCATCATGAGTTCTACCTCTATGTAGCCTCTCTCCAAAGCATTCATGACCCTACTAGCAAAGTAGATGGGTCACATCCTGGTACTGTGGGGATCTTATTGTAATAAAACTGCACCATTTTTTTCCTTCCCAACACTAGATCTAACAAAGAATGTGTACTCCCAACAAGGAGGCATGAGTGTTGCTAGCTGTGACAGAATGACTTTAATGTTACAAAAATACTCTTCAAGCTCATCAGACCATGCAAATTCTACTTGTTGTGTCAACTTTTGCAAAGGGTGAAGTAACTTCGGGGCTAAGTGAATGAAGTGTGACATATACTTCACCTTTTGAATGAATGAGATGATCTTCTTAAGACTCTTGGGTGATGGTAACTCAATAAGAGCCTTTTCCTTTGAAGGATCCACCTCAATACATTTATAGGAAACCTTGTGACCAAGCAAGATCCTCGGGGGGTTCACTTTGTATAAAACTACCATATCACGTGCATTCAAGACATGTTTGTAAAACCCTTATCTGTGAATTTTGTTAAGAATATAATGTACCCTTTTCTTTTAAAATCTGTAAGTTATTTTCAAATTTGAAAAAAAAATTCCCTTTTGTATATATATTTTTGTAAGTTTCAAGAACTTTAAATACCCTTCTGTTGAACTCACGTGATAGGTTACATTTTCATTAGGTGGCCTCCCTGGGGCAAGATCACTTCATCCTCACCTATGTGGCATTTGTCAGGTTGAGTTGACCTCCCTGTCATAGAGTTTCTTCAAACCTTCTTCTACCCTTTGTAGATGTAATGATTTTGAGCTATAAATGCAAAAATCATCAATAAAAACCCTAATGGACTTTCCAAAGAATGCTTGAAACACCATGTTCATGAAGTGTGGCAAAGTTGCAGAGCATTTGTCAGGCCAAATGGCATAACTCTGAAAGCATAACAACCCCATGGAGTGATGAAGGTTTTTTTCAATTGATCCCTGAATGTGATACCTATTTGAAAGTAGCCTGAGTAACCATCACACACAGTGTACTTCTCGTGACCAGCTACCTCATTTAGTATCTCATCCTGAAATGGGAGGGGAAAGTGATCTCTTTTGTTGCCTCATTTAGTGGATGGTAATCCACACATACCCTCCACTTGCCATTCTTTATGAGAGTGACAACAACGGGAGATACCCACTCTGAATTCTCCATTGGATAAATGAAACCTGCTGCTAGAAGCTTTCTTACCTTCTTGAGTAAAGCCTGCTCCTTAATGAGACTCCTAGCCTTCGCTTTTCAGCCTTAGGTGTGGCTTTTGGCTTTAGCTCGATCTTGTGTTGAACATCATCTACTCCATGCACGCCGATGTAGTCTTTAGCAAAAAGCCTAGGAAATTTCCTTAACACACCTTTGAACTCCTCTCTTTCATCCTTTGTAAGTGTTGTAGACAACATGCCTTCTAACATTTCTTCATATTCCACATTTTGATTCTCTTGGGAACCTACCTCCTCCAGACCTTGACAAGGGGCCTCTTGATTGTTTGGCTTAAACCTTACCCCCATGACTTCGATGGAAGACTCCTCTTCAGTATTGTTGTTGCTACTTTCTTCTTCTGAAGTGCTATCAGTCTAGCCTTCCTCCGTCTTACTTTGTGATGATTCTTCATGGAGCTCCTCTTGGCGTTTCTCCTTCATGTCAAAGACAACCTTGTTATGATTGTCATTCCTACAATTCAATTTCCCATTTTTCCAATCCTGCAAAGCTCGCATTTTAATTAGCCATGGTCTTCCAAGGATAAATGGGTAGCCACTTCCCATGGTCAACATAACATAAAAATCCATTGCCTTCTTATTGCTAGAGGCCTCCACAAAAACATTTTTACAAATGCCTACACACCTAGCCTTGCTATTGTTTGCCATATTGACTTTGATTTAAGGTGTCTCATGGATGTGCATGCCTAGTCTTTGCATGAGTCCCTCTGTCATGATGAAACACCCCCATCCACTAGACCTTTCCTAATCAATCTTCCTTTGATGTAACAATCTAGCACATGTGTAATATCCTCATTCATTTCAGCTTGTGCAATTTTCACAACATGCATACTCTCTTTTACCTTTCTCCTAGTGCTATTGCCTTCGATAAATCCCTCCAAACTTGTGGACATAATGCAAGAAACTGAGGACATGAGATATCAAGACCCTTACCTCTCATGTCTTCCAACAGGTTGTATGGAGCCATACCATGTCCAAGAGGGAAGTCGTGGAGGTTGATACGACGTCAAGTCCTCTTGGTTTCCTTGGTCTCCTTTGCCTTCTTTTCTTGTCCATGATCATTTTGTGATGTGACTCCTTCTTTCTCCTTACCTTTTCCACGGCCACGCTTGATGCCATTTGCTTCCATGTCAATCTCTTTTGAATTTGTCACCTGTACCACGTGCACATTTGGGTCAGGCAAAGGTGGAACTCCTTCCACTCTTTGTGGAGGTGGTCTTGCTCCATTTGGCCTTTGCAAAAGACGTGGTTGTTGACTAGTTCCTTCACCTGCATTCATCACTAAGTAATTCAAATAAGGTCTCCCTGACTCCCCACGGGGCCAAGGACAATTATACATCCCATGTCCAGACTCTCCACAATTCCAACATTGCAAGACTCTCTTAGGTCGTGGTGGCTCTCTCTCTTCTGATTTCTTTGCTTGTCCTTTTGGACCTATAGCTTGTGCAAGATGAATTGACAGGTTGCTTAAAGATTCATTTAACTTCTCAATCACTTCAGTCGCGTTACCTCAGCAATCTCTCTAGATGTTGATGCTTGTAATTTTTCCTTGGTTCTTGGACCCTCTATTGGAACCTCTCCTATTAGACACTTGAGTTTCCTATACTTCTCAAAAGCCCTAGTTTCGGCTGCATCAAAGGTAGCAGGTGCACCTGTCTCAACTTTTATCTTGAGTGTGAGAAAGAGACCGGCTATGAACCTCTCCTTCTTTAGGAACTCTACACCATCACGAGGGTTAGCAATATTTCTCATCCATATAGCCCAAAGACGTAGACACTCTTGTTTATACATGTAGTAGTCATCTAAGTCTTTTTGCTTGTGAGAAACGATGTCTTGCCGTAGCTTTTGAGTGTTTTGGGGGTCAAAGAAGTACCACTTGAAATTATCAATGACTTTGTTATAGCTTCCCTTAACCTGTTGAGATAGAGAGTCAAACCAAGGGCTAGCATCCTTCCTTAGAACTACTTTAAATATTTCTAAGCGTTCTTCATTTCCTATCACTCTTTTTATGCGGCAAGCCATTTTGAAATTTTCTAGAAATAGCTCGGCATCCTTGCCAGGCTCTCCAAAAAAGAGAGGATATCCTGACATTTGGTGTTGGGCTTCCATTGAATCAGTTTCAAAGTGACAATACGTTTTTGTTTTTCTTTCTTAAAAAGATTTACACAATAATATTTTCTAAATTGCAATCTATTCTACAACAAAATATAAATATTCACATCAAATGACCTATGATGATCAACAAGAGGCAGGATGACAAGGTTTGGTGACACGATAATTTCTCCTACTCTTTGGGCACCAAACATGAACACCATACGTTGTTGAAAATAGGTTTTCCTACTAATTGCAATGTTTATTCTAATGTGTGGAGTGAAATGGAAGGGGAAAACCTCTATTCTTGGGCCATATCCATGGTCTATGCATGACCAAATGCTTAAAACAAAACAAAAATATAGACATCCAAACTAATGCCGTATCTAATGAGAGGCAAAATAAAAGAATTTACTGAAGCGTTTATCTCGACCAACCTAGGAGGGCCAAAAATTCTACGAATTACACGCTAAAATTGTAGTTGGTTACAATGATATGCACCTTTTTCCTTGCAATACGAACAAACGGGTCATACAAATCTTCGTGATTCATGCAAGCTACTTGATTACTCTAAAGACTGAGTATTCAAAATAACATACACAAGCCTTCCTCCGCAGGGCACCAAAATGAGGCGGTCCGGGACGGGCAACAAGAGAGGCGACCTCTAAACACCCCTCGAGGCTCCCGTGCTGCTCAATTGAAGCTGGGGCAACCACAAGCACAACACAACAACAAACCCACATCCAAAACCAAACAAAATAGGGGCACCACCTAGTTATGGTATGCAAACTAGGACGTAAGAGAGATTTTGTCACAACCAATAAGATGCACCACAAAACACACACAAACAACCTCACACCAAGACACACACAAAATGAACCACAGAGAGCTAGAGCAAAGGGAAGAGAGAGAGAGGAATGAAACTTGCGTAATACCTTGTTTGTGACTTGCAAATGGAGATGGTTCATTATGATGCTATTGTAGAGCTTGTACAAAGCTAACTCAATGCTTAGTCAATGCTAAACATTGCCAACACACACACACACACACACACACACACACACACACACACACACACTATCTTAACTCTCTCTAGCTATGGCCGCTACCGGGACCTTTACACCTACTCTTACACTACCTACCCTAGCATGGGGCACACACACACACACACACACACACACACACACACACACACACACACACACACACACACACACACACACACACACACACACACACACACGCGCGCACACACACACACACACACACAATACCTATGAAGGCCGCTAGCTATTCAAAAACCTACATTACTCTTGATATTTATTCCTACACACTCGTACACTTACTCTAATACTACCTACCTTTAAACTGGATTATTAAACTCTCTTGCATGGGGCACTACCCTTACATGATAAAGCTTATTATCTCCTAATATTGGGGGGCATATGGCCATTACATTTAATGCCCTCTCCCAAATCGAGCCTGCCTGCGATCTCTGTTCTGTCTCCCCACTCTACACGGCGCACTCATTCCCTCACTCCTGCACTCTGTCGCGCGGGTTCCTATACGCTCTGCTCTGCTCACTCAGAACGCCACCGAAGGCATTAACCTCGGGGATCGTCCATATGGATCTCTCCCACTCCTCCAACTGCTGCGCGAGTTGTATATAAAGGTGAGCTCTCTTGGAGCTCACTTAGTGTTGTGCACTTGTTCATTTCGTTGTGTGTTTGCAAATACCACTTAGTAGTCGCACTATCTCTTGTTGGGGAAAAGCTTTGAGTGATGGTTAAAGGGAAAGATAAATTGGCAGTTGTGGAGCTGGCTGCTCCAACTCAAACACAGGTATTACTGTTGGACATGGGCTTTCAAATACTTGATCTCTTGTTTAATTTTTGTGGTAAAAAGCTGGCTTGCGGTGTGGAAGCCGTCTAAATAGTTTTTTTCTCTCCTTTACTTAACTCAATGTAGTTGGCTGTTTCCGTTATAATCCGACTGTAAGTTGCCTACGACGTTTTCCTATCGTTGTTTTGGTTATCTACCCATGACTAAATGAGTAGGAAAATCTCATTGGATTGGTTGTTTTCTGCTGGCCGGAGATTTTGGGGATGGTGCTGTAATGAGAAAACTCTGATCTGGAAAATTCTGAGGTTAAAATATCACCCAGGTTCTGTCTCTATTTTGTACTAGTAAAGGATATCCAGATTTTGTCGATTATTCTATGAACTTCTGTCTAGGCTTGCTTGCTTTGGAGACCGGACTGTTTTTAAAGGGCTCCTGTGCTTAGCCAAGCAACTTATATTCTATGGTTATAACTAACTAGTGGGATTTTGGTCTTTTGACGTGAATACCATGCCTGACTTAAGGATACTCGCAGAACTCGGTTGATTGAATGCTTATGCATGCATTTATATTGAGCTTTATTTAGGTTCAGCTTCATGTGGTTTTGTAGCTGCTCTTCTCCATTCTGATAGGCCATGTGTGGCATTACAACAATATAACATACATATTATGACTGGTGATTTTGGTGGAACTTGGCCTAGTGGAGCTTCTCTAGGTCTGCCTATGGTATATGAATGGTTCTCTGTTTGGGAGATGTGTTACTGTTCTGTTTGGGGTTGAGCTACATCTATATGGCTCCATGAAAGTCTGGCCATTTCACCGCTTTGCTTAAGGGGGCAACTGATTGTGACTGAATTCACTTTTGCACTATTGGCATGAACTTTATTTATTTGTTTGGAAAGCCGTATCGGTTATATTCTGCAATCAATTTACCTATACAACTATGAGGTGGATACCTTGCTTTTTAAGCTTCATGTGTTGTTGCTGCTCTTCTTTATTTTAATAGGACTTATATGGCTTATGGACTGGTTCTTATGGTCTTTTTTCCTACATCTCATGATAGCATTATGGCTTGTTTGATATAGCCGATGGTTTTGATAGAACTTGGCATGCTGGAACTCCACTAAGGTTGACTATGGGTTTGGGAATATTTGAGTTTTGGAGCTCTGGTTGGGAGCTAGGCCGCTTCTCTGTTTGGGGCTGAGGTTCATCAGTATAACTCTATGAAAATCTGGTCAATGTGTTGGATAATGGAGTGGCTAATCATGGCTGCAATCTCTTTTGTTTTGTTACTAACCTGAACTTTTTGCTTATGCAACTATATAGTTGGCTTGTGACTTAATGCAACTATGCTATTTTGTGGTATTGGCTGTCTCTTTGTTGATTGAATGCTTATACCTGCATTTGAATTGAGCATCATTCTTGTACAGCTTTTTGTGTTTTTTTTGGCTGCTATGGTGTCCAAGAACACAACTTTGGCAACATTCGGATACCGGATTCTTGGTTTTTTGTCAAGATAGCTTGCGGATCTGGAAGCGGTTTAAATGGTTTTGTGTCTCTCTTTTACTTCACACAATATAGTTGGTTTGTGTCCTTTAGGCCTGGATGTTTCAACAGCATGTGGCCTACGATGGTTTCGTATCTTGGCTATAGTTTTCTATCCATGGTTAAATAGGTAGAAGCATCTCATTGGGTTGGTTTGTTTTTTGCTGGCCAGAGATTTTGGGAATGTTGCTATAGTGGAAAACTTTGATCATGCTGATCTGGAAAAATTCTGAGAATAATTTTTTAAAAAGTTATCCAGGTTTTTTGTATTAAAGGGTATCTCATGGCCCTTTTTCACTGGGTGCTGATTGATTTTCTGTACTAGATTTTGGGCTGGGTCTTGCTTATTTTGGATGTTTAGCCATAACCAAATATGGCGCTCATAAGTTGGCTGCTGGCTAACGGTTATCGGTTAGAACTTACCTTTCTTTCGTACATCAGGTTATGTAAATACTTATGGCTTAGTAGATGATGATAACATCCATATACTGCCGTAATAACTAGTTTCTACTCAGTACTGAGCTGCCCTTGTAAATAATGAGTGCTGACACCTGTTACACTAGGTCTTATGTGTTTATGTTATGGTTTCCTTGAACCTCCAAGATGGGGAAGAGGATACCTTTGTTTCTTTTTGAGCTGGGATCTACTGGATCAATGCTTAAAAAACACGATCCTGGTTTTGAAAAAAATCTAGCAGTTGTCATCACTTTGGTGGTTGCTCTTTAAAAGCCTAAATAAAGCTTGGGAGTGGTTTTCCTTTGGTTGATTACTTTAAATATCTTTTTTTCTAACAATAGCTCTGCTCTGTAACACATTTTTTATATATTTGATTGATTTGCAGTTTCTTGACAGACTGGTCCCTTGTTTTATTTGCTATTTACTGACCTTTTTTTTGGGGATTTTTGGAACTTGGTAGGATCTCCTCGGGAGTATGCTACCAGGACTGTGCTGGGTCTTCTTGGTATTTTAAGTCTTATAAATCTCAGACAGATGTTTTTTAGGCCAACTCCACTTGGCTGTAACTGGTTTTTGCACTTTGCTTGTTTTTCTAAAAGCTTATTACATGTACCAGCTGACTGTGTCATCTCTTTTTACATGCTAAAAGAGGGCTTATACTTCTTATGGCTCTTTTTTGAAACTTTGTGATATGTTTCTTGTAATTGATAATTCTAGCAGGGCCGTCACGTAGTAAGAGTATTGATATTTACCTTTGTGTCATCTCTTTTGCTCTCTGAAGACCGGAATGAACCTAGCTATTGGGCTGTTGAGAGTTTCTTTCTGCTAAAACCTTAATAGCAGCAACTTTTTTGGGGATATGACTAAGATGACCCGTAGATGGGATGAGGTAAACACTTGTTACTAATACCTTTTCCTCTCATCCCAATGATAAATGTTTTTTTTTAATCACAAGGAATAAAAAAAACACCTAAAAGGTAGTAACTAATTCAAGTTATTATTATTTACCTTGGGAGCTAATACTTGTATATTTACAGGAAACACCAAAATATACATTAAAGGCACGCATGAGCACAATTTCAGAACCTAAAAAATTGCGGCAATAAATGCCAAACTCCGCCAAGTGGAGAGACGGGCGTACGTAGTCCACTTCGGGGCAAAGATAGCCTCCAAAGCTCGCCTTCGACCTTTCCTTTTCGAGCTTGTAAAATTAAAAAGAGCTCCACTTAGAATTCCTAAATCTAAGTTTGTTTTGGTTAGACAAATCTGTTTTGATATCACGAATTCTGCTAATTAAAAAAAACTACATTTTGTCCCCATACAGCTTGGTTTTTTATGATTGTTAAAATGATAGAGTTGTATGGTCTTTGATATCGTGAAACACATAAGTCTAAAACATTTTTTCCCATCGCACTGGTTAAAAGTTTTCATCTCTTTACTTTAATTGATAGCAATTTTAAAGTTGGGTGACATCGATAACAAGTGGGATACCTATGCATCACCTGCAGTCAGTGCCAATACTAACTAAATGTTATATTGTCTCTATGGATGCAGGTGAGGGTTACCTTCTCAACTCTAAGCTATCAAATTTTTGCTGGTCTGGAGATTTGCAGGACTTGTATCTCTTCATCCTTACTAGGGAAGCTTTTTAAATTTCCCCACTTGTGTATAAGACCATTTTTTGACATGATAATGGAATTATACGGCCCTCTTTCCTGACATAGTTTCTAGTGTCTTTTGAATTTGCTCAAATTCTTGGTGTCTATGTATTAGTATTATTGAAACACACACACACACACACACACACACACACACACACACACAGAGAGAGAGAGAGAGAGAGAGAGAGAGAGAGAGAGAGAGAGAGAGAGAGAGAGAGAGAGAGAGAGAGAGAGAGAGAAAGAGGTTAACGTCTACCGCCATAGCTGATTAATATAAATGAAGCTTGATGATTACAAAGGTTATAAGATCCCATTCTTATAGGTTTGTCGTGTCCCCTCGCTCCTCATGAGCCACACCCCTTGGCATACCCTCTAAGGTTCAAGACCATCCAATACGGCCAAGGCGTAACACATGGCACACACCGGACACCGACTTATGCCGTAACACTTGGCACGCACGGAGGACCTAATCCCAATATCCCTTGATTCGTGTAAACCCAAATGTGCAATGGTACAGTGCTACCATTTAAGGGCTGGGAACCCGTACAACAAATTTAAAACACCACATCAAAATTCATTTGGGAAGTGTGATGCAAGTATGGTTGTCAAGGCCGCACTTTGGCTCTTTGGCTCTTTGCTCCTGGACCACCCATCTCCATCACTCGCATCCCAAACTCGGACCCATCAAAAAGTCGCACTGCCCAATTGCAAAATGAGGTTAAAAAAAAAAAATCTTCGCAAGAGGGAAATTCGCCAAGTACATGAGATGGCAGAATTGAGCATCATCCGCATATTGCGACATCGCACCAGACAGAACCTTAGCAGCCCGAATTAGAAAAAGCGAACAGTAGGGCATCACCGCTTTATGCCTGCTATTGCCTCCTCTCCACATGGCTCCTATGGAAGCCCTCTTCAGCCTGTCCATCTTGTCTTTGCGTCCCTGAATGGCTTCAAACGGCTTGTTTGGCTCCGGCGCGGTTGCTTTCCAACTTGTTGAGCCTCTCAACAATCAACTGCCATTCCTGTTTCCCCATAGAACCCCGGGAAACAAGCCAATAGGTGTACTCAGCAATGAGCAAGCCGGCACATTTTGAATTCCATAGATCAGACCCTGCAGAGTCGAATGGTGATCCGCTGCGTCTACGTTGTCCTGATGCTCTTGCTTCCTCTTCTTTTTCTTCTTCATCTGAAGACGCAGGTGAACCTTCTTCGTCCTCGTTATGCTACAGTGATGGTGTGCTGTGCTTAGGCACGTCACTATCTGATCTGTCGCTTTCGTGGCTGCGAGTCATCGTCCCCTTCCTTCACGCAACCATCGCGCGCTGCCTCATGCCCTACGTCGAGCTCTCTGTTGAGCACCATCCCCCCAAGACCTGCTCCATGAGCAGTGCCTGCAGCCTGACCGGATAAGCCCTCTAGGATCGTCTCTACGGTTATTCAACCCTGTGTACTCCCCTCGCTGGTTCTACATAGCGCCGCCAGCCTCCATGATGCCCGCCCTTCGAGCGACTCCCCGCCTGCTCGGCACCGGCATATGCATTGTAGTAGAATTGGAGGAGCATGGTTTGCGCCTCCTTCGTCACCGAAGGGCGAGTAAGATCAACTAAGTGGTCGCCAAATGTTAGAGGGGAAGAAGAGACCTCCACAGAGAGAGAGAGAGAGAGAGAGAGAGAGAGAGAGAGAGAGAGAGAGAGAGAGAGAGAGAGAGAGAGAGAGAGAGAGAGAGAGAGAGAGAGAGAGAGTTAACGTTCGCTGCCATAGCTGATTAATATAAATGAAGCTTGATGATTACAAAGGTTATAAGAGCCCATTCTTATAGGTTTGTCGTGTCCCCTCGCTCCTCATGAGCCACACCCCTTGGCATCCCCTCTAAGGTTCAAGACCATCCAATACGGCCAAGGCGTAACACATGGCACACACCGGACACCGACTTATGCCGTAACAATACCCTCTTACAATGGACACAAAACTGGCAATGAAAACACACTAAAACACTTTTTCAACAAGATCAAATGATAGAAACTTAAAATACACAAGTCACCTTGAATTCACCAAACCGTATTGCAAAAGTGGAAGGACGAAGATTTGAACATCGAATCACGTCTTTGATGGACCAAACCTCAATTTCTTGATGATGGAGGAACATATACAATAGTGGTTTTAAGATTTTTGAACTCACATTCTCTTACTTGCAATGTGTAGCTTGAAAGCTTCTCTCACACCAAAATGAAGCTCACAAAGTGGTTGCTACGCCTAAGTCTCTCCTCACGCATAGAGTGTTGGGATGCTACATGAGATATTACAGGTTGTTTTACAAGAAGAAGAGGGGCCTATTTATAGGTTGGAGACCCCTCATTAAGATTATTGGAAATCCTAATTAACAAGCTAACAAATCAGGATTATGATTTTTTTTTAATATCAAAACATTGCAGACCTCTTTTGTCTGCATTATTGATGGTAGATAAGGTGAAAGTAGAGTTTTAAGAGAGAGAGAGAGAGAGAGAGAGAGAGAGAGAGAGAGAGAGAGAGAGAGTTACTATGCACATATCTTGAGGTGAGGTGTCTTTTTGTAATGGCTATTGCCCACACAGGAGCAATAGGCATTACGGGAATGATTACCCGCAACTACATTATATGAACATCAACATATAGAATGACAAGAGAAGGAAGTACACAGTACACAGGCACAGAACACCTCTTGCTTCATTCATGTATAATCGAGACACAGAGTTACAACAGTAGATGCCATGAATATCATAGAGATTGGTTAAGTTACATCAAAAGACAGGTATGCCCCTCCATATAAAACCACTGCTCCAGCGTAGATCGGGAACGGTGCACACACTCCTGTCCCGTGATATCCTGTGAAGAACTGTCGCTACGGCCGTCGCATATCGCATGACTCCTGATCTGCACTGTCCAAACCTCCGCAGGACCGCATGTGCGGCTAATGCCGTAACACCTGGCACGCACGGTGGATTGCGCAAACCCACACTCAGCCCCTCCGGTTGGAAGGTTCTGGTGGTTGCTCTGCACCCTGCTCTGGTGAATAGGAAACATCAATATAGCCAAAGCCTCAAAAATCTGCAGTTTGGGCCCGATAGACCTCATCCAAAAGACGTGGATCTATCTCAATTTGTTCCGGCCAGGGAGCCCGAGGAATAAACTGCGTTGGCAAAGAAATAGATTGAGGCGGTTGTGGCAGAGGAGAAAGAGGTGTATGTAAAGGATGATAACGAGTAAGGTAGCGATTAAGAGCAGCCCAAAATGGAGGGCAAGGTGGTAGACTGAGAGAAAAAGAAAGAGCTAAGGTCTCCACCCAAAAACAGACCCTGCACCGCTCCTTATGAAATTGACGAATCATTTTCTGTAAACGAGATACATGAGCCTGGGCTTCAGCACAATCCTCTGTAGCTTGTGCCCAATCAGCAACATCAAAACCCTCGGGAACAACACTCTTATCTCTGTCAGTGTTGGATAACTCGGGTTGGTGCACCACAACCTGCTGAGTGGGTGCATGTGCTCTCACCTCAGCAGCCAAGCGTGTGCTCCAGCTTTGTAATTGATTATCCAAAAAAACTCGGAGATCCTCTTGCATATCCACTGCCAATGCATCCAAATCAGTCATGTTGATCATTACATCGCCAGGGTGCGAGGCTAAGTAAGAGGCTAGGCTATGCTGCGTTCTCAACTGAAGAAGTTCTTGTTGAATAGAGGCCACAAACTCAGCATTAGCCCCTATTAACATTTGTATTTCTGCCCCTTGCTGGCGAGTTGTTGCAGTCAACTCGTCATTGTGAGTGGACAACTCAGCAATGCGAGTCTGCGAAGCCATTAGCTGCGCTTCCAGCTCATTTACTCTTCCCTCTGTGGCGGGGGCTGGCTAGGCCGCACGAATAGACTCTGCAAGTCTGCTAAAAAAGGTGCCACATGCCTGTAATTGGTCAGCAGGGGTCGCTGCTGCCGTAGCCTCCCAGGGTAGCTCTACGGGAAGAGTACCTCCCGTCGAGGCAGCCGCATTAGTAGTACCCGAAGTTTTCGGTTGAGCAGGGACATCCGCAACCGGAGAGCTCGTCCGCAAAGAAGTCGCACTGCTCACTCTTTTCTGCATTCGGCGATGCCAGCGAGCCACCGTAGAATCTTTCGAAACAGGAGATGCACTTGCCGGAGGTGGTGTCGAAAATTGTTGTTCCTCCCGGCCGCGCTTGCGGCTTGCTGATCCTGCACCTGTAGTGGCCATCTCTTGGGCTCCAGAGGATACCACTGCTGTCAATGGACCAGGAAAGTCCCCAGTGCCCACCTGCTGCTACTATGTTTCCCTCTCAGCCGGCACTGCCAAGCTTTGTGTTTGCGACAGAGGATCATGAGTGCCTTGGACCACCAAGCAATCATCTTCAAAGTGGCAGAGAGGACGCAGGGCGAGAGGAAAAACTTCCCTTAAAGGAAAAATCAATGTGAGCAGTTGGCCCACTTTTGTATTGGTTGGGGTATTCCTCCCCAACTGTGCCATCACTCGTTGGCACTCCTCCAGCAGTCGTTCTCTGACCACCGCTGCCCAAGCTACTGGCCCAAAGTTGGCCGAATGCAAAACATTTCTTGCTCGGCTCGAAATGGTATAGGTTTTGGCTTGTTGCCAAATTGCCTCGAGAAACCATCAATATGCATCCCTGGTTGCTACATCTGACAACCCTGACAGCTTATACTCCCCTTTGACCTTCAAACCAAATTCTTGTTCTACATCTGCAGTAGGGATCACATGAGAGGCACGCATCACGCCATCGTTGGGCAAACAGCAACACCTTGAGATCCTTTCCACTGTCAACTGAATCTGTTGATTATTGAGTACCACCATATCGCCAACAGCGAGTTGCTTAATCAAACCTGCTCCCTGCGGGTGAACTGGGATCCCTTGCCAATCCAGGTTGGCGAACACACGCAGCCGCAAGTCTTGCAGCCATGCGTCCACTCGTCGAAGCGCTAGCTGCTGCACGGGAGTGAAAGGAACACATTGCAGAAGAGAAGGTGTCATGGTGGCGATGAGATGAAGGAGCAGAGAGTAGAGAACTAAGAGAGCGCGACACACGAAACAAGAGAAACACAATAAAAATCGTCTACATGTAGTAGTAACCTTTCCACAATGAGTTCCCAAAACAGGGCGATCCACGGTGTCACAACCATCATAGATCCTTTTTCGCTTCCCAAGATTGCATGCAAAAGAATCCCCAATCATGATTAGCGCGGCTTCCAGCTCTTGTACCGTAGCAAAGGGGCACTGAATCGGGGTAGGTGAAACATAATGGCGTAATCTAAAACCATTGACCGGCACAGAAATAACCTCCCCCCGCAAATCCGCCAAATAGAAAGAAATGGGCCGCACGTTTAAAAAATCCAGAATGGTCCTGACCACCGTAATTTAAGCTTCCCCGGCATCTTCCCGAGACGGGAATTGAAGACAAGGACCAGCTGTCCCCGAAAAAATTGCCGTGCTTTCGGGCGATCCAACCATTTTTTCCGCCTAGACTGCAGATCCTGCAGCACCGCAAAGCTATTCAGCCGCTCTTCGTCCAGTTCCAGCAAAACATCCAATCGATAAATCACAGAATCCTCCGGAAGAAGCCGATCCACAATCAACATCCGCATACTCGGAATCACATGCTCCACTGGAGTGATTGCCTCCATGCCAAATGCCAACTTAAAAGGAGTCAATCCTGTGGCCACTTTATAAGCTGTCCGATAGGCCCATAAGGCGGAAGGAAGTTTCACATCCCAATCCGTTCTATTCATATTTACTAACTTTGTTAAAATTTGAATCAATTGCTTATTGGTTGATTTTGCTTGCCCATTCGCCTAAGGATAATATGGAGAAGATTTCCTGTGCAATACAAAATAAAACCGCAGCATTCTCTCCATCACCTTATTCAAAAAATGACTTCCCCTGTCACTAACCATCTCAATAGGGCAGCCATATCTAGAAAAGATATCCTTATATAAGCATCCTGCCACAGAAACTGCAATGTTATCTCTCAAAGGCCATGCCTCCACCCATTTGGTAGCGTAATCCGTGGCTGTCAAGATATAATTATTCCCTGTGTGAGCTGCCACTGGTTTAAAAGGACCAACAAAATCCAAACCCCACTTTTGAAAAGGCTCCAAGGGCAGGACTGGCTGAAAAGGCATTCTCGACCGTTTGGTAGGTTGCCCCAAGCGCTGACACACATCACACTGTTGCACATAGTTTCTCGCATCTTGAAACAATGTGGGCCACCATAATCCTGATTGGAGAACCTTCCGAGCTGTAAGTAATGCTGCAAAGTGACCTCCTGCAATACCAGTATGTACTTCCTCTAGGACTGCTTCCTGCTCCTGTGGTAGCACACATCGGAGTAACACATCTGCCACCGTACGGTAATAGAGATTCCCCATAATGATCTCAAAATTCTTGCTTCTAATAGCCATACGTTTCCTCTGATGGTTGGTCAAGAAGGAAGGCATGTCGCCACTGTAGAGAAAATGAAACATCTCCTCATACCATGTCCATGGGATGCTAGGAATGACCCTTGCCTGACTCGGGACTATGATATCCTCTGCAGCTACTCCTGCTAGAAACAGAGACGAATCCGGAAATTCATCAGCTACACCCGTCGGTGGCTCTCCAGAATCTAGCCTGGATAGGTAGTCAGCCACCGCATGCTGAGCCCCTGGTCGATGTATGACCTCAAAGTCAAATTCCTGCAACAAAAGCACCCATCTGGCCAATCTTCCCGTCAAATTCTGTTGCCTTACTAGGTATAAAAGAGCCGAATGGTCCACATGGAAGAAAAACCGTCGGCCCAACAGATAGTGCCGGAATTTCTTCACTGAATAAATCATCCCTAAACATTCCCTTTCCGTTACTGAATAATTTCTTTCTGCGGATGATAATTGTCTACTGGCATAATAGACAGGTCGAAACCAGCCTTGACTTTGTTCCTGCATCAATACACTGCCAATAGCTCGATCCGAAGCATCCACGAACACATGAAAATCCTGACCCCAATTTGGTGCCAGCATAATCGCAGCTTTGGATAGCTACAGTTTTAATCTCCGAAAAGCCAAATCACATTCCTGTGTCCATTCAAAATCTATAGCATGAGCTGCCTGAGTAATCGGGATTGCCAAATGCGCAACAAACCGTAAATGCCTCCCATGCCAACGGGCTTGACCCAGGAAAATCTGGCACTGTTTCTGGTTCCGCGGGGCAGCCGCTTCCATAATTGCGGCAATTTTATCCGGATCCACAGAAATACCATCTTCCGAGATGATATGCCCCAGTAGCCTGCCACTGCGAGAAACAAATGCACACTTTAAAGGATTCAAACTGAATTTTACCTCTCTGCATTTCATAAATCATAACTGTAATTGCTTCAAATGCTCCAATTGTGCTCCAAAAACACTGAGAGCATCCAAGAAAATCCTCATAAAATCCGTCAAATAAGGCCCAAAGATTTGAAACATATCCCTTTGAAAAGTGGAAGGTGCATTCCGCAATCCAAACCACATTACTGTGCAGGCAAATACTCCCCATGCGGTAATAAAAGTTGTTTTTGGCTGATCCCGCAATGCCATTCGAATTTGATTATATCCACTAAATCCATCCAAAAAAGTATACATCTCGTGTCCTGCTACATCATCCAAAATGGAATCCAAAAACGGAAGAGGAAAAGGATCTGGAACAGTAGCTGCATTCAATTTTCGGTAATCCACACAAATTCGGATTTGCTTATTTTTCTTTGGTACGACCACAATTGGAGAAATCCACTCCGGATTATCAATAGGGGTAATAAAACCCACTTCCAACAGGCGATCAATTTCCATCTTAACTTGCTTTGCCACATTTGGATTCATCCTGTATGAGTGCTGCTTCACTGGCACCGCATCCGATGTCAGATTGATCGTATGCTGATAAAACTTAGGATCCAATCCCTGCATATCCACATATTCCCATGCGAAAACATCCTTAAACTCTGTCAGTAACTTGATCAAATCATCTCTAAAACTTGCCTCCAGATGCTTATTAATATATATGGGCTGCGACTCCGCTTGCTCCCCAAGAAAAACCTTCTCTAATTCATCTTCTTTAACCCTTGTAATTTTTTCCATTTGCGCCTCAAACGCTCGTTCTTGCTGAATCACATCCTCCAATGACTCAGGACTTGGAAGCACCTGTTGTTGTTGCTCCCCTATTGCACCTGGAGTTCCTGAAACCCCCACCGAATTCCCTTTCGAAATCAGAGAAATATCCGCAAGATATAGAGAAACCAAATCCGGATTCGCTTTGAGAAATTGTTCCTCTTCATCCTCTTCTAATCTTTCCACCATATTAACTGTTTCTGCTATCACCGGCCATGCTGCCTGAACTGGTTGTCGGCATGTTCCCAACATCACACGCACTTTTCTTTTACCCTTCTTTACTGTAAGCATATTTGCTTCCCAATTATGCTTTACCCTCGCTTGTCGTAACCAGGGCCTCCCCAAGATAATGTGATAATCCTGATTATGATCTTCGATATTCAAAACTACTAAGGAAACAGCAAAGGACAAGCCCGCTACATCCAAAACAATGCCCCGAAGTAAACCCACTGGTTGCACTCTTCTTTGATCTGCCATGCGGACTACAAAGGGTGCAAGCTCCCAATCACTGAGACCAAAACACTCACACGCTGCTTGGGTGATAATGTTTACCCCCGCTCCTCCATCCAAGAGTACCTTGTCAATGTATGTACCATGGTATCGAACTGAAAGCTCCGGAATGCGGGTATCCGTGATCCTATTCGCCGGCAACAGGGCTGAATCATCCTCCTTGCTTTCAACCTTCCCAATGGCGACTTCCCTTAGCTCAATGGTCGTTTGTCGCAGCAATGCATTATGGAAATTCGGGACCAATTTCAGCAATGAACCCAGAGGTACTTGAATTGGTGATGTGAGAACCTCTTTCCAAACTGAATTCCACTCCTCTTGTTCTTTAATATCATCCTTATTTCCAGCTTTCCCTTCCTTTATTTCCAGGCCCACAGTTGCTGGCATAGTCGATGGTCCTGCTGTCTTCACTGGTGGTGCGGATTGTGGCAACCAGGACACAGTCTTTTTTCGCACCTTTTCCTGAGGCGTCCAATCCGAAATTTTCACATCAAGAGTTGGAACCACAATTTTACCCGATCGCGTGATTAATGAAACCACTGGATTAAACTCCTCCAGTCCTTCAATCTGAACCATAGCCACGCTAGGTTGTTTCCCTGCAGCGCGTTCCTGCTTTTTCCGATCGTATTCCATAGCTTCAGTACACTTGGATCGCCAGTGTCCATCCCCCAAACAGAAAAGGCATGTCTTGGGGCGATTAGGATCTCGGCCATCTCTTCCGCGACCTCGTCCTCCCCCTTGACCCCGTCCTCCTGCTTGACCTTGGAGAGGCGCCTCTGATGTATGAGCATGAGCCATCGCCACAGCAGGCTGTTGTCCCTGCCCTATCTGTGGTTGTTGACAGGTAGAAGAGTCCCCTCGACTCCGACGACCCCGGCCATTGAAATAACATTCCACTATATTATGAGTATTGGTCGTGCAAATCGCACACCACTTCTGATTCATTGTGCATTCCTGAGCAGCATGGCCCGGATTTCGACATTGGGTACACCATATTTCCTTCAGACTTTTAGCCACTGCAGCCGATTCCGTCGATCTGGTTGATACACCTTTCCCGTGACGCTGGGATTTTTTCCGTGGTGTCTCTTCCGATTATTTTCCCGAATCGCTGTTGCCTGAGTCCGAGGAATCAGATACTGCGGATTCCGACTCCGAACTATCACTGCCACTGTCTTGTGACTTTCGATGAGATTTCTTCCTGTCTTTCTTCTTTGACTTCTTTGGAGATTCCGTATCCTCTAAAGCCTCTCCTGCTACTACAACCCTAGCAATTACATTATCCAGTGGAGTAGTTACCTTATCCACTGTTGCCATAGCCGTTCTGAGATCCTTGTTGAGCCCCCGCAAAAAATAATCATTCAGTACTTCGGCTGCCAGCCTTTGTGCCTGAGGTACCCTCTGCAAAAGCATCCGAAATTTTGCAGCGTAATCCTCCACTGGCAATAACTTCTGCCGGAGCGTTCGAAGCTTCTCCAAATGTTGAGGGACTGTCTTTTCCATTCGAAACCTTTGTAGAAACGCTATGGATCCGTCAGCATACGTCTGGAAATGATCATCAGGGTATTCGGACAACCATTTCGCATCTTTCCCTGAGAGTGTAGATTCAAACACTGACTGTTGATGGAGAGGAATCACCACCCCAGGATGATTCAATCCATAAGCTTTATTGAATTGGCGCAAATGTGCATCAGGGTCTTCACTCGAAAGACCTCGAAACCGACTATACTTAATCTGAGGATGAGCCATCACTCCTTGCCCAACTGTTCCTCCTCCCCCCGGAAAAAGATGACGAGAACTAGGAGGTGGAGACAGTGGCGGAGATACCCCCGGACTGCTTACAGGAGACGGTGGTGGAGCAACCTGTGTGGGTGAGGGTGAATGTACGACAGGAGGACATGAGTGACTGCGCGGAGTACATCTCGCTCGCCGCAACCGCCTACCATGCACCGGGCTTGGTGATGGAGATACAGATTCCTCAATCTGCGATGAAGAAAAAACAAATTCATCGGAACCGCCTCTCCTCCGACGTCTTCCTACAATTGGAACCACAGGGTCAGGCGGACCCTACGACCTAGTGCGCATGCATATTCATCGCAGGCCGTTCATCACGCATTTTGGTCACCAGATGTAATGGCTATTTCCCACACAGGAGCAATAGGCATTACGGGAATGATTACCCACAACTACATTATATGAACATCAACATATAGAATGACAAGAGAAGGAAGTACACATTACACAGGCACAGAACACCTCTTGCTTCATTCATGTATAATCCAGACACAGAGTTACAACAGTAGATGCCATGAATATCATAGAGATTGGTTAAGTTACATCAAAAGACAGGTATGCCCCTCCATATACAACCGCTGCTCCAGCGCAGATCGGGAACGGTGCACACACTCCTGTCCCATGATATCATGTGAAGACTGCCGCTACGGCCGCCGCATACCGCATGACTCCTGATCCGCAGTGTCCAGACCTCTGCAGGACCGCATGTGCGGCTAATGCCGTAACACTTTTATGGTTAGGTCAATGGCTATATTGTGTTAGTATGTTAGTGGTTAGTGTTAGTAATCACTAGAAAGTTAATGATTTATTTACAATGGGTAGAATGAGATGGATGGTTGAAATAAGATGGTTGAATGAAGTGAGAAAATCCTTGTGCTGCTGAAGCTTGAAGAAGTTTTGGAAAACTTGTCTAGGTTCTCAAAATGACTATCGATCCTTTTCTTCTTCTTCTCTTCTTTATGCCACCGCCGCCAAGGTTGATTATTCCAATGAAAATAGAAATTCGGTTGATGAGATCTCTTAATTTGCAAAGGTTAAGCATGGTTTACATGTTGAATTTTATGTATATAGAGAAGGGATAAGATGGAATTTTACTTTGGAAGTGATAGAGAGAGGCATAGAGATGGTGTATGTACATGTAGAGCTCATATGAGAGCTACGGAAGTAAGAGGGGAGGTTAATGGTGAAGAAGGTGAGAAAAACCATGGAAGGCGTGGACTCACAAAAAAAAAAAAAAAGCTTGCATGAAAATATTTCTATATGGAATAAAGAGTAGGAAAAATGGTAAGAACAATTGTGGTAATGGTGAGTCAATGTACATAGCATACATAGGCAAATAACGCACACCTAAGTAGAAATATTTAAATAAATACCAAAATAATTATGAAAATTCCTTATATTTCTACCCTATATACAATGAAATATTTATACAAAAATGCATCATAATCTATTTTATTTTTTTGATTTTATTTACTTTTTTGGCTCAACTAACCCAATGACTAGCTAGCCGAGACTTTTAAGGAAATATGGGAAAAGTCCCCTAGCTCACATATGCCTATGTACAATGAAAAGGTAGGGATAGCCACAGTGTTAGGTGATCTAAGTAGGGTGAGGTAGCTCACTATGCAAATTTTGGATAGCCAAAAAATGGCTATCAGCAGCAAGAACGAAGCACGCACACTTGCAAGAACAGAAAGCTAGAGCAAGTACGGGATAGGGCAGAGAGAGGTCAAGAAAAATTAGTAAATTAGTGTGTGTGTGTGTGTGTGTGTGTCACACACACACACACACACACACACACACACACACACACACACACAGAGAGAGAGAGAGAGAGAGAGAGAGAGAGAGAGAGAGAGAGAGAGAGAGAGAGAGAGAGAGAGAGAGAGAGATAGATTTTAGATAGATTTTATTATCTTCCTCGGAGGTCAAATATGACCTATGGGACCAAAGTTACATGTGATGTAGTATGTGTATGGCTGATGAGTGACTCTCGATGCTCCAAAATTGTGGTGATGAGAGTCACAATGGAGAGCCCACACTTTGGCTGGGAGAGGAAAGTGTGTAGGTCTAAGTTATGGCTGAAAATGTGAGAGAAGCAAGTTCGGATGTGACCAAAATATGAGCACTCTAGTAGTGTGTGGTACTTAGACTCTCAAACTTGTAGTGAGCATAATGTGCACAGTCGATTTGACTCTTCTCCATTGCCCCAACACCCTATCTCACATTGAAGAAAATGGGAGCTAAGCCGTATGGCTGCGTCGTGCGTATCACCGACAAGGGGATAGGCTCAAGCATGTAAGTGTGAGTACGGTTTCCTCTTTCAGCGAAGAACATGGTTTTGTAGTTGGGGGCAATATGGGTGGATTGAAGCATCATGTAGCAAGTGTAATGCATTCCATCTTCCAAACCACTTCTTTATGTCTTGCATCCATCCCATGCTCAAGATTTTGCTTTTATGCGTCTTTTGAACTTTTTTGCTTGCTTCCCATGCAATTGTAGGAAGTCGATGTGAGGGATTTTGACGCATCTTTATCATGTACTCCACAACCCTTTCCATGCCCATAACCTCAATTGGAAGACATCCCGACTCAAGAAGTAGAAGCATATATGGTGTTTGTGTCTTCACTTGGAGAAACTTTATAAGAAAATGCTTTTGGACATTCTCAAACTCTTTCCAAGTAGACTTTGAGATGCTCCCGCCCCACACTTCAACTCCATAAAGAAGAACCGGTGTCACCAATGCATCGAAAAGATACTTCTTGAGAACCAAACACTTGATGTTTCCTGCATTACACATGTTCTCAAATGCATAAAATGCTCTCTTTTTCGCTTCCAAATGACGCATAGCACATTCATGCCACTTGTGATTGGACGGAACCTCAAGGCCAAGGTACTTAAATCTCTCAACAACTTTGTTGTACACAATGCACGGTTTCTCCTTATGGTTGGTTTTCACAAGCATAACCTTTGTCTTGGATTCGTTCACAATCAGCCCACTATGCAAGCAAAAGTTTTCAAGGACAACCATAAGCTTTTGTGCATCTTCTAAAGTGTGTGCTAGAAGCACTACATCATCCGCATACAACAAAAGCATGATTACTGCATTGCAAATAATGACCTCTTCAATGCCTTCATATTGCATAAAGTCAAGTACCATTTGTTCCAATTGATTGATGCATAGACCAAAGAGAGTTGGTGACAACGGACATCCTTGTGTTATCCCAATAGTGTTTACAATTTTTTTTGAAATTTCTCTTTCCATGTGCAATTGACAAATTACCTTCTCATAGATTCCAGAAACCGCAAGCATAAACTCACTTGGAGTTCTTCCATCCTTCTCCACGTATTGTTACATGGAATCATATCAAAGGATTTCTTAAAGTCCACAAAACAACAATACAATCGCTTGCCTTTCAACCGAATTTCCTGCATGAGAACACGAAGAGAGACAAGATGATCAATGGTGCTATGGCATCGACAAAAGCCTGCTTGTCCCTTTTCACGCTCGTCATTATCTTCAGCCCAATCACTCAATTTTATTTCCATTATGCACCCAAATAACTTTGCCTTAAAAGACCCAATCATTATAGTCCGATAGTTGTTTACATTCTTTACATCCCCTCCTTTGTGCAAAGGCTTAACCCAATTAGTACTCCAATCATAAGGCATACCATGTCGAAGTGCAAGGTTGAACATATCACACATCCATTCATGGGTAAAATCTCCCGTTCATTTGATCATCTTCGGCTTGATACCTTGAAAATATCCCGCTTTGCGATTGGCCAACTTTTCAAGCCCACCGCATACATCCTCAATAGTAAAAAAATAGGGCATACATGGGAGTGAATCATAAAATGGAAATTTTCAGCATTTGCTTGCTCATATAATTGCCTATAATGTGTGTACATATCCACAAGACTCAAGTTACCAAAATTCCAATCCGCTTGCCCCTCAAGTTTCTCCAAAATCTTCCACATGCATGTGCCTTTTCTTGGACTTGAAAAAGTTGTTGCTTTACTTCCCATCTTCTTCTCTTCTTTTGAATCAATGCCTTGTATGTATGCAAATGACTTTGATAGTTTTCTTTGTCCATAATTGCATCAAGATTTATCAAGGACTTTCGAGCATCTTGACATTCTTTATCAAATCACCTTTTGCGTGATCTATCTTTGTTGATACCATGGAGATGCTTTATAGTAGCAAAGCATTCTTCGGCACAAGGACAGATAACTTTCTTAAAAGCTTCCCATTTAGTTTTCAATGGTGTATCATATTGAAGATTTTTCATCCATAATTTTTGCTTAACCATTTCAATGTACATTGAAATGGTGCCCATTTGAAATCCATACATAGTGAAAATTTTTCTTTCCTTTGGATGAGATTATTATGCTTAGTTGCTTCTCCACATGAAAGGTCAATACATAAGGTGTGATGGTTGGATTCCGGGGTCCATTGGCTAAACATAAAACTCTTTATGCGATACATGATGGCGTCGGAGAGTAGCATATAGTCAATCACACTATCCCCATTATGTCTCCTACATGTAAATCCATTGGTTCCACTCCACAAAGATACACCATTGGCAATGAGCATACCCATGCTATTACACATGTGTAAAAGTAACTTTCCATAGTGATCCCGCTCTATCTCATCCATTGAAGAACGATCATACAAGTGAACTTCCTCCAACTCCCTTGAAATGTATGGCATATCAAATTGTTGAGTATCATGTTGCAATGTTTTTGTGCGAGCATTCATATCCCGAAATACAATAGCATCACCTTCACCTTTGAAATAAGCAATGTCCTCTTCTAAATAAAAAAACGGCTGATCTCTATCCATGCAAGCATAAAAGGGAGAATCATGATGAGGAATGTAGCAACCGGCTACAAAAATGGGTGCTCTTTTTGGTGTCATAATTTTCAGCCATACATAACGTTTGTATTTGTCATCTTTCACACTTGATACAAGATCTTCCAGTCCTTTCTTAGCCATACATGCTACCCCTCCTTGTCTTCTTTGTTGCTTAAGATTCTTTGACCACATCAATGAATGTACATTGTAATTCTCCAAGCCGTTAATCCTTTGTGTATCATGCTCCCAAGTTTCAACAAGAAGTACAACATTGGCTTTGCTTGTTAGCTCATCAATGCCAACCCCCGCATTCCATGGGTATCCATTACGATTCCAAAAGCATATTTCAATTGTAACTTGGTCTCATAGGTCACGCATCCCTATTTTCTCGATTGACTTGCCTCCTCCTTGGGCACATTTTCTTCATGAGAGATCTCCTTGTTTTTCTTATTATTTTCCTCATATGCCTTGCGACACATATTTTGTTGCTTGATAGTGCGATCTTCACATACAAAACATTTTGTATCCCTCAAATAGATCCAACTATTATCAAGGATAATCTTTCACTTTTTGGTCTCATCCGGCATGGTGCATATAATTGGATGTTCTCCCGATCGAGGAGCTCCTTGATTCCCAACTCTATGTGCTCTATAGACCATAGCTCCGAACATGCCAGAGAGAGAGAGAGAGAGAGAGAGAGAGAGAGAGAGAGAGAGAGAGAGAGAGAGAGAGAGAGATAGAGAGAGATAATTCCCGCCCTTTGCACTGGAGTTTGGTACCTGGAAAAACCAATCCTCTAGGTAGCGAGAAAAGTCAAAGGAATGGCATCTAGGAAAATCCTACCTAGGTTCCAACTTTATATATAGAAAAAAGATGGAAACTCCTTGTGAAAAACTCTCTCTCTCTCTCTCTCTCTCTCTCTCTCTCTCGTTCCCACATACACACTTGCCGACACACTCACACACTTACACACTTACACACACACACACACACAACCCCATATACACACCCACACACACTCCCTCAGCCTCTCTCTCACCCATCTCTTGATATCTCTCTATCCCTCTTTCTCTTTCAATTAAAAAAATAATAAAAATTATATGTATCTCTTTCCATACACACATACACACACACACACACACACACACACACACACACACACACACACATTTACACACATTCACAAGCACAAGCACAAGCACATACACACAAGTACACTGCACGCATGATCGCACGTACACATTCAAACAAACACACACATGTTATATGCACGCACAAGAAGAAGGGAGGAGCTCAACATTGATGCCCAAACAACGAAAAGGACAATCAAATCATGCGATGACGACAACAAATCAAGAAATGATGCTGAAGGCATGCCCCGGCCAGCCCCAAAAGTGACAAACGCGCTACATCGACGCACCAGCAAAACCCACCATTCACCGGCATCTCGTCCACAATCCACTGTAAACATCTGTAGGGTAATCTACGTTTTTGTTTTCAAGCCAAAAACCTTATATAAAAAACCAATTGTATTGCCACCTCTCTTTAGGTGATGGTCACAAAGGCCCACCTAGGATATATCATTTTAAAATTCTCCTAAGACAAAACAAGAGTCAACCATCTAGGACCGGGCTCCTTGGTTTGTCTCTCCTAATTAGGGCCCTAACCTAATCAAATTATCCTAAACTAATGCAACCTGCACCTATAAAAGAACACTGAGAGGTCACTATCAGGGGAGCACTTGAGAGTCAACACTTGAGAAGGAAGCCATGCACACACTGACTCCAAGGGTCGCCACACACGAGTAGGATCTCTGTGAATATGGAGTTTTTTTCCTCTCTGTCTCTCTCTATCACCACGGTCTCCATCTCACCGAAGCTAAGTTTTCTATACATACCACTTTGAATCAAGATTTCCCTCACATCCCATGGGGTTTTCATCATCTACGTCTACGTCTACGTCTCTCTCTCTCTACGGTGTGCTATATTAGTGTTATTTTAATCACTGCTATCCGTTTCCTAGCCGCTCAAAGATAGGTGGTGCCCATTGTTTACTCCCCGTGACAAGTTTGGCGTGCACGGTCCCGGCATAGAAGCCGTCGAGTCTGTTTTTCACTTGATGTTGTCATTTGGTGCCCCCACGGAGGAGGGCTTCTCATAAAACCTCCAGTTTGCAACGCTGAAAACTATGTACATCATTGACCATGGACAAATGGCTACAAGAATTCTCCAATTGGAGAACGGAGGAGGAAACAATTGAAGAAGCATTGACCGCCTTCATCAAAGTGCTGCTGCCCAAATACATCGTTGTCAACATCCAGGAAGTAAGTCCTCCATCTCTTATCTCTTGATCTAACCGCAAATCAAGAGCCACCCAAGGGAGGGATGCAGGCTGCTCTCATTGCCGTCAGCCACCGCACTCTACCAATGAATGCCATCAACGGAGGTAAAGAAGAAGCGGAAATCCTCTACATCGACATCCACCACAAAGAGGTCATCCGTATCAAGGAATAAAAAAGATTTGTAAAGCCTCTCTTCCCCAAAGAATCTGCAAGTAAAGGTATAGCCTCTGCTCCTAAGTGGCCCAAAGGGGCTACTCGTGCCAAAGGAAAATTAGGGCTAGGCCAATCCTAAAACACATGACCCTCAAGGAAGAAGAAACACCTAGCCACGTGAGTGCTTTGAGTTTGAAAAGCAGAATTGTGCCTAAGCTGCCAAAAAGAAGGTCATCCAAAGAAAAGTGGAAAAAGATCACGTATCAATTCACGTGGCACATGCGAGTTCTGCCAATTCACTTTGACAACCCCGAAGCGAACGTGGTAAGGAGGTTCCCATGCCCTAGAGAGGAGTGGTTTGGCTACTGTCCTCACTGTTTTGGAGGGCGGGTAGAGGGCCTTCCTCCTCTCCCCGTACAACTCATCCTGAAGAGACTATCTACCACGGGTGAAACCTAGTGGTCCATAGAAGAGTTACAAATAAATGGTGTAGAGTTCATGCAACGAGCCGACTACGGTAACTACTTGCAGCTGCTGCTAGATAAAAGGCTAGGAGTGGTCAAACGCGTTGTTATCACTCCCTACGTGCTGAGAAATGAAGGGAAAGTGGAGCCTATGAAGGGCGATGACCTTCTATGGATGTGCCGACTTGTCAACACCAACATGTCAAGGGTGTAAGTAAGTACTCTAGACTCTGTGCATCATGGATTACAGACCAACCACTTTTCCACTTAGGTTTCTGCAGCACATGCACGTAAATATATATGTAGATGGGAAGATCTTCTATCAACAGAAGATTGTGTATCTGTTTGGTGCTGTAGTGCTAGGAAAGATGTCTAAAAAGATGTCCTTCAAGTACGAGATGTACTTGGGTCTGAAGGTAACTTTAAACACGCATGCGACGTGCGTGAGAGAGACCATCATTATCCAAACTCCACATTGGCTAAACCGAACTCCTTGAGTTCCTAGACCATGTTGCATCGTGCCAAATAAACCCTACAAGTGGGTCTATAACTGCATTACGTAGAAACTTATTTTGGACACCACAACCCAAATTGCTTGGCTCTTACATGACCTTATCATCTTGCTGAAGAGCAAAAATGGATGAAAACATAAAAGTTTATGCATCCTACTTGGAAAAGAAAACAAAAACATAAAACCAAATCAAATGCGTACCTGAAGGGTGAAGATAGTGTTCACTTATTCGTAGTGAAAGGCCCCTGCCCAAATTTCCCGCTTGAAAAGGCCTAAGAACACTAATTGAAAATTAGTGAAATGCAAGTAGTATTGCACATGTAACCTTGGATGTTGCCTTTGCAATCCCGACCCCTTAGTTAAACTTTGCAAGAAAACTGCTGAATGAGCAGCCAACCCTTGGCCTATGTCCAGAACCCCCCTTGGGTTTGCTCGTGGGATAACATTTCGTTGGAAGTTGAAGTGCGAAGACTCCAAGAATTGACCATCAGCCCTTACTAAGTGATTTAGTAATCAAGAGCTGGGTCTTACCTCGAAACTGTACTCACATAGACACTCTTGATGCGAATAGGAGCTCCACTGAAATTGGATACCCAAAAAGCCATAATTGTGGTTTTTTGTGAACAGCTGTGATGTCAAAATGCTGGCTTCATCCATACACCTTGGTAGAGAGAAGCCTGGACAAGTTTAAGACGTTCAAAAACTTAACTTGATTGTCACATGAAAAGTGTGTAGTGCGAAAAAATGTCAAAGAAATCACTAATGGCAAGACTCTTGCTTGTCCATTTACCAACAGATGGCTCTTAGCCATGCCCAAATAGGTGGTAATAGATGGCTTTTAGCTCTTCCTGTTGTCTTGTAGCCCTTCCTGTTAGCTTGTAGCCCTTCCTGTTACCGTATTATCATAGAAATATTTCAATAATATCATAGAAATATTTCAATAAAATCATATCTAGTTTCAATGTTCCTGGACGGAAGTTGGTGAGAGAGAGAGAGAGAGAGAGAGAGAGAGAGAGAGAGAGAGAGAGAGAGAGAGAGAGAGAGAGAGAGAGAGAGAGAGAGAGAGAGAGAGAGAATGCTGGGCTGAGGAAATCCCCTTAGTCGAATGTGTTTTTATGCCTCGTGCATATGATCCCGTGCATACCATGTCTCTGTCGTAGCTTATCCTATAAGCGTATAACTACACGCCCTCGTAGAGAAAGGTGTAGCGTATCCTATAAGCGTCCACCTATGTACTTGTACCACGCCCACGTAGAGAGAGGTACCAGAAGTCACATCGTGACCCATTGACCTTGTATGTGAGCGTGACTGTACCAGGGTAACTTTAAACACGGCACATTGTCTGTGGATAACATAAAAAATGTTTGAAGAGATCAGTTACTTACCTTGTCCTTGACAGAGTATGTAGTGTTATAGCGGGATCATATGCAATGATGGGTGTTGTACGGCCATGGTACTAGTATGCCATGCATACATGTCAAAAAATGAAATGATAAGCCCTTGGCTTCAATAATAGTCTCAACCATGTGAGTTGCTGGTAGACATGCCTTGCACAATTACACGGGCATGGATAGCAATGCACCGTTGCGTAAACTATGAGCTTATAACCACATAGTGTCAAAAATGTGTACAATTATCATGCATCCAAAGTCAACCGATAAGACTATGGTGCATAAGAGAAGCCGTGCTTCACATGAAGATAGGGAAAGCACTTTGCTTGTATAGTTGATTTGTATATGGAGTCTACCCAAGCACTTTTCTTTGCACAGCATAGAGATCTTTTCCAAAATAAAAAGTAAAACATAGAAAAGAACAAACATAACCTGAAATGTACTAACCTTGTCGCCCACTTATGGCGAGGTTTTTGGTAGTTCGCTTGAAGCTGGCTCATAGCCATATGTACTCCTTAAGGGAGGTAGCGTATGTATCAGATACACGCCTTCGTGTAATTTTAAATAACCTGCAGATATCATTGCAAGTTTCCCCAAGCTTGTATGCTATCAGCATAGTCAAAACATTGGAAACTATGATGCCAAATGTCAAAAGGGAAGCCTTGTTCCACATAAGTACGCATGCATTGTTATGGTGCTCATAAAGAACACATATTCGTGCCAATTTACAATGGCATAACAAGAGAAATCCGACCTTGTCGAGCATTCACAAATAATCTATTGTGTTGAGTTGGTCAATGTGTTGAAAAAATAGAAAAATACTTGCAAGAGATGTGCCTCATACCTGCTTGACGTGAGTACCATTTTCATGAACCACCCAGACGTCCATTGCATACTCGAGGGGTATCAAGCACATGCTCAATAAAGGGTGTACCTCATTTAATATGCTTGCCGACGGGTCTTTCCGTCTGAATAAGCACCGTCTGAATAAGCAAATGAGTTGAAATCAAGAAGAAAATTGAGAAATTGTTTGCCAGATATCGTTGCTTGGATCAATAGATGATGCTCTATTGCCTGTTGCCGAGGGCCTTGCCCAATGTGCAACCAGATTGGAAGTGTTAAGAAAACTTCAATACTCTAGTTGGGTACACAAACCATGCCCATGAGAATCTTCAGACGGACTCTTGCTCCTTGTTCACAACTATAAGCATTCTTAAGAGACGTAGAAAAGATATTCGTACTATCTTTCTTAATTGTAAAGAATGTTTCTGTGAAAAAAAACTCAATATCAAGCTAGCTTGAAATAAATATGCGTACCTACAACCTTGTCGATCAACTGAGGTTGTCCTTTGGTAAACAATACTTGAGTATATGCTCCATAATCAAGCATAACTGATGTGTTGTGGCCCATCGTATGGCGTTGATCTAGCACCTTATAGCGCAATTTGTTGTCATTTACGGTTGTCTTATGACACCTTGACTTTGGCTGGCAGCACCTTGTCGATCCTATAACTTTTTTTGAATTTCTCCCACCATGCCTTGCACAAGTGTGTATATGCCGACGCGTTACATGCCATGTATAGAAACTTTTTTGATTTTTGCATTCTTGGAAAATAAATTTTTTTGATTCCATGAGCTAGTGCAAACCTTGCTGCTCCTGCTCGGCCTTGCCAGAGCAGCTAGTGCAAACCTTCCTGCTCCTGCTCGGCCTTGCCAGAGCTCCAAAACACGTGGGCGACTGCCCTTGTTTGGGGAGGGTGCCCAATTTAGGGCGCCTCTATGTTCAAAAGTATGAACTTAATGACACAACAATGGAGGCCTGGCTAGCGGCAACGTAGAATGTAAGTTGCACTCACAGGGGCCGCTCTGCTGCATGCATGATGGGGATGAAGAAATGGAAATTGCTAAGCCCGTCCTGGCGATCCTCTTTGGAGCAATCTCAACCCCAAGCCATGCAGGTCGCACTGTGGCTCTTGCTTATGTTAGGGTCATCTCCCACGGCCGATTTTGAGCCCACTTTGTGCAAGCCATCGCTCCCACGGTCATCTGCCTTCGGCTACCCACTTCAAAGCTCTACCCAAGGGATCATACCCACACCATGATGGTGCTTGAAGACCATGCATGCTCCATGCATCACCATGATGGTGCTTGAAGACCATGCATGCTCCATGCATCACCATGCAAAGGCTTCAAAACCTAGTTTCCCCCTCCTCCGTAGCTCTCTCCTCCCCAATGTGATGCCCTGGGTGGAGCTACCTGGAATGAACCTCCCAACCTCCATTTAAATAGCCCCCTGGGCCTCATTCCCTATCCACACTCGTAGACGGCCCCTTGGGCTTGATCCTTGACCACCGAGCATTGCCCTTGGCATGAGAGTTGGGGAAAGTGGGCATCCTTGTTTGACACCAATGGTGCTTGCAAAAAAATCTAAAATTCCATCTCCCATACATAGTCGACATCACTTTTTGGTAGACGCATAAGACTGCATACATAAATTCTCTCGGCACTTGAAGGCTTTGCATACGTCTCCAAAGATTTCCTCGCGGTATCATGTCAAAAGCTTTCTTGAAATCCACAAAGCAACAATACAACTTTTTTCCTTTCAATTGAGATGCTTCCATAAGAACTTGAAGAGTGACAAGGTGATCAATAGTGCTATGATGCTTTCAAAAACCTGCTTGGCCAAGCGCATGTTTGCCATTCTTTTCAGCCCATTCACTTATCTTCATCTCCATGATACATCCAAATAACTTTGCCATCAAAGAACCAACCATTATAGTGCGATAGTTGTTCACATTGTTTACATCTCCTCCTTTGTGCAAAGGTTTGATCCGATTTGCACTCCAATCATGAGGCATGCCATGCTGAAGTGCAAGGTTAAACATATCGCATATCCAATATTGTGTTTTCCTCCTTGTCCGTTTAATCGTTTTAGCCTTGACACCTTGAAGGTCCCCTGCCTTGCAAGTAGCAAGTTTCTTAAGCGCGCGGCATACATCTTCAATGGTAAGGAAGGGAGGCATAAACAGAAGGGATCTACAACACTCTATCTTATCAACATTGGGTTGCTCATAGAGGTTCTTGCAATGCATATACATATCCTCAAGAGTCAAGTCACCAAAGCTCTCAACACGCTTGCCTTTTAGATTTTGCCAAAACTTGCCACATGCATGTGCTTTCTCTTGCGCTAAAAGAAGTTGTTTTTTGACTTCCCACCTTCTCCTCTTCGTTGTCTTTGCTTGCATCCAACCTTAGCAAGTGTTTTCGGGCTTGACTAAATTCCATGTCAAACCATTTCTTCTTGGTGCTACCCTTCTTAGACCTTTTGCAAGACATGTGTTTCATCGAAAAGCATTCATTCGCACAAGAGAAAATTACTTCTTTGAAAACTTTCCACTTGCATTCTAATGTTGGGCTCTCTTGATGTTCTATCATGCTTAACATTTGGTCCACCATATCAGAATATATAATTGCTCGTTTGAAGTCTAGACGTAGGTACAAATGATTCACATCATGATTGGACGCTACATGCTCGGGCCTTTTACCACACTTGAGGTCAATACGTAACATCCTATGATCCAATTCTGGATTCCATTTACCAACTGTAAAGCTTTGTATGCATTTTAGAGTGGCTTCCAAAAACAACATATAGTCAATCATGCTATCACCATTGTGCTTTCTACATCTAAAGTCATTGGTGCCTTGCCATAGAGATATACCATTTGCAATGAGCATTCCGGTACTATTACACATATGTAGAAGTGACTTTCCATAGTGATCCAGTTCTTTTGCATCATTAGAACTTCAATTATACATGTATGAGTCATCCATTCTTCTAGAGACATGCAGCATGTCAACTTGTTGTGTGTCGTGTTGTACCGTATTTGTGTGAGCACTTATGTCTCCAAAGACAATGGCTTCACCCTGGTCCTTGTAATGAGCAATGTCTTCCTTTCGTTCAACAAAGGGTTGATCTCTATCGATATCCAAGCGAGCATAAAAGTTGGAGCCATCGTTAGGAATGTAGCAACCAGCCACAAACATGACTTGACCATTTGGTGGGCTGATTTTCAACCATAAGTAGCGTTTATACTTATATTCTTTGACAATGGAAACATCTTACAAACCCTTTTTGATCATACATGATATGCCTCCTTGGCCTCTACGTTGCTTTGCATTTTTGGCCCACATAAAAAAATGCACATCGTATTTTTCAAATCCAAGAATTTGTTGCGCATCATGCTCCCATGTTTCGACAAGAAGTATCACATCGGAGTCATTGGTAAGCTCATCAATGCCCATACTCGCATTCCATGGATACCCGTTACAATTCCAAAAGCTTATTTGCAAGCGTGAGTTGGTCTCATAGATCATGTGTCCCTATTTGTTGGGTGGACTTGCATCCTCCTCAAGTGACTTTTCTTCTTGAGATGGCACCTTAACCTTATTGCTTCTTTCCTCATATGCTTTGCAACATACATTTGGTTGCATAAGAGTGCGATCCTCATATAGATTATAACCCGTTCCTTTGAGGTAGATCCAACTATTTTCAAAGATGATCTTTCTCTTTACCTCATCAGCAATGGTACATACAATAGGTCTTTCTCATGAGCGAAGGACTCCTTGTTTTCCAACTCGATGTGCACTATAATCCATGATTCCAGACATACCAAAGTATGTAGCAAAAAACTCTTCAATAGAAACCGCAAGAGATTGGGGTGTTTCCATGCTTTCCTCCTTGATTCCATGAATAACAATGTTCTTTGAGCATTTTTGTCATTCTTGCACTTCTTGAGTGTCTATATTCTCTATATTCTTTGCTTGGACAACGGATTGCGTGATAGGAGATGTAGAAATGACATTATCCTTACATATATCAGCCCATGATTTAGATGCATTTCTCATCTCACATACATCATGTCATATTGTATCTATCGTTTCCTCTTTCAATACATGATCACTCTCAACTTTGCTCAAGCGCTCTTTCAATACATTCATGTCAACAAGAAAGCGTTTAATTCTTGAACTTCATTCTCAAGATGCATCAAGCGTATTGTTTGCATTTCAAGAACCTTCTTGAGGTGCTCATTCTCCACAACAAGAACTCCTAAAGTGCCATTCTCCATTGCAAGTGCGCGCATCTCTTCACCTTGCTTGTTGACGGTTTCTTGTAATGAGACCAAGTAAGCCATGATCATTGCTTCCATTGTTGTAGTCGATGTGGTTGGATTAGAATCCAAATTCCTTGGAGATTTTGTATCATTTTCCATGGCGAATGTGGATTTTTCACTCTTGCAAGTTTTGTTCGACATTGCCTTCAAGTCGTCAACAAAAACAAAGGTTTTGACAGTTTTTTCAGTTCTGAGAGAAATAGAAAGAGAAGGAGAGAGAGGAAATATATATATATATATATATATATATATATATATATATATATAGAGAGAGAGAGAGAGAGAGAGAGAGAGAGAGAGAGAGAGAGAGAGGGAAAGAGAGAAATAGATAGAGATAGAGAAAGAGGGAAAGAGAGAGAGATAGAGATAGAGGGAAAGAGAGAGAAGGACAGAGAAAGAGGGGAGAGAGACAGAGAGAGAAGAGAGGAAAGAGGGACACATAGAGAAAAATAAAAACGGATAGAGAGGGAGAGAGAGATATATAATGAGAGAGAGAGAGAGAGAGAGAGAGAGAGAGAGAGAGAGAGATAAAGAGATAAGGATAGAGGAAAAGAGGGAGAAAGAAGGAAAGAGGGAAAGAGGGAGAAATAAGGAAAGAGGGAAAGAGGGAGAGAGAGAATTAGAGATATCCGTTGGCAGAAATAGATAGGTAGAGAGAAAGATAAAGACATAGGGAGATAAAGAGCAATGGTTGTAGGCGGAGCAGCCATTTTGTGGTGTGCATAGTGCAGATATGCTCCTGCTTCTATAGAGTGCTATGAAAAAGACCTTCTTTACGTGACATCAACAGACCCTCGGAAATTACTTTCTACTCACTTCTCCTTAACTTCTCTATATTTCTCTCTATCTCTCTTCCTATCTCTTTCTCCCCACCAAATAGGCATTAGGTTGGACAGCTTTTAACGATACCGTACCTCATAATGGAGGCAGAAATGTGTGCAGAATAGAGGCAAAGTAATCCTTCGAACAAGGAGCTGCTATGAAGAGATATTGTGCAAGAAGCACAATAAATAAGCTCAGCTTTTTCATAGCACTCTACAGAAGCAGCGAGCACTTTCGCACTGTAGACAACACAGAATGATGGCTACATTTACAACCATAACTCTTTATCTCTAATCAAAATGATGGCTACATTACACACACACACACACACACACACACACACACACACATATATATATATATATATTTGTGTGTGTACATGTATATTTGTTTATGCATGTATGTAGGCAGTAAGTACGGGAGCATAGCACCCGAAGGTTAGACGCTTTCTCTTGGATGTTGTCCCTTTTTAATCATGGTGTTGCGGTCATTGGTTCACTTCTGCATGGATTACCGCAACGTACCTTTCGTTTTACCACGGTTGAGAGTGTGATGATATTAAAAGAGGTGCCACTTGACCTTTGGCACTACTAGCCTCTACTTAGGTCTACTAGTGACAGCCGTTTTTCGGCTCTTCGTAATTGCCATAGTGAGTTAACCCACCCTACCAAAATCATCCAAACACTGTGGCTATGCCTACCATTTCACTGTACATAGGCGTGTGTGAGTTAGGGGACTTTTCCCATATCTTCTTAAAAACCCTCAATTAGCTAGTCACTGGGCTAGTTGAGCCAAAAAAATAAAAAATATAAGTATATTATGGCCTATTTGTGTGTAAATATTTTATTGTATGTAGGGCCTAAATAAAATGATTTTTTATAATTATTTTGGTATTTATTTAAATATTTATACTTAAGTGTGTGTTATTTATGCTATGTACATTAACTCATCATTACCATATTTTTTCTTACCATTTTGCATACTCTTTATTCCATATAAAAATAATTTCATGCAAGCTTCTCTTATTTTTGGTGTAACTCCATCCCAACAAAAATCCAAAAAAAACTAGTTTTATTTATGTGTATATTTTTTTACTATTGTGATTTTTTCCTTCTTACATCTATTCTTTATTACTCTCATAAATTAGACCACAAAAAATATTCATCTTTTTATGGTAGACTTATAATGAGAGAGATTTATTTTGACCCCTTTATATTTTTTCCACCTATATTATTTATATTTGACATGTACATATTTTTTAGACCCCTCAATATTTGATTTTCTTAGTTGTACTATTCACTTATATCATGATCTCAACAATATCTTCAATTATAGACCTACCAAATAAGGTCAAGGGTATGTGGAATGCATGCATGCACCATGGGGAGCTCACTCTTGGAGGTATTCAAAATAATCATCCAAAGAAGGACCTTGTGCAGTGGAAAAAACAGTCGGTTTTGCTGAATTTTTAAAGATCACATGCTCCCCAAATTTAAAAAGGTGATACAAACAAAAGTTGTAGCTCGTGAGCTGAACTTTCACCTCAACTTTTTTCATATTTTTTTGAGCTACGAGCTGTGAGCTAGGATTTTATTTGTGGACCCCAGTTTTCCCATGCTATGCAGCCACACTCCCTCTTCCACTTTACCATTTTCCTCTTTCACACACACCTCTCCACTCATCATCCCCACCTCTCTCACCACTCCTCTCTGCACCCTACTCACCTTCTTCTCAACCTTGAAGAAAAAGAGAAACCATGGTGAACTCATGTCTCCTACACACACTTCCATTCCAAAATTGATCACCTAGTCTCTTTTTTTCTCTTCCATATTACCCATATTTATAAAAAAAACCACAAAATTCAGCCTCTTCTCTTGAAAGACAGTATCATGGTGATTGATTACTCATGTTCACTTACCTTGGCTCCCAAGGAAGGTCAAGAGTGGAGAAAAAATGTACCGTCAAAGCTAGTGGACCGTCAACAAGCGTCAAAATTGACCCTACTCAAGACACTTAGAGCATCGACATTGTAAGAAATCCATGTTTCTTATCTATAAAGATTTTTTTCTTCCTTATTTGTATCCTACATGGATACTCCCATTGTAAATATCCAATTCCATTTGTAAATCAATAAAAATACTAACTCTACTAATTTACTAACACTAACTTAGTATGAAAAGTCCTATCACCTCCACTTCTCTCCTCTCTCTCTTCTTCATCTATCCCCACCAACTTCTTGATGATTCCAAGCAAAAGAAATTAGAAAAGTGCTGAAAATCTAACCCAACCATGGTTAGAGGAGTAACCCTAGCCCTCAAAATTGCTATAAAAGGAAGGTATAGCTAGCACAAAAAGGGAAGAGCCATAAGCAAGAGCACTGTGCTATAGCTTGAGAAGCCAAGCTCAACCTCTCTAGAAGGAGCTCTTGAGTGGAAGCTCATTGTCGTATGCTTGTGCATGTGTTGTAATAGGGGTGATTAGCACGGGAACTCTATGCCATTGTAAGAGAGAGAGCGATCATTCAATTGAGAGTGGAAAATCTATCATTCCTCCTACTAGTGTAAGCCCAATATTTGATGAATCAAGGAGGGTGGATTTGGAATAAGCTTGGATACTTTGTCTCTCTTTCAACGTAAAGTAATGGACAACAATGATGTGTAAGTGTCTTGGTGATATTTTTAGTTCTTGATAGCTTGTGTTTGGGTGTTGTCATCAATTTAGCCATAAATCCCACATATTGTAAGAGGGCGACAGCGTGGAGAGGACTCCCCTGGCCTTAAGACAGTGATTGGGGTGGCTTTTCTTGTGATGTGTCGTGGTGAAATTTACTCAAGCTATGTTGAACAAATACTAATCTCACTTTGATCGGTCATGATAGATTTGTAAGAAGGTATCAATGCAACAAGCATCCCCTCCCTCTTCTCTCTGTTTCTTACATATATAATTGTGTTTGCTTGATCATTGCCAATACATTTCAAAGCAGCCCGAGCACTATATCTCTCTCTCTCTCTCTCTCTCTGTCTCTCTCTCTCTCTTTACGCGTCCTAGTTCGTATCCAAAACTAGGTGGTGACCCAAATTTGTGTAGGGTTAGGTTGCGGGTTTGTGTGTGTGTTTGTTGTTTTTTCCAACCCCAACCCAATTGAGCAGCACGGGAGCTTAGAAGGGTGCTTAGAGGTCACTCTTCTTGTTGCCCGCCCCGGACCGCCTCAAATTGGTGCCCCCACTGAGGACGGCTTGTGTATATTTTGTGTAGGCTCAACCTTTAGCATAATCAAGTAGCTTGCATGAATCACGAGAATTTGTATGATCCCTTCATTCCCATTTCAAGGCAAAAGGTACACATACTTGTTAGTACTAAGTTGCAATTTCAACGTGTAATTCGTAGAATTTTAGGTCCTTTTAGGTTGGCAGAGATAAACGCAACAGTAAATCCTTTTATTTTGCCTCTCATTAGGTACGACCTTAGTTTGGACGTCTATATTTTTGTTTTGTTTTAAGCATTAGGTCATGCATAGACAATGGATAATGGCCCAAGAATAGAGGTTTTCCCCTTTCATTTCACTCCACACATTAGAATAAACATTGCAATTAGTAGAAAAATCCATTTTCAACAACGTATGGTGTTCATGTTTGGTGCCCAAAGAGTAAGAGAAATTCTCGCATCACCAAACCCTGTCATCCTGCCTCTTATTGATTATCATACGTCATTTGATGTGAATATTTTTATTTTGTTGTAGAATAGATTGCAATTTAGAAAACGTTATTGTGTAAATTTTTTTAAGAAAGAAAAACAAAAACGTGTTGTCACTTTGAAACCGATTCAATGGAGGCCCAACGCCAAATGTACGGATATCCTCTTTTCTTTGGAGAGCTTGGAGAGGATGCATAATTATTTTTAGCAAATTTCAAGATGTCTTGTCGTATCAAGAGGATAGTAACTGATCAAGAACGCGTAGAGATGTTTGAAGTGGTCCTTAAAAAAGATGCTAGCACTTGGTTTGACTCGTTGCCTGAGGAAGTTAAAGGGAGTTACACGGAAGTTGTGAATCATTTCAAGAGATACTTCTTTGATTCCCAAAACACTCAAAAACTATGGCAAGACATTGTTTCTCATAATGAAAAAGACTTAGATGACTACTACTTGTACAAGCAAGAGTTTCTACGTCTTTGGGCTGTATGGGTAAGAAATGTTGCTAACCCTGGTGATGGTGCAGAGTTCCTAAAGAAGGAGAGGTTCATAGCCGGACTCTTTCCTGGCCTTAAGATAAAAGTTGAGGCGGGTGCACCTGCTACCTTTGATGCAGCTGAAACTAGGGCTGCTGAGAAATATAGAAAACTCAAGTGCCTAAGGGGAGAGGTTCCAATAGAAGGTCTTAGACCCAAAGGTAAGTCACAAGCATCAACATCTAGGGAGCTTCCTGAGGTAACGGTGGAAGTGATTGAGAAGTTAAATGAATCTTTAAGCAGCTTGTCAATTCACCTTGCACAAGCTGTAGGTCCAAAGGGACAAGCAAAGAGTCTGAAGAGCGAGATCCACGACCTAGGAGAGTCTTGCAATGTTGGAATTGCGGAGAGTCTGGACATGGGATGTATAATTGTCCTTGGCCCCGTGGGGAGCCAGGGAGACCTAACTTGAATTACCCAGTGATGAATGCAGGTGAAGGAACTAGTCAGCAACCACGGCTTCTACAAAGGCCAAATGGAGCAAGACCACCTCCACAAGGAGTGGAAGGAGTTCCACCTTTGCCAGACCCAAATGTGCATGTGGTAGACATGACAAACTCAAATGAGGTTGACATGGAAGCAAATGGCATTAAGTGTGGCCGAGGAAAAGGTAAAGAGAAAGAAGGTGTCACATCACAGAGTGACCATGGACGAGGTAAGAAGGCAAAGGAGACCAAGGAAGCTAAGAGGACTCCACGTCGTATCAATCTCCAAGACTTCCCTCTTGGACATGGTATGGCTGTTGAAGATGATGAAACAGGAAACAGAAGGAAGACAGCAACTCAGAGTAGGAAGAAGATGGAGAAGGAGAAGACACAGAGCTTGTGTACGAGATCTCTGTAGTCTCTCTCTCTGTATTGGAATAATAATTGTGTACAAACTCAGAGCTACAAAGCTTATATGAAACCCTAAGAGATAAGGTGTCCTTTCACACCAGATGTCCAGGGGGAAAAACCCAGTGGGAGAAAAGTGCCCCTGGTGAAGCGCGTATACACACTAACACTACTACATGTCTACAAATCCCCCCTGTAGTGTTAGTGTGAATCCGTACAAGGTAGCAGATCATCATGTGTATGAGAGTAAGCCCAAAGCTTTTCGGAAAGCTTCAAACTTTTCTCGTGATAACGCCTTCGTAAATAGATCTGCAATGTTATCCTGTGTAGGACAGTAAGTTAGTGTGATCTCCCCTGCATGTAGCCTTTCCCTGACATAGTGGTAGTGAACCTCTATGTGCTTTGTTCTTGCATGAAATACTGGATTCCTTGCAACTGCCATAGCACTTTGACTGTCAGTGAAAATGGTAGTGGGTGCCTGTTGACACTCACAAAGATCTGCCAATAACCTGCGTATCCATACACAATCAACTGTTGCCGTGAAAGCTGCCCTGTACTCAGCTTCACAAGTTGATGTAGCCACTGTGGGTTGCTTCTTGCTTAGCCAAGATATACATGCATTTCCCAAGAAAAAACAATTGCCACTTGTGGAATGTCGTGTGTCAAAATCACCAGCCCAATCTGAATCGCTGTAACCAAGAAGCTGCATAGAACTGTGCTTTCCATACATATCCCCCCTTGGAAAGAACATGGCAAGATTAGGGGTACCTGAAAGGTAACGAAGTATGCGCTTCACAGCCTGCCAATGATGCATACCTGGGCTGTGCATAAATCTGCTTGCTTGTGAAACCCCAAATTGAATGTCTGGACGAGTGTTGCCTGCCAAATATATCAAGCAACCAACCGCTGCTGCATAAGTATGTACATCAAAAGGTTCTCCAGCATCGTGCATGCTCAACTTTGATCCAGTTTCTACGGGTGTAGAGATTGGCTTACAATTTTGCATACCAAACTTGTCCAAAATTTTATGCAAATATTTTGCCTGCAACATGTATATGCCATCCTCTGATTGCACAAACTGAATACCCAAGTAATAATGTAGCAAACCAAGATCAGACATCTCAAAGGTTTTTCTCAAAGCATCTTTAAACGCTTCAATTTCATCTGCATTATTGCCTGTAAGAAGCATATCATCCACATAAAGTGTTAGCATAATGAGAACTCCATCTCTCTTTTTGACATACAAAGTACTTTCTGTTGGACTATTCTGAAATCCCTGGCCAATCAAATAAGTATGTATCTTCTCATACCATGCTCTTGGAGCCTGTTTGAGACCATACAAAGCTTTACGCAATCTACATACCTTTTGCTCTTGACCTTTTACAACAAAACCACTTGGTTGAATTACATAAACTTCTTCCTGCAAATCACCATTCAAAAAAGCAGTTTTGATATCCAACTGATGCACTTTCCAACCATGATGAGCAGCAATTGCAACTAGTGATCTAACTGTGGACGCACGAGAAGTAGGAGCAAAGGTTTCATCATAATCTATGCCTTTCTGTTGCGCATAGCCTTTTGCCACAAGCCTTGCTTTGTACCTGTCAACAGTACCATCTTGTTTCCTTTTTACCTTAAAAACCCACTTTGTACCAATAGGCTTTTTACCTGTAGGCAAGTCCACTAGATCCCATGTATGATTCTTATGAATAGAATCAATTTCTTGCTGCATAGCATCTTTCCACTGAACACACTCTAAAGCTTGTTCAAATGAATCAGGCTCATCTGCATCACAAAGAGTACTAAAGCAAGCCAAATCTACTTGCTCTCTGCCAAAAGTAGTACCAGCACGTGTTTTTCGTGGCAACGGTGCATCCAACTTGCTATCCTGCAAAGTTTTCTGAACCCATTTAGGCAAGGTTCTTTCTTCCCTGAGAACTTCTTGCTCTTCACGCACAATTTCCTCTACATCATGAGGTGTCACATGCTGATCAAAAGATTGATCAAGATTATCAACCTGTTGTGAATCTTGATTTTCCACAAAAGAAGGAAGCAAACCTTCAAATACATCATGTGTCTGCATATGAGGTACATCAAAAGCAACCATAGGTTGAGCAGTAGTTTCTGCAAAAATTACATCACGACTTTCAAAAATCTTGTTTGTAGCAGGATTGTAAAGTCTATAACCTTTACTTCCACTACTGTACCCCACAAATATACATTTGATTGCCTTATCATCAAGCTTCCCACGTAACTGCTGAGGGATGTGAGCATAAGCAAGACAACCAAAAACACGAAGATAACTGACTGAAGGTTTTTTGTCATACCAAGCTTCATATGCAGTAATGGTCTTCAAGGCACGAGTAGGACACCTGTTCAAAACATGTGCTGCACAAGCAATTGCCTCCATCCATAGCTTATGAGGCAAACTCTTAGCCTTGAGCATACATCTAGCTGTCTCCATTAAAGACCTGTTCTTCCTTTCTGCAACACCATTCTGTTGTGGTGTGTATGGCATAGTGGATTGGTGTTTAATGCCTTTCTTTCCCAAAAAATCCTTAAATGCACCTGACATGTATTCACCTCCTCGATCGGTACGAAGAGTCTGTACTTTGCAACCTGTTTCATTTTCAACCATGGCGACATAATGTTGAAAAACTGCAAACACATCTGACTTTGCTTTGAGTGGATACACCCAACAAAACCTGGAAAAGTCATCAATGAAGGTCACAAAATAAAGGCTGTTTCCTATAGATGGCGTCCTCATAGGACCACATACATCACTGTGTACAAGTTGCAACTTTCGTGTCGCTCTAACTGAACCATCCTGTGAAAATGCAAATCTGTGCATCTTTCCAAGAACGCAACCTTCACATACATGTCTTGGTGGCATCTCCAATAAAGACAAATCATGCACCATATTATGACGTTGTAAAGTCATCAAACTGCCATAACTAACATGCCCAAATCTAGCATGCCACAACTCAGCATCCTGCATGGCCTGAGTCTTTGTTTCTGCAATACATACCTGAATCTGCTTTTCATAACGATCTAGCACAAATAGTCCATTTTCCAGCGTACCTGTAGTGATAAGAGAATAACCATTCTCTCGATCTCGTACAACACATCTGTCATCCTCAAAAATGACCCGAAGACCATTTTTTGCAAGAGAGGATACAGACAACAAATTCTTCTTGATCCCTGGAACATATAAGACATCTGGCAAGCATAAATCTGAACCATCTGAAATGGTAATCAAAATCTTACCAACGCCTTTGATTGGATAAGAAGCATTATTTGCACATGTCACCTTCTTTCCTGCTGGAGCTGCATCCAATGAGCAAAACAAATCCTTCCTTGAAGTAATATGCCTGGATGCACCACTATCAAAGTACCAAATCATTTGTGTCTTGTCAACACTGTAAGCAGAAAAATCTGAACATACTACAAAAGCATAAGAATCCTGCACAAAGTTTGCAGACTCTTCTTTAGCTGTAGAAGAATCACCAGAAGCTGAAACAACCAAACTTAACTCTTTCTTCTTTTCTTTAGCAATTCGCTTTTTACACTCACTAATGTAGTGACCAGGTTTCTTGCAGTAGTGACATTTACCTTTCTTCTTGGACTTGTCGGAATCACCTTTAGACTTCTCTGAAGATTGTCCTGCACTAGACTTGGAGTAATGAGCACTCTCTTTACCCCTGTTTTTGTTTTGTACAACAAGAGCATGATCCATACCATCCACCTGTAAAGACTTGTTCTTACGTGATTGATCCTCCTGCAATAGCAAAGCCACTAACTCTTCAAAATGAAGAGGGTCAGGATTAGCTCGCAAAGACAGAGTCAAAGAAGTCTGAAAAGTCAAATAAGATGGTGGTAGTGAATTGAGTGTTTTGGAAACCAAGTCCTTCTCTGGAATCACTTCATCAATGCTAAGCAATTGCTCTTTAAGATCCCTGATTTTTGTAAGATGCTCGACAATATCGTCACCTTCGTCCATCTGTATTTTGTCAAGTTGTTTCTTCAAAAACTCTATTCTGGCAGCGTTTCTTCCTCCAAACATAGCTTGCAGAGTGTTCCAAGCATCCTCAGAAGTTCTGCAAGATCTGATATGTGGTGTGATTGTCCTCTTTATGGTTAAGGCAATCACAGCCATAGCCTGTGCATCTTTAGTATCCCATCTCTTTTGCTCTGGAGTGACTTGTGAGGGTCCTGCACCAACAGCTGCACCACGACCAGGCGTGGAAGGTGCAATGCTACCTGGACGAACTTCATCTCCAGATACATAATCCCACAATCCTTTACCAACCAAAACATTTTTGGCCATAAAAGACCAAAGAGAATAGTTGGTACCATCCAATTTGTCTTCGGATGTAAACGCACCAAAAATCTCTTTCTCCGTAGATTGAGCCATATTGTAGATGCACACAAGAGAGCAAAAGAACCTCCAAGAGATTCACAAATCTCCTCTCCAATGCAAGCAAAACTCTACACAAAATCTCAGCACAAAGCTAAGACAAGCTGCTTCCCAAAAGAACTGTTTACCTGAAGAAAATCTGTCAGAAAGCACACCCTCTTGATCTAAACGCCTCGGAAAAGTAACTTCTGCTACGCTGCTCAGAACGAAATTCTGAGGGCTCGAACGGCTTCGAAAGGGGGGTAAAACCCCAGGTCGCCTGGTTAGAATACTCCCGGAACGTCGAGGATGCTCCCACGAACAAATTTTCCGAAAACTGCCTGAAAACTGCGATTGCGCGCGCGGACGCGAAAAACGCAAGTAGAGGCTCTGGAAATCACCTTGCTCTGATACCAATTGTTGAAGATGATGAAACAGGAAACAGAAGGAAGACAGCAACTCAGAGTAGGAAGAAGATGGAGAAGGAGAAGACACAGAGCTTGTGTACGAGATCTCTGTAGTCTCTCTCTCTGTATTGGAATAATAATTGTGTACAAACTCAGAGCTACAAAGCTTATATGAAACCCTAAGAGATAAGGTGTCCTTTCACACCAGATGTCCAGGGGGAAAAACCCAGTGGGAGAAAAGTGCCCCTGGTGAAGCGCGTATACACACTAACACTACTACATGTCTACAATGGCTCCATACAACTTGTTGGAAGACATGAGAGGTAAGGGTCCTGATATCACATGGCCTCAAATACTCTTTCAAGGTAGAAGATAGTGTGCGTGCACAATTGGCAGGGATCCTTACTTATAGGGTACATGAGAAGGAGATTAAGGTGCCTGAAATAAAGACCCTACCATTGCCACCACCGAAAAATATTCCTAATGCTTTTACCTTGTTCTTTGATGGAGCTTTTCGACGAGTCACAGGAAAAGCAGGGGGAGGGCTAGTGTTGCTCAACCCAAGTGGGGAGGTGGTCATGAAAGAGAAGGTCAATCTACTAGGTTCAACTAGCAACAATGAAGCAGAATACGACACACTACTTCATGGTTTGAAGATGTGCATTGGCCAAGGGATAGAACGTCTCATGGTAAAGGGAGATGCGCTTATCATTGTTAAACAGATTTTAGGCATTTGGGCATGCAAGAATGAAAGCTTACGGACAAAAGTTCATGCCATTCGTAGGATGTTTAATCACTTTGAAGAAGTGCAACTATATCATATTCCTAGGAAACAAAATGAAGATGCCGATTTACTTGCACAACAAGCAGTTACATGTGTTGAGAAAGAAGTGCAGGTCATCATGGTGGCAGCAATTGTCAAGCAACCGAGATACCAGGGATTGGAGTCATTGACTCCCATTATTAGCTACATTTTGGAGGGTGAGTTTCCACAAGACTTCACGAAGGCTCAGAAGAGGAGACTCATGAAAAAGGCAAGCGCGTATCTCTTTCTAGAAGGATCCCTCTATCAAAGAGGGAAGGATCAAGTGTGCAGAAGAGTACCAACTATCATGGAAATTCCAGCCATTCTAAAAGGTTTGCATGAAGAGGCATGTGGTGGTCATTTTGCTCAAGAGTTAACTGTGAAGAAGATTTTGCTTGCGGGGTATGTTTGGCCAAGTCTACATGTGGATGTCCAACATTGGTGTAAAAGTTATCACAATTGTCAGGTAAATGGGAATAGAAGATTGGTTTATGGTCCAAGGCAAATCGTGCTTGCAAATGGACCCTTTGAAAAGTGGGGCATTGATGCAATGGGTCCTCTCCCTAGGACAAAAAATGATAAACTCTGCATTCTAGTGGCTGTAGACTATATGACTAGGTGGGTGGAAGCACAAAGTGTGGCAAAGGTAAATGAGAGGACAGTGAGCAAATTTGTCTACAGTCACATTTGTTGTAGATTTGGCACACCTTTGGAGATTATTTATGATAATGGTCCAGGGTTTAGAAAGGGCTTGCTTACAGAAGTCTGTGAAGAACTTCACATTCTACATCGTCATAGTACACCCTACTATCCCCAATCAAATGGTTTGGTAGAAAAAGCTAATGGTGTCATTGCAGGCATCATTAGAAAGATGGCGAAAAAAAAGACAAAGTTGTGGGATGACTTCTTGGATGGTGCCTTGTGGGCGTATCGAACCACATATAGGGAATCCACGGAGTTTACACCATTTCACTTGGTCTATAGTCAAGAGGCTTTACAACCAATTGAGCTCAACATTCCAACAATGCGACTTCATGGCAAAGCAACACAAGATGATCAAGAAGCATGGATGGATTGACTTCTTACCTTAGCCGAGCTTGAGTGGAAAAGAGAAGCAGCATACGAGTGCTACAAGAGGAAAGCCACACAGACGAAGGAAAAGCTTGACAAGAAACTGAAGGACAAAGGCATCAATGAAGGAGATCTTGTGCTAAGGTATGACAATCGACTCGACAATCGTTTTGATGCCAAATTTGAAACTAGATGGCAAGGGCCATACATAGTTAAGAAGGATTTCAATTCAAGTTACTATCAACTTATGGACTTGAATGGGAAAGAGCACTCCAGGAAGGTAAACGGGTATCGCTTGAAGCCTTATTTGAGTCGCCTTCTACCAAAGGATCTACCAAAGATCTGTCAAAAGGAAGCTATCTCATGTAGGTATTGTTCCGTGAAGCATGAGTGTAACTCAAACCAAAATTTTGAGGGGCCAAACAATGAAGACCTCGTCAAGGACTCTGAAGAACTCTCTTTGGAAAAGATGCTCTATGATGATACATGAATATACCATCATCCTGGGGGAGGGCTAATGATAGCTGTTTTTCGGCTCTCCGTAATTGCCATAGTGAGTTAACCCACCCTACCAAAATCATCCAAACACTATGGCTATGCCTACCATTTCACTGTACATAGGCGTGTGTGAGTTAGGGGACTTTTCCCATATCTTCTTAAAAACCCTCAATTAGCTAGTCACTGGGCTAGTTGAGCCAAAAAAATAAAAAATATAAGTATATTATGGCCTATTTGTGTGTAAATATTTTATTGTATATAGGGCCTAAATAAAATGATTTTTCATAATTATTTTGGTATTTATTAAGATATTTTACTTAGGTGTGTGTTATTTATGCTATGTACATTAACTCATCATTACCATATTTTTTCTTACCATTTTGCATACTCTTTATTCCATATAAAAATAATTTCATGCAAGCTTCTCTTATTTTTGGTGTAACTCCATCCCAACAAAAATCCAAAACAAACTAGTTTTATTTATGTGTATATTTTTTCACTATTGTGATTTTTTCCTTCCTACATCTATTCTTTATTACTCTCATAAATTAGACCACAAAAAATATTCATCTTTTTATGGTAGACTTATAATGAGAGAGATTTATTTTGACCCCTTTATATTTTTTCCACCTATATTATTTATATTTGACATGTACATATTTTTTAGACCCCTCAATATTTGATTTTCTTAGTTGTACTATTCACTTATATCATGATCTCAACAATATCTTCAATTATAGACCTACCAAATAAGGTCAAGGGTATGTGGAATGCATGCATGCACCATGGGGAGCTCACTCTTGGAGGTATTCAAAAGAATCATCCAAAGAAGGACCTTGTGCAGTGGAAAAAACAGTCGGTTTTGCTGAATTTTTAATGATCACATGCTCCCCGAATTTGAAAAGGTGATACAAACAAAAGTTGTAGCTCATGAGCTGAACTTTCACCTCAACTTTTTTCATATTTTTTTGAGCTACGAGCTATGAGTTAGGATTTTATTTGTGGACCCCAGTTTTCCCATGCTATGCAACCACACTCCCTCTTCCACTTTACCATTTTCCTCTTTCACACACACCTCTCCACTCATCATCCCCACCTCTCTCAACACTCCTCTCTGCACCCTACTCACCTTCTTCTCAACCTTGAAGAATAAGAGAAACCATGGTGAACACATGTCTCCTACACACACTTCCATTCCAAAATTGACCACCTAGTCTCATTTTTTATCTTCCATATTACCCATATTTATCAAAAAAACCACAAAATTCAGCCTCTTCTCTTGAAAGACAGCATCATGGTGATTGATTACTGATGTTCACTTACCTTGGCTCCCAAGGAAGGTCAAGAGTGGAGAAAAAATGTACCGTCAAAGCTAGTGGACCGTCAACAAGTGTCAAAATTGACCCTACTCAAAACACTTGGAGCATCGACATTGTAAGAAATCCATGTTTCTTATCTATTAAGAGTTTTTTCTTCCTTATTTGTATCCTACATGGATACTCCCATTGTAAATATCCAATTCCATTTGTAAATCAATAAAAATACTAACTCTATTAATTTACTAACACTAACTTAGTATGAAAAGTCCTATCACCTCAACTTCTCTCCTCTCTCTCTTCTTCATCTATCCCCACCAACGTCTTGATGATTCCAAGCAAAAGAAATTAGAAAAGTGCTGAAAATCTAACCCAACCATGGTTAGAGGAGTAACCCTAGCCCTCAAAATTGCTATAAAAGGAAGGTGTAGCTAGCACAAAAAGGGAAGAGCCATAAGCAAGAGCACTATGCTATAGCTTGAGAAGCCAAGCTCAACCTCTCTAGAAGGAGCTCTTGAGTGGAATCTCATTGTCGTATGCTTGTGCATGTGTTGTAATAGGGGTGATTAGCACGGGAACTCTATGCCATTGTAAGAGAGAGAGCGATCATTCAATTGAGAGTGGAAAATCTATCATTCCTCCTACTAGTGTAAGCCCAACATTTGTTGAATCAAGGAGGGTGGATTTGGACTAAGTTTGGATACTTTGTCTCTCTTCCAACGTGAAGTAATGGACAACAATGATGTGTAAGTGTCTTGGTGATATTTTTAGTTCTTGATAGCTTGTGTCTGGGTGTTGTCATCAATTTAGCCATAAATCCCACATATTGTAAGAGGGCGACAGGGTGGAGAGGACTCCCCTGGCCTTAAGACAGTGATTGGGGTGACTTTTCTTGTAATGGGTCGTGGTGAAATTTACTCAAGCTATGTTGAACAAATAATAATCTCACTTTGATCGGTCATGATAGATTTGTAAGAAGGTATCAATGCAACAAGCATCCCCTCCCTCTTCTCTCTCTTTCTTACATATATAATTGTGTTTGCTTGATCATTGCCGATACATTTCAAAGCAGCCCGAGCACTATCTCTCTCTCTCTCTCTCTCTCTCTCTCTCTCTCTCTCTCTCTCTCTCTCTCTCTCTCTCTCTCTCTCTCTCTCTCTCTTTATGTGTCCTAGTTCGCATCCAAAACTAGGTGGTGCCCCAAATTTGTGTAGGGTTAGGTTGCGGGTTTGTGTGTGTGTTTGTTGTTTTTTCCAACCCCAACCCAATTGAGCAGCACGGGAGCCTACAAGGGTGCTTAAAGGCCACTCTTCTTGTTGCCCGCCCCAGATCGCCTCACTAGTATGTATATGTATCTACGTGTTTGTGTGCTAATATACTTGTGTACGTATTTATAGATGAGTGAGTAAGAGGGAAAGCTAAATCTTATAGTACTCTTTGTAATGTAGATGCCAGACAAGAGGTCACCTGGTGGGGAGCAGCCAGTTGGCTCTTCTTTTGGTTGGTTCACATCCCAGGTGGGCTCCTACCTAGGGTGGACATCGCCTCCAGTGGACCCAAGTCTTGAGACAATGAGAACAAGCAAAGAAATAAAGAATTTTTAGTACTAGGTAATCTAAACCATGAGTATCTTAGGTTTATTTTTGTTATTTGCAGGCATGGCCATCCTACAGCTACCCTTCCCAGGTTCCTCCATCAGTCGTAGATCCAACCTATAGCGGGCTCTCTCTTTACGAGACCAGTATCTCCGTTCAACAGAGGAATTGTTTGGTCGCTACACTCCGCAGCAGCTTACGACCTACGGTCTTTCTCCGCAGACTACACCATGGGGGAGTCAGGGAGGGACTCCTTACCTAGAGAGCCTTGCATCGACGACACCTCAGTCTATGGCCCCTTCTTATCGTCCTGATCCCCTTCCATCGCAGGGTCCCACTCCCATCGCATCATAGGGTCCTACGCCACTCCATTCCACTCCTACTTCACCAGAACACTGTCGACAAACTTCCTCTAGTAGCGCGCGTCGGTGCTCGTCTCAAGGCAGCGAGCGTCGTGAGGGACAAAGCGGCGGTGGATCTTGTGGTTTCGCTTGTTTTGGTAGTGGCGGGGAAATGGAGTCCCCACTTTCAAAGTGTGTCGCCCCTGACACAGAGGACGAGGATGCTGACGCACACGTGCAAGACACGCATGGGTGCTACTACAGGGTTAAATATGATGGGGAGGTGGACTTCGGCACAGCACATGGCAAGGCATTATGACGCCATCTATAAATTATTATACAATCAACGTATAAGAATTGTTTAAAAGTTTAGAGACCAACTAACTGCCAGATCATGCACGGTACATTGAAGACGCTCTATTAGCTAGATTTTCAAATGCCCCAAATCAACGTTTTTCACAACAGTGGTTGGAGGGCTACATAAACACATTTTTTAAAAACAAGCAGTCCAGTGTGCAGCGCGCAACAACCAACCAGGTCAGAGATCCAGGCACGAGCTACCACGGTGGCAACATGACAGACGTGGAGTGAGAGTGGGCAATTCAAAAAAATAGCGATCAAGCTGCGACGGGCTCATTATACAGACAACAACGCAAGCCTCGCGACAGACAAACTCCCACGCACTATGGATCAGGAGGCAAGGGAGCTTGGAAGGACAAATTTGTAAGACTGATTAAATTATAACGTCGATCGATGATTATTAAGATTGTAGTTGATGATTTGTTATTGTTATTATTGCTGGGAAAATATCACTCTTTCTCAACCAACCAGAGAGATGGTCAAGTATCAACAGCGACATACAAAATTTGATACTTGGCGATGGTTATTCAAAAACAACCACATCTCTTGCGAGCAATTCGACACAGTGGTTGGATCACTACAAGATATAAGTTTAAACAAGTAATTTTGTATCAATTGTTTTGAACTGTTGATAATCGTTTAATTTGATTTGGGTTTATGTTGAGTCAAGGTGATCAAATGTACATGCCTGTGGACGATGATGAGATAGAGGAGGATTAGATAGAATAATATTTTATCCAAACTTTTGTAAAGTCGCAATGTGACACAATGTATATACAACTATTTACTTTTTATTGTAACTTTTTTAAAAGTTGATCTTCTGCATATTAAATTGTCAAGGTAAAGTAAATTCAATTTCAATTCTTTGGTTTTCTTTATACTCTTCCAAAAAACAATTGATGTTTCATTGTTTTATGTAGGTCAAAAATAAAGGTGCACATTTGGGCCACCCAAATTTGAGTGGCCCAAATGAGCACCTTTATTTTTAAATGGACGTGTAGTGGCAATAAGCGCGGTAATAGGAGCGGCAACTGTCGCAGTAATAGCAGCGGATATATTGCCGCGACTATTACCGCGCTTATTGCTGAGAAACCACTACCCCGTCCATAGCCGTGCTTATTGCCGCTCCCACAATTTTTTCTCTCTCTTTTTTCCTTTGTTTTTCCACGGCAATGCTAGCGGTTATAGACAACTTCTCTTATAGTGGCGCACCTGATGTGTAAACAATCCAAAATGAGGAGAAACTGAGTGAGGCTAGCACGTGCTATATAGCACAACCCATAGTAGATTGTATGGGACATGTTATGCAATAATTGGCATTAATAGAAATTCTACACAAAATGACAAAATTGCATATGCAGACCTCGCTCTAGACGAAATGAAGGTCGAAATGAGCCCGAAGTGAAATTTTGAGCAAACTGAGCTCTATTAGCTTACCCAAATTTTTTATCGACCTGCTAACGCTCGTCGAAGCTCGTTCAAATATGAGAAGACGAGCAGGGATGTTCTAGCGACCCTGGCAACTAAGCCTGGGAGGACGTGGCCTGCTCTGATATCAATTTCTGAATTAGGGTTGCGGAAAAACACACACATCTTGGAGAAGACAAAGGAAGCTCAAGGCACACAACCGAGAGTGTATTACTTAGTGTGCAATGGAAAGATAGATAGACATAGAGTGATGGGCGTATATACAATGCACGGGGGGAAAACCCTCCTAAAGAGGGAAAAAATGGCCCGACGGTCCTAGTGTGTTCACACACATCACTACCACATGTATATGGTAACAATTTTATCCATTAAATATATGTAAACTTGAAATAGCATTCTGATGTTTAATTACGTCATCTAAGAAGAAAAAATAAAAATAGCAACATTAAATATTTTGTGCTTAGTATGGTCGAACATCATTTGAATCCAAAGATAAAAGAAGTTGGAGTCCTTACCTGCAACCATCATGCAAACAAAAAAATCATTAGCATTTTTGCTTTGTCATGGAATACAGGTATAGGATGGACCCGATAGTTGTCATCCATGTCCCTCTTATCCACACATTCAAATTTGTTCAATAACAATAAGAAGTATTGTCTATATCCATGTATGCCTATGGCAGCAAAGCTTAAATATGTTAGACTTGTCAGTACGCGAGAGATATGATTTTCAAATCATAGAAATGAGCTAGGTAGGCTCATGAATAACTTATCAAAGCTTTCTATTGAGCTAAAGAAGAACAAGAGTAGCATCCATCCCTAGAGGGTAATATAAAACATCCATCCCTAGAGGGTAATATAAAACACCTTCGAGCATGGTTTTTAGCATATTGTTTTGCTAAGTTTGAGAGCAAAAATAGGCATTAGCTCTAATAGATTTAGAGAAACTACAATTGAGATTTATGTACTAGGGGTTAGTGCCTTGTTTGCATACCCTTATCTAAATTAATACCAGAGATATTTTTTTTAAATTCCTTATGGAAGCATTATGCAGTATGATCAGTCTATGGTAATTTCCATAGCAGTAAGCATTTAGAAATATTTCAAAACTTATATAGTTATAAATGTCTGAAAAAACCGCTTAATTTTCCTGTTAAGCAAAATCTATTTACCCATAATTTGTGATACCCAATTAAAAATATATGCTTGGGTTAATTATCACTAGATCCTTAGGAAGGAAACACCATAAACAAATGCAATGTAAAGGAAGCAGACCACGTGAGAGGAAGAGGACGGTTCCACGTTTCCAATATCCGTTTGAATTTCTGCCATGAGCAGTGGCAGTATGGAAAATCGTTTATTCTTCCGATGATATGCAAGGCTTCTAGACCTTTTGAGGATTACGCCTTTGTACGGGCAGTGTTGGGGTGTGTCTCTGTGCTTATGGGTGTTTTAACCAAAGCTTGTAAATTAAAGTTAATGTAAACCTGTCGAAATGGCAGTGCTCATGAATAAGGAGAAGAAGAAGAAGGTGGTCTAGCGCTACAAATGAAGTGGCATAGAATGCAGAGGCTCACCGAGTGCAACGTGTCTAGAGGGAGAAAAAGAAAAAAGCGCCAAATTTTGTTTCTGCAAGGCCTGACTCCTGAACCTTTCCTTTTTGCCAAGCTAGGAAAGCTGCATTGCTATCGTGGGTAGGTTGTGTGTGTGTGTGTGTGTGTGTGTGTGTATATAGCAGTGTCAGGAAAAGTCATTTTCCCAAACATACAAAATGCCTTTCCTTGAATTTGCCAAGAGGAAAATTTAGAAAATTGAGTTACTTCTTTAGGTTTTTACACTATTTTTCTCTATTTTGGGGCCAAATTTCTCCTTTTCCCCTTGCGCTCAACCGGCATTTTTGGAAATTAAAAACATCACGATATTAAGCTGAGACACATTTTTCCCAAACACTGGTGTGTAGATAACAACAATACTCATCAACTCACATAATTGGCGTGTAATTTCCCACCGTCAAAGATGTATATCTAGTCGGGGCTAGAGAATACATTTTGCTTATCCAGTTTAAGGGACTAGTTTTCAGGTCAAAATTTGAAGCTTTTATCCGTAGTATACTAAAACTTGTGTAAATGGTCCTAAAACATGTAAGTCCAAGTACTAACCGGGATAAAATCAATGGCTCTTGATTAATGATCCAAGGTTGGTTTTGAAAGTCCAGTATAAAAGACGAGTTTTAAATTTGACCGACTAGGTAGGTTCGTATTGTTTTACAAAAAACCTTGGGTCAAAGTCCATAGTAAGTTGTAGCCATAAGAGAGAAAAAATTGTATATTGACAAATGACCAATGTGTGTGTGTGTGTGTGGGGGGGGGGGGGGGGGGGGGGGGGGGAGTGGACAATGTGTATATGGACTAGCATCAGCTTATTAGCACATCATGGTAGCCCTTTAAAATGTAGAGGCAGCTTGCAAATGTGTATGTGCAGATATAGTAGCGCAGCGAGGCAACTCACAAATGTGTGTGTGTGTGTGTGTGTGTGTGTTTAAAATGATTATCTAACAATAGTTTGAACTATACAAACTATTGAACTATATAATGGACCAAACTAGACTTTATAGATGTATAATAATGAATCATTACTGAAGTTGAAGTTACATTACACATGGGCAAGCCGTAGAACATCTCTATCTGCCTATTGAGTCATTTACTCTGCTAACACTACTACAACTTTTCTATCTACAATACGTTATAAAATCAGAACACGTCTTTGTGTGTAGAATCGGTTCAGTATGAAAGTCCACTACTATAATTACGTTACATTTGTAATTTCAAAGAAAGGACCTGTTACCTTCCACCATCCAAGAAACACAAGCACATCAGTCATGGCATTACTTGAGAAGACAGGTGTCAATGACCCCTTCTATCATGCCAATGGTAGGACTGGGCAGCAAACCAAGGGTTAGGGACTGAATGGCTCAGTACGGCTAGGAGCCGAGGGCCAGGCATGAGTTAAGGGGACCTACTTGTTGCAAGGGTCAAGGGTTATAAGTAGGGAGGTTGGGAGGAGAACCACATGCCAGTCTACCCTTTGGCCTCGGTCCTACCAGGCCAAGGGCCAAGGACTGAATAGCTCAATACGGCTAGGAGCCGAGGGCTAGGCATGAGTTAAGGGGACCTACTTGTTGCAAGGTCCAAGGGCTATAAGTAGGGAGGTTGGGAGGAGAACTCGAGGAGAACCACATGCTAGTCTACCCTTTGGCCCCGGTCCTACCAAGCCAAGGGCCAGGGGCTGAATGCTTCAGTACGGCTAGGAGCCGAGGGCCAGGCATGAGTTAAGGAGACCTACTTGCAAGGGCCAAGGGTTATAAGTAGGGAGGTTGGGAGGAGAACCACATGCCAGTCTGCCCTTTGGCCTTTCATTGGTACCAGAGCAAGGGGGAGGAGAGCTATGGAGGAAGGGGGAAAAGATGTGACTTGCATGGATTTGTGCATCTCTCTCTCTCTCTCTCTCTCTCTCTCTCTCTCTCTCTCTCTCTCTCTCTCTCTCTCTCTCTGTGTGTGTGTGTGTGTGTGTGTGTGTGTGTGTGTGTGTGTGCGTGCTTCGAGCTAGACTGCCATGGCGTGGGCAAGATCCGTTGGAAGGAGGGCCGCAGGAGTAGCCCCTTCCATGGCAAGCTCAAGTTTGCATGACCAAGCACATGGGCAAGGGTTCTACATAGGAGGTCAAAGACGATGATCGTGTGCAGAGCCCCTTAGTGCGGGAAGGGAGGCGACCTTGACCCACTACAAGAGGTACTTAATATTAGCGACGCTCGCAGTGCGACGCTCAAATGTGAAAACCCACGCGTCGCTATGGGTGTCGCTAAGTTACTTATAACTTAGCGATGCCTATAGCGACGCCGACAGGGGTAAAAAAATAATCGAGAGCGTCCGAAAACTCAGATCTTAGATCTGAGTTTTCGGTGCGCGCTCAAGCAAGCAAAGGTAACACACGCTCTCCCTCTCTCTCTCTCTCTTTCTTCTCCACACACACACACACACACACACGCACACATGAGGAGAGGAAGGAAAGCCAGGTATGCTCCTTCCCTCTCCTCACTCTCATGTTCCCTTCCCCTCTTTCTCTCTCCCTCTCTCTCTCTCTCTCACACACACACACATTGTGTTTTTGAGAGAGAGAGAGAGAGAGAGAGAGAGAGAGAGAGAGAGAGAGAGAGAGAGAGCGAGCACATGCATAAACAAAAAATGCACACACACATGCATAAACAAAGAATGCACACACACACATTGAGAGAAGAAAAGAGAGAGAGAGAGAGAGAAGAAGAAGAAGAGAGTCTTAACGTTGTAGGAAACTATTCCAAGAGACCTTAAAGATCTAGTCGACGAGGAGTTGAACTCAAGACCTGTTATTCATTAGGGAGCTGGCATAACCAATCTATCACACTTGGGTGATAGAAAAGTTATACCATTTTCCTCCTTTTATTGGCGTGCACACACACCCACACACACACACCCGAGAAGAAGAGAGTTTAATTTAACGTTGTAGGAAACTAATTCAAGAGACCTTAAAGATCTAGCCGATGGGGAGTTGAACTCAAGGCCTGTTATTCAAGAGGGAAATGGCATAACCAATCTACCACACTTGGGTGATAGAAAGGTTATACCATTTTTCTCTTTTTATTGGCACACACACACCCACACACACACACACACACACACACGAGAAGAAGAGAGTTTTAACGTCGTAGGAAACTATCCCAAAAGAGGTTAAAGATGAGGTTAGATATAGACTTACGTTTAGATTAAATTTAGGTTTATTTAAGTTAGATTGGATTAGATTTATGTTTATTTTTAGTTAGATTTACGTTTATTTATGTTAGATTTAGATTTACGTTATATTAGATTAGATTTAGGTTTATTTTGAGTTTAAGATTAAATTAGATCTAGATTTATGTTCGATGGACTAGATTTTTTAAGATTTAGGTTAGATTTTAGTGCATGTCAATGAAGGTACAGTCATGATGGTAAGCATTGTATGAAAAACACTTGCTCATATGAAAAACACTGAAAAAGACCCTGTTTTCCTACATGAGAAAATTTCTTGCGTTCACAGCCTCGATAGTCCATGCGGAGCAGCAATTCCACCTGCGTGTTTGATTGCTGCTACCATACAATAAGCCCTCATGATCAGCCAATGGAAGAGCATAAATTAGTGATGCAAGATGACGATTCCAAGGGTTCTCTCTCTCTCTCTCTCTCTCTCTCTCTCACACACACACACACACACACACTCACACTCACACACACACACACACACACACACACACACACACACACACACACACACACACACACCACAGCCCGTCAAATCTAGAGTAAGAATTAAGTGCTTCGAGTAGGCATCAGCTACATTGCAAGAATGGCATACCTGCAAGCTACAGACAAAGATCTACTTTTAAAAGATGTTAAGATGCTGTGAAATGCTACAGCTAGTGAAGAGGCAAAGGGATTTTGCCCACTACATGCACCATCATGTAGACGTGGGTGTGTAGATTTCTTGTACCCATAAATATAGGCATTGATCAATAAAGACGAGATTATAACCCGGTGGTTCTGATCTTCGTGCACCTCTAGACCGAGGTGTGCGGGGATTGGACATGACTAGAGAATGTGAGGTAGTTTACAGTGTGAACAAAGAGAGAGAGAGAGAGAGAGAGAGAGAGAGAGAGAGAGAGAGAGAGATAAAAGACAAAGAATGCCAATAAATTTGTTGTTCAGGTTATAAGATTTTTACCCTCATTCTGAGTAGTGACGAGGATGTGGGGCCGTCCAACCGAAACACCTATCTCTCAACAAGGATCTTATGTCCTTGTAATCAATGCAAGCAAGCTGTGCAACGGACAAGACGCGTTTCTTTGCAGCACGTTCGCGAATTTGGCGAGTTCGATCCATCTATTACAGACCGAGTTGTTGCCAATTATAACTCGTCGGACTCTGACGCTGGCCAACAGGCAGCAATCTTGCAACCCAATAGACGTGTTCGCAGGCGCTTTTGTCAAGCAGCATATATGAGGCCACAAGATGTAGCCTCTGACAGCTCGGGGGATGATCATGTAGACCACATTCCCAATGAGGCAATGTTTGAGCCCGAGATTGATGAAATGATCGAGACGATCATGGATTCAGAAAGGCTTGTCTATGACGATATGAAAAGTGAAGCCGATATGCCATTGTATAATGGAGCACGTGTGTCTAGATTGAAAGCGCTCCTGGTTCTTCTCAACATGCAGACAAAGTTTGGATGGAGTGACACCAGCGTCACAGCACTTTTCAGGTGATCTATTACAATTAGTTTACTTTAATAAAACTCTAGATGTATAATAATCTGATAGACTTTTACACAATTATATCGTATTTTTATGTTGTGTAGATTGCTCAAAGAGCACATACTACCAGCTGATAATGTGATGTCAGATTCCCGAGAGGAAGCAAGAAAGAGTTTGCGAAACTTGGGGATGGATTACAATTCCATCCACGCTTGTCCTAATGACTGCATTCTTTTCAGAGGGGAATACATAGACATGGAGAAGTGTCCGAAATGTGATTCCGAAAGATATCGAGTAGCTCTCCACGGAACAAAAATTCCACAAAAGGTTTTCCGACATCTTCCTCTGCTTCCTCGCATCAAGCATTTCTTCAAATGTAAGTCCATGGCCGCGGCCCTAGCATCATGGCATGAGGAGAATAAATCTTCGGATGGTGTGCTACGGATTCCTGCAGATTGCGCAGCCTGGAAACATATAGATGAAACATGGTCGGATTTTGCCTCATGTTCGACGAGGCTCTTTACCCTCCCCTTCTTTGCCCGTCCCGACACCATCCACGGCATCGCCATCTACACCAGGTTTTGCACAGTTGACGGTCGTTCCTAGCGGCTACACACCATTAGCTACTCCTCCAGGAGTCACTCTAGTGGACACTCCTCTTTTCGGGGCCCAGACTCTAGTGGAGACACCTGAAGTCCGTACCCCCATCGACACGCCACTAGAGACCCCTGTCGGGACACCCAGGTTCACGCGTCAACGATGAGAGGGCTTGCCTTACTCCGTCGACTTCAGCGGCGGCATCATCTTGCATGATGAAGGCAAGAAGGTGATTTCGTGCATGCGCGGTCTTTGCTCTCAGGTGTTTAGACACTACATACTAAACACTTGGAGTGAAGTACCGAGTGATTTAAAAGACAGAGTCATCAGCATGCTTCATGACGAGTTTTCCATTCCAACACGGGATGAGCGTTTCAATGAAGACTTGATGAAGGTTCGAATGCGCGAATACTGCAAGCACAAGCGTTTCGAAGTGCAAAAAGCAATCAAGCATGGGTGGAACAGACCAGATTGGCTGGCCAAAGAAGATTGCACTACAAGAGGTTGTGTGCTCTTGTGACGCTTTTAGCGACGAAAATACACTGGGTTTTTATAACCCTCGGCATCGCTAAGAGCATCGCTATTAGCGTCGATACGGGGACGTCACTATAGGCGTCGCTATAGACATCGCTATATAGCGATGCCTATAACGACGGCTATAGCGACACTGCAGGGCCATCAATAGCGGCGCTTATAACGACGCTGCAGAGCCTAATATAGGGACGCTCATAGCGACGCCTGAGATGAAAATTTTTTGGTGTGCCATGCCACCCATCAACCATATTGAATGTTTCATTTGTCTATTTACCTTTGAAAAAAAGTGCAAAGGTAAATATAGACCCAAAATAGTCACCCACAAGACAATATAATCATTAACTCCATCATCCATGGTACGTATTGTTTGCAAAATAAAGATACAAAAATGACAAGCGAGAATTGATGAAAGTAAATCAATGACAATTGTACACAGTAGCAAAATCACTTGATTGTTAATCATTGCAAATGTAATAGTTACAAACCATTGTCATTATTTATAAAATATACATGGTTTTCAAAAAGACATACTTACATGGTCTCATGATACATAAGCTATGACAAAAAGAAACTAATGCTATCTAGCTATGGCTAAACTGACGTCGTCTAATCAGACGTCTCATCGCGTCCAAGCATTGTATTTGTCGGATTCTGGAAAAAAAAACAATAAGATAGCTTTTTGTAAGTATAAACATATAGCGACGTTTATAAAACAATACAATAAATAGAAAAGAATAAACCCTAATACTAACCATGCCACCACGAGAAGTCAGGATGTCTATAAGGGCGTTTAAGCCCTTCCTGCCTGCGTACTCACGCTCGTACGGTGTGGGATCACGTCCTGTAAACGACCACTGTCAAAACATACAAGGAATCCATTATGTTATAATTTCAAATCCCATAACCCTAAACTATCGAACATAGATGCGAAAACACTTACAAAATCAGCCTCAAATGATGCACACCCGCCGCTCCCCAAGTGGTGCGAGCTCCGTGCCTCTACTCGCGCTCTGGCTGCCTCCTTTTGTTGCTTCCACTTGTCGGGAATCTTGCGCGCTTCTTTCTTCGCATGCTTCCAATCTTCTTTGGCCAGCCAATCCGGTCTGTTCCACCCATGCTTGATTGCTTTTTGTACTTCGGAACGCTTATGCTTGCAGTATTCGTGCATTCGAAGCTTCATCACATCTCATTGAAGCGGTCATCCCGTGTTGGAACGGGAAACTCGTCATGAAGCATGTTGATGACTCTGTCTTTTAATTCATTCGATACTTCGCTCCAGGTTTTAGTATGTAGTGTCTAAACACCTGAGAGCAAAGACCGCGCATGCGCAAAATCACCTTCTTGCCTTCATCATCCAAGATGATGCCGCCACTGAAGTCGGCAGAGTAAGGCAAGCCCTCTCGTCGCTGATACGTGAACCTGAGTGTCTTGGCAGGGGTCTCTAGCGGCGTGTCAACGGGGGTATGGACGCCAGGTGTCTCCACTGAACTCTGAGCCCCAAAGCGAGGAGTGTCCACTGGAGTGACTCTTAGAGGAGTAGCTAGTGGTGTGTAGTTGTGGGGAACGGCAGTCATCCGCACAAAACCTGGTGTCGATGGCGATGATGTGGCTGGTGTTGGAACGGGCAAAGAAGGGGAGGGTAAAGAGCCTCGTCGAACACGAGGCGGTGTCGAAGCATCGGTGGCGCCACCCCCACAACAACCACCACCGCCATCGCCACCACTAGAGCGCCAGTGCCTAGACAAGTGTGAAGATTGTCTCGTCGACGCCGAAGCTTTGGAGCGCGCTGAGGACTCCAAAACAGAGGGAGATGCGGATGGAGTAGGAACGTGCAATGCTGCGCCAGAGCGATGAGCTCCACGTACCACTGTCTCTGCTGGGGTGACAAAGAAGAAAGAAACTCTTCATCATCCATACCTGCATTAAACACACGAACATTTAAACTTAATATTGAATGAATGGAGTAGAAAACATGGACAAGTAGATAGATAGATAGATAGATAAAGAGAGAGAGAGAGAGAGAGGAGGAGGAGGAGGTGCTCGTCGTCTCTGCTTATGAGAACATACCTAGAGCATACGTACCTGGAGTGGACGCAAAGACCATTAAATACAATGACGCATATAAATACAATGACGCAAATACTTAAAGATCCGGAGAATCATACAAGAACTTGAATGTGCTTGTAGCTTTGGAATGTTCAAAGGCTAGCGGCAACAGAAAGCGTTCTTCTTCTATTCAACTTGAGTGATGGAAGAGGCAAGTGCATAACTCTGAATTTACAAAACCGAGCAAAATTGTTCAAATACAATATTTATGGCTTTAAGAGAACTCTCTCTCATCCTCGCATAGCTCAGCATAACTTCCTATATCTATATAGAGATCTCCGTTTAAACAGATGTCCTCTGTTTCATTTTGTAGATCCTCTGCATGCACCCCATAGAGAGTAGCAGCTTGATGTTCGTCTGGCATCACCTCCACGGCTTCTGACTAAGCATCTTCTCCGATCTCCTCCATTGATGCCGCTGTGATTGGCACATGGTATCCTTCATACGTCCGTGCACTACGAGGGGCTACCTCTATGACGTACCACCAGTTTGATGCTGACTTTGCGGGATGAAATATCACCTGTCAGAGCCACATAACTTACATGAGAGCTTCCAAGCACATAAATTCTAAAATGGGACTTTAACTATTTACATACTTACTTGTTCACAATGCTCGGGTAGTACGAAAGTATCTCTTAGGTCAGTCCATTTCTTAGTTGAATCCACATCAAGAAAACCAGACTCTCCTCTACGCAAAGTAGTGTTGCGACCCTCCATGATTATCTTGAACCATTGCAAGTCGAACAAGTCGACAAAAAATCCTCTATAATCGATCCTCAAAATCTCTTGTAGCGTGACTAAGTAAGTGAGTTCCGCCACCACAAGATCTGCATCAGAGGACCGTTGTCGACTAGACTGTTCAAATTTTGTCATGATTCCACAATCTTGAGTAAAACGTTCTTTGTCGATCCGTTCCACCCTAAAATGTCAACCTTTACACCATGTTGCTGTGTATGACTTATACTACAACCAACAAAGATTATGAGTGGCCCTTCAAACATCTAGAAAGTTACTAGTCGTACATTGCAAACTTACCTTGGTCGCACAACCCCTAGAGTATTCCCACTCTTCCTCAGTCACTTCTTCACCGCACTGTTGTGCGCTTTTCAATTGGTTGTGCAACCATCTTAAGCTCATGAATGTTGGTAGGCTCTCCATACCCGTCGGATAGTGCATCGGTGGTCGTCTTCCCCATCTCCACTAGATTCTTGCCCTTTGTCGCTCTTGGTTTGCATCCTCATAATGTGAAATCCACTTCTGCATGACTGGATTGTGAAGCATGCAAAATCGGTTGATTTTAGCCTCTAGATCTTCCGTCATCTTCTTCTCAACACCGAGATTGCACATGACAATTCCAGATATGCGCTCATCATCTATGGTTCGCCATAGCGTATCCTGAGCTTTATCAAATCCGTCTAGCCACTCTCCAATGTACACTAGGGACTCTGATACCAGCCAACCTTTTGCCATGCTACCCTCCGGACGTGCCTTATGACGCACATATCCCTTGAGCGTTTTCATGAAACGTTCTAAAAAGAACATCCATCTGGAATGTACTGTGCCGGCTATTTCCACCTCATCAATTGTGTGAACAAGAAGATGCACCTGAATGGTAAACATGGTAGTAGGAAAATGTTTCTCAAACATGCACACAACCTTCGCAGCGTTTAGTTTGGCGAATGGTATGGAGTCTACATTGATCTCCTTTTGTGAGATCCATTGCACCAACTTCGCAAGTTTGTAGATTGTGTTATGGACGTCAAGAGACAAACATCCCTCAATGAAAACCGGTAAAATAAACTGCAAAACACGTGCATCAATGATATTAAAGTCCACACACAAATTTGTTACACAATTCTCACTATGAACATACCTGACACATTTTATGCCAGTCGTGTGACTTCAAAACGGTAAGCTTTCCTTCTTTAGTAAAACACGTTCGGAGCGAGTGCATTACGCCAGTGGGGGTCCGCAAAAATCTAATGGTCTCTTTTACTTTGCGTTCTTGGGCTCCTGTGAAAATCCATGGTGCTTTAGGGAGTTTTATCGATCCATCGGACGCTGTTTGCGGCCAATATTGCTCCATATGATCCACATTTCTAAGGTCAACTCTGGCTCCCAAAGTATCTTTCTTGCCGGTCAGATGGTCCCATAGTAGATTACCCACATTCTTGAATATGTGCATTGGATCGAGCAAGTGATTGATCATGAGTCGGGGCCAGTATGGTAACTCGTACCATAGAAATAGTCTCTTCATCCCTGGGGGCAATCCGTCATCACACATCTCCTTCTGCTCTAACCATGCTTGTGCAGACATCCTCGGTGACTCTCTTCCCAAAAAACCGTCGCGTAACACATGATTCTCTGAAAGATACGCTTGATGACCTTCGTAGATTTTCTTCTTCAGTGAGGATGCCCTACGTGCATTCAGTCTAGGTCCACATGTGACACATGCTCTGTATCCGATTGTTTGAAGTCCTGCATGTATACACATGATAATAGATCAGCTTGAGAAAAACCAAGATTTACAGTGTCTGAGTGAGGAGTGTAAATAGATCACCTAAGCATTCTGTTAGTTTGGGATAGTCATGCACGGTCCACATTAGAATGCCTCTGATCAAAGCATTCCGTCGACTTGTGTGTTGGCTCATATCCACCACCTCTATGCCAATCCACAATTGTTATAGCTCTTCCAATAGTGGACGAAGATACACATCCATATTCTTCACTTTATATCGCCCCGGCACAATCAAGCTTAGCCATAGGTGCCCCTTCTTCGTAGTCAACCACGGGGGAATGTTGTAGTTGACGATGACAACGGGCCATACAATGTAAGATGTTGATCTTTGACCAAATGGATTTATGCCATCCATAGCTAGGCCTAAGCGTAAATTTCGAGCTTCCCTGGCAAAATCCGACCATTTTCCATCTATATGTTTCCAGGCTGCACAATCTGCAGGAATCCGTAGCACACCATCCGAAGATTTATTTTCCTCATGCCATGATGCTAGGGTGGCCATGGACTTTCATTCGAAGAAATGCTTGATGCGAGGAAGCAAAAGAAAATATCGCAAAACCTTTTGCGGAATTTTTGTTCCGTGGAGATCTACTCGATATCTTTCGGAATCGCATTTCGGACACTTCTCCATGTCTATGTATTCCCCTCTGAAAAGAATGCAATCATTAGGACAAGCGTGGATCGAATTGTAATCCATCCCCAAGTTTCGCAAAATCTTTCTTGCTTCCTCTCGGGAATCCAGCATCACATTATCAGTTGGTAGTATATGCTTTTGAGCAATCTACACAACATAAAAATATGGTACAATCGTGTAAAAATCTATCAGATCATTATACACTTAAAGTTTTATTAAAGTAAACTAATTGTAATAGATCACCTGAAAAGCGTTGTGACGCTAGTGTCACTCCATCCAAACTTTGTCTGCATGTTGAGAAGAACCAGGAGCGCTTTCAATCTAGACACACGTGCTCCATTATACAATGGTGTATCGGCTTCACTTTTCATATCATCATAGTCAAGCCTTTCTGAATCCATGATTGTCTCGATCATTTCATCAATCTCGGGCTCAAACATTGCCTCATTGGGAATGTGGTCTGCATGATCATCCCCCGAGCTGCCAAAGGCTACATCTTGTGGCCTCACATATGTTGCTTGACCAAAGTGCCTGCAAACACGTCTATTGGGTTGCAAGATTGCTGCATGTTGGCCAGCGTCAGAGTCCGACGAGTTATAATTGGCAACAACTCGATCTATAATAGATGGATCGAACTTGCCAAATTCACGAACGTGCTGCAAAGAAACGTGTCTTGTCCGTCGCACAGCATGCTTGCAATGGTTACAAGGACATAAGATCCTCGTTGAGAGATAGGTGTTTCGGTTGGACGGCCCCACATCCTCGTCACTACTCCTAGTGAGGGAAAAAATCTTATAACTTGGACAACAAATCTAATCTTCTATTGGCATTCTTTATCTTTTATCTCTCTCTCGCTCTCTCTCTCTCTCTCTCTCTCTCTCTCTCTCTCTCTCTCTCTCTCTCTCTTTGTTCACACTGTAAACTACCTCACATTCTCTAGTCATGTCCAATCCCCACACACCTTGGTCTAGAGGTGCACGGAGATCAGAACCACCGGGTTATAATCTCGTCTTTATTGGTCAATGCCTATATTTGTGGGTACAAGAAATCTACACACCCACGTCTACATGATACTGCATGTAGTGGACAAAACCCCTTTGCCTCTTCTCTATCTATAGCATTTCACAGCATCTTTACATCTTTTCATAGTAGATCTTTGTTTGTAGCATGCAGGTACGCCATTCTTGCAATGTATCTGATGTTTGCTCAAGGCACTTAATTCTTAATCTAGATTTGACGGGATGTGGTGTGTGTGTGTGTGAGTGTGTGTGTGACCCTTGGAATCGTCATCTTGCATCACTAATTTCTGTGTAGGCTCAATTTGCTCTTCATTAGCTGAACATGATGGCTTATTGTATGGTAGCAGCAGTCGAACATGCAGGTGGAATTGCTGGTCCGCATGGACTGTCGAGGCTGTGAGTGCAGGAAATTTTCTCGCCATTTCTTCTAACCTTATCTTAAACGATTTTCTCGCCATTTCTTCTAACCTTAAATAACCGTATCGACGTTCCCGTATCGACGCTGTTAGCGACGGTCTTAGCGACGTCAGGGGTTATAAAAACCCAATCCATTTCCGTCGATAACAATGTCACAAGAGCACACAACCTCCTGTAGTGACCTGCGTGAAATCGGGCCGAGTTGAGCTTGTTGTGTTCGCCACAACCTGTAGATCAGGCGTTCTCATCACATGGAGCATGCTAGGAGAGCATCACAGATGCTTCTCAAAGGGCGTGTACATCGCGCAGGACTGCCGATGTAAGTTTTAGACTAGTTTTCCTTCTTTTTTATTTTGGACGCCCTCTGTTGGCATTTTCCATTGTAGGGAGCAGGTCCCACGCCTTGGGCTTGGAGGGGTTTGTGAAGACGGATACATGCAATCATGCACAGTTATATGCTTATACAAAGGCCTTCGTAAGGGGGGTCCATGGCTGCATGGTTAAGTGCCACACAGGGCAATGCAATTGCAGAGTAGCGTCCAATGCCTGAAGGGGCTAACACAAAAAAAAAACCGCCAGATTCGTACCCCTTGAGCAGGCTTGCATGGCTTACTATTGAACATTTTGTAGATCATGTACATGGCATCAGATCGACACGGCAAGGGTCGTTACAATGATCGCTATAGGCGTTTTGATGAGGATTGGGTCCTCAGGAGGGAAATTTCTTGAGTTCCTAAGTGTTGCGACATACATTACCATAATAATTGCACAACAAGCACATGGTGCCTCTGTTCGACAATTTTTTGTGGGTAGCCAAACATCCAACGTTGGGCTCTTGAGCTATATCATGCAAGGGCATGGCAAATTGAGCTTCCCTCAATCAAGTAGAATCTATAGGGTTCAGGGACCGCCAATCGCTCAACATACATGGTGAGCAGAATTAATGACCAATGTTTGGGTGCAAGTCGCAGGCTACGAGCTTGGAATTCAGGATGAGGTAATTTTTTAGTTTCTTTTATTTTAATTCCTCAATCATAGCTACTGCATATAGGCAAGGTTGCCTAGACACCCCGGCAAGCCAGGCAGGGCTTGCGATGACAAGGCCTATCCTTAACTGCAATTCCAAGAGCAAGGCTCCATCTACAAATCTATAGGATAACAAGAATCACGCTAAGCAAGTACGAGGTACATCTCTTCCAAGTATTTTTTTGTTTTTCAATATAGTGTACAATTCGACAAGGTCGATTATCTATGAATGCTCCACAGGGTTGACTTTCTTTTGCTATGCCATTGTAAACCCACAAGAGTATCTGTAAGCTATGTGCACCAGAACTACATAAGTACTTATGTGAAGCAAGGCTTCACTTTTGGTATTTGGCATTACGATTTCCACAATTTGGAATATGCTATGAGTATACATATTTGAGGTACACTTTCCAAGATGTCTGCAGTCTTTTTTGCCACAAGAGACTGTATATGATATGTACGCTAACTCACTCAAGCAATATATCTAGCTACGAGCCAGCTTCAAGGAATTGCCAAAAACCTAGCCACAAGTGGGCGGCAAGGTTAGTAATGTCAAGTTATGTTTGTTTTGTCTATTCACTTTGCACAAGATCTCTCTGCTCTGCAAAGCAAAGTGCTTGGGCAGGCTCCGTACAAAGCCGTTATATAAAGCAAAGTGCTTTGCCAAATTTCATACATAGCAAGGCTTCTTTATTGTGCAAAGGTATTATTGATTGACTTCAAATCAACGATAATGGCACACATCTTTAGCACTACGTGGATATAGGCAACATTGCACTATGATGTATCCATACCAGTGTAATCATGCAAGGCACGTATAACAAAGGCTCACATGGTTGAGACTGTCATTGATGCCAAGGGCTTGTTATTATATTCTTTTCTTTGTATGCATGGCATACTAGTACGATGGTCGCACAACACCCATCATGGCATACGCTTCCACTATAGCATTAGCTACTCTGTCAAGGATGCACTCAGTAATTAATATTTCCAAACATTTTGTGTTTATGTTTATTCATAAGCAACGTGCCATACATATGTCCCTTGATACAGTCACGATCACATACAAGGTAAGTGGGTCACGATGTGACTTATGGTATCTCTTTCTATGAGGGCATGGTACAAGTACCCTATTGTATGCTTCTAGGATAATCTAAGACACAGACATGGTCTGCACGGAATCATATGCAAGGGGCATTCAACAAATTCAAAAAAGGGGTTTTACTCAGCCCAATACTCTCTCTCTCTCTCTCTCTCTCTCTCTCTCTCTCTCTCTCTCTCTCTCTCTCTCTCTCTCTCTCGCCCTCCAACTTCTATGTGAGAAAGGTGAAACTAGGAATGATTTTTTTTTGACATATTTTTGTGTCAATACGGTAACATGAAGGGAAACAAGCCAACAAGAAGGGCTAAGAGCCATCTATTACCACCTATTTTTGGCATGGCTACGAGCCATCTGTTTGTAGTCCATCAGTGATTGCTTTCAAGTTCGAACAACTCTATTCAGTTGAGTACCCATCGATTATAATGGACAAGCAAGAGTCTTGCCATTAGTGATTTTTTGGGCATTATTTTAGCACTACACACTTTATGTGTGAAAGTCAAGTTGAGTTTTTGAATGTCTTAAACTCATAAGGGCTTATCTCTACTAAGGTGTATGGATGAAGTCAGCATTTCAGACCGCACAACTGTTCACAAATACCCAAGATTATGGATTTTTTAGTGTGAAAACAATCTAGTTGTGAATACGACTCCAACTTTCATGGAGCTCCTCTTAGCACTAAGAGTGTCTGCATGAATACAGTTTTGGGGTAAGACCCATCTTGTGATTACTCAATCACTTCTTAAAGTGTTGCTGGTCCATTCTTGGACCCATCACACTTGCACTTTCACGAAAAGAAGTCCAAAGACTGCCACGGGGTAGTGGACAGATTACAACTTCCACAAGAATGTAATGCCCCTAAATCACCCTGCTGGCATTGAGGATCACAGTTTGATCTATTCTAGTTATACTTTCGAGGTAAGAAGTCCACAATCTACCACGGGGTAATGGACTAGTTCAACTTTTCAAGTTGATTCCAATCATTTTTGTACACGATCGACTATGTTGGTTACCATTACCTGCTAGTTGAGCAGTTTCTATAAAGGGTCTTACCAAGGGGTTTGACTGTGTAGATTCTAACCAAAGGGTTTGGATTGCAAAGGCAACACCCAGGGTTACAAGTTTCAATTTCTTTGTCTTTGTCAAGGGGATGTTTAAGCTAGAATTCTTTCATCCAGCTTGCTCTTTAGCCACGTGACAAGGTCATGTAAGAGCATAGCCTTTTGAGAAAGTGTTGTCACATTCTCTAGTCATTGTTCATCAGGATACCATGATAGGTTTGATTCTTGTTGAAATAGTTACAAAACTACATGGTAGGGTTCTGTCTGGCACACGTTGTCACATGGGATACAACATGGTCTAGGAACTCATAGAGTTTGGTTTCACCAGTGTGGAGAAAGTCTATGAGGGTCCCTCTCACTCACGTCGCAGAGTGTTTATAGTTACCTCCACACACAAGTACATCTCGTACTTGATGGATGTCACTTTTCCTAACATCCTCATTCGAGACATATTCCAGATGTGGAGAATATGAGTCTCTGGGACTAACACTAGCGCCTAATTCCTAATAATGTGTCTCGACGATGTCCCTAGGTGCTGGTCGCATCCGTTTGTTGGATCATTTGGAGCACACAATATTAGGAACAATTTCAATGGCCAGAAATTGTCGGGTACTAAGTACAGACTTGTTGAGATTACAAGTGCTATGAAACAACCAAATAACGGATGGTTATTTCTACGTATAGCCAAGTATTCTATGCTAATGAGAATGTCTCACGGTTGGTACCTAGTTGTGACTGCGTTTTCACATTCTATTATGGCCCAACTTATATTGCACGGCTTTCACGTCGGTACCGTGGAAAGTATCATCATGAAATTTCCGTTTGAACTTGTTTGTGTTAAATGCATGCACACTAGGTGTTATGGGCCCTATAAATTTTGCAAGTGTTTTCACTTCAAGTGCAACCTCTCTAACGGATTTAGTATGAGTTCACACCGGGCCATATATACAGTAATGGTTTAGTATGGGTGTCTAGGATTGGATGATCTAAACTCTACGAGTTTACTTCGCTCAAATTCACATCACCTATCTGACTGGAACCTCACTTGGTTAGTCGTAGGTTATCGTCAGTCATGGAAGATTGTCTTTAATTGATTAGGGAAAGCGCCTCACTCTTCTTCTCTGTTATTCATCCCGTGTTGGATGGACAGTTTACAAGCATTCTATTTAGTACAAAAGGATATGCTAAGCGCATACGTTAGTAAACCACGCTAAAGAATATGTTAAGTGCATACGTTAGCACGAAGCGACACAATTGGATTGGTTACCTTTCTGGTTTGGAGTTTGCTTCATATGATGAAAGGCATGTTGCGACTAGTTTTAGTCTCTGCATGTTATTCTCAACCTTCATCATTAGTTTTGATGAGGTTGGCTACTACTGGCAAGAAACAACAGCAAGTCAAGGACTTGGTTGCCGCCGCTCATGAGTATATTGTCAGCATATTACTTTCATGGAAATTTGAGCATAGGTTTTATTGCACGTTCGAGTATCTTCAAACAGTCTGAAACCTGAGTTTGTATCTAGACACCTCTTAGTTGTGATAACTTGTTTAGCATTCTCAAGTGAGTTCTACATGGAGTCTTCACGCTATGTTGGTTATGAGTCGGTTAACCAAGACGATTGCACATGGACGACAATGTGGAAAATCAAGATGTTATTCTTGATTTCATTGAACCTCCTACTGAACCGGTTTCCACTCTAACGAACCGTTGGATCTATGAGGGATGTCACGGTGGAAAACATTAGTGTTCTTATCATCACTTCCGTTTTCGAGGATGAAAACGATTCTCCAAGGGGGGAGTGATGTCAGGCCAATGGTAGGACCATGCAATAGGCCAAGGGCCGGGGATTGAATGGCTCAGTACGGCTAGGAGCCGAGGGCCACTCATGAATTAAGGGGACCTACTTGCAAGGGCCAAGGGCTATAAGTAGGGAGGTTGGGAGGAGAACCACATGCCAGTCTACCCTTTGGCATCGGTCCTACCAGGCCAAGGAACAGGGACTGAATGGCTCAGTACGACTAGGAGCCGAGGGCCAGGCATGAGTCAAGGGAACCTACTTGCAAGGGCCAAGGGCTATAAGTAGGGATGCTGGGAGGAGAACCACATGCCAGTCTACCCTTTGGCCTTTCACCTTTTCCTTGTTATCAGTATCAAAAATTACAAAAAAAAAACAACTAAACAGAGATCAAAGTAAACTTATATTTAGTTGCGCAAATTCTCGTCTGAGACACGTTGTGAAGGATATGGAGATGGCCTCTATAACACCTCCATACTCACAAGATATATGAGGAAAATAAAACTAGCTCTCTTGAGAAGATGGGATCCAATATCCACTCACAAACTCACTCACCCTTGCACACACAAAACCCTGCATGCACTTGACTAGCTTCCATGTACACTGCCATATCCCCAGCTATGATCAATTGCACTCAAGGAAGCAAAAAAACCACTAAATTTTGGGAAAAAGAACCAACAAAAATCAAGTAAAATCTCTACACTTTTGTTCATAAACACCATACCCCCACACCATGTCAGCAGCCTTTGCATAAAATCTCTACACTTTTGTTCATAAACACCATACCCCCACACCATGTCAGCAGCCCTTGCATATGCAAGAGGGGGCTCCATAGTCGCTCCCAACCATGCACACAAACCCATCAAAAACCATGCCAATCATGAGCTATACAAAACTCATGATGTTTATCCAAAAAACTCAAGAAAAAACATGGAAAACATGGGGAAAAACTCTCCCATCACAACGATAGCAAGGGGCTTTTACTGCCAAACCTGAGTAGTAGGCACTTGCGCACAAGAGAGCTCCACTTCACACAACTACCATCACCAAAGAGCAAGAAGAGGGGTGAAAAAGCAGAGGTCACTCCCCATGTTCATGGCGACTCCAAATTCTTTGAGAGATGTTTTTTAATACTTTTGGGAGCCTTGGATGTAAATAAATTATACTTGTACAAAGTGTACAAAAGCTGTGTGTGTCAGTTGTCTCTATGCATGTGGGCCAGTTGTGCAGGGTACATAGTTTTGTTATTTTTGTACATAGAAGTGCTGAGACTTCAAAGAGTGAGTAAGTGCATTGGAAATATGAAGAAAACTGAACTTTTATCAGCCTGGGGTCGTGAGTGAGTGGGAGATTTCAGCCATGAGGAAGAAAGTCTTTGTTGTTGCAGTCTACAGGGGTGTGTGGGGGTTGTGTAGCGAAGGTGCTCGTGTGTGTGTGCGAGGGCCTAGAGCCTTTATTGGAGACTGTGTCTCTCATCAAGAAGGCCATGACATTGGAGGTGACCTCTGCTTTTTGACCTCTCTTCATCTTAGTTTGAGGTATGGCAGCTATCTTGTGTACAGTTCCCTGTGGTGCAGCTAGTCGAGGGTAGACTATGCGCTGCAATTCCTTCCTTGTACATACACAAAAGGGAAGAGTTTTCCCCAAGTTTTTCATCACTTTTTTTTGCTGAACTTTTTGGATTTTCAAATTGGGCTTGATTTGGATGGTTTTTGGTCAAACTATGTGTATATATGGGAGCGCCTATGGAGTCTCTGCTAGCACATAGAAGGGCGTTTGAAAAGAAGTGAAGCCCTTGGTTTTATGAGGAAAAGTACCGACATTTACATTGTTTTTCTTTACTTTTTCTCTTTGGTTTTCTTGATTCCCTTGCTTCCTTTAGTGCATCCAAGTATAGTGGGAGTTGTAGCGGTGTAGAGGGAAGCTAGTCAAACCTAGTAGAGGCTGAGTGTGAGAGAGGATCAACCCATAGTATCTTGAGAGAGCTATTCTCTTAATCCTCTTTTCTTGGTGTTGGTTTGAGGTGTTGTAGAGGCCAGCCCCCCAATCCTTCACAACGTGGAAAGCATTTTGCTTGTATTTTGGACCAAAATTTAAAAAATCAGTCCCCAAAGAGTTGGTCTAACGGTAAGGCTTTGGCCTCTCAACCTACGGGTTGGGGGTTCAAATCCCCTGTTGGGTCACACTCTAGAGGGACACCTTGTGCTCACCTGGTGTTCACGTTGCTAGGGCTCTTGCCCTTGGACACTCGAGTGCATCCTCCTCCTGGGGTGGGTCACCCGAGGAGGAGGTTCCTAGCTGGTTGCTACGAGTTCTCTCCGTCGTTCCCAGCATGTGGTGCATCAATTAGGTGGCCATGGTGATGCCTACGCGTGGCTCTTGCCCGATGGTACGCGGCCCTTGCCCGACCATGTAACATGGCTAATATTTGGAAGGGATAAGCACCTCCCCCTGTGGGCCCTCTGGTGTGTCGAAAAAAAGAAAGAAAGAAAAAAAAAATAAAAAAAATCAATAACAATCAATTTTATCACAAAATTACCAATTACTTCCAGTTATGTTAGGTCGTACCGTTATCAAATGTTTTAGTGATTTAAACATGCTAACTTGCGAGCGAGATATCCTTTCATGTTTCTTTCTTATAGGTAAGAGTACGTTGATCTTAATCTTTAGAAAATTCCAAACGACTGTCCTTTGTTATTAACAGACAAAGTTGTTTAGCTTTAAATGTGCTTCAAGTTGTGACCCACCACAAGGTGCAGACTAGAAAGATACTTTGGGATCAGATGTAGCCAAAAAAGCATATAAGTGTATTAGCCAACCGGTTACATTGGGTGCCATAAGTGCTTATCTATTGTAAACGTTCTCACCCTCCAATTTTGAAACATTCCTCCTATTTTGTCTAAAATTTTCAAAAAAATCAGTACTTGCCATCTCTCTCGAGATCCTCAAGAGAGGATTAGGGCAGCTTACCCAAGTTGCCCAATAGGCTATCAAAATTTTGATTATTGAAATCTATCGGAATATGTAGGTTCCTACTAAGAACCATCAGAATATCTAGGTTCCCATTAGGGCAGCTTACCCAAGTCGCCCGGTAAACTATCGAAGTTCTTATTATTGAAATCCATTAGAATATGTAGGTTCTTACTAGAGCACTTTCCAGATTTTGCTAGTATACCTAGCATTTTGAGACTAAGGAGATCAAAAAATCATTGTACGACCTTGAAAAAATGTGATAGAGCATACAAGTTAACAACAGGCCTCCTTGGTATATTAGCCAAGCATAGCTTAGAAATGTAATGGGTAAGGCATATCAGTCTAGATCAGGTCTGACCAAAACCTTGTTTAGAGGTGGATGTTGAAGTTTATCTGTAAAAAAAACCTTAGTTATTTTCAAGAATTCAAAGAAGGCAACAACCTGCTTAATATCTTTTATCCACCAAACTACTACCATGGTTATCACACCACAGCCAAATATGACCCTGTATACATGCTTCACAGCTATGTCTGAGTGTAGTCCGCAGCTCAAAAAATCTCACCAAGACTTTGTTTGCATTTCGATCATGTTTTCAAAAAATCACAAATTTCCATCTCACAAGAGATCCTCACAGGAGGTCAAATGCATTAAGAAAAAATATTCTATGACCAAACCATCGATCTTCTGTATTATCAACTCGAGATTATCAAGATAGCACAAAAAGCATGCAGTCATATTAAGAAGTTTGAACCGAGAAGCAACCATCAAGTGAGCATTCTATAGTTAATAAAAAATGAGGGTAGTAACTCAATACACATTGTCATGTAAAGTGGCCACACATTATGGCCAAGATGAAGAGCATAAGGGGGTCCTTTGGCAGCCTCAGTGTGGTATGAAGGTTTCTCAGAAGTCGGCCCAAGTGGCCATGCTAATCTGGACGACAAGCAGTATGTGCGTATGCTAGTAGCCTTCTCAACCTTGCTCATCCTATTTGAGAAGAACATGCATATTTTAAATTAGCATCATTGACATTCAATCATCTCACCATAGTATCCTCACATATCAGACTATAGTATTTTTGAAAGATCGTCCGTCATGCCCGTTTTGATGCTGGTTTCATAACAAAGATAATGCATCCTAAAAAGTTGGCAATCTCATTTGTTGACCAACAAGCTTCACTATATGCTATTCACCTGAAGATTTTGTGTAAGAATTTCGATAGCATTTCCTTTGTTTTATGTACATATTCTCAAAAAAAAAAAAAAAACCATTCATTTCGTCTCACATTTCCTTTTTCTTATGCACCTATTCTATAAAAAAAAAACCATTCACACCTCCCATGAGACTTTCACATGCGGTTCTTGGCATATCAATACAACATCAGTAGAATTGTGTTATTATACACAAAAATCATATCACACGCTAATATGTACCTAGCCATGACAATAGTCATCTCCATTTTCAGACTTTCCTAGCTCAGTAGCCGCATTCTAAAGATATGTGAAACCACTTAGATTGACTAGCGAAAATAGGTTGTACAAAAAAGTGCACTGAGTAGGTGCATGTGCACCTACTTAGATTGCATTTCCGTAATACAATGGGTTGGTGATGAAGGTTGGATGTGCGCAACACCTCGGTGTTGCAACCACCATGTAGGGCATGTGGTTGTATGTGTCTGCATCAAGAAAAAACATGTGGTAATAGATATGTACCACCAGTTATAAGCTCGCAAATGATGCCAATTGTTCAATAACCAGGGATTTGCAGAGCCCGTGAGTACTGCCATCTTTTAAATAGACAAGCTCACGCGACCCGCCTTCGGCGGGTCTCGTTCTCTCTTACCAAGTGGTTGTTCTTATACAATTTGTCAAGCTCTAATTCGAGTATGTGTGTATGTACTCACATCTCCGATGGATCTCGCTCACTTTTACCAATAGGCCAATCCTATATAGTTTCTCAAGCTCAAACATGTATATATGTGTGTATGTACTTATCTGTATATATAAATATATGTGTAAGCTATATAAATTCCAACACTCAATGTATGCCAAGCTACATAAATGACCATCACCATCAATAAAATATAAGCTCTTGGAAGCATCACTTGGTATCCGCACTATCCAAGGTCCAAAGCGATGCATACTTCGTTCAAGGCATTGAGGAGGGTGACCCAACACATACATCTCTATCCTCCAGTCGGGACAGCTGTTACCATATGAATAACGTATATTAAGTGGGAGTTGGTCCCCCACCTCCTAAATACTCACATAGGCATGGCCATTATCATGGTCAATATTAACTTTAATGTGATAATATCCTTGCAAGCCATCAATATGATGGTAAACACCCAACAAAGTTTAACCAACAAAATATACCATCGATAATAATGCTTCTTGTTTTCACAAAAATACTCAATGTTAAATCATAAACTATAACGAAAAAAAAAATCCCATTTTCAATAAGCAGACTTGATTCCTCCAAGAGATTCAAGAACTTGTCTCTTGGTTAGCCCATCCAGTGTCTAGGCTCGCCTCTTTTCACCACGCACATTACAAAGAGGAAGATGTGTTACAATGGCTTCATCATCATTAGTTGAAGTATAATTCTATGTCAGAGGAGCTTGGCGCACCATTGGTTGCAGATGCAAGGGGTATAGGTGTCGTGCAAGTTAGGTCCATTTTAGTGCACATAGATACACATGGAAGAGAGAGAAAAATAAATAAATACATTTATTGAGGAACCATTGTCTCTATCATCTCTATGCTCAAAGTTGAACCACTTCTTGATTCATGCTCATCTTTATAATTGCTATTGAGTGGTGTAAGACTTGCTAATTGAGTGGTGAAAGTATGAGGTTTCTTGAATATTTTCCCAAGTTGATGAGGGTGGCACGAAGTGAGGATAAGGGAGGTGATGAAGGTAGTAGTGAAAACGCTACATGTGTTGAAGCCAGGCTTTCTTGAGGAGCAAAAGGTTGAAAAAAGGACCTTCAACTATGTTAAATCATCAGGCCATGGGGGGTTGCACTTCACTTTCATACAACATGGGGGGAGGTCTCACTTGAGGAGTAGCAGCAAGTGATGGACTTCATGCAGGACAACATGGATAGAGAGAGAGAGAGAGAGAGAGAGAGAGAGAGAGAGAGAGGTTACCGTGCAATAGATTCAACAGTTTCAGCTCGGCTCAACTCTACCGTGCAATAGATTCAACAGTTTCAGCTCGGCTCAACTCTTTCTCTCTCTCTCTCTCTCTCTCTCTCTCTCTCTCTCTCTCTCATAATGTAGCAACGACTATCTCTAAACATACCTCCACTCCCTGTCTCTTTGGCTACCTCCAAGCATGCCTATTCGGCTACCTCCTAACTTCGGCCATCCCTCTCTAAGACCCCTACTGATCCGACCATCCCTCACGTTGCGCAGCATCCACGTGGCAGGCCTGAATTCATATAGTGTTCGGGAAAGTGTGCCTCGACTTAGCCTTGATCCGGTTGAGAAACCAAATGCGCCGGTTGAAGAGAGGGGGAGAAGGAGATTATCCTATCGACAAATTTAAGAAAACAGAGGAAGCTTACGTATGCATTGAGTCACACATGGTCTCTCTCTCTCTACATTTTTGTATATTATAGGCTGAGAGGAAGCTTAAGTATGTCTCTCTCTACATTTTTGTGTGTAGTCAATCTAGGGTAAAAGCCCCAATTATATGACATGTCCCAAAATAAGGACAAACCCGGTGTCAATAAAAAGTAATGCATTCGGTTCAGTTGCACAACGGGACTGCTTGGGTGGTTGGACAGAAAACACAAACGTGTATCATAGTGACATGCTACAATGCGGGTTCTAGTCCTTGTCCTCCTTTGGCTCAGGGTGGGTCTTGCAACAGGGGCATTGTTTTTTTGTCTATGAAATGGTCATCTGCTTTGCGGTGCTGCAATTCTCAACCTCATCCATCAACATTCATTCGACAAGTAATCCAACTCCTCAACTACAGAATGCGCCATTGTGCACTCGAAAATGTGAGCATAGCTCAAGTTTTGGATTTGACAATTTCGATGTCCTAAAATTGGGGCTTTTACCCTATGCATGCATTGAGTCCGTGTCTCTTCCACCCACACGCAAGGAGGGGGAGGAGACTCCCTTGCACTTTCATTTAAACAGTCGCTGACGCACAGTCACAACAGACTCAGTAGGTCCTGCTCAGATTCCGCCAATCTGCGTTGTCAGCCTTGATGATCAATGTTTTCAGCCAATGGTTTATTTTGAATCTTGAATGCAACAGAGGGATGCAAGTTAATCTTCTCTCTCTCTCTCTGTCTCTCTCTCTCTCTCTCTCTCTCACACACACACACACACACACACACACACTTCAATTTGACATTCGAACTTTCTTGCCAACCCTCAGGACTCGATTGCCAACCTCCCCTTCCCATCACACTCACACTCACATGCAGACACAGACCTAGGCTACACAGACACACACAGAGAGTCTCAGCACATGAGGGGATTGCGATGCGTTCGTTTGAAATTAGTGAATGCCTCCATGCGAACGGCACATTGTGCACATGAGAACGTTCATTCAGCAGAATCTTTTGACGCAAGCAACAGCTTTTTCTGAAGCACTTGCAGGCTTGCTGCAAGGCATCTGCAACCACTGGGCTTCCCTCCCACCACGCTGAATGTGAGAGTTTCCAAGGCTCAAATCCTTGGGGGGCTGAAGTAATCGCTCGATGGGATCGGAATTCAAACTGCACCACGACAAAATAATGGTGGGCCACATCTACTTTTTGAGCGGAATTGGCATCAATCGGGGCTCATGCGCACATTGCAAGAGACTACATGCGACCTCCCTTTGGTGTTCGCCCCTGGAAAGTCCAACACCCCACCCCCCCTGTTGGGGTATAAAGCCCAATGTGGTCGCCCAGGTAAGTGGGCGGGCCGTCAGGTATGTACACATATTCTTTTGTAAAAACCTAATAAGATCTCACTATGCTCTACACATTACAGTAGAGCGAGTTCACCATATCGTCATGCTCTTCTTCTCGCACTCTCTCTCTCGCGTCGCACTTCCGCTCGTACTCCTTCAACTGGTATCAGAGCTCAGATCGAAGCTTGGGGAAGCACTGCAGGAGGCTAGAGTCACCAACTCAGATTTGAGTGAAATTCGACAGGCCATTTTCAACTACGTGGTCTCGACGGGTGCAGATCCGACTCTGCAAATTTGGGGTTTTCGGCCTACGACTGCAGGTGCTGAGGATATCGACACTCCCAGAGTGTTGATTTGTGGCTATCTACACATCGAAGGACGGCTCACAGTTCTTGGAGGCGTGTCACATACGACACAGGCGTATCTACACACAGACTGTAGGCGACATCCACTAGTTCATCAGGTAGCTTGTGTTTGCTGCTTGATATTCCAGATTTCATCCTGACATTGCAGGTACTTCCACATGGGATGTATTGTCAGAGATGATGTATGTTTGTTGAGGGTTTGCTGGCTGTGAGTCACGCAGCAAACAACCGCCGCAGCGGTTACAGCATACAGTGGGAAATTTGTGGATGTATGACTTTGTGGGAAGTCTATGTACTGTCAGATTTACTGCAGCCTTTGTTGAGGGTCGAGTGAGGTTTTATTGAGCTGGGGGATTCTCGAATGTTGAGATCCTTTCGGTGATATAGGTCTTGGAGTGATCCCTCGAGCACCCTTAGATAGGCAGCTAGGATGTATTGACTGTGAGTTAGACAGTTGGGATAGCATCTTTGCTTTACTGCCGTTGAGGCATTGTCGCAGTCTATGCTTATAGGACAGTGACAGGACAGTCAGAGACAGTACAGGTGCAGGACAAGTTTACCCGCAGCTTACTGTGTTAGAGAGACAGTGTTTTTTGAGCTGTTTTTTGGTCTGTTTTTTAGTACACCAGAGCCATTTTACAAAGGAGACTCTGTCGAAATTTATGCAGAATCTGAAGCTTTCTTCGTTCATTTGACAGGTTGATATTGGTTCAGAGGTCAGTTTACAGGGGAAACTCTGCCGAATTTTTCCCAGGAAAGTAAACTACTGTGAAGCGTATCTATGGCTGGATCACAGGACACTGCTCTTTACAATATCAAGAAGCTGGATGGAACCAATTTCCCATTGTGGAAGAAGCAGATTTGGCACGTGTTGGTACAAAAGAAGCAAATAAAACCTATAAAGCTCAAGGGGATAAAACCAGAAGATATGGACGAAGATGAATGGAGCGAAATGGATGAATTGGCACTTTCTACCATTATGCTGACTTTGGCAGAAAGCGTTTACTTCAATGTAGCAGACGAGATGTCGGCTTATCAAGCATGGTTAAAGCTGAGTGATCTTTATGAGAAGCAGAGTGCAGCTTCAGAGGTATACTGGCTTAAGAAGCTTGTTGACTTGAAGATGAAAGAAGGGACACCTATATCCAATCATCTGAATGAATTCAACACAATCTATAGTCAGTTGTCAGCTCAAGGTGTCAAGTTTGATGAACCTGTTAGAGCTATGTTCCTGTTGATCACATTGCCGGAAAGTTGGGACACTTTTCGCACAGCTTTGAGTAATTCTGCACCTCCAGATGGTTTGAACATAGCAGGTGTAGAAGGAAGTCTGCTTGCTGAAGAAACCGATAGAAAGACAATGGACAAAGGCAAAGGAACAGCCTTAGTTGTCAGGGGAAGGACCAAAGAAAAGTACAAAGGTGGAAAGAGGAATCAGTCTCGTAGCAAGTCCCGCAGTGCTAAAGGCAAGAGTGACATAGAATGCTACCATTGTGGCAAGAAGGGTCACATGAAAAGAGACTGCAGAGAATGGAAAGCAGAAAAAGGCAAAGAGAAAGCTGAAGACCATGGTGAGAAGAACAAGTCCTCAGTGAAGATTCAAGAAATAAATGTGACAAACACTGTTGCAGAGGATGACAGTCTAGTGTCAAGAGACATCTACTTCTTGAAGAATACAATGGACTCAGCTCTTCTTACAGCATCTGATGGAAATGCACCGAGTGACTGGATTATAGACTCAGGGGCATCACTTCATGTGTCTCCAAACAAGGAGTGGTTTACTTCTTATGTGACCACTAAAGATCATGTTCGGCTAGGCAATGGGCAGACATGTGAGATCTTAGGTGTTGGAGATGTTCAATTGAAGTTTCAGAATGGCTCTTCTTTCACGCTGAAGACTTGATGATGCTAGCTACGTCACCACTTTTGGACAGAACATGTGGAAGATATCCAAGGGTTCTATGACAGTAGCACATGAAGTAAAGTCTGGAGGACTTTACATGATTTATGTATCAAATGTCTCTAAAAATGTAATCAATGTAACCGAGCAGCCGAACGTTTCTTTGTGGCATAGCCGGTTAGGACATATGTCCAAGAAGGGAATGGAAATCTTGTCTCGTTCTGGTTATTTGCCTGGCTTTTCATTTAATGATTTTGAATTCTGTGAACATTGTCTGTATGGTAAGCAAACACAGCAGCCACATAAGCATAGAAGCAGTAGAAGAGATACACAATTGGCACTTGTTCATAGTGATTTGTGTGGACCTATGCCTAACCTATCTCTAGGGGGAGCTTCTTACTTTATGACATTTATAGATGATTACTCGAGGAAAGTATGGGTTTACTTTCTCAAGCACAAGGATGAAGCGTTTAGTGTTTTCAAAACGTTTGTGACACTTGTGGAGAATCAGAGTGGCAAGAAGCTTAAATGCTTACGCACTGACAATGGTGGAGAGTATGTTTCAAAGGCCTTTCAAGACTTTTGTGAGTCAAAAGGTATAAAACGTGAACTTACTGCTCCTTACAATCCTCCTCAAAATGGTGTTGCTGAGAGGATGAATAGGACCATACAAGAGAAGGTCAGAAGTATGTTGTCTAATGCACAGCTGCCAAATGGGTTTTGGGTTGAAGCTGTATCAACAGCTGTTCATCTTGTAAATAGATCTCCTAGCAAGGTTTTGCAGAAGGATTCCGTTTTGAAGTCAAAGATGGCAAAATCGTTTGACATGAAAGACATGGGTGAGGCAAGTCATATACTTGGTATGCGCATTGAGAGAGACAGATCAAAGAAGTTGATTTGGTTATCTCAAACAGAGTATATTGACAAGGTTTTGCAACGTTTCAATATGGAGAAGGGAAAGGCACTGAGTGTTCCATTGCCACCATATGTGAAACTTAGCAAACAAGATTGTCATGTGTCTGAGGAAGAACAGGCTGAAATGGATAAGATTCCATATGCGTCTGCAGTGGGTAGTTTGATGTATGCAATGATTGCTACTCGCCCAGACATTGCATTTGCACTGGGAGTAGTAAGTCGATACATGTCAAACCCAAGCAAGAAACATTGGGAGGCAGTGAAAGGAATATTGAGATACCTGAAAGCTACAAAGAGTATGCGTATATGCTATGGGAGTCAGGAGCTAAGTGTAAAGGGTTTTACAGACTCAGATTATGTAGGTGACTTAGACAACCGAAGGTCTACGTCAGGGTATGTCTTTACATTTACTGGTGGAGCAGTATCATGGCGTTCTAGATTACAAGATTGTGTTACTCAGTCTACTACAGAGGCTGAATATGTTGCAGCATCAGAGGCATGCAAAGAATCAATTTGGCTTAATCGACTAGTAACAGATTTGGGAATCAAAGAAGAGATGCCTGTGTTATATTGTGATAGTCAAAGTGCTATACAATTGGCTCGCAATCCAGTTTATCACTCAAAGACAAAGCATGTGGATGTGAAGTATCATTTCATTAGGGAAATGCTCGAGGATAAGCAACTTCAGCTTGTCAAAGTTCACACCAAAGAAAATCCTGCTGATCTACTTACAAAAGGACTTCCCTCAAAGAGCTTTGCGCATTTTCGCAAGCAGTTAGGTGTAGGGTAGTACATCACTTCTCTACATCTCCTTTATATTAGCTTGTATAGTAGCTGCTCTCACACTTAAAGTACCACATTAGACTTTAAGTGGGAGGTTGTTGGGGTATAAAGCCCAATGTGCTCACCCAGGTAAGTGGGCGGGCCGCCAGGTATGTACACATATTCTTTTGTAAAAACCTAATAAGAACTCACTATGCTCTACACATTACAGTAGAGTGAGTTCACCATATCGTCGTGCTCTTCTTCTCGCACTCTCTCTCGCGTCGCACTTCCGCTCGTACTCCTTCACCCCCAACACACATACACACACTCCTGCTTTCTTGATGTTGATTCTGCCCGCCGATCTTCCTTCCTAACCTCTTTGGAGACTTCTCGTTGGCTCCAATTTTATAAAATTTGTAGCTCTTCTGAGCTCCCTCATTTCCTCACACCAGCTCCGAATTGAGGTTCATAGATGCTGAGGATAGCCAAGAGTCATCCAATGATGGGTAAGCCAAAGAGTTGTCAACAAATGAGGAACCTAGAGCTAGAGAGAGAGAGAGAGAGAGAGAGAGAGAGAGAGAGAGAGAGAGAGAGAGAGAGAGAGAGAGAGAGAGAGAGAGAGAGAGAGAGAGAGAGTTGTCCCACGGCGCCGCCCACCCCATCGGTCGCTTCACCAACGGCCTCACCATCCCCGACCTCATCAACTCTCTCTCTCTCTCTCTCTCTCTCTCTCTCTCTCTCTCTCTCTCTAACTAAGTGGCTCTTGTAGGCATTGAGCTTGGTCTTCCTAATTCCTTTGCGCCTCCCATCCTGGCTCCCTCCACCGCCAACTTTAATTCGCTCCTCCACAGAGTTAGTTACGTGTCTGACGGTGCTGGCATCCTCGATGACATTGGTTGAGTCTTTGTACTCTCCCCTCTCCCCTTTTCCACCTTCCACACACACACACACACACACAGCAGTAGCAAATGGCCCGCACAATGGAAACCTTGCTATGAAAATACCTCTCTAGGAAATAGGCCAGAGCGAACGTTTGCATAGCTCACATCCATCAACCTGCAGTTGTGCAGCTCGCGTTAGCAGCACCTCGAGCTCTCATTGGGAGTACCATATTCGATTGTAGGCCCTTGGAGTTGAAGATAGAGATGTGTCTTGGTAGAGTGTATAAGGTAGCAGCCATGGTGGAGGGGGTATCGTGTTGCACTTCAGTTGTAGGCCCTCGGAGTCGGAGAGAGAGATGCATCTTGGGTGAGTGTATAAGGTAGTAGCCATGGCGGAGGGGGGTGTCGTGTTGCACCAGAATGCAGGACATGTAGGTTGACGGAATGCTCACCAATTGTGCCTAGGAAGCACCATTTCCAAGCTCAATGTTGAAGCGTTCAAGAGGTGGGCTGACATGCTCTCTCTCTCTCTCTCTCTCTCTCTCTCTCTCTCTCTCTCTCTCTCTCTCTCTCTCTCTCTCTCTCTCTCTCTCTCTCCCACTCGGCTGACTGTTGGGCGTCCTCCAACCATTGCGGCACCTGGACCTGGTTACTGGCGACTCACCACCTTGCTCCCAAGTTCCTGCCACGTGGATGCCTGAATTCACTCTTCCATAATATAATTGTTGAGTGATGCTGACTATGGTGGGTGATGGTCTGCAGGACTCATGGCAAGCAAGCTTGGTACAGAACGCGAGCGAGATGGACATAGAGAGAGAGAGAGAGAGAGAGAGAGAGAGAGAGAGAGAGAGAGAGAGAGAGAGAGAGAGAACACATCATGAAGCAAGACACACTTTTTCATTGATTGTATATGTTTTAAAAATCCTTACAGCTATATAAGGTTTTAACCATGCAAAACTCCAACTTTAACGGATCCTCCCTGCATGTTTCATAAGGGGGGTTTTCCACGAGCATAGACACCTCTTGGGCTTGAAAACCCAACAATCCCCCCTCAAGCCCGTACTAAACAGACTCTCTCATGATACGTCGATTTTTTGGTGTACTCGTCAATCGTGAGTTTTAAATTCTCTCACAACCAAGGATTTCTGGTGTATCCATAACTTGGTGCTATGATAGTATAACCCCCCCTTGAACAGATAGGGTGTAGGTCAAGAATTAGGTACCAACAAATGGAGTTTTTGGTTCACTGCCAAACCTTGGGTTTTAGATGTACCTAGTAACCTCACGAGAAGCGGGACCAAAAAATGGGAATTGAGAACAAAAACTGATAATTTAGGAGGTCTTACCACTCATGTGTGACAGTGTCTAGAGCCCGTACAATTTTGTCTCCGGTGATTATAGAAAGGAGAAATGTATAAGAGTTATTGTATCTTGTTTCCATTGAATCATAGAGAGGAGAAAATTCCACCACCTATCCAAGCAAAGCTTCATTAAAACATAGAGAGAATCAAAAATCCACCATCTATCTCAACTAGTTTTAAAAAACCACTCCACAAGGTCCATTACTTTTCTAGAAATCCACTCTGTCTTGTATCATTAAGAGGTCACTGTCTTGTATCATTAAGAGGTCGGTTTCAAAGTCTAGCACTTGTCAAGATAGGCTCTAATGGAGAGTGGAGAGAAGCGACAGTCACAACTTTTGTGCATGTTAAGTCCTATTGAAGCATATAAAGAAACAAGGTCCACCACTTGTCCAAGTTATAAGGAAAGCCACTTGATATAAGGCCCCACACCTATGCTATTTTACATAATGGACAGTGTTTTTTTCTATCATTTGATCAACTTATGATATGTTGTAGCATGGCGGATTCAATTAGAGCATGATCATGTATTGAAAGAGGAGAAATTTGACACCATGAGCCGGGATGTGTGTCACATGAAAAATGTATTCACAAACAAGTTTTGGGCTGATGTATGTGGTAGCAATGTGGTTTCTAATTCCTCACGCATGCAAGATATGGCTCAAACAAAAAATGTTGAGAATGTGGATGTGGAGGAGTTGAAGGAACGGGAGCGACATTCCAAGAGCATTGTTATTCGTGGAATTACTAAAGAGAAGCTAGAGACACCTCCTTCTCTTGCCATTGTTATTGAAGATTTCTTCAAAACCCACTTTGGTGTGTTCGAGGTTATGGTCTATGGAGCACATAGAGTGAGGAAGCAAGGAGCTCCTCGCTCGGGAGAACGGCCAATTGTATGTACCATGCGGATGAGACCAAGCAAAAGATTATGAGACCAAGCAAAAGATTATCCTTGATAATAGTAGGATCTATTTGAGGGATACAAAATATTTTGTATGTGAAGATCGCACTATTAAGCAACAAAATATGCGTCGCAAGGCATATGAGGAAAAGAATAAGAAAAATAAGGATTGAAAATATGCTTTTGGAATTGTAATGGATACCCATGGAATGCGGGGGTTAGCATTGATGAACTAACAAGCAAAGTCGATGTTGTACTTCTTGTTGAAACTTGGGAGCATGATACACAAAGGATTAACGGCTTGGAGAATGACAATGTACGATTAACGTTATGTATGGCTGAAAATTATGACACCAAAAAGAGCACCCATTTTCGTAGCCGGTTGCTACATTCCTCATCATGATTCTCCCTTTTATGCTTGCATGGATAGAGATCATCCATTTTTTGATTTAGAAGAGAACATTGCTTATTTCAAAGGTGAAGGTGATGTTATTGTATTTGGGGATACGAATGCTCGCACAAAAACACTGCAACATGATACTCAACAATTTGATATGCCATACATTTCAAGGGAGTTGGAGGAAATTCACTTGTATGATCGTTCTTCAATGGATGAGAAAGAGACGGATCACTATGGAAAGCGAATTTTACACATGTGTAATAGCACGAGTATGCTCATTGCCAATGGTGTATCTTTGTGGAGTGGAACCAATGGATTTACATGTAGGATGATGAGCGCGTGTAGCGCATACGGAGTGTGTGCAAGAGAGGGGAAGAAGAGAATTGGGGAAGGGGGAGATGCACAGGCAGCCACTGTGTGGGTTAGTGAAGAAGAAAGAGAAGAGTCAACCCTTCCTCTTTTTCTCCCTATATTGAGAAGGTGAAATAAAGTGTACAAGGGTGGTTTCCCACGGTCACCTGGCCTACACCCCAACAACCTCCCACTTGAAGGTCATGGTGGCCAATAGTGGCATTAGTATAGTTAGTCTATACAAAATTGATGAAGCATTGCCGAGGCTTCATCCTACACCCATAAGTTCTATACAATGTGTAAATCGCTCCGAAGCTAGGCTCTTTGTGAGAGCATCTGCGGGGTTGTCATCAGTGTGAACCTTGACAAGCTCAATACGCTTGCCAGCCAATGCATCTCGTATGACATGGTATCTGACCTCTATGTGTTTCGACTTTGAGTCAAACACTGGATTCTTTGCCAAAGCAATGGCACTCTGACTATCACAATGTAGTACTGGAACCTCTTGAATGCCCAAATCTCCCACTAGACGAGCCAACCATATGGCTTCCTTGCTGGCGTCAGACGTAGCAATATATTCTGCCTCAGTGGTAGATGAAGACGTGCAATCTTGGAGACACGATCTCCAAGAGATAGCTGCTCCAGCAAACATGAACACATAGCCAGATGTGGATCTTCTACGATCCACGCAACCCGCATAATCTGCATCTGTGTAACCTACAATGATGCATCACTGTTTCCAAAGCGTAAACACTTGCTAGCTGTACCTTTCAAATATCTGAGGATTTTCTTCATTGCTTCCCAATGCTTCTTGCCAGGGTTTGCTATGTACCGTACTAACCACTCCCACTGCATGTGCAATGTCTGGTCTTGTGGCTACCATAGCGTACATCAAACTTCCAACTGCTGAAGAATATGGTACTTTCGCCATTTTCTCTTTCTCAGCCACTATCTTGGGAGATTCTTCCTTGCTAAGTTTGGAGTATGCTTGCATTGGGGTACTCAATGACTTCCCCCCCTGCATACTAAAACGTTGCAAGACTTTGTGAATGTACTTTTCTTGAGATAATTCAAGAATTCCACGTTGCCTGTCTCTCTTGATGTGCATACCAAGAAAGTGATTGGCATCTCCCAAATCCTTCATGGAAAACTGAGTGCTTAGCATCTTTTTCAACTGATTGATTTCATCAATTGATTTGCCTGCGATAAGCATATCATCTACATACAAGATCAAGATGATTAAAGAACCATCGTTCAACCTTTTTGTGTATAAGCAGTGATCCTCTTGACTTCTAATGTAACCCTGAGACTGCATGAATTTGTCGAATTTTTGATACCATTGCCTTGAACCTTGCTTGAGGCCATAGAGTGCCTTTTTCAGTCTACAAACCAATTCTGTCCTCGTTGATTTTTGGGTTTCACATATGAATCCCTCTGGTTGTTTCATGTAGACATCTTCATCTAGATCCCCGTGAAGAAATGTTGTGTTCACATCCATTTGGACAAGTTCCATGTCCTGGATAGCAACCAAGCCAAGCACGGTGCGAAGTGTAGTCATCTTAATTACTGGAGAGAAAATCTCATCAAAATCCACACCTTTTTGCTGCTTGAAACCCTTGGTAACTAGACAAGCCTTGTATCTAGGCTCGGGATCTTCCGCTGTATACTTCTTCTTGTATACCCACTTGCAAGGTAAAGCATTTTTGCCTTTTGGTAATTCAACCAAATCCCATGTCTCATTAGCCACAATCGATTCATATTCAGATTGCATATCCTGCTCCCACTTAACACTATCCTCCATTTGTATAGCTTCTTTGTAGCAGGTTGGCTCTCCACTGTTAGTGACCAAAATGTGGTGTATACCCGGCTCAAACCGCTCGGACGCACGTGATACTCTCTCAAAGCGTCTGAGTGCCTAACTGCTGGATTCTGCTCTCTCCGGAGCAATAGTAGTATCTTGCACTTGAGGAGTAGGTGCGACACTACTGAACTGAGTTGGTTCGGAGGCTACATCCTCAAAACAAACACGTCTGTACTCAACATCTTTGATGGGCTTCTTGTGCATTTTTGATTCATTGAAAATCACATGTGAGCTACGAATGACTTTGTTTGATTCTGAGTGCGAGAGACGATATCCCATCTCTCCGTTTGCGCCATAGCCAATAAAGATGCATTTGTGTGATCTGGGATCTAACTTCCGACGAAGTTCTTTGGGCACATGTGCATATGCCTCACATCCAAATACATGTAGATGCTCATAGCTTGGCCTTTTGCCAGTCCATAATTCCTCTGGAATTTTAAAATTCAAAGGAGAACTAGGTGACCTGTTGATGATGTGCACTGCTGTCAGAACAGCTTCCCCCCAAAATTCGAGAGTAAGCTTCGCCATAGACATCATAGAGACAAATCGCTCTTGAATCGTACGATTCATTCTTTCAGCTATCCCATTTTGTGCAGGTGTGTATGGAGCAGTAAACTGCCGCCGCATGCCTCTTCTATTGCAAAAATCCTTGAACTCTGTGGAGATGTATTCTCTACCATTGTCCGTGCGAAAAGCTTTGAGCTTTGTTCCTAATTGGTTCTCAACCATGGCGAGGAATTTTTGGAATGTCGAAAATACTTCTTCCTTACGCTTAAGGAGATACACCCACACCTTTCTGGTAGAATCATCTATGAATGTGAGAAAGTAGTTTGCCCCCCCTAGAGTTTTATGTGGCATTGGACCTTACAAATCACTATGCACCAAGTCTAGAGGTTCGCCTAGTTTCTTATTCAATGGCGAAAATGTTAATCTAGTCTGTTTGCCATACAGACAATGCTCACACAATGGAAAGTCTGTGTAATCTAACACAGGTAAGTAGCCAAAACGCTGAAGTGTTTTCATTCCCTTTTGGCTAATATGCCCTAGCCAGCTATGCCACAACTCAGGAGACGGCAGCTCGGCAACATAGATAGAGTGTTCGTCGACACTCAAAACAAACAAAGAGTACATGGATCCGTTTTTATTGCCTTTCATCATGATAAGGTTGTTCTTGCGGATCATCCAAGAACGATTACCAAAAATTGTAGTGTAGCCAAGATCATCCAATTGCCCTATAGAAAGCAAGCTTTTCGTAAGCTTGGGCACATGTCTGACATTCTGCAGCACAAAAGTAGTGCCATTATGCATCTGAAGTTTCACATCACCAATGCCAATAATTTCAAGCTCATAGGAATCACCAATCATGACTATTCCATGCATGGATGCATAAGAGGAAAACCACTCTCTATGCGGTGTGACATGAAAACTTGCACCAGAGTCAAGGATCCAATTCTGTGCATAACCCTCATCCTGTGCAACCAAAGCATCTGGAGTGAGATCTGAAGAGAAAATGAGAACATCTAAGGCATCTATTGTCACCTCGGCATGAATCTCTGTGGGCATAATGAGCATCACTGGAGGAGGAGCATCCTCTACTGCAGTGGTAGGCATGGGAGACTCAACAATGTTGAGCTCCTCAATTTTTACTGTACTTTTGCCTTTGCCAGAATTATCCTTTTGCATGTTTATTTGATCTCTTAGGAAACTGCGAAAATCCTTTTTGTAATGACCCTTCTTGTGGCAATAGTAACACTCGACATTTTTGGCATTGCGGTCTCTACTTTGGTTCGTGTGTCTGTTAGGACTACGAGGATTCTGCTCTCTACTTTTTCTTTTGTATTTGTTCCTGTCACGGCCTCTTGGCTTTGTTGAACTGACAGCCATATATGCATCTCCATGACTAGCATTATCGAGAGATTTACGACGAATCTCTTCAGTGAGCAACGCATCTGTGACAGCATTGAATTCTAACTTGCCATTCGAAGCTGAATTGCTAATGGTTGTGCAAAAGATATCCCATGAACTGGGTAGAGAGCATAATAAGAAGATAGACTTGAGTTCATCGTCAAACTCCTTAAAGCCCTGAGATGTCAGCTGACTGAACAAGGAGTTGAACTCATTTAAATGACTGGAAAATGTGCTACCTTCTTTCATGTTGAGCTTCATAAGCTTTTTCATGAGAAAAACTTTGTTGGATGCACTTTTGCTCTCCCATGCTGAACATAAGCTATCCCAAAGTTCCTTGGTTGTTTTCTTCCCTATGATAGTGAAGAAGACTGATTCGGCTAGATGTAGACGTATCGTAGCCATGGCTTTTGCATCCAAAAGCTCCCATTGAGCTTGTGTATAATCATCATCCTCTGCGCGCTCTTTCAACGGTACTGAGAGGCCTTTGTTTATCAAAACATCTTTCATGCGCTCTTTCCACATGGTGAAGTTGCTGCCATCGAACTTCCGAATGAAATACTCCTCCTTTTCTGAAGGAGAAGCCATTGCTGATAAGAGTGTTTGAGAGGTGCCAAACTATGGCGAGACGCTGTAGAAATTTGGCCAGAGTAACCTTTGTATCGGGAGTAAAATCTCAACCGAAATAGACTCAAAAGTGCCAACTATGGAAGGCACGACTCGCGTGAAGTAAATCCGGCAGAGTCTCCTTTGTATGAGGAGTCAAAAATCAACTCAAAATGCATATAAATGTGCCAACTGCACTAACTGGGCATCTGCTGCACAAAACAACTGCTATGTGAGTGCCAACTCGGTGTCAAAAGCATAAATAACCGTCCAGATACATATCCTATGGCGAGGGTACCGTAAAGGGGAACTCCAGCTACCTGTATCACCGAAGGTGTCTCAACATTCGAGCACACCCCAACTCAAAGAAAACCTCACGCTATCGACCCTCCAAAAGGCTAATGCAGACACAAATGGACTAGCCACAGTCTCAGAAAGGGCTCTTCCGGTCCGAGCCTCAGAAACGGCCGGGAAAAAACTACCAAAATAGCCAAAAAATCGCTCCACACGTAGTACAGTGGGTAGTGTCCGCAACTCAACGCACATGAGTAAAATCGCGCTCAAACAGGCGCCAAGAACTGCTGCATGCAGTGAAAGTGGTCGCTGCGGGGATATCTCCTCTCAAAAGAGCTCAGTAGCACTATGTGTGCTCGCAACAAAATGTATCTGTCAACTCATGTGTCTGCAGAGAATCTGCTGTCAAAATGACTGCCAAATCGCCTGTGAAAGCGCTGTCTGGTAACCTCGAGAATCTGTGAGTGAATGGGCTGAAAAACCCCCCTGTAGCCTGTAACCTGCGTGTCGGTGTCGCTATGTGCCGATTTCTACCATCGGGCAGAAATATGCTAGTCGAATAGCCGCCAAAGGTGTCGTATCCATAAACTGTGTAGTACAGGGCGATCGGTGCGCTCGGTGCCAATGCCGGGTGTCACTCCTCCATGATAGACGTACCTCACCCATGCATGTCGCAAGCACGGTCGTCGATCGCGAGAACGCGCTCGTGTGGGGAAGCGCCCGGTGTGGGTCGGATGTCGGAAATCCGCCGCAATGAGGAGTGTCGAGCCGGTGCGCATGAGCGGTGTCGATGTCGATGTCGCCTTCCGCCGCCAGGCGGAAGTGGCTAGCCGAATAGCCGTAAAACGCCAATGCTCGAGCGGTCAATACCGAGTCAGATCGGTATCGATTGCAGATTTTGCTCGATCTACGAAGATTGCCTCAAATTTGTCAGACTCGGTCGCTTGTGCTTGCTCGCAAGCACGGTGTCAAGCTCTCTATCTGTCTCTCTCACTCTGTCTCAAGCTATTGTCTTTAAGGTGGCTGAAAAGAGTGCTTCTTGTCGCTGTAAGCTGTGTTTCAAGCGGGATCAAGGAGTCCGGGCGGGGGGGGGGGGGGGGGGGCTCGTGGACTTAACTACGAGGTGATTAAGGGAGGTTGGTTGAGGTCTCGCATGGGAGAGAGCCCTTGCACACAAAGAAGTTTTATGGCTTTTTTTTAAAAATCGATTTCTTAGTCAAATCTAACGAGCTGCAGGGGGTTATGGGTGTGTGTGTGTGTGTGTGTGTGTGTGTGTGTGTGTGTGTGTGTGTGTGTGTGTGTGGACGTCTTGCTCGGCCCTAGTCAGCACTGCCTGAATACACACACATAGGCTCCTCTGCTCACGGCATTGCTGCCGGAATTACTGCATTGCTTGGCCTCGACTGCTTGCACAATGCTATTGTTCCTGGCTTGTTTGCCCAACTTCACCTACTCATGGCCCGAGATCACTTGGAAGCCTTCTCCTGCTCTATTTTACCCGGTTGCAGCTCTCTCAAGCCTTGTTTTCTTGAGTCACTGTGTGTGTGTGTGTGGCTACTACAATCCAAATCCCCCCAATTGTGCTCGATTGCCCGAGTTTCCTACTTCAATCCCCCCAAGCTCTGTCGACCTACTTACTCACGGCTCTTATTGCCCAATACAGGCTGCCCAAAATCCCATGCTTGGATTTGCACCAGTCTCCTACACACAATGAGTGTGTGTGTGTGTGTGTGTGTGTGTGTGTGTGTGTGTGTGTGTGTGTGTGTGTTCAACACAACCACACAACCAATTCCCTCCTTTTCTCAGCTGCCTTCAACTTGCTTTTGAATGCCTTCAAAAGATGCTCGTAATGCTAGAGCGTTGCCAAATGTACTTGCTCCTGCTGCTCGAATTCAATCTCTTGCTGGAAAGGAACCCTGCCTTGGCTGCATACCCCAATGCTGCGACTACAATCGAATCAGGTGTCGCAATCACAACATCACACTCTACTGGAGCCTCCTCTACCAAGATCTTGCCAAAGGTGTGCAAATTGGAAATCTTGAGCTTCACCCAAAAGTCTCTGATCTTCTGAGATGGCTCGATTCTTCAATCCCTTGCAATCTCCTCTACTCTCGGCTCTGTCCACTCTTTGGTCAGCTCGCTACTACTGCCTGATTGCAATGCCAATTCCATGGTTGGGGGGTTTAATTTTCCTGCAGAGTCTTGCGAAGCTCCCCAAATCCCAATAGGAGTTGTTGCATGCGCGATGAGCCGAGTCTCGGGGTCGGATGCCCTGAGCTCTGATACCAATTGATGAGCGCGTGTAGCGCGTACGGAGTGTGTGCAAGAGAGGGGAAGAAGAGAATTGGGGAAGGGGGAGATGCACAGGCAGCCACTGTGTGGGTTTGTGGAGAAGAAAGAGAAGAGTTAACCCTTCCTCTTTTTCTCCCTATATTGATAAGGTGAAATAAAGTGTACAAGGGTGGTTTCCCACGGCCACCTGGCCTACACCCCAACATAGGAGACATAAAGGAGATAGTGTGATTGACTATATGCTACTCTCCGAAGCCATCATGTATCGCATAAAGAGTTTTATGTTTGGCCAAAGGACCCCAGAATCCGACCACTGCACCTTATGTATTGACCTTTCATGTGGAGAAGCAACTAAGCATGATAATCTCAGCCAAAGAAAAGAGAAATTATCACTATGTTTATGAATTTCAAACGGGCACCAATGTACATTGAAATGGTTGAGCAAAACTTATGGATGAAGAAGCTTCAATATGATGCACCAGTGGAAACTAAATGGGAAGCTTTCAAGAAAGTTATTTGTTCTTGTGCCAAAGAATGTTTTGCTATAGAGCATCTCCATGGTATCAACAAAGATAGATCACGCAAAAGATGGTTTGATAAGGAATGTCAAGATGCTCGAAAGTCCTTGATAAAGCTTGATCCAACTATGGACAAAGACAACTATCAAAGTCATTTGCATACATACAAGGCATTGATTCAAAAGAAGAGAAGAAGATGGGAAGTAAAGCAACAACTTTTTCAAGTCCAAGAAAAGACACATGCATGTGGAAGATTTTGGAGAAACTTAAGGGACAAGTGGGTTGAGCATTTTGGTAACTTGAGTCTTGTGGATATGTACACACATTGTAGGCAATTATATGAGCAAGCAAATGTTGAAAAAATGTCATTTTATGGTTCACTCACCATGTATGCCCTCTGTTTTTACTATTGAGGATGTATGCGGTGGGCTTGAAAAGTTGGCCACTCGCAAAGCAGGTGATCTTCAAGGTATCAAGCCGGAGATGATCAAATGGACGGAAGATTTTACCCATGAATGGATGTGTGATATGTTCAACCTTGCACTTCAACATGGTATGCCTTATGGTTGGAGTACTATTTGGGCTAAGCCTTTGCACAAAGGAGGGGATGTAAAGAAAGTAAACAACTACCGGACTATAATGACTGGGTCTCTTATGGCAAAGTTGTTTGGGTACATAATGGAGATGAAATTGAGTGATTGGGCTGAAGATAATGACAAGCGGGTTTTTGTCGATGCCATAGCACCATTGATCATCTTGTCACTCTTCGTGTTCTCATGGAGGAAAGTCGGTTGAAAGGCAAGGAATTGTATTGTTGTTTTGTGGACTTTAAGAAAGCCTTTGATATGATTCCACGTAACAATTTGTGGAGAAGGATGGAAGAACTCCAAGTGCCAAGTGAGTTTATGCTTGCAGTTTCTCGAATCTATGAGAAGGTGATTTGTCAATTGCATATGGAAAGAGAAATTTCAAAAAAATTTGTAAGCACTATTGCGGTTAAACAAGGCTGTCCGTTGTCACCAACTCTATTTGGTCTATACATCGATCAATTGGAACGAATGGTATTTGACTTTATGCAAGAAGAAGGCATTGAAGAGGTCACTATTTGCAATGCGGTAATCATGCTTTTATTGTATGTGGATGATGTAGTGCTTCTATAGAGCACACACTTTAGAAGATATCCAAAAGCTTATGATTGTCCTTGAGAACTTTTGCTTGCATAGTGGGCTGGCAAATCCAAGACAAAGGTTATGCTTGTGAAGACCAACCATAAGGAGAAGCCATGCATTGTGTACAACAATGAGACACTTGAAGTGGTTGAGAGCTTTAAGTACCTTGGCCTTCAGGTTCCGTCCAATCACAAGTGGCATGAATGTGCTATGCGTCGTTTGGAAGCGAAAAAGAGAGCATTTTATGCATTTGAGAACATGTGTAATACGGGAAGCATCAAGTGTTGGGTTCTCAAGAAGTATCTTTTTGATGCATTGGTGACACTGGTTCTTCTTTATGGAGTTGAAGTGTGGGGCGGGAGCATCTCAAAGTCTACTTGGAAAGAGTTTGAGAATGTCCAAAAGTGTTTTCTTACAAACTTTCTCCAAGTGAAGACACAAACACCATATATGCTCCTACTTCTTGAGTGGGGATGTCTTCCAATTGAGGTTATGGGCATGGAAAGGGTTGTGGAGTACATGATAAAGATGCGTCAAAACCCCTCACATCGACTTCCTACAATTGCATGGGAAGCAAGCAAAAAAGTTCACTCCATCTCCATCTCCATCTTCTTCTTCTTCACCTCCTTGTGTGTGTGTGTGAGAGAGAGAGAGAGAGAGAGGGAGAGTGTGTGTGCGATCGAGCATTACGAAGGCACGACGGCGGCGAAGCGGTTGAGCGCGGCACGACTGCAGCTTCTTCTTCATCGCGGCGAGGAATCCACCACAAAGGCGAGCGTAGAGCGGTGAGTGACACACCCTTTGTTCTCTTGAGCTTGCTAGTTTAGGCTTGTTGTGTGCTTGGAGCCGTTTGTGGCTCGCACACGGTGTATTGGCAAGTCCCTTGCTTCGACAGTGCGGCAAGGAGCGCACATTTTTTGGCGCCGTTGCCGGGGATATGCCCTACACTAAGCTCGGTTAGCACTTTACGCTTTTTTGTGGTGCAATCTCTATCATAGGAAAGGCAGGGAATGAGGGTGTGTAGTTGTGTGGAGATTTCTGTTTTTTGCGTTTTCTACGTTTTCCGGTTTGCACTGCACAGTTAGCATTTCTTGCGTTTTCGCATTTTCTGTCAAGTTTCAATTTCTGCAATTTTCTGCGTTTTCTGTGTTAAATTTTCTGTCAAGTTCCAATTTTCTGCAATTTCTGCATTTTCTGTGCTTTTTCAATTTTCTGCATTTCTTGTGTCTTTTCAATTTCTGCAATTTCTGCGTTTTCTGCATTTCAATTTCTGCAATTTCTGTGCGTTTTCAATTTTCTGCAATTTCTGCGTTTTCTGCATTTTTTTAAAAAAAAAATATTATAATTTTTTTTTTGAAAAAAAAAATCTTTTTAAAAAAAACTAATCGGAAAATAAAAACGCGAGTGAGCGGGCGGTGAAATTTTTCGAAAATAAAAAACGTGACTCTTAAACGGACGGGTTGGTTTGTATAAAAGATAGATCGGGATCGAGATCATTTCCCCAAGCCCAAGCCCTCAGTCTTATGATATACACTATACTCACTCTTATATATATACCCTACTCCCTCAAGAGAGAATGAGAGCATGTGGGACAAGTCCTCCACTCTCCTCCTTTCTCTTCCCACTTGCACCCTTAGACTTTCTAGTTTGGGCCTAGTTCCCTACTGGAAATTGACAGTTTTAGGGATTCCGAGGACATAGAGTGACCAAACGGAGGGCTGTAAAGCGCGGCACGACCCTCTGACCGATACGCTCGTTTCGAGCTATCACACGGCCCATTCCACGACACGCTCTAAAAAATCTAGCAAAAAAAAAAACAAACAAAAAACACGCTAAAAACTAGTCACAAGGCCTCCTAGAGCAGCTTTTTGACACCTTAGGGTATCAAAAGCACATGCACTTACGCTCTGGGCGGGTGCTAGAACACAAGCATATTGAGGGTGCCTCTGTTCATACGGACACCCATTACCCATCCACGATAGGCTCTAGACCCTCAACGGGGACACAAGGTAGCACCACCCAAGACCCTAAAATAGCCGCTAGTGATTCCTCCTCCGACTCAGAAATCATGGAAGCATACCCTACCCAAAACACTGAGAGAGAAGGCCATGCACCTCCCGAAGCTCAACAGCCTAGTACTAGTATGTTTAGCCGTTTCATGGAAACATTAGGTAGAGCTACTCGCTCGGAACCTGATGCAAATGAAGCACACGAAGGGGGTGGGGAAGTGGACTCTCCTTTCACATCGCACGTGGACCCCACACCCCCAAAGAGTGTCCATGTGGATATCCTACCAACTTATTACCAAGAAGGCCCTATTGAGCTGCCTCCTTCAGAAGTTCCCTCTAGAGTACCGTTGGTGACAAGTAAAACCACGGGGAGCAACATTGCTTCTACCTCACAAGAAACCGTTAACACGTCGACTCTAGAAGGATTGTTCATTAATGATCATTGGACATACGACCTCCACACTGAGGTGTTGACGGATCTACACTCTGGCCACGCCTACCATGTAGGATGGATAGAGATTGTACAATCCACCTCTAGTGCCACGAGCATCGAAGATCAACAGAAAATGATCTGTAATGTTATCCATGGCATTATTCAATCAGAAAGGCAAAACCAAGGGGTAAATATACTCTCAACTGGCCCCATGAGATTTCTGGATATGAGCAAGGCTCAACAGCCTACTCTATCACAAATGTAGACTCCTCTAATGAGCCCCATGGACCCATCTTACGTCATTTCACCTGGGTCTCTATGCAATCTGAGCCTCCGAGCGACAACTTTAGCTTCCCTAACTTGGCTCAACCCTCTATTAAGGAAAACCCAGTGCTCACTCCAGGGATAAGCCTGACAGAGAATGTACCGATGACATCTACGGTTAGCGCAGTGCCACTACCTAGTGTCGTAGTACCTAATATGGGGCCTCGACCATATGTGCCTCTAGCCCCTTATGCACACATGGCCCCCACACCTTTAATTGTACCACTTGTTTATGCTCCTCGAGTGCCGCTCCCTAGCCCTTATCCGAGTGGACCTATGCCCGGTTATGTTCCATATCCTGCATCATCCACACATATGCCAAGACCGGCACCCGTCCCTCTCCCACATATGATTCCAAGAGTACCTCCACCGGCCCTGCCTCCTCACATAGGTGACTTGGCAGCGTTTGCTCAAACCATAGGTCGATCTATCGCGGAAAATATGCGTCACGCATCTAATAGAGAGCCTAGAAGTAAGGCAGTACAAATTGCCAAACTCACGCAAAAATTCAATGGGGACAAAGATGCTAGGAAACACATTGAAGTGTTTGAACAAGTATGTGATTCCTTAGGGGAACGCAACGAACTACATAAGTGCAATGCCTTAAGCTTGACATTAATTGGGAAGGCTGGAGATTGGTATAGGACCCTAAGGGTGGACGAGAAAACAATCTACCCTACCCTTCGAAGGTTGTTTCTAAAGGAGTACATACGAGAAGGTGTGATTTGGGGTGTAGCATCTCAGCTACAGAAGGCCGAACGTAAGGAAGGAGAGTCAGTAAGGGACTTCATTAGTCGTCTAAAGCACTTAAACTCTCGCTGCCCTGTAAATGAGCGCTTCAACAATAACCAACTGCTTGATCGATTCATTCGAGGGTTGAGGAATAAAGGAATCTATAATGGACTAGTGATTAGAGGTATCACAACCTGGGAAGATGTCACTGCCAATGGAATCCAACTAGAGGACAACTTGATGATAGCAGGCATGAGGGTGTCTACTGACACGAGATCCACTAGCTCACAAGCCATTGAGTATGAACCCATGACTGCAAAGCCCATTGCCAATGAGCCAAAGGTATTTGAGACATTCTTGACAGACCTCACCAAGGCAATCCAAGAGTCTCTTAAGGATAATCGACCCCCTCAAAATAGTCACATGTATCCAAGAAGGGAGCAACAATTGTGTTCCATTTGCTTAGGTCCACATAGCACTAGTGAGTGCCCTACGTTTAGAGTAAAATTTAATGGAACTTGCAACGCATGTGGTAGGTATGGTCACCAAGCTAAGGATTGTTTAATGATCAAACGTATGATGGCAAATAGACCACCTGTAGCCTGGACGGATGCACCTCGAGCTCCTGTATTGATGCCTACTCCACCTGTTGAGCAACTACCGCAACACATGGTCCCTAGATCTCAAAATGTTGTACAAGCTACACCGCTACCACCTCCTGTGCTAGGACCGCAGCCCCCGCATCCAAGGGTCGCCCCTATGAACCAAGTGGGTTGCGAGCCATCTAATTCTTATCCAGATGGCGGTGAGGAGGAAATAGACACTAGTATTGCCTACGGACTTGATACATTGGAAGAGTGTCCTATATACTACATGGAAGATTGTTGGGGGCAAGTCAAGCCGGTTTATCAAGCTGCTGCTCTCGCATCCAGAGGTCAAAATATCAACACCCAGGCTAGGAGGCCACCTCTTCAATGCTACGAGTGTGGTGGACCACATCGAGCAGCGGAGTGCCCTATTAGGCTGCAAAAGAATGCTGCACAGATGCAAATGAATCAAGGGAGCACGTCTGCAATGCCAATACTCACATGTAATCGTTGTGGCATAGATCACTTGATTGCCCAATGTCCCTATAACCCAAATGCGCCTAAAATCACACCCCTAAATTTGGTCGAAATTGCTAGTGTGACATCGCCAATACCACCCGTCGCACCCGCTTATGCGATTACACGGTCCATGCTTCAAGGGCCAGGCCATATCCTCGAAGAGAGAGATACCGCGTCAGTTATCCAAGCAAAGAAAAAGAAGACACGAAGGAAGAAGTCGCAGAATACGGAAAATTCAAAGCCAAGTTCCAAAACAAACATAGGAACAGGAGATGACCCCGTGTATATGAATGACCTCGAGGATGATTCAGATTCAATCGAGACAATGGAGATTAGAACCAATACCACAAAGGGAAAGACCGACAAGGAAAACCGTAACATGGAACCAAATGAAAACCGAATAAGAGAAAACCATAAAGAGCCTCTGAAAACACCACAAGTGTTTCCAAATCCAATCCAAGACCCCCAAGATAAACCGCAGGGGCAAAAAGGGAAAAATCGTAAAAAGAAGATTGGGACGTACCCAAACCCAGTAGACGAGATTGAGCAGGTGAAACATCTAAGAGGTTTAGTGGAGGAGACTCAAAGGAAACTAGAACCAGAACCCATGCATGTCAAAATTCATGACACAGTGTTTCCCACACAAGTTCATCCACCCCACATGAACCATAGACCGTTAGCCATATCTAGTATCATCCAAGAAGGGAGTGAGGACGGGACATCAGAAAGTGAGCATACACCCTTCTTGTTGGAAAGGATGTTTAGCGAAGGAATACCTGATCCCATTGAGGAATATGAGATTCCATCCTCACCAGTTCCTAGTCAAGGACCTACACCCTGCAAAACGCCAATGAATGTTGCCAAACTAGTGGACTTCATGTCTTCTGAGGTCCGAACCACGATCATAGCAAAGCTGTATGGAGATCCTGAGTATTCCTTGCACTTCGAGCATTCCTTAACGGAGAGCTACGAACGGGATTACCGCAGTTTGCGCAACCAAATAGGCCTGACTCGATTATGATTGATGAGGAAAATCATGTGCAATCACTTGACTTAGATGGACACGAGTCTGTGATCGAGGTACCCATTAACGAATTAGGGCAGTATTTTGAAGGCGACGAGTCTAATGCGACCCTACCCATCACTACCAAAGGATTAACTATAAAGGGAATTCTTGATGGTGGTGCGGGAGTTAGCATCGTTACAAAAGATTGTTGGGAATCCATGGGAAAACCCCGCCTCAGTGTTACTAACATTGTGGTAAAGATGGCAAACGGTACCATAGCCAAACCTATGGGGATGCTCAAGGATCTTAAGATCAAAGTTCTAGGACACAAGGTACGACATACGTTCATTGTAATGGATTTCTCTAAACACCTTATGTCATATGAAATGATTTTAGGACGACCATTCATGAGGGAAGCACAAATGGTTCATGATTGGTCTAAAAATCATGTCTATTTGCAATTCCAAGACTTTGTCCTTAGAGTGGATTTGGTGACTGGTAAGGTACACCCCTTAGGGAGTAAAACCATTATTGATCATCGCTCTGACACCACAGTTCACTCGGCCCCACTACAATATTGTTACACTTGTAAGAAGGATACAGACATTGGCCAAGATTCTCCTTATATGGATATCCTACCTGGGATGACTGAGTCGGACAATGTGGATTGGGTTCACCTAGCATCAACCATAGACACTTGGGGAAATAGGGGGACGACCTGGGTAACACCTGAGGGGGATGAAATGCCTATACCCTTAAATATGCTACAAGCAATGCATATCGCTTCTGACAAGACTCATCCTAAGGTAACGAAGAAAACATACAAGTGGGTCCCTAAAGCTTCTTTAGTGACCATAGCTAGTGCTAAAAAACAGAAGCCTTGTAAGAAACGTACCACTCGCTCCAAGAAAAGTAAGAAAATGTTGCGATGGATCCCTAAACGACTATTGGAAGCCCAAGGCTACTATCAAGGAAATGATCAAATCTGGGTGCCAAAACGTAGATTGTGCTCTTACCTATCACCTGACCCAAGTGAGCCCAATCTCGTATCTCCAAAACGAATCAATGATCGTGAAAAGAAAAAAATCACAGAATGCTACACACCCGCTCCCGAGCTAGTTTGGGTACCAAAGAAAGAACGATTTGTTCCACCTAGCTCAGGAAGGGGGGAGTCCCATGAAGATTCTAGCTCATCATGTAATACATCCATAGAGGTAAAAGCTTCTACACAGCCTCCATCTATAGTAGTGGACCTCCATGAAGCTACAAAAGAATCCACACCTCCCAGTGTTCAAGAATCACCTGATGAACCACTTCAAGTTCGATCCTGGGAGAGTACCTTACCACCCTTACAGCTTGACGAGGCACCTAGGGTAATAGAAAACTACTGGCAAAAATCCTCACCTATTACCAACTGGAACAATTGGTTTCAAAGGGTGACAAGCTCATTTCAAATGGTATGATCTACCCAAGGAAGGGGGGAGTGTTTGTGGACAGTCATCATTCATTTGTTCCCCTCTCAACCTTTTTCCCTGACCTCTATATCTCCAATCTTAGGGAATGTACATATAAAGCTTTATACTCACAAAAAACAAAAAATAAAGAGCAAGAGCAATTAGCAAACAAGTATGCACATTAAAAGTCAAAACATTGACTCAGACCTACACATGTCACATCTGGTACAGTGAAACAGAAACCTATGCCATGAAACACTTTTGATCCTCATCACTTGAGTAATGGAGGGTAGGTAAGATTAGTACGATAGGAGTGTTTCTGTTTTAGAGTTGAGTGATTAGAAAAGTTCTCTTTTCCCACTGATGTGCCTCCTAGAGGTATTGTTTGTGTTTCATAGTGTGTACAGGAACGTGTTGCTGTGGTTAGGATTTGGACCTTCATGGAACCTTCAGATCAAGCGCGACCATCAACACAAATAGGTGTTTCTTGTCCATTAGCATTGCCCTTATCTTTTTGCATCCATGTTTGTCTGCCTTGATTGTGATTGGTAGCATAATATTCAGCGCATTGGCTTAGTATCAAACATTTAATTCAATGTAATGTTTTGTCATAATCACTTGTTTAGGTTTAAAAATCAAGCACTCCGACTAAGCTAGTTTGACCAAGCTAGGTATTAGAAATCTTCTCTTAATACCATGGGGAATGCCTTCCTAATAAGCAATGGTTACTTAGGTTCTTAATCCGATTTAGGCAGCATTGTATGAAATGTACTAGGGCTTTCTAGTGGGCTTAACCCTATTGACCTTTAGCTTAAGTATTATAAAGGGAGTTTACTAATGTGATGAGCCTGGGGAATGTAACAATGTTATATGACCCCCCAAAGTTACAAAATTAAAATGCTGAAAATGAACAAACAAAAAATCAAAGTGCCACAAATGAAAAATCTTACGCTGGAAGAGAAATCTCAGCTTGATTTGGTACTTCACTCACATGTATTGCCTATGGTACTTGAGCCCTAGAGGTTCCCAGTGTGGGCGCTTTTCCTTGAGAAGCAAAAAACCCAAGGCATACAAAATAAGCACACACATCATAATTGAATCAATGTGAAAAGACTTGGGGGGGTCAAAGAAAAAGTAATCAGTCAGGCGATGATTTCATGAGAAATTCCTTTTATGGTAGCTTAACTACAAGGTTTTCTAGATATAGCCTCTAGTCAGCCCTCGAACATGAATACTTGGCTCTCGCAATTAAACAACTTAATTGACCACAGAAAATTAAGAAGCTTACCCATGGTATTAATATTCGATCTCTAGTGCCTTTCGACCGTCAAATTAGCGACCCCAGACTTGTTTAATTTTCTACCTTTACATCTGTTTATGCATTTGATTACATTGCAATTTAATGTTCATTGCTAACAAATTGTTTGAAATTCTTTGACCAATCAATTTGTCTACCTAAAACTGCATATGCTTTTTAAGAGAATGCAATTACTGTGCCAATGTTGTTTGATTTTGCAGTGACTAAAGAAGGCTAAGGACATTCATCTCAAATGCTCTTCCACCTCGACGAACCATCTTCAACTCAATAGCTTTCGAGGACGGAATCTACATCAGGAAGGGGGGCAATGTTAACCCTCACGGCACACGGACACCCTATGATCTATAAACGTTGTATTATTTAGAGTCAGGTATCGGGCTTGTCGGACCAATAGGAAAAGGGTAAGAGTGATCGCCGATGAGAGGCGCACTCTAACTGGGACATTCAAGGGATTAGTTGGCTAAGCATGGGCGCCCAAGTGTGAATGGGGTGAGCTCCTATAAAAGCCAACTAAACCTAATTTTTACTCATTCTCTCATTTGTGCAATAGAAGAGTGCTCTTGCTCCATCTCCATCTCCATCTTCTTCTTCTTCACCTCCTTGTGTGTGTGTGTGTGTGAGAGAGAGAGAGGGAGAGTGTGTGTGCGATCGAGCATTACAAAGGCACGACGGCGGCGAAGCGGTTGAGCGCGGCATGACTGCAGCTTCTTCTTCATCGCGGCGAGGAATCCACCACAAAGGCGAGCGTAGAGCGGTGAGTGACACACCCTTTGTTCTCTTGAGCTTGCTAGTTTAGGCTTGTTGTGTGCTTGGAGCCGTTTGTGGCTCGCACACGGTGTATTGGCAAGTCCCTTGCTTCGACAGTGCGGCAAGGAGCGCACAGAGGCAAACTTTGCAAACGAGCTAAGTTGCCAAGCTAATCAGACAAATTGGGAAAAGGACATCAGGAATCCTCCCATAGTGGAATTTGAGGCAGGATCTCAAGTGGACTTGGATCTGCAATCTTATTGGGGAGATGGGGGCTCTGTTAGAACAATGGAGAGCAAACCTCACTCACTGAATACCTTACCTTCATACTTAGGAGAGTATGAAGCAAAATCCGAGATTAGAGCACTTCCCTCACGAAGAATCTCATCAGAAAAAATCATGGACTCGCAAGGATTGATAGAGATCTTGTCAACACCAGTGACATGCACTATCACTCTAGCTGAGCTTTTGAGGCTAAGACCACATATGTGGACCATTGTAGGAAAATGCTTGGAGAAATTTGGGATAAAAGACCCAACATCGAGACTGCAAGAGGGTATACAAGAGCTGAGCAAACCACAAAAGAACGCTAAGCCTGTACCCTTAAACAAGGTCAGAGAGTATTGCGAAGGTGAAGAGGGGAATACAACCTTACTAGTTGAATTCCAAGGAGTGAACACGATGGCAATACTAGACAGCGGAGCTGGGGTAGCCATTGCTACAAAAGAAATCTAGAAAAAATGGGGGAAACCAGCAATAAGGAAGACTAGGTTGAAACTCCAATTAGCAGATGGACACATGGAGAAACCTATGGGGTTATTAGAGAAAGTCGTAGTGACTTCTTGCGGCATTGAATACGAACATACTTTTGCTATCGTCGATTTTGGCAAGGAGAATAACTATGATATCATACTGGGAAGACCATTCATGAGACAGTTGAAAATGGTCCAGGATTGGGGCTACGATCACATATACCTGAGAAATATGGAAACCACTACACGTGTGAACCTGAAAGACCATAGCTACAAAGATGTGAACCGAACACCGGTAGAGGAGTTTGATTCAGCTACTTTGGCCGGATCCGAATTTCCAGCTTGGTTAGGTAAGCCCAAGGAGTTATGGATGTGTGGAGCCTCGAAATGTGGAAGTCTGAGGCGAGAAGAATGTGTTTTAGAAAGGGCTATCGAAGACGAAGCTTATATAGGAGAACCCTCTCCAGAGGACACGCTTGAACCATTAGAATGGACACACATTCTAGCAACCCTAGATGTTTGTGCTATTCCGGATAGTCCCACAACAAAATTTTGCGACAAGGACGGGTACGATGTGGTTCCGTACTTCATGTTGAGAACTGTACTCGAAAAAGAAACTGAAAAGAACGATACACTGGAAAAGGAAGATGAAGAAGAGGTGTTTCACGACATTCCCAATCATCCAGAGTGGGAAAATGAAGCAGACAACGAGTCAACGGATAATTCAAGCGGAAACGAAGAAACTATAACGGATGTCAGATTTTATGATTTTCCGAACCAAACTAAACAACGCCAGAAACGCTATAGAGCAAAGAGAAAAACAAAGGGGGTTAGAACCAATCCGATGCCTAGAATAAGAGGAAAAAATCAATTCCTAATGCTAGTAAAGGCGGAAGATTGTGTTAAGGACAAGATTTCTGGAAGAATGAGAGGCAATGATCAAAAGAGCTTACGAAAAGACAAAAAAGGCTCAAGAAATCAAGTTCAAAGGAATGGAACGAAAACAGAAACAGAAAAATCAGAAAAGAACAAGCGCAACAGAGAACACATAGAGTCCAAGTTAGAACGTAGAAACAAGTACAGAGAGCTCAAGAAAACTCTGAAAGAAGTTTGGACGACAGAAATTGAGAGTGGAGAGGATGAAAACGCCAAAATCAAGGAAAACATGGATGCTCCCTCTCACTATAGGAAATTCACAATAGAGGATAGGAAGGTGGTATTAACCCAACCTATTCGAGAGAGAAGGGAGAACGAATCTTATGATGGACCGGAGGATGCAAAAGAAGTTGATTTAGTAGCTCCAGGTGAGACACCTAGACCGGTGTACATAGCCACAGATTTGTCTCCAGGCGAGGAAGAGAGACTTTTGAGTCTTCTCAGAGAGTACAGGGATGTGTTTGCATGGTCTTATAAGGACTTAAAGGGAGTTGACCCATCGATATGCCAACACACAATCCCACTGAAACAAGACGCAGAGCCTAGCAGACAGAGACCATACACATATAATGATACATTTGCTAAGCGAATCAAAGAAGAGATAGATAAGCTAATGGAAGCTGAATTCATATACGAGATTGAACACACCGATTGGGTATCTCCGATTGTGGTAGTACCCAAGAAGAACGGAAAACTCCGAGTGTGTGTCAACTTAAAGAAAGTGAATGCTGCAACAATCAGGGACAATTATCCCCTGCCAATAACTGATCATGTTCTAGAGCGTGTATCAGGAAAAACAGCATACTCTTTTCTTGATGGTTTTTCATGATATAACCAGCTAGCCATAGCACTGGAAGATCAACATAAAACAGCTTTTGCAACGGAGTGGGGAATTTATGCTTATTGGGTTATGCCTTTTGGTCTAACCAATGCTCCCGCAACCTTCCAGAGGCTGATGACACATGCTTTCAAAGAATACTTAAGGTTGTTTCTAGAAATATACATGGATGACTTATGTGTACATTCTCTTCTGAGAGATGAGCATCTAGAACACCTAAGAAAAGTATTTGAGAAATGTAGGACATATCGCATTTGTCTCAATCCTGAGAAATGTGTGTTTATGGTCCGACAGGGCAGAATTCTGGGACATATTGTCTCACAAAACGGAATATCCACGGATTTAGAGAAGATAAAAGTTATAGTGGATATGCCTAGACCAACCAATGCGAAACAAGTACAGAGCTTTATGGTACATTGCGGATATTATAGACGATTCATTTACATGTACGCTATAATAGGCCAACCACTTTACAGGCTAATAGTGAACTTTGAATGGACAGAGGAGTGTGAGGAATCATTCAAGAAATTGAAAGAGGCACTCATTACTGCTCCAGTCTTGAAATCACCAGATTGGGAGAAGATATTCCATGTGCATATAGATGCTTCGGCATATGCAATAGGATGCATTCTGGCTCAGCCAGAAGAAGGAAACATGGATTTTCCTATCTGTTACGCCAGTCGACAGCTCAACAATGCAGAGAAGAATTACACCACAACAGAGCGAGAAGGATTAGGAATGATATATGCTGTGAAGAAATTTCGGCATTATCTTCTAGCCAACAAGTTTGTGTTTTTTACGGATCACCAAGCCTTGCTCTACCTAGTGAATAAACCATGCAATACCGGGAGAATAGTGAGATGGTTCATTATCTTACTGGAATTCGACTTCACGGTAGTAGTAAAGAAAGGAAAAACACATCTTAGAGCTGATCATCTTTCGCGATTGACGAATGGAGAAGACCGTATAGGAGTAGATGACGACATGCCAAACGCGTACTTGTTCAACATAGAAATGATACCGAAGTGGTCTCAAAATGTCGTTAACCTATTAACCTATGGAGGAGAGTTCGATAGAAGAGAATACAACCAGAAACATATTGCTATTCAGCAATCCAAGAATCTTCAATTGGTTGCAGGAAGGTTGTATCAATTGGGAAATGATCATGTTTTACGACTATGCATCAATCCTGAGGAATATAATATATATCTGCGCGAAGCACATGTTCAGGAATGTGCATTTCATTGTTCAAGAAGGAACACATATAGGAATTTGTTACAATTGGGAGTCTATTGGCCAGGAATGAAAGAAAGCGTACATGAATATGTCATTGTATGTATTGTATGTTCATCAAAACCGCCAGCAGAGTATTCGACATTATATCAGATAATGATCACTCCGAAATGGAGTCAGTATATTGTTGAATATCTCACAAATAGAACTTTCCCAGAAGGAACGTCAAAAGCTCTTCAGAAATCTGTAGAGACAGAAGCTAGAGATTACGCTTTAATAGGAGATCAACTCTATAAGAGAGGTAAAGACAACCAGCTTAGGATTTGCGCATCAGAATCTGAGTATGTGATAATCCTGGAGCAAGCTCATGGAGGAGTAGGTGGAGGCCATTTCTCAGGTGATAAGACAGAAAAACTTGTCTTAGCCGCAGGAATATGGTGGCCAACATTACATATGGACGCTGAGGAATACGTTAAACGGTGTGATGGCTGTCAGCGGACCAAAGTACCACTTAAAAGAGATGATATGCCGCTTAGACCAATGATGGGGGCAAGAGCTTTTGCAAAATGGGGGATTGATTATGTCGGACCCATTTCACCTCCTGCATATAAGACTCATGCACAATACATCGTTGTGGCTACAGACTATCTAACAAAGTGGGTCGAAGCAAAGGCAGCTCAAAAAGCAGATACCAGGACCACGACACAATTTCTATATGAATACGTCTTTGTACGATATGGATTGCCAATAGAAATTGTGAGTGATCGAGGCACACATTTTATAAATGAAGTGATAAAGATCCTTCTAGATGAATTCATGGCAATCCATAGGAAATCAGCCCCGTATCATCCACAAGCAAACGGACAAGCTGAAGCAACAAACAAAACCATACGCACGGTCCTTACGAAGATTGTATCTAAGTCGAGAACTGACTGGGACCAGAAGTTGCATTCAACATTATGGGCATATAGGGTAGCATATAAAACATCAATAGGAACGACCCCATATAACATGGTCTTTGGGCTAAATGCTATCTTACCAATAGAATTCTTGATTTCAACCTTAAGGGTGGCTAAGGATCTAGAGTGGACAGGGCACGAGCTTTCTGATAAAATAGATGACCTGGAAAAGCTAAACGAGCTTTGCCTAAAAGCAGTAGCTTTTATCTACTCTCAAAAAAGGCGACAAAAGGAATTTTTTGATAAGCATGTGCGGACTAAAGAGTTTAAGGTTGGGGACTATGTCCTAGTTTACACTCTGAAACAGCATGCTAAGAAGCTTAAAAAGCGAGGGATGGGACCTCTGGTGATTAAAGATCTATCACCAAGTGGAGCTGTCAAGCTTGCTACATTAGACGGAGAAGAAATGCCCAATTGGATTAGTGGATGCAGAGTGAAAAAGTATCTTTTGCCGCTAACCCAATACATGCTTCTCAAAATACATCAAGAAAAGCTGCGTGTCCAGAAAAAGAAAATGATTTTGGAGGAAGCGCAAGCCGAGGCGAAGGAAAGAATGGAGAAAAGAAGACTACTACGTCAGAAACAGCGCAATGAAGGAGCAATATGAATAAACGCAGTCAGTATAACAGAAATGGATAATGACAAAGAAGAACCCATCATTGAATGCAAAGTAGGAACCAACCAAATCAAAGCTAGAGCACTATTGGATTCAGGAGCTCAAACTAACCTACTTTCACTCAGTTTGTATAGACAATTGACAAATGACACTAAACTACAAACTGCCAAGCAAGAGTTAAAGAGTTACTCTGAGCATTCAATCAAAACTGTCGGATGCACAGTTTTACATATACAGATTAACCGTTATGTGTATCCTCATATGTTTTACGTGGTTGAAGACCAAGCTACACAACATCCATTATTGCTAGGACAACCATGGCAGAAGCAATACAATGCAATGATTGACTGGAGTTCTAAATCAGTGCTTATCAAATACGAAGGTGAAAGTCAATCAATTAAGTTCACCAAAGGATCAGAGACAACTCCAAAGGAAGAATCCAAGAACAAAGGTAAACAACAACCAGAGAAAAAGAAGAAGCAATGGCAACCAAAAGTTTCTATACAACCGGATTGCTCTTCGACGAGGAATTCTCAACAGTGGATAAGGAAGACAAGCAATAATATAACAGCTCAACCTTGGGAAAAAACGGAGTCAAAGTTGATATGGAGACCAAAAAAGGTTGTGCCAGAGAACACAAAGGTGGAAAACAGAGTCTTCAATACCAGACAACAGAGTGATTCCAGACAATCAAGGACAGTGAAACAGATCTGGATTCCAAAGAAGTTCATGACGGCACAAAGCTATAGCAAGCAAATTTGGATCCCAAAGATTTGTAAACAGGAACTCCCTTCAGTACAATCAACGGAAACTCCTAGGTATTTCAAGTCGAGGAAATCAACACAAAAAACAAAGCAGGTTTGGGTCGCAAAGAGTTTGTGGCAAGCACAAGTGAAGCGGAAGCAGATTTGGATTGTAAAAAAGAACAACAAAGTGAAGAAGAATCCATCTACTGATTCTACTACCGAAGTGCCAAAACCAATCCAAAACCCGACCACCAATCCTTCAATCAAACAAAGAGCAGCTTTATTGGAAAGACTGTTGTATCATCGCTCTACAATTGCATTGGGAACTTATGACCAAAACAACTACAATGCTTCGCCCACAAACACTTCATAGTCATCCGGGAGGACTCAGACTAGGAGGGGGGAGGTATACAGGTATACAGGAGTTACAAAGCAGCTACAAACGCCAAAAACAAAGAAAAACAAAAATTATATTACAAGGGCAGTGTCTTACATGATTTTGCAATTTTTATGTTTGATTGCGGATATTGATAATATTTATGCCCTTATATACCTTGTTTTGCAACAAGAAGAGATCAAATGATGAATTTGGGTCTCTAGACGTGTAAATATCACTAAATAAGAGTGTGTTTGGAGCTAAAAAGTGGAAAAAAGTGGTAATCCAAGTCCAGAAATCACAAATAAGTGTATATTCATATCCACAGGGTTACCAGCTATTTATTGTGTATGTTTGGAATTTTTTGGCTTCAATTTGCTATTTTCCTTTATTTTTTATGATTTTCTTAATAAAAATAAAAGAAAAATAAAAAAGCAGGTGAAACGAGATCGGAAAAAAGAAAAGAATAGACGGTGATGGTCCTAATGACAAGGGCAACCCATGGTAAAAATTGGGTACAATTCTGAAAAAGTTGCGGAAAGCCCGAAATGACAGAATTTTGGCAAAGTGGACAGATTTCTCAGAAACATGTCAAACGGAGTCCAAATTGAGAAATTTCAAATCCTAAAGTGCATTTCACGACGAGATAGGAGCACATGTCAATTTTGGTAACAAGTGATCCGGGAAGTCCGAAGTTAAGTATTTTTCACTTCACTTTCAAGCTCATTTCCACTATTACCTTCTTGGAGAGAGCAAAGAGCACACAGGAGCATCCAACCTTCTACAGCCTTCTATGACTGCTACGAGAGCTCAGAGGACACCAGACATGAGAGGTAGACTCGTTGCCATAAGCTTTTGATGCTTATCATTAACTTTTGTCGCGAAAACTGACCAAAACCAAGAAACAAGAGCAAACGGGGAATGCGGTAGAATGCTAGGTAGTGGCACAACCGCCTAACCAAACCTTGCAAGAATTTATAGGTGGGTTACCCTAGTATAGAAGATGGGTTTCTAACACTCAAAGCTCGAGAAAGAACGACTGGAAAAACCCTAAGGTCAACAGAGCCTGCAAGAGGCAGACAGGAAAACAATTGTCGAAACGACACGAAACTTCACAGGAAGTTCAACCACATCAAGGACAATGCAACCATAGAGTATCTCCAGGTTTGGACCACCAAAAGTAGGTCGGAACAACCGATTCGGCTGCTGACACACAAAGCGTCATTTTGGCATAACGGCTGAAATTGACGACCGAATCAAATGAAACTTCACAAGCAGCTTCAAATATACATGGATGACTTATGTTTGCAAGCAAAACCCAAAAGAAAGCTGATTCACTTACCGATGGTGAAAAAGACGCTTTTGGGCAACCAAATGGAGAAAGATGGAGAACGGGGAGCCAAAGTCAAGTTCAACCAAATAGATGGCTTCACAACATATCCAATGAGCTGGAAATGAAACTCTCGAGAAGAAAAGTTGAAGAAATTCAACTCCAAGGCAAAAAGACGACTTTGGAGAATGAAATGCCTATAAGGGGGCTTTTTAGCTAAACTGATGACTTTTTAAGTTGAAAACTAGTTAGCAGGGCTTAGGGCACTAGCACAAAGCATTCTTTGCACAAAAAGACCAACATTTCAAGAAAAGTATGATGTCTCACAGCATGAATTTCACATCCATTTCAACATTTGAGTGCATAGCCTCATTCCACATGTTAATCACATCCTATGAACCAAGTATCATGAGAATTGGAGTTAGAAAACCCAAGGAAAACCAAAAAGACGCAAAGTAGGCCATAAAATTGATTTTTGGTCCTAATTTTGTCAAAGTAACTCCAAACTCATTGAAACTTTGTAGGATTGTTGATTAACACATCTACAAGCTATCTGGAACCAAAAAGCACCATTTTGACACAAAAGACATCATACGCGTATGATGTCTATTTGCACTTACAGAGCCAAAACTGCTCATTTGTCATCATACATCCATTATATATATCTAATACATGCTACATATGAAATTTGGAACCATTTGGTCAAGAGGATCACCCCATTAGCCCAATTGAGGAAAATCCTTCACCTAAAGCCTATTTTTGGCCCAAATCCAACATACTCAAGTCCAAACCAAGATTTGAGTAGATATAGTCCTTCACTAGTACATGGGGAGTCCATAGAACCAATCCCATGCAAAATTGATGAAAAAGACATCATACGCGTATGATGTCTCCAGAGCCATTTTTAGCCCAAAATCTATCCAAACTTCATAAATCCACTGAATAAGCCTATTTAAAGCCAAATCCAAGCTTATAGAGAAATTTGGTCCAAAAATACACTAAAAGACATCATACGCGTATGATGTCTCACTATGTGATTTTGGCACCTCAGGGCTTCAACCACCAAACAGAAGTGATCTACATGCCATTTGAAAGTGAACCACCAAGTTTTATCCAATTTGGATCATAAAATCCAAATCCCTTTCAAAATTTTTCCAAGAGCCGGAACTGGACTAAACTGGCCAAAACTTGACCAAATGGTATCCAAACTCAAATCCAAGCATATGATACTCATGTATACACTATCAGCTACAAGCACAACCAATATGAAGTCATTTTGACACAAAAGACATCATACGTGTATGATGTCTCCAGCATGATTTTGAGCCCATTTTGCATATTTTTTCACCTACCTTGCATCCTTAGGCCCTGAATAGCTCATGTTTCAATTTTCAAGTCATTTGGATAGTTAAAAGCTTCATTTCGGCTTTCAGTACTAAAAAGACGCTAACTTCTGAAATTGGAGTTACAGGATCCATGGATTCCGCCAAGTTGTCGGCAACGAAGAGAAAAAGACCGACAATCAAAGATGCTCTTGCAGAAGCGGAACCCTTTGACATTCCAGCAGAAACCCTCAAGCCAACAAAAACTTGGGTGGAGGAAGCAGTATTGGAGAAAGAGGGAATAAAGATCTACCAGGGGACTTTCAGAGATCCTCAAGGGCAAGCGGTGGATGTACCGATGATCCCACAGGAATTGGTAGATTATAGCAGGTCAGAAGACATCAGCAGGTACCTGGAAAGGGCAGACTTACACAGTTTCTTCACCTCAAGACCATCAGGTGTGGATACAAGAAGAGTGTACGAGTTGGCAACATCCATTCAGAAGGATGGAAAAGCCACATTGACAGCCATGGATGGAGAGAAAGTAGAAGTACAGATCACTCCACAGCTCATTGCAGACGCATTGAAGCTGCACAACAAAGGGAGCTTGGTCAGGGAAAGAAGGGAGGCCATAGAGGTCTATGGGCCCAAGAAGCAAAATGCAACCTATGGAGATATGGCGGACCCAAGAGCAGCAACCCTTTGCCGACTGTACAACCAATTTCTTCATGTTTGCAGTAAAAGACCGCAAAAATATACCACACCACCCCATGCCATTGCGACCACCATCACATGGGCATTAAAGAGCAATATGCCAAAAGAGGTGAATTACGCTCAACACATCCACGAGCAAGTAATTGCCATGCACAGCGAGAAGCCAAGGTACATAGGAGGAGCGGAAATTCTGACAAGAATAGCTTATGAAGCTATTGGAGCTAGAGATCAGTGGCCAAAGGTTCCCTCCCAGAATGAGTGGCTTAGAGAAGCCGACGATGAGGAAGAATAGCCCGAAGTATCCAAGAGGGCATCCACAAGAGCACGCCGGAAACTAGAAATAGTTTCAGAACCTGCAGAGGATGTGGACGAGCCGCTTAGGAAGAAAGTAAAGAAGAAGGTTGCTCCCAAGCAAACCAAAAGTCAGAAAATGGCAAGAATGGAAAGACTAGTGGAGCAGTTTAGAGCAGAAAGAGCTCTAAAGGGTGACTTTGAAGAAAAGTGGGTGCCAGACCCCACCAAAGTCGGAACTAGCTCAGCCAAGCCACATGTTGATCAATACGATCAATATATTAAAGCTTATGAGGAGTCAGAGGCTATACTGGAGCAGCAACCTGTCGAGCCATACACTGAGGAGGAGGTACAGCTTTTAAAAGCTGAGCTGAAAAAGGACGACAAGGGGAAAGGGAAAGTAGATGAGTCTACTAAATCTCAAGAGAAAGACGGGCAAGCCGACAAGGGGAAAGCCAAGGAAGCTGAGGACAGATACCCCTCTATGACTGATGTACCAAGCCCGAAGAAGACGAATAACATCGTGGAAGAGACCACAATAGAGATGGACACAGATGATTTGGAAAAGCCGAAGGCCGAGACCAAAGAAAAGGAGATAGATCCAGTTCAGCAAAAGAGAAATGATTATGAGGATCTGGTAGCGATAGGATACACTGAAGCAGAGGCCCTTGAGGCAGTTTATGGGATCACCCTACAAAAACAAGATGATCGGAGAGGGACGGAGGAAAAAACAAAGAGTACAAAAGAGAGTGAGGAGAAACTGGACGAACAGAACGTACTAGAAGAGCCGAAGCCAGTGGAGGTGGTGGCAGAAAGAGCTTTAGAGTTGACAGATGAAGATGAAAAAGACATGCACATGGTGCATGAACTGCTAGGCAAGATCAAAGAAAGATCCAGGGCAAAGGAAGTAGAGATTGAGACAACCAAACAAAGGGAAGCAGAGTTGCAGAGGAAATTAGAGAATGCTATGACTGAATCTGAAAGTCATAAAGCATCACTCTATGACGCGGAAAACGAGAGAGACGGCTTGATACTCCAGCTAGCCGAGGCTTCAAGAGAGGTAACAAGTGCACAGGGAGCAAAGGAGCGGATAGAAGATGAGTTGGAGGCAGCCAAGGATGAGCTCATTGAGCTAAGGGAAAGAGTCGAGCTCCAAGAAAGAACAATCACTAGACTCAGGACTACCCCTAGAGCTAGCAGAGCAGGAACCGAACAAGAGGGAGTTATCATACCAGTTTTGGAAGACCAGGTCCGAAGCTTACAAAGAGAGCTGAGATTAGAGCAAGTGCAAAGGTTGCACATTGCGGAGGGATCATTAGCCGCAGAGGAGAGCCTCACATTAGAAAATCAAACACTACGGACAGAGAATGAGGCCCTCCGCAAACAGCTCCAAGATCTACAAGAGCAACAAAGAAGAGAGACAGAGACACCACACAAAGAATCAGGTGGAGCAGCCATAGACCAAAAACTGGAGAGGCAACCACAATTGAAGATCCAGCCCCAGCTCAAGATGTGGTCTCGACTTCAGGAATCTCTGAAGAAGAAGAACAAAGGCTCCATGACCAAATAGAAAAGTCAGCAGAGGAGAGTGCCAAGGCAGAAATGGAATGGGAGAGGAGACTCCTCATTTCCATTAGACTTCAGGGATTAGACACAAAAGTGCTCCAAGAAGAGTGGATGCAACCCAGCCTACCTTTCCCTTTGATGAAATTTGAAGTGCTAAAGACGAAAAAGAGAATAGAGGAGGAGCAGTATGTCGCTCTTTACGAAGGCGACATCACAAAGGAGGAACAGTCAAAGAGGATAGTAGATTCACAACCTAGATGGAGGAAAGGTTGGCTGAACAAATACCCAGCCTACCTCATCTACTTGGTGGAGGCACCAAAGGAGATTCGGGAGAATGCAACCTTCTGCCCGGTGCCAAGAGTCAGAAACTGGAAAGAGCATGGCAAGATTGCAGAAAAGAAGCCAAATTGGCTTAGTTATCCCAGGATGCCAGGACCAAAGGCAGGAGAGAGAATAGGTAAAGCCTACATGGTGAAAACCCTAACGGGCACCATCAAGCTCTTTACTGGCTCTCCTGACCTATCGTGTCAGATGCTCAAGAAAATCTGCAGGACTCTCTTAGCTTGCATTGAAGTGTTCGCGCTAGATAAAGCCACGACCTCGAGTCTACTATCGACGGCCGACACAGTGACTGATATGATATATGATCTTTCATTGCAACCTTCTCCAAAAGTGTTGCACCTCCTATACCAAAGGATTATGTTTTTGCCTAGCTTCCACATGCAAACATTCGAAGAAGCTTTCTACACCGGCTTTTTCACCCACGAAAGCAAAATATTCGGCCCAACCTTGACCATCGGCAACCTACGATACGAATCACATTTGCAGATGCTCAAGATGATAGGACTTTATTGACCAAGCATAAAAGTCATGTCAGGGATGACATGAACGCAGAGGGGGAGTGTTGAGCCAGAAGAGGATCACACCCTCACACTCATCATTTTGTAACCATTGATTGTAATAAATGTCTTTCCGACATTAATTTTGATTTGAGCCATTCATTAAGTAACGGGACTCAATTGAGTTTCCAGCTTGTAATTCCGAAGTAATTTCACTTGCTGATGTAATTAGTTAGAGATGTTCTCACCTCCAAGGCTGAGGTATATAAGCCAAAGTTTTTGTAACCTAAGAGATTCAGATTATTAATCAAAGTGAGTTTTTGAGCGCCGTGACTGTGTCTGAGAGAGAGGGAGAGAGAGAGAGAGTCTTGTCTACTTGCTACGCGAGCTACGGAGCCGCCATTGGAGAAGCGACACCGCCATTGTGTTAGCAACGGCGAGAGCTACGCACAGATACCAAGAGTGCGCGCTATCGGCTTCTATGTGTGGTAAGTTCCTACGAGCTTCGGTGTGAGTTTTCTTCCAACTCGTGTGTCGGAATGGAGCGTGCAGCATATCTATAGATCCACAACGAGTAGAGCTACACATTGGTACCATCGGGGTCAAGTTTCGATCATCTGTATTTTTCGGCCTGTCTTCATATACGTTTACCGCACGGAGTGGTTATAGGTTGATTTTGCAGTTCAAGTCTTTAGGGTGTTGTTCTTACCTAGTGTATAGACTTCCCCTTGAGTTTGAGATCGATTCAATGATTCTAGATACTGTTTCGTATAGCATTCGTTCGTAGTACGGATTTCAGTCACTTGCGTATTTTAGAACTTAGATTTGATTTCCTTAGTAGTGATTGTCATTAGAAGGTTGAGTAGGTGATTTGACACCCACCTAGTTGTTTCCATGCGCCTGCGGGTCAAGCTCCGTCCTCGTCTGACAAATTCTGTTGTTGGTTGAGTTCTCGCTATTTAGCTTCCGCTAGCGGCGTAACCGCCTTAACAAAGCTCATGGCTGAATATATGGGAAAAAGAGGACCTAATGTGGTCAAAAGCTGAGCACTCAAGTAGTGTGTCGTACTCACTCTCTCGCACTTAACAAGGGCATAAGCTGCAAAGTCAATGACACTCCTCGCGAGTGCCCCAACGTCCTGTCTCGCAGCGTAGAGAATAGGAGCTAAGACGAATGGAGGCAATGGTGCGGATCGCACTCAATGCGATGGGCTCAAGGATGTAGGGATGGGTTCAGTTAGCTCGTTCGGAGAAGAAGAGAGATTTGTAGTTTGGGGCAATGTGTGTGGTGTAATGGGTGAAGCAAAAACCTCCGGATTTCTCCCAAGCCGTGGTACATTGGCGTTGTAAGAAGGCCTCATTAACTTGGGAGTGGATTGACGCATCCTTGACCAAGTGACATGCATCCCATCTTCCAAACCATTTCTTAATGTCAAGCATCCACCCCAAACTTAGTATTTTGCTCTTGCATGTCTTTTGAACCTTTTGACTTGCTTCATATGCGATTTTAGGAAGTCGGTGCAAAAGGCTACGTTGTGTCTTACGCATGTACTCCACAACCCTTTGCATGCCCAAGACCTCAATGGGAGGCGATGCGGACTCAAGAAGTAAGAGCATGTAGGGTGTTTGTGTCTTGACTTGGAGAAAGTTGGTGAGAAAACGCTTTTGGACATTCTCAAACTCTTTCCAAGTAGACTTCCCGATGCTTCCACCCCACACCTCCACTCCATAAAGAAGCACCGGTGTCACCAATGTATCAAAGAGGTACTTTTTGAGAGCCCAACACTTGATCCCTCCAGCATTGCACATGTTCTCAAATGCATAATAAGCCCTCTTTCCGGCCTCCAAGCGACGCATTGCACAATCCTTCCATTTATGATTGGATGGAACCTCAAGGCCAAGGTACTTGAAGTGATCTACCACTTCAAGTTGCTCATTGTTGTATACAATGCATGGATTTTCGTCGTTGAGGGTCTTAACAAGCATAACCTTGGTTTTGGATCCATTCACAATCATCTCGCTATGTAGGCAAAAGAGTTCCAAGACACTCATAAGCTTTCGTGCATCTTCTAAGGTATGTGCCAAGAGCACTACATCATCGGCATAAAGCAAAAGCATGATCACCGCATTTTCTATTTTAACCTCTTCTATGCCTTCTTGCGGCATAAAATCAAGAACCATGCATTCCAATTCATCAATGAGTAGCCCAAAGAGTATTGGGGAAAGTGGGCATCCTTGTTTGACACCAATGGTGCTTGCAAAAAAATTTGAAATTCCATCTCCCATACGTAGTTGACTTATCACTTTTTGGTAGATGTGAAAGACTCCATGCATAAATTCTCTCGGCATTTGAAGGCTTTGCATACGTCTCCAAATATTTCCTCGGGGTACCATGTCGAAAGCTTTCTTAAATCCACAAAGCAACAATAGAACTTTTTTACTTTCAATTGAGACACTTCCATAAGAACTCAAAGAGTGACAAGGTGATCAATAGTGCTATGATGCTTTCAAAAACCTGCTTGGCCAAGCGCACGTTTGCCATTCTTTTCAGCCCATTCACTTATCTTCATCTCTATGATACATCCAAATAACTTTGCCATCAAAGAACCAACCATTATAGTGCGATAATGTTCACATTGTTTACATCTCCTCCTTTGTGCAAAGGTTTGATCCAATTTGCACTCCAATCATGAGGCATGCCATACTGAAGTGTAAGGTTAAACATATCGCATATCCAATATCGTGTTTTCTTGCTTGTCCATTTAATCATTTCAGTCTTGACACCTTGAAGGTCACCTGCCTTGCGAGTAGCAAGTTTCTCAAGCGCACGCCATACATCTTCAATGGTAAAGACGGGAGACAGAAACGGAAGGGAGCTACAACACTCCATCTTATCAACATTGGGTTGCTCATAGAGGTTCTTGCAATGTATATACATATCCTCAAGACTCAAGTCACCAAAGCTCTTAACGCGCTTGCCTTTTAGATTTTTCCAAAACTTGCCACATGCATGTGCTTTCTCTTGCGCTAAAAGAAGTTGTTTTTTGACTTCCCACCTTCTCCTCTTCTTTTGAACAAGTGCTTTGTATGTGTGTGAACATTCCAAGTAAACTTCTTTGTCTTTGATTGCATCCAATCTTAGCAAGTGTTTCAGGGCTTGACTACATTCCATGTCAAACCATTTCTTCTTGGTGCTACGCTTCTTAGACCTTTTGCAAGACATGTGTTTCACCGAAAAGCATTCCGGTACTATTGCACATATGTAGAAGTGACTTTCCATAGTGATCCAATTCTTTTGCATCATTAGAACTTTGATTATACATGTATGAGTCATCCATTCTTCTTGAGACATGTGGCATGTCGACTTGTTGTGTGTCGTGTTGTAACATATTTGTGTGAGCATTCATGTCTCCAAAAAACAATGACTTCACCTTGATCCTTGTAATGAGTAATGTCTTCCTCTAGTTCAACTAAGGGCTGATCTCTATCTATATTCAAGCAAGCATAAAAGTTGAAGTCATAGTGAGGAATGTAGCAACCAGCCACAAACATGACTTGACCATTTGGTGGACTGATTTTCAGCCATAAGTAGCATTTATACTTATCTTCTTTGACAATGGAAACATCTTTCAAACCCTCTTTGGTCATACATGCTATGCCTCCTTGGCCTCTTCGTTGCTTTTCATTTTTGGCCCACATCAAAGAATGCACATCGTATTTGTCAAATCCAAGAATTCATTGCGCATCATGTTCCCATGTTTCGACAAGAAGTATCACATTGGAGTCATTGGTAAGCTCATCGATGCCAATTCCCACATTCCATGGATACCCGTTACAATTCCAAAAGCTTATTCGCAAGCGTGAGCTGGTCCCATAGGTCATGTGTCCCTATTTGTTTGGTGAGGCTTGCATCCTCCTCAAGTGGCTTTTCTTCTTGAGATGATACCTTAACCTTCTTGCTTCTTTCCTCATATGCTTTGCGACGTACATTTTGTTGCATAAGAGTGCGATTCTCATATACATTACAACCCGTTCCTTTGAGGTAGATCCAACCATTGTCAAGGATGATCTTTCTCTTTACCTCATCAGCCATGGTACATACAATAGGTCTTTCTCCCGAGCGAGGGACTCCTTGTTTTCCAACTTGATGTGCACCATAAGCCATGATTCCTGACATGCCAAAGTGTGTAGCAAAAAACTCTTCAATAGCAACCGCAAGAGATTGGGGTGTTTCCATGCTTTCCTCCTTGATTCCACGAATGACGATGTTCTTTGAGCGTTTTTGTCGTTCTTACAATTCTTGAGTGTCCACATTCTCTACATTCTTTGCTTGGACAATGGCTTGCATGATAGGGGATGTAGAAACCACATTATCCTTACATATATCAGCCCATGATTTGGATGCATTTCTCATCTCACATATATCATGTCGTATTGTATCTATTGTTTCCTCTTTCAATACATGATCACTCTCAACTTTGCTCAAGCGCTCTTTCAATATATTCATGTCAACAAGAGAGCGTTTACATTCTTGAACTTCATTCTCAAGATGCATCAAGCGTGTTGTTTGCTTTTCAAGAACCTTGTTGAGGTGCTCATTCTCCACAATGAGAACTCTTAAAGTGCCATTCTCCATTGCAAGTGCGCGCAACTCTTCACCTTGCTTGTTGACGGTTTCTTGTAACAAGATCAAGTAAGCCATGATCATTGCTTCCGTTGTTGTAGACGATGTGGTTGGATTAGCATCCAAATTCCTTGGAGATTTTGCATCATTCTCCATGGCGAGTGTGGCTTTTCCACCCTAGCAAGCACCCGGCCCAGCGTTTCTGTTTTGCTACTAGTGCCACAATGTATGTGTGTGTGTGTGTGTGTGTGTGTGTAGGCGCGCGCGTGAGTAGTAGCAAAATACGATTTCACGAGGGCTCGTCTTTGAAGGGGCCTGTCAAAAATGGCATGGCAATGTCCCCAGACACAAGCAATTCCATATTTCCAAATGGGGGTATTCTTTCCCTCCAATCAAGATTTTGCAATCATAAATAAATACCGAATGAAAAAAGAGGACAAATGTTTCCCTCAAAGTAAGACGTTGTAATCTTTTTTTTTTCTAAATACCATAAGCACGAGGAAGATATATTAGAAGAGCAAAGTTCTTACAAAATGGCAGTAGCGATGATTGCTTACGACCTGGACCAAAAGATAAAATATACAAAGACTTAAGCCGCATAGGACAAAGACCCCGATCAACATCTGGGACTTGCTACACTTATTATATTCCATCCAATTTATCAATTTAGGCCTGAAGCCGGCCGAGGAAGTAATGGCCTTTGGTTGTCTTGTTTTCAAGATGAGCTATCTCAATGTCCATCTCGTTTTCCCAGTCATCTGGAGCCAATTCCTTGCCCTCTAGGATGCTTCCACCACCTTCCCAAGATTGGGCTCGCTCATAAAAATGCTTGCAGTCTTTGAGGATCTCTGTCTTGGTCCGATAGAGCGTACTCTGGTCACTAGTGATCTTCATATCATGCACATTAAGAGAAGAGAGAAGTGTTTTCACACTTGATGTCCGGTAAGCAACTTCGAACACTTTACAGTTCTCTGACGCCAAATGAGTCAAAGGAACTTAGCTCTTGACTTATTCCAAGACACAGATAGGACGCCTACATAATCCCCGAATAAAAATTGTTTCCTGGAAGGAGAGAAGTCAAGGGTTCGATTCAGGGGAGATAGGAGTAGTTTGTTGTTGGGACATGCCAGAAAGAGGTGACCTATATCCTCAATAAATCTATTACATTAGCAGCAAATCTCGGAGGTGATATTAGCTTTAAGAGATCTCTTCCTTGTCCATAGAGACTTGTGAAGGATTAACCAAAGAAGAACTTGCTTTTTAGGCTCTATAGAGGACGCCCAAATACTTAAATTCCCGCTATTTTTGAGTGTAGCCAACTGTTTACCTCTGCTTTAAGGTGGCCGAGATAGCTGAGGCCACACTATTGTGATCCCAAACAAGGGTTTGAAGCTTCTACCGACTTAGCCCAGATGAAAGCATGGGGGTCGGGGGGGGGGGGGGGGGGGGATCTTAAAGAGTCCAAATAAGATTTGCAAGGAAACCCCGTATCCTAGATTTGATAAGCTGCAAATCCCAAGGTTTAATTCTAAACCAGAGAGATAGTTGGATTTTGTCTAGCCAATCACGAGTGCCATGATCCCATAGTTGGGACCACGTTTTGAGGCCCTTTTTGTGGAGGATCAGAGCTTTCTTGAAGGAGGAAGAGGGTAAAGGGGGGATATCTAAGCACGACCACCAAATGGAATCGTTAGGAGAGACTGAGTACTTGTGTTTTGAAAGGGTGTTCAGTTGGATACTAGCCCTGTGTCTATTCCAAGCTTGAATGACTGACCTTAAGAGGTTTGAACCAGCAGAGGTGATGGGTTTCTTTCCAAAAAATACAACAGCGGTTGGAAACTGAGCGAGGAGGAGTATGGGAGGTAAAAAAGGGGTTTAGGGGCATTGAAGGGGGGGGGGGGGGGGCATAGATTGCAGAAGCTAAGAGAAGAGGAGCAATCTATTGCCATGACAGCAAGGGAGCAACCCATAGCCATAAAGACGCTAAATTTGCATGCAATTTTGTTTCATTTTTGTGACCATAAATTTTGGAGATAATTTTGCTCTATTTTTGTTGTTGTAAAAACGAGAGAGAGAGAGAGAGAGAGAGAGAGAGAGAGAGAGAGAGAGAGAGAGAGAGAGAGAGAGAGAGAGAGAGAGAGAGAGAGAGAGAGAGAGAGAGATAGTTCTGTTATCATCCTCGAAGGTCAAATATGACCTATGGCACCAAATGAACATGTCACATGGTGTGAGTGGAGGTCACAAGTGACTCTCGATGCTCAAAAATGGCTGAAATGAGCATCGCAATAGAGAGTCCACATCGTGGTTGGGAGAGGAAGGTATGTAGGGAGAGCTCGAGCCTAAATATATGGGAAAAAGAGGACATAATGTGGTAGAAAGCTGAGCACTCAAGTAGTGTGTGGTACTCACTCTCTTGCACTTAATGAGGGCATAAGGTGCAAAGTCGATGAGACTCCTCGCCAGTGCCCCAACGTGATGTCTCGCAGCACAAATGGGAGCTAAGATGAATGGAGGGAATGGTGCGGATTGCACTCATCAGGATGGGCTCAAGGATGTAGGGATGGGTTCGGTTAGCTCGTTTGGAGAAGAAGACAAATTTGTAGTTTGGGGCAACGTGTGTGGTGTAATGGCAGAAGCAAGAACCTCCGGATTTCTCCCAAGCCATGATACATTGGCGTCGTAAGAAGGCCTCATTAACTTGGGAGTCGATCGACGCATCCTTGACCAAGTGACATGGATCCCATCTTCCAAACCATTTCTTGATGTCAAGCATCCACCCCGAACTTAGTATTTTGCTCTTGCATGTCTTTTGGACCTTTTGACTTGCTTCATATGCAATTCTAGGAAGTTGATGCAAAGGGCTACATTGTGTCTTAAGCATGTACTCCCCAACTCTTTGCATGCCCAAGACCTCAATGGGAAGCGATCCGGACTCAAGAAGTAAGAGCATGTAGGGTGTTTGTGTTTTGACTTGGAGAAAGCTGGTGAGAAAACACTTTTGAACATTCTCAAACTCTTTCCAAGTAGACTTCCCAATGCTTCCATCCAACACCTCCACTCCATAAAGAAGCACCAGTGTCACCAATGTGTCAAAGAGGTACTTTTTGAGAGCCCAACACTTGATCTCTCTAGCATTGCACATGTTCTCAAATGCATAATAAGCCCTCTTTCCGGCTTCCAAGCGACGCATTGCACAATCCTTCCATTTATGATTGGATGGAACCTCAAGGCCAGGTACTTGAAGTGATCTACCACTTCAAGTTGCTCATTGTTGTATACAATGCATAGAATTTTGTCATTGAGGGTCTTAACAAGCATAACCTTGGTTTGGGATCCATTCACAATCAGCCCGCTATGTAGGCAAAAGCGTTCCAAGACACTCATAAGCTTTTGTGCATCTTCTAAGGTATGTGCCAAGAGCACTACATCATTGGCATAAACCAAAAGCATGATCACCACATTTCCGATCTTAACCTCTTCTATGCCTTCTTGTTGCATAAAATCAAGAACCATGCATTCCAATTCATCATTGAGTGGCCCAAAGGGGAAAGTGGGCATCCTTGTTTGACACCAGTGGTGCTTGCAAAACATTTTGAAATTCCATCTTCCATACGTAATCGACATATCACTTTTTGGTAGATGCGAAAGACTGCATGCATAAATTCTCTTGGCACTTGAAGGCTTTGGATACGTCTCCAAAGATTTCCTCGCGATACCATGTCGAAAGCTTTTTTGAAATCCACAAAGCAACAATACAACTTTTCTCCTTTCAATCGAGACGCTTCCATAAGAACTCGAAGAGTGACAAGGTGATCAATAGTGCTATGATGCTTTCAAAAACCTGCTTGGCCTAGCACACGTTTGCCATTCTTTTCAGCCCATTCACTTATCTTCATCTCTATGATACATCCAAATAACTTTGCCATCAAAGAACCAACCATTATAGTGCGATAGTTGTTAACATTGTTTACATCTCCTCCTTTGTGCAAAGGTTTGATCCAATTTGCACCCCAATCATGAGGCATGCCATGCTGAAGTGCAAGGTCAAACATATCCAATATCGTGTTTCCTTGCTTGTCCATTTAATCATTTCAGCCTTGACACCTTGAAGGTCCCCTGCCTTGCGAGTAGCAAGTTTCTCAAGCGCGTGGCATACATCTTCAATGGTAAAGAAGAGAGACATAAATGAAAGTAAGCTACAAAACTCCATCTTATCAACATTAAGTTGCTCATAGAGGTTCTTGCAATGCATATACATATCCTCAAGAGTCAAGTCACCAAATCTCTCAACGCGCTTGCCTTTTAGATTTTGCCAAAACTTGCCACATGCATGTGCTTTCTCTTGCGCTGAAAGAAGTTGTTTTTTGACTTCCCACCTTCTCCTCTTCTTTTGAACAAGTGCTTTGTATATGTGTGAACACTCCAAGTAAACTTCCTTGCCTTTGCTTGCATACAATCTTAGCAAGTGTTTTCGGGTTTGACTACATTTCATCTCAAACCATTTCTTCTTGGTGCTACGCTTCTTAGACCTTTTGCAAGACATGTGTTTCACCGAAAAGCATTTCTTCGCACAAGAGCAAATTACTTCTTTAAAAACTTTCCACTTGCATTCTAATGTTGGGCTCTCTTGATACTCTATCATGCTTAACATTTGGTCCACCATATTAGCATATATAAGTGCTCGTTTGAAGTCTAGATGTAGGTAGAAATGATTCACATCATGATTGGAGGCTACATGCTCGGGCCGTTTATCACACATGAGGTCAACACATAACATCCTATGATCCGATTCCGGATTCCATTCACCAAGTGTAAAGCTTTGTATGCATTCTAGAGTGGCTTCCGAGAACAACATATAGTCAATCACGCTATCACCATTGTGCTTTCTATATATAAAGTCATTGGTGCCTTGCTATAGAGATACACCATTTGCAATGAGCATTCCGGTACTATTGCACATATGTAAAGTGACTTTCCATAGTGATCCAATTCTTTTGCATCATTAGAACTTCGATTATACATGTATGAGTCATCCATTCTTCTTGAGACATGCGGCATGTCAGCTTGTTTTGTGTCATGTTGTAACGTATTTGTGTGAGCATTCATGTGTCCAAAAACAATGACTTCACCTTGATCCTTGTAATGAGCAATGTCTTCCTCTAGTTCAACAAAGGGCTGATTTCTATCCATATTCAAGCGAGCATAAAAGTTGGATTCATAGTGAGGAATGTAGCAACCAGCCACAAACTGACTTGACCATTTGGTGGACTGATTTTCAGCCATAAGTAGCGTTTATACTTATCTTCTTTGACAATGGAAACATCTTTCAAACCCTTTTTGGTCATACATGCTATGCCTCCTTGGCCTCTTCGTTGCTTTTCATTTTTGGCCCACATCAAAGAATGCACATCGTATTTGTCAAATCCAAGAATTCGTTGCGCATCATGTTCCCATGTTTCGACAAGAAGTATCACATCGGAGTCATTGGTAAGCTCATCGATGCCAATTCCCACATTCCATGGATACCCGTTACAATTCCAAAAGCTTATTCGCAAGCGTGAGTTGGTCTCATAGGTCATGTGTCCCTATTTGTTTGGTGAGGCTTGCATCCTCCTCAAGTGGCTTTTCTTCTTGAGATGATACCTTAACCTTCTTTCTTCTTTCCTCATATGCTTTGTGACGTATATTTTGTTGCATAAGAGTGCGATCCTCATATACATTACAACCCGTTCCTTTGAGGTAGATCCAACCATTGTCAAGGATGATCTTTCTCTTTACCTCATCAGCCATGGTACATACAATAGGTCTTTCTCCCGAGCGAGGGACTCCTTGTTTTCCAACTTGATGTGCACCATAAGCCATGATTCCTGACATGCCAAAGTGTGTAGCAAAAAACTCTTCAATAGCAACCGCAAGAGATTGGGGTGTTTCCATGCTTTCCTCCTTGATTACACGAATGATGATGTTCTTTGAGCGTCTTTGTCGTTCTTGCAATTCTTGAGTGTCCACAGTCTCTACATTCTTTGCTTGGACAACGGCTTGCGTGATAGGAGATGTAGTAACCACATTATCCTTACATATATCATCCCATGATTTGGATGTGTTTCTCATCTCACATACATCATGTTGTATTGTATCTATCGTTTTCTCTTTCAATACATGATCACTCTCAACTTTGCTCAAGCGCTCTTTCAATACATTCATGTCAACAAGAGAGCGTTTACATTCTTGAACTTCATTCTCAAGATGCATCAAGCTTGTTTTTTGCATTTCAAGAACCTTCTTGAGGTGCTCATTCTCCACAACGAGAACTTTTAAAGTGCCATTCTCCATTGCAAGTGTGCGCAACTCCTCAGAGAGAGAAAGAGAGAGAGAGGAACAATTTGCAAAAGCTAAGAGAAGAGGAGAAATCTGTTGCCACATGAGAGGAAGGGAGCAACCCATAGCCATAAAGACGCTCACCTTGGCTCATTTTTGTGACAATAAATTTTGGAGATGATTTTGCTCTATTTTTGTTGTTCTAAAAACGAGGAGAGAGAGAGAGAGAGAGAGAGAGAGAGAGAGAGAGAGAGAGAGAGAGAGAGAGAGAGAGAGAGAGAGAGAGAGAGAGAGAGACAATTTGCAGAAGCTAAGAGAAGAGGAGTAATTTGTTGCTATGAGAGGAAGGGAGCAACCCATAGCCATAAAGACGCTCACCATGCATGCAATTTTGTCTCATTTTTATGACAATAAATTATTGAGATAATTTTGCTCTATTTTTGTTGTTGTAAAACGAGGAGAGAGAGAGAGAGAGAGAGAGAGAGAGAGAGAGAGAGAGAGAGAGAGAGAGAGAGAGAGAGAGAGAGAGAGAGAGAGAGAGAGAGAGAGAGAGAGAGAGCTATTGTGGCAAGTCTTATTTAGGCTTTCCACATGGTTTCCAATAGGCGAGTGGAGGTGTTGAGTAAAGAAATGGATGCACAATAGGTCACGGAGCTGGTGAACAACCAGGAAAGACAAAGTCAATAACTCATGCAAACTCAATGTAGCAAGCCGAGAAGTCATGCCAACTCATCCTAGGAAGCAGAGGACATGAATGTGGCCAGGAGGTGAAGAGGGGAGAGAGATAAGGAGGCAATTGAAACACCTTACTATAAATGTTGCAAACCGAAATTCTTTTTTCTAGCCAGAAAGGCTCACCTACACCATCCACATGAAAGGACCCATATGTGCGACTAATTGGCCACGGATAAAGGGATGGTGGTGCATAACATGCATAGGGAGTCTCAATGTGATTTCCATCATCTCTTAAGTTGATTCTATATGATTGCCAGCTCTGCAACACCAAGTGAATCGACACACAATACAAAGTGTCTTGGTGCTCACATAATGGGTTCAAAATAATCAATCTGCAGTACATATAAACATGTGTGCTATGCTACTCCACATGCACGTTCAATGCTAGGCATTACAATAGGTCTCTCTCTCTCTCTCTCTCTCTCTCTCTCTCTCTCTCTCTCTCTCTCTCTTTCTCACACACACACACACACACATATATATGTTCCCACTCCCTTCCATGCATTGGGGCTTGAGTCACGTCGACTAATGCACCACACACTACTAGACTGCTCAGGTTTAGCTCACATCCTAAACAACTTTTGCTATAACATTATAACTACATACTTTACTCTCCCAACCACAATGTGGACTCTCCATTATGATTCTCATCATCACAATCTATTTGATCCCATAATGGTGAGCCCTTTTTAGACTGGCCACATGGCGCTAAGAAAACCTCTAAGAGAGATGAACGGGCAGTGTGGAGGAACATGGGAGGTGAAAAATGGCTTTAGGGGCATTGAATAGTCAAGAGAGAGACATAGAGAGCATGCTAGTGAGGCGGTCCGGGGCAGGCAACAAGAAGAGTGGCCTCTAAGCACCCTTGTAGGCTCCCGTGCTGCTCAATTAGGTTGGGGTTCGAAAAAACAACAAACACACACACAAACCCGCAACCTAACCCTACACAAATTTGGGGCACCACCTAGTTTTGGATGCGAACTAGGACGCGTAAAGAGAGAGAGAGAGAGAGATAGTGCTCGGGCTGCTTTGAAATGTATCGGCAATGATCAAGCAAACACAATTATATATGTAAGAAAGAGATTAAAGAGGCAGGGGGTTCTTGTTGCATTAATACCTTCTTACAAATCTGTCATGACCGATCAAAGTGAGATTAGTATTTGTTCAACATAGCTTGAGTAAATTTCACCACAACACATCACAAGAAAATCCACCCCAATCACTGTCTTAAGGCCAGGGGAGTCCTCTCCACCCTGTCACCCTCTTACAATATGTGGGATTTATAGCTAAATTGATGACAACACCCAGACACAAGCTATCAAGAACTAAAAATATCACCAAGACACTTACACATCATTGTTGTCCATTACTTCATGTTGGAAGAGAGACAAAGTATCCAAGCTTAGTCCAAATCCACCCTCCTTGATTCAGCAAATGTTGGGCTTACACTAGTAGGAGGAATGATAGATTTTCCACTCTCAATTGAATGATCGCTCTCTCTCTTACAATGGCATAGAGTTCCCGTGCTAATCACCCCTATTACAACACATTTACAAGCATACGACAATGAGCTTCCACTCAAGAGCTCCTTCTAGAGAGGTTGAGCTTGGCTTCTCAAGCTATAACATAGTGCTCTTGCTTATGGCTCTCCTTTTGTGCTAGCCACACCCTCCTTTTATAGAAATTTTGAAGGCTAGGGTTACTCCTCTAACCATGGTTGGGTTAGATTTTCAGCACTTATCTAATTTCTTTTGCTTGGAATTATCAAGAAGTTGGTGTGGATGGATGAAGAAGAGAGAGAGGAGAGAAGTGGAGGTGATAGGACTTTTCATAGTAGGTTAGTGTTAGTAAATTAGTAGAGTTAGTTATTTTATTGATTTACAAATGGAATTGGATATTTACAATGGGAGTATCCAAGTAGGATACAAATAAGGAAGAAAAAACTCTTAATAGGTAAGAAAACATGGATTTCTTACAATGTTGATGCTCCAAGTGTCTTGAATAGGGTCAATTTTGACGCTTGTTGACGGTCCACTAGCTTTGACGGTACGTTTTTTTCACTCTTGACTTTTCTTTGGGAGCCAAGTTAATTGAATATGAGTAATCAATCACCATGATGCTGTCTTTCAAGAGAAGAGGCTGAATTTTATGGTTTTTTGATAGATATGGGTAATATGGATGAGAAAAAATGAAACTAGGTGGTCAATTTTGGAATGGAAGTGTGTGTAGGAAACATGAGTTCACCATGGTTTCTCTTATTCTTCAAGGTTTAGAAGAAGGTGAGTAGGGTGCAGAGAGGATTGGTGAGAGAGGTGGGGATGATGAGTGGAGAGGTGTGTGTGAAAGAGGAAAATGATAAAGTGGAAGAGGGAGTGTGGCTACATAGCATGGACAAACTGGGGTCCACAAATAAAATCCTAGCTCACAGCTCGTAGCTCAAAAAAATATGAAAAAATTTGAGGTGAAAGTTCAGCTCACGAGCTACAACTTTTGTTTGTATCACCTTTTCAAATTCAGGGAGCATGTGATCTTTAAATATTCAACAAAACCGACTGTTTTTTCCACTGCACAAGGTCCTTGTGAGGTCCTTCTTTGGATGATTCTTTTGAATACCTCCAAGAGTGAGCTCCCCATGGTGCATGCATGCATTCCACATACCCTTGACCTTATTTGGTAGGTCTATAATTGAAGATATTGCTGAGATCATGATATAAGTGAATAGTACAACTATGAAAATCAAATATTGAGGGGTCTAAAAAAATATGTACATGTCAAATATAAATAATATAGGTGGAAAAAATATAAAGGGTTCAAAATAAATCTCTCTCATTATAAGTCTACCATAAAAGGATGAATATTTTTTGTGTTCTAATTTATGAGAGTAAAAGAGAATAGACGTAGGAAGGAAAAATCACAATAGTGAAAAAATATACACATAAATAAAACTAGTTTTTTTGGATTTTTGTTGGGATGGAGTTACACCAAAAATAAGAGAAGCTTGCATGAAATTATTTTTATATGGAATAAAGAGTATGCAAAATGGTAAGAAAAAATATGGTAATGGTGAGTCAATGTACATAGCATAAATAAGACACCATAGGTAGAAATATTTAAATAAATACCAAAATAATTATAAAAAATCCTTTTATTTAGGCCCTATATACAATGAAATATTTACACACAAATGGGCCATAATATACTTATATTTTTTATATTTTTTTGGCTCAACTAGCCCAGTGACTAGCTAGCTGAGGGTTTTTAAGAAGATATGGAAAAAGTCCCCTAACTGATACACACCTATATACAGTGAAATGGTAGGGATAGCCACAGTTGGGTGATTTTGGTAGGGTGGGTTAACTCACTATGGCAATTACGGAGAGCCGAAAAATGGCTATCATTAGCCCTCCCCCAGGATGATGGTATATTCATGTACCATCATAAAGCATCTTTTCCAAAGAGAGTGCTTCAGAGTCCTTGACAAGGTCTTCATTGTTTGGCCCCTCAGAATTTTGGTTGGAGTTACACTCATGCTTCACGGAACAATACCTACATGAGATAGCTGCCTTTTGACAGATCTTTGGTAGATCCTTTGGTAGAAGACGACTCAAATAAGGCTTCAAGCTATACCCGTTTAACTTCCAGGAGTGCTCTTTCCCATTCAAGTCCATAAGTTGATAGTAACTTGAATTGAAAGCCTTCTTAACTATGTATGGCCCTTGCCATCTAGTTTCAAATTTGGCATCAAAACGATTGTCGAGTCGATTGTCATACCTTAGCACAAGATCTCCTTCATTGATGCCTTTGTCCTTTAGTTTCTTGTCAAGCTTCTCCTTCGCCTGTGTAGCTTTCCTCTTGTAGCACTCGTATGCTGCTTCTCTTTTCCACTCAAGCTCAGCTAAGGTAAGAAGTCGATCCATCCATGCTTCTTGATCATCTTGTGCTGCTTTGCCATAAAGTCGTATTGTTGGGATGTTGAGCTCAATTGGTTGTAAAGCCTCTTGACCATAGACCAAGTGAAATGGTGTAAACTCCGTGGCTTCCCTATATATGGTTCGATACGCCCACAAGGCACCATCCAAGAAGTCATCCCACAACTTTGTCTTGTTTCTCACCATCTTTCTAATGATGCCTATAATGACACCATTAGCTTTTTCTACCGGACCATTGGATTGGGGATAGTAGGGTGTACTATGACGATGTAGAATGTGAAGTTCTTCACAAACCTCTGTGAGCAAGCCCTTTCTAAACCCTGGACCATTATCAGAAACAATCTCCAAAGGTGTGTCAAATCTACAACAAATGTGAGTGTAGACAAATTTGCTCATTGTCCTCTCAGTTACCTTTGCCACACTTTGTGCTTCCACCCACCTAGTCATATAGTCTACCGCCACTAGAATGTAGAGTTTACCATTTTTTGTCCTAGGGAGAGGACCCATTGCATCAATGCCCCACTTTTCAAAGGGTCCATTTGCAAGCACAATTTTCCTTAGACCATACACCAATCTTCTATTCCCATTTACCTGACAATTGTGACAACTTTTACACCAATGTTGGACATCCACATGCAGACTTGGCCAAACATACCCTGCAAGCAAAATCTTCTTCACAGTTAACTCTTGGGCAAAATGACCACCACATGCCTCTTCATGCAAACCTTTTAGAATGGCTCAAATTTCCTTGATAGTTGGTACTCTTCTGCACACTTGATCCTTCCCTCTTTGATAGAGGGATCCTTCTAGGAAGAGATACGTGCTTGCCTTTTTCATGAGTCTCCTCTTCTGAGCCTTCGTGAAGTCTTGCGGAAACTCACCCTCCAAAATGTAGCTAATAATGGGAGTCAATGACTCCAATCCCTGGTATCTCGGTTGCTTGACAGTTGCTGCCACCATGATGACCTGCACTTCTTTCTCAACACATGTAACTGCTTGTTGTGCAAGTAAATTGGCATCTTCATTTTGTTTCCTAGGGATATGATATAGTTGCACTTCTTCAAAGTGATTAAACATCCTACGAATGGCATGAACTTTTGTCCGTAAGCTTTCATTCTTGCATGCCCAAATGCCTAAAATCTGTTTAACAATGATAAGCGCATCTCCCTTTACCATGAGACGTTCTATCCCTTGGCCAATGCACATCTTCAAACCATGAAATAGTGTGTCGTATTCTGCTTCATTGTTGCTAGTTGAACCTGGTAGATTGACCTTCTCTTTCATGACCACCTCCCCACTTGGGTTGAGCAACACTAGCCCTCCCCCTGCTTTTCCTGTGATTCATCAAAAAGCTCCATCAAAGAACAAGGTAAAAGCATTAGGATTATGTTTCAGTGGTGGCAATGGTAGGGTCTTTATTTCAGGCACCTTAATCTCCTTCTCATGTACCCTATAAGTAAGGATCCCTGCCAATTGTGCACGCACACTATCTTCTACCTTGAAAGAGTATTGGAACTCTTGCAATTCCATAATCCACTTTGAGATCCTAGTGCTAAGATTCATTTGAGATGACACCCAAGGAAACAAATTTTCTACAGTGAGAATTACAAAAGGTTTTGGTAGCAAGTAGGATCTAAACTTTCTCACCGCAAACATGAGAGAAAGCATCATGAGTTCTGCCCCCGTGTAGCCTCTCTCCAAAGCATTCATGACCCTACTAGCAAAGTAGATGGGTCGCATCCGGGTACTATGGGGATCTTGTTGTAGCAAAACCGCTCCAATTGTTTCTTTCCCAACACTAGAGCTAACAAAGAATGTGTACTCCCAACAAGGAGACATGAGTGTTGGTAGTTCTGACAGGATGACTTTAATGTTACAAAAGTACTCTTCAAGCTCATCAGACCATGCAAATTCTACTTGTTGTGTCAACTTTTGCAAAGGATGAAGCAACTCCGAAGCTAAGTGAATAAAGCGTGACATATACTTCACCTTTTGAATTAATGAGATGACCTCTTTGAGATTCTTGGGTGATGGAAGCTCAATAAGAGCCTTTGCCTTTGAAGGATCCACCTCAATGCCTTTATAGGAAACCTTGTGACCAAGCAAGATCACTTCATCCTCACCTATGTGGCACTTGTCGGGGTTGAGTTGACCTCCCATGTCATAGAGCTTCTTTAAACCTTCTTCTACCCTTTGTAGATGCAATGATTTTGAGCTATAAATGGCAAAATCATCAATAAAAACCCTAATGGACTTTCCAAAGAATGTTTGAAACACCATGTTCATGAAGCGTTGGAAAGTTGCAGGAGCATTTGTCAAGCCAAATGGCATGACTCTAAAAGCATAACAACCCCAAGGAGTGATGAAGGTTGTTTTCAATTGATCTCCCAATGCGATACCTATTTGAAAGTAACCCGAGTAGCCATCACACACACTGTACTTCTCATGACCAGCTACCTCATTTAGTATCTCATCTTGAAATGGGAGGGGAAAGTGATCTCTTTTTGTTGCCTCATTAAGTGGACGGTAATCCACACACACCCTTCACTTGCCGTTTTTCTTAGGAGTGACAACAACGGGAGAGACCCACTCTGAATTCTCCACTGGATAAATGAAACCTGCTGCTAGAAGCTTTCTTACCTCATCACACACACTGTACTTCTCATGACCAGCTACCTCATTTAGTATCTCATCCTGAAATGGGAGGGGAAAGTGATCTCTTTTTGTTGCCTCATTAAGTGGACGGTAATCCACACACACCCTCCACTTGCCGTTTTTCTTAGGAGTGACAACAACAGGAGAGACCCACTCTGAATTCTCCACTGGATAAATGAAACCTGCTGCTAGAAGCTTTCTTACCTCCTTGAGTAAAGCCTGCTCCTTGATGACTCCTAGCCTTCGTAGCTTTTGAGCCTTAAGTGTGGCCTTTGGCTTCAACTCAATTTTGTGTTGAACAGCATCTACTCCACGCACATCGGTGTAGTCTTTAGCAAAAAGCCTCGAAAATTTCCCTAGCACACATTTGAACTCTTCTCTTTCGTCCTTTGTAAGTGTTGTAGACAACATACCTTCTAACATTCCTTCATCTTGCACATTTTGGTTCTCTTGAGTACCTACCTCTTCCAAACCCCGAGAAGAGGTCTCCTGGTTGTTTGGCTTAAACCTTACCCCCATGACTTCGATGGAAGACTCCTCTTCAGTAATGCTGCCGCTACTTTCTCCTTCTGAAGTGCTATCGGTCCAGCCTTCCTCCGTCTCACTTTGAGATGATTCTTCATGGAGCTCTTCTTGGCGTTGCTCCTTCATGGCAAAGACAACCTTCTTATGATTGTCATTCCTGCAAATTAGCTTTCCACTCTCCCAATCCTGCAAAGCTCGCATTTTCATTAGCCATGGTCTCCCTAGGATAAATGGGTAACCATTTCCTTTGGTAGACATAACATAAAAATCCACCGCCTTCTTAATGCCAAAGGCCTCTACAAAAACATTTTTACAAATGCCTACACACCTAGCTTTGCTATTGTTTGCCATCTTGACTTTAATTTCAGGTGTCTCATGGATGTGCATGCCTAGTTTTTGCATGAGTCCCTCTGTCATGATTCAAATTTGTGCACCCCCATCGACTAGACCATTCCTAACCAATCTTCCTTTGATGTAACAATCTAGCACAGGTGTAATATCCTCATTCATTTCAGCATGTGCAATTTTTACAAAAGGCACACTCTCTTTTACCTTTCTCCTAGTGCTAACTGCCTTTGTGAAATCCCTCCTAACTTGAGGGCATTATGCAAGAAACTGAGGCCATGTGATATCAGGACCCTTACCTCTCATGTCTTCCAACAAGTTGTATGGATCCATACCATGTCCAAGAGGGAAGTCTTGGAGATTGATACGACGTCGAGTCCTCTTAGCTTCCTTGGTCTCCTTTGCCTTCTTACCTCGTCCATGGTCACTCTGTGATGTGACACCTTCTTTCTCCTTCCCTTTTCCACGGCCACGCTTAATGCCATTTGCTTCCATGTCAACCTCTTTTGAATTTGTCACCTCTACCACATGCACATTTGGGTCTCCCAAAGGTGGAACTCCTTCCACTCCTTGTGGAGGTGGTCTAGCTCCATTTGGCCTTTGTAGAAGCCGTGGTTGCTGACTAGTTCCTTCACCTGCATTCATCACTGGGTAATTCAAGTTAGGTCTCCCTGGCTCCCCACGGGGCCAAGGACAATTATACATCCCATGTCCAGACTCTCCGCAATTCCAACATTGTAAGACTCTCCTATGTCGTGGATCTCGCTCTTCAGACTTCCTTGCTTGTCCTTTTGGACCTACAGCTTGTGCAAGGTGAATTGACAAGCTGCTTAAAGGTTCGTTTAACTTCTCAATCACTTCCGTCGTTACCTCAGGAAGCTCCCTAGATGTTGATACTTGTGACTTACCTTTGGGTCTAAGACCTTCTATTGGAACCTCTCTCCTTAGGCACTTGAGTTTCCTATACTTCTTGGAAGCTCCAATTTCAGCTGCATCATAGGTGGCAGGTGCATCCGCCTCCACCTTTACCTTAAGATCAGGAAAGAGTCCAGCTATGAATCTCTCCTTCTTTAGAAATTCTGCACCATCACCAGGGTTAGCAACATTTCGTATCCATAGAGCCCAAAGAGGTAGAAACTCTTGCTTGTACAAGTAGTAGTCATCTAAATCTTTTTGCTTATGAGAAACAATGTCTTGCCATAGTTTTTGAGTGTTTTGGGGATCAAAGAAGTATCTCTTGAAATGATTCACAACTTCCGTGTAATTCCCTTTAACTTCCTCACGCAAAGAGTCAAACCAAGTGCTAGCATCTTTCCTAAGGACCACCTCAAACATCTCTACACGTTCTTGATCAGTTACTATCCTCTTGATACGACAAGACATCTTGAAATTTACTAAAAATAATTATGCATCCTCTCCAGGCTCTCCAAAGAAAAGAGGGTATCCGAACATTTGGCGTTGGCTTTCCATTATTATGAAAGATTACAATACGAGTTGTAACAAGGGATACAATAGAAATTTAGAACCACTCGCCTGTAAATGAAGAAGTAAGAAAGTACCACTCTAGGTTTTCTTCTTCAGCTATCCAAGCTTCAATGAGGTCTCGATTTGTTTGATCAAAACAAAAGGGTAGACTATTTATGAGCTCTAAGAAGGGTTGAAATTCTTCAAAGCTAAGACGATATACAAAAATATCTAAAACTTCATTTTTTGGATCTAGAAGAGCAACCACATCCCAAGTAATGAATTGCACTTGCTCTACAATTCCCAATGCACAAGCGGTTTGTATAAAAACTAGATCTTCATGCTCGTCGAAGGCTGTGAGAAAGTAGCAATTGACTAGGAGCTCCTTTCCTTCGAGTTCCACATAGTTGGAATGAGGCAACCTTCTCACAATTTCATAAAGAACATCCTCCTCAAGTCCAATCAAGTTTGCAAGATTTAAAGACTCCACTTGTGCTACAAAACTCCTGGACAAAAACTCCTTAGGATTATGGTTAAATCATTTATAAGCATCAAGAGATTTACAATGTCTCTATGAACAAAGTGTCATAGAAATTAGAGAAGGATGAGAATTTATACAAATTTGCAATCTTCTCGATGCTCTCTTTATTAAGACAAGCCCTAAATAGCTCCCTATCTCCTTTGTTGAAAGTGAAAGGAAGACTATTAATAAGACGCAAATGAGGGAAAAATTCACCAAATGTGAGTCTATGAAGCATGAATCTGGCCGCAAGTTTCCTGAAGAGTCTTCCTCAATGGTGAAATACACTCGCCAAACACCAAATTTCACTCTATTTACCAATCTTAGGGCACACACTATTTGGATGAATGTACGGTCTTCCTTAGTGCCCAACAGCAAAAGGAAAATAGAATCCACACACAGGACCTTTCGTCTTAGCTTCACCACCCTCTTGTTATGAGGGAGACACTTTACTACCTGCTCCTGCAACTCAATCGGTAATAGAGCTAGATCTCTAAGGATTGAATTTTCACTGCACACACACTCCTTGTTAGAACAAATGATCGTTTTTTTTGTTTTTGTAACAAACGTGGACAAACAAAAAGCCAACATACACACTATTTTGTTTGGCTGCACTTCATTTTAAAATAAAATGAACACATGTACATCAAAACAAGTGTGGTAGTTAATGAGAGGTAGAATGACAGGTTGTGGAGATGCAAGAATTTCCCGTGTTCTTTCAGCCCCAAACATAAACACCATACGGTGCTGAAAATGTATCTTTCTACTAAGTGCAATATTTATCCTAATATGTGGTGTGAAGTAAAAAGGAAAACTTTCTGGGCCATTATCCATGCTCTATAGATAACCTAATGCCTAAAATAGAACAAAGATATATACATCGAAACTAAGATCACACCTAATGAGAGGCAAAATAAAAGGATTTACCGAAGCGTTTATTTTGGCTAACCTAAGAGAACCTAAAATTCTACGAATTACTTGTTGAAATTGCAACTTAGTACTAACAATTATGTGTACCTTTTGCCTTGCAATCGGAATGAAAGGATCATACAAATTCTCGTGATTCATGCAAGCTACTTGATTATGCTAAAGATTGAGCTTTCACAAAACATACACAAGCCGTCCTCCGTGGGGGCACCAATTTGAGGCGGTCTGGGGCGGGCAACAAGAAGAGTGGCCTCTAAGCACCCTTGTAGGCTCCCGTGCTACTCAATTGGGTTGGGGTTGGAAAAAACAACAAACACACACACAAACCTGCAACCTAACCCTACACAAATTTGGGGCACCACCTAGTTTTGGATGCGAACTAGGACGCGTAAAGAGAGAGAGAGAGAGAGAGAGAGAGAGAGAGAGAGAGAGAGAGAGAGAGAGAGAGAGAGAGAGAGAGAGAGAGAGAGAGAGATAGTGCTGGGGCTGCTTTGAAATGTATCGGCAATGATCAAGCAAACACAATTATATATGTAAGAAAGAGAGTGAAGAGGGAGGGGGTGCTTATTGCATTAATACCTTCTTACAAATCTGTCATGACCGATCAAAGTGAGATTAGTATTTGTTCAACATAGCTTGAGTAAATTTCACCACGACACATCACAAGAAAAGCCACCCCAATCACTGTCTTAAGGCCAGGGGAGTCCTCTCCACCCTGTCGCCCTCTTACAATATGTGGGATTTATGGCTAAATTGATGACAACACCAAGACACAAGCTATCAAGAACTAAAAATATCACCAAGACACTTACACATCATTGTTGTCCATTACTTCACGTTGGAAGAGAGACAAAGTATCCAAGCTTAGTCCAAATCCACCCTCCTTGATTCAGCAAATGTTGGGCTTACACTAGTAGGAGGAATGATAGATTTTTCACTCTCAATTGAATGATCGCTCTCTCTCTTACAATGGCATAGAGTTCCCGTGCTACTCACCCCTATTACAACACATGCACAAGCATATGACAATTAGCTTCCACTCAAGAGCTCCTTCTAGAGAGGTTGAGCTTGGCTTCTCAAGCTATAGCATAGTGCTCTTGCTTATGGCTCTCCCTTTGTGCTAGCTACACCCTCCTTTTATAGCAATTTTGAAGGCTAGGGTTACTCCTCTAACCATGGTTGGGTTAGATTTTCAGCACTTATCTAATTTCTTTTGCTTGGAATTATCAAGAAGTTGGTGTGGATAGATGAAGAAGAGAGAGAGGAGGAAAGTGGAGGTAATAGGACTTTTCATAGTAGGTTAGTGTTAGTAAATTAGTAGAGTTAGTTATTTTATTGATTTACAAATGGAATTGGATATTTACAATGGGAGTATCCAAGTAGGATACAAATAAGGAAGAAAAAACTCTTAATAGGTAAGAAAACATGGATTTCTTACAATGTTGATGCTCCAAGTGTTTTGAGTAGGGTCAATTTTGACGCTTGTTGACGGTCCACTAGCTTTGACGGTACGTTTTTTTCACTCTTGACCTTCCTTTGGGAGCCAAGGTAATTGAATATGAGTAATCAATCACCATGATGCTGTCTTTCAAGAGAAGAGGCTGAATTTTATGGTTTTTTGATAGATATGGGTAATATGGATGAGAATAAATGAGACTAGGTGGTCAATTTTGGAATGGAAGTGTGTGTAGGAAACATGAGTTCACCATGGTTTCTCTTATTCTTCAAGGTTTAGAAGAAGGTGAGTAGGGTGCAGAGAGGATTGGTGAGAGCGGTGGGGATGATGAGTGGAGAGATGTGTGTGAAAGAGGAAAATGATAAAGTGGAAGAGGGAGTGTGGCTGCATAGCATGGACAAACTGGGGTCCACAAATAAAATCCTAGCTCACAGCTTGTAGCTCAAAAAAATATGAAAAAATTTGAGGTGAAAGTTCAGCTCACGAGCTACAACTTTTGTTTGTATCACCTTTTCAAATTCAGGGAGCATGTGATCTTTAAATATTCAGCAAAACCGACTGTTTTTTCCACTGCACAAGGTCCTTGTGAGGTCCTTCTTTGGATGATTCTTTTGAATACCTCCAAGAGTGAGCTCCCCATGGTGCATGCATGCATTCCACATACCCTTGACCTTATTTGGTAGGTCTATAATTGAAGATATTGTTGAGATCATGATATAAGTGAATAGTACAACTATGAAAATCAAATATTGAGGGGTCTAAAAAAATATGTACATGTCAAATATAAATAGTATAGGTGGAAAAAATATAAAGGGGTCAAAATAAATCTCTCTCATTATAAGTCTACCATAAAAGGATGAATATTTTTTGTGTTCTAATTTATGAGAGTAAAAGAGAATAGATGTAGGAAGGAAAAATCACAATAGTGAAAAAATATACACATAAATAAAACTAGTTTTTTTGGATTTTTGTTGGGATGGAGTTACACCAAAAATAAGAGAAGCTTGCATGAAATTATTTTTATATGGAATAAAGAGTATGCAAAATGGTAAGAAAAAATATGGTAATGGTGAGTCAATGTACATAGCATAAATAAGACACCATAGGTAGAAATATTTAAATAAATACCAAAATAATTATAAAAAATCCTTTTATTTAGGCCCTATATACAATGAAATATTTACACACAAATGGGCCATAATATACTTATATTTTTTATATTTGTTTTGGCTCAACTAGCCCAGTGACTAGCTAGCTGAGGGTTTTTAAGAAGATATGGAAAAAGTCCCCTAACTCATACACACCTATATACAGTGAAATGGTAGGGATAGCCACAGTGTTTGGATGATTTGGTAGGGTGGGTTAACTCACTATGGCAATTATGGAGAGCCGAAAAACGGCTATCACTAAAAGTTTACCGTCCAAAACCAAGAGCTAAACAAAAAACATTGTTGTGACAGGCACTATCTCTATATATATATATATATATATATATATATATATATATATATATATATATTACAATTTGAAGAAGCTAAGAGGAGAGGAGCAGTTTGTTTCCATGAGAGGGAGGGAGTAGCCCGTAGCCGTAAAGACACTTGCATGCAATTTTGTCTCATTTTTATGACCATACTTTTGGAGATAATTTTGCTTCTTTTGTTGTTGTGAAAAGAGAGAGAGAGAGAGAGAGAGAGAGAGAGAGAGAGAGAGAGAGAGAGACAGAGAGAGAGAGAGAACTATTGTGGCAAGCCTTATGTTGGCTTTCCACATGGTTTCCAATAGGCAGCAGAGGTGCTAAGTCAAGAAATGGACGCACAACAGGTCAAGGAGGTGAACAAGCCAGAAAGATAAAGCCGATAACTCATGCCAACTCAATGTTGCATGCCAAGAAGTCCTACCAACTCAACCTAGCAAGACAAGGACTGAATGTGGTCGGGAGGTGAAGAGGGGAGATAGATGAAGAGGTAGCCGAACACCTTACTACACATGCTGTAGACCAAAATCCTTTTTTCTAGCCACAAATGCTCCCCTACACCATCCACATGCAAGGACCCATAGGTGCAGTTTGGCCATGGTTCAGGGGTTGGTGGTGCATAAGGTGCATAGGGAGTCTCAATGTATAATTGTGCAAGGAGTCTCGATGTAGTTGCTTCACGACTACGATTCACAATATTTGTATTATGTCATCGTTAGTGGCAAGAATTGAAGTTGTAGTAAGAGGGTAGTAATGTATTTTAAATTAACTAATAGGTCATAATATTCTCTCTCTCTCTCTCTCTCTCTCTCTCTCTCTCTCTCTCTCTCTCTCTCTCAAAAATATAAAGGAGAGTTGACAAACAAGGAAGCTTGGGAGCACTATGCAAAGTGTTGATGACATGGTGACGTGCTATCTCCAAAGGAGAGGATGAATATTTATGTGGGTTTGGTAACGTTCTAGCCAATGTGAAGCTACATTGCAATTTTGGATAATAGCAAGGGCAATTCTTGATGGTGGAAATTGTGTGCAAATAAAGGTTGTAGCTCAATACGCATGTGTAGTAGCCATGGGATTAAAAAGAAATATGACTTGCCCAAATAATCATAGTTAATTTTCTAATCATCGATCTTCTTCCCCTCCATGGTAGTTACCCCAACCAATTATTGGGCATCAAAGATTGCTTAAATAGGGTGATTTTTAAACAATTGTGTTTCAAGAAAAAAACATTGATAAACGCACGATATCTGGTGCTTTAAATGTGCACCCACCTCTTAAGGGAGAAGGGTCATAACCATTATGCCGGTATGTTTCATCTGCACATTCTACATGTTTAAACATATCATTGTGCACACAAAATGTGAGCACCTAAAAAAACAAGGGATGGCCTACTCGACCAATCACACAATGCAAACGTAGGTCAACATTTATCTGGAACCCATTATGTGGCTTGGCTATATCCCTAGTGATGAAAACCATGTTGTATAGATATAGATCAAGTAAGCTCTAAGACCTCATGTTAATTACAATAACACAACCTGCTTATAGGCAGACTATATAATAGGTTCTTTGAAAATGATACACACAAAGCAAAAGTATTGGGGGGGGGGGGGGGGGGGGGGGGGGGGGCCACAAAATAGATGTTTCTCTTTGTGTGTGTAGCCGTTTTACCATAAATAATAAGACATAATTGACCTTTTACATTCAAAAGACAGCTGGCTCTAGAGAGAAGGAGAAGTACAAAAATAACCGAGCCTTAGAATCATCTTTGTACAATGTTTATATGAATGAAGCCTCATTCCAGTACACAGATATCAGAAGTACTTCCCGTGTCATAGGTGCATGTATAATCATGTAAGGACAATTGCTTAAAGCCAAAAAAAACCTCCAAAGATAAGATAGAGTCCTTACTTGCATCCATTCAAACAAGCCTTGAATGTGTTTTAATGGTATCAAATGGACTATATCACTTGTTATCCATGTCCATCTTAAAAAGTTTTTCTTAGAAACTTTCAAGCCTAGTCAAACTATTTATATTCGGAAAAAAATTATAACCCAAAGGTTAAGGATTTTATTATGTCTTAGAAGGCCATACCACCTTTGAAACCAAGTGAACCACCTTTGAAACCAAGTGAACCAGCTCTATTCATGAAGCTCCATTCTCACTTTTCCATAAAGCACAAGGAGTTTAAATATCAAACAAGTTTTTTATTATTCATGACAGATAAATTTTGACCCCAATTAGGGTTTATGGCATTCTCCTTCCTCAAATTTTGTATGTTACTTTCCTTCATTCTCTTATGAGTAAGCCAAGTAGCATAGATCTTTAAATATAAACACGATATCTAGCTAGATCAAGTGCACAAAAGAAATAAATGTGTGTTTTTAATGTGATTTTTTCAAGCCCGTTCACAGAAATGCTACAACAGTATAGCATTACCCCAAAAAGAACCAGTAAACCACTAAGTGTAGCCGCAGTATGTAGTCGGTGGGGATCCCACCCAAAATAACCCACCGAACAACTTTTATCCAGCAAGTCAATACGCAATCGAGAAACAACACCAGTTTCTCGATTGCGTATTGACTTTTATCAAGTTCAAAAAGACCAATAAACAATAAGGTACAACTAGTATGCCACAAGCCAATCGGCTAACCCCCAACCAATGTTCAGTGCAGAGCCATCGTAAGCAATAGCAGAATCATATATTAACTCATGTTTGCTAGCCCATTCTGTTAAGTATGGAGTCTGATTTACCCCTTGTAAATTTTTGTGTTAAAAATGCACATTTGTAAGGCCCCCATTATGAGGAGAAGCCATCGTGCGTGAAGAAAAATAACTCGCTGGAAAACAAAATCACTCGCGGAAAACCAAAAGATTTCACGTCGGAATATTCTTTTTTGCCGGAATATTATGGCCGGACGGCATCCGGAAAGTGGTCGAAAAACGATCGAACGGCTGGCCGGTGGTCGGAAGTCAATGGCCGGTGGCCGGTGGCTGAATTCAATGGCCGATGGCCAAATTCAAAGCAGACTTGTCTTCTCAAGGGCGGCCACACATGGGTGGACTAGAGGGTCCGATTTGGACTTATCTACACAAGGGCAGCTACACATGGCTGCCTCTCATGAGAGAGGGCAGCCCTTTTGGCCTATAAAAGGAGGCCATTTCTACACACATTTCATAGTGTGAAGTTGATGCAACAAGGTGAGTGTGAGGTAGTGAGAGTGAAGCAAGGCGGGAGCTCCAAAAGGGTATAATCCCTTTGTAATCTACTTCTTGTTTTGAAGTACTAAAGCCATTGAGTGGCTGCTTTCCCGTGGATGTAGTCCACAATGGGTGAACCACGTATATCGTGTGTGCTCTCTCTCTCTCTCTCTCTCTCTCTCTCTCTCTCTCTCTCTCTCTCTCTCTCTCTCTCTCTCTCTCTCTCTCTCTTACGTGTGTAAATTATCTCTCTCCATTAAATAATCTACTCAATTATCTACTTAGCTATGTCATATTTCCTAACACATTCAGCCATTACAATATAAACCTAGCCAACCCACATAATGGGTTTTTACCCGGCTAAGCAATAAGGAACATCAATCCTCAAAAGTGCCATAATCTGTTTAACCAAGGCCAACCACACGGTGGTTTATTATACCAGGCTAAGCAGCCGGTGATGCCGCCCAATATTTTTCAAGTTTTTCCTTATGTACCATCATCATCAATAAATAAAAACCAATGAATACCGGGTAGGAAAACCCCTTTATCCCAAAAATTTGAACATTATGTACCTGCAATTTGTTATGAATAATGAACAGTGGCAAAAAAACCAATAACAATACCATAGTCATGCCCCAAAACAACGTTTCCAATTGTTTATCATATGATGCTAGTCATAGCCGACCACTATAGTGGACCTTACAGGCTAAAGAACGAGGAACAACACCCCTTAGTGATGCTTTGTTTTTGTCAAACCGAGCCAACCATACAGTGGTCTAACCATTTATACCATGCATTGCTAAGTATAGCCAACCCGACCATTAAGTATATCATTGCTAAGTACAGGATTTTTATGCGACAATGCTTACCATTTAAATAGACAAAATGACACAAATGAGATCATTGATGCTAAGCTTAGTGGCCAACCTGAGTTGGTTGTGTTGTAAGCTCCATGTTTGGTGCAACAGTGGTATAAAACACGCAGTCCTCACACTTAATGCATGTAAATAACACGCAAAGCTAAGTGAGGGACAAAATGCGTCCTCACCTCTTTAAATAGAAGAAGGAAGGCCGCCATTACTCATGGTAGTTGCTTGCAGAGTGTATTGAGTCGATCGAGCTCCCCCCTGGGGACTTGCGGATGAGTGGCTGCCTACGATGTGGTCTACCAATTAGGGCTACTATAGCACCTCACGGCATGGTAAATGAGGGTAGTAAGTAATAATTTAGCCACACCTTGTAACAATCATAATCTTTTAAGTGTCCTATCCCATATCCAACAAAAAGGCGTGGGTCTTTTTTTAACCCAAAGTGTCAACAATCTATGGCATAATACAACCTAATTTGATGCTTGAAAACTACAAGCAAGTACTGAAGTAAGTGTGTGTGTGTGTGTGTGTGTGTGTGTGTGTGTGTGTGTGTGTGTGTGTGTGTGTAACCGCCCTGTCCTAGGCACCATACACAATGGCTCGATAGTAGGCCCATTTTGTGAATGGGCCTACTACCTTATTATAGAGATGAGATATCAAGGTTAAAATGTAATTCAGGCCAGTCATGTCGAGTAAGTGATAGTAGAATTTTATGAATTATGTCGTATCTATTGAAGCCATTCAGACATTACTTTTTTATGAGTATCTTAATATCTTCCCAAGCAAGGAGGTAGTTAGAAGAGGATTAGATAATTAGGTAAAGTAGGCTGATACAAGTGCTAAGAGCTGCTTTGTGGGGCCTATTACTATTCCTTTTTATGAAATCAAAAGGTTGTAGGTTTAGAAGATCTCTCTTCCATATAAATTTTCGGACATACTCTCCAACATAGGGTATATGAAGAGAAATAGAAAAGTTAAGGAGTTGTACTGAAGTGCAAAAAAATCCTTTAGGTGTTGTGAATCCTTGTAAAGAAGTTGGTTCTATTTTTAAGCAGTTAATATATATATGACAGATCTCCTCTAAAAAGGCTTTGTTGTTGATGCTCAGTAAGTCATCCATATATCTGTAAATGTGTCTGAATAGTGAAAGTTTATTACTTTTATCTCCCATGGTTTTGAAAAATCACTTGTATTCGAAGAAGGCAAGGAATATGTTACACATAAGCGGGGCAATTGTCCAAAGAAGTCAATTGGAAGCTAGCCATGTAAGCTTACTGACCACAAATTCCAAAACTCTTTCCTTTATAGCACAAATCCAAAAACAAAACCTAGTGCCAAGTAACCTGCTACAAGAAAATAATTGATATCCTTGAATCTGCAAGTTGCACTTCAATAGCCCCCACAATCAAATGGGATAATAAGAAATTGCCCCAATAGTGGAGCAGCATAATATCCACATGAGCATACATTTCCTGTGTCAAGCAACTTCAAGCATTCTTTCTCCAAATATGCTATTACCAAATCCAACAGAAAGAAACCACAATGTATACCAAAAAATACCCATCCATATATGAACCCGCTTTTGAAAATCCTTAGAATCTCCTGGATCAAATACCATCAAGAGAAAATTGCATTGATGGGCCCCACAATATACTAGAGCATCACTTGAAGCATAATGCAACACCCACATCCCATAAACTCTTGGCAACTTAAGCTTGTTACCAGTAAGCATTAAAGATCATTGACTCCCTTTTATTGGTAGCCAAACCATCACCAACATAAGCATCATTAGGAAAGATAGCATCCAAATCCTACCATAATTAGCAAACTTTTCAAGAAAATGAAGAAACTTGTACACCTTTTCAGTACCCATGGTGATTGAGTATCAACACCCCCTTTAGTTTCATAGCCATCATGAAGAACCTTGGAACAATTTGGACCTGTATCATCAGAGTTACTTGGGATTTGAGCTTGACCATTGAAATTAACCTTAGATTGTACATCTTCATCCATAACACCCTCAGGAAAACCACTCTTCAAAGCCTCACCATTCATAAAAAATGTGGGAGTTACCTCCTTATGCAGCCCATGTATAGGCATAGAAGTAGAATCTCCATGGATAACCTATTCACAACCGACATGATCTCGACAATCTTCAAACTCATCAATATCATCCTCTGCTTCCTCATCTGCATCCATGCTACTTAACTTCCCATCATAACACTGCAAAGGTTCATGTGGCACCCCTTCTCAAGGGATACCCTCAAGCATATCCTATGTCGTCTCATCAATCTCTTGCACTTTTTTATTATTGATCCAATCATCTGCAGTAGACTTGTTGTCTTGCTCAGCTATAGTGCCAAAAGATTCATTAGTAGCCTGTAGTGGCTCATCATCTTGATAAGACTTTTTGAGAATATCATGCCAAGGTCAGTAGCTTGAAAAACATTTGCTGTAGAGTATTCACTGGAACCATTATTAAAGGTATCTTCCATGCAAGCAATCTTTGAGAAAAAAAAGTCATATATTTTTTTTCATTATTAAATGCATTGTTTCACCTTTGCTAGGCTGCTCAAAATATGGTCCTTTGAAGATGAATCTACTACTTCCAATGCCTATTTGTGTTGGATTTACCTCTTGCAGAAAAGTATTTCCAAAAATTCATCATAATTGAGGAACTACATGAGATTCTCTTCTCCTTCACAAAAGACAATCTGCCTTCGTTCGGTAATCTCCTTCATTGCCAATTCGATAATCCGTGAGCTTTCATGAATAAACCCATATACAAAATAGTCCCAATGTGCGGGATATGTTTCAGCCAATTCTCAAACCTTATCTTTAAATTCGAGGGTTACAACTTCTTCAAAGCTCGAAATCATCCGATCTTCTGGAACTCCTCGGCTCTTCATCTCCACTTTATAGCATGTAAGGACTCCATCTGGATCATGTCCTTGAGAATTACCACAATGTTCATGTACGGCATCAAGTGCCATCTCCATTGCATCATCAATCTGCTTTTTCATCTTCATGGCTTTTACTTCATGCAAGCATCCCTGAACCAATTGCATCATCTTTGACAAATCTGGAACTACTCGGCTCCCATCAAATCCATTTGAATTGAAATCTTTAATAAACTGCATCAGTTGTTTTAGCATCTCCATCTTCACCTCCCACCCCGGCTCGTTTTGCTTCAGGTTCACCAAAGATGTCGAGGGGTTTGTGTTCAAAACATGATCCGGGAAGGCGCGGGGCCGTTGACTGTGAGAGGTGGTAGAGAGGAAAGAGCAGAAGCAAAGAGATGAAAAGCAATTTTATAGGCCTGATGAACACTATATCATCAAAAAATTGAATTAAATCATACAAGGCTTGGTCAACTCGACAACTTATAATCACTTAGCTGAAAAACAACAATGGGTCATTAGCTCTAGCAAAGATATCAACTTAGAGCCATAGTTTCGCTCCCAATCATATCATAATCTTGGAGTCTTCTCGGCGCAAGTCTAAGCCCTCATAGCCGCATGTGCTAGAGCTCCTCAATGAACGGAAATTGTCTTTTTAGCATCAAAAATGGCAACTATTCCTCTGATACCGAGCACATCTACTTGTCCCTAAAGTCCTTAAATACATCCATATCTGAGGTGATCACAAACCTGCCTACTTTATCATCATCCAGATATAACAAAAAAGAGCATAAAGATATCAAAGATATTAACATGGTATGTATGTACATTTTGAAAACAATGGCTAGGACAAGAGTTTGAGAAAGCTTAGTGTTAAGATATTTTATATTGGGAAGCTATCAAGCTTAAACATAGGATAATAAAATATGAGATAAACCTGGAATGAGAGAGAGAGAGAGAGAGAGAGAGAGAGACATTACAGTTTAGGTTTTGGTATCTTGAGAGGGATATCACATATGGCTTAGTTAATGAACTTGGCCTCGTCGGAGGTGTGTGAGAGAGAGAGAGAGAGATTTTCAATAAAGTCGCTTTATAGTCCCACCGGCTTCTATGAAGTACTCAAACCTTGGAAGCTTGGTGCCCTTCTCAATTCAAATTCCACTAGCGACCTTCCATTTTTCTCCAGCTACTCACTGCCTACCAGACCGTGTAGCTTTGCATATCATTTCTAGATCCCCAAAGGTTAACACTTCTTGCTTGGTCTTGATAGCACCACCCTCTTGAGGTACTCAAACCTTGGAAGCTTGGTGGCCTTCTCAATTCAAATTCCACTAGCGACCTTCCAATTTTCTCCAGCTACTCACTGCCTTCCAGAGCGTGCAGCTTTGCATATCATTTCTAGACCCCCAAAGGTTAACACTTCTTGCTTGGTCTTGATAGCACCACCCTCTTTAACCTTGGCAGACTCTCTTCTGGAGAGTTAAAAATCGCATGCCATTGGGCTGCCCAATCCAATGGCCCATGATCCACGTGCCCCTAGATGATTGCCTCCACCATTGATCCATTGAACTTGCCCGTGTGATATAGTGTTGAGGGTAATAAATTGGAGGTGAATGTGGCCATATCACTATGGCTGCAAGCACGTAAATAGTTGAAAGAAATCCTTGAGGGATTTCAATGTCACAACATCCTAAATATTTGTCTAAAACTTGTCTTCGTGAGGATCGAGATCCTTTGCATGAATTCGTTGCAGGTGCTAGAATCTAGGGTAGAGGCGAGTGTGCATGCCTGCTGGGGATGAGGAGCCGCGTGTGCATGCATGCTTCAAGAGGGAGGGAGGGAGGGCGTGTGCATGGGAAAGCGAAAGCATGCAAGGGAGTGTGCATACCATAGTGCCCGCATACGTCCTACAAAAGCTGAAGTCTCCACAGCTCTCATTATAAAATTTAGTTGCAAAAGCAAAGTTTAATAGGTACTAAACAAGGCTTGTGGGCCTGTGGCTCAACTCTCTCTCTGTCTCTCTCTCTCTCTCTCTCTCTCGGGACGGGACGGGACGGGACGAGACGAGAGAGAGAGAGAGAGAGAGAGAGAGAGAGAGAGAGAGAGATCATGGGGTCAATATCATGCAGGGTTGACAAATGAGTAGGTTGATGTGATAATGTGGTGGACCGCCAGAATCCGGTAGCAGATCTGTACGATCGGTGTAAGTAGTACAGATTCAACAGTAAACTTTGAAGGTAAACTCAGGAATACGAGTATATAATAAGGCCAGCAGCTGCTCAAGGAATGATAGGATCGTCCGCTGTACCTAGAGTTGCAATAATATGTCGGACGTCTCCGGCCTGCACATCACCAGCGATGGCCGCGCCACTCATCCGGCCGCCCCCTCTCCGCCAAAGCTGAGGCTCATGAAGGTTGGCTACTACGCTGCCCTGCTGGGCATCGCCGCCTTCAGCTGCATGTGGGTTCTTTGGTGGCTCCTCTCCAGCGAGCCCGCCGACTCGCCGGACGGCCACTACCTGGACCGCCTCGACAAGCACATCCCCTCCCGCTTTTTCCGCACAGATGGCTACTACGGTATTACCCCTGATCTTCTCCCTTCATGCCTGCTGCGTTTAATAATAGCTCTCTCTCTCTCTCTCTCTCTCTCTCTCTCTCTCTCTCTCTCTCACCCATGATATTCTCACTCTCATGACTTCATGCCTCCTCATGACTAGGCTCCGTCCTCATCTACCAAAGCGCTCCATTCATCATCGTGGCCCTCCTCAGCCTCGTCGTCGTCGAGCTCAGGAAGAAGTTGAAGTACGCCAATTCTTCATATGAGAGAGAGAGAGAGAGAGAGAGAGAGAGAGAGAGAGAGAGAGACCACCAATATATTTGTGATCGTTTGTGGCATATGAAGTTCCTCATCAAGCCATGAAACTGAAAAGGGAATAAGCAAAAGCTCTCCAAGTCTCACGACTTACCCGCTCGTGATCAAGAGTTTCATGGGAGTGCTCACAAGTGCAGACGTTCTCTTCATTCTAGGGATCCTCTTCCTTGTCGCCTACACTTTTGGGAGACAATGCCACTTGTCCTTCCAAGACCTTGAGAGAGAATATAAGGAGAACCCTAGCGAATTCGATGACTCTTTGTAAGGATCAGCTTACTCGAACGATTAAGTTTTAAGTAGCTAATATTACATCGTGCAGCTAATGTTGGAATTGATTTGATAGGGTGATCATAAAGTTTGCATATGCTGCTTATTACATGGGACGATCGGCTATGATACCATTTTCTCTGCTTTGGATCCCTGTATCAAGAGGATCTCCTTTCTTAAGATTGATCAACATGCCTTTTGAGCATGCTGTCAAATATCACATTTGGTTGTCCATGTTGTCTCTCTTCATGTTGACTCTCCACGGAATCTTGTATATAGTATACTATGTGGGTGCCGACGAAGCCAAAGCGGTAATCACTCTGTGATCGTGTGCGCATGTGTGTTTTGACATCTTTACAAACAAAAAGTGCTGTTTTTGACATGTATAATTTGTATATTGTCTCCTATTGAGACAATGCTTACACTCTTCCAATAATGTAAGTGCTCGCCCAAACATACACATACACATGTACATCCACATGCACAAGAAGATTTAGAAATTTTCTCATGTAGGAAAACGGAGTCTTTTCCGGTGTTTTTCATACAATGAATAACATCATGAGCTTCTGCTCGAGAGGCTCCGCATACCTAGCTAGGTACAATTGGGGGCAAGGGACCACCGGCCCCCCCACGGGTCTGGCGGTCCCCTGCCCCCAATCGTACCTAGCTAGGTATGCGGTGCCTCTCTCACAGAAGCTCATGATGTTGAGGTAAGTCACAATGTGGGAATTATTGTGAGAATTTGTCCAAAACTTCTTGTGATGGAATGCTTGTGTGTTCTTATACTCCTTCAACTAACTTAGATTACAAATCTGTAGATCATCTCATGGTATGTGGAGGGGGAGACTTACTCTGTACTGGCTGGTGTAATAGCTACAATTGCTGGACTCCTAATGTGGGTGACATCATTATCCTTCTTTCGAAGGAGGTGGTACGAGTGGTTCTTTGGGATACATCATCTTTACATAGTCTTCTTTGTTTTTTGGCTCTATCATGTGATGTGGACCATTCACTTCTTCATCATACCAT